>NC_053394.1:57507467-58949197 GCF_905171765.1 Bufo bufo
GAAGGAAGGAGTACAAATTCCACGGTGGGCCCCTAGTCCCTCCAAGCTGATCATTCATTTTCTTATCTCAAATAGTGTTGAGCACGAATATTCGAATAGCAAATTTTTATCGTGAATATCGCCACTTCGAGAATTCGCGAATATTTAGAATATAGTGCTATATATTCGTTATATCGAATATTCGCATTTTTTTCCATCTGAAGACGATTCCTCTCTGCTTCTTGCTTGTGGGCTAATGAGAAGGAAGCAATGTCAAGTTGATAACAATACTTAGTGCACCAATCAGTAATCTGTCTGTCAGACCTGCTAAAATGTGAAGTTGCACGTAGTGCAAAAAATTACTGTAATTACTGCCGATTAGCGCAATCGCGAATATATTGGAGCCCTTGACTCTATCTGCATATAAAGCTATTGTAATGTTCTGCCGTGCCAACCATTTTCTCCAGGAGAAATTCATGAAACTTCTAGCAGCTTGAAAAATGTAGCCAAAGTGACCCACGCCTGTATTTCGCGTTACGAATGCGTATTACGCTATTTTTACATTGCCGATTTTTCACATTCAATAAAATAATCTCGAATTCTCGAAATTCGCGAATATATGACAAATATTCTACAAAATATTCGTAAAATATTGTGAATTCGAATATAGCACCTGCCGCTCATCACTAATCTCAAACTAGACATAGTAACTCAAAGCTTGACTCCACTCTGACACTTTTACTGAGTTTGTGAGTGTATAAATACATGCACTGCTCATTATAATAAAGAAGGACATTACGAGGAACACATCTTGTATGTGTCGTGACCTCGAGCCGGCTCACTCAACTTCAGAACTATTAGAAGACCACATCACATCAGTAGGTTGGTTTGCGACCACTCTGAAGCCTCTCTATGTACACATAGTCATCTTCAGGACTCAGTAGAACGCCGAAGACAGACTTTCCTTAGCAGTGCTCAGTTAGAGGTTGATCTTTATACCCAGTTTTACAAAGAAACAGTTTATAGTGTACTTTATAAAAATGTTTAACCTCCCTGTCACTACACTATATTTGAAGTCCACAAGGAAAATCGAGACAAGAGTCAACAACAGTCCTCAGATTGGCCCCATGAGATACCATGACTTAGAACGTGAGGTTAGATCTACAATATCTACAAGTGCTATTCAAGCATCTAAAATAAGAAACAGCCCTTATCCAAACTAAAACCTTGATGGAGGGATTTTAATAGGATTTACTGGATCTGAGTACTTTTGGCTCCACATCTTTCATTTCATCAAGAGAGCAATCAGAGCTTCAACAAGCATGACAGTATATTTGTGGAGATTATTGTATATTTGAAGCTTACATGTGTTTAAGCTGTTTATGTGTTTTCGAGCTATTAAACAGTAGACTGAACAGTCCTTCATGTTTAATTGTTCGGAGAGCACAGTTTGTTCTTGCTTCTGAAATAATGTAGGTGAAATTGCCGAGATCTATAGGTATTCCAGTGCGCTATACCGTATTAAGCAGGCACGTGTGCCACTGCTACAATAGCAGGCAGCTGGGATACAAATGATGCCATAATCTTGCATTCATATTGATTTATATTTCACTAAAAAGTGGCCATTAAACCCTGGAATCCAGATTGCTGAAAATGAGGAAAGCTTAAAACACATTAAAATGTTACAACCTGCGTTCGACATTGAAAACTCGAGGATATCATTAACAAAAGAAGAAGGCGCTGACACCAAAGTATTACTGTACTACCGTATAACCTTAGATGTCATGAGTCAGTGGTGTTGTCAATCAAGTAGAAAAGCAAATGGGATGGCACTACTACTTAAAACCTATTAATGTGGTTCAATCCAGGAGACTCCTTATATGCACGGGTATCTGTTGCAATAGGTGCTCTGCCCCTCATACATAGTCAGTAAACATATGAAAACAATAGATCCAGAAAGAGAGGCAGCACTCTCTAGCTTCTTTAGAAATTATTCTTCTCTTTAATATTATATAGGTTGATAAAATCATGTACATAAGGTTGGGGGCGGACAGACATCGAGAGCACACAGGTATAAGCCGTTTCGTGCTTCCTCAGGCCACTACGTCATCACGCAACTTGCGTCTCACTTTTTATGTTGTAATCCAGTGTCGTCATGGAAACCACCGACGCTACTGAAAACCTACTACATAAAAACAAATATACAACTCGAAGACACATCAAAATGTACTATTTCCCAATTTCATATAAAAACACTCAGATAATTTTTATCATGTAAGCCTAACGGGCCCATTGCTCCTGAACGCATTATCCATCTGGCTTCCTTACATAGTAGGGTCCGGTGCCTATCTCCCCCTTGCGATAAATGTGGGCCATGTTTAATTCCTGAGAAACTTAGGCCATTGGGGTTACCTCCATGGGGCTCCCCAACATGTTTTATTAAACGTCGAGACACCCCTTCCCGGAGGTAATTGAATTAATGTGTTGTCTGAACCTTTCACATCAATTCCTAATTGTCTTTCCTATATAAAAACTGCCACAACGGCACATTATCAAATAAACCACGTATTTACTTTTACATGTTATATGGGTATTAACCCTATGGTAAAGGCCTCCAACATGCAAATATTTCCATTGGGGATTATATCTACAAAACTAACAATTGTGGCATCTCCAATTACCTATGGGCACTAAATAACTTAACCAATGACTAGGCTTCTCCTCAACAAAGCGACTTCTCGCTAGCTTGTCCCTCAAGGTATCACTTCTTCTAAATGCTATAAGGGGCTTTTCATCTGTTAGTTCATTAAGGCTACTGTCCATATTAAATATGGCTTTCCGGATCACATCTGCCATGAGGCTATACCTCAATGAAAAAGCAAATCTCCTCATATCTCTTCTCGTTTTACCATCAACTTTGTAAAGGAGATCTTCTTGGGATAGACCTGATGTTTTTTTCAAAGCCTCATCTAGAACTCTCTCTGGGTAGCCCCTCACAAGCAAACAACTCCTCATATCTAGGGCTTGAGACATATAGCCCTCCTCTGTATCATTAATTCTCCTGAGTCTAACGAATTGTCCATAAAGGATGGATTTTTTTATACTCTCTGTGTGAAAGCTGTTGTAATGTAGCAAGGAATTGGTCGCCATGGGTTTTCTATATTCCCAAGTGACCAGTCTGTCGCCTTTCAGCACAACAGCCACATCTAAAACTCCATGGTTAGTCCTCCATATTTACACGTAAATCTCATGTTCATGTCATTAACTCAATTAAGATATGTGACAAACTACTGACACTGGAATTCTGTACCCGACCAAACTATGAAAATGTCATTGATGTACCTTAAAAAAGTCTGGATAAATGGTAAAAAAGGATTGACTGAGTAAACATACTTATCCTCAAACCTCGCTAAATAAATGTTTGCAAACGTACAAGATACAGATGTGCCCTCGGCTGTCCCATATTTCTGCCATTTATTCCTGAACCTAAACACATTATTAGATAAAATAAATTCCAAGGCTTCTCTGATGAGTTCACCATATTCCTTGCTTCTATTAGTCCCCCCCCCCCCCTCTAATATTTCCACCATTTCTCCAATCCCTGCTTTATGTGGGATCCAGGTGTACAAACTCTCTACATCCAGGGAGACCAAACTGAACAGATTTCAGCACTCGGGGGAAGTCATTTGTATCCCTTAGATATGAGGGTACACTTTTCAACAATGGCCTCAAGAGTCAATGTACTCAGATAGGGGTTCTGTCCCTGAGCTGATTCTGCCACAATAGAGCGGCCTGGAGGTTGGCTCAGTGACTTGTGAACTTTAGGCAAGAAATACCAAGAAGGTTTTGAAGGGAAAAGTGGTAGCAGCTTCTCACATATTTGCGAAGCAGACTTCTCAAATGGGTTTGTATACTCACTGTTGGGTCTGCTAATAGGACCTCATATACAACAGGATTCTCTACTTGTCTCAAAGCCTCAGTTACATAATAATTCTTTGTCATCGGGACCACATTGCCCCCCTTATCCGCTGGCTTCACTACAATATCTGTATGTGACTGAAGCCATTTCAAGGCTTTATTCTCCCCTGTGCTAATGTTACTATGGCACATGGGGAACCTCAACGCTTTCACCTCTTTTAACACTTGATGGTAAAAAATATCAATACTACAGTACTCCCAGCGGGTATGGGGGGACAAAAAGTGGACATAATGCCTCCTCTGAAATCCCCTTCCAATAGATCATCATTCTCAACATCCACAATGTTTGTGTCAGCTAGAAACTCAAGACATGACATTTCCTTTTCATCATACTTAGTATATATACTAAAACCTAACGGGCCTTTTCGTGTAGGTATCTCCCCCTCCTTCTTTCCTTTACTGACTGGGGTATATTCCTAAACAGCTTATGTAAATGGAGTCTGCGTACAGCCTTAAACAGATCAACTTCAAATGTTACTGGATCGAATTGTTCTATGGGGCTATAGCTAAGTCCTTTATCGAGGACAGAGATACAGTCCTGTGTCAATTCATAACCCGTTAAATTAATGACATTGCTGGTTACTAAAACAGGTTCATTGGATCCAGTCACTGTCTCCAAGATATTTGTTTCCTCCTTCTGGTCGACTTTCTTATTGACAGATTTTTTTTTCTCTGACCCCTTCTGGTGCAGCCAGGTGGATAATGCGTTCAGGAGCAATGGATCCGCTTGGCCTGAATGATAAAAATCATCTGAGTGTATTCATATGAAACTGGGAAAATCGGAATAAGACTTACCGGTAATTCGGTTTCAATGAGATCACCATGACGGCCACAATGAGATTGATCCCTGACCTCTGTAAGGGCAGGAACAGAGAAAGGTTAAAACACCCCCCCCCACCGTACACCAGTGCTTTCCAAAATTATCAGAGTGAAGTGGAGGCAAATCTAAAGTAATCTTATTACATAATTAGAAGGTATTGACTCATACCCACACACAACAAAAAATGAAATAATACATTTGGGAGGGAATAACAAGCCGTCATGGTGATCTTATGGAAACCGAATTACCGGTAAGTCTAATTCCGATTTTCTATATCATCGCCATGACGTCCACAAGGAGATATCCAAAATTATAATATCAAGGGTGGGCTACTGCTTGAAGGACTTTATGTCCTAAAGACAGATCAGCAGTATTTGAAAAATCTAAGAGGTAATGCTTTATAAAGGAATGTACACTGGACCAGGTCGCCTCCTTACAAATGTCTTCCAAGGAGGCACCTGCTCTTTCGGCCTGTGAAGAGGACATAGCCTTGTTGAATGCGCTTTTAAGTTAGCTGGACAAGAAAACCCCTGAGCGGTATAACAATGGGAAAGTGTGCACTTAATCCACCTAGCAATGGAAAATTTGGACAACCTCTTTCCTTTGTTCTTTCCTGAGAACTGAACCAGAAGACTATCGGACTTACTGAAGTTTTTTGTGACCTCCAAGAATTTCAAACCATACATCGAATGTCTAAGGTGTGAAAGGAACTCACACCGCTATTTTTTGGATTATTAAAAAATGACGGGAGAATGATCACTTGATCCCTGTGGAAGTCAGAAACCACTTTGGGAAGGAACCCTGGGTCTAATCTGAGTACTATACTATCTTCCAAGATTCTAAGATAGGGCTCCCTAATTGAGATCGCCTCTATCTCACCCAGCCTCCCTGCAGATGTGATTGCAATCAGAAATGCTGTCTTAAAGGATAGGAATTTGAGCGGACAGATTTCCAGAGGTTCAAACGGACTCATAGTTAGGCCATTTAAAACGGTAATGAGGTTCCAGGAAGGAACTCGTGATTTTAATGTGGGCCTCAGTCTTGCTGCCGCTCTCATGAATCTTCTGATCCACCTATGGCTTCCTAAGTCTGCATCAAAGAAACAGCTGAGTGACGATACTTGTACCTTAAGAGTAGATGGTCTAAGACCTAATTCTAGACCTTGTTGGAGAAAATCTCAGATTTGTTGAATATTAGGTCTAAACAGGTTAGGAGAACATTCCCCTGACCAAGAGAAGAACCTCTTCCAGATTTTTAGGTATATGGCCGATGTCACCTTTTTTCCACTGGCCCTGAGAGTAACTATGACCTTATCTAAAAGCCCTTTTTTTTTTTTTAAACTGCAACGGGCGCCCCCTGCTAAATGGCGCCCTAGGCGACTGCCTAGGTCGGCTTACTGGTGGCGCCGGCCCTGGTCAATGGTTGTAGACAGGATTTCTGAGGATTTAGAATCCAGCCCAGCTTTTTTAGAGTGAATAAAAAGGTGTCTAGATCCGTTTGTAAATGGTCTACCCTATCTCCTATTATTATGAAATCGTCTAGATAGGATCAAGTTCAGCTGTTTCTGTCTCAAGACTGCAACCATCTCGACCACCAGTTTGGTGAATATTCTGGTAGCCGAGGAAATTCCAAACGGAAGAGCCGTAAATTGAAAATGGCAAGTGTTACCTTGCTGGTCTTTTATGGCGAATCTTAGAAATTTTTGAGAGTTGTGGTAAATTGGGATGTGATAGTGCGCATCTTTTAAGTCCACAGTACACATCCATGCGTTCTTTTTTATTAGGGGAAGTAGGGATCCCAGGGATTCCATCCTGAATTTCCTGTAGGCTATGTACTTGTTGAGGAATCTCAGATTTATAATCATACGGAATGACCCTTCCTTCTTTTTTACCAGAAAGAGACTGGAGTAACATCCCTTTCCCTGTTCTGAGACTGAGACCTGAATTACAACTCCTCCTAGTTCTATGAGGTCTTTGATACTTTTCCAAATGCTGCTCTGAGCTTTCCCTGATCCTAGATTTGATATTAAAAATCTCCTCGGGGGGGACTGAAGAAAATTCTATCTTGTAGCCTGCTCTGACTACCTTCTGGGCCCAGGGATTTGATGCTATCTTTTCACATGCACATAGTAAATACTTCAGTCTTCCGCCCACTCTGGCGTCATTGTTTATAGCTGGGTTTACTCTGGGGGTGAAGGAGAAACCCTCTCCTTTGACCTCCTATGGGGTAACTCCAGTAGCCTGACTTCCCTTTTCCTCTGTAGGATCTCTCTTGTCCCTGAAAGGAAAGAAAGGGAATTTTCCTCCTTCTATTTATCTGAAGCCTTTTCCAGGATCTTGTCTAGGACAGGCCTAAAGACGTATTCACCTGAAAAAGGGATAGAACATACAGTAACTTTGTTTTCAAAGTTTTGTCCCCAGACCAGGATTTTATCCAAAGGGCACGACATGCCGCGTTAGAGAGAACTGCATCGTCATGGTGATGATATGGAAATAGTACATTTTGATGTGTCTTCGAGTTGTATATTTGTTTTTATATGGTCGGTTTCCAGTAGCGTCGGTGGTTTCCATGACGACACTGGATTACGACATAAAAAGTGAGATGCAAGTTGCGTAATGACGTCAAGGCCTGAGGAGTCGCAAAAATGTGAAATGGCCGTTGCCGCTTATATCTGTGTGATCTCGATGTCTGTCTGCCCCCATTCTTCTGTACATGATTTTGTCAACTTATATAATATTAAAGAGAAGAATCATTTCTAAAGAAGCTGGTGAGTGCTGCCTCTCTTTCTGGATCTATTGTTGTCAGTGGTGTTGTGTTCATTCTAAGAGTTTCTTGAAGGCTATAGACAATAATAATTGCATTTTACTCATTTTGGGGTTATAAATGAGTCTATTTGCTGACTGTCCCTCCTGAGTTCTGTCAGCTGAGGCTCATTTGAAGCCTTTTCTCTAATCTCCTGACCTCATAAACACTCATTTAACCCCTTAGGGATGCATGACGTAACGGTACGGCATGTTTTCAGAGTCCTTAAGGACCAATGACGTACCGGTACGTCATGAGTTTAAAATGAGATTTCAGCACTGCGGGGGTTAATCGGAACATGATGCCCGCTGAAATCATTCAGCAGGCATCCTGTCACAACGCCGGGGGGGTCATATGAAAGCAAACCGATCTCAGCAAACCGCAGGTCAATTCAGCGCTTTCTGCAGTTTCTGATCCCTGCGGTCCCTAACTTTAAAATGCCCAAAATAAAGTTTTTTTCACCCCCCCTGCACCCCTTTATGCCGGCGGGTGGTGCAGGGGGGGGTTGCAGGTGGTGCGAGCGGTGCGGGAGGCGGGCGGTGCGGCAGGCGGGATCGCGATCCCCCGCCCGCCTCCTCTTGAATATTCATTGGTGTCCAGTGGCTATACCAGAGTGTCAGCACATTGCTGACACTCTGGTATAAACGGCTGACATCTGTATTGTGATGTCAGCCGTTTAACCCTTTCCATACCACAGTCCGTACGGACCACTGTATGGAAAGGGTTAACAGTCAGGGAGCCCCCCTCCTTCCCCTTCCCCGTCTGCTCAGTTGTGGCAGATGGGGAAGGTTCCCATGGCAACAGGACGCCTTCTCAGGCATCCTGCTGTCCATGGTGCTGAACAGATCTGTGCTAAAGGCATAGATCTGTTCAAAGTGTAAGTAAAAAACTGTACAATACACTATATAGTGTACTGTACTGTATTATACAGACATCAGACCCACTGGATCTTAAAGAACCAAGTGGGTCTGGGTAAAAAAAATGTAAAAAAAAAAGTGAAAAAAGTAAAGATAAAAAAAACACATTTATCACTGAATAAAATTAAAAAAATAAAATACACTACACATATTAGGTATCGCCACATCCGTAACGACCTGATCTATAAAACAGTCATGTTACTTTCTCCACACGGTGAACGCCATAAAAATAAAAAAATAAAAACTATGAGGAAATTGAAATTTTGCCCACCTTACTTCCCAAAAAAAGTAATAAAAGTGATCAAAAAAGTCGCATGTATGCCAAAATAGTACCAATCAAACCATCATCTCATCCCGCAAAAATCATACCCTACCCAAGATAATCGCCCAAAAACTGAAAAAACTATGGCTCTTAGACTATGGAAACACTAAAACATGATTTTTTTTGTCAAATAAAAAACAAAGTCGCGACCTGCTCTATAAAAATATCACATGACCTAACCCCTCAGGTGAACACCGTAAAAAAATAAAAATAAAAATGGTGTAAAAAAAGCAATTTTTTGTCATCTTGCATCACAAAAAGTGAAATAGCAAGCGATCAAAAACTTATATGCACCCCAAAATAGTGCCAATCAAACCGTCATCTCATCCCACAAAAAATTAGACCCTACCTAAGATAATCGCCCAAAAACTGAAAAAAACGATGGCTCTCAGACTATGGAGACACGAAAATCGTTAATTTCTAGTAGGACCGGCGGAATTTTTATGAGCCCAAGTAATAATTAAACACTTAAACCTCCCCTATAAATGAGGGAATCACCTCCAGCCCATTGTGTTATAGCAAGAAAAAACTAGTCTTACTAGGGTGGGAAATTTGTGTGCTGCTGTTAGGACTAAGGGAAAACAAATTATCGTTAGAAATTAACGATTCCCTTACGTCCTACCAGCAGAACAGATGGGGAGATAGCAAGAAGAACCCCTAGGGAGGGCCATCATGCCTGGCAGAACTAAGAATAGTCTGCCCAAAGGCCGAGTACTCAGCTAATCTGGCATCTAGTCTATAATGGGAGATGAATGTTGATTCAGAGCTCCAGGAGGCAGATTTGCAAATCATGTCGAGCGGAAGAAGACTCCTCTCGGCAAAAGAAGTAGCTACAGCCCTCGTAGAATGGGCTTTTACAAACCCCGGAGGGTCTAGAGATTGGGAAACAAAGGATTCCCCATTAGCCTCCTTAATCCATCGACTGATGGATGGTTTAGACGCCTTACGGCCTTTAAACTTACCAGCAAACAGGATTAGAAGATTTTCATCTTTCCTGAACTCCTTGATCTATCCACATAGATCCGGAGGCATCTCGAGACATCCAACGGATGTATAGCAGGTTCCTCGGAGGAGGTAGAAGGTCTAGAAAGAACCGAGAGGGATATCACCTGGTTGATATTCTGGAAAGAAGGAACCTTAGGCCTAAAGTACGGTAGAAATCTTAAAAGGACCCGGTCTTGCAAAAAAATGGTATAGGGCTCGTGCGCTGATAGAGCTTGAAGCTCAGAGACCCTCTTGGCCGAAGTCACAGCAAGAAGAAAAAACAAGTTTTAATGTGACAAACTTGAAAACTACCACCTCCAAATAAAAAGGCTTACCCCCAGGAAGGAATACAATAAAACCTCCAACCGGAGGGAAAATCGCGAATTATATCTAAAAAAAAATTGCAATAATGACACGAAATCGCGTCGCAAGGAGAAAATTCCGGAAGCGACGTCAGATTCGGAAGATGGCGGCGCCCAGCGGCCGCAAGGAAAAGGACCGAGGACGCCGAAAAACGCACCGCAGCGAAGCACCGCTGCGCAGCGCCGGCAGCAGGTAAGCTGCCGGATAAGCCATAGTAGTAAAAGCGGAGGCAAAGCCCACAGATAACATGAAAAAAAGATTCCCCCCTGAGAGAGGGGGAATCACTGCCTAGTCCACCTGTCCGGATGACAGAAAAAAACGCAATGGGCTGGAGGTGATTCCCTCCTTTATAGGGGAGGTTTAAGTGTTTAATTATTACTTGGGCTCATAAAAATTCCGCCGTTCCTACCAGTCCATGGGGGGTGGTTAACCCCATCTGTGCTGCTGGTAGGACGTAAGGGAACATGATTTTTTTTGTTTCAAAAATCATTGTGTAAAACTTACATAAATAAAATAATTGTATACATATTAGGTATCGTTGCGTCCGTGACAACCTGCTCTATAAAAATACCACATGATCTAACCTGTCAGATGAATGTTGTAAATAACAAAAAAAACGGTGGCAAAAAAGCTTTTTCTTGTTACCTTGCCTCACAAAAACTGTAATATAGAGCAACCAAAAATCATATGTACCCTAAACTAGTACCAACAAAACTTCCACCCTATCCCGTAGTTTCTAAAATGGCGTCACTTTTTTGGAGTTTTTACTCTAGGGGTGCATCAGGGGGGCTTCAAATGGGACATGGTGTCCAAAAAAACAGTCTAGCAAAATCTGCCTTCCAAAAACCGTATGGCATTCCTTTCCTTCTGCGCCCTGCCGTGTGCCCGTACAGCAGTTTACGACCACATATGGGGTGTTTCTGTAAACTACAGAATCAGGGCCATAAATAATGAAGTTTGTTTGGCTGTTAACCCTTGCTTTGTAACTGGAAAAAAATATAAAAATGGAAAATCTTCTAAAAAAGTGAAATTTTGAAATTGTATCTCTATTTTCCATTAAATCTTGTGCAAAACCTAATGGGTTAACAAAGTTTGTAAAATCAGTTTTGAATACCTTGAGGGGTGTAGTTTCTTAGATGGGGTCACTTTTATGGAGTTTCTACTCTAGGGGTGCATCAGGGGGGCTTCAAATGGGACATGGTGTCAAAAAAAACAGTCCAGCAAAATCTGCCTTCCAAAAACCAATACGGCGCACCTTTCCCTCTACGCCTTACTGTGTGCCCGTACAGTAGTTTACGGCCACATATGGGGTGTTTCTGCAAACTACAGAATCGGGGCAATAAATATAGCATTTTGTTTGGCTGTTAACCCTTGCTTTGTTACTGGAAAAAAAGGATTAAAATGGAAAATTTGCACAAAAATTTTAATTCTCTGATTTCATCTCCATTTGCCAATAACTCTTGTGCAACACCTAAAGGGTTAACAAAGTTTGTAAAATCAGTTTTAAATACCTTGAGGGGTGTAGTTTATAGAATGGGGTCATTTTTGGGTGGTTTCTATTATGTAAGCCTCACAAAATGACTTCAGACCTGAACTGGTCCCTAAAAAGTGGGTTTTTGAAAATTTCTGAAAAATTTCAAGATTTTCTTCTAAACGTCTAAGCCTTGTAACATCCCCCAAAAATAAAATATAATTCCCAAATTCTCTAATTTCATCTCCATTTGCCAATAACTCTTGTTCAACACCTAAAGGGTTAACAAAGTTTGTAAAATCAGTTTTGAATACCTTGAGGGGTGTAGTTTCTAGAATGGGGTCATTTTTGGGTGGTTTCTATTATGTAAGCCTCACAAAGTGACTTTAGACGTGAACTGGTCCCTAAAAAGTGGGTTTTTGAAAATTTCTGAAAAATTTCAAGATTTGCTTCTTAACTTCTAAGCCTTGTAACATCCCCCAAAAATAAAATATCATTCCCAAATTGATCCAAACATGAAGTATACATATGGGGAATGTAAAGTAATAACTATTTTTGGAGGTATTACTATGTATTATAGAAGTAGAGAAATTGAAACTTGTCAACTACTACCATGGGCAAGACCAAAGAGCTGTCAAAAGACAAAATTGTGGACCTCCACAAGGCTGAAAAGGGCTACGGGGCAATTGCCAAGCAGCTTGGTGAAAATAGATCAACTGTTGGAGCAATTGTTCGAAAATAGAAGAGGCTAAAGACGACTGTCAGTCTCCCTCGGACTGGGGCTCATTGCAAGATCTCACCTCATAGTGTATCACTGATGGTAAGAAATGTGAGGAATCAGCCCAGAACTAGAAGGGAGGAGCTGGTCAATGACATGAAGAGAGCTGGGACCAGTTTCAAAGGTCACTGTCTGTAGAACACTACGCCGTCATGGTTTCAAATCATGCATTGCTCAAGTCATCACATGTCCAGGCCCATCTGAAGTTTGCCAATGAACATCTGGATGATCCAGAGGAGGCATGGGAGAAAGTCATGTGGTCAGATGAGACCAAAATAGAACTTTTTGGTCTAAACTTCACTCGTCATGTTTGGAGGAAAAAGAAGGATGAGTTGCATCCCAAGAACACCATCCCTACTGTGAAGCATGGGGGTAGTAACATTATACTTTGGGGGTGATTTTCTGCGAAGGGGACAGGACGACTGCACTGTATTAAGGAGAGGATGAATGGGGCCATTTATTGTGAGATTTTGAGCAACAACCTCCTTCCCTCAGTCAGAGCATTGAAGATGGGTCGTGGCTGGGTCTTCCAACATGACAACGACCCGAAGCACACAGCCAGGATAAGCAAGAAGTGGCTCCGTAAGAAGCATATCAAGGTTTTGGAGGGGCCTAGCCAGTCTCCAGACCTAAATCCAATAGAACATATTTGGAGGGAGCTGAAACTCTGTGTTGCTCATCGACAGCCCCGAAACATGACAGATCTAGAGGAGATCTGTGTGGAGGAATGGGCCAAAAAACCTGGTCAAGAACTACAGGAAAAGTTTAACCTCACTAATTGCAAACAAAGGGTTCGGTACCAAATATTAACAAATATTTATGTTCAGCAGTGCAAGACAAATAAATTCTTTAAAAATCATGCAATGTGATTTCCTGAAGTTTTAATTTTTTATTCTGTCTCTCAGAGTGGAAATGCACCTACAATGTTAATTTCAGACCCCTCCATGATTTCTAAGTGGGAGAACTTGCAAAATTGCAGGGTGTTCAAATTATTATGTTTCTCACTGTATGTCAGGCTGGCAGGGAAGCATGAGAGAATTTAACTTCTGCTATCTTCTGAAATATTTCTGGATCCCTGACTTCATTAATGACAATATATTAGAATTTATATTGTGGTTTATGTTAAATGTACACAGCCCGCTATAACTAAAGTGCATATTGATTCAAATAAACAGCGAACCAATGGAGACGTTCATCATCTCTTCATCTATAAGCTTTTAAGAAGACGTTTTTATAAGACCATTAGTTTACGAGATCCGATGGAGCGTTTATTTACAGTATAGAGCAGTCAAGCCAATGCTTAATACATTATTAATATCCAAACTGAATTATAAGAATAAGTCTTGAATATTTGTCATTAGAGGGGTATTCCCATAATAGTTATTAGGGCTATATAGTGCTTCATGGGTGATGATTCCACCTCTAGGGTGTGGCTTTAAACAGTCTTAGGCTACTTTCACAGCTGCAGCAGTAGCGTCCGGCAGGCTGTTCTGGCGGGGGAACAGCCTTCCAGACACGTGCTAACTTTAGCCTACCATGCCGGCAGAAGTCTGCACCGGCCCCATTCACTATAATGGGGGCGTGCCGGAGGTCCAGCTGCAGCACGGGAAACAAGCTGAGAGATGGCCAGACAAAAACAGCAGCATGCTGCGGCCGGTTCCCCCAGTATAGTGAATGGGGCCGGAGCGGACTTCCGGCGGCACGGTGGGCTAGCGTTAGCACGGATCCGGCAGGCTGTTCTCTGCTGGAACAGCCTGCAGGACCCTGCTGCTGCAAGTGTGAAAGTAGCCTTACAATTGACACACTCCATTCACAAGGTGGATGGCAGCATGTAGATTTCAATTTATTCATACATTTCCAGGAGGACAAGCAGAGGAACAGCACGATAAATTTCTAGGGCAATACAATAATTTACCAAGTGACTGTTTGTCTTTAAAGGGAATGTGTCACCAGTTTTATACTTGTAGGTTCTAACAGTCCCAGCGCATGCCAATGAGTCCTCATTTTCATGAGCTCACGGCTGTCCCGCCCACCTGCCTCTGATTGACAATTTTTTTCCATATGAATCAGCAGCAGGTGGGCGGGGAAAGCCAGGAACTCATGAATATCATATGAGGACTTTTTCGGCATGCGCTGGAGCCGTTTAGCACAATATTTTAGCAAAATGGCTAAATGGAGTCAATGAAAATAAGTGACCCAGCATTCTGCTAAGGGGATCTGTCACTAGTTTATGTTGCTCTTAATTTGGACACCATAAAACTGGTGACAGATTCCCATAAAGTGGTCAACTTCTAATGTAATAATTGTAAATCTGCCCTCAAGTGAATGGATCTGATCGGCACTGCCACACAGCCCATGGACAAGAGTGACACCTTTTCTAGAAGTATGTAACCTCTTTTATAATCTCATAAAACTTCTTCAAAGGGGTTTTTCCACAACTTAGATATTGATGACCTGCCCTTACGATAGGTCTTCAAATCAGATCAGTGGGGGTCCAGCACCCAGCACTCCCAGCGAGCATTGGAAACTATACAGTGGATGGAACCAGAAGCAGAAGACTGTTCTCCGTGAATAGGATCTGAGCTTCAATACATTTTCTGCTTCTGATTCTGACCACTTTATACACTGATCAAAAATATAAACGCAGCACTTTTGGTTTTGCTCCCATTTTGCATGAGCTGAACTTAAAGATCTGAAACATTTTCTTCATACACAAAAGACCCATTACTCTCAAATATTGTTCACAAATCTGTCTAAATCTGTGTTAGTGAGCACTTCTCCTTTGCCGAGATAATCCATCACACCTCATAGGTGTGGCATATCAAGGTGCTGATTAGACAGCATGAATATTGAACAAGTGTGCCTTAGACTGCCCACATTAAAAGTCCACTCTGAAATGTGCAGTTTAATCACACTGCACAATACCACAGATGCTGCAACGTTTGAGGGAGCGTGCAATTGGCATGCTGACTGCAGGAATGTCTACCAGAGCTGTTGCCTGTGCAATGAATGTTCATTTCTCTATCATAAGCCGTCTCCAAAGGCGTTTCAGAGAATTTGCCAGTACATCCAACCAGCCTCACAATCGCAGACCACGTATAACCACACCAGCCCAGGACCTCCACATCCAGCATGTTCACCTCCAGGATCATCTGAGACCAGCCACCCGGACAGCTGCAGCAACAATTGGTTTGCATAACCAAAGAATTTCTGCACAAAATGTCAGAAATCGTCTCAGGGAAGCTCATCTGCATGCTCGTCGTCCTCATTGGGGTGTGGACCTGACTGCAGTTCGTCGTCGTAACCGACTTGAGTAGGCAAATTCTCACATTCGATGGCGTCTGGCACATTGGAGAGGCGTTCTGTTCACGGATGAGTCCCAGTTTTCACTGTTCAGGGCAGATGGCAGACAGCGTATGTGGTGTCGTGTGGGTGAGCGGTTTGCTGACATCAACGTTGTGGATCGAGTGGCCCATGGTGGCGGTGGGGTTATGGTATGGGCAGGCGTATGTTATGGACAATGAACACAGACAGGTGCATTTTATTGATGGCATTTTGCATGCACAGAGATACCATGATGAGATCCTGAGGCCCATTGTTGTTCCATTCATCCACAACCATCACTTCATGTTGCAGCATGATAATGCACGGGATCTGTACACAATTCCTGGAAGCTGAAAACATCCCAGTTCCTGCATGGCCAGCATACTCACCGGACATGTCACCCATAGCGTTGATCACGAATATTCGAATTTCGAATTTTTATCGCGAATATAGGTACTTCGAAAGTTCGCGAAAATTTCGAATATAGTTATATATATTCGTAATTTCGAATATTCGATTTTTTTTTTTTAGATTTTTTTTTTTTTTATCAGTACACATGATCCCTCACTGCTTCTAGCTTGTGGGCCAATAAGAAGGCTGCAATATACTTGACTTTAGGAGTAGTAGTGTTTGCGAATTTTTCTCTATATTCATTTTTTTGAATATTTGCTATATTGCTATATATTCTTGTTTTAGAATATTACGAATATTCGAAAAAACAAAGTTATAGCAATATAGAGAATATTCAAAAAAAATCGAATAGAGCAATTTAGCTAATATAGTGCTATAATCTTCTTTGTCTAATAGTTGTAAGTTGAAAAATTCTCAATAAAAAATTTGAATCTGAAAATTCGAATTCCGAAAATTTGCATATTACACAATCATTACCTTTCCGATTTTTCGAGTAAAAAAAAAAAGGTGAATTTTCGAATTTGCGAATTTTCTACGAATATTCTACAAAATATTTGCGAAATATTGCGAATTCGAATATGACCCCTGCCGCTCATCACTAGTCACCCATTGAGCATGTTTGGGATACTCTGTGTTCCAGTTCCTGCCAATATTCTGCAACTTCGCACAGCTATTGAAGACGAGTGGACCAACATTCCACAGGCCACAATCAACTACCTGATCAACTCTATGCAACAGAGATGTGTTGCACTGCGTGAGGCAAATGGTGGCCACACCAGATGCTGACTGGTTTTCCCCCCCCCCCCCCCCCCTTTACCCCAGTAAGGCAAAACTGTGCACATTTCAGAGTGGACTTTTATTGTGGGCAGTCTAAGGCACACCTGTGCAATATTCATTCTGTCTAATCATCACCTTGATATGCCACACCTGTGAGGTGGGATGGATTATCTCGGCAAAGGAGAAGTGCTCACTAACACAGATTTAGACAAATTTGTGAACAATATTTGAGAGGTATTGGTCTTTTGTGTATGTAGAAAATGTTTCAGATCTTTGAGTTCAGCTAATGCAAAATGGGAGCAAAAAAAAAAATGTTGCTTTTATATTTTTGGTCATTGTAGTTTCCAGTGTTGGTTGCTGCCTAAAATAGCCCCCACAGATCTGATATAGAAACGCTACCTTGAGGGCAGGTTCTCAATATCTTAGTCCCAGAAAACCCATTTCATGACTGGAAGCCTTTATCTACTTGATGATCTCAACACGTCAGATGATTATAGATTTATTCTAACAGCTCCTTTTCTTCCTTGCAGTGATCTGTCTAATAACCGGATTGGATGTCTGTCACCTGAAATGTTCAGTGGACTCCACAATCTCCACAAACTGTACGTCTACAATTTCCTGTAAAATACTTCAAAATCATAATTTGTGCATCGCTAACCTTTATGATTTAAGGAGACTCTGAGATAAATTTTTACTGGAAAAGAACATTTGTCAAAAGAGGCAGCTGAAAGATTAATTTCCAAAATTAATTTTAAAGGGAACCTTTTACGTTGAACGTGTAGTCCAAACTGCAGGCAGTAGGTTATAGAGCTGCAGGAGCTGAGCTGATTTAGGGTCCATTCACACGTCCGCAAAAGGGTCCGCACCCGTTCCGCAATTTTGCGGAACGGGTGCGGACCCATTCATTCTCTATGGGCCCGGACGTGAAGCGGAGAGCACACTATGTGCTCTCCACTTCCGCATTTGCGGAGCGCGGCCTCGAACTTCCGGGTTTCGGCCCCGAACTTCCGGTTTGCAGCTCCGCAAAAGATAGAACATGTCCTATTCTTGTCCGCAGCTGCGGACAAGAATAGTCATTTCTATAGCGGGTGCCGGCCGGGTGTGTTGCGGATCCGCAATTTTCGGGTCCGCAACACACCACGGACGTATGAATGGACCCTAAGGCCTCTTTCACTGTGTGCCCCATGGTCGTGCTGCGGCCCACAAAATGCAGGCCGCAATGCACGAGCACAGTCCGCGGGGCAGCCGCAGCGGATCGCTGACACATTCACATGTTCTATCTTTTTGCGGAACGGAAGTACGGGACGAAACCCCACGCAAGCACTCTGTAGTGCTTCCGTAGGGTTCCGTTCCGTGCTTCCGTTCCGCACCATTCCGCATCTCTGGATTTGCGTACCCATTGAAGTGAATGGGTCCACATCCGTGATGTGGAATGCCCACGGAATGGTACCCGTGTATTGCGGATCCGCAAATGGGGTCCACAATACAGCAACGGGGCGCACACGCCCATGTGAAAGAGGCCTAATATTGTTTTGTGGGGAAAGATTCAGTATAGTTTTTAATTTTCTTAATTTTAATTCCTATTCTAGGTTTAGGAGTCCTGTCAGCTATTCTGTGTGTCACGAACCAGTGGGTGTGAACCTGCTGTGCCATGTGTCCTACCCCCTCTAAGGGCATTGTCTAAGTGAACCCCTCGATCTTCACAGTACCCTGATGGTGGGGATAGCTTTCCCAAGGGGAACATTAGGTCGCTACCTCTTGAGGAGGATAGGCACACGAGGCAGCTGGCCCAGGCGGACCAAAAGTTACCTGAGAAAGGTACCAGAGGTACAGGCGTTGTCAGCAGGCTGAGTTGTTGCCAGGAGCAACAGTTGAGGACCGAAGGATGAGGCAGAGGCGAAGTCAGACAGGCAATAGGTCAGGGCAGGCAGCACAGGTACAGATCAGCCAATCCGGTTCAGCAACAGGAGAGTCAAGGCAAGCAGGCAGGGATCAAACAGGTAGAAGAGTTCAGGAACACAAGTACAAGTCAGGAACACAGGAACACAAGCGGATATCAGGAACCTTAGCAGAACACAAGGACCTTGACACTGAGGCATCTGGAAAGGGGCCTGAGCCACTTACATATGTGCAGGAGGGCTATGATTGGTTGCCGATGTCACATGATCCAACCCATAAAACACAGGAAGTGACGTGCGCCAGCCCTTAAGAAAATGCTGCAGGAAACAAGCAGCAAGCATACTGTGGCCAGGGCTGAAAGTAAACATTGGGAGCAGATCACCGCCGACCATGGCGGTACGCAGGGGAACAGCGGTGCACAGCAGCCGCTGTTATACTGTGAGTCACAGCCTTTCCTGTATAAGTAAGTATACAGAGTTAGCTATCAATCACTGATAGGTCTGCCCACTGGACTCCAAAGTACAGAATGAGCAGGAATTCAAATGAAAAACTACAAGTTATATTAAATATTTTCCTCAAACTATATATCATTTAGCTCAGTTCCTCCTGCTCTCCAACCTACTGCCCATTACTTGTTCATTGTGACACGTTCACTTTAACAGTAAAGCAGCTGGTTTGGACTGGCCTTGCACAGTTATTCAATAATTGGGCATAACAGAGCTTGTGAGGACCATCAGTGAAATATAGATTAGGCTGGGTTCAAATCACAGTTTTGTGTGTTTCTCAACAATTTATATGTTTTGTCTAATGGGTACTCTTTGTCATTATGTAGAGCCTCTAGTATGCCGAGTATATGTGCGCAGTATTGTAGGCCAGGAAATGGTTTCTAGGAAGAGTATATGCAAATCACATATCTTAATTCTTCTGGCATTAGACTGAATAGCCCCTCTTTTCTTTTTTTGTCAAACTAATTTGTATACATTTGTCTTTCTGAGAAATATATTCAAATTAGCTTTTCTTCCAAAACAGAAAAGAATGCTAATCTTTTCTCATGTAAGACAGATTTATATATATGATTTGCATATACTCTTCCTAGAAACCAAGTACGCATGCTTATTTTTTGGTCTCCATAATGATAAAGAGCACCCCTAAACAGTACCCCACAAAGTCAAGTCAACCAAGTAAGACAAGTTTTTCTTGAGACATTCTGGTCCTCCTTCTAGAAAGAGAACTAGCTAACATGTTTCATTGAGAGGTGTAAGATGTTGTAATTCTTTTTTTCAGTTGAAGAGTACTTTAAAGGTGTCTCTTGTTCATGTAAAGTTGATCTAAAATAGTGAAGTAAAGTTGCTGAAGGTTTGTCTGTCTTTGTTATGCTGATGTATCCTCAGATAAATAGGAAAGAGCTGTTCCATTGAAGTGAGGCAGCAAGAGCTATAATTACACATACCTGCTGCTGTACAGTAAATAGGTAAACAATATGAGGTCTGTATTATTTTCATACAGTGGATTGGCAGCAATGCCTTCCAAACATGCTTATGTAGCAAAGCTAGAAAAATAGGTAAAGTAGCCTTATATCTGTAACTAGTTATTTCAGGCTTAAAGCCTGTATCAAAGTAAAGCAGATGTAAACAATGCTTCAAGTTGCAAGGCCTTAGGGGGAACCTCTGGGTGGGTACTATTTATATTATGGAGACCAGTTGATGTACGTCATGATTATTGTAAGCTAGACAACACTCCTCTGCATTCCTGTGTATAATATATATAAATGTTCATGTCTAACATCTGCTGGCATTGGATAAGTTCAGGAAAGCTAATTTGTATATCTTTCTCAGAAACCCAGAGGACCATCGCCTTGCCTACAATACTGCACACACATACTCGGCATACTAGGGGCTCTCCATAATGACAAAGAGTACCCCTTAGACAACACATATATATTTTTGAGAAACACACACTTGTGTGCTATGCGCTCTCTCAAAGTACAGAGGGCGCAACCGTTGCAGAGAGAGTAGAGCAGCTGTTGCACCAAGAAACTCATTTGCATATATTATAATGTAACTTTTCTCAGCAATGCGGACACATATGAACATCGGACCAACACAGATGCCTTTAGCTGCCAAGCGCACATGTAACAGTTCAGCTAGTTTCATAGAAATAAGTGCTGCCCGTTGCCGTATTGCGGACCGCATTTGCGGATTCACAATACACGGGCACTGTTCCATTTACTTCAATGGGTCTGCAAATCCGGAGATACGGAATGGAAGCACGGAACGGAACACTACGGAAGCACTACAGAGTGCTTCCTGGGCTTCCGTTCCGTGCCTCCCCACCGCAAAAAGATAGAACATGCGCTATGTTTTTGAGGAACAGAGGCATTGTAGACCCATTCAAGCGGCTGAACCATGGAGAGGTGCTCGTGCATTGTGGACCACAATTTGCGGTCCACAGCACAGGCACGGGCTTCACATGTTCGTGTGAACGAGCCCTAAATCTGTTGACTGAGGCCCTTTGACCATTTTGCTTGTGAGCCTCTTTGGAACAATGTGAGACAGATTCTGCCGGTCACCTGTTTATTACATCTGTCTTACCTGAACAGTAATTATAGGGGTTGTCTCATCATAGAGAATGGGGGCATATCACTAGGATATACCCCCATTGTCTTATAGGTGCTGGTCTCACCGCTGGGACCCGCACCTATATTGAGAATGGAGCCCCGCAAGGTGGTGGCTGGAGGACTCCGGTCCGGCAACCACCAAGCCGACTCGCCATAGAAGTAAATGCGAGCGTACCGGTCATGCGCGGCCCCCGCTCCCATTCTTTTCTATGGGGCAGACAGAAATAGCCGAGCCAGCGCTCGCCTATTTTCGCCAGCCCCATAGAAAATGAATAGAGGGCGGCTGCGCTGTTCTGTTCTCGATATAGGTGCGGGTCCCAGCGGTGGGACCTGCACCTATAAGACAATGGGGGCATATCCTAGCGATTTATCCCCATTGTCCATGAAGCGACAACCCCTTTAACCACCTCAGCCCCCAGTGCTTAAACACCCTGAAAGACCGGTCCACTTTTTACACTTCTGACCTACACTACTTTCACCGTTTATTGCTCGGTCATGCAACTTACCACCCAAATGAATTTTACCTCCTTTTCTTCTCACTAATAGAGCTTTCATTTGGTGGTATTTCATTGCTGCTGACATTTTTACTTTTTTTTTTATTAATCGAAATTTAACGATTTTTTTAGCAAAAAAATGACATTTTTCACTTTCAGTTGTAAAATTTTGCAAAAAAAACGACATCCATATATAAATTTTGCTCTAAATTTATTGTTCTACATGTCTTTGATTAAAAAAAAATGTTTGGGTAAAAAAAAAAAATGGTTTGGGTAAAAGTTATAGCGTTTACAAACTATGGTACAAAAATGTGAATTTCTGCTTTTTGAAGCAGCTCTGACTTTCTGAGCACCTGTCATGTTTCCTGAGGTTCTACAATGCCCAGACAGTACAAACACCCCACAAATGACCCCATTTCGGAAAGTACACACCCTAAGGTATTCGCTGATGGGCATAGTGAGTTCATAGAACTTTTTATTTTTTGTCACAAGTTAGCGTAAAATGATGATTTATTTTTTTTTTTTCTTACAAAGTCTCATATTCCACTAACTTGTGACAAAAAATAAAAACTTCTATGAACTCACTATGCCCATCACGAAATACCTTGGGGTCTCTTCTTTCCAAAATGGGGTCACTTGTGGGGTAGTTATACTGCCCTGGCATTCTAGGGGCCCAAATGTGTGGTAAGGAGTTTGAAATCAAATTCTGTAAAAAATGACCAGTGAAATCCGAAAGGTGCTCTTTGGAATATGGGCCCCTTTGCCCACCTAGGCTGCAAAAAAGTGTCACACATCTGGTATCTCCATATTCAGTAGAAGTTGGGGAATGTGTTTTGGGGTGTCATTTTACATATACCCATGCTGGGTGAGATAAATATCTTGGTCAAATGCCAACTTTTTATAAAAAAATGGGAAAAGTTGTCTTTTGCCAAGATATTTCTCTCACCCAGCATGGGTATATGTAAAATGACACCCCAAAACACATTCCCCAACTTCTCCTGAGTACGGAGATACCAGATGTGTGACACTTTTTTGCAGCCTAGGTGGGCAAAGGGGCCCATATTCCAAAGAGCACCTTTCGGATTTCACTGGTCATTTTTTACAGAATTTGATTTCAAACTCCTTACCACACATTTGGGCCCCTAGAATGCCAGGGCAGTATAACTACCCCACAAGTGACCCCATTTTGGAAAGAAGAGACCCCAAGGTATTCGCTGATGGGCATAGTGAGTTCATGGAAGTTTTTATTTTTTGTCACAAGTTAGTGGAATATGAGACTTTGTATGAAAAAAAAAAAATTATTCCGCTAACTTGGGCCAAAAAAATGTCTGAATGGAGCCTTACAGAGGGTGATCAATGACAGGGGGGTGATCAATGACAGGGGTGGTGATCAATGACAGGGGTGGTGATCAATGACAGGGGTGGTGATCAGAGAGACTATATGGGGTGATCACCCCCCTGTCATTGATCACCCTCCTGTAAGGCTCCATTCAGATGTCCGTATGTGTTTTGCGGATCCGATCCATGTATCCGTGGATCTGTAAAAATCATACGGACATCTGAATGCAGCATGACAGGGGGGGGTGATCAATGACAGGGGGGTGATCAGGGAGTCTATATGGGATGATCACCCCCCCGGAAGGCTCCAGGGAGACGCCTGTATGTGTTTTGCGGATCCGATCCATCTATCAGTGGATCCGTAAAAATCATGCGGACATCTGAATGGAGCTTTACAGGGGGTTGATCAATGACGGGTGTAATCAATGACAGGGGGGTGATCAGGGAGTCTATATGGGGTGATAACCACAGTCATTGATCACGCCCCTGTAAGGCTTCATTCAGACGTCCGTATGCGTTTTGCGGATCCGATCCATCTATCAGTGGATCCGTAAAAATCATGCGGACATCTGAATGGAGCTTTACAGGGGGTTGATCAATGACAGGGGGTAATCAATGACGGGGGGTGATCAGGGAGTCTATATGGGGTGATCAGGGGCTAATAAGGGGTTAATAAGTGCCGGGGGGGGGGGGGGGTGTAGTGTAGTGTAGTGTAGTGGTGCTTGGTGCTACTTTACTGAGCTACCTGTGTCCTCTGGTGGTCGATCCAAACAAAGGGGACCACCAGAGGACCAGGTAGCAGGTATATTAGACGCTGTTATATTAGACGCTGGCAGGCTGGAGATCAACTCTCTTACCTTCCGTTCCTGTGAGCGCGCGCGCCTGTGTGCGCGCGTTCACAGGAAATCTCGCGTCTCGCGAGATGACGCGTATATGCGTGACTGTGCGCAGCGCTGCCACCTCCGGAACGCGATCCTGCGTTAGGCGGTCCGGAGGTGAAACAACATCCACAGTAATAGCCATGACCTGTAGAGGGCCCCCTACACACTATGTCACACTATACCCAGAACAGGGTCTTGACATCCAGACTTTTATGGCTTCTCCAGTTGATGCCATAAATGTCTGTCATGAGAAAATCCCTTTGACTAAATAATTTCAAAAAAGTAAAAAGGAATCATGAGAAATCTATGGGTGATGTATAGACAGAATGGAATTCTTCATCCATTAAATAGAAGATAAGCCGGCAGATCAGTTAGCTGCATTCCACAACATTCCTGGGGTAACAGAAGGAGACGTTCTCCACGCCTTACAGTTTGTTTATTCAGATTGTGGCATTTTGAGGCCAAGAAAAAGTCTGCAGTGCCATCTTTTCTGGTTAGTAACATGCACCCTCTGCGTCACTGCCCTGAAGCTTCACAATATGTCAGTGAGAATGAGAAAAAAATCTCAGAAATCACATTAGTAAAGTTTGGCTCTATGTTTTGTCATTATGCATGAGGTTGTTATGGTATATTGAGTGACTACATTGTCTTGATTTTTAACACTAGGGGGAGACATTCACATAGGATGATTTAAAGAGAGTCTGACAGCAGTTTTGAACCCTTAAAACTGCTGACATCTCTCCACTGGTGAAGGGCAGAGCGGCATAGGCATACCCAGAGAGGGCTGGACTGACACTGAAATTCAGCCCTGGAATTTTAAATCTCACAGGCACACTTGTGTGGTCAATCTGAAATATGTTTGCGCCCCTCCCGCGGCCCCAGTGCTAATGGTATATTTGGACAGGCATGACATTGTCCATTACCAAACATCCAGGCAGGGGTGCAGCTAGAACTGACTGGTCCCCACAGCAAATTTTTGTACGAACCCCCTCTCAGCCACTAACACACACACTAGTTTGCAACCCCACCTTCCTGCTCAATCCCCACTCATGTGGCTATTTTTTGCCTTTTTTAAAAAAATTTTATGCATTAACTATAATTTGTAGCATGCATATTGACGAGGGGCACTTGACAGCTGCAGCCAATGACTAGCCGCTGTGGTGACATGTCACCTGTGTGGCACTTGATCCAGTGTAATACTGCATGGGTGACACATAACTGCTGCAGCCAGTCATTGGATGTGGTGGCGTTGGATGATCTGTGGTGCGGCCGGCACTAATGTCTGAATTCAGAAAGTCAAATTTTCTAAAGAGCACAACGGGGTGGCACTGCCCAAAACTTTCTCCCAAGACATAAAAAAACCTCCAATGGCGGGTTTCCCTCACTACAGATAGTGCTCTGCCTCCAAATCACAACAACTTATGTCACAAAGGAGAAAACAAATGTGGGCGGCACTCGCCAAAAAAGTAGCTTCTTTATTCAGACATCATTATGGCAGACATCAAACATTATTATTGCAGACATGGGGCGGACTTGGCATAGCGCAGGCAACAAGGATCGTGGTGACGTCCGTTTCGCGCCTCAGTGCATTGCATGGTAGGGTGTGGGAAGGCGGGATCCAGGGGGCCCAAGTAAATTTTTGCCCAGGGTCCTATCAATATCTTAAGATTAGTGGGGCTCTTTCCTAGCAGTCGGACCCCGACTGATCAAATACCTTTCCCCTATCCTGTGGATAGGGGATACATTCCTATGGTGGGACAACCCCTTACTGTACAAAAATAAATACATATTGCAATACATTATGCTACATACACTTTATAGTGTCCCCAGTAGTTGATATAGGCCCCTTTATAGTTTTCCCAGTAGTTGATATGGGCCCCTTTATAGTTGTTTTCCCAGTAGTTGATATAGGCCCCTTTATAGTTTCCCCAGTAGTTGATATGGGCCCCTTTATAGTGTCCCCAGTAGTTGATATAGGCCCCTTTATAGTGTCCCCAGTAGTTGATATAGGCCCCTTTATAGTTTTCCCAGTAGTTGATATAGGCCCTTTTATAGTTTTCCCAGTAGTTGATATGGGCCCCTTTATAGTTGTTTTCCCAGTAGTTGATATAGGCCCCTTTATTGTTTCCCCAGTAGTTGATATGGGCCCCTTTATAGTGTCCCCAGTAGTTGATATAGGCCCCTTTATAGTTGTTTTCCCAGTAGTTGATATAGGCCCCTTTATAGTTTCCCCAGTAGTTGATATGGGCCCCTTTATAGTTTTCCCAGTAGTTGATATAGGCCCCTTTATAGTTTTCCCAGTAGTTGATATAGGCCCCTTTATAGTTGTTTCCCCAGTAGATGATATAAGCCTATTTATAGTGCACCCAGTAGTTAATATAGGCCCCTCTAAAATATGGGTTTAGAAGAATTAGAACTTTTTTAAAAATTCAGGTTGTTTTTTTCTGAATTTTTAGAATTAATTGACTCATGTCTACAATTGAATGCTGTAAGGTCCCTCTCCTCTGCTTTGAGTGACAGCGCAAGCGATCTTTTGCTATGTTGAGTCCCACCATTAGTCTGCCTGCAAACCAAATAGGGAAAAGTGTCACCAAATAATATTTTGTGCCAAAAGTTGAATTGTAGAAAAATATGCAATTTCTGGGACAAGTCCCAGTTAAGCAGAGTCACATTAGTGCAGGTCCATGTGAGGTATAATTTCTCTCCAAGATGCAGTGCTCTGGAAAAGGATATGGTGCAATACATGGATCTGTGATAATTGGGTTGATGAGTTCTTCTCTTCTTTATTTTAGAAATCTATCTGGAAATATTTTCTCTGTCCTTGAGTCTAATCTATTCAAAGAGCTCTTATCACTAAAGGTCATGTAAGTATATGGTTTATGTCTCTACTCAATCCACTATATTTAAAATTTGGTGTTTTTTTAAGTAAGGTTGAAAAAAATATTTATACAAGGCAACCACCAACAAGCTGCTGTTCACAGATCTGGTGACAAATTCTTATTAAGAATCTCGATTTAGTGTAGTCAGTATAATAAGGAATAAGCTTTGGGTCTGATTGTCCTGATTTGGTCTGATTGTCCATAAACATCTCCATTGCTGGAGGTAAGGATGAGATGCACGAGGAGGATATATTTAGGATGCACTACATTAATTCTTTTAAAGGGGTTATTCCATGACTAATCTAAAAAATGAAAATCATACAGTACATGACAATCTCTTTCTAACAAAGCTAGAACCAGCCCTGTACCTCACATGGATCCAGAGATCTCCCCATTCATTGCTCTGCTAGATTTATATAAAGCTGAGAGCTCAAGGGGAGCGTCTATTCTGCTGTAGCTAAGGGGGCGTGTCCATTTTCTTCCTATCACAGCTCAGGAGGCCATTGAAGGATGAAACTGAGCATGTGCGTCCTTGTCAGTGAGCAGGTCAAAGAAATAATAATTAAAAAAAACAGCAGGTGGCACTATACTGATACATTTTATTAAATAACTCTGTGGCTATGCTATTTTTTTAATTACCTGCAATTAGAAAAGTATTCAGAACCAGGTGCTGGTTTGAAAACTGTAGAATATTTTTTGTGGGACAACCCCTTTAAATCTATATGGGATATAGTGTATAAAGTATGAGATATGTTATATGAGCGATGTGTGTTGTGTATGAGCTGTGATGTGTGTTGTGTATGAGCTGTGATGTGTGTTGTGTATGAGAGGTGATCAAACCCCCCAACTTTGTAAACGAACAAAGAGGGACACATTGTGCGCAGCAAATTTTTTCCGAACTTGCCCACGCCTCTAACTCTGCCCAAAACATAACTATGCACCTAATCCCAACCAGTCCTCTTAATGCCCCCACATAGTAATTATTCCCCTTCATGCCACCGCACAGTATTTATTCCCATATTGTACCCCCTCACAGAATTATGCCCAGCTGTGCCCCCCCAGTAATATGCCCAGTTATGTGCCCCCAGTAATATGCCCAGTTATGTGCCCCCTCAGGGAATTATTCCAGGCTGTGCCCCCCAGTAATATGCCCAGTTATATGCCCCCAGTAATATGCCCAGTTATGTGCCCCCCAGTAATATGCCCAGCTGTGCCCCCAGTAATATGCTGTGAGGCAGTGACAGGCCCCATATATGAAGGACAGTATGTATCTCAGAGAATCGTTCAAGAAACCTATTAAGGAGATGCTGCAGTGTACCTGAGAGATGCCACCAAGGTACCTGGCCTTGGTGGAGAAAAAGCCGTTAGCTTGTGCGTCCTCTAGAATAGATAGTGGACACTTTTGTTAACTAGCATAGCTGGTTTCAGCTAATCCATGCCTGGCTTTTACTGGGAGTAAGAAAAGAGCTGGGTGGGTGCTTACTCCCTACGATCCACTCCGGGGTTTATAAGTGGCCCATGTCCATGATTGGGTTTAAAATTCAGCAGCATGAGGCAGGGTGTGTCTGTTGTGTGAGAAGCTGCAGATCACACCCTGCAAGGCGCGTGTGAAGCAAACACTGGCTTGTGGACGCTTCTAAAGGAGCCCTGAGCCTGCCTGACTATTGTGGATGACATGAACTGATTACTTGTCCCGGCTGCAATCCGGCTGAACTGAACTGTAAGTTAGCTGGAACAAGCAATAAACTGTATTGAAGTGACTTTGTTGTGTCCCTGCCTGTCTTTAAAACTGGTCATAGGAGCCCACGGCATTACAATGCCCACATTGTGCCCCCAGTAATATGCCCACATTGTGACCCCCCAGTAATATGCCCACTTTATGCCCCCCAGTAATATACCCACGTTGTGCCCCCAGTAATATTATGCCCACATTGTGCCCCCATTAATATGCCCACATTGTGCCCCTCAGTAATATGCCCACATTGTGCCTCCCAGTAATATGCCCATATTGTGCCCCCAGTAATATGCTGACATTGAACCCTGCAGTAATATGCCCACATTGTATCCCCCAGTAATATGCCCACATTGTATCCCCCAGTAATATACCCACATTGTGCCCCCAGTAATATGCCCGCATTGTGCTCCTTACAGAATGTAAAAAAAATAAACACCACATACTTACCTTGTTCCTAGCAGCAGCAGCAGGACATCGGCTGCTCTAGTCTGTAAAGAAGGCGGAGCCAAGGCTAACTGCCGGCCAGCCCCGCCCCCTGCACAGACCAGAGGTGTGGAGAGCCGGCAGGAAAGATGAAGCAGGGAGCCAATGCCAGTGACGGCTCTCTGCTTCATTATGGCAACTGTCTCTGCTTCCTATGGACGCAGGGACAGCTGCCAGAAAGCTGGACATACCTCCCCCGTACCGGGACAGCCACTGAAATCCGGGAATGTCCCGTCGGATCCGGGAGGGTTGGGAGGTATGGGTGATGTGTGTTGTGTATGAGATGTGTTGTGTATGAGATGTGATGTGTGTTGTGTTTGAGATGTGATGTGTTTATTTTGATGTTTATTGGACCATTCATGAAAGCAATACAGTGTCATCTGAACCAGTTATATCAAAACTTGTGTAAAGTAGAACTGGCTTATTTGCCCCTAGCAACCAATCAGATTCCACCTTTCATTTTCCAAAGGAGCTCTGAAAAATGAAAGGTAGAATCTGATTGGTTGTTAGGAGCAACTAAGCCAGTTCTGCTTTACACAAGTTTTGACAAATCTCCCTCTGTGTGTTTTGTGCAGATCTTTTAACACAGAATCGCTCGTCTGTGATTGCAACATGAAATGGATTTTAACATGGGCAGAAGACTCTGCTGTTCGTATCAGTGAAGACACAGTCTGCAAGCATTCGCGTCATGTCCAAGGCCGAGCATTTCATTCCATTGAAAAGACCCAGCTGACCTGTGGTGAGTGAACCCCCAGAGACTGAATGTGCAGCACATTGTATCTGGATGTAGCAGGCACTATTTCTGTAGTCTTAGGCCCCTTGCTCACATCACAGTGTAGAGAAATGATCCTATTGTTTGGGTGCGCCAATAAGTGTCATTCTTTCCAAACACGCTATTGGCTCCTGCTGGTTCAGATTCTTTTCAGAGTGTATTTACACGTTTTTAATTCTGGGAATAGAAGCCTTTCGTACATTTGTACATTCAGTAAAGTACGTAGATAAAAACAAACCTAAATCTCATGTATTTGAAAGAAAGCCGAGGGCTGGGCCCACAGGTACAGAGGGTACACAATGCCACATAGATGCAGAAAATGGTTCTTTCCCAACAGTTCAGTTTACTGAACAATGTAGTGAACAAGAAGCTGAGAATATATAAAACAGATTGGTACATAGAAAATAAACCAACAGTAAATTTAACACAGTCTAACAATAAACCAGTAAAAGTGATGTTTTCCCCAAAGTCCATTAAGCAGCCTAGCTGCACTTGTATGTTCCTGGACGAGTTTCTCGTTGGGGTGCACCCTAAATATTGCGCAATACTTTTTGTAATCCACATGGAAATGTCTGTCTCTTGTAACTTTAATCCTTACTCCAGCTCCCAGGATATAACACCCTATGAGCAGCCAGTGAGATAGGAATGTGTCAGCGAATGAGTCCCTGAGTGCTACGCTTTAGCTTGTAGCCTGTGCACCGCAATGTAACTGTAGTTAGAGAATTATTGTATGTCCAAATGCCACTTCAACAGTGTGGTGCAATGTGACATGGCAAAGACGCACTTACAGTTCCTTGGGCAGGTTCTTGGTTCTTTATCTTATTTCCTGGTCCACTCCAGAACTGGATCCTACAGACACGACACTCCTGGGGTCATCGCTGCAAACCTCGCCTTCGTGCTGTCACCAGTCTCCAACGTGATCCGGTCCATTCCCTTCCAGATTCTGCAGAGAAGAGCTCTTCTGGTTTCCAGCAGCACCAAGCACAGCCTCCGTCTGCTCACTTCCTGCTTCCACAGGCACCTCCTCCCCTTACACAGGGAGAGTGTGATGCAATAAGTCATTTGCTAAGTGCAGTGTCAAAACTGCATATTCAGTTTGCTATCAAACTTGTAAGAGTCCAAAACAGCCCATAAATTAGCTATTTTCCAACTTTACAAACTAAATAGATTATAGTATTCCTCTGATAGGCAGCTGCAATGTAGACTTTTATCATCTTGTCCTTTGCTGCCATCTACTGACCAAAGTGAGACATTGCAGTAATTATACAATTCACAACATAGCAGAGTAATACATCCTTACATATGTCCTGAAGCAAACTAGGCTGAGCTGTTAGTGGTGTCCTTTCATGTACTATTGGCTGGTTTCAGTATCACCTGTCAGAATTATGAATGCAGCTCTGGGAAATGATATATTTAGTAGAAAACAAGAAAAGTACTCCCAGCGTTCTTCTATGTAATATCTGGACTTACAGCATTAAATGTGACCTAAGGGCTCACGCATACAAACATATGTTTTGTCTGTATCTGTTCCGTTTTAATTTTTTTATTGCGGCTCTCATGCGGAACCATTCATTTCAATGGAGCTGCAAAGGAAAAAAGGAAATTACTCAGTGGGCATTCCGTATCCGTGTGTCCAAAAGTTTTTTTGCTGATCCTTGTTTTGCGGACCACAAAATACATATGGTCATGTGCATGAGCCCTTTCTCTGTCCATGGGAGGTCCTGGCCGCGCCTATCATCTACTGTATGGAGCTCTCAGTGCATCGGTGCGGCCTTGGATAATTGGACATTCCTGAGTCCTGCACAGTCATTATAAGAACGCTCCGGCTTGTAAAGGGATCAGTACAAATAATAACATTACAGTTGGGAATTGCCAATAACAGTGTTTCCTAATACATTTAAAGGAGAAGCCAACAATTTGCTGTAATACAACAATCAAGGGTTTCTTATATCTTTTTCATTTGTTTATGCTCTTGCAACACAATATTACACCAACCACGACTGGATATTATATATATATATATATATATATATATAATTATTAGGATAAGTAGTAATTTCCTGTTATACAGTTATTATTAAAGTTATATCTTCTGCTGAATTCTTCAGATAATTACTAAAGTGGGCTTCATATTCTCTGTTCTTGTCCACCGGATCCATAATTAACACTATATTAGGAATTTACGATTCATTTTATTTTTTTAATTAAGGCTACTTTCACATCTGCATTTTCCTCTTCGGCATTAAAATCCATCATAGGATCTCAAAACTGGAGGAAAACGCTTCAGTTTTGTCCCTATTCATTGTCAATGGGGACAAAACTGAGCAGAACAGAGTGCACCAGAATGCAGATCCATTTTTTTCAGACACGAAAGAAAAAACTGATTCAGCGCTCATTGACTTACAGTGGATTTAGTGCCGGATCCATCTTGTTCATTTGGGAGATAATATAACCGGATCCATTCTGAATGGATGCAGACGGTTCTATTATATACCGGATGTGTTTTTGCTGATTTCCTGATGGATCCAGCAAAAAAGCAGATGTGAAAGTGACTTTATTCTTCGCATGCTGCTGCCGTTCTGCCATTGGGACGCCTCTGCCTTGCTGATGAGTACCACACTGCCGTAAAAGCCACAGCAGAATAATATTAAAGGGGAAAAATATTCTACAGTTTTCGAACCAGCACCTGAATCTGAATACTTTTGCAATAGCATGTAATTTAGAAAAATAATAAAATGTCTCTGTATAGCGCCACCTGCTGTTTTTTTTTCTTATTTCTTTGTTCTGCTCACTGAGATGGCCGCACATGCTCAGTTTCATCTTTCCAACTGCTTTTTGAGTTGTGATAGGGAGAGCATGGACAAGCCCCCTGAGCTGCAGCAGAAAAGACTCTCCCCTTGAGCTATCAGTCTGATATAAATCTAGCAGAGCAATGAAAGGTGAGATCTCTGGACCCATGTGAGGTACAGGGCTGGTTCTAGCTTTCTGAGATAGAGATTATCATGTACTAAATGATGTCTGATTTTAATTTCTTACATTAATCGTGGGATAACCCCTTTAACTAATTAGAATCAAAGGGGTACATTTATTAGGTTAGGCATTTTATATCGCTGGCGGTGGATTCGCCGAAGTTATGAAGAGGGGCAGGCCTCTCCATAACTTTGGCGCATCCAGCTCCACTTCTAAATGTAAGACAGCTTCCTAGATGGCTTACATTTAGACCTTTTTTCTACGTCTAAAACAGGCATAGAAAATGGTAAATGAGACGGGCCTGCCGTCCCTTCCCCGCTCACGCCACACCCTCAATTTTAGACCTGGCGTAAGCGAGGAAAATTCACAGATAGCGGTACAACTAACCGTTGAGCCATCATCTGGTCCTGAAATACTCCTAAATTAGACTACATAAAAAATGTGGTTCTAATTACACTGAACAAAAATATAAATGCAACACTTTCGGTTTTGCTCCCATTTTGCATGAGCTGAACTCAAAGATCTGAAACATTTTCTACATACACAAAAGACCCATTACTCTCAAATATTGTTCACAAATCTGTCTAAATCTGTGTTAGTGAGCACTTCTCCTTTGCCGGGATAATCCATCCCACCTCACAGGTGTGGCATATCAAGGTGCTGATTAGACAGCATGAATATTGCACAAGTGTGCCTTAGACTGCCCACAATAAAAGACCACTCTGAAATGTGCAGTTTGATCACACAGCACAATGCCACAGATGTTGCAACGTTTGAGGGAGCGTGCAATTGGCATGCTGACTGCAGGAATGTCTACCAGAGCTCTTGCCCGTGCAATGAATGTTCATTTCTCTACCATAAGCCGTCTCCAAAGGGGTTTCAGAGAATTTGGCAGTACATCCAACCGGCCTCACAACCGCAGACCACATGTAAACGCACCAGCCCAGGACCTCCACATCCAGCATGTTCACCTCCAGGATCATCTGAGACCAGCCACCCGGGCAGCTGCAGCAACAATTGGTTTGCATAACCAAAGAATTTCTGCACAAAATGTCAGAAATCGTCTCAGGGGAGCTCATCTGCATGCTCGTCGTCCTCATCGGGGTCTGGACCTGACTGCAGTTCGTCGTTGCAACCGACTTGAGTGGGCAAATTCTCACATTCGATGGTGTCTGGCACATTGGAGAGGCGTTCTGTTCACGGATGAGTCCCAGTTTTCACTGTTCAGGGCAGATGGCAGACAGCGTGTGTGGCGTCGTGTGGGTGAGCGGTTTGCTGACGTCAACGTTGTGGATCGAATGGCCCATGGTGGCGGTGGGGTTAGGGTATGGGCAGGCGTATGTTATGGACAACAAACACAGGTGCATTTTATTGATGGCATTTTGAATGCACAAAGATACCGTGATGAGATCCTGAGGCCCCTTTTTGTGCCATTCATCCACAAACATCACCTCATGTTGCAGCATGATAATGCACGGCCCTATATTGCAAGGATCTATACACAATTCCTGGGAGCTGAAAACATCCCAGTTCTTGAATGGCCAGCATACTCACCGGACACGTCACCCATTGAGCATGTTTGGGATGCTATTGATCGGCGTATATGACATGTTCCAGTTCCTGCCAATATTCTGCAACTTCGCACAGCTATTGAAGAGGAGTGGACCAACATTCCACAGGTCACAATCAACAACCTGATCAACTCTATGCGACGGAGATGTGTTGCACTGAGTGAGGCCAATAGTGGCCACACCAGATACTGTCTGGTTTTATGACCCCCCCCCCCCCCCATTAAGGCAAAACTGCACATTTCAGAGTGGCATTTTATTATGGACAGTCTAAGGCACACTTATGCAATATTCATGCTGTTTAATCAGCACCTTGATATGCCAGACCTGTGAGGTGGGATGGATTATCTCGGCAAAGGAGAAGTGCTCACTAACACAGATTTAGACAGATTTGTGAACAATATTTGAGAGTAATGAGTCTTTTGTGTATGTGGAAAATGTTTCAGATCTTTGAGTTCAGCTCATGCAAAATGGGAGCAAAACCAAAAGTGTTGCGTTTATATTTTTGTTCAGTGTAGTTAATAGGTATGAACCTGCTGTGGCTTGTAAGGCTGCATGGTACTCACTCACTCACTCACAGCAAGGTGGATGCATCCCAGGTGCAGCAACATGTGGCTGGACCATAAGGCTAGGGCTACACAGCGACACCTGTCGCGACTAGGACTGCTGAGTAGCGGTGATCCCAAGAAATCAATGGGTTCGCCGTAGCAGTCGCAAGAAATCTAACACGGCTTGATTTCTTGCGACTGCTCAGCGATCCTGCCCGTGACAGGTGTCTCGCGACCAATGTCGCCATGTAGCCCTAGCCTAAAGGTTGGAGCTTCTTTTTAATGATTTGTTCACACCTGTTGGTATTGGCTATGGTAAAGCTAACTCGAATTTAACCTAATATCTTTCTCTGTTTCCCTTGCTTTAAAAGATGCAAGTAATTTTTCTGGGGAACATTTCTGTTACGTGCTCATATCGACTGCAGTGGCCACTATAGGTGAAATGTAGTATTACATCTAACCACTGAAATAATACATGGGTGGAAGGAGGACACACACCACTGATTAGCAGCTTTGTATTCTAACTGTGATGTCTGTATGCCCTAATAGACCAAGTAGACCTAATAAGGCACATGAAAAGGGGTGATTGAAAGAGAGACCCTTTTATATATATGTTAAAAAAAACTAAACAAAGAAAAACAAATGCTTTCTTCATTAACAGTGAACTCAAGAAAAGTTGTATTGATAGCTGTTGTTTGTAACCGGTTCGAGACGGTAGTGATGATATGGAACACAAGATGCAATAAGTAAAGAAATGATTTGTAAAGCAGCGTGCTTTACTTTAATGTTACCACATAGTGTGCATACCGCCTAATAATTATGACAATAATGTGCCAGAAGGGAAACCTGGCATGAAGTTATAGGTTATAATCGTCGCTAATGGCTTCCTTTATTTTTAAGAAGAATTATTTTATGCTTGAAATGTAACCTGAATAGGAGCCGCTGCTTCCTGTGCAATGAATCTTGCCTCGCTAAGTTATTACTAGATGTTCCCTCTGCAGAGGTATGCATGACACTGTCCAATTCTACCAGTGATGTAAGTCCTCTTGACTAGTGCATGATGCTGGTATTGGTAATTTTTCTTGAAAAAAAAACCTGCTTATTTCAACCCTCTACCCACTAAATAAGATATAGATTCAAGGTTGGATTTAAATTGGCCACAGCAGCCATTTTATTAACAAAAATACATGCATAGATACATACCAAACCCAACCAAAACAATTTCCTAAAATGAGAGTAAAAACAGGAGGGGAGAGTCCTCGAAGCCCTAAAGTTCTGGTCATCACCATTTTGAGAACACCATCTTACCTCCAGCCGATAAGCGCCATCTTGGAGATACCATTAAAGAATACTATATTTTGTGCTCAACTTATGGTCTGCTATCCCAACCAAATTGGCCCAAGCCCATTTGAAGATCCACCAAGCCCGATACCAGGCCCAATCAATCTACCAACACAGGGAACCCAATCCTAACTAAAGGGCCCTCCCACCAACCGTGATTTGTAAGCCCACCAATTTCGAGGACCCCCCACTGTCATGATGACCACTCACCAAGACACTGTGATCGATCCAACCAACACAAACTAAACCCAAAAAATGAGGGACAGTAGACTGGAGCTTTTGTTTGCTTCACAGAAAAATGGCACCTGATCCTCCTCCACTGCCCCTCTTAATCCCAACACCCCGCCCCCTGCCACAGCCCAAACATATCCCATAACACTTAAACCCACAATCTTTACACCCCTTTTACTCCCCAAACCAAACCCCTCTCATGCCAGCCTCCCCTTAGGGCTTCATCTCCCAGTCTTACGTCACTTATGTGTATGGCCCTATAGAGCTGAGCTACACACCCAAAAAAAAAAAAAATCTGATTTATTTTTCAAATTTATCTGACTAGTCTGACCAGAGTCACCTGTTGCAAGCATTATTTATAATGACAGACACTTGGAGAATATATTTGACTATGCTGAACATAGGTGTAATGGTTACTGGATGATAAGGCACCTTGTATCTAGACCTCACAATGCACAGTTATTGGGCCAGGGATGTGATATACAAGAGTCATTAGCATTCAGCCAAGGAACAAATGGTAAAATCTCTCACATATAGCTATGCTGGTATTATTAATAATAAATACATTAATTTTAGAAATAAAGTTAGTTTCGCCCCTTGAAGTCATTAAAAACAGATTTTTTTTCAAACTGGCCCCTTTGCATTTGCAGTACCCCAGAGCAGGAGGTATCTGCAAATGGTTTGTTATCTAATGTTGTGTAATGTTATTTCATGGTATGTAATATATACCCATCAGAGCAAGGTATGGATGGCACGGCCAGGGTTAAACATCCTGGTTCAGCCCTTGTAGGGGGGCTATGTTGCAGCTGGCTACACCTCTAGCTTAAAAGAGTGTACACTGGAGTCAGCAAGGTAACCTGCTACTTCAGCTATACAGACTTTGCTGCAGTGAGGGACACGGACACCCTTCACATTTGGACATGTCTTGTCCAAACGTGCCTTCAAAACCTTGTCAAAGCCATTTAAAGACATTATTTGCAAGGTACTGTTACCAGCCACAGATTCTACTGAGTGAGACTTTAGCAAGATAGTTTACAAAAAGTACCATAACTCCCAGCTTTGCCAGCCTCCATAAGCTATCTGGGGAAAGGATTTCCACTGTGTACAGACGGAATTGTGCTTCATTGTTGTTGGATGTACTGCAACTCCCATTTTGTAATTAATTAAAAGAGACTACACCTGGCCTGGTTTTCTGACTCCTACACCATACACTAGCCATTGCATTCTACATGCCCTGCCATGCACCCATACAAGCACCTAACATCACGGGCATCCCAGCTACCATCAGATGGGAGCCTCAGAATCAGGGTGTTCCCTGAAGGAAGAAAGGGTGCCCCCTCCTTTCACTGCACAGCTCTAGGGAGTAATGGTGTGAGGAAAGCCATTGTGATTGACTGTAACAGCCAGAGCCACTACCACTCCCATCCCCTACTCCGGCTCTTCCTGGGCTGCTGCACATTCACTATTTTCACGCCAATATGGCTATGTAAGGCCATTATTTTTTGTGGGACAAGCTTAAAGGGGTTGTTCAGGATTTTAATATTAATGGCCTATCTTCAGGACAGCCTACCAGTATCAGATCAGTGGGCACCCCCATGATCAACTGTTTCAAGGTCAATCCAATGTTGCACTAGAACTTCACAGCCCCATCCATTGTGCAGTGGATGGAGCTACTAACTGGAGAGCTGCTCCCATGGAAGAGAATGGGAGGAGTGCTGCAGTTACGAGCTCTATAACTTCACAATGGATGGAGTTGTGTAGTTCTGATGCTGACTTGTAGAGACGGAGTCACAACTAAACTGGTGCAGGGTGATGGACCCCCGTCAATCTTATAATGTTGGTCTATCCTGGGGATAGATCATCGAAAAAAAATCCTGGAAACCCCTTTGAAGTTTATTTTTTTTTTATATGTAAAGAAAATTAATGCTTCGTTCACATCACCGTTCAGCCTTTCCGTTCTCCTGCTCCGTTTAGGAGCAGGAGAACGGAAAGGACGGAAAAGGCACATAACTGACGCTAAACTGAGTCAAATGGAGCCCTTAGGACCCCATAGACTATAATGGGGTCCGTTATGTTTCTGCTCAGAAGATGATTTTTAAGCGGAGACGAAAGTTGTGCATGCAGGACTTTTGTCTCCGGTTCAAAATCATCTTCTGAGCGGAAACATAATGGACCCCATTATAGTCTAGTGGGCCTAAGGGCTCTGTTTGGCATCAGTTATGTGCCTATCCGTCCTTTCCGTTCTCCTAAACGGAGCAGGAGAACGGAAAGGTTGAACGGTGATGTGAATGAAGCCTTAGAACTATGCTCTTTATTTTGAGTGCACAAATCAATATGGCAGGTCCTTAGCCTGTGTATGCAACAAATACACAAGTGGCTGTTAAGCAACATGATTAGCTTTGCCGAGCATGCATGTATTCTAAATGGGGAGAGGAGAGCAATCCACAAGGATCGGACATGTTGAAATTCAGAGAGAGTCAGGACATTACCATATATATTTGATGCTCAACCATTCCTGCCAAAAATTGTGGGTTCTGCTGCCATTCATCTAGTCTGAAACAATGGGGAAAATAAAATTACAGAAGTTCATCTCATGGCTGTCTGCTGTGTGTAGTGAAAAAATAAATTAGTCTCTCAGTGAAATTCTTTGTACGGAGAAGATAAACATGATTCAGCTTTCTATACATAATGCAAAAGAAAGAGAAAGAAAGCAAAGGCAACAAATACATGAAGAACTAGAATAAAGACTGGAAGAGTGTATCAATGGAGGGCCACAGGTAGTCTCAAAGGCCACTTCAAACATCACTGTGTATTATGGAGTTTAATTTATACATTTACGTTGTTTATAATGTATTACGGTATATGCTCTAAGCCTTAGCAAAATGACATTGTGTTAGTAAATCCAGTAAATAATGGATTTATACTGAACAATAAAATATTGTTTGTCTTCATGAAAAGTTCTACCTTCTATTTTCGGCTCTGAGCAGCATAGGGAGATTATCACGAGAAGATAGTTTTGGATTAATGTCACAATTCACAGAATTAAAACCAGATGTTTCAGAAAGTTCCCTGTACACTTACTCATAATCTATTCATGACATCATCCTTGAGGGATTTAATGGCCTCCTCTGTAAAATTGTTTCTTTAAAATTTATGTAAGTCAAATAACAAAATGGAGCATCTTTATAAAGTTCACAGGGTGAACCTATATGTGAGGACTAATATTTCTTTCCCACAGTATAAAATACCAGTTATACAAAATGTTAGCATTTTTTTTTTATTTTAAAGAAAAAAATCTACAACGTGCAAAAAGGTGTATATATGCAGCGAGCCAAGGAGAGGAGAGCAGAGGGGAGAATAGGAGTGATGGTAGCAAGAATTGTGGTTGTAGTTGCTATTAGTTCTGATGCTCTCCTGGGCCATGCAGTGATGCGAAGGGCGCGCCTTTATTCCTTCGGGGTCACCCTGCTCCTGGGGTTGTCCTGTCTAATGGCAGTTGGGGGTGCCCATGAAGGTGATGAATTGTGAGTTGCAAGGCAGGGTACCATGCAACAGTGGAGACAATGATGAAGCAATTTTGCAGTAGAACAGTTTCTTAAAGCACATCAGTCACAGTTCTCAGCAGGCATGGACTGGCAGTTCTTACACAAGTGCAACTTCCATGGTTCTTTTACACAGTTACACAGCTGCAGTAATAGTTAATAGGCAGAGCAAATTTCCTCACATTGCACGTTTCTAGTTGACTTTTGCACAAGCATCAAGAAATAGGGGTGCAACACTTTCTCTTGTACGATAACCACAGGCTGGACCTCAGCATTAAACTATGCTCTGCAACTTTTGTACAGGTTACCATACTCACAGTTAAAGTTACTACAGGTTTTCTCATGTAGATTGGTTGGCATATCTGGATTGTACCTTGTTTAAGCCTGTCCAGGGCTGAAAGCCTTTCACTTTCACAACAATGTTGCTGTGGAGTCTATAAAGTCCTTTTTAAGACCGCTTATCTCCACAGGGCTTCTACTCGCACCTCCTAGACACTGATGGCTTTTTGGGGCTTTCTTCAGTCTTCATTGCCTCTGGTTGGTATCTATTCCAGGGCTGGCTTTACTCTCAGCTCTGAGGCTTAGCATCTGCTCTACTCGCTCCTCTATTTAGACTCCACAGTTCTAACTCCTCCTGCCAATGGGGAGAGGAAACTACCCCAGCTAGTGGTAGGATAATGCAGCCTATTAACTCTTAACTGCTTGGTGCACAGAAAATGCATAGTGACATCACAAATACCATTTGTGACCATTTTGCAGCCTACATATAGAAAAATGCACATAAAAGCTTTTTATAAGGGGCCACTGCAAAAAGCTCTCTTACAATTCTAAAAGAGTCACTAGTTTACTCTCAGGTTATGTACCAGTGCCACCTAGTGGTCATTTTATCATGAATAATTATAGAAAATATGCACGGCACAGTAAGTTGCATTATAAACAGTTGGATACGTAGAATAATCATGCAGCCATGAATTTTGCAGGCAATGCATCTTCAATACATGTTCTAGTCATTGTGTGTAGCATGTATGTGTTCAGATCTGGTGTAAGCAGCAGTACTTCATAAATAATAATAAAACTCTATAAATATTAAATACGAATATTGTTTTTTTCCGCAAATACAGATCAACCTCAAGAATTGCCAATGTTTCAAATAATCCCATCACAGAAGCAGATCGTTTTTCATGGAGATCGCCTGCCGTTTCATTGTACCGCCACCTATATGCGAGGCACCAGCGATGTTTACTGGCTTCATGATGGGCAGCGGGTGGAAAGTAATGAGGAGCATGGGATCTTTGTGGAAGAAAGAGTAATACACGACTGCTGTTTAATCACACGGTAATAAGGATTTTCTTCTATCCACGTCTGGGCTCTGTGATGTATAAGATGGTTACAGATATTATATGGTGGAAATGATAATTCTTTGTTTCTTGTGTTTCTTTCAAAATTTGTCAAGCTTCAGTATTTAAAGGGCGTCTGTCAGCAGATCTGTACCTATGAAACTGGCTGACCTGTTACATCTGCTCTTGGCAGCTGAAGGGCCCATGTTCATATGTGTATGCATTGGTGATTATGCTTTAATGTATGCAAATGGGCCCCTAGGAGCAACGGGGGAGTTGCTGTTACACCTAGAGGCTCTGCTCTCTCTGCAACTGCCGCACCCTCTGCACTTTGACACTGCCTGGCCCTGTCAATTAATGTCATCACGCCTGGGCCTGTCAATGTGTTGTTCCTAGAGGCTCAGCAATGCGGGCACATATGAACAAGGCCCAACACAGATGCCTTCAGCTGCCAAGCGCACATGTAACAGGTCAGCCAGTTTTATATGTATAACTGCAGACAGATTCCCTTTAAAACACATCAATGGGTGTATTTTTTTCTGGCAAGTTGGTTATAAGCAGTAGAGAACATAGAAAAGGGCATAACAGAGTTAAAAATGGGCCTCCATTATAGTGCTGAGTTTTACCACCGTGGACAGAAGGTGTGGTGTATCCCCATCCACTCCCTTTTATAGGAGGTTAATTCCTCACCCCCTTACTTGCTCACAACCCAGTACCTTCGGGGAGGTCTTTTGCATAGGTTTTTACCCCGAGCAGAAGAGGTATAGGAACGAGAGCTGGGTCGCCTCTGTCTAAGGACCCCATAGCAGTCGCATGGTTTGCCTCCATGGTAGATACCCCCTTGCTTATGAAAAATATCACATGCGCCACCCAGTTTACTTACTGTATATTCCCAATGAAATTATGATTCTGGAGAATTTTTTGTTAAAATGCATTTGTGCTCTTTTTGTGCTATTCCTTCTAGAAATGTATAAATAAGTTGACAACTAGGAGTTACTACTTACAGCGTTGGTCTAAAGTTCCTTGGACCAGAATAAATCATTCTGAGGGCCCACTCTCAGGACTTATCAGCTTATAAGGGTTAATAGGATATGTAGTGGTTATTAATTCCAAGATCAATTGCAAATTATCTTCTGCTAGACTTTAGGGGCCCTATAATATAAGGGGCCCATGATTGTGTCAAAACTTAGGCCCATCACAGGATACTCTGGTAGGCCAGTCCAACCCTGACTACTTCCCTTGTGAAAGGGCTGTAAGCCTACACAGTCTGACACTGGAAGGACTGATTGGTTGATTGATGTTATGGAGAATACACGAAAACAGATGTGCAGCCCTTTTTGCTTGTGCGCAGAACCAATGTAAGGATTATGATGGACTGTACTCGCTTGTTAACTTACATAATATGAATGGTTTTATTTTTAGTCAAAAATTTGTTTATTGGAATAAAAGTGTTAACATATGCAAGGAAATTAACACATTCAAATCAGAAGAACTAGTCAGTCTGTTTCCATGTAAATAAAGAAAGCTCTCAGGTAGACAGTGGCCTGGTACATATGTTCTAATATGCAGTGCAGATAGTGCATACAATGATATACTGATCCCAGGAGCGCAATAGCTGCAGAAGCTAGTGTTAAAGGTCGTACTGGCAAATCGGCCCTATCAAAAGGAGATGGAGGCCTCATGATATCTCTAACTTGGCGAGAAGAGAATCTCACTGTTTAATGCGTGGCGGAGTCACCTTCAGGGATCTTTCAAAACACAGCCAAGGAAGCCACAAATGCTCAAAGCGGTCATGGGTGCCTTCGATCCATGTGGTGAGCTCCTCCAGCCGGAATATCTCATCTACTTTATCAACCCATTATGAATGGTTTTATTTAAAAAACTAAAACAAAATAAACAAATAAAATAGAAGCCTTATCTCTGTATAAATTAAAAGTTCTGCAATTTATTCATATACTTTATGGCGGAGATTTATCAATGACCACATCACACCACACCACAGCATCACTTGCAACAATATTTCTCGCAAGTGGCATTTTAAAAAGTCGAAAACATGTGGTTTGCAACTTTTCACGCCAAAAAGGTGGTGCAGAGAGATAATTCTCCCCATATGTTTTACTTCCTGACCATTTTTACTAGATTAGACTCTTATCTACATTCATAGGTGATGAAGCATGTAGTTCTGCTCTCCGCTGACAACTAGGGGGGTCATTTACTAATCTGTAATATGCTTAACTTAGGTGTATTTCAGGTGCATATTGCAGCGCAACAGCTAGTTGTTCCACCATCTGCGACTTTTCCCCGCTCATGCCAGGTCTAAAATTGTAGACGTGACGTGGGGAAGGGGACGGGTCGGCAGGCCAGTCTCATTCATCATTTTCTACACCTGTTTTAGGCCTCTTGCACACGACCGTATAAATTTAGCGATCTGAAAAAAACGGATCCGCAAAAAATACGGATGACATCCTTGTGCATTTTGTATTTTGCGGAACGGAACAGCTGGCCCTTCATTGAACAGTACTATCCTTGTCCATAATGCGGACAAGAATAGGACAAGTTCTATCTTTTAGCGGAACGGATATACGGAAATACGGAAACGGAATGCGGACCCATTGAAATGAATGGTTCTGTATACGGTCCGCCCAAGAAACGGAACGGAAATGGAGTGAAAATACGTTCGTGTGCAAGAGGCCTCAGGTTTAGAAAATGGTCTAAATGTTAAACAGCAAGCAATCGGTCTTACATTTAGAAGTGGCGCTGGATGCACCTCTTCATAACTTCGGCCGATCCTCTGCCAGCTATGTGCCTTTACTAAGACCGGCGTCTAAAACGTTGGTCTTAATAAATGTGCCCCTTGCTACAACAGTATTCAGTCTAGAAAATGTTCTGTTAGGCTCCCACAGGATACTGGAATGACTACAAGATTGGTGGGGTTCCTACTAGGGATGAGCGAACCCGAACTGTATAGTTTGGGTTCGTACCGAATTTTGGGGTGTCCGTGACACGGACCCGAACCCGAACATTTTCGTAAAAGTCCGGGTTCGGGTTCGGTGTTCGGCGCTTTCTTGGCGCTTTTTGAAAGGCTGCAAAGCAGCCAATCAACAAGCGTCATACTACTTGCCCCAAGAGGCCATCACAGCCTTGCCTACTATTGGCATGGCTGTGATTGGCCAGTGCAGCATGTGACCCAGCCTCTATATAAGCTTGGGTCACGTAGCGCTGCACGTCACTCTGCTGATTCAAGCATATGGAGAGGTTGCTGCTGCGACGTTAGGGCGAGATTAGGCAGATTAACTCCTCCAAAAGACTTAATTCAGTGATCGATCTCCAGCTGTGGATCATTGAAGTGTTGATATTGAATTGCTCACTTTTTTTAGGCTGCCCAGAGCGTTTTTATATCACTTTTTTCTGGGGTGATCGGCGGCCATATTGTGGCTTGTGGTGCGCCAGCACAAGCTATCACCAAGTGCATTTAACCATCAACAGTGTGGTTATTTTTTGGCCATATACTACATCAGGTGCAGGCTGAGCCTGTGTCACCCAAGTGCATTTAACCATCAATAGTGTGGTTATTTTTTGGCCATATACTACATCAGGGGCAAGTTGAGCCTGTCACCCAGCGCCTAAAAAATAGGCCTGACATTTATATTCCTCCAAATCAGTACTGTTTTAGCTGGTCAAATTATTTGTAGTGACCGTAAAAGCACAGTTTTTGTTCTGGGTTGAAAAAGTATTCCCAAATTTGCCATTTTCTAAATTGGTAGTTTCTGCTATATCAGGCCTACTTTAAATCTATCCCAAAAAGGGTATATTAGATTCAAGGTGCTGATAGTGTCATTCTGAAAAACTTAACACACACGCTACAGTGCAGATACAAGTCTAATTCTGTGATTAAAGGTATACCTGTCACACAGCGCCTAAAAAATAGGCCGGACATTTATATTCCTCTAAATCAGTACTGTTTTAGCTGGTCAAATTATTTGTAGTGACCGTAAAAGCACAGTTTTTGTTCTGTGTTGAAAAAGTATTCCCAAATTTGCCATTTTCAAAATTGTGGTGAACGGGAACAATGAGGAAAACATCTAATAAGGGATGCGGACCCGGACGTGGACATGGTCGTGGTGGTGTTAGTGGACCCTCTGGTGCTGGGAGAGGACGTGGCCGTTCTGCCACAGCCACACGTCCTAGTGAACCAACTACCTCAGGTCCCAGTAGCCAGCAGAATTTACAGCAATATTTCGTGGGGCCCAATGCCGTTCTAAGGATGGTAAGGCCTGAGCAGGTACAGGCATTAGTCAATTGGGTGGCCGACAGTGGATCCAGCACGTTCACATTATCTCCCACCCAGTCTTCTGCAGAAAGCGCACAGATGGCGCATGAAAACCAAGCCCATCAGTCTGTCACATCACCCCCTTGCATATCAGGGAAACTGTCTGAGCCTCAAGTTATGCAGCAGTCTCTTATGCTGTTTGAAGACTCTGCTGCCAGGGTTTTCCAAGGGCATCCACCTAGCCCTTCCCCAGCGGTGGAAGACATAGAATGCACTAACGCACAACCACTTATGTTTCCTGATGATGATGACATGGGAATACCACCTCAGCACGTCTCTGATGATGACGAAACACAGGTGCCAACTGCTGCGTCTTTCTGCAGTGTGCAGACTGAACAGGAGGTCAGGGATCAAGACTGGGTGGAAGACGATGCAGGGGACGATGAGGTCCTAGACCCCACATGGAATGAAGGTCGTGCCACTGACTTTCAGAGTTCGGAGGAAGAGGCAGTGGTGAGACCGAGCCAACAGCGTAGCAAAATAGGGAGCAGTGTGCAAAATCAGAACACCCGCCACCAAGAGACTCCGCCTGCTACTGACCACCGCCATCTGGGACCGAGCACCCCAAAGGCAGCTTCAAGGAGTTCCCTGGCATGGCACTTCTTCAAACAATGCGCTGACGACAAGACCCGAGTGGTTTGCACGCTGTGCCATCAGAGCCTGAAGCGAGGCATTAACGTTCTGAACCTTAGCACAACCTGCATGACCAGGCACCTGCATGCAAAGCATGAACTGCAGTGGAGTAAACACCTTAAAAACAAGGAAGTCACTCAGGCTCCCCCTGCTACCTCTTCTGCTGCTGCCGCCCCGGCCTCTTCTGCTGCTGCAGCCTCGGCCTCTTCCTCCGCCTCTGGAGGAACGTTGGCACCTGCCGCCCAGGAAACATGGGATGTACCACCAACACCACCACCTGCGTCACCAAGCATCTCAACCATGTCACACGGCAGCGTTCAGCTCTCCATCTCACAAACATTTGAGAGAAAGCGTAAATTCCCACCTAGCCACCCTCGATCCCTGGCCCTGAATGCCAGCATTTCTAAACTACTGGCCTATGAAATGCTGTCATTTAGGCTGGTGGACACAGACAGCTTCAAACAGCTCATGTCGCTTGCTGTCCCACAGTATGTTGTTCCCAGCCGGCACTACTTCTCCAAGAGAGCCGTGCCTTCCCTGCACAACCAAGTGTCCGATAAAATCAAGTGTGCACTGCGCAACGCCATCTGTGGCAAGGTCCACCTAACCATAGATACGTGGACCAGTAAGCACGGCCAGGGACGCTATATCTCCCTAACTGCACACTGTAGTGGCGGCTGGGCCCCAGGCGGAGAGCTGTTTGGCGCACGTCCTTCCGCCGCCAAGGATCGCAGGGCAACATTCTTTGCCTCCTGTCTCCTCCTCCTCCTACTCAGCTTCCTCCTCCTCTTCTTCCACCTGCTCATCCAGTCAGCCACACACCTTCACCACCAACTTCAGCACAGCCCGGGGTAAACGTCAGCAGGCCGTTCTGAAACTCATATGTTTGGGGGACAGGCCCCACACCGCACAGGAGTTGTGGCGGGGTATAGAACAACAGACTGACGAGTGGTTGCTGCCGGTGAGCCTCAAGCCCGGCCTGGTGGTGTGCGATAATGGGCAAAATCTCGTTGCAGCTCTGGGACTAGCCGGTTTGACGCACATCCCTTGCCTGGCGCATGTGCTGAATTTGGTGGTGCAGAAGTTCATTCGCAACTACCCCGACATGTCAGAGCTGCTGCATAAAGTGCGGGCCGTCTGTTCGCGCTTCCGGCGTTCACACCCTGCTGCTGCACGCCTGTCTGCGCTACAGCGTAACTTCGCCTTCCCGCTCACCGCCTCATATGCGATGTGCCCACCAGGTGGAACTCCACCTTGCACATGCTGGACAGACTGTGCGAGCAGCAGCAGGCCATAGTGGAGTTTCAGCTGCAGCACGCACGGGTCAGTCGCACTGCGGAATAGCACCACTTCACCACCAATGACTGGGCCTCCATGCGAGACCTGTGTGCCCTGTTGCGCTGTTTTGAGTACTCCACCAACATGGCCAGTGGCGATAACGCCGTTATCAGCGTTACAATACCACTTCTATGTCTCCTTGAGAAAACACTTAGGCGATGATGGAAGAGGAGGTGGCCGAGGAGGAAGAGGTATTTTTAGCACTTTCAGGCCAGTCTCTTCGAAGTGACTCAGAGGGAGGTTTTTTGCAACACCAGAGGCCAGGTACAAATGTGGCCAGACAGGGCCCACTACTGGAGGACGAGGAGGACGAGGAGGAGGTGGAGGAGGATGAGGATGAAGCATGTTCACAGCGGGGTGGCACCCAAAGCAGCTTGGGCCCATCACTGGTGCGTGGCTGGGGGGAAACACAGGACGATGACGATACGCCTCCCACAGAGGACAGCTTGTCCTTACCTCTGGGCAGCCTGGCACACATGAGCGACTACATGCTGCAGTGGCTGCGCAACGACAGCAGAGTTGCCCACATTTCAACATGTGCGGACTACTGGGTTGCCACCCTGCTGGATCCCCGGTACAAAGACAATGTGCCCACCTTACTTCCTACACTGGAGCGTGATAGGAAGATGCGCGAGTACAAGCGCACGTTGGTAGACGCGCTACTGAGAGCATTCCCAAATGTCACAGGGGAACCAGTGGAAGCCCAAGGCGAAGGCAGAGGAGGAGCAAGAGGTCGCCAACGCAGCTGTGTCACGGCCAGCTCCTCTGAGGGCAGGGTTAGCATGGCAGAGATGTGGAAAAGTTTTGTCACCACGCCACAGCTAACTGCACCACCACCTGATACGGAACGTGTTAGCAGGAGGCAACATTTCACTAACATGGTGGAACAGTACCTGTGCACACCCCTCCACGTACTGACTGATGGTTCGGCCCCATTCAACTTCTGGGTCTCCAAATTGTCCACGTGGCCAGAGCTAGCCCTTTATGCCTTGGAGGTGCTGGCCTGCCCGGCGGCCAGCGTTTTGTCTGAACGTGTATTCAGCACAGCAGGGGGCGTCATTACAGACAAACGCAGCTGCCTGTCTACAGCCAATGTGGACAAGCTGACGTTCATAAAAATGAACCAGGCATGGATCCCACAGGACCTGTCCATCCCTTGTGCAGATTAGACATTACCTCCCCTTAACAATATATTATTGTACTCCAGGGCACTTCCTCATTCAATCCTATTTTTATTTTCATTTTACCATTATATTGCGGGGCAACCCAATGTTGAATGAACCTCTCCTCTGTCTGGGTGCCGGGGCCTAAATGTGTGACAGTGGCCTGTTCCAGTGGTGGGTGACGTGAAGCCTGATTCTCTGCTATGACATGAAGACTGATTCTCTGCTGACATGAAGACTGAATCTCTAATATGGGACCTCTCTCCTCTGCCTGGGTGCCTGGGCCTAAATATGTGACAGTGGCCTGTTCCAGTGGTGGGTGACGTGAAGCCTGATTCTCTGCTATGACATGAAGACTGATTCTCTGCTGACATGAAGCCTGAATCTCTGTTATGGGACCTCTTTCCTCTGCCTGGGTGCCTGGGCCTAAATATGTGACAGTGGCCTGTTCCAGTGGTGGGTGACGTGAAGCCTGATTCTCTGCTATGACATGAAGACTGATTCTCTGCTGACATGAAGCCTGAATCTCTGTTATGGGACCTCTCTCCTCTGCCTGGGTGCCTGGGCCTAAATATGTGACAGTGGCCTGTTCCAGTGGTGGGTGACGTGAAGCCTGATTCTCTGCTATGACATGAAGACTGATTCTCTGCTGACATGAAGCCTGAATCTCTGTTATGGGACCTCTCTCCTCTGCCTGGGTGCCGGGGCCTAAATGTGTGACAGTGGCCTGTTCCAGTGGTGGGTGACGTGAAGCCTGATTCTCTGCTATGACATGAAGACTGATTCTCTGCTGACATGAAGACTGAATCTCTAATATGGGACCTCTCTCCTCTGCCTGGGTGCCTGGGCCTAAATATGTGACAGTGGCCTGTTCCAGTGGTGGGTGACGTGAAGCCTGATTCTCTGCTATGACATGAAGACTGATTCTCTGCTGACATGAAGCCTGAATCTCTGTTATGGGACCTCTTTCCTCTGCCTGGGTGCCTGGGCCTAAATATGTGACAGTGGCCTGTTCCAGTGGTGGGTGACGTGAAGCCTGATTCTCTGCTATGACATGAAGACTGATTCTCTGCTGACATGAAGCCTGAATCTCTGTTATGGGACCTCTCTCCTCTGCCTGGGTGCCTGGGCCTAAATATGTGACAGTGGCCTGTTCCAGTGGTGGGTGACGTGAAGCCTGATTCTCTGCTATGACATGAAGACTGATTCTCTGCTGACATGAAGCCTGAATCTCTGTTATGGGACCTCTCTCCTCTGCCTGGGTGCCTGGGCCTAAATGTGTGACAGTGGCCTGTTCCAGTGGTGGGTGACGTGAAGCCTGATTCTCTGCTATGACATGAAGACTGATTCTCTGCTGACATGAAGCCTGAATCTCTGTTATGGGACCTCTCTCCTCTGCCTGGGTGCCTGGGCCTAAATGTGTGACAGTGGCCTGTTCCAGTGGTGGGTGACGTGAAGCCTGATTCTCTGCTATGACATGAAGACTGATTCTCTGCTGACATGAAGCCTGAATCTCTGTTATGGGACCTCTCTCCTCTGCCTGGGTGCCTGGGCCTAAATATGTGACAGTGGCCTGTTCCAGTGGTGGGTGACGTGAAGCCTGATTCTCTGCTATGACATGAAGACTGATTCTGTGCTGACATGAAGCCAGATTCTCTGTTACGGGACCTCTCTCCTCTGTCTGGGTGCCAGGGCCTAAATGTGTGACAGTGGCCTGTTCCAGTGGTGGGTGACGTGAAGCCTGATTCTCTGCTATGACATGAAGACTGATTCTGTGCTGACATGAAGACAGATTCTCTGTTACGGGACCTCTCTCCTCTGACTGGGTGCCGGGGCCTAAATATATGACAATGGACTGTTACAGTGGTGGGTGACGTGAAGCCAGATTCTCTGCTATGGCATGAAGACTGATTCTCTGCTGATGTGAAGCCAGATTCTCTGCTATGGGACCTCTCTCCAATTGATATTGGTTTATTTTTATATATTTTATTTTTATTTTAATTCATTTCCCTATTCACATTTGTTTGCAGGGGATTTACCTACTTGTTGATGCCTTTTGCAGCCCTCTAGCTCTTTCCTGGGCTGTTTTACAGCCTTTTTAGTGCCGAAAAGTTCGGGTCCCCATTAACTTCAATGGGGTTCGGGTTCGGGACGAAGTTCGGGTCGGGTTCGGATCCCGAACCCGAACATTTCCGGGAAGTTCGGCCGAACTTCTCGAACCCGAACATCCAGGTGTTCGCTCAACTCTAGTTCCTACCACTCGGACCTCCACCGATCACGAGAATGGGGGCCCCAAAATGAACGAAAAACGGCATGTCGAGCATGCACTCTGCCACCCTTTTAATGGTATGTGCCAAACATAGCCAAGCCCTGTACTCTGCCTTTTCCAGCAGTCTCATAGAGATGAATGGAGCGGCAGTTGGCATGCTCAACCTGCCACTCTGTATATTTTGGGGGCTCTTATGGGTACAGGGCTCCCGTTCTCGTGATCAGTGGGGGTCCCAGTAGTAGGAGTGCCATCAATCTTATAGTCATTCCAGTATCCTGTTGAAGCAGATCTAATAGTTATCCCATATCCTAGGAGTAGGGGATAAATTCAAATGAACAGAATACCCCTTGAACTTTAGCATATAAAAAAATCAGTCTTAGTAAATATGGGCCATAGTAGCTTTGGGGCATGAAGATGATAACCCACTGCAGCCAGACATTTTTTATAACCCAGCCCTGCCAGAGAACCACCTAAATCAGAACAGTTCTAAGCACATTGGACCAGCTTCATGACCACCATTGGTCCACCAAGGCCCGTTGAACAATGTCAACAATGGCAGCCATGATAATGTTAATCGTATTAGATTTTTTTTTTTTGTAACAGTGTGTGCCAAAAAAAAGTAAGGTAAAACTATGCAGGCGTAAAATAGACTTTTCCCAAAATGTTCAAGAATGTGTTTGTGAAGTTGACAAATTGACTTCCTTTCTTTCCGTATTTTTTTACCCCATTGTTTCCAGCTTATGTAGCAGAACAATGAAGATAAAGTTTTTGTGAAGTCACATAAATCCTGTCTGCAGTTTCTGTAAAGATTTAGTTATTTCAGGTTTTGTTTCTTTTCCTGCGAGCGAGATGGTGTTATTAAAACATTTTACTCTCTCCGGCCCAACCTCAGAAACACAATGGGGATAAACTGTGCTTTATATCAAATTACTAAAAGTGGATGTTCACCTTTATATCGCCTTTACATACGTGGATACAATCTACATACAAAATTAAACTGGTTATCTGGCCATATATACTAATGACCTATCGTCAGGATAGGTCATCAATATCTGATCGGCGGGGGTTCCGATAGCCGGCACTCCTACCAAGCAGCTGTTTGAAGAGAAGGTGGCTCTCCATGCAAGCTTGGATTCCTAGTCATTACACTATGTGGCGTCTCCCCTGTAGCGGTGGCCTAGTGTAATTACAAGTGAACGGAGCGAGTAATTCTCATTACACTGCACTCCCGGGACGACGTACAGCATAATGAACAGAAAGCAGCGCTCACATAGAGCTCCATCTCCTCATCAGACAGCTGTTCAGCGGGGTGTCGGGTGTCGGACCCCCCAACCCCCCCCCTCCCCGATCAGATATTGATGACCCATCCTGACGATAGGTCATCAATATACGTGGCCGGACAACCCCTTTAAGTATTTTTGAGGTGAGGGCCCCACATAGAAATGATTAAAGTAAGGCCCCCTTCTAGTGCTGATTTACATGACTCTACTAAGGACCCGAGGACTTGGCACATGTCTGCACTCACCTCCTTTCATCATCCCTGGGTCAAATGGGTTATCTCATGATTAATGATCCAGATCCAGAGATCTCCCCACTCATTGCTATAATTGCTCTGCTAGATTTATTTCAAGCTGGCAGCTGAATGATGTGTCCTTTCTGCTGTAGCTCTTTTCCTATCACAGCTTAATGGGTTTGTCCTTGCTGTTGCCTGTCTCCCCATCACAGGTCAGGGGGTGCATCCTTTCTGTTACAGCTATCTCCCTATCACAGCTCAGGGAGCATGTCCTTTATGCTACAGATCTCTCCCTATCACAGCTCAGGGAGCATGTTCTTTCTGCTGCAGCCTCTCCCTATCACAACCTAGAAGGTGTGTACTTTCTCTTGCAGCTCTCCGTATCACAGGTAATGTGGCATGTCCTTTGTGTTATAGCTCTCTGCCCATCACAGCTCAGGGAGCATGTTGTTTATGCTGCAGCTCTCTCTATGTCACTGTGAAAGCTTCTAAAAGAAGACCGGACTGGTGGCAGTTGAAGGATGGAACTGAGTATGTGTGACCACCTAAGTGAGGTAGACAGAGAAATAAGGTGTCACGGTGGGGAGTGGGGGAACCACCCACCATACAATGTGGAGCAGGCGGGGTAGCAACTAGGCCTGGGAGCTGAGATAAGGGAGCAGGGCACCTCCTAGAGCTTCCCTAATCCTCGCCCTGACTCCTAACCGTATGAGCACACCTGGAAGGTAGGACGGCTCATACCTAGGAACCTGGGGCCCTGAATCGCCCTGATAATCCCTCAATGGAGAAAGGGCAGAGACGACCTGTTCATCCCAGACACGGATGAACAGGATTCTCACCGGCCAAGCTGCAAGGAAAGGTACAGGCAGCCCCTTCCTGAGGCGACAAAAGATAGACAGGGGGATGTCTAGCAAACATGCTGGACAACAAACACCACCAGACATGTAACAACAACTAGACATCAAACACCAACCCAAACAAACAACAATACACATAGAGACATAATAGGAAGGGAAGGTGATACAGGAAAACATCGGGATGACATTGATGTCCCACTAGGTGGCCCTCACACTGGAAGATGGCAAATCCAGACCAGGAGCATAACTCCAGCACACACCAAGGCTGGAGTACAACTGACTCCTGGCCTCCAGTCACAGGTAAAAGAAGCACCTAGTGACCACACCCAGAAAGGTGGCTAATCCCTCACGCACCAGCAAGGGAAGGAACAGGGGAAACAGGAGCAGATCACACACATGCCCATCACCACACGTTGCCCCTGGCAACGGCATGCACGGCAAAGTGTCACGGCGCACCACACCGAGACCGTGACACTGCCGTGACATAAGGAAAAGGACAAACAGCAGGTGGCGCTGTACGGATTTTATTTAATAACTCAGTTGCTATACTAAGGCCTCTTTCACCCCAGCGATACAGATTGTGTCGGGATCTTTTCAGGGAAAAACTGATGGTTTTGCAAACAAGTTCTATCAGTTTTGTCTGCATTTGCGTTTAGTGTTTCAGTTTTTTACGCGCGGATACAATCAGTTTTGATGCGTCTAACCTAACCATGCCTAACCATCAGTGATAAACGCATTACATCCGGATGCCTTCAGTTTTTGAAGCAAGCCCCATTGACTTCTATGGAGCAAGGCAGTGTGAAAAACACAGACTATAGAACAGGCTGTGGTTTTTCCAGAACGCAGAAATGATGAGTGAAAAACATCATGTACACGTCATTGAAATGAATGGGTCCGGATTCAGTCTGAAACATCCAAATGGAAAACATACTTGTGTGAAAGAGGCCTAAGGGGGAAATTATCAAATCAGATATGTCAGTTTTCTGGCTTAAAAAAGTTGGGGATTAAGCCATTTTCTGTGAATTTGAATAATTTTTACAACATTTGGTGTCTTTCGCAACTTTTCAAAGTAGTCTACGTTTAAGAGCTAAAAGTGAGATTAGACCTGGATTATGGCTCATTTATTTTGTGTGACTTTTGCAATAGTCGCAAAAAAGTAGCAAACTGCTCCAGGCAACCCCCTGGTGTATTTTTGCAAATAGGTTTAAACTACATTGAACACACACCAAAAGCATTATTGAGGCACATCATGCCACGTCAGAGCAAAGACAGACTTAAAAGTGACACCAAAACAACCGCAAATGATAAATGTCCTCCTAAATTTTTAATTACATCCAGTTACAAAAGTATTCAAATCCAGTCACCGGCTTTAAGGCCCCTTTCACACGGGCGAGTATTCCGCGCGGATGCGATGCGTGAGGTGAACGCATTGCACCCGCACTGAATACCGACCCATTCATTTCTATGGGGCTGTGCACATGAGCGGTGATTTTCACTCATCACTTATGCGTTGCATGAAAATCGCAGCATGCTCTATATTCTGCGTTTTTCACGCAACGCAGGCCCCATAGAAGTGAATGGGGTTGCGTGAAAATCGCAAGCATCCGCAAGCAAGTGCGGATGCGGTGCGATTTTCACGCACGGTTGCTAGGAGACGATCGGGATGGAGACCCGATCATTATTATTTTCCCTTATAACATGGTTATAAGGGAAAATAATAGCATCCTGAATACAGAATGCATAGTAAAACAGCGCTGGAGCGGTTAAAAAAAATAAAAAATAATTTAACTCACCTTAGTCCACTTGATCGCGTAGCCCGGCATCTCCTTCTGTCTCCTTTGTTGAATAGGACCTGTGGTGAGCATTAATTACAGGAACAGGACCTTTGATGACGTCACTCCGGTCATCACATGGTACGTCACATGATCTTTTACCATGGTGATGGATCATGTGATGACCGGAGTGACGTCATCAAAGGTCCTGTTCCTGTAATTAATGCTCACCACAGGTCCTGTTCAGCAAAGGAGACAGAAGGAGATGCCAGGCTACGCGATCAAGTGGACTAAGGTGAGTTAAATAATTTTTTATTTATTTTAACCCCTCCAGCGCTAGTTTACTATGCATTCTGTATTCAGAATACTATCATTTTCCCTTATAACTATGTTATAAGGGGAAATAATACAATCTACAGAACACCGATCCCAAGCCCGAACTTCTGGGAAGAAGTTCGGGTTTGGGTACCAAATATGCGCGATTTTTCTCACGCGAGTGCAAAACGCATTACAATGTTTTGCACTCGCGCGGAAAAATCGCGGGTTTTCCCACAACGCACCCGCACATTTTTCCTTAACGCCCCAAGGGATATTCCAATTTCAGCAAACGATGTCATACATGTGACTTAGGCCTCCGCAAAAAACAGATCCGCAAAAAATACGGATGACATCCGTATGCATTCCGTATTTTGCGGAACGGAACAGCTGGCCCTTCATAGAACAGTACTATCCTTGTCCGTAATGCGGACAATAATAGGACATGTTCTATATTTTTTTTGCGGAACGTAAATACGGGCATACGGAAATACACGGAGTAACTTCAGTTTTTTTTGCGGACCCATCGAAAGTGAATGGTTCCCTATACGGTCCGCAAAAAAAACGCAACGGACACGGAAAGAAAATACGTTCGTGTGCATGAGCCCTTAGTCTGCTTTTCTGTCTGCAAAAAAAAAAAAGGATCTCTATATATAGTTTCTATGTGCATTCGATTTCTTTTCTCACTCCCATCAACAGAACGGACTGTTCTTCTCCATAAAAACAAATAACAGCGAGGATGGGTTTAGAAGCAGTGGCAGTTATGACCAGGTATAAGCCTTGCCAAATACAAGTTATCATTTACATGATGCAGGATCTCATATGAATCTGTATGGACTTTATATATATATCCATTAGTGCTTCAGGTGTATTAGTCCTTCAAAGGCTAGGGACCTCTTCAGGGTCAGTTTTATTTTATGATTGCATTTCACTCATTTCTAAACTCCTGAAAGCCCATAAATAGCGTTGAGCGAACCTGAACTGCAAAGTTCGGTACCGAACTTTGCGAGTTCGGGTGCCCGGACCCAAACCCGGACTTTTTAACTGAAGTTCGGGTTCGAGTTTGGTGTTCGGGTGATTTTATTATTTTCCATTATAACATGGTTATAACGGAAAATAATAGCATTCTTAAAACAGAATGCTAAATAAAATGTCTATTGATCGCGTAGCCTTCTATCTTCATTCAGCAGGACCTGCGGTGACGTCACCACGCTCACCACGTGGTGAGCGTGGTGACGTCACCGCAGGTCCTTTTGCAGGTCCTAAAGAAAAGAAGATACCGGCTGCGCGATCAAGTGGATGAGGTGAGTTTTTAATTTTTTTTTAAACCCCTCAATAGACGTTTTATTTAGCATTCTGTTTTAAGAATGCTATTATATTCCGTTATAACCATGTTATAATGGAAAATAATAAAGTGAAGTTCAGGTCCCCATTGACTTAAATGGGGTCCGGGTTCGGGGTCAAGTTCGGGTCCCGAACCCGAACTTTGACCTGAAGTTCAGCTGAATCGGGCGAACCCGAACTTCCACAGGTTCGCTCAACCCTACCCATAAGCACTCACTATAGCTAAATTTGTATCGAACTGAGAAGTAGTGTTTATCAGCTGTCAGGAGATCAGAGATAAGGGCTTCACATGAGCCGTTAGAACAGCAACATGTTAGGCCTCTTTCACACAGCCATTGTGATTCCGTTCCGTGCAGCGGCCGGGACGGATCCAGACCCATTCAACTTGAATGGGTTCGTGATCCATCCATTCCGCAAAAAGATAGAACAAATTAAATTTTTTTGCGGAACGGACGCACAGATCGGAACCCCACAGAAGCACTCCAAATGAATGGGTCCGCATCCGTGATGCGGAATGCACACGACCAGTGCCACGTGTATTGTCAGAAAATGACAGCCTACAGATAGACTGAAGCTTAAGGGCTCATTAAGATGAACGTAAGGGCTCCGTGCCTGTGCTGCAGACCGCGGTCTGCAATGCACGGATATAGGCTTTATCAATCCGTGCCGCAGATGCAGACCCATTGACTTAAATTAGTCCAGGATCCGCAAAATATAGCAAAAGATCTTTTGCGGTGTGGAGCTCATGGAAGTGCTTCGTAGTTTTTCCGTATGCTTCCAATCTGTGTCTCTGTTTTGCAAAAGATAGAACATCTTTTGCCCTTATTTTGAGGATCGCGGACCCATTTAAGTCAATGGGTCCACATCTGCAGCACAGATTGTACACTGCCGATGCCAGTATAGTGCAAATCCGCCGCTTGCGATCTGCAATATGGACATGGAGCCCTTATGGTTCTGTGAATTTTCCCTAACCCTCTAGGATAAAAACTCCTGAAAATTTTTAATAAAGGCCAACTGAAAATATGATTTTTAGCCTGTAACGAGCAAAATGTATGCGTAACAAAAATTGCTCCTGAAGGTTTACAGCCTTTAAAGGCTATGTACGCCTTTGGGGGCAATTTGTTTTTATTATTGCATTGTACTCATTTTTTTTAGCTAAAAATCATAGCAGCCTTTGGATTTTCTGTCTTTTCCGTCAGACCAGATGATGACGGACTCCTTATTTCTGCTCTCTGACATTATAAACACTCCTTATAGCTGAGTTCTTATTTTACTGATAAGAATGTGGCTTAAATAAGTGTTTATGATTTCTCAATAGTTTAGACATAAGGCTTATTTGACCGGCACAAAGTGAATGTAAAAGTGCCAGTCACACAGCTAGAAAAACAGTTAACCCTTTGTGACAGAACAGCTCAATATTTTTAATGAACGTCAATTGAAAAAAAGATTTTTAGCCAAAAATGAGTAGCATGCAATCATATAGAAAACTTCCCTCCGAAGGTGTACATAGCCTTTAACTCCCATTCCAGTGTCTTGGATGTAAAGGCCTCTCTGCCTCGTCCTGAGTGCGGTGCACGCTCCATTTTCTATATCCTATAAGCCTTTGCTGTCATTATTGCCCTGTGCCTCCGATGTGCAGACATGCCATGTCACTTTGGATTTCAGTGAACATTTGACATGATTCAAATCCTTACAAAACTCATTCAAGTCAATTAGCGTTTTACACGCTTGCATAACTGCCAGGAAAGAAATCTTAATGGCCGGGCTAAGTGCAGACTTTGCAATATCCAGCATTGTGGGCTTACTAGGACAATCCGGGGGGCTACACAACTCAGGTAGGGATGGAACGACACAGGAGCACATTGGTAAAATATATAGTTTTCCACTCTGTTTTGTGCTTTTGGGTCATATTTACAGAAATTTTGCATGGTCCTAACATGGCCCTAAATCTACAATGCATATTGGAGTACACCCATTCATTGGCCTAGGACATAGAACGGTGCAATAAAATATGGCAGTAACCAAAAACATACTACAGCAAGGGTGAAAATGCGAGGCGACTGTGCCTAGTACTGCAGCGTGTCCTATACTAGCTGTTGTACCAGGCACAGCCAGACATATGGATGAGCAGCCGTTCCTGTGTATGCAGTCATGGACCTTTGATTATCATGATTGGCAGGGGTCCAGGAGGTTAGACCCCTATCGATCAAACCTTGATAACCTCTCCTAGTTAGACAATAGTCCAAGGACTTTGCCATTTTAATGATAGTCACTTACAGCTGTTCTCTAAGGCAAGGTTCAGACATGGCAGATTTGTTGCAGATTACCAGATATCAAAACAGACTGCAGAATAATGCTTGAGAATAGAGTTTTATAAAACCACATGCTGCACAAAGAAATCTTCACAAATGGTAGGGCATGCAGCAGATTTCCAAATCCTCAGAATGCATTCACTATATATCACCGGTTTGTACTGCATATTTCATTCTTTCATAGGGAGTGTAACATCTTGTAGCTATCGTGAACCTTAATATTTATTTGACAGCAGTATTATTGAGACATTGTATAGCAATATTATGAATTGTTATGAAATCAATTGCTTGTTGTATAGAGCTGTTATATGGTCACTGTATGTTAGTATTAATACAGCATTATATGGTGGTATTGACATTGTATGGCAATGCTACTTAAAGGGAACCTGTCAACTATTTTGGGGCTGCTTAACCACCAGCATGCCTTTTATGCAGCTGGTGATTAGGACCACCCAAACCTGTCCATATCAAGACTGTCCATCTGTAAATGAACTTAGGCTTCTTTCACAGTGCCGGCAGGAGTTCCATCAGGCTGTTCTGGCAGAGACCAACCTGCCGGAGCTCTCTGAATCCAGGATTGCCAGAAGGTACCAGAATGCCCACCAGCCCCATTGACTATAAAGGGGTGCGGCGGAGATCTGGGTTTTGCTGGGGCAGTATTTAGTGCTGCACTATTATATTGCTGTCCCTGCCTACTTGTGTTGCCTTCTGTCAATTTGGACTCCCCTACAACACTTTTAGTTTTTTTCCAGTTTCCAATCCACCCCTGTTTATTACACTTCACTTTAAAACTTTTGTCTTTTTGTGATACATTTTTAGTTTTCCTCGGTCTTGTCCTTTTTATTTTACAATCATGGATCTCCCTGGTGTCTTTCAATATCCTTATAATTCATATTGATATGGTATCTTAAGCATAATTATTTTGCAGAAACTTATACGTGGACTCTGTAACTTATTTCTGTCATCTTTGCTTCAAGGAAGATTTAAGTTCTATTCTTTAAAAATATAGTTGAAGTGCTCTATGTAAATATCTTCTGTTTTAAAAAGGTCTTGCTGTGCCTTTCCTTCCTAAAATGTTAAATGCCTGTATTATGGTAAAATATGCTTTTCATGGCAGAAGAAATATTGTTTAATGCTGTACAAACACATTTTTCTGCTAATGAAATCTTCTTTTCTTACACCTTACTTGGTTCCCTTACATTAGCTTTGGCAGGGGCTGAAGTATGGATACTTAGAGGCTGTTTCAGGTTACATTAAACATTTAACATTTACTACTAAATGCCAACAATAACCATATTCCATACATTTGGTATTAGTTATGGAGGGCTTGTCTTCTGGCAGTGAAAACCTAAATGCTATGATAATGATCTTTACCAGTATTTCTGTAGTGTGTATAGGTAAACAATGCATTCGGAAAGTCTTTAGACTCTTTCACTTTTTTTCACATTTTGTTATGTTGCGGCCTTGTGCTAAATAGAAAAAAAATTAAAAAAAGAGAAAAAGAAAACGAGATTTGTTTCATTAATCCACAGCGCAGACACTCCCAGCAGATTTGTGCTATTTTCTAACACGGCGTCAGAAACAGAATGAAGCTTTTCTCATTTTATTTTTGATTAACGGGAAATTGCTTCTCAGAAAAACAGAGATTGATATTATATCCCGTCAAATTCATGTTGGGAAACTAATGATGCATTGTTGATTTTCCTCCACGAGTAGGTGATGTAATGATCAGTAATCCGTACACAGATAGCTCAAACGGGAGTGCACATTATATAATATGCATGTCCTGAAAATGCTGATGTGCAGAATATTTTTATGAAGGGAATGAGAAAGAAATGTGCCAGACAGCACTTCCAGGACAAGACAGACAAAGCTGCCATTTGGGGCAGGGTGGGAAATTGGCTAAGCTTTAGAATTAAAGGGGTTCTCCGGGAATTAAGAAAATGAAAATACTTCAATATTACTTTTCTATAAATATATTCTCAAATACCTTTCATTATTTATAATGGCTCGTTTTGTCTGGGGAGCGATCATCAGGGGAAACAAAATGGCTGCTGTCCCATCAGTTCACACAAAACCTGTCCTGATCACACCTGAGGATAAGTTACTTTTCAACACTGAGGTAAAGAGCTGCCTCATCCCCCTCTCTACTTGTCAGTGATTATGATCCTGAATACAGATGATAAGAACTTTAGCTAAATCTCTGGGGAATTTAGTTCATGAGGAGACATGAAGTACAGAGAGGACGGACAGGACAAACTGTGGTAATGTGGGGCTGTGGTAATGGAGACTACATACAAGTGCTGCTGCTCATTAGCCTCACCTAACCCTCCTCTCATGTCTCCTCATCGTCTCCATTCCCATAGAGATTCACCTGTATTCAGATCATGATTCCTGACAAGCAGAGCAGAGAGGAGGATGAGGCAGCACTATGGCTCATTGCGGCGAAGTAACTTGTCCTCCTGTGTGATTAGGACAGGTTTAGTGTGCACTAATAGGACGGCGGCCATTTTCTTTCTCCGAATGATTGCTCCAAAGACAAAACGAGCCATTCTAAGTAATGAAAGATATTTGAGACTATATTTATTATAAAATAATATTTAAGTGTTTTTTTAATTCCTGGAGAACCCCTTTAACCCCTTAGGGATGCATGACGTACTGGTACGGCAAGTTTCCCGAGTCCTTAAGGACCCATGACGTATCGGTACGTCATGTGTTGTTCCAATCACCGCCGCCCAGCGGGCGGTGATCGGAACATGGTGCCTGCTCAAATCATTGAGCAGGCACCACGGCTAAATGCGCGGAGGGGTCCCGTGACTCCCCTGTGTCGGCGATCGCCGCAAACCGCAGGTCAATTCAGACTTGCGGTTTGCGGCTTTTTATTGTGTGGGCGGTGGTAGTCGGCGGTGCCATCGGGTCCCCATGGGGCTGTGGGGGGGACCCGATGGCATGGAAGGCAGCGCGATGCCTAAGGAATACATTGGCATGGAAGGCAGCGCGATGCCTTGGAATACATTGTAAAGGATTAGACCCCCAAAAGTTCAAGTCCCAAAGAGGGACAAAAAATAAAGTGAAAAAATAAAGTTTCAAAAATAAAGTTTTCCCCCCAAAAAATTAAGTTTCAAGTAAAAATAAACAAAAACGTAATTTTCCCCAAATAAAGTAAAAAAAAATTGGTAAAAGATAGGGGAAAAAAAAGTATACATATTAGGTATCGCCGCGTCCATAAGAACCTGCTCTATAAAAATATCACATGACCTAACCCCTCAGATGAATACAGTAAAAAAAATTAAATGATGTAAAAAAAGCAATTTTTTGTCACCTTACATCACAAAAAGTGTAATAGCAAGCGATCAAAAAGTCATACGCACCCCAAAATAGTGCCAATCAAACCGTCATCTCATCCTCCAAAAAATTAGCCCCTAAACAAGACAATCTCCCAAAAAATAAATAAAACTATGGCTTTCAGAATGTGGAGACACTAAAGAATCTATTTTTTTTTTTTATGCCTTGTTATGTAAAACTGAAACAAATAGTCATATTTGGTATTGTCGCGTCCGTGACAACCTGCTCTATAAAAATACCACATGATATAACCTGTCAGATGAATGTTGTAAATAACAAAAAATAAAAACGGTGCCAAAACAGCTATTTCTTGTTACCTTGCTTCACAAAAAGTGTAATATAGAGAAACCAAAAATCATGTGTACCCTAAACTAGTACCAACAAAACTGCCACCCTATCCCATAGTTTCCAAAATGGGGTCACTTTTTTGGAGTTTCTACTCTAGAGTTGCATCAGGGGGGCTTTAAATGGGACATGGTGTCCAAAAATCTGCCTTCCAAAAAAACGTATGGCATTCCTTTCCTTCTGCGCCCTGCCGTGTGCCCGTACAGCAGTTTACGACCACATATGGGGCGTTTCTGTAAACTACAGAATCAGGGCCATAAATTTTGAGTTTTGTTTGGCTGCTAACCCTTGCTTTGTAACTGGAAAAAATTGATTCAAAGTCAAAATCTGCCAAAAAAGTGATATTTTGAAATTGTATCTCTATTTTCCATTAATTCTTGTGGAACACCTAAAGTTTGTAAAATCTGTTCTGAATACCTTGAGGGGTGTAGCTTGTAAAATGGGGTCATTTTTGGGTGGTTTCTATTATGTAAGCCTCACAAAGTGACTTCAGACCTGAACTGGTCCTTAAAAAGTGGGTTTTAGAAATTTTATGAAAAATTTCAAGATTTAGCTTCTAAACTTCTAAGCCTTGTAACGTCCCCAAAAAATAAAATGGCATTCCCAAAATGATCCAAACATGAAGTAGATATATAGAGAATGTAAAACAATAACTATTTTTGGAGGTATTACTATCTATTATAAAAGCAGAGAAATTGAAATTTGGAAATTTGGTAATTTTTCTAAATTTTTGGTAAATTTGGTCTTTTTTTAATAAATAAAAATGATTTTTTTTTACTCCATTATACCAGTGTCCTGAAGTGCAATTTGACCAACGGCATCTAATGGGGTTAAATTCTTTGCAGAGATTAGCCTCAGGTGTCTGTATGCACCATTTTTAAAGAGCTTACATCTGCCGTGCTATTACAATGGATGTTGGGATGTTGGGAAGGAGTTAAAGTGAAGGTGTACCAAATTATCCTGCTGCCTATTGCCCTCATCAAGACACTGTAGCTAAATTTACTGCCCATCGTTGATGATATCCTTGTTACCATACTTGAGACAAATAAAAGAGACTGTAATTTATAACTGTGTCCTCCTAATCCCTTCTACCATCCTAGAGTGGGTATCCATGCATACTACTTAGGGCCAAAAACATCCTTCACTTTTCTATGAGGAGATCTGGCTATAATGAACCCCTTACACATTTGCTTGCCATATTAGCAGCAACTGCAAGTTAATTTCTTTATAGATTGGGACAGCACATGATTTGAAACACAAGATCAACATAGCTTCTAGTCGACAGTTGGAATTAACTTTATGCAAAAATGCAAGGGTTATGCATAGTCTATGAATAGCCTTGAACTAGATGGGAACACAATGAAACCGAATGTGTATTTCTATATATAGTCAACCACTGTTCCGTAGAGATAGGGCTGATATCCTGCTCCTATTTCCCCATAAGGGCTTGTTTTAATAATAATTTCTAAATAACAGAAATCACTTCCTTCCTTTTATTTTTCGATGTCAAAAATTCATATAACAATAAATTCCTTTGATTTAAATAGTAAAATCTGCAATCAGAGGAAAAGTGCAAAAAATTAGAATTTATTTATCTCTTACATCATAACTCCAAACTCTCTTTGTAAAATTAGAAATTATACAAGTTCCCGATTTATAAAAAAGAATGACCATGTTCTCAGTACTAGTGGTCACCATCTTACCAAACGTGTGCACATGACTGTTATTCCCAGGTGGGGCATTCTCAGGTGTCCCGTCATCTGCATCATATACTGAGTGCCATAAACTATATTGTAGCCTGAGAACAACTAAAAGGTAGATGTCTTCTTCTGAAATGTTGACAAACCTATTCTCTGTGCCATATCAGATGTTCATTATGGTTTTAAAGTTTTAAATATTTTCAATGTAAACTACAATGGAAAGTTAACAAACCATGTAAAATTTGGAGGAGGATTACCATCATCACCAGTGCTATTCTAGATAGGCCTACATAGAGGAAACTCATCCTATGTCTTCACTTTAAACCTGATGGAAGATAGCAGTGTGATCAGTTTAAACACACATAGGTCTATATAGTCCAAGACCTCCTTGGAAGCTGCCACCCCCAGATATGTTGTCATGTATAACCAATAATATAGATGATCTTTTTAGATTTAATTAGTAATTTGGATTCATTGTAATAGTAAAATGCTGGATTTAAGTTCAACCCTGATGATTTACTAAAGCCTCATACAAGAGGATGCCATGGTCCACAAAGGACAAGTCTAGGGATAATCTGCCCTCCCCCTTGACAAACCTGAGACTCTTTACGTCAGGATCCTCATTTTTTTAGCAGTTCATGCCGTCGCATCACTATGCAGGGCTGTGCTGGCCACGCTTACCAGCAAAGTCTCAGCTTCGGGACCTGTCAGTATGGCTGGAAACCAAGCCAATCAGGTGTCCAAACCCAGAGCTAGATGGGGAATTTAAGACTGCTGATTTCTATCAACCTTGACTATGATTGCGTTTGTTTTCAGGACTCTATATTTTGCGACTTCCTACTGACGTTCTTGGTGCACTGACTTCTGGCTTGTTTCTGTATTTACCCTGTGGGTGCTGTTCCTGCTTATATCAACTCTCCCGGTCCCAACCTTGGCTTCTCTTTGGATTATAAAAGTGAAAATATCAAGGAAGGGAGCTCACTGGAATATAACTCAGCCTACTATACCACCTAGTTGCTCAGTAAAATTGATAATAAAAGGACGGTTTTGTTACAATAATATATCCACATTTATTATTGCCTAATAAAATACATATAAAATATCATGTTCTATATATAAACACAATAACCAATTAAAATAAGCAAAAAATAATATCCAGTCACGTTCCCTCTATAAACATATAGTGCGGAGCTCTCGCACTATTTAAAAATCAGTACGTTCCACAGCATTATAGAAGTTATTGCAGTGTCCTATTGATACATGCTTTCTTGTAATGTTCTTAATTAGTTTAAAGTTGCCACTCTTTGAAATAGTACCAAACGTAATGTGCAGCGCTGATCGGGTGGTTATATCGTCACTGTTTAAATTAACGGCACTGTTATTATGCACAATAGTTAAGCAGTATATGGTGTTGGATGCTTACTGCTTCATATAAGGCGCGTAATGATTGTTCAGGTGGTTTCGTCGTTACCACCCGACACATTCTGGAAATAGTGCAGTCATTATGCGAGATGTTCAAGCAGATTATGTTGCTAGCTGCTTACCGGACCTGTCGCTGTATTTAATAAAAGTTGGTACGTACAAGGCTGTATTTAGATTTCAGTTCTCTTGTAGAGCGCTTGTTACCCTTCTTGCATATGCGCTAGTGCCGGCACTGTTTTCTTGCGCATGCGAGTTGATCACTTTGTAACACTGGCTTTGGTCTTTGATTGCGAAGTTTCGATGTAAAGATTCGCACTCCTTATATGCTGCTGTGCTTTCAATTACCAAACGCATTTCAAAACCGCACAGGTTCCTTCTTCAGTGGTTAAAAATATAATGAGAATGAGGGACAAATAAATCGTTACCTATATAGGAATCATGTGACTTATAAACTCTGGGCCGGACTATGACATATAAGTACTACTAGTCAAGACCTGGACTGGACTATACTTTGTCTTTATTCTTGTGTTCAGTTCAGACATTGTGATTATGTGATAACACTATTTTAGATGTTATTACTTTTACTTGTAATCTCCATTATTGATCTATATTGTTTTACTTTGCATATCATATACTGTATAGTGTTTTTAAAACTGACAATTCATATTCTGAACTACAAAGTATATGTCTGGATACCTCTCATATGATATACTTCCATATTCCTTAGATCGTATATGTGGAGATTATTTAGACCCTGCGGTTTGTATTGTATTTTTACTACCATATTGTATATAATTCATACCTCGAAAAATATATAAGAAATAAAATTAAAAAAACAATGACAACTAGAAAAGCTACAATTTCTGGGGAAATTGTGTGAAGTGTTCTTGCCTCCACCAGTAATCTACAACTGGAGTGGGCGGAGTAACTGGGTGGAGTGGCTGGAGTAACTGTTGTGTGGTTAGAGTGGCTGGAGTAACTGTGGAAAGGTTGGACTGGGCAGAGTAACTTTATGGAGTGGGCAGAGTAACTGTGTGGAGTGTTTGGAGTGAGCAAAGATAGTAAACATTACACTAACCAATTGATTGATCAAATTTAAAAAGTGCACATGGCAAGCTTGATAGAGTGAGAAATGCATTTCAACTTTTATTTATTTATATAGCACATTTAATTTCAATGTTGTTGCCCAAAGTGCTTCACAATTACATTAAAGGAAACCTGTCACCAGGATTTTGTGCATAGAGCTGGGGACATGGGCTGCTAGATGGCCGCTAGCACATTTGCAATACCCAGTCCCCACAGCTCTCTGCGCTTTTATTGTGTTAAAAAAACGTTTTGACGTGGGGCGGTGCTGGGCTCCTTTCCGCTTGACTCCTCTCCGGACACAGGACACATATCAGGTTCATTTGCATATTGATCCAAACTTTTTTTACACAGTAAAAGCACAGAGAGCTGTGGGGACTGGGTATTGCAGATGAGCTAGCGGCCATCTAGCAGCCCATGTCCCCAGCTCTATACACAAAATCCTGGTGACAGGTTCCCTTTAAAACATACATTCATAAAAACATTAGCAGCATTATCAAACCTAGCAGATGAAGGTATGACCACATGCATTTGTGGGGTCTCAGCATCTTGAAGTAGAATGGAGGTGAAGGTGTGCTATCTGTTTCCTGGCAACGCTCATGCCCCATTAATGCAGGCTCTAAGCGTGTGACACCACATCACGATGTACCTCCTGGACACATTCACTGTCACAAACCTCCATTTCCACTATGCTGCTGTGGGGCTCCGGATCCCGAATGTCACAAACCTCCATTTCCACTATGCTGCTGTGGGGCTCCAGATCCCAAAAGTGTGGGTATGAAAGGTCCAGTTTAGTCCAGCGTATCTTTGCAGCTTTAGATCTCTTTCCTTTAGACGGCATGATGATATTCACACAGCTGTAATTTCTTTTCATAAATGTAGCTAGTTAAAACACCATAAATACTCTCTACTGTATACAACTTATTTCCAAAATTTTAAAGGTGTTGGCCACCCTAAGTATCAAAAATCCAGTGCCCCAGGCCCAGACAATAGCCCAAACTATGAAGTATTTATATCATGCTAAATGTGCTGGCTATATGTAATTTTTTTAATCTGTTCACCATGACATGTTCCCCTGAGGAGCTCCCTCAGACAGGCTGTGTGGGCGGAGCAGCTGTAAAGTGAAAGTAAATATCCCAGCATGCATTGCAGCAAGCATCTTCAGAGGAGCAGTCACATGACATCCCCGCCCACCTCTGTTCCTATAGAGACAAAAGCCCATCAGACTTCTGTACAGACACAGCAATAGAAAGCACACCCCAGTGCCAGCAGTAGAGAGGGCACTTCACTGGCGGTTGCTATCTTCCTAACACGAAGAGTTTATATTGCGAGAATCACAAGACCCAGACCTATATTTTGATTCATAGTATGTCTCTAAAATATTAAAAATGAAGGCACAGTCACAGTTTAGAAATTGCCCTTCAAATTTGAGGTGGCTAGAGTGGCGTTTCAATGAATGTCAATGGGCGGCGTGAGTTGCAAACAAATGGTCATATTCTGAAAACTATCAGGACTATGGCCTAGCCGTGGACATTTTTTAGTGGCAGCAGGGATAGCTGAACGTTTTGATATAAGATTTGTGTAGGTGGGCTTGAAAATTAGAGATGTCGCGAACATAAAATTTTCCGTTCGCGAACGGCGAACGCGAATTGCCGCAAATGTTTTCTAACCGGGCGAACCGCCATAGACTTCAATAGGCAGGCAAATTTTAAGACCCACAGGGACTCTTTCTGGCCACAATAGTGATGGAAAAGTTGTTTCAAGGGGACTAACACCTGGACTGTGGCATGCCGGAGGGGGGTCCATGGCAAAACTCCCATGGAAAATTTCGTAGTTGACGCAGAGTGTGGTAAGTTAAATTCGCAATGCGATTAATTTAACCTGCATTAATCGCATTGCGAATTCAACTTAGAGCTAAGTTCCTAATGGTTGTATTGCTAGAATTGACAAATATAACGAATATAGCACTATATTCTCAATCTTCGTTATATTCTAGCAATACAACCATTAGGAACCCAGATCTAAGTTGAATTCGCAATGCGATTAATATAACCTGTATTAGGCTGAGTTCACACGAGCGTGTCCGGATAAGGTCCGGATGAGTTGCGGCAAACCCGCGCGAGTAGGTACCAAATTGCAGTCAGTTTTGACTGCGATTGCGTTCCGTTGTTCAGTTTTTATCGCGCGGGTGCAATGCGTTTTGCACGCGCATGATAAAAAACTGACTGTGGTACCCAGACCCGAACTTCTTCACAGAAGTTCAGGTTTGGGTTCGGTGTTGTGTAGATGTTATTATTTTCCCTTATAATATGGTTATAAGGGAAAATAATAGCATTCTTTAATACAGAATGCTTAGTAGGTGGTCAATTGAGGGTTAAAAAATAAAAAATTATTAACTCACCTTCTCCTCTTGATCGCGTAGCTGCCGGTCTCTTCTTACTTCTTTAATCATGAGCTGACGGCTAAAGGACCTGTGGTGACGTCAGATCACATGGTCCAATCACATGGTCCATCACCGTGGACCACCGTTGACGAATATAACGAATATAGCACTATATTCTCAATCTTCGTTATATCCAAGCAATACAACCATTAGGAACCCAGCTCTAAGTTGAATTCGCAATGCGATTAATATAACCAGAATGAATCTAAGATGGATGCTGTCCTTGCTTTTTGATAGGAGGTGGGAGGGTCTGGGAGGGAGGGTTTGCTGATTGGCTGGAATGTGTCTGCTGACTGTGAGGTACAGGGTCAAAGTTTGCTCAATGATGATGTATAGGGGGCGGAACAAACATCGCATATGTTCGCCCGCCGCGGCAAACGTGAACAAGCGATGTTCGCCGGGAACTGTTCGCCGGCAAATAGTTCGGGACATCTCTATTGAAAATTAGGGAGTGGTGGCAGTTAAGAAATCATGTCCCCACTAGTTTTGAACATTCCACCATTCATTCCTATGGGACCAATTTCGCCACTAAAACGCTGATATTCGGCGAAATGTTCCACAAAGTAATAGCACACCAATCGGGAACAATCCGCACGTTTTGGTATATTACTGCCTATGTAGTGTAAAAACTGTGGGAGGAGTTAGGGTGGTAAATTTGGCTATAATAAGAATATATATGTGAGATAACAGTAAGTGGTCTGCCGGGACGGTTCGCGAACGTCCCATTCATTTTAATGGCAGGCGAACCTGAAAAACCTTCAGCTCATATTTGCAGCCAAGAAATAATTACTAGAAGTGCACAAATAGTCCCACAACATGGAAAGTGACATACCAGATGTATTATTCGAATTTGCGATCTTCATTTATTATTTTTTTCAATGCGAAATATCGGCAATATAATTTTCGCGTACGCGCATGCGCAAATGCACTATACAGTACCCAAATGCACTATAAAGAAAGTATATTGGTATATAACACCCCGCTTCAATCAGTTGTTTTGGGGGACGACTGGTATATCACACTAGTAGAAATTATTTGTTCCAATAACGCTTGAACGCTTGTCCCTCTATATACCTGCGGTATCGCAGCAGAACCGCACATAACTGCCGCACAATACAAATCCACTATAATATATTTTCTAACATAGAAAGTATATTATAACATTGTACAAGGAAGGCAATCCATTAGAATATACATAAAGATAAAACGTAACCTTTAATAATGTTACTATGAGGGTCCATTCACACGTCTGTAAGTGTTTTGTGGATCCGCAAAACACGGACACCGGCAATGTGCATTCCGCAATTTGCGGACCGCACATCACCGGCACTATAATAGAAAATGCCTAATCTTGTCTGCAATTGCAATTGTTCTATTTTTTTGCAGAAACGGAAGCACGGATGCGGAAGTGCGGATCCGCAAATGCGGATGTGGATCCACAAATGCGGATGCGGACTGCACATTCCGGCCCCATTGAAAATGAATGGGTCTGCACCCGTTCCGCAAAATTGCGGAACGGATGCGGACCAATTTTGCGGACATGTGAATGGAAAAGATATCCCTCAAAATGAAAATAAATTAAATTATTAAAGCAAAAAGTATAGATGTAGTGGGCAATAACAAGTGCTCGGCAGCACCAAATCAGAAACCATATGTCCTACCACAATCCAGGGGGTTCCAGTGCACATCCATGAATCCCAGAGGGAAACCAAAAAACATCTATCCCTGGGCTAGATGATGATGTGGTATTCAAGGACAGGGTGGGCAAAGAACTGTCCCTGATTTTGCCCTACAGGGGGGTGCTATTCTGGCCCTAATAGCGTAACCACAGACCACCCGCCCTGATAAGAGCGACTTCGTCCGGAACCTTACCCTATATAAAAAATGGCCCTAGTAAGGCCCTAGCCCCTAGGCCCCTGACTTCCAGGTGATCACTATATAGATCTATGTGTTTTTGACTCATTATAAAAGTATATTATAAGTATATCACACCCCTCTGTGTATCACACCTATCGATAGCACACCTATACTAGTGCTTAAAAATACTTTTGTGGCCCTATTATATAGCGTTTGGTGTCCCTAACAGTCTGTCCCTGCTCCACACAGCAACCTCTCCCTACACTGGCAAAACACTGAATGTAAAATGGCGGCCAGATCAGGTTTATTTATAAGGTAGGGGGTATGTCTATGTGCTGAAATGTCTCAATTGGCTGTCCTGTACCACCTGATGGATGTGTCATGGGTCAAAGTTCTTCACAATGGGGCGGGCGCGAATATCTCCATATGTTCGCATGTTCGGCGAATCGCGAACACGCAAAGTTCACGTGAAACGACCGCCGGGTGAACCGCAAGGCCATCTCTATTAATCATATCTGTGTCTCTTGGTTTTGACCCTGCTTGTTGACTATTCTTTACATTCCTTCTATTCTGGTAGGTCTCCTTCTAGTGAGCTTGCATCAGTATCCGCTACCTTACTTTGCAGGCATAACCTGGGTCCATAGCAGCCAAGTCTATCCTGCCTTGCAGTGGGCTCTGATAAACACCTAGAGGTAGCCTTAGTTTCCTACCAACCGGATTGGTTAAAGGATAACTGTCATATTTTATTTTATTTGCTAGTTTGTTAGAGCTAGGCATGTATACCTGATTTAGTCTGTCAATGATTGTCAAACGATCTGTAATTACCTTATAATAACAGCTTTAATTAATGTCCCCATCCCTTTCCACTGGTCCCATAAGATACTGTTGCTATGGTTCATCTGTCTCCAGCTAGGAGGACAGAGGGGCGGTCCTTCACACTGCATGAGGCTTCAGAGTAAGGAGGCGTGTCTCAGTAATCCAATCTGATTGGCTGGCAGGAAGCTGCTGGCTACAGCAAGTTTGTATGTGACCTGAGGGAATGCAGTTTTGGCCTCAGAGAACTGGCAGAGGAGCCATCTTGAGAAGTTCCTCATAATGTAGGATTCAAAACAGCCGTAACTAAGGGGAAAACATAAGGTAAACAGTGGTAAGTGAAGAAACTAAAGATTGCTTTATGCATAATGCTGCTGCAGCAGTAACATATGCTAAATTTTCTTTTTTGGATGAAAATATGACAGTTATCCTTTAAGGAAGACTGGTGGCAATTTATGAGTTCTCTGGCTGTGGTTGCGGCGGGTGACCATAGTGTATCATTCACTCTCTAAGCCTTTTGCTAAGGGTTCAATTACAATAGTCAATACAAGATATATCATCCCACCTATTAAACCCAGGAATGTTTAATTAGCAGGAGACTGTATAAGGGTTAATACCTACTTGGTCTCTACTTGAGGTCAGTCTGTTGTCTGAGAGGTGATCTGCCCACAGATGTTGCATGGTGGCTGTTGTTGCTGTAGTGCTGTGCCTGTGGGTTGGGGTGGCCCAGTGCCGATTTTCAACAGATATATTTTTCTGTATCCAAAATCCTAATTTGTATTTCCTGTATAAAGTTAGTTGTCTTTGTTGTAGTTAAAGCTGCATCGTACTAATGCTCTACTACCCCATCAGAGTCAGAAATTGAATGTAAAATGCTGTGTAACTGTGTACATTTTTTGTGTCACTCACAGTGATTCATCCTCTAGGGGGAGCTGTTTATGAAGACTAGAACATTCCAATTAATCATACAAAGCTCTTAGCTTTAATGCATTGACTTCTGCTAGAGAAAAATCCATTGACATATTAACATTGTGGAGTGGAACTGGCCATGCTTGAGTGAACCGAGGCTGAACAGAATGGCATTAAAAAGCAGAAAACTCTTTCAGCTGGTGCATTGACACAATTATTTCTCCCTCTTATATCTGACGTCTTACAATTGTTTTCCTGATGTTCATCTATTTTCTGCTTGACAGGATTACACAATGGACCCCTATATTTAAGGTTTGTCCGCCTGCCATTTTTAGAAAAACAAATTGATGTTCAAATTATCTGGAAGTTCTCTCCTTTGTTAGCGGAATCGGTAGTTGTAGTCCTCACTGATGTGTGACATGCTTAAGAGTTACTATTATGAGCCTGCCTATGTATTGGATTTCTGGTTTCTAATCAATGGGAATGGTCTATGTACTACATGGGCTGTTATGACTGCAAAAGCTAACAAATGCAGGGATGTTACACCAAACAGTGGGCACTAATTATTATTAAATTTTACTGCTATCTCTACTTTATACATTTTAGGTACATAGCATGCATTCTGATTAAATAGTGTGAACCCATCTGCCACACCAAAACAGTCTTTACAACAGCAGGCCTGTCTCCGACCAAGGTCTACTAATGAACTTCAGTATGGATAGGAACATTTTGTGTTCTATACTAAATAAAAATTGACTTGGGCATTTGGGTGGGGGAGGTGGAATGGAGGTGAATGAGAAGTAGTAATGGTCTCTTTCAATCTATCAAGACAGAAAATTTGGGATTGGGATGGGGAATGGAAACAGCTTTATAAGTGGAGAAAGAGGCATTTGTCTCTGATAAGATATAGTACAAAGTTTCTTATATTCCCATGGACTATTGTTACAATGAAATGCTACATGATTGCAGACAGGTACTACAGTCATTTGGTAGGAGTTCACTGGGACACAATACTGCTGTATCTGTCGAAAGCCCCAGAGGAGTGGAGCAGTAGATGAGAATGGTAGTGGCTCTGGCTGTAATAATTATTCACAGTGGCAATACTCACACTGATGCCCCCTAGGGCAAGGCCAGTGATAGGAGGGCGCACCCTTTCATCAATCAGGGCATATTCTGATGTTGGGGATCCTGCCTGATGGTAGTTAGGGCTTGGTGCAGGTGCAAGGCAGGAGATGTAGGTACAGTGGCCGGTGAATGGTGTTGGAGTTAGTAACCAGACCAGTTGTAGAAAGTAAATGTCTCTCTTTACTAAAGTGCATAATGGGAGTTGTAGTACATCCAACAGTATCAAAGCAAAGTTCTAAACAATTGACTGTATGGATATAGGCCATGGTTGCCATTCCTTCTATCTCTCCATAGTCTCTTTTTGCGGTTTCTACGGCTGGCAATATTATTCTTCAAATGGTGACTGTAATTCCCAGCTGAGGGTTACAGGATAAGAATACGGTGGGCCAGACCGTGTCCAATTGTGAAGGGTGTTTTAGCAATGTCCCTCTCACTTCAGTAAAGTCTCTGTCAGGCTTAAACAACAAATCCCTTACTGACTGACTCCTATGCTCGCCATGCAGATTCTGGACTTTATTGGTTCTTTCTTTCTCTTTTCCCGTAGAACTGTGAAGTAGAAATGGTTTTATTTAGTAAATTTCTCAAATGTAAATTTCTCAAATATTTCTCAAACATAGTGGTTCTCTGGAATTCAGGCCTCGTTCTCTGAGGAGTGAACACATGTAGCTCCCTCTCACTTCTTCCACTAACACACTACTGAGCTTGGGGTGGATTTAAATCCAACACCTAACTTCCTACAAAGGCAGAGTCAGGATCATTAAAATATACTGATCCATACAGAAAAATGCTGGAACATTACAAGGCATTAACATGTAATAACATTAAATGACATTACATAACAAGAACAGTTTGCAAGTACCCTATTTTGGGGTACTGCAAAACAGACAAGGACAGACACCATTTCACTCTGTGTGGTCACACAGACATTGAAATTTTGACTTAAATAGTGGCAAAAGCTTTCTAAACACTCATAGCATTGACCACTATATGGGGCCACTGCCACTCTTGCCCAACTCTGGCTCCAAACTCTCCCTTATAACGCTGGACATACTGCAGTGAATTAAACTCTTATTTGGTCAACAGCTATCACTCTCAGTCCCCCCATAAGTATGCATGCTTTGCTAGGTAACGGCTATTTTCCTGAGAACAGAAAGTTGAAATCCAATGTGCCAATGCCAGTTACTTATGTCCCCTGACGTTAGTGGTCTGGAAGAGATGGGAGGCCCCATGCACATAAGGCTACTTTCACACTGGAGTTTTGGTTTCCATTTGTGAGATCTGTTTCAGGGCTCTCACAAGCGGTCCAAAATGGATCAGTTTTGCCCTAATGCATTCTGAATGGATTAGGATCCGCTCAGAATGCATCAGTTTGCCTCCATTACGCTCTGGAGGTGGACAGCGTTTTGGTGTCCGCCTGATACGGAGGAAGAACGGATCCTGACACACAATGTAAGTCAATGGGGACTGATCCGTTTTCACTCACACAATATGGCACAATAGAAAACGCATCCGTCCCCCATTGACTTTCAATGGTGTTCAAGACGGATCAGTTTTGGCTATGTTACAGATAATACAAACGAATCCGATCTGAACGGATGCATGCGGTTGTATTTTCTGAATGGAAGTGTTTGTGCAGATCCATGACAGATCCGCACCAAACGCGAGTGTGAAAGTAGCCTAAAATGATCAGTCAAACCTGCTGGAATCGGCGGATTCAGACAATATAGAACTACTGAGCATGGCCAGCTTCCGACCTACCCTGCCCCCTCCTTCCATCATGCACACATCATTGAATGCCAAAACAATTGGCAGCACATCAGTGTGAGACTCTGTGTTGACTCATGCTTTACACAGGTGCCCAGTGAAACTGGAAGAGACTGGTTATGCTGCAACCACTTAAACAGGTAATGTGAAATTACTTGTCAGGAAAAAATTACTTTTTATAAATGTTTGGCAAAATACCTGGGATAAAGATCTGATTGGCATTATTGATGTTTTGCAGTGATCTCCTCCTGTCCAGCGTCGGCTTGGAGTCTACAGGCATTTGGGAATGTCAAGTGAACTCATCTTATGGAATCACATCTAAACAAGTTGAGATTATTGTCCTGGAAACTGGAGCACCTTATTGTCCTATGGAAAGGATAATCAACAACAAAGGAGAATACAGGTAGGTCCATGCTGGCTCCACCTCAGTCACTGGTGGTTCCACTGCAATTCCTCAAGCTCACAATGAACTTCCGTTTGATCTTCAGGAGCCTTCAAGGAAGCTATAAGCAGATATATGTATATGTTTATCTGTATGAATTTTTTATGTGTTATATGGAGTGCTAAAGACTCCATCATACTGTACATTATATTTTTTTAGTAGTCAGTAGATTTATGAATTCTTTAATCCAGCTTCAAATTAATGCCAAAGGCAAAATTTGTCATTGGGTGAAAAAAAAAAAAAAAAAACATGCTTTCAAGCTTATAGATCGACTTCCAGAAAAGTTGAAGAAAGTGTATTTTGAAGTACAGTTAAAACCAGAAGTTTACATACACTATATTAAAAGACACATATCCATGTTTTTCTCAATATCTGACATGAAATCAGAATAAACCTTTCCTGTTTTTGATCAATTAGGATTACCATAATTATTATTATTTGCCAAATGCCAGAATAATGAGAGGGAGAATGTTTTAAGCCATTTTTATTACTTTCTGCAAAGTCAAAAGTTTAAACTGTATGACTTGGGTCAAATGTTTTGGATATCCATCCACAAGCTTCTTACAATAGTTGGTTGGAATTTGGGCCCAAACAAGTGTTCATAGTAACGCTTTACCAATGATCCCGGGCGGTGTAAATGTACAGGTGATTACCTGATCAACAAGCAAAACACTTGTTCATCGGGTAATCGATTGTTTGTGCGCACGTAAAATTTATTGTTTATTGGCCGCAGATCGTGCCACATATACACGATCTCCTGCAGGCAAACAACGAGTCAGTATGGGGAAGAGCGATGGCATTAGCGATCGCTCCTCCCCATACTCTGGAGGAGATCGCTGCATGTAAATGCCACGGTTTCCTCCACCAGCAATCAGCAGAACTCTTCCTTCCCGATTATCTGCTGTAATATCGTCCCGTGTACAGGGACCTTTACTTACCAACCGAATCAAAGAGCAGCTGCAAAGAATATTTGCTTCGCTGAATGACCCGACTCTTCTAAGCATTACAAAGACAGACCATTAATTTAAATTGGTACCATTAATTTAAATGGGCTTCCTTTGTCCTGCGGTGGTACTACAGGGAAAATTTTCACTTGTTGCCAGGTTCTAATTACTCTAATTACTGAGGGACCCAGTACTAGGACACACTGGGATGAGATTATCACCATGGGATTGTACTAATAAAAAGGTAGTGTCCACAGTGGATAACCTGTTTAAGAGGTTTCCAGTCCTCAGGATAGGTCATTAATATCAGATTGGTGGGGAGCCAACAACACAACTGATCAGCGGTTTGGCAGCCACTGGCACTGGAAACGGAAGTTGTGGATGGAGCCAGTAGCAAAAGGCTGCATCCACTAGGTAGTTGCTTGCGGCAGTGTGCTGCAGCACAGCTCAGTGGATGGAGAGTTGTGCTTCCTGCTCCATCTAAAGTGTAGTTTCTAGTGCCAGCAGCTGCTGTTAGGCGGAAGTGCCTGGTATTGGACCTGATCTGCTATTGATGACCTATCCCGAGGCTAGCTCATCAATATCTAAGTGCTGGAATACCCCTTTAATGTACTTTATTGCAGTTTTATAATGTCCAGGCAATGGTATTTTGTGGTCTTTCTTGAAGCACCTATGACCGGAATAAAGTGATAATATTTATTTTATGGTAGACATATTTGTCTTAAAAAATATATAATTATGCCCAGAAGAGATGAAGGGAGATGAGAAAGCCTCAAGATGCTTTCACATGAATCATGGATGTATCACTGAGAAGCAAGGCCCAAATAGAAGACAGGACCGAAATTAAAGGAAAAAATGATTTGTAGGGTCACTGTAAAGAAAGTTTAATAATATTTTGGACATGTGGAGGTGATTATGTAAATTCTGCACATTATGCATGCTCGGTACCCCAGAGCAAGGGCACATCTGCAAATTGTTAATTTCTTTATGCTATGTCGTGTAATACTATGTCATTCTATGTATTGCACCCAGTATAATCCTGTATGGATGATACAGTCGGGGTTGAAAATCCTAGGAGGTTCTGGTGTGGTGACCTGTAGGAGATTAAGTGTGAATTGGCTTCACCCCTAGCTTTAGTCATTGGTAGGAATAGTTTATAAGGGAGAGAAGCAGTGACTTGTGCCCCCTCTTCTTAGGCCTAAAAACCTACAGAGACTCACCGATCTCTGCATGAGCACTGGAGTCAGTATGGAAACCTGCTACCAAAAGCTGTTAAGACTTTACTGTAGTGAGGAACACTGTTAATACACCCTTCACACCTGGACACAACCCGTGTCGTATCTCTGTATCCCTCAGTGGACATTACAGTAATCATTACGATGATTGCCCACCATAGATTCTGGAGGCAGAGACTTGAGAAGGATAGAGAGGGAAGAGGACCATAACTCCCATCATTGCCTAAATCCTTACATTGTTATCTGGGAAGAATTGCACTGTGTACATCTGGAACTGCATTTTGCTATCGTTGGATGCTCTACCTTAGCATTCCCTATTGCTATGCCCCTAGGATTTTGAAACGTCTGCTCTTTGCCCAATTGATTTGTAAGACCACAGCAGAGGAGTATTTGCCGTAGGGGCTATCTCACCAAAACCTACCCCTTTTTCAAATCTTAGTGGCCCAAAAATCACTTTCTGAAACTCAGCTGGTAACACAGGATGACGTTGAGAATGGTGCACAAATCCCCTGCCCAAATGAAATGGGCAGCCATATGATATATGGCCAAGCCAAGTCTGTCAGAACAGGAGCAACTGTTCCTTAGGTGTGGTTAATAGAGTAACAGAGGGGGTCCCAAGTGGTGCTCCCTCTATGTCCTAATTGCCTTCATCTTTTAGTTATTCTAACACTGTCACTGGTCGGAGATCAAATGCAAAACTATGATATAAACTGAGATTTCCTGCAAACTGTGACATTCTCTTGGGTTCTATCTAGTGTTGATCGAGCACCAAAGTGCTTGGGCGCTCAAGTAGAACACCTCTGATTGCTCGGGTGCTCTACCGAGCACCTGAGCACAATGGAAGTCAATGGGAGAACCCGAGCATTAAACCAGGCACCCCCTGCTCTGAAGAGGGGAGGGTGTCTGGTCCACAGGAAAAGGTCAGAAATTAATGGAAACATCACTAAAATGCTTCGGGAACAGCATGGGGAGGATGTCTGGATGCATCTTGGACTCTCAGGTCGCTGCCGGGAACAAAGTTGTCCGAGTAGTACGCCAATTTTACATACTGACAATAATACGAACAGAACCGAAGATAAAATCGATTTTAGAGGAAAAATTGTTAGGAAACATTCCTTCCTGTATATTTACTTGTATATAAAGTGCAAGTGCTGCCAAAAATTGCAAGGAAGAGGCACTGCGATACAACCTATATATCACATAAAGGAGAGTCTTATTCACATTGTGGTACAATTGTTCAGGTAGTGGGAGTCCTACACTCAAAGCCTATGCACTAAGTGAAATTGGCGGCCAAAAATGACAAGGAATCGGCACTCTAATACACCCTTTGTTACACATAAAGGAGGGCATCATACACACCCTTGAAAAATTATGATTGCTGGCCTGCTGGTGACCCTCAAAAACATTAGGAGCAAGGGTCTGCTGGTGACCCTCTAAAACATTAGGGGCGAGGGCCTGCTGCTGATCTGACCATCTAAAACATTAGGGGTGAGGGCCTGCTGCTGATCTGACCATCTAAAACATTACGGGCGAGGGCCTGCTACTGATCAGACCATCTAAAACATTAGGGGTGAGGGCCTGCTGCTGAGCTGACCATTGAAAAAATTATGGTTTAGGGCCTGCTACTGAGCTGACCATTGAAAAAATTATGGTTGAGGGTCTACTGCTGAGCTGACTCTCTAAAACATTAGGGGTGAGTGCCTGCTGCTGATCTCCATGGAAAAAATTATGGTTAAGGGCCTGCTGCTGAGCTGACCATTGAAAAAATGATGGTTGAGTGCTTGCTGCTGAGCTGACCCTCTAAAACATTAGGAGTGAGGGCAGCCTAATAAGCATGTCGATATGATGGAGGAGGACAACAAAAAAAGAAAGATTGAACCATATACCCTTTTTTGTGGTGGAAGGGGTGCATGGGAATACAGTGTATTCAATACACCATAAAAGCCACATTTAAAGTGCCTTTATGTTCAGCCACACTCCTCTGGTGGAATAGAGAAGTCAGGGGCAATCCAGGCCTTGTTCATTTTGATAAGAGTCAACCTGTCAGCATTTTCAGTTGACATTCGGATGCGCTTATCAGTTATTATGCACCCAGCAGCACTAAATACCCGCTCTGACAAAATGCAGGCAGCAGGGCAGGCCAGCACCTCCAAGGCGTAGAGTGCCAGTTCGTGCCACGTGTCCAGCTTGGACACACAATAGTTGTAAGGCACAGAGGGATCATTGAGGACGCTGACACGGTCTGCTACGTACTCCTTCACCATCTTCCAAAACTTCTCTTTCTCTCCTTGTGACACTAGGCCGCGCATCAGGGTGAGGTTGCTGGCGGGGTGTCCCAGGCCTTGGAGAGTCTTGCCTTGCCTCTGTTGGAACTGCTGTGTGTTCCCCTTGTCTCCCCTCCTTGGTTGCCCAAGGAACTACGTACTCTGCTGCCAGCATTGTCACCTGGAAATTTTTGGAGCAATATTTCCACAAGGACTTTCTAGTATTGCACCATTTTGCTAGTCCTCTCCACCACAGGAATGAGAGATGAGAAGTTTTCTTTGTAGCGGGGGTCGAGAAGGGTGAACAACCAGTAATCGGTGTTGCCCAAAATGCGTATAACGCGAGGGTCACGGGAAAGGCAGCATAATATAAAGTCAGCCATGTGTGCCAGAGTCCCAACAGACAAGACTTCGCTGTCCTCATCAGGAGGATGACTCTCAATCTCTTCATCCTCTTCCTCCTCTTCGGCCTATCCACGCTGAACAGATGGAATAAACCTGCTGTGGGTACTAACCTCTGTAGCGGAGGCAACCGTCTTCTGCTCCTCCTCCTCCTCATCATCATCTAATTCGCGCTGAGAAGACGAATGGAGGATGGTCTGACTATCGCCCTGTGTACTGTCTTCCCTCATTCCCATCTCTTCCACAGGCAAAGCGTCCTCCTTCATTGTGAGCAGCTAGCATTTCAGTAGACACAGAAGTGGGATGGTTACGCTAATAATAGCGGCATCGCTGCTCACTATCTGTCTTGATTCCTCAAAGTTCCGTTAAACCTCACAGAGGTCAAACATCCATGCCCACTCCTCGCTTGTGAAGAGCGGAAGCTGACTGGAAAGGCGACGACCATGTTGCAGCTGGTATTCCACTACTGCCCTCTGCTGCTCACAAAGCCTGGCCAACATGTGGAACGTGGAGTTCCAGCGTGTGCTCATGTCGCACAACAGTCGCACTTATATAGTTGGTGGCGGAAATACTGATGGAAGTAGGGCCCACAGTCCTTGGCGTCGGTAGCACCTGTGCCATCCCAGGATACAACTCGCTCCCGACCTCCACAACGTTCACCCAGTGTGCCGTCAGGAAAATGTAGCATCCCTGGCCACAAGCACTTATCCATGTGTCAGTCATTAAGTGGACCTTCCCAATAACTGCGTTGGTCAGGGCACGGGTGATGTTACGGGACACATGCTGGTGTAATGTGGGGATGGCTCACCGGGCAAAATAGTGGCGGCTGGGGACTGAGTAACAAGGGACTGCTGCCGCCATCAGCCTGCAGAAAGCCTCAGTGTCCACAAATGGCAACATTTCCCGAGCCAGCAATTTGGAAAAGTGGATTTAGTGCTATGGCCTGTGGGTGGGTGGCTTGGTATTTGCGCTTTTATTCTAAGGCCTGGGGTATGGACATCTGTACGCTGCGCTGGGACACAGAAGTGGATGTACTAGCTGATGGTGCTTGCGAAGCTCCAGGTGCAGGGCGGGAGGCATCAGTGCCTGCGTCTTGGACAGGGGATTGGCCAGCACGTAACACAGGGGAAGAAGAGGCAGTAGTGTGACCCGCAGACACTCATTTTGGACCCAGGCGTTTGGCCCACCTATTAGGGTGCTTTGATGCCATGTGGAGGATCATACTGGTGGTGGTGAGGTTGCTAGTGTTCACGCCCCTGCTAATTTTGGTATGGCACAGGTTGCAGATTTTTTTATCGTCCGCACTTTACTCAAAACAGCATCACACTACGGAACACCTACCCCTTAGCATTGGAGATTGCCTCAAGCGGGTGCTCCGGGGAACAGTTGCGGATCTGTTTGGTGTGGCCCACCTTCTCCCTTTTGCCACCCCACTGCCTCTTCCAGCCTGTTGCGGTGCTGCGGATCCCTCCTCCTCTATACTGCTGTCCTAGCTCGGCTTGCCACCTTCCCAGGTTGGGTCAGTGATTTCATCGTCCACCACCTCTTCTTCTACTTCCTCACTCTGCTCATCCTCCTGACTTGTTGACCTAACAACAACCTTACTTATTGACAACTGTATCTCATCTTCATCATCAACCTTTTGAGACACTAATTGCCGTTGACTTATTGGCAACTGTGTCTCATCATCATCATCCACCTCGTGAAACACTAATTGCCGTTCCCCGCCGTCATCTTCTTGTGACTGTGGATGCTCAAGAGTTTGGGCATCGGTGCACACGATCTCCTCATGTCCCTCTTCAAGAATGTGCGGGGAGGAGCACACGTGGTATTCGGCCGAACACCGCGATGTGCTAAGCATCGCGATGCTCGAGCCAAACTGGTGTTTGGCCAAGCATGCTCGATCAACACTAGTTATATCTATTACTCTTCTCCAAATATTTCTTTTTTTTTCCCCCAGAAATTCTGGGAATAATTTCTGCAATCCATCATCTGCACATATCAGTGCTTGAAATATTTGATCTTTTGTCATCATTGCCAAGCAATTTATTATGTAGTCTAAGCAGGAAAAAGACAGTTTGCAGTCTATCTGGCATTAGTGCTAAAGGTTATTCTGACAAACAAATGTAATTGTGTGCACAGTTTTGGACATAGGGTACTTCATTGAATAGAAAAATGTTTATTTTGCTAGATTGATTGCAACAGATTATCATTATTTTTGGTTATCTTCCTCCCTGCCAACTACAGATCATCACGTTGAAAGGCGACCAAAGAATTCATTAATATATTGCAGCGACAGTACAAATGCAGTAAAATGAGGATTGGCACAAGAATTGTAGTTCTTGCAGAATGGCAGGGGGCATGGCCCACTTAAGAGGGGGCCAAACAAGGGCAAAGATGTCCCTAGAACCTCCAAACCCCCTGACAGGCAGGTCACACAGCGCCACAGCTTTCCTAAGGACTCGGATGCAGTTGTGCAATAGTGATTTACTATATCCAGCGGCAATCCCTATAACCATCAGGGCCGCACTGCTGCCAGCTGCACATAACATCACAACATGATGGATAGACGTTGTGCATTGTGCAGTCTGCAGACACCTGAGTGAGAGGGAAGGCAGGATCAGAGAGCGGTATATCTCTCGCTCTGCTCTTCTAAGTGTGGTCCACGGACTGTTATGTAGTCTACACAGGTACACTAGTCTGCCCCCAATAATAAGAACCCAAAGAGTATGGAACCTCAGCCTCGTGTGCTGCTGTTAGGACTACGGGAAAACAAATTATCATTAGAAATTAATGATTCCCTTACGTCCCAACAGCAGCACAACTGGGGAATAGCAAAAAGAGAACCTATGAGGGAGGGTCTTCCAGCTGAACTGAATTCAAGACAGACCTGCCAAAGGCGGTGTGTTCTGAACTCCTTAAGTCAAGCCTATAATGGAGAGTGGGAACTCCATGAGGCAGCAGCACAAATGTGCTCCAAAGGTACTAGGCTCCTCTCAGCCGTAGATGCAGTTACCGCTCGGGTAGAATAAGCGTGGATAAAAGCAGGGGGCGCCAATCCCTGAGTGACAAAAGCTTCTCTGATGGCTTCTTTGATCCAACAGCTTAATGTCGGTTTAGAAGTTTTAAGACCTTTCAGGGGCGTAGCTAGAAATGCATGGGCCCCATAGCAAAAAAATGTATGGGCCCCCCCCGTGCCATCCACAGATCCCCCCTCCCCTAATCAGTGCCATCCACAGATCTCCCCCCTAAACAGTGCCATCCACAGATCCCCCCAAAACAGTGCCATCCACAGATCCCCCCCCTAAACAGTGCCATCCACAGATCCCCCCTAAACAGTGCCATCCACAGATCTCCCCCCTAAACAGTGCCATCCACAGATTCCCCCCCCTCAAACAGTGCCATCCACAGATCCCCCCCCTCAAACAGTGCCATCCACAGATCCCCCCCATAACAGTGCCATCCACAGATCCCCCCCTAAACAGTGCCATCCACAGCCCCCCCCTCATAACAGTGCCATCCACAGATCCCCCCTAAACAGTGCCATCCACAGATCCCCCCCCTCATAACAGTGCCATCCACAGATCCCCCCCCAAACAGTGCCATCCACAGATCCCCCTCCACGCCGCTCACAGCAGTATATTTATAAACTAATCAGTAACTACTTTAACTTTAATAATTGCTCATTGCTGAGCTCTTTACTTGGATTTTTTTGATATCTTACTCTGTCTTAGCTCCTCCGGTAACAGCAGGCAGTGCTGGGGGCGGCGCTCACTCACTGACGTCACGCGCCTGCTCCTCCCACTAGGCGGCGCAGGCGCGTGACGTCAGTGAGTGAGCGCCGCCCCCCGCACTGCCTGCTGTTACCGGAGGAGCTAAGACAGAGTAAGATATCAAAAAAATCCAAGTAAAGAGCTCAGCAATGAGCAATTATTAAAGTTAAAGTAGTTACTGATTAGTTTATAAATATACTGCTGTGAGCGGCGTGGCCCTGTATATTCTAACCGCCAGGCAAGCATCCCTGTCACCATGGGAACGCCTGGGGGTTAGAATATACCATCGGATTTGAGTTTTTACAATCTCACTGAACTCAGATCCGATGGTATATTCTAACCCCCAGGCAAGCGTCCCCGTCACCATGGGAACGCCTGGGGGTTAGAATATACTATCGGATCTTCTGAGTTCTCAGTGGCCTGGCTGGAGCCTCCCCAGCCACTGTGTCGGCCGGGCCCTGCGTGCACCCTGCTCCAATCCTCACTCCTCCCCAGCCAGGCTCGAGCCTCGGACCGCGCGCGTCCCGCCCACTACACTAGTCTAAAATCAACAGAAGTCGGCACGGACGGGCCCCCAGTGGCGTAGGGCCCCATAGCCACTGCTATGGTTGCTATGGCGATCCCTAGGCCACTGAGACCTTTGTTCCTTCCGGCAAAAAGAATGAGAAAATTCTCGGATCTTCAAAAGTCTTTAGTTCTTTCTAGGTATATTCTCATACTTCTGGCAACATCTAGGGTCTGTAAGACCTGCTCTTCTTCCGACACTGGAGACGGGTAAAAAACAGGTAACGAAATAACCTGGCTTAAATCGTGGAAAGAAGGTACCTTAGAAACAAAGGTAGGGAGAAACCGGACTCTATCTGGTAAAAATAGACTATATGGCTCCACAGCAACCAAGGCTTGCAATTATGCAATTCTCTTTGCTGAAGTAATGGCAAGCAAAAAACCAACTTTTCCAAGATAAGAATTTTAAATCCACGCTCTGAAGAGGCTCAAAGGGGGAAGAGCATAACCCCCTGAGCACGACTGACAGATCCCACTGAGGTATAGGGCGCAGGATCCTAGGTTGTAGTCTTTTGGCTCCTTAAGGAACCTTTTGATTAGAGGGTCCTGAGAAAAGGGCTTGCCCAAAACTGCAGACAAAGCTGAGGTATGTGCCCTTAAGGTTGAAGGTTTGAGACCTTTGTCTAACCCATCCTGTAGGAAATGAACAGAAGAAAGATCCAATGAGGACACCTCATTTAGGGCACACCACTGCATCAAAATCCTTCTGATTCTGGAATAGGCTTTGTTGGTAGCTACCGATCTGGAATGAGATAAAGTCCTCAGGACCCTTGCAGAAAACCCTCTAGACTCTAGAAGGGGGCGATCAACCTCCAGGCTGTCAGGTTAAGACTCTTCAAGTCTGCCAGATGTACTAGGTCCTGCCTCAGGGGAAGCTTCCAATATTGCCCCTGGCTCATGTGCCTGAGCTAGGTGAACCAAGACCTCTTGGGCCAGAAGGGTATTATGGCGATTACTGAGGTCTGGTCTTGCCTGAGTTTCATCAATACTGTTGGTATCATGAAAACTGGAGGGAATACATAGGCCAGCCTGAACCTCCACTGAATGGACAGAGCATCTACTGCCCAAGGATTGTCCTCCCTGTATAGGGAACAGAATCTGTCCACCTTGGCGTTGAACCTTGTCGCCATAAGATCGATCTCTGGCATTCCCCACCATTGCGTAATCTGATGGAAGACTTCTTGGCTTAGGGACCACTTGCCACGACCACATTGAGAGTTCCTCTGATATGAACTGCGGCTAGGTGGGTAAGGTTCTTCTCTGCCCAAGACAGGATCAATCCCACTTCCTGGAGGAGAGGTTGAGATCTCGTTCCTCCCTGTCTTTTTATGTAGGACTGTCATCATATTGTCCGAGCGAACTCTGACTGCCTTGCCATGTGCAGCGTCCCACTAGTGAACGTGGGCACTGCCAAGTTGTATTGTATACTGCATATATTTGCTTCTTAATCTCTCTTAACCACCACTAGATGGGGATAGCACTAGGATATATATACCTCAACTCAGGCCTAGTTAGTCAGTTGAGAGGAGAAATAGGAGTTGAAGGAGTGAGTGCAGCTGCTTGCTGTGCTTAGTGGAAGTCAGTTCAAGTAAGAAAGAGTGAATAAAGGCACAAAGGACAACAACCATTTTACCAGGCTTTGAGGACCTTTGTGACCGGGTTTCATTAGCCTCCGGCAACCTCACCAATTTCTACTGGAAGGAAAGAAACAGGAAGATAGGACCACCTACCAGTAAGGACATTTTCAGAACTTGAATCCATTACATCCCTATCCACAAGAAGCCTGTTACCTTAGATTACACTTTATTACCTCTGCATACAAGAGAGAGACTGTGTTATCTGTGAATGTCATTGCTACTAAGAACCAGCAAAACATTAAAAGTTGTGAGTTGGATTCAACTGCTGTCTTACTCCTTAATTCAACTACTACTCTCACCATTGTTGTACCACAATGGTACTGGCATCACGACTAAAGGGACTTAGCCATAAGCACATAAAGCCAAGTTACCACCAAGGGCACCTCAGCCACCATCTGGCCTGTGTCCCTCATATCAGAGTGTGCCCCGGAGAATTCCTGTGCTGTTCTCCCCTTCACTGCACTGCTGGCCCAGGGAGGCACCTGCTTACCGCGAGTACCCGATGAACTGTTGTACCCTTTCGGCCCACCGTGAACCTCATGTGTTCTCCCCTGCGCATCGGCACATTGCACCTGTACTTGAGGCGCGAAGTGTAGGAGCGCCAACCGGACCGTTCTTAATTCTCTTAAGTTTGATGACATTTGGCTCTCTTGGGGAGTCCAAGTACCTTGTACTGGAACTTCTTCCAGATTGGTTCCCCAACCTAGAAGAGATGCATCTGTGGTCAACATGATCCACTGGGGTGGAATCAAGGACCTCCCATCTTTCAGCTGCTTCCACCACCTGAGGGAGCAGCATACCCGAAGAGACAGGGAGCATTTGTTGTCTAACCCAGTAGGGTTGCGTTTCCACAAGCCCAACACTTCTGACTGAGGAGGGCGGAAGTGTGCTAGGGCCCAAGGGACTGCATCTGCAGTTGCTGACATGTGGCCCAACATCTTCATCAAGGTTCTGATGGAAACCACACGGGGGACCATCCGAAACACTGTGGCTCTGATTACTTTCTGGCGGAGTGAGGGAGAGAGTCATCCGAGAGGAGTCTATTATGAACCCCAAGAATCTTCTTGATGTTGCTGGTACGATCTCGAATTTCTTCCAATATATTATCCAGCCTAAATGCTGGAGAAAAGTAAGAGCCCGATGAAGATGGTTCTGCAACATATCTAGAGACTAGGCTTTTAGTAGCCAGTCGTTTAGATAAGGAATAATTTCTAAACCCCCTAGCCTCAAGGCTGCCACTATAGCGACCACAACCTTTGTGAAGGTGTGGGGGGGCAGAAGAGATTCCAAAAGGCAGGACAGCAAACTGAAAATGTCTGACAGTGCCCCTGAGAGAGACAGCAATCCGTAGGTATCTTCTGTGATCCGGATGAACGGGTACATCAAGATATGCATCCTTGAGGTCTATGGTGATCATGAGATTCCCTGGTTGCAGAACCTGTATGACCGAGAAAATGGTCTCCATTCTGAACCGCTTTTGGGTTATAAAACGGTTCAGTTAACGGAGATCTATTATCATTCGCCAGCTCCTGTCCGGCTTGGGTACAAGAAACACGGGGGAATAAACTCCGGATGCTTTCTCTGCAGATGGCACTTCCTCTAGCGCTTCATTTGTAGGTAAAGAAGGATGGATTGTTCTAAGCACGCCTATTTTTCAGGAGAGAGGAGTGAGGTGCTCACGAACCTTGAAGGAGGAGGAGCTAAAAAGCTTATTCTGTACCCCTCTCTTATAACTTGAAGGACCCACTGTTCCGAAATACTGTGTTCCCAATTTTTTTAAAAATGGCGGAGACATCCGCCTCTAGGAGTGAGCAAGCCGAGGTGAATAAGAGGGTCTACAACAGGGGTCTCAAACTCAATTTACCTGGGGGCTGCAGGAGGCAGAGTCTGGGTGAGGCTGGGCCTCATAAGGGATTTCACAAAAAAAAAGTCCTCAAATGTCATTATTATTTCTTCTGAACATGAAGTGTCCTGAACATGAATAGAACATTGAGTGAAGATCATGAACAGTTCTTCTGAACATGGCATCTTTTGCCTACTCCTTGCTGCCAGAGACTTGACAGCGCTTCTTCTCACAAATCTGAACCACATTTGGCATTAGAGAGGAAGCAGTTGAGACCCTCAGTATGGCTTGAAGATGATCATCATTAATTCTAGACCTGTACTTTGACTTATTGAAGTTCAAGGTGGAGAATAACTTTTCACACATATATGTGCTCCCAAAAAGGCACATGGTCCGCTTGAACATTCGGGAAAGCTTAGGGAAGCTGGGGGGCAATTCTCTCAAAAATTGCCCATGCATGTCTGCTTTTCCACTCATCTCCCTGAATTTGGCTTTGAGATCAGAGTTGCATTGCAGGTCAATGAGCTCCATTTGAAGCACAGGAGGGGCATCTTGCACATCAAAGGAAAAAGGGTCCACAAAAATTTGGAAAGTGGCTCTGTGCGTTTTGAAGTCTGCAAATCTGTGATCAAATTCCTTCTCTAGCTTAAAAATAGCATCAACATATTTTTCACCACTGAATGGTATGCCTGCATCCACAAGTGCCTTGCATGCTGGGAAATGGCAAAGGTTTGTCTGAGAGAGCTGGGATTTCCATAACACAAGTTTTGTGGAGAATGCTCTCACGTTGTCATAGGCAGCGCTGACGAGCTGCCCCTGGTCTTGTAACATCTTGTTTAGTACATTCAGCTTATGTGTGATGTCAACAAGAAAAGCTAAGTCCATGAGCCATTTGTGATCACTCAACTCAGAAACAGCCTTCCCATCCTTCTCCATGAAGGCTTTCACTTCTTCTCTCAACTCAAAAAATCTTTTCAGGACATTTCCCCTGCTGAGCCAACGTACCTCGGTGAAATAGAGCACATCTCCATATTCTGACTCCATTTCCTCTAAAAAAGCACGGAACCTCCTGTGCTTTAAGCCCCTGGATCTGATTTGGTTGACGCATTTCACAACAAAAGACATCACATTGTCACACGGCAGGCATTTGCTGCAAAGGGCCTGCTAATGGATAATGCAGTGAAGAGCAATGGCCTCCTCTACACCCTCCTCTTCAAAAATTTTTTTGAACAAGTGCCACCAGTCCATTTTTCCTCCCTGTCATCGATGCCGCTCCGTCGGTTGTTATTCCAACAAACCTCTTCCATGGCAAACCTGCATTCTCAATGGCATCACACAGATGACGAAATATCTCATTAGCGGTGGTCTGGCCATGCATTGGAATTATTGTGAGCAGCTCCTCCGTCACTTCAAAATTGCAATCAACACCACGGACATAAATTGTGAGCTGAGCAGTGTCTGTTATGTCTGTGCTCTCGTCAAGAGTGACTGAGTATGCATCAAAACATTTGGCTTTCTCACACAGTTGATGATAAATGTCACTTGACATGTCAGAAATGCGCTCTGCCACAGTGTTGGCAGAAAGGCTGATGTTGCTAAACTGACCTTTCTTTTCCGGACAGACAATACTTGCAGCCTGTAACATGCTTTTTTTTTTAACAAACTCTCCTTCTGTGAATGGTTTCCCTGCCTTAGCAATCATCTCACTAACCATGTAACTAGCTTCGACTGATGCAACATTCTCTTTGGTTGCTTTCTTGAAGAAATCTTGTTGCCTCAGTAGACATGCTTTAAGACTGACAACCCGCTTGGTTCTCTCATCCCCCTGATATTTTGCACATTCCTCAGCATGTTTAGTTGAATAATGGCGTTTCAAGTTGTATTCCTTGTGCACTGCAACTTTCTCTGTGCAAATAAGACATGTGGGGATGCCCCTGTGCTCAACAAAGAAATAATGCGTCTCCCACTTTTCCTGAAATTGTCTGTGCTCGTCATCAATCTTTCTCTTCACTGCAGGCTTTGATGAAGTCATGATGGGGGTATGACAAAATCTAATTCTGTAATAAACTTCTCTCCATTGTGTCTGTTCTAATTCTAATTGATTCCGCTTAGCAGCTAATTGTGCACACAGAACGTCTTTGCATAATAACTGTTATGATGGCATAACGTCATTTCCGCCAATCAGCAGCTCCCGCCCACCGTCCCTTGCATTATCGTCTCCGCTACTGTACAGATAGAAGCGACCGTCAGACGGAGCACCTGTAGCCAGGGGTGGGATTCAAATTTTTAACAACAGGTTCCCTACTCAGCGGCAGACACACAGCATCACGACACATGTCCCCCCCCCCCCCTTCCGCCCCGCAGCTCACCTGGCCCTGGTCCCGTCTGCAGCAGCTGGCTTCTCCTATGTGGTATCTTCGCTCTGCCTCAGACAATCGCTGGCTTGAGAACCGTATTATGTGGAGAACAATAAGAAAAAAATATTTTCCATTACACCTCAGGTCAGACCAGCAATCAGACCCCCAATGTTAATCAGACCTCAGATCAGACCCCCAATGCCTCAGATCAGCCCCCATGTCAGCCATCAGCCCCCCCATGTCAGCCATCAGCCCCCCATGTCAGCCATCAACCCCCCATGTCAGCCATCAACCCCCCATGTCAGCCATCAACCCCCCATGTCAGCCATCAACCCCCCATGTCAGCAATCATGCCCCCATGTCAGATTTCACCCCCTAAATGTCACATTTCTCCCCCCCCTGGCTCCCTCCATGTTGTCACATTTCTCCCCCTCTGGTTCCCTCCATGTTGTCACATTTCTCCCCCCTGGCTCCCTCCATGTTGTCACATTTCTCCCCCCCTGGCTCCCTCCATGTTGTCACATTTCTCCCCCCCTTCCATGTTGTCACATTCCCCCTTCCCCCCGGCTCCCTCCATGTTGTCACATTTCTCCCCCCCTTCCATGTTGTCACATTCCCCCCCCCCCCCGGCTCCCTCCATGTTGTCACATTTCTCCCCCTCTGGTTCCCTCCATGTTGTCACATTTCTCCCCCCTGGCTCCCTCCATGTTGTCACATTTCTCCCCCCCTTCCATGTTGTCACATTCCCCCTTCCCCCCGGCTCCCTCCATGTTGTCACATTTCTCCCCCCCTTCCATGTTGTCACATTCCCCCTTCCCCCCGGCTCCCTCCATGTTGTCACATTCCCCCCCCCCCCAGCTCCCTCCATGTTGTCACATTTCTCCCCCTCTGGCTCCCTCCATGTTGTCACATTTCTCCCCCTCTGGCTCCCTCCATGCTGTCACATTTCTCCCCCTCTGGCTCCCTCCATGTTGTCACATTTCTCCCCCTCTGGCTCCCTCCATGTTGTCACATTTCTCCCCCTCTGGCTCCCTCCATACTCCATCTTGTCACATTTCTCCCCCCCATCCATGTTATCATATTTCTCCCTCTCCATGCCATCCATGTTGTGTTGTCACTCACATCACACTCGCTACCCTAACATAACACAACCTGACCTGTCCTGACTCTCCTGCCGGCTGCCTGCGACTCTTCAATTCAATCTTTTTCTGACCGCTGTGGCTGTGTCAGACTGCTCGCCTCTGACAGTCCCTCTGCTCTGGCTGCTTCCCGCCGCCGCGGCGCTGCTCACTCACCCTGTCACACCCCCGTGGCCTGCCCTGAGCCCATGTGACCGTGTGTTGCCATGACAGCACTCGCAGGCTGGGCGGGCGGCGCGGCGCTGCAGCAGTACTACAGTAAGTCAGATGATTTTTTCATTCATTCATTTTTGCACAGGCCGGCCGTTGGTGCGGGCCACTAAATATTGTACTGAGGGCCGCAAATGGCCCGCGGGCCGCGAGTTTGAGACCCCTGCTCTAGACTAATACATTTGATCCCACCTAAGCCCCCTTTTTTTTTCCCCACCTCCCCCCCAAAACTCAAACCACCACCCCCCTCCCTTCCCCCCTTGGCTGCCGTCGCTGATAACCCAAACCCCATAACCCCCCCAACCAGTCCACAAACTCCACCCATCAAACCGGAATAGTCAGTCCACCCCGCTTCTATGGGACAAAGGCATATGTTTTTGAAACCAAAACCAGGAGCTCACTGAATAAAAGAGTAGTTGCACCAGTCCTACTGTATGTACAGTACTTTCTCGCTTGGCTTTAAATAACATCAACATAAAAACCTGAACAAAACCTGAGTGTAGAATTCCAGCCTTAGGATGCATCTCTGCAGATGAAAACATGCATTGGGTGGCCCCAGGGGCGCACCTAGTCTTTCTGCTGCCTGAGGTGAAAACAAAGGGCGCCAATTTCTTAATCTAACCCCTTCCCTCCAGCCCTACTGTTAAAGACCTACTTGGAATACATTACATACATAGCTAAAAAACGTACAAAAATCGCAACAAGACTTTTTTTGTCTTGTTGCCATTTGCGAGTGGACCGCAGCGCTGCAGATATACTTTTAGACCCGGATCTATACAATACCGGGTCTTACTATTTAACGATACTAGGCTGCGCTGCTGTGCAGCCTAGTATCTGTTTGAGAACATGGCAAGCGCAGTTCTCAGCTCGTGCCATGTTCTCCTCAGAAGCACAGGGGAGAAGGCAGTCCCTCCCCCCTGTGGCGCTGCTGCCGCTGCCACCAATGGACTGATAGCAGGGAGGAGGAGGGGAGGGCCTGTGGCCACTGCGCCACCAATGACTATAATTAACACATTAATTTAAGTGTAGTCAGCGGGCGCCGGCGGCGGTATCACATACCCGGCACCCGCCCTCTATGACATGGCGCTGCGATTCCCGGCAAATAACCCCTCAGGTGCCCCCAACCCCCCCAGTATTATAACTATTATAATCATTGGTGGCACAGTGCCCCCTCCCCCCACCCCGCATTATTATATTCATTGGTGGCAGTGGCCACAGGGTCCCCTCCCCTCCTCCTCATTGGTGGTGCAGTGGTAGCTTCTGATCGGAGCACCAGCAGTGTAATCCAATCGGTTACCATGGCAGCCAGGACGTTACTGAAGCCCTGGCTGTCATGGTAAGCTCCCTGCTGCTGTGTGCACAAAGCACAGAGCAGCAGGGAGAGTGTAAAGTCCTATTCACCCTGATAGAGCTCTATTAGGGTGAATAGGACAAGGGATTAAAAGATCCCAGGAAGCAGATTGTGAGGGGTGGTGCACAGAGAGCGGTCTGTGTAGAGGGAGATGTATGGAGAGCGGTCTGTGTAGGGGGGGATGTATGGAGAGCGGTCTGTGTAGAGAGGGAGATGCACGGAGAGCGGTCTGTGTAGAGGGGGATGTATGGAGAGCACTCTGTGTAGAGGGGGGATGTATGGAGAGCGCTCTGTGTAGAGGGCGGATGTATGGAGAGCGCTGATGCCTGCTGATGTGGTCACTGGTTGCAGTGGTGCCTTTCTTAAGTGATTGGCCTTTTAAGGAGTGCAGTGGGGATATGTGTCACATATAGAAGAATATCGGTTTGAAACCCCCTTAAAAAAATTAACTCCTTAAAGGTTTTGTATACACTAATTTCTGAGGCTGGCAGGACCTTTTTTGGTGATCATACTTAACTGGTTCCCAGTGCTGGGTCCTGTCTCGTTTGCTCCCCAGCCTCCGTTGCTTGTCTTGAGTCCCTTCATGAAAACGTTCTGTTTGACGCCGTTACAGCCAATAACTGACCACTGCTTCCCTTGCATTATGTTAAATGGTCATGTGATATAAGAGGAGCAGATCTCCACTGTGGCCAGTGATTGGCTGCAGCGGCATCAAGATAAAGTTTTCATGGAGAAAACCAAGACAAGTAGCAGAGGCCTGGAAGCGAATGAGCCAAGGCTCAGCACCTAGGGATCAAGGAAGCATGATCAGCAACGCGAATCTGGCTAGCCTGAGAGTTCATAGAAATTAGCGCACAACCCCTCAAGAGCCTCAAGATTGATGGGGTTAGAAGAACGGATCAAAAGGAGAGACAAACGTCTTTATTTTTTTCAGTTATACCATAATTATATGCATTTTAAATTTGGCGACTAAAAATTTTATTTGGCTCCTAAATTTTTCAGGTTAGGAGACAATGGCTCCCTGATATTTTTTTTAGTCTGGAGCACTGAAATAGTAATAATATCCCTCATTTTGCCCCCATAAGTGATAATGTCCTCAGTAGTAATAATTCCCCCTATGTGTGCCATTACAAAATAAATTATCATTATAATGTTTGCCAGTAATATAATCCTCCCTTGCAATGTGTGCCAGTACAAAAATGCTCCCTTATGATGTGTGTCAGTACAAAAAACTACACCTTTTTAGTGTCCCCAGTACAACGAATGTCCCCATAGTGGCCCCTTATAATGTGTGCCAGTACAAAAATGCTCCTTTTTACAATGTCCCAATAGTACTTTCTCCAATTACAAAATAATGACCCCCACCCCATTGTGGCTGAACACCATGCTGCCAAATAAAAATAGGCTACAGGAACTAGGACTAAAGCCTATTAGAGGAAACGGTGGGCCAGGGAGACATTGGTCCCGTGCGCCATTGCAGCATTCAACTGTATTGCTGTCCTGAGTACAGCGATGCAGTTGAATATGTAGAGATGAGTGTTTCCACAATGAAAGCGCTCATTGCCCATGGCCCTTCTGTTGCCTCCCTCTTGCCCCTACCTGGTGCTGCCAGAGGTGATCGCCTAACCTGGCCTCATTGGTGGTGCACCCCTGGGTGGCCCACTGGGCCCCCCTGTGCTGAATCCATAGCCACGCCTCTGATTGGCCCCAAATTGTAAAATTCAGTAATTCAACCCAAACTTTTTTTTTATTTTTTTTATTCTGATTCGAAGTAACTATAACCTGTATTAATGCAGTATTACAGGTTACAGTTACAACAATTCAAAGAAGGGTCATTGATCCAGGGAGTTATTCTGATTGCCAAATTGGAGTCTAGAAGAGTTTTAACCCCTAAAATAGGGAAATTGGCTTCTACCTCATGAAAGCTTTATTTTTTGCCTTCCTCTGGATCAACTTTGCAGAAGAATAGGCTGATCTGGATGGATGGATGTCTTTTTTGAGCCTTACAAACTGTTACTATCATTTGGGAGAATCAAGGGGATAGAGTGGGAGGAAGGTAAAGGCAGAGAGAGAGAAACTTTCTAGGCAATCAGAGCAGTTTCAGTTTGGGCAGAATTTTTTTCAAACCTGAAATGCTGACGTGCTCATGAAATGCTGACGTGCTCATGAAATGCTGACGTGCTCATCTCTAGCACTTATTTGACCACATCAAATCTTGAAAGAAATTATCTCTCCTTGTCCTTAACGTTCTTGAAACATTTATCATTTTATACTGCCATTTACCAGGTAACAGTAATAGATTCTCAAGGAAACTACCAGGACCTCTATAAACCATCTGGATGTGTCTATTCCAAATAGAAAATTGCAGACCACATCAAAATGAAAAACACTTTAGATGTGCACTTGTTGTGTGGGTAGGAAATGTCAAACTGAGTGTATAACATAAGTGTCCCTACGATGAACACATATCAAAGGTGCTTTCATACCTTCAATAGCTGTTGGCATAACAATGTTGGTGGCTTACCTCCTGTGAAAACAAAGGATTGGGCATGTTGATGGGATGGAGGTGAGATCATGGTAACATAATTAACCCTTACAGTGGTCCTCTCGGCACCGCAGTTCAATCTTTCCTTTTACTAACATCATCTGTCGGGGAAAGAGATCGCACACCCTCTCACACATACGATTGTCAAATGGACCCATCCAAATTGTTGGGTTTGCCCAACTTTGCTCTTATACAGTATATATGGACAACTTAATTTCAACCATGATGATAAAGAAACCCTTGTACTGTACATACTATAGAGGTAGATGATGCAACTGCTATGGGGCCCTTGGAGAGAGGGTGGCATCCCTAGTTGGTCCTATCCTATTTACTACTGAGTGGTGAGAACTTGTAAAAAGACTCCTTGCTTCAGAGGAACTACATTGTTACCAGCCATGGGAAAGAAGAAGGGGCCCAAGAAAGATGGAAAACGCATGGAGAGTAGAATGAACACCAGACCTTTCTGTTTTGAGCTTTGGTATGGAGTCCTCCTACTCTGCCACAGTGCAGGGCCTGCCTCTAGGCTATTAGTAAATTAGGTTTTTAGTTTTTGCTATATTGCAAACTTTTTTGTGATCGTATTCTGTTGATTTTATTTGTCTTTCATAGATGGCCTAGAACAATAGCTGGAATGACTGCATTTCATCCCTGCAGACAGTTACCTCTCGGTTCATTGCCATATCCTGATGCAGTAGGAGAGCCAAAAGCCTGGCGTAAGTGTGACAGAACTGGACTCTGGACAGAAGAAGACTATACAGCCTGTACCTTTTCACATGAAGTGACGAGATATCTTCATGCCTTTAGTCTGGTAAATAGTCCGTTCCAATTGTGGAGCATCTGACAATAATTATCTCCCTAATGAATGCTTTATGATGAGTTATTATTATTGCTACAGATTAGATTTGTAGATTATATGTTATTTAGACTAGTGTTCTCCAACAATAGCCCACAGGGCCGACCCGTGGGTAATGATTTGAAAATATCCCACAGAATTAATACCTGTGGTACGTCCTGATGCATTGACCCTAATTATATCACCTGCTCAATGCTAAGGAAATCCTGAAAACATGACCATCAGGTGGGCCCTGAGGATTGGAGTTGAGGAACACTGACACTATTCACATGCACAGTACCGCTTTGAAACCATCCCAAAAAATCTATGGCCAACAGAATGTCAGAAAGATACCAGCTTGTATTTGAGCATTGAATATGTCACCTTATACATTGGGAGATTTGATTTTATGCTACTTTGTAGTGAATACACCTAAAGGAACTCAGCACTTGTCGAGCTTGGCAAAAAATCTGTCTAAAACACAAGGGACATTTTACATAAAAATGCACCAAGATTTCAAAGATCGAGGAGCAGAGTCAATGGTTAATCTGGCCCATAGAATTGCAGGTTCCCCTTTGGTTTGTTGAGCACTAACCTACCAATGTTATTGCTCTGTTCCCTAGAGCCCCCTGATACTATTGCTGTATGTGCGGTTTCATTATGAAAATCTTTAAATGATTAGAAAGTACAACGCCTTATAGAATACTTATGTTGTGCAGACTATATTTCTTCTTAAGGTCAAACAGTTTGTGCTTGGAAGCAGATTTTATAGATTTCCTTTACTGAAACATTAATGCCATACTTTGTAATTATCTGCTTCTAGGTGCCAGTAAATGACACCAACGTCCTTGAATATGCTCAACAACTAATGACCTACACCAAGGGAGCCTCAGACTTCAATGATAAGATGGATGTGTTGCTTGTGGCTAACATGATGGAAAAGATGATAACTTTCGTGGGACAGATCAAACATGTAGGTTTAAAACCTTTGCAAAAAACCTTTAAATCTAGAGAGCAAAATAAAACTTAAAAGAGTAACTGTTGTTTCATAAATGAGTAGTACAAGTGCTTATAAGAAATTTTGTAATATATCTCATCAGAGAAGGATGCTTTCTTCTACTCTTATTATGCTCCTCTCCTGCTCCCCACTCCTCTTCACTAACTCTCAATTCACTGTTCAGATCTGTCTTTACTTAAGATTGGCTGCCTGCTCAATAAAGGATCAGATTACATAGAAGTCTATAGAGAGAGGAGGGGAGAAGGAGAAGGGAGGGACTGCTGTAGACAGGCAGAAACTGAGAGACTGACAGAGAAACTGCTGTTAATTTGTAAGTGATTTACTGTCTTGATTAACTGCTGGACTAAAATCTAAACTGCTCAGTAATACTATACTGTAAGTAACTTGAATGTCCCCCATTACTGTTACTGCTGTTGCTTCTGATGGTGTGCCGTGTGCTGTCCACATCCGTACGTCCGTTCCGTGGCCCAGAAAAAAAGATAGAGCATGTATTATTCTTGTCCGCATTTGCAAACAGGAATAGGCATTTCTATAATGCAGAAGGATGCTCCATTTTGCAAAATGCGGAAGGCACACGGCCGGTATGTGTGTTTTGCGGATCCAAATTTAGCGGTCCACAAAAATTTATACAATCCTGTGAATGAGCCCTTACAGACAGATTGCAGAAGGAAAAACTGGCAGATACAAGTCATTGAATAGCCAAAGGTACTGTGCACTGACATGACATTTACCTGAAATGGCAGCTACACTTTAACAACTAATGTAACTATTTCATGGCTTTCTCCGAACTGAAGATATTTGATAATGTGTAAAGGTTTCTGTGATGACTTTTCTTTTACTTTTCTCATATTGGAAGATATCTGTGCTGTAGATTTTGCCTCCTTGTAGTTTGTCAGAGAGAATGTTGAGTTTGGCACTCCATTCTAAATAAAAATAAAAAACTATACAGGATGCAGCTTACGCTGTGCTGGCTCCCTAAGGGTATTTACCATTCAATGCCAAAAACACAGTAAGTGGTTCAAATAATGTAGTATGAACACCATTTTCTCCGCAGTCATCGTATCCTTGGGATGGGGTGAGTGCTACAAAATATGACTAGCAATATCCTCACTAGATAATGTGCTCTATCAGTCTAACACATTGCAGTAAGAGGATGAAGCGATTCAATTTGAAATGAATTGTAAATTTAAATGGGTTTTTCCAAGATTCTGTTACTGATGACCTATCCTATTTATTTAGTATGGAGCGCCTTGCGCACGTGAACGATTTGCGTGATGTCACTGGCCTAGGAGGCGGCCAGGTCACTTGCAGCCGCCGCTTCAAACAGCTTATCTGATGTTGATAGGCTAGCCTGAAGATCATACATCAATATCAAGCTCGTACAACTCGTTTGGACTCCATGGCTTATTTCTACATAAAACCATTGAGAATTGGTTTTAAGAATGATGGTACCTCAGAAGTAATGTTATTGCACTCTTACATAAATATATAGGAATTGACACAGGATCACTGCTTAAGGTTAAAGAAAGAGCAACTTCGTCATGCAATTCAAAAGCATTACTAAACTATCCGAACCATAAAGTTATGGAATATGAAAGTATGAAAGTATGAAAAGTATAAGAAGAGCTTAGATATCTAATATCTTATATATATACTAACACACACATGAAAAATGATACAAGGATAAAAACACTGGTGGGTGAGCCTGAGGGTACAAAAGTTCCATTACTACAGTAAATGACCAATCTCAGCCCGATATTTGTAATACAATAAAATTACAAAAAGTACACATACCAATACCACAACCAATATGCGTTTTGCGAACAGCTTTGCTTGCAGTGGCTTCATCAGCATCCCCAGATAAAACTGTTGACGAAATGTGATTCATGTTTTTTTATTTTTTTATTTAATCATCGTAATTAAATGGTTAAATATTGGTTAGAAGTATGATATCTTCCTAATTAGTTGGATTTGCCTTGCCTCTTGCTATTCATATATTAGACATTGTTAAGCTGGCAATGCGCATAAGATACAGTAGTTGTCAGCCAAACGCTCATTTGGCCTCCTCTTACCTCTCTCGATCCTCCCATACATATGCCTCCCGAGCTACGCTAAGCATGCATGTAGTGAATGAGAACAGAAGAGAAGCCATTGACAACTACAGTTGGAAATTGGTTGGTTTGGCCAATAGACATCAAATTTGTATGCCCAGCTCAGTATGTTTGATGTTTGTAGATCCTTTTTAAAGGGCAGATATGCTTGCTAGGTAAAAAGCCAGTCCTACCATGGAGGGGATGAATAACTTTGCAGGGAGAGGGGAATAGTGTTAGGGAGGAGAGGGGAGGAGCTATGTACTCTTGGGCACATGCAGGATGGAGAATGCCCCCCAGGTACTTGGGGTCTAATTTGCATATCAAATAAAGATTATTTTTTGATGCAAAAAACTGACATAAAACCTAATAAAGGTATGCTTAGAATGCTGTTTTGGAGTACAGCAGGACACTGCCAGAAGCTTAATAAGTGAAAATGAGGTGACAGACTCCCTTTAATATCTTAGGAGTAAAACATAGCCACATCAATAATACAATATTGATCTTTTAAGAGAGCCGCCTGCTGCTCCAAATCACATTTCATTGTAAATACAAATTAAATCAAAGAGTGCGGTGCATGCATGTGAGCGGCAGAACAGCAGGCAAAACTGTCTGTATATTGGCTTATAACAAGCGTAGGCAGTGCATGCTGGGAGTTTTTGTTTATTAGCAGCTGGAGTGCCCCAGGTTTCTGAGCCTGGATTATATGGTTTTCAGAAAAATATACAGATATAGTCGTAGCGTACTTTAACTTGGTCCAAATAGGTTCCTAATTCATTCTTAAGGTTTTCCACTTTTCACTTATTCAGTTGCCTTTTAAGTTAGATAAACCCAGAGTGAAATGATATTTTATAACAAAGGGTTCCCTATATCCAAAGGGGGTCAGTTATTATCCTAAAATACGCCTACGAATGTGACTGTTCCCCACTCACGCCGGGTCTAAAAAAAGTGGGTGTGGCGTCACCAGGGAAGGGGAGGGGCTGGCAGGCCCATCTCATTCTATATTTTCTATGGCTGTTTTAGGTGTAGAAAATGGTCTAAATATTAGACAGCAAGGAAGCGGTCTTACATTTAGACTGGTGCTGGATGCGCTAAACCTATGTACAGGCCGGCAGCTCTTCATAACTTCAGCGGATCCACCGCCACATATAAGGGTTATTGAGACCAGTGTCTAAAACTCTGGTCTTAATAAATGACCCCCAAAGTCTTCAAAGAGGTTGTCCGAGTGTATGATACTCATGATCTATCCTCAGGATAGGTAATCAGTATTTGATCCGTGGGGGTCCGACTCCCACCACCCCAGCCAATCAGCTGTTTGAAGAGACTGCTATGCTCCGGCACGTGCCTCAAGCTCGTCCTAGGCCAGTGACATCACATCATTTGGTCATGTGACTTAGACACAGCTCAATCCTATTCAAGTGAATGCTGCTGAGCTGCAATACCAAGCACAGCCACTATATAATGGATGGGCTACAACAGCAGAAGACCCCACCGGGTACCACTTATCTTCACTACAAATAGGAAAAAGAGGCTACAATTTGCACGAGCTCACCAAAATTGGACTGTTGAAGACTGGAAAAATGTTGCCTGGTCTGATGAGTCTCGATTTCTGTTGAGATATTCAAATGGTAGAGTCCGAATTTGGCGTAAACAGAATGAGAACATGTATCCATCCTCTGATGGCTACTTCCAGCAGGATAATGCACCATGTCACAAAGCTCGAATCATTTCAAATTGGTTTCTTGAACATGACAATGAGTTCACTGTACTAAAATGGCCCCCACAGTCACCAGATCTCAACCCAATAGAGCATCTTTGGGATGTGGTGGAACGGGAGCTTTGTGCCCTGGATGTGCATCCCTCAAATCTCCATCAACTGCAAGATGCTATCCTATCAATATGGGCAACATTTCTAAAGAATGCTATCAGCACCTTGTTGAATCAATGCCACGTGGAAGTCAGTTCTGAAGGCAAAAGGGGGTCCAACACCGTATTAGTATGGTGTTCCTAATAATTCTTTAGGTGAGTGTATATGTAGCTGGCAATCATGGATCTTATGTAGTGGTTATCTGCTCACTACAGTACAGTATAGTGTTGTATACAGATATATAATGTAGTGGATACAGAGTGTAATCCAACATTAAGAATAGCAAGAATAGGTATGGGAATTATTATATGGTAGTAATAAAATGTGCAATTGTATTTTTCTATTTTTTTTGTTATCTTTTTGTTATGTTTTTTTAAAAATAAGGATACAGGGATTTTAGTGATTTTATGCACAGTATATTATTTAAAAAAATAAATAGATTAATATTTTATATACAGAGCCGACCATCGATCCTATATTTAAATATATGCAAAAGGGTAGGCACAGTACTTTCTTATTTAATCTGTTTCGTCCATAGTGATAGTGACAACATTCCAATAAAAGATGGACACTTTACTTTCAGTGAGTCCGCGATCCCGAGATAACACCTGTTTTTTTATTTTTTTTTTACCTTCTACCTTACTACAGTATTTAAATAAATAGTCATTCATACTGGGTACAGATTATGTCACTGAGCTCTCCGTTTATGTATATAGAGAAAAACAAATAATAATCTACATTATATCTTCTTATTAGCGAAGATAGAAAATATAGTGCTATATTCTCTATCTTAGTTAATTCTAGCAAGCCAACCAATACAATATATCATTTACAGTATTAGGGACCGCTTACAGTGTCTCCAAGAAGTCCTGAGAAAGTAATAATAAGGAGACAAGACAAAGGTCAATCGTACTGTAAGCTTTGTATGTTTGTCACAGAGCTCCAGAACACCCAGGGTTAATAAAATAAAAAAAATGATTTCATTGGTTCCAGAAGTCACATGCCCTACCTTGCCCAATCAGATTAAAAACTATGTTTCATTCTGTGAATGAAACCTAATTTTTAATGTGAGTGGGCAGTGGGCAGGGGTGGGCATGTGACTTGTTTTTATTTTTATTTATTATTATTTGTTTTTCTCTGTATACATCAATATATATATTTGGCATATCCAAAGCTACAGGTTGTCTGTTATCACTATGAGGGAGTGGTCTATTGTGGTGGAACTACAAGTGCCAGCATACATCATTAATACTGCCATTGATCACAATTATGATTCAGTACATCTAGAATATTTTGACAAAAAAGTGTAAAAAAGTTGACCACTTTTCTGGTGAGATTTCTAATAATCCATAAACAGGTTTGTACTGGCATAAACAAATTCTACATTCCTTCATTCCTTACTAAAGAACTTCAGTTCAAGACCCAATGCTTCCCATGTATACATCGTGAAGACACTGAATGGTGGTGACCACTGCATCCATAGCAGGGTTGGACTGGGATCCACCAGTAAAAGCCATTCTGGGGGCCCACTGCACTGCATGTAAATATTACCTGCTCACACATTGGCAGACAGCAGCAAGACACTACAAAATGATTGATTATGGGGGTCCATTCATGAAGCATTTATACCTAGAAGTTACCTGATGCATCTATAATAATAAACCGGCTGCTTTGTTAAATAATATACCCAGTTTGTTATATGAACATAGGTTGGTTGAGGTGCTGTACGCTGCCTGTATGTACTGCCGTTACTCTACTGTGCCATGTGTCACTTCTGGGACAATTGGGGCCCACTGAGGGACTCACCTGTACCCCTGTGGGCCAGTCCGAGCCTAATCCATAGTAGAGATGAGTGACTAGATTCTATAGGGTTGAAATTAAAAAACTAATTCTGATTAGTTAAGATCTTGAGATTTTCTTGAGATTCGATTTTGGAGAATTTTGAGCGAGAGAGAGACTTCCTGGCATTTAAAGTACTTTTGATTTGGGTAGATTTGACCAAAACAAATTTTAGGAAATTCTCTCTCTAATCCATAGCACGCAAGATCGTGGTTTTCAGGTGATTTACCAACTTGATCACTTTCCTGGTTGCATCTTCTTCTGCATAGGCACAAAAGGGATTCAGCACATTCACATGTACAGGACATTCTGCTGCCTGCATATGTGCATGAACTGAATGCTATCCCTCCCTACACAGAAGGGTAACTCACATGTGAACATTATTTTCATGAGCTTTATGGTCAGTGACTTTATACTTTGCTATGCCAGTACACACCAGTTTATGGCATTTTACACATTACATCATAAAGTGTCCAACGACTTTAATCTAAATAGCACCAGATTTCCTATAGAGGTCAGAGTTCAATATCCCCTGATGGCCCTCACACAACCATCCAGATGAGTGCTAAAATTCTGTCTGTCCACATCTACCACTAGAGGGAGCTCATTGCATAGGGTTTTATACTGCTCCCATTGAACTGTATGCCGTTATACCCTCTGGGAACAACAGAATGAATCTTTTTGATTTAAATTAAAGAAGTTATCTCATAAATATAACAAAAATATGGACTAATAAACACAATTTTTAACCAAATAAGTGGGGGAAAAATGCAGCCCCCAGTTTAATTTTTACCCTGTTCAGCTTTTGTACTCACTTCTCTGCAGCTCTGGGCTCTTCAGTTCCTGTTGGTGGACAGCAGCTCATCACCTATGACCATAAAGCACCTGCATCTCCTAAGAGTGTCTTGCAATCAGCTCTTGTTAACCCCCATCTCTGGTCCTTTTCTGCTGCATAGAAAATAATCCCCCGTACACAGCATTAGAGATTCCACTAATATTTAGCACTATGGTATATAATGCCCCCGCCATTTCTATCTCTGCTGTCTAGACAGAGATATAGCTATATTTAGATGAATTTAGAAGTTAGAGATGAATGAATAAAAGGTGTCTGGACTACTTCACCTGATCCCTACACTGGTACTGAGAAAAGGGGAGCAGGGAAGCTACTCAGCATGTTGGTCCATCTATGAATTCAAGAGAGGGAGGACCAGAAAGATAAGCAGCGGGGGGCCGTTACCAGAGAGGAAAATGTAATATACATAACGAATAACATGCAATAATACTTTGAAATGCACTATTCATTGCATAGTAATACTTCTCGGAGGATAACCCCCTTTAATGCTTTCTCCTGAACCGATTTCAAGATACTATGACACCTACTCTGAATTTTGCCCATAAAGTAATTAAACATATTGGGGGTCATTTATCAAAGGACAGTGTTTTATGCCCTGCACTGCTTGAGGATGCCCCTAATATATGACGAGGTGCCGGCCTCTGGCAGTCCACGCTTCTAGATTGAAATCTACTCCAGAGCCAGTCTTGTGCACCTAAATTTAGGCACAAGGGCATTTACAACATTGCAAAATGGCGTTTTGTCACTTTTTAATGTCAAAAAGGGTCTTGATAAATGATCTACATTATATTTGCTTCCACTTGCCCGCAGTAGTTGTTATTTAGAATTTTATTTAGCAAACACATTGGCAATTTTGAAAAAAAAACAAGCAAATTAAAAAACATGAAGAAACTGTTCTGTGTTAAATGTGCATAGGGATAAATTGGAGTCATTAAAGGGAACCTGTCACCTGGATTTTGGGTATAGAGCTGAGGACATGGGTTGCTAGATGGCCACTAGCACATCCGCAATACCCAGTCCCCATAGCTCTGTGTGCTTTTATTGTGTAAAAAAACAACGATTTGATACATATGCAAATTAACCTGAGATGAGTCAGAGCTTGAAAATATGACTCTTCTCTGGTCACACAAGTAAGATATGACTCTTTTATATAAATTTGCATAAAAGGCGGGAAGTACAAAAATGCATAATACTTATTTTATTCGTCTGCCAACGAAATTAAAAGTGTAATTTGCATGTTTAGGGTAACACAATGAACATTTAGAAAAACTCAGTGAGGGTAGCATAGTAGAGGTGACAGGTTCTCTTTAAGGAAATTTGCAGAACCTTAAGAGTGGACACAACTGTAGTTATTCCAGCTGCTCATCATAAACTGTTTTATCTTCAGACTGACATGGCCGCTTTCTGAAAAGAGTTGGTAAAAAGACAGAATGGGAGAAAGAGAGAGAAAATAACAGATAGCACACGAAGAACATATAAGAGAATGTGAACTAGATGAGAGAACTAGGATATAAGTGCAGAGTACCAGCCATGAAAACAACAGTGCAAGATGCAAAGATACAGCAACACTGACAAATCACACTGGCCTGCCATACTGTACTTCTAAATGTTAAGGTGGACATTAGTGGGTACCAGCCCAGGTCAGAAATCATCACTTTTCAGATTAATGTAGTAGGTCCAAGTAAAGTTAAAGGCTATGTACACCTTTGGGGGCAATTTTTTTTTTTATTAGAGCATTGTACTCATTATGAGCTAAAAAGCAATCATTTTTTGATTGGTCTCTATGGAGTCATTTTCTCTGTACAGAGCTGAGATACTCTACTAGCAGAATCAGAATTTTTTCTCTGACCTGTCAGGCAGGGAGCTGACAGACTCCTCATCTCTTCTCTCTGACCTTATAAACACTCATCAAAGCTCAATTCTTATCTTACTGATAATAATGTGACTTAAATAAGTGTTTAAGACCTTTTAGTAATTTACAGATAAGGGTTAATAGATAACAGTCACAAAGTGAAAGTACCATTTACACAGCTAGAAAAACAGTTAACCCTTTGTGAAAGAATGGCTCAATATTTTTTTAATAAAGACCAATTGAAAAAAAGATTTTTAGCCCAAATTAGTAAAATGCAATCATAAAAAAATACCACCGAAAGGTGTACATAGCCTGTAACTATTGAAAGAAAGCTGCATACAGCATCAAAGAAAAAAGTGTCCATAAGTGTATTGAAATGTCATCCTAAGGCATCATGCACACGAACGCTGGCTGTTTTGAGGTCCGTAAAACCGGCCGTGTGCATTATGCATTTTCTGGAACAGAATGTCCGGCCATAATAGAACTTTCTAATCCTTGTCTGTAATGCGGACAATAATTGGACATGTTTTTGTGGATTAGGAGTGTTTATTGGTGGGTTGGCTAAAGATTTACCCAGTAGATGGATGGATCAAGGAGGTGAAAAATTAGGTCGCCAATAGATAGTATGAAGGGATAGACTGCTAATGGGATAGACCACACGGATAGCAATCAGTGTGTAAAGCAAGTGCAGTAAAAAGGAATGCTTGTGTCAAATGGGTTCGAGAGTGGGCAAAGGGCAAAACCATTTTTTGGCTCCCAAATAAAAGCGCCAAGTCCCTAAAGTGGATTAAAAGCAGTGTGTCAGTGCTCCTCTAGAAAGGGTAGAATATTGGAAAATAGGCCCTAGCTGTACACCAGGGTTGGTGATCCCCTCTTTTTGTGTATAGTGAAGTATACAATAGGCCACAGTAGGGATAAGAAACATCCCAGTATTTAGGTAAAGGGATACTGGAACATTGTAAAAGTATGAGCTTTACTCACTTTACAGGGGGGTAGTTTCCTGGATAAGCTAAAGACACCAGGAAACCCCACAACCCAAGGGGGTTGTCTGGATCGCTTGTAGATTGGTAGAAATTGAAGGCAGCCACGTCCTTGTTTATATAAAGGGCTATGGTCAAAAAGCCTGGGCAGGCTTTTTGACCATAAATCTTTATATAAACAAGGTATGTGCATTTTATCTTCATGTATGATGCTCCTGATGAAGGGGTCTGTATGTTTACACCCCGAAACGATTTAAGCCGGAATTACCAATAAAGAATTTGATCAGAAGCCCCTGTGGATGTGGCTGGCTTCAATTTCTACCAATCTACAAGCGATCCAGGCAAGTTTTTTTAGGTTTCCTGGTGTCTTGAGCTTATCCAGGAAACTACCCCCCTGTGAAGTGAGTAAAGCTCATATTTTTACAATTTTAAATTTTTTTATCTGATGCTTGGCAATAGAGATGGCCTAGCGGTTCGCCCGGCGGTGGTTTTGAGGCGAACTTTGCTCGTTCGCGATTCGCCTAACATGCGAACATATGGTGATGTTCGCATGCGCCATATTCTTCTGCATTGCGCCGAACTGTGACCCATGACACATACATAAGGTGGGACAGGACAGCCAATTGAGACGTTTCAGCACATGGACACACCCCCATCCTATAACAGAACCCGATCTGGCAGCCATTTTACATTCTGTGTTTTGCCAGTGTAGGGAAAGGTTGCTTTGTGGAGCAGGGACAGACTGTTAGGGACACCAAACGCTAGCTAATAGAGCCACAAAAGTCCTTTTAAGGACTGGTATAGGTGTGCTATCGATAGGTGTGATATATGGAGGGGTGTGATATACTTATAATATACTTTCTAGCAGCAGTTGTGTGCGGTTCTGCTGTGATACCGCAGCTATATAGAGGGACAAACGCTATTGGAATAACTAATTGGAACTGTGTGATACACCTGTTGCCCCCCCCAAAAAAATGATTTAGGGGTGTGATATACCTATAATTTACTTTCTAACATAGAAAGTATATTATAGTGCATTTGTATTGTGCAGCAGTTGTATGCAGTTCTGCTGCGATACCGCAGTTATATAGAGAGACAAGCGTTATTGGAACAACTATTTGCAACGGGTATAATATACAGGTTGCCCCCAAAAAAGGGTTCTTAATGCCTGTTTCCACAAAATACTGATTGAGGGGTGCGATATCCCTGCTTCTACAAAATACAGATTAAAGGGTTCTATATGCATGCTTCCACAAAATACTGATTAAGGGGTGCGATATACCTGCTTCCACCAAATATTGATTGAGGCCTGCGATACACCAGCTTCGACAAAATACTGATTAAAAAGTGCGAAATATCCTCTTCCATCAAATATTGATTCAGGGGTTCTATATACCTGTTTGCACAAAATAATGATTGAGGGGGGCGATATACCTGCTTCTACAAAATACAGATTAAGGGGTTCTACATACATGCTTCCGCAAAATACTCATTAAGGGGTGCAATATACCTGCTTCCACCAAATATTGATTGAGGCCTGTGATACACCGACTTCCACAAAATACTGATTGAGGGGTGTGATATACCTGCTTTCACAAAATACTGATTGAGGGGTGGGATATACCTGGTTCTATAAAGTACTGATTTATGCGTTCTATATACCTGCTTCCAGAAAATACTGATTAAGGGGTTTGATATCCCTGCTTCCACAAAATACCGATTGAGGGGTGGGATATACCTGCTTCTACCAAATTTTGATTAAGGGGTTCTATATCCCTGCTTCCACAAAATACTGATTGAGGGGTGCGATATACCTGCTTCCACCAAATATTGATTTAGGCCTGCGATACACCGCCTTCCACAACATACGGATTGAGAGGTGCGATATACCTGCTTCTACAAAATACTGATTGAGGGGTGCAATATACCTGCTTCCACAAAATACTGATTAAAGGGTTTGATATTCCTGCTTCCACAAAATACAGATTGAGGGGTGCGATGTACTTGTTTCCACAAAATACTGATTAAGGGGTTTGATATACCTGCTGTGCACAAAATACTGATTGAGGGGTGTGATATTCCTGCTTCCACAAAATATTCATTCAGATGTTCTATATACCTGTTTCCAGAAAATACTGATTGAGAGGTGGGATATACCTGCTGCTACAAAATATTGATTAAGGGGTTCTATATACCTGCTTCCACAAAATATTGATTGAGAGGTGCGATACATCTGCTTCCACCAAATACTGATTTTGGCTTGCGATATACCTGCTTCCACAAATACTGCTCTTCTCTAGGGACTTTGGCACAGGGTCATTTTGAAAATGACAGGCAGAGGAAGAGGCAGGACATTCCACAGGAGTGGTAAGGGTCGGGCTGGTGCACCAGGCCGGAGCCTAAGTGGGAAGTTGGAAAAGGTACGTGCGATTACGTCAAAGGACGCACCAGAGTTGGTTGAGTGGCTCACTCAGCCTTCCGCTTCTGCACCCTCCTCATCCTTTGTATCTGCACCCTCCTCACTCTCTGCTGTGTGCACCCCCAAAGACACCACCCTCCACTCGAGTCAGAGGAATTATTTTCCCATCCATTCCCAGACCCTACCGATGCGCGGCCATTCTTGGCATCAGATGAGGTAGAGTAACGGCCGCCACCCAGCGGTCTGACAGCAGTACCCAGATCAGCCCAAGGAGGGTGGTCTCCGCTGTTGCTGCCTACTCAGAGATCTCTAATGTCAGTGGTGGTGAAGGTGAGGATGATGACTTGTCGATGGACGTCACATGGCTGCCCACAAGATAGAAAGAGGAGGGGAGTTCAGAGGGAGAGATGGAGCCGCAGATAGGCAGGAGAAGGAGGAGCAGAACTCGCAGTGCACAGGAGGCAAAAAGCAGACTGCAAATGTATCTGGAGCGAGCCATCCACTATGCATGGTCACATCTTGTGTTCCCTGAACGCCGGCACATGGCTCCTCAGTGTGGGCTTTTTTTAACGTGTCAGCTGCTGCCAGTAGTGTTGCCATCTGCAGCCTGTGCTGTCAACGCATAAGTTGTGGTAAGTCCAACACTCACCTAGGGACGACCACCTTAAGAAGGCACCTTGTCTCCCATCACCGAGCCCAGTGGGAGCAACGCCGTCAGAACCCACAAAGCCATACTCCAAGCGCTCCACATCCTGGCTTTTCTCCTCTCTCCTCCCATTTGTCCTCCACTCCACCTTCCACCTTGCCATGGTCGCGTTCATCTGGCAGAAGACAGGCTTCCGTGTCCCAAATGTTCGAGTGTAAAAAGTTGATGATGCCCGAAAACCATCTTGCCCAACGGCTGACCGCTGGCTTGTCGGAACTGCTAGCCTGCCAACTACTGCTATATAAACTGATGGACTTGGAGCCCTTTAGAAAATTTGTTGCCATTGGCACACCGCAATGGAAGGTCCCCGGAAGTAAATTTTTCTCCCAGAAGGGCATCCCAGAGCTATATGGCCACGTTCAGCGGCAATTGAATATATCTCTGGCACACAATATCAGTGCTAAGATACATCTGACCACAGACATGTGGTCTAGCAAACATGGGCAGAGAAGGTATATAACTTTTACTACTTTCTGACGGCCATCAAGCATGTAACCCGTTGCACCCGTGTGGATTTGGTGTTACCACCATTGATTGCATGAAGGCCTGCCTTTTCTTCTCCTTCTCCTACTCCATCCTCCGTCTCCTCCTGGGCTGACTCCTCCATTTTCACTGCTACCACATCCTCCGCTGCACCCCCAAGCTCCCCAGAACCTATTCGACGTGCCCGGTGAGACGTTGCCTTGCTGTGCTGCGGCTGTTGTGCCTGGAAGCCAAGAGCCACACCATACACTGCTTTCAGCTCTGCGGTCACAGACTGATCAGTGTCTAACCCAGCTCAATTTGACAGTTAGTAGTGGTGTGCGACAACTGTGCCAATCTGCTGAGCGTACTGAAACAGGGCAAAATGACACACGTGCTGTGCATAGCACACGTCCTGAACTTAGTCATGCAGCGAAAATTCCCTGAGGTCCAGGACGTCTTGCGGCAGGCCAGGAAAATCTCATTTTAGAAGATCGTACACGGCCATGGCTCGCCTTGCTGACTTATATGCTTGATAGGCTGCTCTAGCAGCTTGCTGTTAACAACTACCTGTACGAACTCTGCAGCAGGACAGGTTCTGGGAGCTTGGTTTCTTTTCACCGTGCCAGTGGCTGCTCATGTGCGACGCATGCAGACTTCTGCGGCCATTTGATGAGATCACCAAATTGGTCAGTCATAGCTAGGGAACCATCAGTGACATCATACCTTACGCCTTCTTTCTGGAGCGTGCATTGCGTCGTGTCATTGATCAAGCCGTCGAGTATCAGGAGCTGGAAGATGAGGAAGTCGCAATGCTGAATGAATTCCTGGGGGGGCTACTCTATCTGAGACAAGTCAGCAGCAGAGATGGCCTTGCGGTTCGCCCGGCGGTCGTTTTGCGGCGAACTTTGCGTGTTTGCGATTTGCCGAACATGCGAACATATGGAGAAATTCACGCCCGCCATATTCTTTTACATTGTGAAGAACTTTGACCCATGACACATCCATCAGGTGGTACAGAACAGCCAATTGAGACATTTCAGAACATGGACATACCCCCTACCTTATAAATAAACCTGATCTGGCCGCCATTTTACATTCAGTGTTTTGCCAGTGTAGGGAGAGGTTGCTGTGTGGAGCAGGGACAGACTGTTTGGGACACCAAACGCTAGCTAATAGGGCCACAAAAGTCATTTTAAGCACTAGTATAGGTGTGATACACAGAGGGGTGCGATATACTTATAATATACTTTTATAATGAGTCAAAAACACATAGATCTATATAGTGATCATGTGGAAGTCAGGAGCCTAGGAGCTAGGGGCTTACTAGGGCCATTTTTATATAGGGTAAGGTTCCGGACGGGGTCGCTCTTATCAGGGCGGGTGGTCTGTGGTTAGGCTATCCGGGCCAGAATAGCACCCCCTGTAGGGCAATATCAGGGACAGTTCTTTGTCCACCCTGTCCTTCAATACCACATTATCATCTAGCCCAGGGATGGATGTTTTTTTGCTTTCCCTTCTGGATTCATCAATGTGCACTGGAACCCCCCGGATTGTGGTAGGACATATGGTTTCTGATTTGGTGCCGCCGAGCACTTGTTATTGCCTACCACATCTATGCTTTTTGCTTAACTTTAATAATTAAATGTATTTTCCATTCACACGTCCACAAAATGGGTCCGCATCCGTTCCGCAATCTTGCGGAATGGGTGCCGACCCATTAATTTTCAATGGGGCCAGAATGTGCTGTCTGCATCCGCGGATCCACATCCGCATTTTCGGATCCACATCCGCATTTGCGGATCCGCACTTCCGCATCTGTGCTTCCGTTTCCGCAAAAAAATAGAACATGTCCTATTCTTGTACGCAATAGCTGACAAAATTAGGCATTTTTTATTATAGTGCCAGCGATGTGCGGTCCACAAATTGCGGAATGCACATTCCCGGTGTCCGTGTTTTGCGGATCCGCAAAACACTTACGGACGTGTGAATGAACCCTCATAGTAAAATTATTAAAGGTTACGTTTTATCTTCATGTATATTCTAATGGATTGGCTTCCTTGTACAATGTTATCATATACTTTCCATGTTAGAAAATATATTATAGTGCATTTATATTGTGCGGCAGTTGTGTGCGGTTCTGCTGCAATACTGCAGGTATATAGAGGGACAAGCGTTATTGGAACAAATAATTTCTACTGCTGTGATATACCAGTCGTCCCCTAAAAAAACTGATTGAAGCGGGGTGTTATATATCAATATACTTTCTTTATAGTGCATTTGGGTACTGTATAGTGCATTTGCGAATGCGCGTAGACGAAAATGTTATTGCCGATATTTCGCATTGAAATTTTTTTTTTTATGGAGATCGCAAATTCTAATAATACATCTGGTATGTCACTGTGTATGTTGTGGGACTATTTGTGCACTTCTAGTAATTATTTCTTGGCTGCAAATATGAGCTGAAGGTTTTTCAGGTTCGCCTGCCATTAAAATGAATCGCGTTCGCAAACCGTCCCGGCAGATGTTCCATCACTAGTCAGCAGGAGTCTCAGGAGGAGTCAGAGGAGGATGGTGGCTGGGGGTAGGAGGAGGAGGAGGAGCAAGAAGATCAGGCTTTGAGGGGGACTTTAAACTTTTTAGGGATCCCTGGTGTTGTCCGTGGCTGGGGGGGAGGGAGACCGAGGACGGCATTCTCCTGGGCGATGAGCAGGAGCCAGGGCGCTCCACCTCTTCCAATTTAGTACAAATGGGGGACTTCATGCTCCAGTGTTTGAAGAGGGACCCTCATATAAAAATCATAAAGGGCAAGGACCAGTACTGGGTGCCAACGTACTTAGACCCCCGGTACAAACACAAAATGGCGGACATGTTACCAGCATCACAGAGGGCTGTCAGAATGAAGCATTTCCAGGCCTTGCTGCGAGTGATGCTGCATTCTGCTGTTGCGGGCGCTGGCAGATGAATTTCCACTCACAGCAACACACACAATGAAACAGGTGCGGATACCAATCCTACCACGCCTGCAAGAAGAGGGCGGTTTGAAGATGTGTTGGTTACGAGATCATTTTTGCAGCTAACCCATCGAGAGCCGCCTTCCGGATCCAGCCTCAGGGAGCACCTAGACCAACAGGTGTCCGACTACATCGGGTTAACGGCTGATGTGGACGCTCTGAGAAGCGAGGAACCCCTGGACTACTGGGTTTGCAGTCTTGACCTGTGCCCAGAGCTGGCACAATTTGTCATGGAACTCTTGGCTTGCTCCTCGTCCAGTGTCCTGTTCGAAAGGACATTCAGCGCAGCAGGGGGGATCGTGACCGATAAGCGCACTCGCCTAGCTGACGACAGTGTGGACTACCTCACATTTCTAAAAAGGAATGAGGCATGGATCTCGGAGGAATTCAACACCTGTAAATTTCCTCATGCCAGCCCTCACATATCCGGCACCACCCAGAACAAAGAATGGTCCTTGTCTTATGTATATACAGCGGCATAAAAGGCCTTTTCTGTCAGATAAATCCCAAATTTTTGGGGCCTCTACTCCAGTGGCCTACAGTAAAAATTTTATCCAGTGACCACCTAATGTACAACCAGACACATAATCACTAGTTCTTTTCTGTCAGATGAATGCCTAAATTTGGGTCCTGTACTGGCGTACAGTAAAATTTTTAGCCCGTGACCGCCTATTGTGCCTTCAGCCACATAATCACTTGTTCTTTTCTGTCAGGTGAATGCCTAATTTTTGGGGCCTGTACTCCACTGGCCTACAGTAAAATTATAATTCAGTGACCACCTAATGTACCTCCAGCCACATAATCACTTCGTATTTTCTGTCAGGTTAATGCCTAATTTTTGGGAACCTGTACTGGCCTACAGTAAAATTGTTATCCACTGACCGTCTAATATACCTCCAGCCATATAATCACTTGTTCTTTTCTGTCAGGTGAATGCATAATTTTTGGGGCCTGTACTCCACTGGCCTACAGTAAAATTGTTATTCAGTAAGCTCTTAATGTACCTCCAGCCACATAATCACTTGTTCTTTTCTGTCAGGTGAATGCCTAATTTTTGGGGCCTGTACTCCATTGGCCTACAGTAAAATTGTTATTCGGTGACCGCCTAATGTACCTCCAGCCACATAATCACTTGTTCTTTTCTGTCAGGTGAATGCATAATTATTGGGGCCTGTACTCTACTGGCCTACAGTAAAATTGTTATTCAGTAAACGCCTAATGTACCTCCAGCCACATAATCACTTGTTCTTTTCTGTCCGGTGAATTCCTATTGTTTGGTGCCTGTACTCCACTGGCCTGCAAAAAAATTATCCACTGACCATCTAATATACCTCCAGCTATATAATCACTTGTTCTTTTCTGTCCAGTGAATGCATAATTTCCGGGGCCTGTACTGGCCTACAGTAAAATTGTTATCCACTAACCGCCTAATATACAGTACAGACCAATTAGTTTGGACAAACCTTCTCATTCAAAGAGTTTTCTTTATTTTCATGACTATGAAAATTGTAGATTCACACTGAAGGCATCAAAGCTATGAATTAACACATGTGGAATTATATACATAACAAACAAGTGTGAAACAACTGAAAATATGTAATATTCTAGGTTCTTCAAAGTAGCCACCTTTTGCTTTGATTACTGCTTTGCACACTCTTGGCATTCTCTTGATGAGCTTCAAGAGGTAGTCCCCTGAAATGGTTTTCACTCCACAGGTGTGCCCTGTCAGGTTTAATAAGTGGGATTTCATGACTTATAAATGGGGTTGGGACCATCAGTTGCATTGAGGATGAGTCAGGTGGATACACAGCTGATAGTCCTACTGAATAGACTGTTAGAATTTGTATTATGGCAAGAAAAATGCAGCTAAGTAAAGAAAAACGAGTGGCCATCATTACTTTAAGAAATTAAGGTCAGTCAGTCAGCCAAAAAATTGGGAAAATTTTGAAAGTAAGGGCTATTTGACCATGAAGGAGAGTGATGGGGTGCTGCGCCAGATGACCTGGCCTCCACAGTCACCGGACCTGAACCCAATCGAGATGGTTTGGGGTGAGCTGGACCGCAGAGTGAAGGCAAAAGGGCCAACAAGTGCTAGGCTAGACTGTTGAAAGACCATTTCAGGGGACTACCTCTTGAAGCTCATCAAGAGAATGCCAAGAGTGTGCAAAGCAGTAATCAAAGCAAAAGGTGGCTACTTTGAAGAACCTAGAATATGACATATTTTCAGTTGTTTCACACTTGTTTGTTATGTATATAATTCCACATGTGTTAATTCATAGTTTTGATGCCTTCATAGTCATGAAAATAAAGAAAACTCTTTGAATGAGAAGGTGTGTCCAAACTTTTGGTCTGTACTGTACCTTCAGCCACATAATCACTTGTTCTTTTCTGTCCGGTGAATGCCTAATGTTTGGGGCCTGTACTCCACTGGCCTACAGTAAAATTGTTATGCACTGACCGTCTATTATACCTCCAGCCACCTAATTACTGGTTCTTTTCTGTAAGGTGAATGCCTAATTTTTGGGGTCCATAGTCCCGTGGCCTAAAATAAAAATTTTCTAAGCTCCAGCAGGGCAAATTTTTGAGAGTTTCCCTTTAAGGGTACTTTCACACTAGCGTTATTCTTTTCCGGTATTGAGTTCCATCCTAGGGGCTCAATACCAGAAAAAAACTGATCAGTTTAAACCTAATGCATTCTGATAGGAGAGCATTCCGTTCAGTATGCATAAGGATGCATCAGTTCAGTCCCTCTTACGGTATTTGGCCCTAGAAAATACTGCAGCATGCTGCTGTATTTTCTCTGTCCAAATTTCCGGAACACTTGCCTGAATGCCGGATCTGGCATGAATTTCCATTGAAATGTATTAGTGGTATCAAGTGTTCCGGTAAAACGGATCCGGTTTCCAGGTTTGCGCATGTGCAGACCTTTAAAAATGTGAAAAATAATAAATACAGGATCCGTTTTTCCGGATGACACCGGAAAAACGGATCCAGTATTGCAATGCATTTGTCAGACTGATCAGGATCCTGATCAGACTGCAAATGACATGCGTTTGCATACAGTTTTCCTGATCAGGCAGGCAGTTCAGGCAACTAAACTGCCTGCCGGAATCAAACAACGCAAGTGTGAAAGTACCCCAAGACGCATAAAAATGGCCCCTGATTAAAATACATATTTTTTTGTGGGAATTTTTGCTATTGATCCCCCTCTAGTATGTCTCTGTCCATGTTGTAGGACTATTTGTGCACTTCTAGTAAGTATTTGGTGGCTGCAAATATGACCTGAAGATTTTTCAGGTTCATCTGCCATTAAAGTGAATGGGGCCCACCGCAAACGCGCGGTTCGCGAAACATCTCGGACGATGTTCGTCCATTACTACTTGGCAACAGTTCCAGTATCCCTTTACCTAATGTAAGGGATCGTCTTTTTAATCGGGGGTCATTCTCACAGACTTCTTCCAGACAAAGGCTATAGTGTCAAAACAGTGCATTTATTTGGCAGTCTTCATGCACAAACAGCAACCAAAATATAAATCAAAACAAATCTTAAGCCATCTGGCCACTGACTAAACAGTATAGTCCCTCTCTAGAAGGATCCGGGTCTACCACCCAGCTCCCCAAAACTTTGCAGTGCTTACCCAACACAGGGTCAGAGGGTCCCGGCTCCCGGCTCCCACAGGCTTTAGCACAGCCTGCTCCTTCGTCAGACTGAGAGCCCCACCCAAGTCCAGCAACAGGATTTAATAGAATCCCTGGACATGGGCATATTCTTAAATCCCGGAGTTGAGCATGGGGACCAGGCACCCACCCAACACATTGCCTGTTCTCAGTAAAAGCCCGCCCTGGACTAGCTGGAGCCAGCTAAGCTAAGTAGCTTGGTGTCCACCAACTAGCTTAGTGGCCACCTATATCTAGGGCCTTTACTCCACCAAGGCCGGGCCCCTTGGTGACACACACCTGGTGCAAACACCATTCCATGCTTTGCCGGGACTTTTTTGTTCTCACCCAGGCTCCTCTGGGTGAGATACACCCTTTCAATGGCCGTCATGTGGCCCTCTGGCAGCTCCACTGCCACACTAAATACTGGGGTGTTTTTTTATCCCTACTGTGGCCTATTGTATACTTCACTATACACAAAAAGAGGGGATCACCAACCCTGGTGTACAGCCAGGGCCTATTTTCCAATATTCTACCGTTTTTAGAGGGGCACTGACACACTGCTTTTTTCCACCTTAGGGACTTGGCGCTTTTATTTGGGAGAAAAAAAACGGCTTTGCCCTTTGGGTCCACTCTCGAACCCATTTGACACAAGCATTCCTTTTTACTGCACATGTTTCCAATGATGCATTTTATTAGAACAATATATCTTCTCACATTTTCTCTGTTAATCAAGTTCCTTTTGAAATCTTTGTTCTATATTGTAGTGAGACATTGCAAGAGGTTCCCTTGTGCCCTTATGGAGCTTGAGGCCAGCCAGTGCTCATAGCTACAGTAGTATTCTCATCTCAGACATTTATGGCATATCCACAGGATATTCCCTAAATTTCTGATAGATGCAGTTCCCACAGTGGTACATTTTCTGATAAGGCTACTTTCACATTAGCGGTAGCAGGGTCCAGCAGGCTGTCCCGGCAGGGGAACAGCCGGCTGGATACATACTTATGCTAGCCCATGTGTGCCACCGGAAGTCCGCTTCGGCCACTTTAACTATCAGCATGCTGGAGTTTTTGTCTGGCAGCATCTCAGCATGTTTGCCGAGCTGCGGCCAGACCTCTGGCCCATCCTCATTATAGTGAATAGCGCCGGAGCGGACTTCTGGCGGCAAACATGGGCTAGCATTATTACGGATCCGGCAAGCTGTTCCCATGCCAGAACAGCCTGCCAGACCCTGCTAATGGTAAGTGAAAGTAACATTACACCCACTTCTATGGGACTTACAGTGCACAGTGTGTTGGCAGTGTCCATAAACCCAGCCACCTCTTGCAGCCCGGATGGGGAAAGGTGGGATGGGATCCTGTGGATATACCATAAATGTCTGAGATGAGAATCCTCCTTTAAAGGGAATCTGTCACCAGCTTTATGCTATTCTATTTCTAACCAAGGGCAGTATGACCCTGGTGTTGCAATATTGTATTTAATGGGTTTTTATGAGAAATTGGAGTCCAACCAACTCGATTTGAGCTAAGGTAAGAGAGGACACATTTGTATGAGCCAAATGGTTATCTATTAAGATGGCAAGCATAGTAGGCAATAGGTAACTGACCATGGTTGCTATTAATAAGAGTAACTGCAATAACAATTTGTAGTGGCATCCATTCCCCAGCCCTTAGTCGATCACCTAACACAGGCTCCTCATAAATGAGATCCCATTTGGAAAAAGTTCGGCCACTGCTGCATTTAACAGATGTCTTTGCAAACCTATGACATTGAATGGATATACTGGGAGTAACACAGCACACATTATACCTCTTCCTGGCACTGGTTTTATTAGATGTGGGAATTTCTGTGTTAATTAATGCGGCAGCACTATTCCAACTTTGCTCACAGCTAGAATTTTTTTTCTTATCAGTTGACGATTCTCACTATTTCTCTTAAAATATTCCCTTTCATATCAAATACACATCTAGAGATGACATCTCCTTTTCAAATACAATTCCCACTATTTTATTAGACATGCATAAAAGCTTCATGCATTTATTAAAATGTCTGTATATCTAAAATAATGATGCTTTCTGACTGCAAATTCTAATGGGAATGCATTGCAGAATTGCTGGGGGCTAGTGCTCCGAAAATAGTACGCACCATTCAGGAGAAAAAAAAAAAATAGAAAAAAATGGAAAACAACACATTCCATTTGGAGTAAGTAATAAGGCACTTCATGCAGAACATTAGTGAGGTTGGTACAGAAAAGCTGCCTTCTACAACTCAGAAACACAGCGATTTCCGTAGAAGGGTTGAGAAGTTACAGTAGATGCTTCAGTTAACTTGCTTTTTTTTTTAGCAGTGGATGATGTACAAGGATACAACAAAATTAATAGACACATAGAAACATAGAATGTGTCGGCAGATAGGAACCATTTGGCCCATCTAGTCTGCCCAATATACTGAATACTATGAATAGCCCCTGGCCCTATCTTATATGAAGGATGGCCTTATGCCTATCCCATGCATGCTTAAACTCCTTCACTGTATTTGCAGCTACCACTTCTGCAGGAAGGCTATTCCATGCATCCACTACTCTCTCAGTAAAGTAATACTTCCTGATATTACTTTTAAACCTTTGCCCCTCTAATTTACAACTATGTTCCCATTTTTCTTCTTTTAAGAATTCTCTCTTCCTTTACCGTGTTGATTCCCTTTATGTATTTAAAAGTTTCTATCATATCCCCTCTGTCTCGTCTTTCTTCCAAGCTATACATGTTAAGGTCCTTTAATCTTTCCTGGTAAGTTTTATCCTGCAATCCATGTACTAGTTTAGTAGCTCTTCTCTGAACTCTCTCCAAAGTATCAATATCCTTCTGGAGATATGGTCTCCAGTACTGCGCACAATACTCCAAATGAGGTCTCACTAGTGCTCTGTAGAGTGGCATGAGCACCTCCCTCTTTCTACTGGTAATGACTCTCCCTATACACCTAAGCATTCTGCTAGCATTTCCTGCTGCTCTATGACATTGTCTGCCTACCTTTAAGTCTTCTGAAATAATGACCCCTAAATCCCTTGAATAAAAGCTTGAATAGAAGTTTTTTTACTGTTCGGTTTCCTCCTAAATGCAAAATTAAGCAACTTACTAAATGATCTTTAAATTATTCCTACCATTTTGCTGCTGTAGAACCTGTGCAACTCCTTCACATCGCTAGTAACACAGCCACTTGTAACATGGAAGCAACAGCACAATGTCCTGGCTGGAAGGCTCTCTATGTCCTCTTTGCCCTGTATTAGTAAAAGCAATGGGGACGGAAGGAGTTTTACATCAGATCAGACTGTGAAAAAGGATGTAAAAAAAAATATAATTGTCTTCAGGCATGGCAGATCACACATGTACTCCATTAGAGTGTAGGGAGCTTAGGAATAGTGTTAAATCTCCTTAAAGAGACCAGTCCTGTATGGAGACTTGTTGGCAATGATACATAGGAAATGAATATGCAAAGCGGTATCTCTGAAGGAGGAAAACCATCTCGCTAGTGCCACCTCTTGAAAGTAGCTCCTTATGAGTCAAAATATGACTTTCTATCAAGCCTTGGGATTTTTAAGGAAATTCACATTCTGTTTATCAGTGTTGAGAGAGAGGATAAAGAACCAGCACAGACACAGTAAGGGGTAAGAGGGGAGATCACTCACTCTGCATCAGTGTCTGAGCACAGGAGAAAGGAGATCCCTTATGGGATGAAGGACAGAAAATCAGCAAATAATCTGTACTAGTTCTTGGAAGCTAGTAGAGTCAGCAGAATCCAGGGCACACAGAACTCACATTCAGCATGTATTAGCAGGAGGACATGCCCACATGAGAAGAGTCTGAAACTAGGAGCAGGTTGAAATTGGTGTATTGTGGGGTCTGAAAATGAATTAAGCAATGAAGACTGCAGCCTGAAATGTTTTCTTTTTAAACTCATAAAAATCACCAACAATGTAACTCAAAATTAAGTTGTAAAATGACATCTTCCATGGGGCAGTCATCTCCCCCCATGCGAAAGTTTGAAAAGTTTATTCATTGCAAAGCTCGGATTTTAGAAAGTGCATTTTACTATCGAAAAAGTGCACTTTTTTTTATGTCTAAGTGTTCAAGAACGCGATTGCCTAATGATAGTGGACATAATGAGAGTAGTATCTCCACAAAATGTATATATATTTTTTAAGGTAATCCCTTTTATTGGTCCCTTTGCTATGGTCTGTTACGTTCAGCTACTGGAGTTTAGTATACACTTTCTTTGGGGGCTCATTATCTAACCTATTAATCATTTGTCTAGATGCATTCATTCATAACTTGATTTGGCCTGTAATGTATTTATACACCTTGTGTACTCTTTTGATGAAGTAGGCAATTTAGTGTTTAAAGTCTATGAACACCTTTTTTCTATGATTGCATTTTACTCATTTTGGGCTAAAAATCATTTGTTTAAAATTGGTCTTTATTAAAAATATTGAGCTGCTCTGTCGCAGAGGATTTATCTAGCTGTGTGGATCATAGTTTCACTTTCACTTGGTGCCGGTCACTTTATCTCTAAATTACTAAAAGGTCAGTAAAATTCAGAGCCTGCTACCAGAGAATCTCAAGGCTGCGCAGGGGTTCAAAATTTCTAATGAAGACCAGTTGAAAAAAAATAGCCCTTAATGTACTTTTTTACTTTTTGTAAATGTTTTATATACCCCATGTAATTTTTAGTCATTAGTTTCAATAATTACTGTAAGAGTTACTTGCCTCTGTGTCTTTATCTGTCTGACTAGTTTGATACAGGCCATGTGATCAGGAGCAAAAGGCTGTTCCCCGCCCCTTCTCTATTGTCATACATGCAACATTATTTGTTACCTTAGTCACATGACCAGGATTCCCATGTCCACAACAGACCTAGAGATCCCTATTTCACTGCCTACTAACGTTGGTAGCAACCCGATAACGTGGTCGGGAGTGTATGATTCATGGTTGGTGGATCTTACCTGTGTGTACAGGAACCTAGAAACATCTCACTTCCAAACCGAGATGCCGAGGTTTTTAATTTCATATGTAATTTTTTTTTTATATTATTGTGTATAGACCACTATTCATATCATTATTGTATAATGCAAAAGAGAGTTAGACCAGCATCTCCAAACTATATAAAAAAGGAGCTCAGGTGCACCATGCCTGCAATGTCAAAGCAAACAAGGACTACAATTAGCAGCGCACTGCTTTATGCACAAAGACACATGCAAACATTGAAAACATGAATATGAATGTTTTTGCATTGCAGCTATGGTAGTGTGCACCTGAACTCCCTTTATATTTAGTTTAAAGGTTCTGGTCTAATTCTCTTTTGCATTGTACAGGGTGGGCCATTTATATGGATACACCTTAATAAAATGGGAATGGTTGGTAATATTAACTTCCTGTTTGTGGCACATTAGTATATGTGAGGGGGGATACTTTTCAAGATGGGTGGTGACCATGGCGGCCATTTTGAAGGTGGCCATTTTGAATCCAACTTTTGTTTTTTCAATAGGAAGAGGGTCATGTGACACATCAAACTTATTGGGAATTTCACAAGAAAAACAATGCCTTCAGATAACCCCAAAGATAAAAGTCTAAGGGGGTCAGATCGGGAGACCTTGGGGGCCATTCAACTGGCCCACGACAACCAATCCACTTTCCACGAAACTGTTCATCTAGGAATGCTCGGACCTGACACCCATAATGTGGTGGTGGGTACACCATCTTGCTGGAAAAACTCAGGGAACGTGCCAGCTTCAGTGCATAAAGAGGGAAACACATCATCATGTAGCAATTTCGCATATCCAGTGACCCCCTTAGACTTTTATCTTTGGGGTCATCTGAAGGCAATTGTCTATGCTGTGAAGATACGAGATGTGCAGCACCTGAAACTACGGATACTAGAAGCCTGTGCTAGCATTTCTTCTGTGGTATTGCTATCAGTGTGTGAAGAGTGGGAGAAAAGGGTTGCATTGACAATCCAACACAATGGGCAGCACATTGAACACATTTTATAAGTGGTCAGAAACTTGTAAATAACTCATGAAAGAATAAAGTTACGTTAAAACCAAGCGCACCATTGTTTTTCTTGTGAAATTCCCAATAAGTTTGATGTGTCACATGACCCTCTTCCTATTGAAAAAACAAAAGTTGGATTCAAAATGGACGCCTTCAAAATGGCCGCCATGGTCACCACCCATCTTGAAAAGTTTCCCCCCTCACATATACGAATGTGCCACAAACAGGAAGTTAATATCACCAACCATTCCCATTTTATTAAGGTGTATCCATATAAATGGCCCACCCTGTACATTTGGGAGAGTGGCTTCCCCTATTTAGATTTTGCACTCCTGTTATCTGCTTAGCGTTTTAATCAAAGCATGACATAGCTGTATTTAACAATGCCCTGAAATTTGTAGACCAAAGCCCAAGAAAGGCAAGTCTGTTAGTGTAGGTCCCATCTGTTAGAAGCCACCTTGTCACTGGCCCGATATATTTTTGATCACAAATGTGTGTAAAGAGCTTCTAATTTTCATATAGTAAGTATAGCAGCAATGCAGATTACATTTATTCATGTTTCCAATGTTTGCATGTGTCTTTGCGCATGGAGAAGTGTGCTGCTACTTGTAGTCCTTGTTTGCTTTATCATTATAGTTTTGTATAGTCAAAGAACAGGCACCACCCGCAGGGCGGCACCAGCTCTGACTTACTGCCGAGTGGTTTCTCCGCTGTTCTTTTCCCCTTAAATATGTCTCAAAATCTGAATGTACTATTGTCTTATGTAACCTGACAAACGGGTGTCTCATGTCCCGAAACGTGTTGTTATATCATGACTACGATAAACAACTTATTATGGAATACTAAGTCCACCCTTCTGTTAGTCTGCCTTTACAGCCTGGAATTGTCCTGTGGCAACACCAGGCACTCAAACCTTCTGTGTCACACACCGCATTTTCAAGTCAGGATGCCCGCAGCTAAGGAACCTAAGATGGTGGCGGGGAACAGTCATGCTCCAGAGATGGTGGAGGAGGGTATGTCTGATATAGACAGTGATGGAGAGAAGTTTGGGAGCTTCCGATGCTTGCCGGTGTTGAGGTGCTTTATCAAGCAGGCTCTAGAAGAAGTACTGACCCCTCTTAAATATGAGATCTCCGTGCTAGGCCACAGAGTGGAATCATTGGAATCCGTGCAAGCCACTTCTATTGAACACAACTCAGCGGTGACGCAATCTCTCTCCTCCTGCCAATCACATATCAACTCTCCATACTCTGTGCTGGAGGATCAGGAAAACTGAGTCTGGAACCTCCATTTTAGTGGCATCCCAGAATCAGTGACTCATAAGTAAATACCAGCCACTATCAGGAAAATTGCTGATACCCTTTTGGGGGAGGATCAATCAGCATCATTCATCATTGAATGGGCCCATTGGGCCCTCAGGCAGAAGCCCAAAGACTCCATACCTCCTAGGGACATTACATGTCGTTTTTTTAATTTTTGAGACAAAGAAAAGATCCTCTCTGCAGCCAGAACCTTAAGCAACATCACTTGCGGAGAAGCCACTATTTCGGTATTTCAGTATCTCTCCCCTGTCACGCTGCAGAAAATGAGGGCCCTTAAACTGCTAACTGATTATTTACATGACAGGAGAACCCTATACTGCTGAACTTTTCCTTTTGGTCTGTCATTTGCGTATTCTGGTCGTTGAATCAGGATTTCCTCGTTCTCTGATCTGCAGGAGGCATTCTCTCAGATGGACATCACTCCACTGGAAATAGAGAACCGGGATGTCGTGACGGATTGGGATAAGACCTCCACACTGAAACTACAGCACCTCAAACGTCAGTCACGTCCTGACTAGTGTTGAGCGCGAATATTCGAATTTCGATTTTTTTTCTCGAATATCGCAATTTTGAGATTTCGCAAATATTTAGAATATAGTTCCATATATTCGCGAAATCGAATATTCGTATATTTTTATTTTCTTATACAGAAAAAAAAAATCAAAAAAAAAAATCGTACGATTAAATTAATCGTACTATTTTTTATTTTTATTTTTTCCTGTATAAGGCAACGTTCCTATGACTATGACTATGGCTAGGCTAATATGTGTATTTTACGAAATTTCTTAATATTGCTCTAACTTCGTCTTTTAGAATATTCGTAATATTGCTCTAACTCTGTCTTTTAGAATATTGCGAATATTCTAAAAGACGAAGTTAGAGCAATATTAAGAAATTTCGTAAAATACACATATTAGCCTAGCCATAGTCATAGGAACGTTGCCTTATACAGGAAAAAAATAAAAAAATAAAATCGTACGAGTAATTTAATCGCATATTATTCGCGAAAAATAAAATAATTACGAATATTCGATTTCGACAAAAATAATACGAATATTCATTCGAATATTCGCGAAATATCGCAAAATCGAATATGGCACCTCCCGCTCATCACTAGTCCTGACTCCAAATCAAATTACTTGATCCACCTCCTGAGACCTTACATATCTCTATGACTATGACTATGGCTAGGCTAATATGTGTATTTTACGAAATTTCTTAATATTGCTCTAACTTCGTCTTTTACAATATTCGTAATATTGCTCTAACTCCGTCTTTTAGAATATTACGAATATTCTAAAAGACGAAGTTAGAGCAATATTAAGAAATTTCGTAAAATACACATATTAGCCTAGCCATAGTCATAGAAACGTTGCCTTATACAGGAAAAAATAAAATAAAAAAATCGTACGATTAAATTAATCGTACGATTTTTTTAGTTTTATTTTTTCCTGTGTAAGGCAACGTTCCTATGACTATGGCTAGGCTAATATGTGTATTTTACGAAATTTCTTAATATTGCTCTAACTTCGTCTTTTAGAATATTCGTAATATTGCTCTAACTCTGTCTTTTAGAATATTGCGAATATTCTAAAAGACGAAGTTAGAGCAATATTAAGAAATTTCGTAAAATACACATATTAGCCTAGCCATAGTCATAGGAACGTTGCCTTATACAGGAAAAAAATAAAAAAATAAAATCGTACGAGTAATTTAATCGCATATTATTCGCGAAAAATAAAATAATTACGAATATTCGATTTCGACGAAAATAATACGAATATTCATTCGAATATTCGCGAAATATCGCAAAATCGAATATGGCACCTCCCGCTCATCACTAGTCCTGACTCCAAATCAAATTACTTGATCCACCTCCTGAGACCTTACATATCTCTATTTGTGAAGTTCCTGGCTAGGACTGCTGTTATTACCGGCTCCACCTTACCTTTACTCTCACTCATCCTCATGCCTCCCTCTGCCGGGGCACCTCTACATTAGTCGTCTCATCCCTTTTTTTTCCCCGTTCACCCTGATCTTGTTTCTGCATCTTTCAGGACCTTGATATTTTCTTTGTTCTACAATAAAGCAGGACTTTCAGTAGGTTTAACCCCCCCCCCATTGAAAGCCTCCTTTAATGTTCCATTGGAACTGGCTTCTCTTATTGTATACAAAATCAACAAAAATGGTAATATATATGGATATTTACCATAGTAGTAAATATAGTGATATCAGCTGACATCTGCTCCTTTAGGATTCAGATTGCTACAAGTCCAAAATAACACAATATCGTATAGATGGCAACTGATTATAAAGTATATTTGCAAGAATCCATAATGATACCAAGTTATATAAAGACATCATGCATTTCTTTTTTAGGTGACCTGAATGTTATTGAAAGAAATAGAACATGAGGCTCCATAGATGTCTATACTGTATGTTCTTCGAGTGCACATTAGGTTATAGCGATCATATAATGATCCTATGAATTACTATATCACAATAAACACTTTCTATGTAGGACACTAGTCATTTAATAGACTTCAGGCACTGATTGTATTACTCTAATTGAATCTTTTTCTCTAACAGCTTGGGGGCATAATTATAGAAATCGCAAGTAACATAATGTCAGTGAAAGACCACATTTTGTGGATGGCGCAGAACGAAGCCAAAGCCTGCACCAGAATAGTGCACTGTCTGGAGCAGATATCCGGGCTGTCTTTGAGCGGTAAAACACAAGTCTTGTCAAAGGTGAGCATCTTGCGGAGATCTCTCAAAGAAGTGAATTTGCTATTAGAATTGTATCGTATTATTATTGTAGTAAGACCAATCATAAAAGCTCTCATTTAGCACTATTTATGCATAATTTTGGGAATGAAAGTTGTCATGTTTATTACCCATTATTTTTAATGGATAGTTGTACCTATGCCAGCAAACATGGAGTAAATTACCATTACCATGAAGTAGAAATGTATTGTAGTAATGTGTTCATAGACAACACAAGCTCACAGAACGAGATCACAAAGTACTGCAGTGAATAGTGTGCAAGAATCCCCTGTCCTTGGAGGTAACACTCACTACTCAGTCTAGAAGCAGCATCAGCACAACTGCTCATCACAAGCTTCATAGACTGGTTTTCTTTGAGCAGCCGATCAATAGAAACCCATTGTCTGAATTGATGAATCGCCATCTGAAGACGGCATAATTGTAAAGTTTGATGGAGGAAAATGGCTTTTAATCATTTGGGAGGGGGATTGAGTCTAATAAATGGGTTGTCCATGATTAGAAAAATGCACCTGATTTGGTTCCAGATCAGATTCAGTACCTAACTGTTTAGAGCCTGTTCCTGGTATTCAGTTTGGACGCAATCACTTGAACGGGGATGAGCTGCAATGCCTGAAAAAGTAGATGGATGAGAGTAGCACTGTTCTTTTTTTGTCTAATCCTAGACAACATTAAAGAAAAATTCCTTCAATTTTTTCCCCTACATTTTGAAATCTTTTATAATGCATAACCCTCATTTGTTTTCCTGTCTGACACCCACTCCAGTATATACTTTCTTGTGTGGAAAGTAGATCAGTCTCTCCTGTGTGGATGACTACCTTTGAACTACAAGATGACATTACCACCTGTCAAATCCCACCTGGAATATTTCAGACCCCGGCCCACCCAGTTCTAGCCTCCTTGTTCCACTGTATGTCCCTCCATGTATGTACTGCTGAAGATATAATTTCTGCCGTATGTGAGAGACCAGGAATGCAGTGAGTCTCTATAATAATTACCAGCAGTTCTAAAACTCCCCTGGCTCACACTTTTTATATTATCCATCCAGTGCCGGACTGGGACAAAAAATAGGCCCGGGCATTTTTGACTGAGCAGCCCAATCACATGACCCCAACAGGCCCCACCCCCTTGCAGTCTAGGGGCGGGGCCAAAACCGGAAGCACAATTGAGAGGCAGGGCCAGCCACCAGTAAGATAGGAGGGCTTCAGCCAACACACAAGCATCTTTGGGGGTCCCCAGGTGACATTAGGGGTTTTAGTATGATCCGGCCACCTAATCCGGCAGAAAATGCAAGGAATCGACTGGACACAAAGCACAGCATGCAGCGGTTTATGTCCCGCTGATTCTCTGCATTTTTTCCCAGATTGTGGCCGGATCTCTGCCGTACCCCATTATAGTTAATGGGGCTGGAGGGGATTCTGTCTGCATCCAGCAGTGCCGGATCCAGTGAATTCTCAGCAGTGTCGGACTGGGGTACCTAGGGACCACCAGTAAAATTTATTTTGGGGGCCCACCGTACGGATACATTCAAATATAATAAATAATCTAACAAGTTTTTTTATATGAACATAAGCTGGTTGAGGTGCTGTATATTGAATATATGTATGTAGTGTACTAAATCTAATGTGTTATGTGCCACTTGTGCAGGGGGTGGGAGACTAGGGGCCCACCTTGCTCAGGGGCCCACCGGGGGATTCCCCTATACCCCTGTGGGCCAGTCCGAGCCTGTATCCATCAGTGTAGGCTCTCCAGTGTATTCCTATGTAATATAGCTTCACATTGCTCTCCCTTGCCCAATGTTTATAAAGCTGATAGGGAGAAGTCTATCACCAGCAGGAGGCAGGGGAGACAGGCTGACTCTGTATCACACAGGAATACACTAAGACTGTGCAGGGTAAGTTAGGAGACAGCAGTTTTTCTTTTGCCACTTTAAGTATAATATTCCATACAGTGACCTTTTAAATCAATGTGGCCAACTGTGTAGTAACAATTTAGAGAAATTCCTTTCCTGATTCAACATGACAGTACATAATAAAATGTTTTGCAAAGTTTGATATGTAAGTATTTGACAGCCCTAGCCTCAGCCCCATCAAACATCTTAAGGAAGACAACCACAAGTCAGGTCTTACAAATCTTCAGTGCCCAACCTCATTAATAATTTTTCTGTTTCAATGGACAAGATGGCATTAAAATCTAGGTGAAAGTCTTCCAAGAAGAATGGAGGTGGTAGTAGTAGCAAATAGGGATCCAGTACCATATTAATGCTCTATTTTTTTTTAATTTGGAACCCAAGAACTTTAAAGTGGTTGTCTCACTTCAGGAAATGGCATTTATCATGTTAATTGACAAAGTTAACATGTTAAGTGACAAAGGTAATACAAGGCACTTACTAATGTATTGTGATTGTCCATATTGCCTCATTTTGATGGCGTGATTCATTTTTTCATCCCACATGCTCATTTCCAGGGGTTATGACCACCTTGCAATTCAGCAGTGGTGGCCGTGCTTGCACTCTATAGAAAAAAGTGGCAGCCTCTCTGGTGGCCGGGACCATTGGAGAGCACACAGGCACGCATGCACAGCGGTATTGTCCTGGCCACCTCATATCTGCGATGAAACAATGGCTGTAACCCTTGAAAATGAGAAGTGTATAATGCGATGGAAAAATGAATCAAGCCAGCAAAAGACACAATATGGACAATCACAATACATTAGGAAGCGCCTTGTATTCTTTGTCTAAATGATTAATGCCATTTTCTGAAGTGAGACAACTCCTTTAATTTATTGTAGGCCTCTGAAATAAGAAATTCAACAAATACATGTGGATATGATGTCCAAATGTCCATGCACATTTAGTCATCTAGTAATATGCTCCTGGATACCATAGTTGTTGTTTTTTTTGTCTACCTAGACAAAGAAAGCTGAATATCATGTTGTATATTCTTTCTACACATCATACAATAGATGTTTTCTAGCTTTAACAATAAATTGGCTGACCTCAACTTCCAGCAAAGTCGTTGATGCTTGCTATCAATTAACCTGGTAATTGGGCTATAATATGTATGTAACTTGCCTCTAAAGTGTTTTCACATCATAATACTACAGAGAGCCATTTGCGTGTATGGTTTTGATTATGATAAAAGAGGGCAGAGGTAGCCAAGCAGAGGATATGCTTAGCAGTATTTTCAGCTCCATCTCTCAATGATAAAATGAAAAGCCTGGAAGTTTGAGCTGCTGGCATTGATTAGTCCCTTGGAAAGCCGCAGTATCCAATGCAAGTGTTGACTTCTCATTCTTGGCCATTGGAGACTCCTTAACCTTCTGGTTTGCATTAACCTTTTGTCTCTTACACACGCCCAGTGATTCATTTTTTAAGTATCTACATTATATTTCGCACTGTACATAGGAAAAATATTCCCTTTAAGGTTCTTAAAAGGATAAATCACCTAAATTCAGATAGAACACATTGAGATGAACTTGGATTTAAGAATGTGTTTACCTATAATAGGCAGGAGAGGGGATGGGTTTAAAATAGGAATAGTAAAGTAGTTGTGTCTGACATTATTTGCAATAACATTATTTTCTTATTGAAGTCATGAATATTTCTATATGGCGCATTGATTAGAAGTAAAAGTCGGGTGCTACACAACCAAGTTGTATTGTGGTAAACAGATGCATAAAATTATTAACTAAGAAGATGATGTAAAGTTTTGCCTCTATCACAGTCTGAAAGCACTTAACTATATAGTGGATAGAGCTCCAAAATAACAAAACTAAAAACTTTATTGGTATCACTGATTAAAATGTCAGTTTGAAATGGCTCATTGAACTTCCGCTTGTATGGTGAATATACTATGGCTCTGAAATGTCTTTTATGGGGACATGATAAAAATACAAGACCAGGCAATACCCGCGATCATAATGAAGACAGTAGTCGCATATACAGTGAGAAAGATACACTGCGCAAACAGAACTCATTAGCGTCTCTCTCAAATAATGAAACAACACACAAAGTGTATCAGATATAATGAGAAGTGGAAGTTCAATCTTGATCCTCCGGTACTTTGCGCTGGCCAAGGCAGCAGGAGGAGGAGTACTGATTTGAGTACTAGTTGGACGGACTGCTGTGACGCTCCTCCCAGGGGAGTGGCTGCTGACTTTTTAAGGAGCGCACTTTGGCGGTCACGCTACGGTCGTCATATTGCCAGATCTACGTTTAGCTGCCACTCGTTATCAGAAGCGTGAAGCACTGATCTGAGTTGCTAATTTTGTTATTTTGTTTCAATCTAGGCGCACCGACTCCTGATGAATGGCTGGCGGTGTCCAGCTAGAAAACGCGTCGAGTGGGACGCGGTTTAGAAAAAAATCACATCTGTAGCCTGTTTGCAGTGAGGGCCATATGAATAGGCACCTAGATGTAGGGCACACACTAACTTCATAGCCATTTGATTCAAGTGCGCATTAAGTAAGCTCAGGTGATCTGCAGTGGGCTAGCATGTGTATGGCTCTAGAAAGGTGAACGTGTGCTGTATACATCTGTACCCTCACTTTAGTGGGAACCATATAAACTTTAAACCCCCAACCTACACCCAAAACAAATAAGGGGGGTTAAAGGGCTATTGTGTGGCTCCCTAAGTGTTCGATAGGAAAGAGGCAGATAGCCATTCCAAACTGACATTTTAATCAGCGATTTCAATAAAGTTTTTTTGTTTTTCATTTTATTATTTTGGTGCTCTATCCCCTATATAGTTAAGCGTAAACAGATGCATGATACTGATTTATGCTATAATCAAGGTAACTTGAGAGGCTGAAGCTACATAGCAAAATCCAAATGATTACCATTAACCCTCCATGTGGGTTCACTCATACCACCTCAACTGGAAAGGTTGGGTACCAGTGTTGATCCATCTCTCCGACAGCATCAATGCTGCAATGAACACCATTTGTTGTCATCTTTATGGTTCCTCTATCAATACCATGGTGTTCCTCTATGACAGTTATTCATACAGTAGCTACCTGCTAGACATATCAATTCTAGTCCAATAAAGAACAACTATCCAATTCCATCATTGACGTGGCAAACCCACTTGAAAAGAGGTCAAATTGAAATGGCTCATAATGGCTTTTTAACCTTTTTCAAGCATTTCAGAAGTGATCCTTTGGACTAAGTCAAAATAATAAGTGAAGTTAAGGCATTCAAAGTAAAGTGCCCTAAGATACAGTACAAGAAGGCATTTCTTCTTGATAGAGAAAAAAAGGTTCAGTCTCCAGACACATTGAGGTCTCTTTACTGTACCTAAGAAGAGTAATAATGCGGAATAGTCATCTCAGGAACTTTTTTTTGTGGAAACCATTGATGGATTCCAGAGGCCTTGGTGATTTCTTAAAATAATACCATCACATATGGAATCCCAGGCCATTATGAATGTTAATTCAGTCCAATCACCACATTGGGTGAAGTAGGATTTTTTTTTTAACCTTTAAAGGCTATGTACAGCTGTGTGCATCCTACTTTCACTTTGTGCCAGTCATCTAATAACCCTTATCTCTAATTTAATAAGAGGTCATAAACCTATTTAAGCCACATTCTTATCAGTAAGATAAGGATTGAGCTTTTGTAATGGTGCAGAACCCCAAACAACCAGACAGAGTTTAAACAATGGTGGATTTATTAAATGACGGCAGTACAGTCCAAACCAGAAATCATATGCAGGTAATCAATCCAAATAATAACTTGTGCAGGAAAACTCACAAGGGACAGCCAGACCAGGCCAAAGTTCATATGCACAGAAATAGTCTGTGTAACGTAGTAAGTAGGGACGAGACATTTCCAGGGTCTGATCCGAGGTCCAACACGAGACAAACTGTTCCGCATAGAACTTTCCCACAGGCAGTCTCTAGAGATGGATTGAGGAAGTCAGAGGTCATGCACAGGTAGTCTGGAAGAATTTGAACAGCAACATACACCCGGGTTGTCAAAACAACAGTGGGCACTGACCAGCCAGCGAGATCACCTCTTAAACACCTGCTAGCCAATCACAGAGTGCCATGTGTCTATTCCTCATAGGCCATATGATTATCCTAATCCCTGACACTTGTGCGGCCTTGGCTGGATATTGATCACTTAACCCATACCTTCCCTCTAATCTACTAGAGTTTATGTACAGGTATATTCCCCGTCAGCGGCTGGCGTAGAGAATAAGATGCGCGTATGTTCGGCTGCGTAACCCTTTGTGAATCTCCTCTCAAGCGTGCACGCGGACGCTCAAGCGGCCCAGCATGGATACTCGATCACGTCGGAATGGACGCCGGAACCGCGTCTGCACGCAAAGGAGTCGGAAACGCTACTCCAATGGGGTCCCCCCGCAGGCCGAGCCCCACGAGAATTCCTGGGGGCCCCAGTGGACCGCAAAACAGGAGAGTGTCTTACAACTTTGCTGTAAGAGTGCAGCGATAAGGAGCCAGTCAGCTAGATGTCTGATGGAGCAGAGAAAAAATTTAGATTCTGCTAGTAGAGCATCTTAGCTCTGTATAGTGAAAAGGACTCCACATTTCTAATAAAGACCAATCCAATAAAAAAAATGATTTTAGATTAGATTTAGATTAGATTTTGATTGCCCCCAAAGATGTACATAGCCTTTAAGGTCAAATTGGCTCATGCCTTATGAGGTGTTTTGCCAAATAATCTCAAAAAGTTTATGAAAATTTAGCTTCTGCTATAAATTAATAACCAGTTGACCATGTCTTATGTCAACCAGACAGCCTGATAAGGTGGTTCATAGAAAAACCCTCCCACAAGATGGTCTGCACACCCTGAAGTTCTAAAATGTGCACCCCTTTCCCTCATCTATGTCAAATGGTTGAATTTGATGGACTTGTCTTTTTTTTTTTACTCACAGTAGACAAAACATGATTAAATAGCAAAAAATTGCCTTTTGCACATTAGAACTGTCATCTGGCAATGGCTGGCTTAATAGATACAGCTTTCATATTTGGAATGATACTTCTACAAAATATTGTGCGCTTTATTAATTTGGAGCAAAGGTAATTAGTCAGGTAAAGAATTTGTTTGGCCGCCCTAAAACAGGTTGTGCGGTACCAGATGTCTGTGTTGCTTCCCTAAATAAGGTAATTTTTGTGTGTTGATTTCTTAAATACGTTGGCAGTTGACCAGCTCAATGTGTTTTGACAGGTTTCCCTTAATATCGCACTGGAGGCTGTCCTAATCAAACCAGCAAGCTTTATTGGCATGACTTGCGTTGCCTACCAGAGAACATCTGTACATCCGGAGAGATCATTGATCCATGGTAATGAGGACGTAGATTCAGAGAATATTGAGAACCACAATTTAATTTTGAAATGTACTTCTGGCAGTCTGAACAGTTCGCTGGTAAATTTCTCAGCAAAAGTAAGTGTGCATTAAATGCAAATTATATTAAATCATGTTGATGTATAACCGGTAATAGTGATGAGAATGGCAGCAAGTCCCTGAACTTGAAGTTGCAATTAGTGCGAGAGAAAAAATATCAATAACAGAGATAAAACCTCATTTTATCAGTGTAGCTATACCACTGAGCAGAGATGAGTGATTTGATCTAAAACAAATCAGATACGACCCAAATTTTGCAAAAATTCGAGTTGCATCTGAATCTGAATTTTTGATGATTTGTTTTGAGCCAATTTTTTGGGACAAGTGGAGGTGGAGAGAGAAAAATAAAATAAACTTGAGAGACCAGAGAAAAAAAAAAGTGAGTCCTTGGAGACCTCAGATTATCATACATACATTTTCTGGACAAATCAGATGCCCTATATGGCCAAATCGAACCTGAATTGAATTTTGAGAGATTTGCTCATCTCTACCTCTGAGATTCATTCATGGTGACTCAGATTGCCCCACTATAAATATCCATCAACAACAACCCTTTTCTTTAACTTAATCATATTCAGTGGTCCATCTCATATCTTTATGATTATGATCAGTAGGACAATGTTTAAAATTGGAGGTTAATAGCTGGATACCCATTCTTGAGTAAGGTTTCTAATAAGTGCACTAAATAACTGCTGGTAGTCAAATCCAACTACTACTCATGTAGAAGCTTAGGGTTTTGGTTACAACTGGACAATTAACATGCAAGATGTATTTTAAATGCTTTATTCTAAAATGAGTTTCATACTAGTCCATTAGATTGTCTTCTCCTGATTAAAAATTATAAAAATGTTGCCTATGACAGTGGAAAACAGGAAAACCATACAGATACATTCAGGGCATTTGGGGAACAAGCAAGTCTGCTAGTACGTGAGTAATGCCTCAAAAACATTGGACCAAGCATGGGTGTAGCTATAGGGGGTGCGGAGGTAGCAGTCGCTACCGGGCCCAGGAGCCTAAGGGGGCCCAAACACCCTTGTGCTGCATAAGAAGACACGGGTATTAAAGAAAGTGCATGCTGGTCAAGTTACACCTCTGGCTGGAGGAAACGGGTTAGGTCAAGAATATGGCATGTGGGGGTGCCATTTAAATTTTTGCCTCAGGCAGCACGAAGGCTATGTACTTCCCTGCCCCTGGCCACAAAGCACTGAGGGCACGAGGCCTTAGCTACGTCCCTGAGACCAAGTTAATGTTTGCTGGCATTTAACCATAAAGTTGCGCTATATCTGTCTTTATTGAACCTTTTTTACTGTGAACTGATGAGTTCTGACTGATGGACTGCCAACTATATTGTCTTCTAACAAGTAGGTCATCATCCAGAGAGAAAAAAAATTTAAGCAAACTTCAAGCTTCAGTAACAGAATTATGGAAATGCTCTTTAGGCATTGATTAAACAATGATCAGTTGGTTTCATAAATTCACATTTTTTTTACCAATTCACCAATGATTCAAGTGTTTCCTAACTGGTCACTCACTCCCTGTATTCATTCTCCCCAACAATCCTATCCTGTGCTTCACCATATAAATAGTCATGAGTCATGACCACACCATTCCTTATTTTAACATGCTGCTAGAATAGAGAGATTATCAGGAACCTTGACGACAGATTAAGACTAATCATCCAAGATTTTTCAAAAGATTTCAATGTGCATTAAGTACTGTGAATCATGCACATGGTAAATTAGGTTCTTTTTTTATTATTGTGAATGCTAAACTTCAGATTTACAGCTCACATGGCAAAATAACTGCCCATGACTAAACCATACATTTAGATGCACTTGTAAAATAAATAACCACAAATAAACCATACATTTAGTTCTCAGTACACGATTTCGGGACGAACTGGTAACTTAAAGTGGCCCTAGAAAAATAAAAACAATAGAAATAAATGAGGCCAACAGAAGTAGGAGGAGGTTATCAATACCATAGTACTGCACAAAATATAGTTCCAGCAGAACCAAGTACTACAGAAGAGCACAACATATTGCCCAAGTAGAACCAAATACCACAATGCAGCATTCTGTCCTCCTCCTCTTGTCTCTATCTTCAACATGCTGCATGGTCTTTCAACACTACCAAACTTCCAGGAGAATACAGCACTGCATATCTATTACATATTTTCTCTCTTGTAGACACTCTTCCCTTATCTTGTCCATTCAAACCAGACCACCATGATAGCTTCTTTATTTGTTTACAGTACTTTACAGACATTAGCATCCACTGTCCCCAGTGGGGCTCACAATCTAAGTTCCCTATCAATTTGTCTTTGGAGTGTGGGTGGAACCCAGAGTACCCATAGGAAACACCCGCAAACACGGGGAGAACATACAAACTCCATGCAATTGTTGTCCTTGGTCGGATTCGAACCTAGGACCCCAGCGCTGCAAGGCACCAGTGCTAACCACTGAGGTACCGTGCTAGCTTCTTTGAGCCATGACTCATCTCTGCCACACAGACAGCTTGAATTCCTCACTTTCCCATCATCCTCTCCACCATCCGCTCAACACAAACTCACTATCCTGGTGTCACAACAGTGCCATCCTGCTGCCACAGCCAATACTGTGCCCACATTGCTACTCAATGCCTCCAAATACTATAGTGTAGGAAAAACATTTCCCCTGTGCATTGGCCACAATAGTAACAGTGTCTCCAATAGTAATAATGCTCTCTATAGTGACCCTCACTAATAACAATGCCCTTATAATGCCCCCAGTAATAATAATGCCCCCTATAGTGCCTCCCTTATTGTGGCCCTGGTAATAATGCTCCCAAAATACCTCCTATAGTGCTCCTTCTAATAACTTTCATAGTGCCCTCAGTAGTATCTGCCTCAAGAGATATATCCGGTGCAGACACAGGTATCTTCCAGTCTGGGCCTGAGACGCTTACATCCCTGTGCCAGTTGTTCATTGTTTCACATAGTGGCCTGTGGCCCAGGAGGGCGAATGGAGTAACAAGGAGCCATGGCCTCCTATACTCTACCACTGTATTCAGCTGTATGACTGTCCTGAGAACGGCGATACAGTTGTATTCAGGAGGAAGACCTGCAGCCCCAGCCAGATATGTGAGTACCTGAAGCTCCCAGTGTTAATCAATGCTGAGAGCATCAGATTGTTATGTACCTGGCCAGCTGTCATAAGGAGGGCTGGGGTGGCCCCCTGGGCATTGGCCACCAAGATATTTCACTGTAGGGTCTATGGCCCGTCCTACCTTGGAGATCAGGAAGGCCTTAGATGCTGAAAACCATTCCCATAATAAGGCTTTACTATTATCAGATAGGATCTAATCCTGCCTTGGCGCTACACGGTGTATACTGGCTGTCCAAACAGCGCTAATACTGCCATACGCAGGAGCCAATAACTTGTACTGTGGATTCAGATGTCAACATGTCTTGTCAAAGTTCCGAAAACTTTGCGATTTGAACTCGCACAAGCCCGCTTGTAGCGAATACATGTCATAATTTAAATTTTCAGATTTTTTACTTCCAATCCCCCAGTTTCCTACGGTGCTTAGCTGCTTCTAAGCAAATGTTTTACGTTGTCTCACTCTTCTGTGTTAGGCCCCTGGTTAGAATTTCATTCCGACCATGGTTGTTCAGTGCCAGCAACTTGTGACCTCATTTATAGTAAAACTAGAGCAGAGAATACAACACTTATTACAGACATTTTTACTATTTTGTGGTAATCCAGATTTGTCTCTAGATAAATGTAGTACTTTGAAACTCTATAAATATATATATATATATATATATATATATATACACTGCTCAAAAAAATAATGGGAACACAAAAATAACACATCCTAGATCTGAATTAATTAAATATTCTTCTGAAATACTTTGTTCTTTACATAGTTGAATGTGCTGACAACAAAATCACACAAAAAAAAAAAAATGGAAATCAAATTTTTCAACCCATGGAGGTCTAGACTTGGAGTCACACTCAAAATTAAAGTGGAAAAACACACTACAGGCTGATCCAACTTTGATGTAATGTCCTTAAAACAAGTCAAAATGAGGCTCAGTAGTGTGTGTGGCCTCCACATGCATGTATGACCTCCCTACAACGCCTGGCGGACGGTCTCCTGAGGGATCTCCTCCAAGACCTGGACTAAAGCATCTGCCAACTCCTGGACAGTCTGTGGTGCAACGTGACGTTGGTGGATAGAGCGAGACATGATGTCCCAGATGTGCTCAATTGGATTCAGGTCTGGGGAACGGACGGGCCAGTCCATAGCATCAATGCCTTCATCTTGCAGGAACTGCTGACACACTCCAGCCACATGAGGTCTAGCATTGTCTTGCATTAGGAGGAACCCAGGGCCAACCGCACCAGCATATGGTCTCACAAGGGGTCTGAGGATCTCATCTCGGTACCTAATGGCAGTCAGGCTACCTCTGGCGAGCACATGGAGGGCTGTGCGTCCCTCCAAAGAAATGCCACCCCACACCATTACTGACCCAATGCCAAACCGGTCATGCTGGAGTATGTTGCAGGCAGCAGAACGTTCTCCACGGCGTCTCCAGACTCTGTCACGTCTGTCACATGTGCTCAGTGTGAACCTGCTTTCATCTGTGAAGAGCACAGGGCGCCAGTGGCGAATTTGCCAATCTTGGTGTTCTCTGGCAAATGCCAAACGTCCTGCACGGTGTTGGGCTGTAAGCTCAACCCCCACCTGTGGACGTCGGGCCCTCATATCACCCTCATGGAGTCTGTTTCTGACCGTTTGAGCAGACACATGCACATTTGTGGCCTGCTGGAGGTCATTTTGCAGGGCTCTGGCAGTGCGCCTCCTGTTCCTCCTTGCACAAAGGCGGAGGTAGCGGTCCTGCTGCTGGGTTGTTGCCCTCCTACGGCCTCCTCCACGTCTCCTGATGTACTGGCCTGTCTCCTGGTAGCGCCTCCATGCTCTGGACACTACGCTGACAGACACATCAAACCTTCTTGCCACAGCTCGCATTGATGTGCCATCCTGGATAAGCTGCACTACCTGAGCCACTTGTGTGGGTTGTAGACTCCGTCTCATGCTACCACTAGAGTGAAACCACCGCCAGCATTCAAAAGTGACCAAAACATCAGCCAGGAAGCATAGGAACTGAGAAGTGGTCTGTAGTCACAACCTGCAGAACCACTCCTTTATTGGGGGTGTCTTGCTAATTGCCTATAATTTCCACCTGTTGTCTATCCCATTTGCACAACAGCATGTGAAATTGATTGTCACTCAGTGTTGCTTCCTAAGTGGACAGTTTGATTTCACAGAAGTGTGATTGACTTGGAGTTACATTGTGTTGTTTAAGTGTTCCCTTTATTTTTTTGAGCAGTGTATATATATATAGATACATATATAAATATATATATAAAATACTGTCCAGTCATGCAATGTGTACTTTACTATTATCCAGAGCTGTGATCAGTATTATTTTTCCCTGCTAGCTCTCAGGACTAGTAGACATTTCTCTGTAAGTTTATGCTGGAATAATATCTGTATAGATCATAGCTGCCAAACATTCCTCAGAAATACCCCGAGAGCTTTATAATATAGTGTAATACATTTTCTGCCCTTGCCCCAATCACTCTTGCTGAATAATACAAAATATTACATAGTGTATATGCTGCTCTATTATTTCCTGTAGAACAACTCATGCTTATTCTTTTATTTTCTTCATGATCTTGAAGGCCAAGCAATACTTCATTCAGCAATAACAATATTGGGACCACCAGTATTTCCACTCCTTTTATCCAAGAACCCATAATGAAAAGGGGTTGAGAAAACCAGCCACACTGACCACTGAGCCTCACAATAGACAGACACTTCCTGGCTTCAGTAGTCATCTCATTATCATCTCAGGCAGGATTACAATGGGTGGTAACACCCATACATAGATAAAACAGGATCATACTATTCACAGTAGTTGATTGTAACATCTTACCTCCTCCCCCTCCCTGTACAATGACCTCTGCACAGATAGCATAGCATGCCTACAACACTCTCTCCTGAGTGCAGGTTCCTATGGTCCTACACAGATGCTATAAAACATATATTTGAATGCTGTTAACAATAGCTCATGCATGATGAATGAACAGAAAACAGATAAAGCAATTCGCAGAAAACAAAAACTGTTAAAAAAAATGTTTCACTATCTGGTCTTTCGTTGAAAAAAATATGGATGATACATTCCCTTTAATGATGGGATCCTGGAATTGACTTCGACCAGGGACAACATATGAGTTTGTCTTTATGTGGGTTTCATTCAGGTTCATTGCTGTCCATATGCCAAATGTCATGTAGATAGGTTTGTTCTTTTGAAACTTACTATGTGATGTGTACGTGCTGTATGTGTCTGTGATAAGGAATTTACATTTTGGTCACAATAGGGACTGGGACTGATGGGAGTGTTGGCATTTTGTACAGTGCTGTATAGAGGCGTGCTGCCCAGGGATATACATTAGGTCTATTACTTCAAAAACTGTAATACATGTTATTTCAGAACTTGACTAAAGTAAAATGGGTCCAAAGTTCTACCTACACCTCTGACCCTAATCACTGCATTATTTTACATTAGTTTCTTAATTTTGTATTATTTATTACTTTTATTACCTGTAGGTGGTACTGCTTTTCATTAAAGAGACTCAGCTTTTGTATGGAGACTTACAGGCAATGCTCCATGGGAAAAAAAATATGCATACGAGCTTTCCTCCAGCAGGTAGAAAACTACTTCATACCACCCAGACCAGAGACTCTTCCAAAATGAAGACACCCATCTGTAGACAACTGTTTCGGGGTTCTTGGTCAGTAAAGAGCAGGAGCAATGCCTGTAAGTTTCACTACACCAACTGGGTCTCTTAAAGGGGTTGGCCCATCTGGGACATTGATGGCATATCTATAGGCTAAGCCATCAGTCCATCAATGTCAGATAGGCACAGGGGTTCACCTTTGGGACCTGCTCCTATCTCCAATACAGGGCCCCTGAAGTGAAGGAAAGAACATTGAGAATACACTGCGTGCTCTCCATTCACTGCTATGGGAGTACTAAAAGAGTCTTTGAAGGTCCCAAAGCAGTGAATGGAGACAGAGTTGCATAAGCCACACTCGGCTATTTTCTGATCTCCCGCAGCAGTAACCTTAGGGTGGCCGCACATGGGCGACTGCTCTCCATTCACTTTGGAGTCCCTGATCTGGAGATAGGTGCGAGTCTCACCTCTGAGACCCACTCCTATCTGACATTGATGGCATATCCTAGCAATATTCCATTAATGTCCCAGATGGGCCAAACCCTTTACGTGAGAACCAGTGCCACCTCCAGAGCAGCATGAAAGGTGTCTCATCCCACCCACCCAGCACCCTGCTCTCGACTGGCAAGGGACAAGAAACAGCTGTCTACAGATTGGTGTCTGTTCCATTTCGAGGAGTTTCTGGCTGTTATGAGAAATGTTCCTCCTTCTATATGAAGCTATTTTTTTCTGTTTTCCATTCTCAACTGTTCCAGTTTTAGCATGCACAGGCTATAATTAGGATGAGTCAGTAGCTAATGAAGTCTAGCATCATTTCTAACGAACCTGACAAATGTTCCACTCCACTTATACCAATGCCAAACCAGTAAGCTCGATGCTGATTTTGATGGTAGCTGTGCCAATAAACAAATGCAAATTAACAAGTCATAGTAGTAAAAACAAACATGTAAACATCTGCAGGGGGCAATGGGTCCTTTAGTGCACCACGACAAAAATGAGAATTAATATTCATGGAGCAAAGCCGGGTTCATTAGATCTTTGCTGCATCTAACAAGTTGCAATCTGCCTTTTGCATTGTTTGTTATCTTCAATTTGTGCTGAAAATTGAGGTAAAGAGTGTACTTTGCACCAAGCCGTATGTATGAGCTGTCCAGGCCGTTTCATCACCCTACTGTACGTCAGCGGGACCTCTTGTATTGTATCTGACCTTATCAATAATATGTCTAGGCAATCTATTGTGATGCCGCAGCATTGATTGGAGTGTAATAAGGCGAGAGCAGGGGAAATGTAATAGTAAAGCCAATCGCCACCTGTTATAAAACATTTATGGACAGGAGCTGTATTCTCTCAAACAAACTGTTCATTCTGGTGTCAGTTCAAATAGAAAGTACTGCAGTTTTAGGAGTTTATGATGAACCGAGCCCTGCGAATATCTTACCGGTCAGTGATTTCTCAAGACCTTCTTATACCTTATTCTTTGGAGAATATAATAGAAGCTTCACATTTCTCTTCATAGCGCTAGAAATTGGATTAGATTTCCAGGAACTATATTGATCAGAACAAATCTGATTATGGTATTTAAATTGTTTTATGCATTTACTTATTATTCTACATTTTTTGTGTGTGGCTTTTTTATTTAATATAATAACAGGGGTTTACAGTATAAGAAAAATATAGTGGGGGAGATGTAGCAGCACTGCCATGTCAGTCTTGATCCCCTGTGTGCTGGAGCGAGATGCATCCAATTTATTAGGAGACACGTCTCTTAGTAAATTAAGCATATCTTTGGCTCACCAGCTAGGAGATGGCATAGACTTGAACTATAGTTTCCAACAGATTCTGGTGTACAATACACCATAGTAAATTTGCTGTAAGGCCCTTTCCCTCCTGTTAAGGCCTACTCCCATTTATCACCATTTTTCTAAACGAAAATATAGCAAATTATGGTGCAAAGCCTTTTTGACTTTTTGCATGCCACAAAAGTGGTAGAGATGAATTTATAACTGTGCCCCAGTGACTACCTTCCAAAAAAACACCCCTATCTACAGGTTGTTGTTGGCATTACTATTGATTTTAAATAGAACACAATACGACAATATGATAAGAAAAAAGGGCAAATAAATAAAAAATAAAATTCAGATTGCTTTCAATCAACACTAGGTGGAGCTCATGAAAATACAGATGTATAATGCTCTTAATGAGCTGTATTAAATAATCCATATAAATCCAGCAGTGAGCTCCCTCAGTGTACAGTGGTGCAATTTTACTTACTTACATACCAGTCAGTCTAAAGATATTCTAAATTTATCACAGTGCCTTGTGTATCTTGCTAGACATGGCAGACTCTTCTGGCTCACTGTATATCACCTATTGGTTGGCTTACTTTGGCACAAAACTTTTACCGGAATTTGGGTACACTTTGCCTCATATTGAAATATGCCTCTTAACATTACACTATTACCTTTTCCTTTAATGGGGTATTCCCATCTCACGATGAATGGAGTGGTAGCCATACATGTGCAGTGCACTCTCCATTTACCGCTATGGGATTTCCAAAAATAGCTTAGCGCTCCCTCTTGGCTATTTTCACCACTTCTATAGCAGTGAACAGGAGATGTGGAGAAACATTGGTTGCCCACGCCTGGTGCAAGCCAATTATTGCACCCCCTAACCTGTGGACACTCCCCTTTTTGTAGGGCTGATCAGGGCCTGCTAAAGCTAGAAGCTGGTCTGCCCCAGAGAGCTCCAGTGATCACATGATTGCAGCAGCTTTAGTTGCATGTCATACATGTAAGGTGCTCTGGATTACAGCCCAGCACTAAAGCCCGATCCCTATTTAGACCCCCACCCTAACTCCACTTACTAAAATTTCCCTGAAACAAAATAAACAAAAATAATAATATCTTACTGCAGGGCCACAAGCAATGCTCCAAGTCTTTGGACTGGACCAGCGCACAGGCTACAAGAGAGCCAGGAGCATGTGCTCTGATGACGCATCCCAGAATCACCATTCAGTGACTCATTCATTGAATAGACATAGCGAGATGTGCTCAATGACTACTGCCTACCGCTAGTAGGGACAGACGACGTATCCTTAATATTTTCAGGCAAGCAAAGCAGGAAAGGGAGGTGGATGTTATTGTCCCTCTTGGGACAAATGATCTGGCTTGCAATGAGCTTTCAAAGGTGAAGGAAGCTTTTCACACACTTGGTAATGATATACGGGAGGTTGCATCGACTGTTTCATTCTCTGCAGTTTTGCCTGTGCATAACCTTCAGCCTGACAGGCAGATGCGCATTAAGGAATTAAATGTATGGCTTGGTGAATGGTGTCTGAACCAAGTATTTGGCTTTGTGTCTCATGTTAGCTCTCGTTAGAATGGAAAAGAACTGTACAAGAAATATGGTTTGCATCTTTCTCTCAAGGGAACGAATGTCCTCAGTGAACAGTTCAAAGTATTTGCTAAGGAGCATTTAAACTAGGAAAGGGGGGCTAAAGAGTAATAATCCAGCAGTCCGACTGCCCCCCGGAACAATGCCAGAAAAAGCCAGTAGCACATAGATTAAGAAATGACAAGCTCAGAGTCTTGTCTACAAATGCTCACAGTTTAGGGAATAAGATCAATGAACTTGAGTCTATGATGGCATCTGAGAATACAGATTTAGTGGCTGTTACTGAGACATGGTTCAATGGGAGTAATGACTAGGATATAACAATACCAGGGTTCTCTCTATATAGGAAAGACAGGGAAGGCAAGAAAGGGGGAGGGGTGGCCCTATATGTGAAACATAGCATAAAATCTAATTTAATACAAGTTAGCGAGTTCAATTTAGAGTCAGTTTGGGTTATGTTGCCGCTTGATAATCATAAGGTAACTCGTGTAGGCGTGATATATAGACCACCTGGCCAAGTCAAAGAATTAGATTATCTACTAGTTGAGGAAATAGCTAAAATGACATTGAAAGGGGAAGTTATCATTATGGGAGACTTTAATCTTCCTGATGTAAACTGGAAAACCAAAATAGCTAGTTCTAACAAAATAGCTAGTTCTACTGGGATTATCTCTACAGCAAGTAGTTGAGGAGCCAACCCGGAAGGAGGCCATTTTATATTTAGTACTCACAAATGGGAATTTGGTATCTGTTATTACTGTAGGGGAAAGCTTGGGATCTAGTGATCACCAGTCAGTGTGGTTTACTATAAGTACAGTGACACAGAGTCACAGCACAGAGAAACAAAAGTTTTAGATTTTAGAAAAACTGACTTTTCTAAAATTATATTAGAGGTATACGAGTCCCTATCAGATTGAAACAGTTCCAATGGAGTCCAGGAGACATGGGACTACTTAAAAATGGCACTATTGAAGGCAACAGATAATTGCATTAGGCTAGTCAGTAAAAGCAAAATAAGGAAGAGACCACTGTGGTACTCAGTAAAAGTGGCCCAAATCATTAAAAACAAAAAAAATAGCATTTAGTAATTATTTAAAAAAAAAGAGGATGACAGGGAAATTTATAACATTAGGCAGAGAGAGGCCAAGCAAGTTACAGGAGCTTCTAAAGCACAGGCAGAAGAGAAATTAGCTCAGTCAGTGAAAAAAGGTGATAAGACATTCTTCAGATACATAAATGAAAAAAGGAAACTAAAACAAGGAATTACCAAATTAAAAACAAAAGAAGAAAGGTATATGGAAGAAGATGAAGAACTAGCTGACTGCCTCAATGAATACTTCTGTTCAGTTTTTACAAAGAAAAATTAAGGAAAAGGACCTCAGTTAGGAAAGAAGACTAATGAATCTTTTGATGCATGTGTCTTTAAGGAGAAAGAGGTTCTAAGTCAGCTGTCTAAAAGTAATAAAAATAAGTCACAGGGGCCTGATGGGATGCACCCAAAGCTATTAAAAGAGCTTAGCGGTGAACTAGCAAAACCATTCACAGATTTATTTAACCAATCACTGGTAACAGGAGTCGCCCCAAAAGATTGGAAATTAGCAAATGTTGTGCCCATTCACAAGAAAGGTAGTAGAGAGGAATCGGGCAACTATAGGCCAGTAAGCCTGACATCAATAGTGGGGAAATAAATGGAAACCATACTTAAGGAGAGGATTGTGGAACATCTAAAATCCCATGGATTGAAAGATGAAAAACAGCATGGGTTTACTTCAGAGAGATCATGTCAAACTAATCTTATAGATTTTTTTGATTGGGTGACTAAAATAATAGATGGTGGAGGTGCAGTAGACATCGCTTATCTAGACTTCAGTAAGGCTTTTGTTTGATACTGTCTCACATATAAGGCTTATCAATAAATTGCAGTCATTGAGCTTGGACTCCCATATTGTTGAATGGATTAGGCAGTGGCTGAGGGACAGACAACAGAGGGTTGTAGTCAATGGAGTATATTCAGACCATGGTCTTGTTACCAGTGGAGTACCTCAGGGATCTGTTCTGGGACCCATATTGTTTAATATCTTTATCAGCGAAATTGCAGAAGGCCTCGATGGTAAGGTGTGTCTTTTTGCTGATGACACAAAGATTTGTAACAGGGTTGATGTTCCTGGAGGGATACACCAAATGGAAAAGGATTTAGGAAAACTAGAGGAATGGTCAAAAATCTGGTAACTAAAATTTTATGTTGATAAGTGCAAGATAATGCACCTGGGGTATAAAAACCCAAGAGCAGAATATAAAATCAGTGATACAGTCCTAACCTCAGTATCTGAGGAAAGGGATTTAGGGGTCATTATTTCAGAAGACTTAAAGGTAGGCAGACAATGTCATAGAGCAGCAGGAAATGCTAGCAGAATGCTTGGGTGTATAGGGAGAGGCATTACCAGTAGAAAGAGAGAGGTGCTCATGCCGCTCTACAGAGCACTAGTGAGACCTCATTTGGAGTATTGTGCGCAGTACTGGAGACCATATCTCCAGATGGATATTGATTAGGGTTGAGCGAACCCGAACTGTAAAGTTCGGGTTCGTACCAAACTTTAGCATTTTTGGACCCCGGACCCGAACCTGAACATTTTCGTAAAAGTTCGGGTTCGGTGTTCGCCGCTTTCTTAGCGCTTTTTGAAAGGCTGCACAGCACAAGCGTCATACTACTTGCCCCAAGAGGCCATCACAGCCATGCCTACTAATGGCATGGCTGTGATTGGCCAGAGCAGCATGTGACCCAGGCTCTATATAAGCTTGGGTCACATAGCGCTGCACGTCACTCTGCTGTTACAAGTGTAGGGAGAGGATGCTGCTGGACTTGTGATTTTTAGGGAGAGCATAGGAGAGAATCTAACTCAGCGATCTACAGACAAATAGTTGTGTGGGTGCAGGGCACTATCGTTTTACCCTGCCCTGAGCTCATTGACCAAAAATACTAACTCAGAATTCTGTTAGTTAGGTGGGTGGCGGCGGCGGTGGCCATTTTATGCATGCTCAGTGCACCAGCATTGCATCTGAGCTTTTGGGACATTGCAAATCACAATTTTTTGGGGCAAACTACAACATCTGTATTAGTCAGTGTGCAATTTAAGCTAGAAATACACCCATCATTTTCTGGGGTTTGATAAACACCCTTTTTAATTCAAAAAACAGTATTTGCCAGATCTGCAAGTGTTAAATTCAAGTTAAATATATACAGCATTCATATTCTGTTAGCAAAAAATTACTTTTTGTGCAATCTACAACATCTGTATTAGTCAGTGTGCAATTTAAGCTAGAAATACACCCATAATTTTCTGGGGTTTGAAAAACACACTTTTTTTTCTTCCAAAAAACAGTATTTTCCAGAACTGCAAGTGTTAAATTCAAGTTTAATATATACAGCATTCATATTCTGTTAGCAAAAAAAGACTTTTTGGGCAATCTACAACATCTGTATTAGTCAGTGTGCAATTTAAGCTAGAAATACACCCATCATTTTCTGGGGTTTAATAAAAAACACACTTATTTGACAAAAAACACTATTTTCAGGCCTTGCAGCATCAGCACGTGTGAAATTACAGGCTTATATACTGCTGTAAAACTTAGTTGTTAACAAACAGTCGTTTGGGCTCCAAAAATTTAGTTGGCAGCCTTTGATGCAGATGTCATTGTGAGATACACCCTTAATACATTTGGGTTACATTCAGAGATTTTAAATACCGCCATTTGGTGCACCAATATTGAATTCAGGCCTACACTGGTTCAGGCCCTGTGAGATACCCCCTCTACATACAGGGGTTTGAATTAGGCATTTTAAATACCGCCTTTTTGTGCAAAGATATATTTACTTCAGGCCTACACTGATTCAGGGCGTTTGTGATCCCCACTATACATACAGGGGTTTGAATTAGGCATTTGAAATACAGTCATTTGAAATACAGCCTTTTTGTGCAAAGATATATTTACTTCAGGTCTACACAGGTTCAGACCGTGTGAGATACCCCCTCTACATAAAGGGGTTTGAATCAGGCATTTGAAATACAGCCTTTTTGTGTAAAGATATATTTACTTCAGGCCAACAGAGATTCAGGCCCTCTAAGATCCCCCCTATACATACAGGGGTTTAAATTAGGCATTTGAAATACAGCCATTTGAAATACTGCCTTTTTGTGCAAAGATATATTTACTTCAGGCCTTCACTGATTCAGGGTGTGTGTGATCCCCCCTATACATACAGGGTTTGGAATCAGGCATTTGAAATACAGCCATTTGAAATACAGCCATTTGGTGCAAATAAATCGTTAATTCAGGCCTACACTGATTCAGGACGTGTGTGATCCCCCCTATACATACAGGGGTTTGAATTAGGTATTTAAAATACAGTCATTTGAAATACAGCCTTTTTGTTCAAAGATATATTTACTTCAGGCTTTAACTGATTCAGGGCGTGTGTGATCCCCCCTATACATACAGGGGTTTGATTCAGCCATTTGAAATACAGCCATTTGAAATACAGCCATTTGAAATACAGCCATTTTGTGCAAAGAAATCTTTAATTGAGGCCTAGTCTGGTTCTGGCCGTGTGAGATACACCCTTTACATACTGTCGTTTAGTATTCTACTATTAATTAAACACCCATTTAGGGCAAGATCCTAAATTAAAATATGATGAGAGTGTCAAATAAGGGACGTGGCCCAGGTCGTGGTGCTGCTGGTGGAGCTCCTGTTGCAGGGAGAGGACGTGGTCGATCTGTGCCAGCTACACGCACAAGTGAAACCCCTTCCTCAGGTGCGAGTAGGCGACAAAACCTGCAGCGGTATTTGGTCGGGCCTAATCCTGCTCTACAAATGGTGAGGCCTGAACAAGTACAGGAGATAGTAGATTGGGTTGCTGACAGTGGATCCAGTTCCTTCACATTGTCTCCAGGGCCGTCTTTACCAAGGGGCAAAAGGGGCAGCTGCCCCGGGCCCAGTTGCTCCTGGGGGGCCCAAGGCAGCTGCCTCTTGAGCCCTGCTAGTTACTGCCCCGGGTGTCAGGCTGTCATCTACACAGGGGGTGCTGCCATGCCATGCCTGCTGACACTGAGTCCAGGCATCATGATCGTACTGTGTTAAAGTTGTGATCTAGGACCTTAATGACATCATCACCATGTGACCAGTAACCTAGCAATTACTGGTCACATGGCTATGAGGTCATCACAGGTCCTATCAGGAGTGTTGCAGAAGTTAACTGTGGAGCTTTTTTGTGTGAAGATTACATCAGAAAAAGGTGACAGGGGCTGTTATGTTAATATACTGTAAACTACTGTATAGTGGGGGGGGGGTTGTATACTGTGTGGGGGCCTGTATACTGTGGGGGGCTGTATACTGTGTGGGGGCCTGTATACTGTGGGGGGCTGTATACTGTGTGGGGCTGTATACTGTGGGGGGCTGTATACTGTGTGGGGGCCTGTATACTGTGGGGGTATGTATACTGTGTGGGGGCCTGTATACTGTGTGGTGGGCTGTATAATGTGTGGTGGGCTGTATACTGTGGGGGGCTGTATACTGTGGGGGGCTGTATACTGTGTGGGGTTGTATACTGTGTGGGACTGTATACTGTGTGGTGGGCTGTATACTGTGTGGGGGCCTGTATACTGTGGGGGGGCTGTATACTGTGTGGGGGCCTGTATACTGTGGGGGGATGTATACTGTGTGGGGGCCTGTATACTGTGGGGGGCTGTATACTGTGTGGTGGGCTGTATACTGTGTGGGGGCCTGTATACTGTGGGGGGCTGTATACTGTGTGGGGGGCTGTATACTGTGTGGGGGCCTGTATACTGTGGGGGGATGTATACTGTGTGGGGGGCTGTATACTGTGTGGGACTGTATACTGTGTGGGGGCCTGTATACTGTGGGGGGATGTATACTGTGTGGGGGCCTGTATACTGTGTGGGACTGTATACTGTGGGGGGGGGCTGTATACTGTGTGGGGGCCTGTATACTGTGGGGGGGGGCTGTATACTGTGTGGGGGCCTGTATACTGTGGGGGGATGTATACTGTGTGGGGGCCTGTATACTGTGGGGGCCTGTATACTGTGGGGGGGCTGTATACTGTGTGGTGGGCTGTATACTGTGTGGGGGCCTGTATACTGTGTGGGGGCCTGTATACTGTGTGAGGGCCTGTATACTGTGGGGGCCTGTATACTGTGGGGGGGGGCTGTATAGTGTGGGGGGCCTGTATAGTGTGGGGGGCCTGTATAGTGTGGGGGGGCCTGTATAGTAGGGGGGGCCTGTATAGTATGGGGGGCTATACTGCTGTACTGGATACTGTGGGGGTCTGTATACTGTATACTATGGGTGCGGTATAGTGTGGAGTGCTATACTGCTGTACTGTATAGTGTGGGGGGCTGTATCGTGTATAGTTTGGGGTGCTGTATACAGTGAGGTGTTGTATACAGTGGGGTGCTGTATACTGTGGGCTGCTATACTGCTCTACTATATACTGTGGGGTATTGTATACTATAGGGTGCTATACTGCATACTGTGTGGTGCTGTATACTATAGGGTGCTATACTGCATACTGTGGGGTGCTGGGGTGCACTGTAACACTAGGGAGAGCCGAGCCCTGGTCTCCTTCCTGCAGAGCGGTGCCCACTTCCAGCCTGAGCTCAGCTGCCCAGAGCACTGATCCTGAGCCACTGGAGTCTTCAGAACTGGAAGTATTTACAGTCATTCACTGTACTCTACCAGATGTGTGGATTTTTTGTGTGTGTGTTGTGGTGGAGGGCGTGCTTGCATGCTAAGGTGTGGGAAGGCGGGATCCAGGGGGCCCAAGTAAATTTTTGCCCAGGGTCCAATCAATATTAAAGACAGCCCTGATTGTCTCCCACCCAGTCTCCTGCTGAAAGACCACAGTTGGCACCTGCAGCCGATGTCCATCAGTCTTTCACCTCACCCCCTTGCAAATCAGCCAAGCAGCCTGAGCCTCAAGTCATGCAGCAGTCTCTTCTGCTTTTTGATGACTCTGTTAACAGGGTTTCCCAGGGCCCTGCCCCAGAAGTGGAAGAGATTGTGTGCACTGATGCCCAACCACTTATTTTTCAAGATGAGTACATGGGAGGACCATCGCAGCACGTGCCAACTACTGGGGCTTTCAAAAGCGTGCAGACCGACAAGGAAGTCAGGGGTGAAGACTGAATGGAAGATGATGTGGAGGACGATGAGGTCCTCGACCCCACATGGATTTAAGGTCATGCGAGTGACCGATGTAGTTTGGAGGAAGAGGCGGTGGTCGCACAGAGCCACCAGCACAGCAGAAGAAGGAGCAGGGTGCAAAAGCTTAGCGGCCGTCCTCTAGACAGTACGCCTCCTACTGCCCACCGCAGCAAGGGACCAAGCACATCAAAGCCAGCTCCAAGGAGTTCCCTGGCGTGGCAGTTCTTCAGACAATGTGCTGACTACAAGACACAAGTGGTTTGCACGCTGTGCAATCAGAGCCTGATACGAGGCATAAACGTTCTCAACCTGAGCACAACCTGCATGACCAGGCATTTAAGTGCAAAGCACAATCTGCAGTGGAGTAGACACCTCAAAAACCAAGAAAGGTCTCTGGCTCCTCCTGCTTCCTCTTCTGCTGCAGTCGCGGCCTCTTCATCCACCTCTGGAGTGACAGTGCCATCTGGCACCCCACAAACAGAGGATCTGCCAGCAAAACCAACACCAGGGTCACCAAGCATCTCCACAATGTCACACGGAAGCGTTCAGCTCTCCATATCCCAAACGCTGGAGAGGAAGTACCCCCCTACCCACCCGCGATCGCTAGCCATGAATGCCAGCATTTCTAAATTACTTGCCTATGAAATGCTGTCATTCCGCCTTATGGCGGTGGCTGTCCCACAATACGTCGTGCCCAGCCGCCACTACTTTTCAAGGCGAGCCATCCCTTCCCTTCACAACCAAGTAGGGGACAAAATGAGGTGTGCACTGCGCAATGCCATCTGTGGCAAGGTGCACCTGACTACGGATACGTGGACCAGTAAGCACGGTCAGGGCCGTTATATCTCCTGCTGAATTTGGTGGTGCAGAGATTCCTTAAAAATTACCCCGACTTGTCAGAGCTGCTGCATAAAGTGTGGGCCGTCTGTGCGCGCTTTCGGCGTTCTCACCCTGCTGCTGCTCGCCTGTCAGCGCTGCAGCATAACTTCGGCCTTCCCACTCACCGCCTCATATGCGACGTGCCCACAAGGTGGAAGTCCACCTTGCACATGCTGGCCAGACTGTGTGAGCAGCAGCAGGCGATAGTGGAGTTTCAGCTGCAGCACGCACGGGTGAGTCGCTCGGCGGAACACCACCACTTCACCACCAATGACTGGGCCTCCATGCAAAACCTGTGTTCCTTGTTGCGCTGTTTCGAGTACTCCACCAACATGGCCAGTGCTGATAACGCCGTTCTCAGCGTTTCTATCCGACTTCTATGCCTCCTTGAAAAAACGCTCCTGGCGATGATGGAAGAGGATGTGGCACAGGAGGAGGAGGAAAAGGGATCATTTCGTAGGGTTTCCAGCCAGTCATTCCCAAGCGGCTCCGAGGGTGGGCTCCTGCACCCACAAACCCAAGGTACACAATTGTCCAGCCAGGGCACAGTTCTGGAGGATGAGGAGGAGGAGATGCAGGAGGAGGAACCATGTTCACAGCAGGGTGGCACCCAGACCAGCTCATGGCCATCACTGGTGCGTGGATGGGGGGATACAGAGGACACAGACGATACACCTCCCACAGAGGACAGCTTTTCGTAGCCTCTGGGCAGCCTTGCACACATGAGCGATTACATGCTGCAGTGTCTCCGCAACGACCGCAGAGTTGCCCACATTCTAACTTGTGCTGATTACTGGGTGGCCACGCTGCTGGATCCCCGTTACAAGGACAACGTACCGTCCTTAATTCCGTCACTGGAGCGTGATCGGAAGATGCGCGAGTACAAGCGCACGCTGGTAGATGCGCTGCTGGTGGCATTCCCACCTGACAACGGGGGCACAGAGGAAGCACAAGGCGAAGGCAGAGGACGAGGTCGCCAACGCAGCTGGGGCACCGCCAGCACCACAGAAGGCAGGGTTAGCATGGCCGAGATGTGGAAAAGCTTTGTCAGCACGCCACAACAACCAGCACCACCAGCTGATATGGAACGTCTTAGCAGGAGGCAGCATTTCACCAACATGGTGGAGCAGTATGTGTGCACCCGCCTACACGTACTGAATGACGGGTCTACCCCCCTTCAACTTCTGGGTCTCCAAATTGGGCACATGGCCTGAGCTTGCCCTTTACGCCTTGAAGGTGCTGGCCTGCCCTGCAGCCAGTGTATTATCTGAACCTGTGTTTAGCACGGCAGGGGGCGTCGTCACAGACAAGCGCAGCCGCCTGTCCACAGCCAATGTGGACAAGCTCACGTTCATTAAAATGAACTAGGCTTGGATCCCACAAGACTTGTCTGTACCTTGTGCAAAATAGACATTTATACCACCATCAAACATACATTCTTGTACTCAAGTCAAGTGCAATGATTCTTTGTTTTCTTTTTTTTTATTTGTCCCAATATTTTGGGGGCTACCTACCCCAATAAAAAAAAAAACTAAAAAAAAAAAAACATTGTTGGCTACCTCCTCCTCCTCCATTGCTGCCTCCACCTACAACACCGCATTCACCGCCTCCTCAACCTCCGACTCCATATCCACCTCCTTCTCTGAGTTGCAGGTTAATAATTTGTAATTTTTAGTTATTTTATTTTAAGTTATTTCCCTATCCACATTTGTTTGCAGAGCAGTTGCCATGCTCTTAAGCACATTTTACTGCCTTTTACATCCCTCTAGCCTTTTCAAGGACTATTTTATAGCCATTTTAATGCAAAAAAGTGCCAATTTTAGTGCCCTAAATAGAAAAAATTATTATTTTCAATTGTCGGGTGACATTTTATTATTTTTGGCGTATACAAACCCCATGTGACGGTAACGTACACTACACACAGGGGGGAGGATAGTGACCACTGCGCTCCACCCTCACCCCTGGCACTGCCTACTTGCCTCGCAAGTCCTAAGGACAGGGGACAACTATACGGCAGTCCCTAACTTAGGATACGTGCTGGGAAGACAGACAAGACAAATAACGGAACAGACCGGGTCAATACCTAGAGAGCTACGCATTCCTTAGGAATGAGCAGAAAATAGTCAGGAAAAGCCAGGTCAAATACCAGGAGAGAAACGAAGTACAACAGTCCGCAAAGAACCGTCAGGTGGAAGCCGTAGTCAGGATACCAGGAGAGATGCGCAGTACAGGAGGAGCAGGCAGAGAATCGTCAGGGAACACGGGATCAGGTAAGTATGCAGGAACAAAACAATCACCAGATATCTAAAATTAACAGGCAACCTGTGGCCAGCAGGCTGCCTGTATTTATAGTGGGGAGTGAGGGTCATGTGACGTGGCCAGCATCACATGACCGACAGACCGACCAGTCGAGCACTGAGTGATCAGCTCGGCGCTCAAGGCAGACCCAGGAGCAGGGAGCCTCCCAGCTAGCAAAGCTGCCCTGGGAACAAGGTCAAACACAGATCCTCGCTCCCGAAGCTAAGCAACAGGTCTGCGGTTGATGGGAGACCGAGTGCACCTTCGGCACCCCGTTACACCCCTGCTGAGCCTGTTCTATTGCTGGGTGACATGAAGCCCCTTTTGCCGTGAATGAACCACTGCTGTGCCTGGGTGACAGGGGCCTAAATCTCTCAAAATCCTCTGTTCTATTGCTGGGTGACATGAACCCCCTTTTGCCGTGAATGAACCCCTGCTGTGCCTGGGTGACAGGGGCCTTAATCTCTCAAAATCCTCTGTTCTATTGCTGGGTAACATGAACCCCCTTTTGCCGTGAATGAACCCCTGCTGTGCCTGGGTGACAGGGGCCTAAATCTCTCAAAATCCTCTGTTCTATTGCTGGGTGACATGAACCCCCTTTTGCTGTGCATAAACCCCTACTGTGCCTGGGGCCTAAATCTCTCAAAATCCTCTGTTGTATTGCTGGGTGACATGAACCCCCTTTTGCCGTAAATGAACCCCTGCTGTGCCTGGGTGACAGGGGCCTAAATCTCTCAAAATCCTCTGTTCTATTGCTGGGTGACATGAACCCCCTTTTGCCGTGAATGAACCCCTGCTGTGCCTGGGTGACAGGGGCCTAAATCTCTCAAAATCCTCTGTTCTTTTGCTGGGTGACATTAATCCCCTTTTGCCGTGAATGAACCCCTGCTCTGCATTGCTGACAGGGAACTAAATTTAGTGAAAACATCTGTTACTGATCGGAAGATCTGTTACAAGCGCACGCTGATGATAGCATTCCCACCTGACAGCTGGGGGCACAGTGGAAGCACAAGGCGAAGGCAGAGTAGGAGGAAGAGGTCGCCAACGCAGCTGGGGCACTACCAGCACCTGAGAAGGCAGGGTTAGCATGGACAAAATTTGGAAAAGCTTTGTCAGCCTTGGAGGTACTGACCTGCCCTGCAGCCAGTATATAGTGTGAACGTGTGTTTAGCACGGCAGAGAGCATTATCACAGGACGCAGCCAATGTGGACAAGCTTACGTTTATTAAAATGAACCAGGCATGGATCCCACAGGAATTGTCCGTACCTTGCGCAGATTAGACATTTATACCAGCCTCAACCATCCATTCTTGTACTCAAGTGCACTTATTCTTTGTTTTATTTTGTTATATGTCCCAATATTTTGGGGGATACCCCAATTTAAAAATAAAAAATAACACAAATCAGTGTTGGCTACCTATTCCTCCTTCACCGCCGCTTCCACCTACACCGCCACGTCAACCTACACCGCCACATCCACGCATCCACCGCCTCCTCAACCTCCTACTCCTAGATCCAGATTGTTATTTTTAATTTTTCTGTATTTTCTGTTATTTTAAGTAATTTCCCTATCCAGATTTGTTTGCAGAACAGTTGCCATGCTCTTAAGCACATTTTGATGCCTATTGCAGCCCTCTAGCCCTTTCCAGGACTATTTTAGAGCCATTTTAGTGCCCAAAAGTTCAGGTCCCCATTGACTTCAATGGGGTTTGGGTTCGGGGTCAAGTTCGGGTCCCGAACCCGAACTTTTTTTTCAAGTTCGGCCGAACTCGTCGAACCCGAACATCCAGGTGTCCGCTCAACTCTAATATTGATACTTTAGAGAGAGTTCAGAGAAGAGCTACTAAACTAGTACATGGATTGCAGGATAAAACTTACCAGGAAAGATTAAAGGACCTTAACATGTATAGCTTGGAAGAAAGACGAGACAGAGGGGATATGATAGAAACTTTTAAATACATAAAGGGAATCAACATGGTAAAAGAGGAGAGAATATTTACAAAGAAGAAAAACTGCTACAAGAGGACATAGTTTAAAATTAGAGGGGCAAAGGTTTAAAAGCAATATCAGGAAGTATTACTTTACTGAGAGAGTAGTGGATGCATGGAATAGCCTTCCTGCAGAAGTGGTAGCTGCAAATACAGTGAAGTAGTTTAAGCATGCATGGGATAGGCATAAGGCCATCCTTCATATAAGATAGGGACAGGGGCTATTCATAGTATTCAGTATATTGGGCAGACTAGATGGGCCAAATGGTTCTTATCTGCCGACACATTCTATGTTTCTAAGTATAAAATGATCTGATGGTCTCAGCATCAATTAAGTCTCAGCATCAACTAGGAGCATTAGGTACTGGGAGGCAGCTGCAGGTTTCCTCCTCAACTCAACTGTATCACTGTCCTAGGGAGAGTGATACAGTTGAATACTGTGGGGGGAATTGCAGTATTTTGTGCTGCACCGTGGTATTTGGTTCTGCAGGGGCAATATTTTTCACTGTGCTGTTGTATTTGGTTCTTCTTCTGCGGCAGTATTTTTCACTGTCCTGTGGTATTTGGTTCTGCTTGGGCAGTATTTTGTGCTATACTGTGGTATTTTGTTCAGCTAGGTAGATATTTTGTGTTACACTATGGCATTGTTGGTCCCTCCTCCTTCTGTTGTCTCAGCCTGCTTGTGATGGTGCAGTGGCCAGATTTGAGGTGGCCCCAACGTTACGCTGGGTCCCCTGGAAACCGTCTAGATGTCACCACGTGTTGCTGCTCTCTGGAAGAGATGGTAAGGTTTGGTGCATCCTAATGGAAAATAAGTCCAGAGAGTTAAGGTCTGCAGTAAACCAGTGTGCTTCTCTATTGGATGAATTCAGGTGCAAATCAATACAGGCGAGGCATAGGGCTGCCTTCTCCAGTCTCTTGTCTTACAGACGAAAGGTTTGATGCTGAGTTAGCTGTGCCCCCCCCCCCCTCTCTCTCTCTCTGAAGGCTGGTACCCTGGCCAAAGGCTGGAGGCCCGGGGTATGTGGCAGAGTATCCCCATATCAGCATTTTCTTCCACTCACTCAATAGTCTGGCAGAGTCTCCTCTTCTAAGCACTGTTCCCTAACTGTAGAACACTAGGGACTCTGACTGCTCTCCTTTATACTGTTTCTAGCTGAACTAGAACCTTATAATGGGAGGAGTGAAATGGAGATACTCAGCACAAACAAATACAAAGTTACACTTTCCGTCTCTCATACTTGCATTAGAGCTTCAATGATACTCAATGGCAATGACACCGCAGTTTCTCCAGATAAAAACTGTTTTTCAGACATAACATAGCAGCACATGGTCAGTCAGTCTGTCTGGTTTTGGTGGTAAACAAGTGTGGATTTTTCCCTCCAAACCATACTCTTCTTCAACTCTTATGGTAACTGTGGAAAATTACTAGTTTGTCCTTATTAGCTAGAAAGTACCAAAAGTCTCTCAGTGTTCATTAACCGTTTCCACAGTGCTGTACAAATACAGTGCAAATGAGCAGGAAATATATGACAACATACATACTGTATATATAGAATACAGTTACACAGTATTAAACGGTATGTCAATGTTGATGACTATGCATAGGGGAAACAGACAAAGGTCCACAAAGTTTCAGACTAGTGGCCCTGCTCGAGGGCACTACACTGGCCCTGCCTTCTGTCAATTTGGACCTGCCAACAACATTGGGCTACTATTATTTTTTTATTTTTTTGTATTGCATAGAGAATGTCTTTAAAACAAATCCCATAAAACTGGCAAAATTGTGTGTTTTTTGTCCAATTCCACCCCATTTGGTTTTTTTCCAGCTTCCCACTACGTCATATGCAACATTAAATTGTGCCATTAGAAAGTACAACTTGTACCATAAGAAAAGCGAGCCCTCATACATCTATGTGAATTGAAAAATTAAAAAGTCATGGCTTCCAAAAAATGGAAAATCGCAAGGTCCTGAAGAGGTTAAACGCCTGGCCATATCACATGATCACATTGTTAAAAAGTTCATCATAAGCCTGGCTGTGGAAAGAAATAAGATTGCAGCTGTATCTCCTCCTGTCCAGTGCATTAAGGACAAACAGACTGGGAAGCAGCTGTTTCTACAGCTTGGCTGTCAAAACAGATACTAGCAGTGCAAAGTCGTCCGTGTCTAGCCTTTGAGTGCATTCCACAAGATTTTCACTGACGCTCCCCATCACCAATGTTTCATGATCTAGCGAATACGAGCTGGAAGAGTCAGACTAACATGGTAAACAAGATTTTTCTTCTATGACAATAAAACCTACAAAATTAAAGGACCCTTTAAGGTGATGATCAGGATAATTATCCTAATAATTGGCACGTGCAAAGGGAATACTAATCCTTTTTATGAATGAGCAAATGTTCGTTCATCAGGTGAAATCATCATTTCTGGCCAGCAGGTTGTCCTGTGTAAACTGAGTTCTTCTGCCCAGAAACAATGAATCAGTTGGGGAAAAGCAATCACAGTGGTGATCACTTATCCCCAAACAGTGGAGGTTCTTTGCACATGTAAAGCTTTATTCACACATCAGTATTTGGTCAGTGATTGTGAGCCAAAACCAGGATTGGAGCCTACACAGAGATAAGATATAAGGATTAGGGATGAGCGAACCCGAATTTTGGGGTGTCCGTGACACGGACCCGAACCCGAACATTTTCGTAAAAGTCTGGGTTCGGGTTCGGTGTTCGGCGCTTTCTTGGCGCTTTTTGAAAGGCTGCAAAGCAGCCAATCAACAAGCGTCATACTACTTGCCCCAAGAGGCCATCACAGCCTTGCCTACTATTGGCATGGCTGTGATTGGCCAGTGCACCATGTGACCCAGCCTCTATTTAAGCTGGAGTCACGTAGCGCCGCACGTCACTCTGCTATGATCAGTATAGGGAGAGGTTGCAGCTGCGACGTTAGGGCGAGATTAGGCAGATTAACTCCTCCAAAAGACTTCATTCTGTGATCGATCTGCAGCTGTGGATCATTGAAGTGCTATTATTGACTTGCTCACTTTTTTGAGGCTGCCCAGAGCGTTTTTAGATCACTTTTTTTCTGGGGTGATCGGCGGCCATTTTGTGACTTGTGGTGCGCCAGCACGAGCTATCACCAAGTGTATTTAACCATCGATAGAGTGGTTATTTTGTGCTATATCCTACATCAGCTGCAGGCTGAGCCTGTGTCACCGAAGTGCATTTAACCATCAACAGTCTGGTTATTTTTTGGCCATATACTACATCAGCTGCAGGCTGAGCCTGTTTCACCCAAGTGCATTTAACCATCAACAGTCTGATTATTTTTTGGCCATATACTACATCAGCTGCAGGCTGAGCCTGTGTCACCCAAGTGCATTTAACCATCAACAGTGTGGTTATTTTTTGGCCATATATTACATCAGGGGCAAGTTGAGCCTGTCACCCAGCGCCTAAAAAATAGACCTGACATTTCTATTCAACCAAATCTGCACAGTTTTAGCTGGTCAAGTTATTTGTAGTGACCGTCAAAGCTGACTTTTTGTTCTGGGTTGAAAAAGCATTCCCAAATTTGCCATTCTGAAAATAACTAGTTTGTGGTATTTCAGGCCTACTTGAAATCTATCCCAAAAAGAAAATCTTACATTGAAGTTATTGATAGTATCATTCAGAAAAACCTAAGACACAGGCTAGCGTGCTGATAGAAGTGTCATTCTGTGATTAAACCTATAACTGTCACACAGCGCAAAAAAAAACAGGTCTCACATCTCTATTCAACCAAATCTGCACAGTTTTAGCTGGTCAAGTTATTTGTAGTGACCGTCAAAGCAGACTTTTTGTTCTGGGTTGAAAAAGCATTCCCAAATTTGCCATTCTGAAAATAACTAGTTTGTGGTATTTCAGGCCTACTTGAAATCTATCCCAAAAAGAAAATCTTACATTGAAGTTATTGATAGTGTCATTCAGAAAAACCTAAGACACACGCTAGCGTGCTGATAGAAGTGTCATTCTGTGATTAAACCTATAACTGTCACACACCGCAAAAAAAAACAGGTCTCACATCTCTATTCAACCAAATCTGCATAGTTTTAGCTGGTCAAGTTATTTGTAGTGACCGTAAAAGCAGACTTTTTGTTCTGGGTTGAAAAAGCATTCCCAAATTTGCCATTCTGAAAATAACTAGTTTGTGGTATTTGAGGCCTACTTAAAATCTATCCCAAAAAGGATATCTTACATTGAAGGTACTGATAGTGTCATTCAGAAAAACCTAAGACACACGCTACCGTGCAGATAGAAGTCTGATTCTGTGATTAAACCTTAACCTGTCACACAGTGCAAAAAAAAAAACAGGTCTCACATTTCTATTCAATGGTCTGCCGGGTGTTCACTCCAAGGTCATGGAAGTCACGCCTGCGGCCACCCCGTTCTCCGAGGGATATGTCCTGAAATCCAGCTGAAAGCTGCAGAACATCAGTCGGAGGTCTCTCCACTACTGGCGGGCCTCTCTGGCGCCCTCTTCCCACAAGCAAAGGCTCGGCTGGTGGCTGCTGGGGTCTTTCAATGCGTCTAGGTTCTTGAGCCTCTTGCTCCTGTCCAGGCTGTCCTTGGCTGGGCTGCCCCCTGGCACGTGCTCTTCCGCGGGCTCTGGCTCGTCCACTCATCTTCTATTCCTGAGAGGATATAAACCGCTAATAAGGTCAATCTGCCGCCTAGCAGCTCCGCCGTGGCACAATCACCTCAGAACTCGCACACTGGTGACTTTAGGTATCTTCACTGGTCACTTTGAGCAGAATGATGACATCCGAGTCACGGCACCAAATGTAACCCTCTTTTCCTTGCACCATCTGCGACACCTCCAGCTTTCACACTCACTCGGTCACCAGCTCCTCCAGGCATAAACTCTAAGTGGACTCTAAGGGACGACACTCAGGTCTTCTGTGGTTTAAAGCTTTTTTGAGGTGTAGTGCACTTGGCTGGAGCCTGTAATACAACAGGGAAACACTGCCACTATGTGGTATACAGCCAGGTCACCAGCCCACCTATATCATAACAGGCAGTCATTATATTACATTCCCACATACATGTTACAGGATATAACAAAGCATACAGAAAAATGAACAAGAGAAAATCATTTACAAAGATATTGCAGCAGGGTGACCTGGAATACAGCATGTCTTGCAGCCATTTTAGGAAGAACACATGTCTCTTTAACTGTACATCATCTACTCAGCCTAGCATGTGCTGCAGGGTTTAAAGGCTGCTAAAAAACATACAGTCACCTCTTTACATTCTACAGAACTATTATGGGTATATATTATAACTTTTTACAATAGATAAATGAACTTTAGCTTTAGAGAACTTAGACAGAGATCCTACCTCCTTCACAGTAAATGTCTGCACTGAGGAGACCAAACCAAGTAGCAGAATACACAGGGGGCTTTCTGGAAGAGTCCAATGTAAAGACTCTGTCTGTTAAAACTTTCCTCAGTTATCTAATAGCACATTTGAAGAGGTTTATTTAGCATGTCCTGACTCTCTGCTAACAGCTTATGAATATATGGAACTATATTTAACAAGTGATCATTGCTGCAGCTCCTGTATATTGGTATGACCCTATTGCAAACCTGCAGACTGGATATTTGGTGAAACTTCATGTGGTTCATATCGACTGTACTACACCACTGACTTGGTGCCTGGGCCTAAATATGTGACAGTGGCCTGTTCGTGGTGGGTGACGTGATGCCTGATTCTCTGCTATGACATGAAGACAGATTCTGTGCTGACATAAGGCCAGATTCTCTGTTACGGGACCTCTCTCCTCTGCCTGGGCCTAAATGTGTGACAGTGGCCTGTTCCAGTGGTGGGTGACGTGATGCCTGATTCTCTGCTATGACATGAAGACAGATTCTGCGCTGACATAAGGCCAGATTCTCTGTTACGGGACCTCTCTCCTCTGCCTGGGTGCCTGGGCCTAAATGTGTGACAGTGGCCTGTTCCAGTGGTGGGTGACGTGAAGCCTGATTCTCTGCTATGACATGAAGACAGATTCTGTGCTGACATAAGGCCAGATTCTCTGTTACGGGACCTCTCTCCTCTGCCTGGGTGCCTGGGCCTAAATGTGTGACAGTGGCCTGTTCCAGTGGTGGGTGACGTGATGCCTGATTCTCTGCTATGACATGAAGACAGATTCTGTGCTGACATAAGGCCAGATTCTCTGTTACGGGACCTCTCTCCTCTGCCTGGGTGCCTGGGCCTAAATGTGTGACAGTGGCCTGTTCCAGTGGTGGGTGACGTGAAGCCTGATTCTCTGCTATGACATGAAGACAGATTCTGTGCTGACATAAGGCCAGATTCTCTGTTACGGGACATCTCTCCTCTGCCTGGGTGCCTGGGCCTAAATGTGTGACAGTGGCCTGTTCCAGTGGTGGGTGACGTGAAGCCTGATTCTCTGCTATGACATGAAGACAGATTCTGTGCTGACATAAGGCCAGATTCTCTGTTACGGGACCTCCCTCCTCTGCCTGGGTGCCTGGGCCTAAATGTGTGACAGTGGCCTGTTCCAGTGGTGGGTGACGTGATGCCTGATTCTCTGCTATGACATGAAGACAGATTCTGTGCTGACATAAGGCCAGATTCTCTGTTACAGGACCTCTCTCCTCTGTCTGGGTGCCGGGGCCTAAATGTGTGACAGTGGCCTGTTCCAGTGGTGGGTGACGTGAAGCCTGATTCTCTGCTATGACATGAAGACAGATTCTGCGCTGACATAAGGCCAGATTCTCTGTTACGGGACCGCTTTCCTCTGTCTGGGTGCCTGGGCCTAAATGTGTGACAGTGGCCTGTTCCAGTGGTGTGTGACGTGAAGCCTGATTCTCTGCTATGACATGAAGACAGATTCTGCGCTGACATAAGGCCAGATTCTCTGTTACGGGACCGCTCTCCTCTGTCTGGGTGCCGGGGCCTAAATGTGTGACAGTGGCCTGTTCCAGTGGTGGGTGACGTGAAGCCTGATTCTCTGCTATGACATGAATACAGATTCTGCGCTGACATAAGGCCAGATTCTCTGTTACGGGACCTCTCTCCTCTGCCTGGGTGCCTGGGCCTAAATGTGTGACAGTGGCCTGTTCCAGTGGTGGGTGACGTGAAGCCTGATTCTCTGCTATGACATGAATACAGATTCTGCGCTGACATAAGGCCAGATTCTCTGTTACGGGACCTCTCTCCTCTGCCTTGGTGCCTGGGCCTAAATGTGTGACAGTGGCCTGTTCCAGTGGTGGGTGACGTGAAGCCTGATTCTCTGCTATGACATGAATACAGATTCTGCGCTGACATAAGGCCAGATTCTCTGTTACGGGACCTCTCTCCTCTGTCTGGGTGCCGGGGCCTAAATGTGTGACAGTGGCCTGTTCCAGTGGTGGGTGACGTGAAGCCTGATTCTCTGCTATGACATGAATACAGATTCTGTGCTGACATAAGGCCAGATTCTCTGTTACGGGACCTCTCTCCTCTGCCTGGGTGCCTGGGCCTAAATGTGTGACAGTGGCCTGTTCCAGTGGTGGGTGACGTGAAGCCTGATTCTCTGCTATGACATGAATACAGATTCTGCGCTGACATAAGGCCAGATTCTATGTTACGGGACCGCTCTCTTCTGTCTGGGTGCCGGGGCCTAAATGTGTGACAGTGGCCTGTTCCAGTGGTGGGTGACGTGAAGCTTGATTCTCTGCTATGACATGAAGACAGATTTTGCGCTGACATAAGGCCAGATTCTCTGTTACGGGACCGCTCTCCTCTGTCTGGGTGCCGGGGCCTAAATGTGTGACAGTGGCCTGTTCCAGTGGTGGGTGACGTGAAGCCTGATTCTCTGCTATGACATGAAGACTGATTCTGCGCTGACATGAAGCCAGATTCTCTGCTATGGCATGAAGAGACTGATTCTCTGCTGACATGAAGCCAGATTCTTTGCTATGGCATGAAGAGACTGATTCTCTGCTGACGTGAAGCCAGATTCTCTGCTATGGGACCTCTGTCCAATTGATATTGGTTCATTTTTATTTTTTTAATTTTAATTTTAATTCATTTCCCTATCCACATTTGTTTGCAGGGGATTTACCTACATGTTGCTGCCTTTTGCAGCCCTCTAGCTCTTTCCTGGGCTGTTTTACAGCCTTTTTAGTGCCCAAAAGTTCGGGTCCCCATTGACTTCAATGGGGTTCGGGTTCGGGACGAAGTTCGGGTTGGGTTCGGATCCCGAACCCAAACATTTCCGGGAAGTTCGGCCGAACTTCTCGAACCCGAACATCCAGGTGTTCGCTCAACTCTAATAAGGATAACATCTACACCTGTTCTTTGTTTTGAGCCACTCCTGGTTTTACCGCAGCTTAAAATCACTGATGGAAATCACTAACCGAACTGTGACTGTGTGCATAAGGCATAAATGCAGCTCTCAGTTCCGCTTAAGATCAGGCAATTATAGGGAATGAATGGTTCCTTATAGTCGGCCCATCTAAAAGGGTCTTAAAATGCTCCTCACGCATGAAGAATTCATATTACTTATCTCGAAAAGAAACCATCTGAAATACATGACTTTGTTATTTATGTATATGATTCCATGCATAACATCATATTATATTTCTCTTAGCGTACATTGTACTTCTGTTTATTTGCATACCTGGGAGTCAGGGATGACTGTGGTTTCAGTAAGAACCACTCTGAATTCACTTCTGAAATGTCTAAAAAAAAACACCATCTAATGTTACAGTTGCAGAGAACCCGAGGAGGTCTTTTCAGAATCATACATATTTGCAGAATGGAAGAACAGTAGTTATTGTGAGCCCGAGTCCACAATGTGTCTCACATATGGTTGATGTTAGCACATTCCTAGAGATTGCCATCTGGTTCTATTTATCGTGATATCACAATGAGTTGTAAGTGGTTTTGCTTATAAAACTGCAGGTAAACCTAATGAATTACGAGGTGCGCAAAGGATACTGTTCAAAGTTTGCTGTACGTACATCTGTATTAACTACGAACATGCGGACTGCCAGACAACTTTAAATGTAACTCTGCAAGGACGCTCCTGGTCATACTTGCAAAGTCTGCAACTCCACAGAGATTGTGCAGCTGCAGGAGCAGAGAGCTGGTTGTCAGAAACGTTGTCTCTAATGTTACAGTTGCAGAGAACCCGAGGAGGTCTTTTCAGAATCATACATATTTGCAGAATGGAAGAACAGTAGTTATTGTGAGCCCGAGTCCACAATGTGTCTCACATATGGTTGATGTTAGCACATTCCTAGAGATTGCCATCTGGTTCTATTTATCGTGATATCACAATGAGTTGTAAGTGGTTTTGCTTATAAAACTGCAGGTAAACCTAATGAATTACGAGGTGCGCAAAGGATACTGTTCAAAGTTTGCTGTACGTACATCTGTATATAGACTTTAACATTTTCTTTTGCAATCGTATTAACTACGAACATGCGGACTGCCAGACAACTTTAAATGTAACTCTGCAAGGACGCTCGTGGTCATACTTGCAAAGTCTGCAACTCCACAGAGATTGTGCAGCTGCAGGAGCAGAGAGCTGGTTGTCAGAAACGTTGTCTCTTCGGGTACAGCCACAGGTGTCCTGATGCAGTTTTGGAAGCCAAAATGAGGAGTGGATCATAAAAGGAGAGAAAGTATAAAGGACAGATACAACATCTGTTTTTTTTATTTTTTTTTAACAAACTCCTGGTTTTAATTTAAAAAACTACACCAGGAAATCTGGCTGTGAAGCCCGTATTACTGATTTTTTGGCAGATGATCGCTAATGAGCATTTGTATGAACGCTCATTAGCGATCATCCTGCGTTTAATACTGCCGCTGATTGCCCGATGAACGGTATAGGAATATCCACTGCACTCCAGGTATATTATTTTCAATTGCTTTAAATCATTTTCAAGGTAGTTAATTTCCATACAATGTAATCATATCCAGGATAAGTTAAGTTATATAAGCCACATAATGTTCCCCAGACTTTTCGGTCTATGTAAAGACCATTTTCAGCAGAATCTTATTGGTGGCAAGAGAGGGCATCTGGTCCAAGAGCATAGGGAGGCTGCAGGGACAGTGCAAGAACTGTAATCTGAAGGTATGCATAAGAGACAGAGCAGTTTGCATCAATCCCTGTGTATAGCACAGAGCTATCTAATTGAACGGTGTCCTCTATGTTTAATAGATAAGCAATTCTATTATGCCTTCATTCTCAAATTGGGATGAATAAGCTTTCTAATTTTACTGTTATTGGGGTGTCCACCTTGTTTAATAGATAAACAATTCAGTTACTGTAGGCCTTGGTTCTCAAATTGGGGTGAATAAGCTGTCTAGTTCTACTGTTATTGGGGTGTCTATCTTGTTGAATAGATAAGCAATTCTATTAGACCTTGATTCTCAAACTGGGTTGAAAAGCTGTCTAGTTCTACTAATGTTAGGTTGTCGACATTGTTTAATAGATAAGCAATTATATTGCACCTTAATTCTCAAATTAGGGAGAATAACATGTCTTGTTCTACTGTTATTGGGGTGTCTACTTTGGTCATTACATAAGCAATTCTATTAGGCCTTGATTCTGAAATTGGGGTGAATAAGCTTTCTACTTCTACTGTTATTGGGGTAATCACATTGTTTAACAGATAAACAATTTTATTAGGCCTTGATTCTCAAATTGTGGTGAATAAGCTGTGTAATTCTACTGTTATTGGGGTGTCCACTGAGATACACTCTCCCTGCAGGCCAGGTTATAGCAGATTTTTGAGTTAATTCGGAACAAAGTGAATTTCTTGAAAAAATTTGGCAAAGTGTCCGAATCTTGCCATAATGTTAGACAACACATTTCCAACCCATCCAAATGTTTCTGAAAATGGTTATTTATAAAGGACTATAACAGCCATATATTTACAATATAATCAGGAAACTCAGCCACTTCTCTGGTCTCAAGCTCCGGGATATGACATAGTTAAAAATTATGGGGGTCATTTATTAAACAGATATACGCCTATACTAGGTGTATTTCTGGAGAAGATTCTGGAACTTCTCCCCGCACACGCCAGGTCTAAAAAACGGGCGAGGAAGGGGACAGGCCGGCAGGCCCGTCTCATTTGCCATTTTCTACGCCTGTTTTAGGCATAGAAAATGAAAGGAAGCTGTCTTCCATTTAAAAGCAGCGATGGATCCGCTGAGATTATGTAGAGGCCGGCACCTCTACATAACTTCGGCAATTCACCGCCAGCCCCTATATTTTAGACCGGTGTCCAAAATCGGGTCTTAATAAATTACCCCTATGTCTTGCAACTGAGTTTTATTGCATATTATTAGCTGACCTTCTCTCACATGACCAGGTAGGAGGGTAAAGGGGGTCTAGCCGAGATTGTTTAAAAATGTATAAATATCCAGATGTGGTCAGACTCAGGAGATGCAAAATTCCAAATCTGTCCAAAATTCTGTTTGACCTCTTACCAATCTAATTAGTAAGAGGTCAATTATTATTTTATGATATCTCTTTTTTATTTTTAGAACTGTTTTACTTATGTGTATGTGTATTTCATTGTTATTTAAACTGATGCTAAGCTGTGCTTACCCTTTGACACAGATAGTGAATTCCACTGCGTTCCTGTGTGTGTATCTTGTCATCCACGGTGGTGGTGGCGGCAACATCTTGTGTGGATGTATGGAGTAGTATAAGGGTGCTTGTAACTTGTTTTAGCTTTATGCTACAGGTGTATGTGAATAGTGAATGTGGAAAGCTGATTAACTTAAAGGGAACCTGTCACCAGTTTTATGGTGTCCTAACTAAGGGCAATATAAATAAGTGACTGATTCTCTTAGCAAAATGCTGGGTCACTTTCTTTAATTGACCCAGTCAATCTGCCAACATCTTGTATTAAAAAAGCTCCAGTTCATAATGATGAGTCCTGAATATTCATGAGCTCCTGACTCTCCCCGCCCACCTGCTGCTGATTGACAGTTTTTTTTCATATGAATCAGCAGCAGGTGGGCAGGGGAGTGGCTACAGCTGTTAATTAAATAAACGCTGTACTCAATGACGTCACGCTGGACTCCAATTAACTCATTAGCATACGGCATGTGGCAAGTTTGTATATATATTATGAAGTTACCATCTGTCAAACCAGTAAGTCAATACATCTAAAGTACTTTTTAGTAGTTAATGATTGTATATAATTAGTTAGATAATAATCAAATATCCACATGACAGGTTCCCTTTAAGTCACATGTGCAGTGAGCAGTGTATGTGACAGATAGGTAAAAGTAACATGTTGTAGAACATATGTGCTGCATTTCCAAAGTTGATTTCAGGGCTGTTGAATTGTATACTATTAGCATTCTGGCCAGCTGAGACTGTCACAGCTTACCAGCCCTCACACCATATAATTGACCAGATTTACTATGCCAAGAAAGCAGCATTTTTGTCCTGCTGCCATCCGCATCAGAAGCCCCACATGGGCAAAGCTGAAAATCCCACTAATTCCAAGGGATAAAAGATTTAGAGTTAAGCAAACATAAATGATTGCCTTGTGGTCAGTTTTACAGTATATGAAAATTTTTAACTCAAACCATGCATTTACCCAACATATTAAGATGTCTTCACTTTCTATTAAATGTGAATACATTCTATGTGTTTAAGAGTTTATTCTGCTTTTCATTGATGCCTGACATATTAAGCCATAGCCCGCTCCTGAAACTTATCTCATGGCTACACATGGTTTGTTTGGCCTCGAAGAGCAATAGGCCATGTTGAAATAAAGGCAATGTCCCATTTCCACGGCTATTTAATTTTCATCTGTTGTATAGGCTTCTGTGTAAAATAATGCCTGCCAAGTTTATGAATTCAGCATAAAGCTTCTCGTGATGTCCTGTGGCCATACTTCCGTAGATCAATATCAAGGGATTGAATTTACACAGTTGTACATTTGCTAAGATTAAAGGGGTTATCTGCTTTTGACATTTCCTTCGTTAGGAGCATCTCATGGCAATAAGTTTATCATTGATTGTCCACTGCTGAGATCCCAAGTGATCAGCTGTAATCTGCTGGCAACAACTGTTCAGTTTTCCTGCATCACCTCCACAGGACAAATGAGGTATTACACAGGTCCCACGAAAATCAATGGATTATCCGTGCCAATGTACTTTTAACATATTCTGTGATGAACACGTTATTGGGACAGATCAATTGATCAGTCTCATTTATTTCTATAGAAATGCATATGATTCCATCAATTCCAAATTCGGATGTGTCTCTTCTGTCCAGACTATAGCTTACTACATTGCATACATAGTGCGGACTGCAAGAAATTATATTATATGAAGCTATATTATTTGTATTGTTCCTTCAGTTATTTACAGCTTTCTGACCAAAGGATGGCGCTTGGTGTTGGGCTATAATCGGGAACGCTGTACAAGTACGGTGCAAGATTAATGCTCCTGCTTCTGCAGTCTAGCAGGAGGATGTCATATCACCACCTGTCTTCCTTTTCTTCCTTTTATTTTGCCAGGTGCATAGCGCTCAATGAGCATTGTGCAGTGAATCGAAGAAGCTGCCATGCCACTTCATCTATTGGATCCGGCGATCAAATTATCTTGGGCAGAGCAGAGCTGCTGGTTCTTAGCAGACCCTGATCAGCTCTGCCTGTATACAATGTCACTACAGTGGGCTGTCTTTCTCTCTAATGCCTTATTCACATGTCAGTGTTTTGGTCAGTGTTTTCCATCAGTTATTGGAGCCTGCACAGACATAAGGTATAAGGGAAAGATGTGCACCTGTTTTGTGTTTAAAGCCGCACCTAGTTTTGGTTAAAAACACTGATGGAAATCACTGACCGAACAATGACTGTGTGAATGAGGCATAACTAAGGCTCCTTTGGATGCCCCAGTTACAATGGAAAAACTTCAAAATACGAAAAAATTACCAGTGTGCTTTAATAATCTCTTGGGAAACATATTATGTGTGAAAAATTAAAAAGTAAATTAAAATTCTAAAAAAAATACAAATAAAAATGACCAGGCTAACTGAAACAATCACCATTATCGCACCAATCTTGTGAAACTATACATATTATACAGTATTTAAACACTAAATAGGAAACTAATTGTAATAATATATTTATCAGTTTACATATTTAAAGCATATGTAGCTAAAGTAAAGAAAAAAGACTCAATTTTTTTTGCAGTTTTCCCCCAAATAAAACTGAGAAAGACTGAAAAAAATTCTCTATAAACTAAGTGGCACATTTATTAAGACTGGCGTCTAAAATAAACCCCTAAGCTGGTGGTGGATCCGCTGAAGTTATGAAGAGTCGCCGGCCTCTTCATAACATCGGCAGATCCTCCACCAGTTCTACATGTAAGACAGTTTCCTTGCTGTCTTACGTTTAGACCTTTTTCTAGGCCTGAAACAGGTGTAGAAAATGGTAAATAAGATGGGCCTGCCGGCCCGTCCCCTTCCACCCCCACTTTATTAGACCTGGCGTGACAGGGGATCAGTCGCAGATTGTGGCTCATCTAACCGGAAGTTAGGTGTATTTAAGAATGATAACTGACCCCCTAAGAGTGTTGCATGGAGACCAAATCAGTCCATAGGCTCTGTTAGATCATATGGACACCATGGAGGAGGGTCCCCAAATGTGTTCCCTCTTTTTTGAGCCAGAATGGAGAGCTACTCTGGAAGAGTATCTCCTGTTCTGGTAGACTCGAGCTCCCATTCTTAATGGCTACCACCGAATACTGTATTTGATCTTTTCGCCAAGGACTAGACCTGTGGCAATGAGTTGATCACTACCACGGATGCAAACTGAAAGAAATTGTATTTAATAAGACAACACTTTTATTGTACTGTTAACCACTTCCAGACCGGGCCATTTACTCCCTTCCTGAACAGGCCTAATTTTGCAAATCTGACATGTGTCACTTTATGTGGTAATAACTTTGGAACGCCTTTACTTAACCAAGCCATTCAGAGACTGTTTTCTCGTGACACAGTTAATGGTAAATTTGAGTCAATATGTTTTACCTTTATTTCTAAAAAAAATTCCAACAGTTAACGAAAATTTTAAAAAATTCACAGTTTTCTAAATTTAAATCTCTCTGCTTTTAAGACAGATAGTCATGCCTCATAAAATATTCATTAATTAACATTCACCATATGTCTACTTTATGTTGGCATCATTTTAGTAATGTAATTTTGATTGGTTTCCTGACCTGGGAAAACTGGATGCCCTAAAAGGAGTTTAATTTGTATTTGTCTCTGACCTCCTGACAAGGGCGTAGCTAAATGGTCATGGGCCCTGGTGCAAGAGTTCAGCTATTAGTGTTGGGCGCGAAAAGTTAAAATATTTGAATTTGAGAATTTGAGAATATTTAGAATATATTGTTATACACTCACCTAAAGAATTATTAGGAACACCTGTTCTATTTCTCATTAATGCAATTATCTAGTCAACCAATCACATGGCAGTTGCTTCAATGCATTTAGGGGTGTGGTCCTGGTCAAGACAATCTCCTGAACTCCAAACTGAATGTCAGAATGGGAAAGAAAGGTGATTTAAGCAATTTTGAGCGTGGCATGGTTGTTGGTGCCAGACGGGCCGGTCTGAGTATTTCACAATCTGCTCAGTTACTGGGATTTTCACGCACAACCATTTCTAGGGTTTACAAAGAATGGTATGAAAAGGGAAAAACATCCAGTATGCGGCAGTCCTGTGGGCAAAAATGCCTTGTGGATGCTAGAGGTCAGAGGAGAATGGGCCGACTGATTCAAGCTGATAGAAGAGCAACGTTGACTGAAATAACCACTCGTTACAACCAAGGTATGCAGCAAAGCATTTGTGAAGCCACAACACGCACAACCTTGAGGCGGATGGGCTACAACAGCAGAAGACCCCACCGGGTACCACTCATCTCCACTACAAATAGGAAAAAGAGGCTACAATTTGCACGAGCTCACCAAAATTGGACTGTTGAAGACTGGAAAAATGTTGCCTGGTCTGATGAGTCTCGATTTTTTTCTGTTGAGACATTCAAATGGTAGAGTCCGAATTTGGCGTAAACAGAATGAGAACATGTATCCATACTCTGATGGCTACTTCCAGCAGGATAATGCACCATGTCACAAAGCTCGAATCATTTCAAATTGGTTTCTTGAACATGACAATGAGTTCACTGTACTAAAATGGCCCCCACAGTCACCAGATCTCAACCCAATAGAGCATCTTTGGAATGTGGTGGAACGGGAGCTTCGTGCTCTGAATGTGCATCCCTCAAATCTCCATCAACTGCAAGATGCTATCCTATCAATATGGGCCAACATTTCTAAAGAATGCCATCAGCACCTTGTTGAAACAATGCCACGTAGAATTAAGGCAGTTCTGAAGGCAAAAGGGGGTCCAACACCGTATTAGTATGGTGTTCCTAATAATTCTTTAGGTGAGTGTATATTCGTATTTTCGAATATTCTAGATTTTTTTTCATCTGAACCCATGATCCCTCTCTGCTTCTTGCTTGTGGGCCAGTGAGAAGGCTGCAATGTCTTTATCTGAGCTTAGCAACATTCCTAGCAACCAATAGGAAAATTTCCTACCCCTTACTATATAAGAACCTCCCCAGCAGCCATTTTCTACAGTTTTTTAAAGTTCTGAGAGAGAGTGTCATTGCTGTGCTCTGTGCTTTCCACACTACATTAGATAGATAGTTAGATAGATAGCTTATATATATAATACAGATAGTTAATGGGAGATAGTCAGTGTAGGTTATATCCTGATATAGTGTAGCTGTTGCAGTGCAGTGTGTTAGGTAGTGTAGCTTAATTTGGGTTTGGCTGAGCTGGTGTGAGAACCTCTCTGTTGTTCCTGTTCTTCCTCCCTCCCTTGTATTTAACACATTGGTGCCAGTGCGGCCGGCCCCCGCCTCCCTCCCCTGTAGTTAACACATTGGTGGCCAGTGCGGCCGGCCCCCCCTCCCCTGTAGTACTGTAGATTCATTGGTGGCCAGTGGGCCTCCCCCTCCTAATTAAAATCTCCCCCCCTATATTTGTGGCAGCGGAGAGTACCGATCGGAGTCCCAGTTTAATCGCTGGAGCTCCGATCGGTAACCATGGCAAACAGGCTGCTACTGCAGTCCTGGTTGCCAGGGTTACTAAGCAATTTTTAGAAGCATTATACTTACCTGCGAGCTGCGATGTCTGTGACCGGTCGGGCGCTCCTCCTACTGGTAAGTGACAGGTCTGTGCTATAAGCAATGCGCCGCACAGACCTTTCACTTACCAGTAGGAGGAGTGCCCGGCCGGGGGGGTCCTGCAGTCATGTACACAGTTCTTTTAGTATATTCTAACCTGAAGCGTCCCCATCACCATGGGAACGCCTCTGTGTTAGAATATACTGTCGGATCTGAGTTTCACGATCTAACTCAAGTCCGATGGTATATTCTAACATAGAGGCGTTCCCATGGTGATGGGGACGCTTCAAGTTAAAATATACCATCGGATTGGAGAAAACTCCGATCCGATGGTATAAAAGGGACTCCTGACTTTACATTGAAAGTCAATGGGGGACGGATCCGTTTGCAATTGCACCATATTGTGTAAACGTTAAACGGATCCGTCCCCATTGACTTGCATTGTAATTCAGGACGGATCCGTTTGGCTCCGCACGGCCAGGCGGACACCAAAACGACATTTTTTTCATGTCCTTGGATCCTCCAAAAATCAAGGAAGACCCACGGACGAAAAAACGGTCACGGATTACGGACCTACGGACCCCGTTTTTGCGAACCTTGAAAAAAAAACGGTCGTGTGCATGAGGCCTTGTAGGAATCTGAATGCTATCACCTAATCCAAGTGGGTATATTATCATTGACAGATGCATTGTACTGACTGGGTTATGATAAGCAGCTGTCACACTAAAAGTGGCCATACACATTAGATAGAAGTTGGTTGATGGTTGAACATTGGTTGATGGTTGATAAATTTCCCAGACATGGTCATACCCATTTTAGTCCGTATTGGCAGATGTTCAGACTGGGCAGGCATGTTCAATGAAACCAGACGATTGAGGAAAAATCATTTCACAAACGTTCTTTCTTTGATCGAAGGATCTTTCATCTGACTACCGGACGAAAATATTGAACATGGCCAACTTCTTATTAGACTATAGTGGTCTGTTATTGATTACCTAAAATGATAATTTATTTTTAAACACTTGGTGACTAGCATGTTTTGGGCTTTAGTGACCAAGCCTTTTTTTTGGTTTTTTATTGTTGAATTCCAAGAGCTATAACATTTTTATTTTTATGTCTATGTAGCCATGTGAGGACTTTTTTTTTAATGTGGTGTACATTTTTTGGCATAAATAACATGATAACTTTGCTCTTTGGGTCAGAATGATTGGTAATACCATACCATACCAGTACATTTTTATTTTTTTTGTTTGTTTTTCACTTTTTACTAATTTTGCACAATAAAACCCCTTTAAAAAAATGTTTTTGCGTTTCTGCATCCCAAGACACAGAATTTGTTTATTTTCCTTTCTATGGAACTGTTGGAGGGCTTGATTTTCGCAGGACGACTTGTAATTTTTATTGTTATCATGTTGGCGTACATAACACTTTTTGATCGCTTTCTATTTTGTTTTTTTATTGGATAATAAGCAAAAACAACAATTCTGCCATTTTTGTCTTTTTTTGCGGCAATCACTGGATAAATTACATGTGTATTTAAAAAAAACTTGCTTTAAACTTTTTTTTACTAGTCCCATAAGGGGACTTTAACAGTTGATCTTTTGATTGCTTGAATAAAACATTGTACTGCTTATGCAGTACCATGTATTATACTTTCAGTGCTATACTGTCTGTCACTAGCTGGTTGCGCCTCTCTGCCCCATCCTTCTAGTCATACACTGCAGCAATGTTTTTACTCTCCTAAACGAACATTCTCCATTTTAAGACATACTGTATAGACTTCTATGGTCAGCATGTAATTTGGTCCTTCAATGAATTAATACCTTTCTCTCAAGACTGACTTAGCAAAGAATTTTACTTTAGGAGGGGGAGGGAGGAGAAAGAGGCATTTTTTTGCTTCACATGTACCATTGATATATGCAACATTTTTGAAAGGTTAGTGATCATTGAAGTGTCCCTAAAAAAAACATTCAATTGTTGTCAACTATGTTGAACAACAGATTTTATCTCTGCAGAAACATTTATGTTGGTGAACACAATATTCTCCACGTAAGATCATGATGCAGGAGTTATTTTTGCTGGCCATAATGCGTTACCGTTCATGCAGATGTTTAACATTAAAAACTTCCATAGGTTACTTGGTTTGAAGCTGATATAATGATGCTGATGTCTGTACATTCCTAAATCCAGACGATTTGAAGTATACGTAGGTCGTTTTCCAACATAACTCACTGCTGAATATTAGGATAAGAACATTTCCCTCAAAAAGTCTGGAAACAAGACTTCCTGTGCTGCCCTCTACTGTCGCATTGCTTTAAATTCTGTTGTTTCTTGGAAAATTGACTAATATTCGATGTGGCCACCATTTAGGGTTGGGGCGAGAGGCAGAGGCATAATAGCCAATGGTACAGTGTCTGACAATGCTATTAGACATAACCATTTACCATACATATATGAACATTAGACACATTGATATAGCCATGCATGTTCAGCAGAAACAAATGTGCATGTTTGGCTTTGCTCTCAATTAGGTTTTCACCAGTTCAGTTACCTTTTGGTATTTTTCATGGTAAAAACTGCAAACTTGATTTCTGCATAACTTTTGGCATGAAAAAATATCAGAACTCCAAATATAGTGTAATTTTGAATAAAATTGATTACCCAGTCAGTAAAGTGTTAGGAAATAAATGTAGATTAGCAGGCACACTCTATAATTGGAGTGGTATAGAATATTTAATAAGTATTCAGAATAATGGATATATCATTAATAAAATTAATAAAATAACAGAATAAAATTGATAATGATAAAAGTATACAATATAGTAATAAAAACGAGTTGGAGATAATCTGCAATCTATATAGAGGAATAAAGGGTGGCTTAAGGGTCCAGTAGTTTTACAGGGAATCCAAAATAGTAAATCAATTTAGCACATATAGTCCTTTCATAGAGAATATTGAAAAAACTCGATTGACATAAATTCGCAGCAAATTTTCGGATGGTAGCAGATTTTCGGGTTGTAACTGATACAAATTAATAGTTCCATACACAATAGCTTAGTAAATACTAGTAAAAGTATAAATGTTCGGTAAAAAATGAACAGAAAACCCTCCTATAGATAAATAGCATGTCAGAGGGAATCTGTCATAGAACTCACATGCAGGGCGAAATACTCAGGTAACGTATGCCTCAGCGCGGCGTCCCGCGACTTCTTTTGTAATTTTGTTGCCTCTGTCATTGATACCAATGGACTTGGAAAACCTGTTTACAAACTCCTGCATTTCATCTGAATGGGTTAATATTAGAGATGATATTTGTTTGGTGGTAAAAGGTGAATTGCGTCATGGATTCCGTTTACCACGGACCATAATGCAATTCTATGATGGAATGCCTTTAGAGGCATTCCGTTATTCATTCCATCATAATAGAAGTCTATGGGCTGCAAAACTGATCCGTCCCATTTCCGTTATGTAGGAGAGGACTCCCCTACATAACAGAAATGGGATAGATACGTTTTGCAGCCCATAGACTTCTATTATGATGGAATGAATAACGGAATGCCTCTAAAGGCATTCTGTTATGCATTCTGTCACAGAATTGCGTTATGGTCCGTGGTAACGGAATCCATAACGCAATTCACCTTTTACCACCAAAAGAAGTGTGAACGAATTTCAAAATATGAAATGTAATGAAAGAACAGCGGCTACACCCACCTATCGCTGTAGATATGAGGTGCTCACCTCTATTGGCCTCACCCTAAGGCCTAAGTAGCAAGATATGAAAAAATAATTGAAAGGGGCACTCTCTACATAAGGGAACACATATGGAAATATCGATTCACCCAGAAAAATGATACTATGGTTTTAATATATTGACATAATATACGTGGTAATACTCAATGAATCTAAAATACACTTATCATTAGAATAAGGACTATTGTTGTATCTGGCAGCAATATAATTGCTTTCCCCCTCAACCTGCGCTAAATTGCATGGAATTGTTAGAGACCCAAAAGTCCTTTTAAGGACTATAGTTGTATCTCGCTGCAATATATATTATTAGCACAACCTGCGCTAAATTGCGTGCAATTGTTAGTGCCGCTTCTGATAGTGACACAACCTCTGCTACATCTTTTATTTTACATTTGCGCAGCTTAAATATCTGTGACATTCAGCGCAATTGTTTGGTCGCTGGTTACAGCAGCGACATTACCAGTGCTACACCTCCTGTATAACGTTTGTGCCTCCTAAATATCAGTGACATTAATTCAGTGTAATTTTTTATTAGCCGCTGGTGACAGCGACATTACTTGCGCTATACCTCCTGTATAACGTTTGAGCACCCTAAAATTATCTGTGACATTCAGTGTACTTTTTTCATAGACGCTGCAGACAGCGACATTACCTGCGCTACATATCCTGTTTAACGTGTGCGCATCCTAAAAATATCTGTGACATTCTGTGTACTTTATTTGCGCCTACACTTACAAAACCTGTGCTACTGTACATGTGACATACTTGCAAGCATATATACCATTTAATATGCGCAAGGCGAGCAGTAAGGGACAGGAAATTAGCCGTGCTGCTGATGGTGCACACAGAGGTCGTGGCCCTGGGCGTGGTGAAATAGTGCCTGTGCCAGAGCACAAAAAACCCACTCATCCACGATAGCTTCATGTCCCAGTTTGCAGGGTGGCGCAGAACTCCACTCTCAAAGTCAGACCAGTCCCCTGTCCAAGACGTAGGCCCGGATGCCTCCCGCCATGCACCTGGACCTTCGCAAGCACCATCAGCTAGCACATCCACTTCTGTGTCCCAGCGTAGCGAGCGTACAGATGTTTATACCCCAGGCCTTTGAACGAAAGCGCAAATATCCAGCCACAGGCCATAGCACTAAATGTGCTGGCCTTGGAAATGTTGCCATTTTGGCTTGTGGACACTGAGGCTTTCCGCAGCCTGATGGCGGTGGCCGTCCCACGTTACTCTGTCCCCAGCCAATTATTTTCACGGTGTGCAGTCCCAGCCTTACACCAGCATGTATCCCGTAACATCACCCGTGCCCTGACCAACGCAGTTATTGGGAAGGTCCACTTAACGACTGACACATGGACAAATGCTTTTGGCCAGGGAAGCTACACTGGGTGAACGTTGTGGAGGCCGAGAGCAAGTCGTACCCTGGGATAGCACAGGTGCTACAGACTCCAAGGATTCGGGCCCAACTTCCATCAGGGTTTCCGCCACCACCTACGTTATCGGCTGCAACCCCCCCTTCTCCTCCTCCGCCTCCTCCTCCACTTCCACCTCTGAATTATCATCTTGCAGCACCAGTCAGACATCAGTCAGCAGCTGGAAGCAGTGTAGCACTGCAGTGGGGAAGCACACTTTGAGTGGGTGGCACACTACCAGTGTCACCTCTCGTTATCATCTTGGCAAAGAGTGGCAGCACAATCTAATGACCTGACAGTGGGACTGGCATTTGGTTATCTTCAGTTCATGAACATTGCATGAGAGCGGCAGCGCCACACATTTCTCCAGAGGGGTCTGTCTCATAAGGTGGGTTACAGCTCCCCTACCTTACAAGTCTGCCAGTTTGACAATCAAAAGTGGGAGAAAGGAGGATGACAGATGCAAGAAAAAACTGATTTATGGGGTAAATGCTTTTTAAGCATGAAGCATATTTACATAAATTGTCAAATGCAAATAATTTATCAGGTGCAGTGTCCAGCTGGCTGCATATAAAGGATTTCAATCTCTTTCCTCCTACACATCTTCATAAATAGCTCCATTGTCCACAGCCTGTTAATTATTGCACTTCATTTTATTTTCCATAGTGAGAGAATCACAGATGTGTGAAAACAGCGAGGCACGTGGAGTCCCTGCAGTAGTGTATTCTCCCAGAACCCATTTATATGCCAAAGTGGATCTACAGCAGACCTTCCCCGTATGGAGGGGATAAACACTTATGTTTCCATATGCATTTTTAAAGGGCATCTGTCAGCAGATTTGTATATATGACACTGGCTGACCTGTTACTTGTGCACTTGGCAGCTGAAGGCATTTGTGTTGGTCCCATGTTCATATGTGCTCATATTGCTGAGAAAAAATATGTTAATATATGCAAATGAGCCTCTACGAGCAGCGGGGGCGTTGCCATTGCACCTATTGGCTCAGCTCTCTCTGCAACTTCTGTGCCTTCTCCGCTTTGATTGACAGGGCCAGGCAGTGTAAATGTCATCACACCTGGCCCTGGCAATCATAGTGCAGAGGACGCTGCAGTTGCAGAGAAAGCAGAGCCTCTAGGTGTAATGGCAACTAACCCGTTGCTCTTACAGGCTTGCATTTATTAAAAATGCTTTTTTTTCTCAGCAATGTCGGCACCTATGAACATAGGACCAACACAGATGCCTTCAGCTGCCAAGCACACATGTAACATGTCAGCCAGTTTCTTTGGTACAAGTCTGCTGACAGATGCCCTTTAAAAATGTATCAGGAAGAAATGTCAGAAAATGTCAGAAAACAGGCTGAACAGGTGCTTTATAAATATGAACACTATATTTCTCAATGTAGCAGACAACTGGCATAAATACACTGATAACCCCCCGTTCTATGCAGCGCATACTATAAACTGGCTCCTTGCAGCCACCACTAGGGGGAGCCCAGTGTGTAATATTTTCTACAGTCACCCTTGAACTCAATAGATGCTGTAAAAAAAAATGTTGGCACTGAACTCCTTTTAGTGGCGACTCCAGGAAAATGGTGTTGTTTTATGTTGGAAAGTTGAAGTTGGAGTTCAGCTTCAGCCTTTCCCCCTAACTCCTGGAAAACCCTTTTAGTTCTGTTCTGTATTTACTTTCACATGACACCAAGTCTAAAAAGTGAGATGAAGCCTAATATGGTAGATTACAGATTGTAGAGGGGGGAAAAATTGTGAGTCAAATATTAAGCAAAGAAACCTTAAGTAATTATCTTCGAGGCAGGAAAGTCAACGCTGCAAGTTGGTAACAATGCGCTCCGTTGTTATTATAAATGCTAATTACAGACCAAGAATTCTCAGCGTCAGTTCTGTCTTTTGGTAAACTTTGAGAATATTCTATTTTGCAAGTCTCCAGTTGACCTTATCAAATACTTAGATAGTAATTACAGCCTTGGAGTGCAAAAATATTTCCTTTCTCATCACAGAAATGATATTAAATGCATTAAGTAATTAAATGTTTCAGCCTCGTCCCTGAGACGTGTGCCACTTTTCACAGTAGGTATAAATCAAAATAAAGAAGATTTAGAGCCAAAAGAAAGGGATTCTGTTTCCTAATGGAAAATATCTAATTATTGCCAATGGCTCCTGCCTCCTATGCTATGTACATGTGAAGATGTGGCATAAGAACTTGCTCATGTGGAGGCTATGACTGACCATTTGAGTTACATAGTTAATTCGGTTGAAGAAAGTCCATCAAGTTCAACCAAGGGATAGGTGGGGAGACGTGTATTCAATTTAAAAGTCTAGTCTGGTTTGGAAAACCCATTTGGAAATTCAATTTTTAGGGTACTTTGAATTGCGAACAGCTACAAAGAGGATCCCCTACTCTGGAGGACCTGGCACGTCGATCCATTTTACCAACGGCCCATTAATTTCAATCAGAACTGTGCAATACTTTATAGGACCAGTGGTGGCACTGCACTTTCAACCAGGTTTCCAGCCGTGTTGCACCCTCTGATCAGCTTGAGGGACCTTTGTATCAAATTGAGTTGCATAGAGCTGATGGCACTTTAAAATTTTTATTACCAAGTCAATATGTTTTACTTCCTTTGGCTATTACATGACCAGGAGCATGGCTAGTTGCATAGAAAATGGGGCCTTGGGTAGGAAACAAAGTAGGACCCAGGCATACTTTTCTTATGCACTATATACTAATGGACAAAAAAGTCCTCAAATACTATTACATTCTACATAATACCACCATATGACAGCCAAAGAGTATGTTCTTCTGCCCCATTCCAGGTTGCTCCTGGTGGTTCTGCAATTTCCCAGTTGGCACCTAAACAAAAACCTGCCCTGATTAGACAGTGATTTAGTGGGGTTATTGAGGAGGAGCTAGGGTGAATTATCCACCAATTCTATAAATCAGAGAGGATTAATAGCAAAATTGCTGAAATGTATGGCATTTTGACACATTAATGAAGAGGCAAGATGTGCTTCAGATACTATTCAAGTATTGACTATGTTTTACTACTATATTTTACTACTGTGTTACTATGTATTGGTTAAATTACAAAATTAGGTTGTCTATGTAGACTGTGGAATAATTCATGTCTGGTAATGGACTGGTAATTTGACATATTTCAGAGGAGGTGTCTCTGTTTCTTGCTCATCTGCTGGTTAAGTACTCTGACTTGCTAGGTGTCTAATTACTATGATTAAGCACTCACTAAGGGTTAGATACACATGTTGTCTACATACATGGTGACCATTGTGATTATTTTTAACATAATGCTCTAATAGATATTGGATTAAAGGGATTAACCCATCTCAGACATTGATGACATACTGCTAGGACATTCCAGCAATGTCACATAGATGCAGGTCCCACCTATTGGACCTGGTGTTATCTCCAAAACGAGGCTCCTGAAGTGAATGGAGAGCAGCCGCATTTGCACAGCTACCCTCCATTCACGGCTATCAGAGTTCAGAAAATAGCCAAACGCTGGCTTGGCTACTTCTGTTAGTCGCATAGTGATGAATGGAGAGGTGGCTGTGCTTGCGGGTGCCCTCTCCATTTACCGCTATGGGACTTCCAAAAAAAGTTGAGCGCGATAAATGGAGAGAACGCCACACATGCACTGTGCGCTCTTCTTCACTTCGTAAGTTTCGGTTTGGAGATTGAAGCAGGGATGGGCCAACCTCAGATTGAAGTAGGGATGGGCCAACTGAGATGGGCCAACCTCATTAAAGTTTGAAAGCTGGTGTTGGAATCCCTTATATTTATCTTTATTATATGTACTAGGGAACCGGCCTGTAGATTGTCTTTGTATGTAAGAACTTAGAATTCCCTGGGATTGTCTCCATCTACAATTACTATTGTGGTTACTAGAGATGAGCGAAGTTTTGGAAAATTCGATTCTGCTTCGATTTTGCAAAAAAAAATTGCTTCATCACGAAGCACATTTTTTTGACAGTAGGGGGTGCAATGACAGGGAGCTGCGATAGCGCCGCTCCCCATCATTGTACCCCTCAGATGCCATGTTCATAGCTGATCGCGGCATCTGAGAATAATAAGAGTGTAAAATAAACAGAATTTTTTTTTTATCATACTTAATGCCTCAATTTGCTCACAACGAGCCGGCCGCCGACATCTTGATTGAAGATCTGGCGCAAAATATCATGCGGCCCAAGATGACATTGTCACGCCGGCCAGCGTTACAGTGTTCATTTTAGGACATGGTCAGATATCATTGTCAAGTATCAGAATAATGCCAGTGTGACACCTGACCCTGACGTTGATATTTGACTCTGACATCTGAGTTTGACTTATTGTCTTCATAAGTCAGGGTTAAAGTGAGAATGAGTTACAGATATACTGTGTATTTGTATGCTAAATCACACAACCAAAGAAAGTCTACAGCTGAGCTTATAGCAAAGTCTACAGCTGAGCTTATAGCATAGTCTCAGAAAAGAGACTTTTAGGTTTACTGTGTATTTGTCTTTTGAATAATATAGCTAAAAGTCATTACGATGCTGATTAGCGAGAAGTGAAAAGTCAGACATCAGGGTCACACATTACTTGAATTTGTCTCTTTTCTAGGGCTCAATAAAATGTATTTAAAAAAAAAAAGACTGATAGGGGTTTTGAACCCAAGAACACTGCATGTGAGGCAAGTGTCTAAACCACTGAGCTATAGCTTCAGTGATGTATGATATGTCATCTTATAGCAGTTCAGACACAGCTATAAGCTCAGCTGTGGACTTTCTTTGGTTGTGTGATTTAGCATACAAATACATAGTATATCTGTAACTCATTCTCACTTTGAACCTGACCTATGAAGACAATAAGTCAGACTCAGATGTCAGAGTCAAATAAAAGTCAGGGTCAGGGTCAGTTGTCAGATTCAGGTGTCAGGGTCAGGTGTCACACTGACATTATTCTGATACTTGACAGTGATAACTGACCATGTCCTAAAATGAACACTGCACAGCGTGGTGATGTCATACGTCACCACACACAGGATTTCGGCCGAAATCTTCAATCAAGATGGCAGCGGCCAGGCTGTTGCAAGCAAATGGAGCAGGTAAGTTTGATTTTTGTGTTTCGTTTTTTACACTATTTCAGGTTAAATCAATTCGCTACCATGAAGCACGAGGAAATTTGGCTTCGCGGCTAATAAAATTTATCCTGCAATTCGGATTGAATTCCACTTTGTTGGATTGGATTTGCTCATCTCTAGTGGTTGCTATTCACTTTTTGTTCTGTTTCTAAAGATCCCTTTAGACGGGATGATACAGCAGGTGATTGTTGGGAAGGAATCGTTCCTTCCTGGAAATCGCCTGCTCATGAGTGGAAGAGACCGGCTAATACCATAGTTCCTCCCCATACAGACTCGTTGTTTACACAGCATGATCTTCTGCCGGCAAACTACGATTTTTGTGTCTGCACAAACAATCTATTACCTGATGAATGAGCGTTTCACTCATTCGGTAATCGGCAGCACTTTTACACCCCCAGATAATCTGGCAGACTCTCGTCCCGTGTAAAGGGCCCTTTATTTAGGTAAGTATCTCTTTGAACCACACCATTGACAATACCAAGGGCTCCAAATACAGGTAAGCTTTCTCCATCAGGTGAATGAGAGTGCTGATAACAGCTGAATGATAGCACTCCATTACTCCCACTCACAGTGAATGGGATTATCGGAAAACGGCACATAGGTGCTCTGCTCGTCCCGCTCTATAGCCAAGAGCTGGAGTTTCTACACCTTCATTCTCAGGAATGGTGGGAGCCACAAAGGTTGGGGAACCACACCTAACTTTCTTTAATGACCTGTCTGATTGACGATGGACAAGTTTGATAAAGGACATTACTATTCAATGACATTACTATTGTAACTTTTATGTAGTAATCCAGTCTGGAAATAATTCAGTCTGCTCTGGGGATAAATTGCATAAATAGAAAGTATAGGAGGCCAGATTAGATGGGTTATTTTGTAATTATCTCCTGTCAAAATCCTGTGTTTACTGTCTTCCTAATCTTTTCTAGTAATTATGCTAATTGCATCATTTGTGATGACAGATGTAAAATGTAACTAATTGTCACATAGCTGTAAAGTTCACTATAAACACAATGATATAATTGCCCCAATGAAGACCGGGGGTTTCTCACTACAAGATAAGATAAGAGTACCATTTTGAATTTTTTTTTGGACCAGGCTGTGATGTTTTTAGGTAATTATGGTAATCTTGGGGGAGGGTATAATTTTCCTATTATTTTGAGTATTGGGGTCAAAATTTTCTGTATGATGGCAAAATCTGTGGAAACTGAAAATTTTCCTCAAGGCTTAAAAAAAGGGGTTACCCCACAAATTGAGAGAACTAAAAATATCTTGAATAACACACTCTATTATTTTAACCATTTAAATGCAAAAAAGCACTGCTTCTCAGTGTCATTTTGACCCTTTTTGCCTCTTTACTCACTTCTCTGCAGCTCTGGTTTCTTCATTTTATGTGTCGTTATGATCATCAGTCGTATGGCCTGTTTGCAGCTCAGTCCCATCCAACTGAATCGGCCTGGGCTGCAATACCAAGCTGCAATACCAAGCTATACAATGTATGGTGCTGTGCTTACAATGCTGTGACGAGGCCATAGTGTTCACCAGAGCGCCAAAGCCTTTTCAAACAGCTGATTGGCGGGGGGGCTGAGTTTGACCCCAACCAATCAGATATTGATGACCTGTCCTGATGTAGGCTGGATGTACATCCTCAGTGAAACACAGTTAATATGGTTCAGTCTGTAACTTTTACTTTAATATTGTAGTACAACTGTCACGGCTGTGTCATGGTCTGGTGGTAGTAGACCATGACACTTGTGCCGTGCATGCTTGTTGCCATCGGCAACGTGTTGTTTCAGCATGTTTGGTCACTTCCACTTTTAGTTTGGTGTTCCTTCCCATTTTGGTGTGTACGGGGTTAAGGTGTGCAAGGTGGAGCTGGTTGTAACCTCATGGCTCTTCTTATTTTGGAGTTGTGAGCTGGAGGTCAGTTGTTTGTCTGCCTTTGTAGGAGAAGGAGCTTTGCTCCTCTCTGGATGTGTCACCTGTCCGTGAGGGCCTCCTTGTGTAAAACCAAGGTCTTTAGTGATGTCTTCCAATGTTCTCCTCTTTGTTCCCTACCTTACCTGTTGTTATGTTTGTTGTGGGTTTGTTTTGGGGATTTGTTGTTATGTCTAGTTTGGTGTTCTATGTCTTGCAATGACAGCATTAGTAAATGATGTCTGAGAGAGACTGAGATACATAGCTATGGGTGTTAACATACAGCATGTATAAAAACACACCGCACGGGCACATGTCTCATGGTTTTTCATATTCCAGAGCTTCCTAAAAATTGTCCCTTATTGGAGGCACAGTGTTACAGGATAAAAAATAAAAAAGCGGCACAAGTGTTGATTGTCAGAAGTGTCTGTTGTGAATGAGCTTAAAAAAATATCCTTTTTAATTGGGAGCAGCAGCAGTGCAGTGTGGATGTAGAAAGGGTACATTACGGATATAGCGGAATGCGCCGCAATAGTGGCAGCAGCAGGCGCAGTATAGCATGGAAAATACTGTACAAGGCTGGCTATGGGTAGTAGTGGGAATAGTAACATAGTAACATAGTTTATAACACCGAAAAAAAGACATCTGTCCATCCAGTTCGGCCTGTTATCTTGCAAGTTGATCCAGAGGAAGGCAAAAAAAAAACGCTGTGAGGTAGAAGCCAATTTTCCCCACTTAAGGGGGAAAAAATTACTTCCCGACTCCAATCAGGCAATCAGAATAACTCCATGGATCATGACCCATCTCTAGTAGCTATAGCCTGTAATATTATTATACTCCAGAAATACATCCAGGCCCCTCTTGAATTCTTTTATTGTACTCACCATCACCACCTCCTGAGGCAGAGAGTTCCATAGTCTCACTGCTCTTACCGTAAAGAATCCCCTTCTATGTTTGTGTACAAACCTTCTTTCCTCCATACGCAGAGGATGTCCCCTTGTCACAGTCACAGTCCTGGAGATAAATATATGATGGGAGAGATCTCTGTACTGACCCCTGATATATTTATGCATAGTTATTAGATATCCCCTCAGTTGTCTTTTTTCTAAAGTGAATAACCCTAATAGCTCTGCTATGTCTGTCTTGTTCACAGGAGCCCAGAACTGTACACAGTACTCCATGTGTGGTCTGACTAGTGATTTGTAAACTGGTAGGACTATGTTCTCGTCACAGGCATCTATGCCCCTTTTGATGCAAGCCATTATCTTGTTGGCCTTGGCAGCAGCTGCCTGACACTGGTTTCTACAGCTTAGTTTATTGTTCACTAAAATTCCTAGGTCCTTTTCCATGTCAGTGTTACCCAGTGTTTTTTGTACATTAATATGTACGGGTGACTTGCATTATTCCTTCCCATGTGCATAACCTTACATTTGTCAGTGTTAAACCTCATCTGTCACTTATCTGCTCAAGCCTTCAATCTATCCAGATCCCTCTGTAGCAGTATACTGTCCTCTTCCATGTTAATTACTTTACACAGTTTATTGTCATCTGCAAAAATATATATTTTACTGTGCAAGCCTTCTACAAGACCCCTGAGGTACTCCACTAGTGACAGTTACCCAATCTGAGTGTGTACCATTAATAACCACCCTCTGTTTTCTATTACTGAGCCAGTTACTTACCCACATACATACATTTTCTCCCAGTCCAAGCATTCTCATTTTATATACTAACCTTTCATGCGGTACAGTGTCAAATGCTTTGGAGAAGTCCAGATATACGACATCCATTGATTCGCGCGCTGTCAAGTCTAGAACTTACCTCCTCATAGAAACTGATTAAATTAGTTTGACATGACTGATCCCTCATGAAGCCATGCTGATTATTTTCATTGAGGTACTCCAAGATGGCATCTCTTAGAAAACTTTCAAACAGTTTACCCACAACAGATTTTAAACTTACCGGCCTATAGTTTCCCGGCTCTGTTTCTGGACCCTTTTTGAATATTGGCACCACATTTGCTGTGCGCCAATCCTGTGGAACACTCCCTGTCAGTATAGAGTCCTTAAATATCAGAAATAAGGGTCTGGCTATGACATTACTTAATTCTCTTAGGATACAGGGGTGTAAGCCATCTGGTCCTGGCGATTTGTCCATTTCTTTTTAAAACGCCATTGTACTTCTTCCTGGGTCAGACAGGGCACTTTTAATCGGGAATTTACGTTTTAAATTCTGCATTTCACCTGACAGTTTATTTTCCTCAGTGAATACAGTGGAGAAACAAATATTTAATAGCTTTGCTTTCTCCTCGTCGCTCTCTGCAACTCCCCCCTTATTACTCTGTATAGGGCCGACACCTTCAGATTTATACTTTTTGCCATTTATATAATTGAAGAACATTTTAGGGTTAGTTTTGCTCTCTTTGGAAATTAATCTCTTGGTTTCTAGTTTGGCTGCTTTTATTTATTTTTTACATATTCTATTTTTTTCCTTATAGTTTTTCAGTGCTTCCTCACTACCCTCCTGTTTTAGTGATTTAAATGCTTTCTTTTTGTCATTTATTGCTTTCTTTACATTTCTATTTATCCACATTGTTTTTTTTTTCTTGTTCCTTAACCTAGTAATAGTAGTAGAGTTTGTTGCGGCAGATGCTTTGTGTTAATGGTGATGGCAGTAGGGGATTAACAGCAAGGAACAGCAGCAGCTAAAGCAGCGGCAGCCATATGTTACATATGGATGCTAGTTAGGCAGACAGACAGCAACAGTGGCAAGATAGGGCACCGCCAGCACGGCAATGTGTATTCATTGAAGTTAGCCTGAGATGTGAGAAAATATCAGTATTGATGCATTAATCACATACATATGCTGCTTAAAGAAATTTAACCCCCACCAAACAAAATGTCAAATTTCAACCGTGTGGAAACTGAAGACACATAAACCGATGATTGAGAGGCATTAGTAGCATGATGCAGGCTGTATAGAATGTGATGGTAAGCAGGTCGCAGCATTGGCATGATGCAGGTGGCAGCAGCTGCTGTACAGAATGTGATGGTAGGCAGAGAGACAGCAACAGTGGCAAAATGGGGCACCGCCAGCAAGGTGAGGTCTATTAATCAGAATCAGCTGGAGGAGTGTGAAAAACCTCCTGAATCCAGGCTTGTTTCATTTTGACAAAAGTGATGTTTTGGACACTGGCACAGGACATCTTGGTCCGTTTGGGTGTCACCACAACCCCCCATGGTGCTGGAAATCCTTTCCGAAATGACACTGGAGGCAAGGCAGGAAAGAAGATAAGCGTGCTGTGCCAGTTTGGGCCAATGTTCCAGTCTGCCTGCCCAGAAATCCATGGGATCAGGGAACAGGGTACTGTATGTGACCGAAACGGGTCATAGTTGAGGTAGGCCTGAACCTAGGCGTTGAGGCGAGAGCTGTCGGTTTGCTTACTGGCCTCAGCCTGGTGCAGTACATGGAAAAACTGCTCCATCATGTTAAGGAGACTGAAACAGCTGCTGCTGCGGCTTCTGCTGTTCATGGCGGCGGGATGAGGGTGACTCTGCAGGGAGCAGAGAGGGGCCTCCCTTTCAGACACAGTGGCAGCAGGCATCTGCTTGCTGTAAGCTGCACACACTGAGTACACCGTGTTTCCTGGTAGTAATGTAATTTGTCCTCCCTTTCTGCCAGAGGAAAACATTTCCCCGTTTTGCTTTGGAAGCAAGGATCTAAAAGCATGGCTATACAGTAATCATCAGACTGCTTAACGTCAATGATATGCCTGTCACTGTGTAAGAAAGCGAGCATATAGGTGGCCATTCTGGCCAGCGTGCCAGAGGAGCCACTTCTTTCCGGCTCTGCCCCCCACCCACTGAGATGATTGGGTGTGTTGGCCGGTGCCATTCTCATCATTGTCCTCTTGGTCCTCCACTTTGAATTCCTCCTCTTGCAGTGGCAGCTCCTCATCTTCCTCGTCTTCATCATCCTCCTCCTCCATGGCAGATTCCCTTTGAGTGTCCCCAACAGCTATAGGGCGGACATCAAGATACGTCAGCTGCTCTTCTTTCACCTTGGTTCTCCTGCTGTATAAGCGTCAGCGTCTGTTTTAAGATAAATATGAGTGGGATGACGTTGTTCATGTCACAGTTGTCCCTGCTGACAAACTTTGCGGCGTCTTCAAATGGCTTCAACACCCGGCAGGTGTCTCAGATGAGCTGCCACTGTCTGACCTCAAAGCAACACATGCTCCCTGCTGCTGAGGCTGTCAGGTGCATGACAAAATTGTTCATGGCTTTCTGCTGCTCATACAGATGCTCAAGCATGTGCAATGTCGAATACCATCGAGCAAATTGTGAATTTAGTGGAGTAGTATCAGGCATTTAGTCTCTGCAGGTCCGTGAAAACATTCCTCGCCACATAAGAGTGGTTCAAGTGCTTGGACAGTCTCCTGGACTTTACCAGCACCTTGCACAAGCCAGTGTACTTATTTAGTAAGCGCTGCACCACTAGTTTATCCCCTTAAGGACTCAGCCCTATTTCACCTTAAGGACTTGGCCATTTTTTGCAAATCTGACCAGTGTCACTTTAAGTGCTGATAACTTTAAAACGCTTTGACTTATCCAGGCCATTCTGAGAATGTTTTTTCGGCACATATTGTACTTCATGACACTGGGAAAATGAAGTAAAAAAAATTCATTTTTATTTATAAAAAAATACCAAATTTACCAAAAATTTGTAATAAATTGCAAATTTCCAAGTTTAAATTTCTCTACTTTTATAATACATAGTAATACCTCCAAAAATAGTTATTAATTTACACTCCCCATATGTCTACTTCATGTTTGGATCAATTTGGGAATGATATTTTATTTTTGGGGGATGTTACAAGGCTTAGAAGTTTAGAAGAAATTTTCAAAAACCCACTTTTTAGGGACCAGTTCAGGTCTGAAGTCACTTTGTGAGGCTTACATAATAGAAACCACCCAAAAATGACTCCATTCTAGAAACTACACCCCTCAAGGTATTCAAAACTGATTTTACAAACTTTGTTAACCCTTTAGGTGTTGCACAAGAGTTATTTGCAAATGGAGATGAAATTTGAGAATTTCAATTTTTTGCCAAATTTCCATTTTAATCCATTTTTTCCATTAACAAAGCAAGGGTTAACAGCCAAACAAATTGCTATATTTATTGCCCCGATTCTGTAGTTTGCAGAAACACCCCATATGTGGCCGTAAACTACTGTACGGGCACACAGTAGGGCGTAGAGGGAAAGGTGCGCTGTATGGTTTTTGAAAGGCAGATTTTGCTGGACTGTTTTTTTTGACACCATGTCCCATTTGAAGCCCCCCTGATGCACCCCTAGAGTAGAAACTCCATAAAAGTGACCCCATCTAAGAAACTACACCCCTCAAGGTATTCAAAACTGATTTTACAAACTTTGTTAACCCTTTAGGTGTTGCACAAGATTTAATGGAAAATAGAGATACAATATCAAAATTTCACTTTTTTGGCAGATTTTCCATTTTAATAATTTTTTTCCCAGTTACAAAGCAAGGGTTAACAGCCAAACCAAACTCAATATTTATGGCCCTGATTCTGTAGTTTACAGAAACACCCCATATGTGGTATTAAACTGCTGTACGGGCACACGGCAGGGCGCAGAAGGAAAGGAATGCCATATGGATTTTGGAAGGCAGATTTTGCTAGACTGTTTTTTTGGACACCATGTCCCATTTGAAGCCCCCCTGATGCACCCCTAGAGTAGAAACTCCATAAAAGTGACCCAATTTTAGAAACTACGGGATAGGGTGGAGGTTTTGTTGGTACTAGTTTAGGGTACATATGATTTTTGGTTGCTCTATATTACACTTTTTGTGAGGCAAGGTAACAAGAAATAGCTTTTTTGGCACCGTTTTATTTTTTTGTTATTTACAAAATTCATCTGACAGGTTAGATCATGTGGTATTTTTATAGAGCAGGTTGTCACGGACGTGGCGATACCTAATAATATGTATACAATTTTTTTATTTATGTAAGTTTTACACAATGATTTCATTTTTGAAAACAAAACAAAACATGTTTTAGTGTCTCCATAGTCTGAGAGCCATAGTTTTTTCAGTTTTTGGGCGATTATCTTAGGTATGGTCTCATTTTTTGTGGGATGAGATGACGGTTTGATTGGCACTATTTTGGGGTGCATATGACTTTTTGATTGCTTGCTATTACACTTTTTGTGACGTCAGATGACAAAAAATGGCTTTTTTTACACCGTTTTTATTTTTAGTTTTTTACGGTGTTCACCTGAGGGGTTAGGTCATGTGATATTTTTATAGAGCTGGTCGATACGGACGTGGAGATACCTAATATGTGTACTTTTTTTTTAATTTATGTAAGTTTTACACAATGATTTTATTTTTGAAACAAAAAAAATCTAGTTTTAGTGTTTCCATAGTCTAAGAGCCATAGTTTTTTCAGTTTTTGGGTGATTATCTTGGGTAGGGTATGATTTTTGCGGGATGAGATGACTGTTTGATTGGTACTATTTTGGCGTACATGCGACTTTTTTGATCACTTTTATTACCTTTTTTGGGAAGTAAGGTGGGCAAAATTTCAATTTCCTCATAGTTTTTATTTTTTTATTTTTATGGCGTTCACCTTGCGGGGAAAGTAACATGACTGTTTTATAGATCAGGGCGTTACGGACGCGGCGATACCTAATATATGTAGTGTATTTTTTTAATTTTTTTTTATTCAGTGATAAATGTGTTTTTTTTATCTTAACTTTTTTAACTTTTTTTTAAATTTTTTTTTGACCCAGACCCACTTGGTTCTTGAAGATCCAGTGGGTCTGATGTCTGTATAATACAGTACAGTACACTATATGGGGTATTGTACTGTATTTTACTTACACTTTGTCTGAACAGATCTATGCCTTTAGCACAGATCTGTTCAGCACCATGGACAGCAGGATGCCTGAGAAGGCGTCCTGTTGCCATGGGAACCTTCCTCGTCTGCTCAGTTGTGGCCACAACTGCGCAGACAGGGAAGGGTAAGGATGGGGGCTCCCTGCCTCTGTCACCCCATCCTGTCGGGGGGCTGAAAAGGCACAGCAGCCCCCCGATGGGAGAGGGAGGGAGACCCCTCTTACTGTTAACTTTTTCCATACAGCGGTCCGTACGGACCGCGGTATGGAAAGGGTTAAATGGCTGACATCACAGCACAGATGTCAGCCGTTTATACCAGAGTGTCAGCAATTTGCTGACACTCTGGTATACCCACTGAACACCAATGATTATTCAAGAGGAGGCGGGCGGGGGATCGCGATCCCGCCTGCCGCACCGCCCGCCTCCCGCACCGCCTGCAACACCCCCCCTGCACCACCCGCCACCATAAAATCATTCAGGGGTGCAGGGGGGTGAAAAAAACTTTATATGGCGCATTTTAAAGTTTGATCAGGATCAGAATCGGCAGAAAGCGCAGCAAACCGCAGGTCTGAATTGACCTGCGTTTTGCTGCGATCGCCGATACGGGGGGGTCACATGACCCCCCCGGCGTTGTGACAGGATGCCAGCTGAATGATTGCAGCCGGCATCCTGTTCGGATTAACCCCCACAGCGCCGCAATTTCATTTTAAACTCATGACGTACCGGTACGTCATGGGTCCTTAAGGACTCGGGAAACATGCCGTACCGGTACGTCATGCGTCCCTAAGGGGTTAATGACGTGCGCCATACAGGGAGCATGTGTTATTTCCCCCAGGTTTAAGGCAGCCAAAGTGCTGCGTTCATTATCGCTGACCACGTTGCCCAGTTTGACTCAGCGTGACAGCCAGCGGGATGTTTGTTGCTTGATGTTTTTGTTGCCGGGGTGCTGCCTCACCACTGCCAGAAAAAAACATTGAACTAGTGGGCTGTGAAAGACATGTTCTGTCCCTGCCTATAAGAGCTGCTCCAGGTGTCCACCGTAGGGTAAATCTTGCCGCACAATGAGAATTGCAGGGATCAGCCCACGTTGTCCGCCATGTGAGAGTACAAGGCAGGTATGGGTTTTTGGGAAAATCTTCCAGCAAGGCTGAGCGCAAGCCATTAGCTCCCTAAAGGCAGCAGACTCAACTTAATGGTATGGCAGCAACTGCACCATAAATAACTTGGCCAAGTGGGAATTAAGCTTGTGCACAATCGGATTGCTGGGTGCTTAGAGTTGTTTCCTGGCCACGCGTTCCATTATCAATGAGTCTGAGCGGTAGAAGCGGAAAGGGATGATGATGACGGTGTAAAAGACACTGTATTGTTTGTGAATGCAGCCTGGCTGGCGCAAGGGGGATCTGGAGAAGGAGGGAACTCCTGCTGCGTTAGCTGGATGCCACCTCTGTTTGCCCATGGGATGGGGTGATGCTGCTTCATGTGGTTTAATAGAGTTGTCTTATTTTGCTCTTGAACAGCTTGCACAAAGCAATGCTTTTGTCTTCTGGCAGCGTGGAGAAAAAATGCTAGAGGGGAGATACTGACACGGCAGAAGTAGAGGCAGCTGAGCTGGGTTTAGCTCTGACAGGTTTTGGGCCTAACCCACCCACAGCATCAGCGGCATCGCCAGATTCCCAAGCAGATGTGACCTTGGCTGTTCTTTGGGAGGTACGTGGCCTGCTCTTCCCCGACCGCCATTAAAGCGCAGCTACAAGGGCCACTACTATCACCACAAACACAGCTATGCCTGGAGTTTGCAGCCTCCACCTCCTCCTTAGGGCTGTTGTTAGCCCAGGGGTCCGTGCCGGCCTTGCCTCACCTACCCACGGGCATGGGCGCCGGGCTCCCTCTTTCCTTCCTGCTGCCATGTTCCGTGCTGACAAGTGCAGGCAGCAGGTAACTTAACTGTTGTATCTGTGCTCCATACCAGAGCTTACTTCCTGCTTGAGTCCTGTACTGTTAGGGCTTGCATGGGTGTGTCTCTCCTCCCTTGTGAGGAAGCACGTACACGCCTTCTATCTCCCCAGCCTATGGCTGGATTGCATGAAGTATTTAAAGGCTCTTCGTGCCCTAGGAAGGTGCCTTAGCAGATCTTGGTCTAGCTTCTCTAGTTCCTAGTGTGAAGGTGTTTTGGAAGTTTCTGCTTTTCTGTGTACCGGACCCTGCTTTTGAATTTATCCGATTTTGCTTGTTTGCCACCTGCCTCTGACCTTGGACTTCGTTTCCAGACTTTGCTTGATCGCTGCCTGCCCTGACTTTGGACTTTCTGACCACGTACTTCCCCTCAGGGCTTGCACCGGTATCTATGACCACCTGGTCAGCTGCCACTGACTCGGGGACTACTCTGGAGTGGCACCTGGCAACTACCCTAACGGCCCAAGCCTTTCCTCACCATGGGAGGCTCTAGTAAAGTCCAGGTAGTTGCTTAGTCACTCCCCTCCAGAGTATAACCAGTCAGTGGCGCAGTGGGTCCACACCAGTTTGCATAACAGCTATACAAATGCTAACGTCTCTCACACAAGTCGTCAACAAGGAGACTCTCTTGACTATCTGCCATAGGGCATGGAGGGAATTTCTTGACACTTCTTAGGAAAAAGTAAGGCGCCCCTCTAGGAAGTGGCAGTGAAGACTGGGAGGACTTCACTGAAAGCTTTTTGGGGGGCTGCAAGGAGGAGGAACAGGATGAACAGTGTGATCCCTGGCTCCATGGCACGGTGTCTGACTCTGAAGTCACCTCCACATCATTCTGCTGCGACTGAAAAGAGAGGAGGAGTGAGCCATCCAATCCACACTCTCATCCTCTTTCTCCTCTACTATAATGTTGTGTCTTTCCGAAGCCAGCAGAGACAACTGCGGCCTATTACTACTATTACTACTACTTACTACTACTTCTGGATGGATAGTTGGTGCTGCTACTACTTACATTCTGGGTCTTTCGTTTGGAACAATTCTGTCGCCCGGACATTTTTGGGTCTCTCAGATAATGTTTACAGCACTGTACAGCCTCAGTGCAGGGCTGATCGAGGTCTCTGAAAGACCTCACACAGCTCCTGCACTCTCCGGTCCCGGCGATTACATGACCGCCGGGCCGGAACAGGCACATAGCGCTTCCTGCTCTGCATACACAGCGCTCGGTGAACGCTGTGTATGCAGCGATCCAGAAGGCAGGGACACCTGGGCACTGTCCCTGCCTTCTCTCTGGGTTGCCCTGCTGTCACTGACAGCGGGCAACCCGATCAGCAGCTGCACGATTAGCGTGCAGCTGCAGTTTGTGAATGGACGTTCTGGAACGTCCATTCAGAAATAGAGAACCACCTCCCGGACGTTTATAGTCTATGGGCGGACGGGAGGTGGTTAATATACATAAACGGATTATTGAGGTTTTATGCTCAATTTCACCTTAATACTCACAGATTACTGCCACACCTTGGGCATGGCTGCAGTAGACATATATATGTAGCTTAATTAAATTGACCCCCCCCCCCCAAAAAAAAATAAAAAATCATTGCAACTGTGTGGAAACTGAATATATGTAAATGGCCGATTGAGGCTCGATGCTCAATTTCATCTTAATACACACAGGTAGATTGCTGCCACACCTTGGGTATTGCTGCAGTAAAAACGTATATATGCAACTGAATTAAATTGAACCCACAACATTTTTTTAAATTGTAACTGTGTGGAAACTGAATATACATAAATGGACGATTGAGGCTTGACGCTCAATTTCACCTTAATACACACAGGTAGATTGTTGCCACACCTTGGGTATGCAGCTTAATTAAATTGAACTTTACAAAAAAAGGATTTCTGTGAAAATGGGGGGCGGGATGAAAATATTTGATTGCAGGTAGCTGCTTTTGAGGTCTGCTGCACTGTAGGATCTGCACTTCTGATAGCAGGCACAGTTAACAACATCTCCTGTCTTCTCTCTCCCTGGCTGCCCTGCTTGTCCATATTCTACGCAACACACACAATTCTTCTTTGGCCTTTCCCTTCACTCTACCTGGCAATAAGCTTGATTTATTTCTGACTGCCCCTGATTGATTTCTGACTCTCCCTGAGAGAATATTTTTCCTGGCAGACACTGTAACACCCAACCACCCTCATTCACAGCCCAGCACAGAATGGCATTCTGCTTGCTCTACCTCCCTGCCTGCTGCAGCACTGATTGTCTCATCCAGGCTGTGAGCCTGGGAACCAATCAGTGCAACCCCCCCTTCCTCTAAGGGTCATGTGGGTACCCTTCTTTTTTCTCTCCAGTGCTTTTTTCCCACCGACATGTACACTAAAATTGTGCTATGTGCTGTTTTAGTGTATTCTTCCTAAACTAACCTGAAAATATTCGGGTTCATCTGCAGTCTGAAAAATAGCAAAGTTTAGACTGAACCCTATTTGGTCCGAACTTGTTCGCTCAGCCTTAGCTACATTATGTTATCTAAAATTGTGATTTAGATATCAATCAGATTACATTTTGTTAGTAATCCATGCAGAAATCCAGGTTATTCCAAAGGGTTCACTTACTTTTTCTTGCAACTGTGGATTGAGTGATGGATCTGATGCTACTTATAGTACATGTATGTAGTTATTGCAGTTGAGTTACACTTGAAATCTACAGTTGTATACCAACAAAGGCTGAAACCAGCCACTATATGTACCGCACAGCCACAAAATATGAAACTCCTATAAATGCAAAACACACCAGCGGTAATGTTCATACAAATCTTCACTAAACACACATGCATACAAACAAGATGAATAAATAGTTAAATAATTAAAACCCAGTAGGGAAATGCAGAAAAGTGTGGATGAAACCCCCCCCCCCCCCCCCCCCCCGAAGCCAGTACATACACTCACCTAAAGAATTATTAGGAACACCTGTTCTATTTCTCATTAATGCAATTATCTAGTCAACCAATCACATGGCAGTTGCTTCAATGCATTTAGGGGTGTGGTCCTGGTCAAGACAATCTCCTGACCTCCAAACTGAATGTCAGAATGGGAAAGAAAGGTGATTTAAGCAATTTTGAGCGTGGCATGGTAGTTGGTGCCAGACGGGCCGGTCTGAGTATTTCACAATCTGCTCAGTTACTGGGATTTTCACGCACAACCATTTCTAGGGTTTACAAAGAATGGTGTGAAAAGGGAAAAACATCCAGTATGCGGCAGTCCTGTGGGCGAAAATGCCTTGTGGATGCTAGAGGTCAGAGGAGAATGGGCCGACTGATTCAAGCTGATAGAAGAGCAACGTTGACTGAAATAACCACTCGTTACAACCGAGGTATGCAGCAAAGCATTTGTGAAGCCACAACACGCACAACCTTGAGGCGGATGGGCTACAACAGCAGAAGACCCCACCGGGTACCACTCATCTCCACTACAAATAGGAAAAAGAGGCTACAATTTGCACGAGCTCACCAAAATTGGACTGTTGAAGACTGGAAAAATGTTGCCTGGTCTGATGAGTCTCGATTTCTGTTGAGACATTCAAATGGTAGAGTCCGAATTTGGCGTAAACAGAATGAGAACATGTATCCATCCTCTGATGGCTACTTCCAGCAGGATAATGCACCATGTCACAAAGCTCGAATCATTTCAAATTGGTTTCTTGAACATGACAATGAGTTCACTGTACTAAAATGGCCCCCACAGTCACCAGATCTCAACCCAATAGAGCATCTTTGGGATGTGGTGGAACGGGAGCTTCGTGCCCTGGATGTGCATCCCTCAAATCTCCATCAACTGCAAGATGCTATCCTATCAATATGGGCCAACATTTCTAAAGAATGCTATCAGCACCTTGTTGAATAATTGCCACGTAGAATTAAGGCAGTTCTGAAGGCAAAAGGGGGTCCAACACCGTATTAGTATGGTGTTCCTAATAATTCTTTAGGTGAGTGTATACCAATACATTGTTGTTGTATAAAGTTGCCGCTGCCTATGTGGTGCACCGGAAACTGCTATCAAACAAGGATGGAATAATAAATGTGCTCAGGTATCAGTCTCCTCAATCAATGCATAAACACACCACAGGTCTGAAAATGCCAACCCTGGGTAGCTTGAAAAGACCAATAAGCATAATTCTATACGGAAGACAGCTTACCCACGGTGACAACCCACAAGCAGCGACACTAGCATACTAAGTACATAACAAATAACCAACCTGGCTGGAGGGGCGGCCCGACGTCCGTTTCACTTACTGGCTTTTTCACAGGGCACCTTGAAATCTACAGTAGATTTTTCCCTTATAACTTTTCATTAACACTTACTTATCCTTCGTACAGAATTGGATGCAAACATGATACATCTATTTTAGAACATTTCTTATTACTGAGAAATATTATTCCCCCTTTACCACCACCTACATTCCTGTCACCTCATCTACAAGACAATGCCTTCGTTTGTATTCGTTTGTCTCTTATTTTTGGATCTTCCTGCTGCAAAGTAAAAATGCTGTAGGAGAGGAACTTGCATTTGACATATTTACTTTCATTGAAATGTGCTGGAAAATATTTTCCGGCATCTCCTCAGGTGCCATCATGGGGAGGATGGAGCTTAGAATGAATAGTGCAAAAATGATTTCAGTGTTTTTAAAAAGCTGTTGTTATTAGCAAACATACTAAGAAATCACAGCTAAAGCTTACATAACACAAGGGTTCCGTCACATCCACGTTATGGTCTATAAGTCACAATTGTGTAGAACAACAGTGACATCATGTGGTCTCTGAAGCATTTCCAGTCACTACAGCTTTATGGTCATCATACATCATATTTGTCATTAATGGAATTCACCATTTATTTAACTCGCAACAATATAAGTGAAAACATACCTATACCCATTTGTCTGAAGACTAGAGATGAGTGAATCGATTCTAAAATTCAACCAAAATTTTTCAAAAAGTTCTGATTGTAAGGAGCCCAAATTATTATAAGATAGCGCTGAAAAAGAGACAGAAAGAGACCTTTCAAGGCAGTTGTAGCACTTTCGATTCGGGTCAAATTTATTAGGGCTTGAATTGAATTTGACTGCTGATTCAGTCAAATTGGGCCCCAATCAAATCTTATGAAATTCATTTATCTCTAATAAGGACTTCTTCAATGCATAGCAAATGTAATTCCATTATTCAGGTATACTGTCAAGAGTTTACCCAGCCAAAGTTCTGTGCCGACCAGTAATGCTCAGGCTGGTTGACCTATCATTGAGGCTAGAGCCAAGAACCTGATTGGCTCGGCATCTAATCTCATTGCTAGTCATGCTATTTAGGTCTGCTTCCTAGTCATAGCAGCTGCGGGTGATTACATACAGTCAGGTCCATAAATATTGGGACATCAACACAATTCTAACTTTTTTGGCTCTATACACCACCGCAATGGATTTGAAATGAAACAAACAAGATGTGCTTTAACTGCAGACTGTCAGCTTTAATTTGAGGGTACTTACATCAAAATCAGGTGAACGGTGTAGGAATTACAACAGTTTGCATATGTGCCTCCCACTTGTTAAGGGACCAAAAGTAATGGGACAACTGGCTTATCAGCTGTTCCATGGCCAGGTGTGTGTTATTCCCTCATTATCCCAATTACAATGAGCAGATAAAAGGTCCAGAGTTCATTTCAAGTGTGCCATTTCAAGTGAGATCCAAAGAGCTGTCACTATCAGAGAGATAGCAAAAACATTAGGCGTGGCCAAAACAACTGTTTGGGACATTCTTAAAAAGAAGGTGAGCTCAGCAACACCAAAAGACCCGGAAGACCACGGAAAAAAACTGTGGTGGATGACCCAAGAATTCTTTCCCTGGTGAAGAAAAAACCCTTCACAACAGTTGGCCAGATCAAGAACACTCTCCAGGAGGTAGGTGTATGTGTGTCAAAGTCAACAATTAAGAGAAGACTTCACCAGAGTGAATACAGAAGGTTCACCACAAGATGTAAACCATTGGTGAGCCTCAAAAACAGGAAGGCCATATTTGAGTTTGCCAAACGACATCTAAAAAAGCCTTTACAGTTCTGGAACAACATCCATGGACAGATGAGACCAAGATCAACTTGTACCAGAGTGATGGGAAGAGAAGAGTATGGAGAAGGAAAGGAACTGCTCATCATCCTAAGCATACCACCTCATCAGTGAAGCATGGTGGTGGTAGTGTCATGGCGTGGACATGTATGGCTGCCAATGGAACTGGTTCTCTTGTATTTATTGATGATGTGACTGCTGACAAAAGCAGCAGGATGAATTCTGAAGTGTTTCGGGCAATATTATCTGCTCATATTCAGCCAAACGCTTCAGAACTCATTGGACGGCGCTTCACAGTGCATCTGGACAATGACCCAAAGCATACTGCAAAAGCAACCAAAGAGTTTTTTAAGGGAAAGAAGTGGAATGTTATGCAATGGCCAAGTCAATCACCTGACCTGAGTCCGATTGAGCATGCATTTCACTTGCTGAAGACAAAACTGAAGGGAAAATGCCCCAAGAACAAGCAGGAACTGAAGACAGTTGCACTAGAGGCCTGGCAGAGCATCACCAGGGATCAAACCCAGCGTCTGGTGATGTCTAGGCATTCCAGACTTCAGGCTGTAATTGACTGCAAAGGATTTGCAACCAAGTATTAAAAAGTGAAAGTTTGATTTATGATTATTATTCTGTCCTATTACTTTTGGTCCCTTAACAAGTGGGAGGCACATATGCAAACTGTTGTAATTCCTACACCGTTCACCTGATTTGGATGTAAATACCCTCAAATTAAAGCTGACCGTCTGCAGTTATGCAGGTAAAGCACATCTTGTTTGTTTCATTTCAAATCCATTGTGGTGGTGTATAGAGCCAAAAATGTTAGAATTGTGTCGATGTTCTTAGGTCAATTTGCACCTCTGTGCTTTGTAACTTAGCTCTAGACATGCTCCTTTACCCCCTGTGTACTGACTGAAACTAGTTTCTGCATTAAGTTCTCGTCTGAACCAGAATGTTTTTTTACCCATTATAATCTCCATCGGTTGTTCATGAATATTCAGTCTTCCGGGGGATCTCTCGCTCCATCCTGACTTTAGATGCCTCTAAGCCCTTTGACAGGGTGGAGTAGAGATTCCTCTGGAAGGTTTTGGGTAGGATAGGTTTTCGAGATATATTTATTGGTATGATTAAATTATTATATAAATATCCTTCTGCGAGGCTGATTGTTAATGGGATCTTGACATCTAGCTTTGATTTGAATAGGGGCACTCGTCAACTATCCCACTATCTCGATTGCTATTTGATATTTATATTGAGCCTTTGGCTCTGGCCGTTAGGATGTTAAAATTAAAGGGTTTGGAACTTTAGGGATGGAAGATCGTATCTCCTTATATGCGGATGACGTCTAATTTTTTTATAGATCAAACAGATATAACTCTTCCAAGATTCATCCAAATGGTTAATTCCTTCGGCGGGTTTCAGGCTTAGATATAAAATGGTCAAAAAGTACTCTTATGCCTCTGGACTTTGTACCCTCTAATGAGGGTTTTTTGACTAAGTTGAATGTTGCTGATTCTTTTCATTTTTTGGGTTTGACTATATCCCCTAAGATTAAGGATTTCTTACAGCTTAAGGCTCCATTTACACATCCACAACGTGTTTTACGGATCCGCGGATCTTCAAAACACGGACAGCGGCAATGTGCGTTCGGCATTTTGTGGACCGCACATTGCCGGCACTAATAGAATATGCCTGTTCTTGTCCGCAATTGCGGACAAGAATAGGACATGTTCTATTTTTTAGGGGAAGGGAATTGCGGACCCGGAAGTGCGGATCCGCATTTCCATGTCCGGGCAGCACATCGTGCTGCCCCATATAAATGAATGGGTCCGCAATTCCGTTCCGCAAAATGCGGAACGAAATTGCGAACGTGTGAATGGACCCTAACTTGATTTCATTGGTATCAAAACTGAGGTAAAAAATTGGTATATGGTTTCGACTTTATTTAGAGCTGATAGTGTCCCTGGTCAAGATGGTGATTCGACACCAACTCCTTTATATTCTTAGGAATTCACCCATATGGATAGAGGACAAGTTTTTTAAACTCATGGAGAGAATTATTAATGATTTGTTGTGGGGAAGAAAGTGAGTAAGGCTTAAATTGGAATATTTGTATAAACCATTGGAGCAGGGGGGATTGAATCTCCCCTACTTCAAGGGATATTTTATTGTTGGCCAGCTATGGTGGTATCGTGAATGGCAGAAAAGTCCATTTTTTATGACTTTGGTGAGGAGATCCTCGTATAACAATATATTTACTCTACTAGAATCTGGCCAATTGAATAATCGGGAATAGGATTAAAGAGAGGTAACAAAGTTACTATCCAAGCCTTGGGGCACTATTAGATCATGGTTGGGTGTAAAAGGATCCCTTCAATGCACTCCTCTTTGGTATAATTCTTATTTGCATGCTTTAGATGGAATAGCTGGAGATCAGTTCTGGCAAAAGAATGGTGTTTTATATGTTACACAGGTGGTGAAGAATACAGAGATATTGTCGTTTTTGGATCTAGAACAAAGGGTGGATAATTTGTCGTGGTTTAGATATCTTCAGCTGCGATCGGCACTTTCTAGTTTAAAGGATAAATTACTGTTAAAGATAAATACCTCTACTCTTTAAAATGAGTTGATAGGGAATTTAGAGCAGAGATTGAAGATTGCACATTGTTAAGGGGGGGCATTTTAATTACCAATATTTATGTCAATACCAATAATTAATATTCCTAAATAGGCGTGAATCATCTACTGTGATCCCGCCCATTTATTCCCTTAATATAATATAACATATGCACCCTCGCCTTGCCTGCACGCTGCGCTGAAAGCTAACTGCCTGCGCCTTACTGTACTATAATAATGGACCAGACACTGTGCTCTTAAATAATAAAATATTTATTACACAATAGTCTACTAATACGCTATATTTATATATATCTATAGATCAATGGTTATAGATATATATACATATAGACGCACACATCACAGTACAGTAAGATTATTACAATAAACACCTACAAAACAGATAATACTACAATTCCCAATTCCACCCCACACACTTTCTATACAATACACTTACATACGTTCATTAGCAGCAACCCACCCACCTGGCTACTCACTGTCCCTACGGGGTAGAAAGGGTATGTAGCCATGATTGGGGCTATTGCAGGGGACCAGGATAAGGATATGGGCAGAGGTAGACAGGGCTGAGGTTAATGCTGCAGGAGGTCAGCAGCAGGGGTAAATACTGACTGCAGGAGTTCAGCAGCCGGGGTTAGGGGATGGTTGGTGGAAATCAGGGCAGGGGTATTAGAGGTCTGGAGGGAAAGGGTTACTCAGCCATCTCCAGGGGCATGTGGCGCTTTGCCTCTCTTCCTTCAGGGAGTTGGTCACACGTGTCTCTGTTTGCAGTCCAGTTCCAAGAGACCTCGTGTTCATGGCTTGGGGCTCATATATCAGCCTCAGAAACAGCTCACCTCCCTCCTCCTCAGGGATGTGACATCATAGTGTGACTGTGATGTATGCCTGCACTCAGGACAGCCAGTTGGCCCCCTGAGGCTAGCAGCACCATACGCCCAGCCATGTCACAAACACAAGGTGGGGGAGAGCATAGTAACTAGGCTGATAAGCTGGGGAAACTCAACAAAAGGCCTCAGATCTATTGATCCCTTAGCCTTTGAAGTCACCAGCCACTTGGAGACATATCCACCCCTGCAGAAACTGGCATGCAGGGGATGGGGGGGGGGGGGGGGGCTGGTTAGGAAAATTGCCCGCATTTAAGTATATATATGTATATAAATACTTGGGGTGCATCTTTATACACATACATGTATATACTCTTTATAAACCTGGGGCATACATGGGCAATTATAGGCCCATATATATACATATGCACACATATATACAGTTGCAAGAAAAAGTATGTGAACCTTTTGGAATTATATGGATTTCTGCACAAATTGGTCATAAAATGTGATCTGATCTTCATCTAAGTCACAACAATAGACAATCACAGTCTGCTTAAACTAATAACACACAAAGAATTAAATGTTACCATGTTTTTATTGAACACACCATGTAAATATTCACAGTGCAGGTGGAAAAAGTATATGAACCCTTGGATTTAATAACTGGTTGAACCTCCTTTGGCAGCAATAACTTCAACCAAACGTTTCCTGTAGTTGCAGATCAGACATGCACAAGGTTCAGGAGTAATTCTTGACCATTCCTTTTTACAGAACTATTTCAGTTCAGCAATATTCTTGGGATGTCTGGTGTGAATCGCTTTCTTGAGGTCATGCCACAGCATCTCAATCAGGTTGAGGTCAATCTGTTTAAGCTATTCGGTTGTTGATTTACTTCTATGCTTTGGGTCGTTGTCCTGTTGCAACACCCATCTTCTGTTGAGCTTCAGCTGGTGGACAGATGGCCTTAAGTTCTCCTGCAAAATGTCTTGATAAACTTGGGAATTCATTTTTCCTTCGATGATAGCAATCCGTCCAGGCCCTGACGCAGCAAAGCAGCCCCAAGCTATGATGCCCCCATGTCACCACCAGACATCTGAGAAGCTCTGACAGACGTCCTTCAGAACCTCTTCCTTGAGGTTCCTTTTGTTTTGCTTTCATTTTCTCATCTCGTTAGCCTCTCTCAGCTGTCATGTAGTTGCACTGATTGCATCCCTTTAAATCCCTTCCCATACTGCATCATTTTGCGGTTTATACAACTTCCTGGAGTGTATGCATGCTGGATGCTACTACTGAGTCTTCTACAGATAAGTTTTGTTCATTCATTTGTATTTCCCTGTTTGCTGGATCCCAGGTGACCCTGACTCCCTCCGTATCAAGTGTAGGGAGCCGGTGGTCGTGTCCCCTCACTATTATAGGGTGTTCAGGTGTTATACAGTCGAGGTACGAGGATATGCGATCATCTACCATTGAGATTTTTGCATAGGCTGAGCAGTTAGGGAGAGAGCCAGGTCTGTTGCAGGGCTATCCCTTTGGTTCCTTAGTTTTGGATCCAGTCAGTAGGATCTTCATTTTGTGTCTTCTAGTTTTCTGTACACCTTCCGTGACACCCCACCACCATACTTCACAGTTGGGATGAGGTTTTGATGTTGGTGTGCTGTGCCTCTTTTTCTCCACACATAGTGTTGTGTGTTTCTTCCAAACAACTCAACTTTGGTTTCATCTGTCCACAGAATATTTTGCCAGTACTGCTGTGGAACATCCAGGTGCTCTTGTGCAAACTGTAAACATGCAGCAATGTTTTTTTTTGGATAGCAGTGGCTTCCTCTGTGGTATCCTCCCATGAAATCCATTCATGTTTAGTGTTTTACGTATCGTAGATTCGCTAACAGGGATGTTAGCATATGCCAGAGACTTTTGTAAGTCTTTAGCTGACACTCTAGAATTCTTCTTCACCTCATTGAGCAGTCTGCGCTGTGCTCTTGCAGTCATCTTTACAGGACGGCCACTCCTAGGGAGAGTAGCAGCACTGCTGAACTTTCTCCATTTATAGATAATTTGTCTTACCGTGGACTGATGAACAGCAAGGCTTTTGGAGATACTTTTATAACCCTTTCCAGCTTTATGCAAGTCAACAATTCTTAATCGTAGGTCTTCTGAGAGCTCTTTTGTGCGAGGCATCATTCATATCAGGCAATGCTTATTGTGAAAAGCAAACCCAGAACTGGTGTGTGTTTTTTATAGGGCAGGGCAGCTGTAACCAACACCTCCAATCTCATCTCATTGATTGGACTCAAGTTGGCTGACACCTCACTCCAATTAGCTGTTGGAGATGTCATTAGTCTAGGGGTTCACATACTTTTTCCATCTGCACTGTGAATGTTTATATGGTATGTTCAATAAAAACATGGCAACATTTAATTCTTTGTGTGTTATTAGTTTAAGCAGACTGTGATTGTCTATTGTTGCGACTTAGATGAAGATCAGATCACATTTTATGACCAATTTGTGCAGAAATCCATATCATTCCAAAGGGTTCACATACTTTTTCTTGCAACTGTACATATACATATATATATATATATATACCTGGGGGAGAGCCATGGCAGATACACATATACAGATGTAAGCACTGCATACACACATCTCCATATATACATCTACATAGGAGGGAATATATACACGGCCATACAGGGAATATATATCCCTATTGGCCATATAAGGGGGCCCATATACATACATACATACATACATACACATATCAATGATACATCTATATATCCATATACATACGCCCACCTGACTTCCCTCTACACACATATTTATAAATAGTTTCTTAAGGCACAATTTACTAAAATACAATCACCAGGACAAAGGGCCTTGGGGGGTTGATTGTCCAAGTATTCAACTAGAGGGATGGGGAAATATATTTTTGAATTTAAGTTCATTATCTCATAATTTTAATCACATTTTGGTACAATTTAATATTTTTCATAGATTATGTGTCACGCCCCTATGGCTAAGTAAATGTGACTTAAGAGATAGTTCTAGGTGCCCTCGGTGTGATCTACCAGGTGCTGATCACTTACACATACTCTGGTTCTGTCCAGAGCTAAAAGAATATTGCAATGGTATTAATAATTTTCTTATCCATAAGTTGAAGCTACAGATTTTTTTAAGGTAGAATGTTTTATACTGCGTGATCTTTTTAAGCTAAGTAGTTATAAATATAAAAAGATTTTTCTAGGTAGAATATTATTTTTGGCCAAACTCTTGGTTACTCAGGTCTGGTTTTCACTATATACTCCAGATGTGAATACATGAATAAATTTGGTTAACAAGGTTAAAAACTATGTGAGAATATTCTATATAAGCAAAGAAATGCTCAAGAGAAGTGGACCAAGATATGCGAGGTTTGAAGGTTTTAAACCTTGATGGTATATCTGGCTTACTTGCTTTAGTTATATCTTCCTTTTTCTTCTGAGATTTGAGACGCATCTCAAGGGTGGGGGAATGAAAGAAAAGTCTAATAATATTGAATTCTGATTTTGTGCTAAAAATTGAACTGTATTTGTCTTATTCTAATAAAGATATTAAATTTGAAAAAAGTTCTCGTCTGCTGAATTGGCTTCTTCTGATACTACTGGTATTCTGACCATGGCTAGTTTCTAGATTAACCCTTTATCTGCTGTTTGAGCTCTGTCTGTCTCTTCTGGTTCTGACCCTGTTTATCTACAACTCTCTGTGCCCTGGTTATTCATGTAGGTCAGTTTCTAGTGAGCTTGCCCCAGTTTTCTGCTATCTCACGCTGCAGAAATAAACCGGATTCCTAGTAGTCATGTCCATCTAGCTTTGAGACAGGCTCTGGTGAGTTAGCTTATTGCATTGTACTCATTTTGAGCTAAAAATAATTTTTTTAATTGGTCGTTATTAAGGCTCTAGAAGAAGCCTTTGGATTTTCCAGGATGTCCCTCCATGACAGCACCCATGGAGGTTGTCCTATTGGTCTCTGTAGGGACAGGAAGCGAGAGAGATTAAAAGGCACCCTCCCCCCCACTCTCTCCAGTGTTCTTCCTGTCTCTACAGGGATAGGAGCAGAGAGATTGCGTTCCCTGCTGTAGGGAATAGAAGGATATAGGCCGAATCTGGTCAGGGGGTTCTGCCTCTCTTCTTCAGGTTCAGGAGGCCTAGCGCTAGCATCTCTCGGGTTAGAGGTCCCCTAGCAGACCCAGATACCCTGTACCCCTGTACCTGTATGCCGCAGTATCGTGGGAAGCCAAGGCCGCTTCTTCCGGTTGGGAACTCTGGGCTCGGCTGCGGCTCCTGCGCTCCTCCTGTCGGCGTGCGGGCGGAAGACCATGTGACCGGAAGTCGCGATCACATGGTCGGAAGAAGATGGCGGCGCCCAGGTAACGCTGGAGACCGGGACGGCGGTCGCATGCAGAGGGGGTTGACTCTTCATTTGAATGAGTCCCCCCAGGAAGAGAGGAGGCGGAGCTGCGCGGCAACAGGATGGACCAGGTAGGACATAAAACGTGATGTCAGCTGTGCCAGTCTGAGTCATGGAGGTCCAGATGTCGGCTATGCAGGAGACTAGTGCAGACATCCCTGTCCAGGGTCATGGAGAGAGAGACTCGACAGTTAAATCTCTGGGAGAAACTAAAAAGAAAGCAAGAAGATGTGCTATCTGTTCAAAAAGGATGCCAGAGTCATATAAAAAAGCTTTATGTAGTGACTGTCTGGCGAAAATTCTCAGAGAGGAGCAATCATCTCTTTTGTCAGATTTAAGAGTGATTGTGAAAGAGGAAATTCAGGCGGCCAGTTCCAGTATGGTTCAGAAACCGTGCGCTGGTTCCCCTCCCGCAAAAAGACTGAGAGTACTCTTGGAGTCAGAATCTGAGGAAGAGGGGTTGTATCTTTCAGAAGAGATGGAAGAAGATCAGGGTTCGTCATATTTTGCAGATGATCAAAAAGGATATCTTTTTTCACAAGAAGATTTAGACCCCCTTCTGTCTGCAGTAAGACAGACAATGGATATTGAGGAAGAAGAGCAGACTCGCTCAGTTTAGGATGAAATGTTCGGCAGGTTAAAAGCAAAGAAAAAGAAGTTGTTCCCTGTAAATTAAAATTTAAAGGACTTAGTAATTGACGAGTGGGGAGATGCTGATAGGAAGTTATATGTACAACTACGCTGATTTTGGTGGCACCAGCCTGGCCCAAGAGAGCTTGGTTTTCGGTTCTGAAGATAATGTCCATCAAAGAACCAATGACCCTTCCAAAAAGGCAGGATCTCCTGTCTCAGGGGCCGCTTTTACATCCCAATCTGGACAGACTGAATTTAACAGCCTGGATCCTGAGAGGCAGACCTTAAGAAATAGAGGACTTTCAGATAAGGTAATCTCAATGCTACAAGGGTCACTAAAGCAATATATAATAAAATATGGAAGAAATTTTCGACCTGGTTGTCACAAAATCAGGCGAATACCAGATCTCCTTCGGTGGGTTGCATATTAGAATTTCTTCAGGAGGGATTTGATGCAGGGCTGAAACCTAGCACGCTTAAAGTCCAAGTCTTGGCACTCAGCTGTAGTCTAGATACACCCCTAGCGGAACATAGGTGGATTAGAAGTTTCCTAAAGGCAGCTTCTAGGATGAGACCCACCTTGAGACAATCTATTCCTCCATGGAGTCTAAATGTAGTCTCGGAAAGTTTATGTGATCCCCCTTTTGAGACAATCGATCTTATATCTGAAAAATTTCTCTCTTTCAAGGCGGTATTCCTCCTGGCTATAACCACAGCTCGCAGGATAGGAGAAATTCAGGCTTTATCTAGTAAAGAACCATACTTAAGGATTTTGGATGATCGCATAATCCTGAAGCTAGATCCAGCCTTCTTACCTAAGGTGGTCTCAACCTTTCATAGAGAACAAGTGCTAACACTCCCTTAATTTTGTGCCTCTCTCAAAAATATACAGGAGAAGAGATTCCAGTGCCTGGATGTTAGAAGAACGATTCTAGCCTATCTTGACAGAACAAGTACCTGGAGAAGATCAAGTAATTTATTCGTCCAGTTTGGTGGAAAGAATAAAGGCATGAAAGCTTCAAAACAGACGTTGGCACGGTGGATTAAAGAAACCATTAGAGAAGCGTACAGACTTCAGGAGAAGACCTGTCCTCTAAATCTGAAGGCGCATTCTACTAGAGCCATGGCAACTTCCTGGGCAGAGAAAGCAGATGCTACAATTGATCAGATTTGCAAGGCTGCAACCTGGTCTAACTTCCTGACTTTTGCCAGACATTACAGACTAGATGTGTTGGCCAGCCAGTCCTGCATGCAGTAGTCCCCCCCTAGGATATTAAGTTGTTAGTTCTCCATGGGTGCTGTCATGGAGGGACGTCCTGGAAATACTGGTTTAGTTTACCGGTAAATCCTTTTCCAGGAGTCCGACATGACAGCACCCCATATTACCCTCCCTGGTATATTGGCTCCAACCTTAATGGCAGTGTGAATATAACATTGTTATTAATAAAATGAGTTGGATCCTATCCGGTGTAGTAATTTGGAAAAACACTGGGTAATATAGTTAACAATGATGTTGAAAAATGATAATTTAAGTGTGTTGAGGTGAAGGGGCGTGATGGTTGGCCTGTGGCCATGTATTGTTATATATTAGCTGTGGTGTTTGTAAATGTATGTTTCAGAATGTGGGTAGTACAATTGGCAATAGTATTGAATTATAATGATACAAGTGTGCTGGAACATATGGGCGTTATTCTTGGTGTTATTCTTGGCCTATGGCCATGTGTCGATATGATTACTGGCATAACAGGAGAGAAAGGTGCCTACCTGGAAAGTGTGGCTGAGGAGTGTCCTGCGGTGCTTCTATGCTCACTGCACAATTGGCCTTATAAACACTCATTATAGCTCAGTTGTTATGTTACTGATAAGAATGTGGCTTAAATTAGTGTTTGACCTCTCAGTAATTTACAGATAAGGTTTATTAACCCCTTAAGGACCGGGCTCATTTTCACCTTAAGGACCAGGCCATTTTTTGCAAATCTGACCAGTGTCACTTTAAGTGCTCATAACTTTAAAACGCTTTGACTTACCCAGGCCGTTCTGAGATTGTTTTTTCGTCACATATTGTACTTCATGACACTGCTAAAATTGGGTCAAAAAAGTTAATTTTTTTGCATAAAAAAATACAATTTTTACCGTAAATTTTGAAAAATTAGCAAATTTCTAAGTTTCAGTTTCTCTACCTCTGTAATACATAGTAATACCCCCAAAAATTGTGATGATGACTTTACATTCCCCATATGTCTACTTCATGTTTGTAGCATTTTGGGAATGATATTTTATTTTTTGGGGATGTTACAAGGCTTAGAAGTTTAGAAGCAAATTTAGAAATTTTCAGAAATCTTCAAAATCCTACTTTTTATGGACCAGTTCAGGTTTGAAGTCATATTGTAAGGCTTAGATAATAGAAACCTCCCAAAAATGACCCCATTCTAGAAACTACACCCCTCAAGGTATTCAAAACTGTTTTTTCAAACTTTATTAACCCTTTAGGTCTTCCACAAGAGTTAATGGCAGATGGAGAAACAATTTTGAAATTTCTATTTTTTGGAAAATTTTCCAATATAATCCATTTTTTCCAGGAGCAAAACAAAGGTTAACTGCCAAACAACACTCAAAATGGGTTGCCCTGATTCTGTAGTTTGCAAAAACACCCCATATGTGGTCGTAAACTACTGTTTGGTCGAACGGTAGCACATAGAAGGAGGGGAACACCATATGGGTTTTGGAAGGCAGATTTGGCAGGACTGGTTTTGTTTATACCATGTCCCATTTGAAGCCCCCTGTTGCACCCCTAGAATAGAAATTTCAAAAAAGTGACTCCATCTAAGAAAGTACACCCCTCAAGGTATTCAAAACTGGGTTTACAAACTTTGTTAACCCTTTAGGTGTTCCACAAGAGTTAATGGCAGATGGAGAAACAATTTAGAAATTTCTATTTTTTGGAAAATTTTCCAATATAATCAATTTTTTCCAGGAGTAAAACAAGGGTTAACTGCCAAACAATACTCAAAATGGGTTGCCCTGATTCTGTAGTTTGCAAAAACACCCCATATGTGGTCGTAAACTACTATTTGGCTAAACGGCAGGACATAGAAGAAGGGGAACGTCATATGGTTTTTGGAAGGCAGATTTTGCTGGACTGGTTTATTGACACCATGTACCCTTTCAAGCCCCCTGATGCACCCCTAGAGTAGAAACTCCATAAAAGTGACCCCATCTAGGAAACTACGGGATAAGGTGGTTGTTGTTTTGGGACTATTTTTGGGGTAAATTTGATTTTTGGTTGCTCTATATTACTCTTTTTTGAGGCAATGTAACAAAAAAATTTAATTCTAAAATTGTTTCTACATTCACTATTTGGTTTTGTGGAACACCTAAAGGGTTAACATAGTTTGTAAAGTAACTTTTGAATACCTTGAGGGGTGTAGTTTCTTAGATGGGGTCACTTTTTTGGAGTTTCTAGTCTAGGCTACATCAGGGGGGGCTTCTAATGGGACATGGTGTAAAAAAAAAAACTGTCCATCAAAATCTGCCTTCCAGAAACCATATGGAGTTCCCTTCGTTCTATGCCCTGCCGTGCGGCTATATAACCATTTACGACCACATATGGGGTGTTTCTGCAAACTACAGAATCGGGGCAATAAATATTTAGTTTTGTTTGGCTGTTAACCCTTGCTTTATTACCGGAAAAATGGATTCAAATTGAAATTTTGCCCAAAAATGGGTGTTTTGGCACAGTTTTTATTTTATATTTTTAACACCGTTCATCCGAGGCGTTTGGTCAAAAGTTATTTTTATAGCGACGGCTTTTACGCACGCGACGATGCCCAATATGTATGGCTCTCAGTCTTTGGAGACACTAAGCAGGCATCCTAAAACTGCGGCCCTCCAGATATTGTAAAACTACAATTCCCACCATGCCCTGCTGATGGCTGTAGGTTGTCTGGGCATGCTGGGAGTTATAGTTTTACAACATCTGGAGGGCCGCAGTTTGAGGATGCCTGCTCTAAAACTAATATTTTTGGGGGAAAGAAAAATTGTTTCCGTGTCTCCAAAGTCTGAGAGCCATAGTGTTTTATGTTCTCTAGTGGACTGTTGAGGATTATAAAAATTTTGTACTCCATGGAAGTGTGATACTCCCTTAAGCAATTGATAATGCAGAGGCCCGGATGATCGGGGCAAGTGTCACATTGAGTAGTGGTGTCCTTCCGTATCCCCCTCTTGTGACACACTCTGCACTTTTTTTGGGTTCGTCCCTTCTTTCCAGTATCGGGGACCACACCTGGAAAGTGTTGGCCAGGGACGATCCGGGCGCCTCCAATTCCCGAGGTACTCCGGCCTGCTCTTTCCCGGTCCGAAAAGATCAGGTCCTTGAGGACTGCCTCATAGAACTGGAGGAATGTCCCTGTGCTGCCAGCGCTTCGGGATAGTACAAAAGAGTTGTACATGGCAACCTGTACCAAGTAGACTGCAACTTTTTTGTACCATGCCCGGGTTTTGCGCATGGCATTATATGGCGTGAGGACTTGATCAGAGAGATCAACTCCTCCCATATACCGATTGTAGTCGACGATACAATCGGGCTTGAGGACCGTTGCCGCGGTACCTCGCACAGGGACAGGGGTGATGCCGTTACCGTGGATTGTGGACAGCATAAGGACATCCCTCTTGTCCTTATACCTGACCAGCAACAGGTTTCCACTGGTAAGTGCACGGGTCTCACCCCTGGGGATAGGTACCTGGAGGGGGTAGGCAGGGAGGCCGCATTGATTTTTCCGCACGGTCCCACAAGCGAACGTGGATCTGGCGGCAAGGGACCTGAACAAGGGAATGCTGGTATAAAAGTTATCCACGTACAAGTGGTAACCATTATCCAGCAGTGGGTACATAAGGTCCCACACGAGTTTCCCGCTAACACCCAGAGTGGGGGGACATTCTGGGGGTTCAATACGGGAATCTCGCCCCTCGTACACACGAAATTTGTAAGTGTACCCTGAGGCACTCTCACAAATTTTGTATAGCTTCACGCCATACCTCGCCCGCTTTGTGGGAATATATTGGCGGAAACTGAGTCTCCCCTTGAACGCAACGAGAGACTCATCAACCGCGACCTCCCTTCCAGGTACGTAGGCCTGCTGAAATGTGGCCCCAAAGTGATCGATGACCGGCCGTATCTTATACAGCCGGTCATAGGCAGGATCACCTCGGGGTGGACATGCTGCATTATCGGAATAATGCAGACATTTCCGGATGGCCTCAAACCGGTGACGTGTCATGACCATACTGTACAGTGGGGTCTGGTATAGGACGTCCCCACTCCAGTATTGCCTGACACTGGGTTTTTGGACTAGACCCATATGCAGCACGAGGCCCCAAAATGTCCTCATTTCGGCTGCACTGACCGGCGTCCAGCCACCGGGTCTAGCCAAAACTGAGCCTGGGTTTTGAGTGACGAACTGTTGGGCGTACAGATTCGTCTGCTCCACCATCAAATTCACCAGTGAGTTGCTGAAAAAAAACCTAAAATAGTCTATTTCAGTAAACCCCACTGTGGGAATCTGGATTCCAGGATTGCCAGCAAAATCCGGAATCTCAGGCTCAAAGTCCACTGGGGGACACCAGCTAAGTTCATCGGCAGGGGGCTCCGGTGGACTTATTTGGTGGGCCGGGAAACCAGTACGAACCCCAGGGTGGCTCGTACTAGGGTGGGCCACAGGATCCCTAGCATGTGGGGCCCCTGGCTCCTCCTGGCGGCGTCTCCGCCGCCTTGGTGGCTCATCGTCATAAGATGATGATGAGGAGGATGCGGATGATAAAAGGAATGTGGGGTCATCCTCATCCTCACTGGGGCTCTCAGAGTCGGAGGCAATCTGGGCGTATGCCTCCTCGGCCGAGAACATCCGGCGGGCCATGGGTGTGTGTGCGTGTAGGTGTGCGTGTGTGGCAAACTTTATTATATGTGCGTGTGTGTGGGGGCAACGGGTGTTCGCGTACTAAAAAGTCCAGGAAAAAAAATGGGCAAGTGTTAGGAAAAAAAAAAGTTAAAACTTGCTGATCAGCGGTACAACGCTGATCAGCGGTCGGTGGGGTGGTGGGGCGGGCGATGCGCTTACAGTGGACGGACGCTAAAAAGTGCCGGCCAGTCAGCGCACGCAGAAAAAAAAAAGTGGTGGTGAGGGGGGGAGGCTGGTGGGGGGGGCAAGTGGCAGGGGGGGTCTGGGTTAGGGTTAGATGGAAGTTTGGAAGTTTGGAATAAAAGTACTTTTTTTTTTTTTTTCCTAACTTACTTTTCCCTTCTTTCCCTGCCTAACGGTGCCTCTCCCTCACTGACCCTAACCTACCTGGGTGGCGATGGGTGCAGGAGGGTGATGGATTCTGATTAGGGGGACACAGGAGCTGGTGCTGGACGATGCTGCACGGTCAGGGTGCTGGACAGGAAGAGGAGGGGAGAGAGGAGCGCAGGAAGTTTGAATCTCGCGCCTCTCTCCCCTGCACCAATCAGCACCCTGGACAGCGGCATTCAGCACCAGGGCCAGCATCGCCTCTCCAAATCCTCGGACTGCGATAGGTGGTGTATAATCACGCCACCGATCGCAGTCTTTTTCCGGTTCATCGGGTCACAGGACACCCGAATGGACCGGAAACGCAGAAAACCGCAGGTCTGAATTGACTTGCGGTTTTCTGCGATCGCCGATACGGGGGGTCAAATGACCCCCCCCTACATTGTTACGGGATGCCGGCTGAATGATTTCAGCCGAAATCCCGTTCCGATTAACCCCTGCGGCGCCGGAATTCCGATTTTAAGTCAGGACGTACCGGTACGTCCTCGGTCCTTAAGGACTCGGGAAATAGGGCGTACCGGTACGTCCTAGGTCCTTAAGGGGTTAAATGACCGCCAGAAAGAGAAAGTACCAGTCACCAAGGGGCGGACTGGGAACTTAAAGTGGCCCTGGAAAAAATACTAAAAGTGGCCCCTTTGTGTAGTCGGGTCCAAATTGATAGAAGGCAGGGCCAACACAAGTAGGCGAGGCCAGCAATACCATATTGTGGCACATTATACCACCCCAACAGAGCCAAATACCACAGTCCATCACAAAATACTGCCCCCATCAGCACAAAATACATCCACAAAAACGTCAAGTGGCTTAGGTGGCATCCCCTGTAAGTTCTATGGCCAATCCACCCCTGCCAGTCACACAGCTAGAAAAACAGTTAACCCTTTGTGACAGAACAGCTCAATATTTTTAATAAAGGCCAATTTAAAAAAAGATTTTTAGCAAGAAATTAGTAACATGAAATCATTTAAAAAATTCCCTCCGAAGGTGTACATAGCCTTAAAGGAAAACTGACAGCAGTTTTTGAATTTGTTGGTTGCTGATCTGGGAGGTAATCATGGTATTTCCTTAGATATATTTTTAGGGGGTTTTCAGTGTGATTCAAAAAGAGTTTTCAATGTACAAATAAATGTGTATTTAATTTTGCAAATTAGGCCCCTTTTAGGAGCTTTTTGACACTATTTTCATGACTAGCGATCCCTAAACTAGTTCTCACCACCCATTAAAATGGGAACAAGACCAACATGGAATGGCCTCCATCTCTCTAGGGGCCAGATACACTATTGTGGCTTTGGCTGGTGTTGACTTTGGGTTTGATGCGTAATAACTAAGTCTGTGCTTTTATTTGCTTCATCAATAAATAACTTACATGGTGATAAAACCGCTTTAAGAGATCAATCCTTTGGCTGTGGCTTTCATCTGTGGTCGGCTCGACCCATGGGCTTGTTTATATAGAGAGAAACATGCAAGACAGAAAGCATTTAAACTAAAAAAGATGCATTTACATTATAAATAAAACATGTTCATACAGTGAAAATGAAATATTTATTGGCAGGGTAACTAAATAATTTATGTATGCAGGAGGTTAAGTATCTTGCTTCTGAAGTAGGTAAAATTCAGGTACAAACAGATTGAACGGTTACCGTTGGTAGTACATATGCACTGTATACATTAGCATCTTATATATACATTATTTTATAACATGGGTACTATGGGGTTTTATTGGATCAAATCTACTGCTGTGAATAAGAAGGAAACTGGGGTCCACAAAACATATATGATCACAAACCCTAGCACCTTCTTGTTGTTTCATTGCGTTTATTGGCTCATATGTTCATCTTCTTACAGGGTCCAAGAAGTAGTTAAAGTGACCGTCCAGTCCTAAACTACAATTTTACTATACACTGGAAATGTATCTCTGTTACTAGTGTGAGCGAAGTGGACTTTGATCTGAATTTCAGGATAAATTCAATTTGCTGTGAATTCGAATTTCCTCGTGCTTCGTGGTAGTGAATCGGACTGACGCGAAATAGTGTAAAAAACAAAAAACTCATAGGTACTTTCCTGATCCATTTGCTCGCGACAGGCTGGCCGCCACCATCTTGCTTGTAGATCTCAGCTGAAATCCCTTGCACAGTGACGTATGACTGGCGTCATGACGTCCTCTCGGGCTGTTTGATATCTCGCCCGAGACCTTCAAGAAAGATGGCGGCGGCCGGTCCATAGCAATCAAATGGATCAGTTAAGTTTTTTTATTTATTTTGTTTTTAATTTTACACAATAATATCAGATGCCACGATCATGTATGAACGCGACATCTGAGGGGTACAATTGTGATTGTGCCATTCCCTGTCTTTGCACCTACAACTTACAAAAAATGCAGTTCGTGACAAAGTAATTCATCACAAAGCAGATTTTTTTGTGTGAAATTCGGCAAAGATTTTTAAATACTTCGCTCATCACTGACTGATTGAATAATAATGCCTCCATCCCCAAGATCAGGTTCCCCGACCTACATCCTAAATGGCTCCTGGAGCCTTAGACTTGCTGGGGGAGCTGCTCTCAGCAAGTCAAAGAAACGAGGGGAAGGGGGGATTCACATCATCATTTCACTTTCTGTTTTAGCAACCCGTTCAAATGTGAATAAAATGGTAGATAACGGAATTGCTAAAACGGAAAGAAAAACAGAACACTTTAAAGGCATTCTTTTTGATCAGTCCTCGTAGAGTTGAATAGAAAAAAAGAGCGGAAAGCAGCATTCTGTCAGGTTTCCATTATTTTGGATATATATTTTTATGTCGACAGAGATGTGTGAGGGCTATTTTTTTTGCAAGACGATCTGTAGTATTTGCTAATACCATTTTAGGGTGTATATTACTTTTTAATCACTTTTTTATATTTTTTTGGGAAGTAAAATGATGAAAAAAGCGGTGAATTGACCACTTTATTTTTTTTCACATTACGCCATTTACCGTATGGGATACGTTTTTTATATTTTAATAGCATGTTTTTGCAAGCGGCGATGCCAATGATATTACGTTTTTTTAAATTGTTCATTTATTTTATTTTGGGGAAAGGGGGGGTGCTTTGAATTTAAATATTTTTTTATATTTAATAAAATATATATTTTTTTAGGTCCTCAAGTGGACAACAACTTGCAATCATCAGATTTCAACTTGTATAGAACAATGGAATTTGTTCCATTATTGTTCCGGAGCGCATGGCATCTTTAAAGACCCGACATCCGCCGTACATGCACAGCGGATGTTGGGAAGAGATTAAAGGGATTCTGTCACCAGATTTAACCCTATTAAACTAGCTGACATTAGCAATTCGAATTTTTTTTTTTATGTCAGCTAAACCTAACGAGCCTATTCCTACTTTTATCTATGCCCCTGTTACGCCAGAAATCTAACTTGTATAATATGCTAATTAGCCTCTAGGAGCAGGGGGGGGGGGGTTGTTCCTGCTCCTAGAGTCTCTGTTCTCCCACCTTTGTTGCCTCCCTCCAAGTCCTGATTGACAGGGCCAGGCAGCGCTCGCATCTGTCTGCCAGCCCTGTGCTCTGGTGAAATCTCGCGCCATTCAGCATTCGGCGCAGGCGTGTTGAGGGAAAGATGCTCGCAGGCTGCCAGCTTCCGCAACAACGCCCCCCCTGATCCTAGAGGCTAATTAGCATATTATAAAAGTTACGTTTCTGGTGTAACGGGTGCATAGATAAAAGTAGGAATAGGCTAGTTAGGTTTAGCTGACATTAGCACATCGCTAATGTCAGCTAGCTTAATAGGGTTAAATCTGGTGACAGAATCCCTTTAATGAGCAAATGCCTTGCTGACTGACTCCAATGCTCAGCCATGCAGATTGTGGACCTTCTTTGTTCTATTCTTTGTCTCTCTCTCTTTCTGGAGTACTGTAGGAATATTAAGGTCTGTCACTTAGCAGATAATCCGTAGAGAATGGTAATGATACTTGTTCCCCGACACCGGATTCGATCTGTATGGCTCCCAGGCCAACACTTCCGCTCCCCTCTGCGCCAATATCAACATCCGTCGACGGTGAGGCATGTGACCGCTGCAGGCAATCACAGGCCTCAGTGGTAACCTGGTGAGTATCATCACCACTGCTGGTCTACCACGTTGTCTTGAGGTCTGATTTTGTCTAGGATAACCCCTTTAAGTAACAATAAATAACATTGCAGAACAAAGCAATTTGCAATCACCCAGTTGTGGGTTACTGTAGCCTTGAGTAGACATTTTCACTGACTATCCCTGCTGCCATCCCTGTTTATAGAGATTTTTTTCTTGCAATCATGAAATAGCTCATTGCATATCAGTTGTCTCATATATCCATAGAAGCACACATTCTTTTTTCCTTTGGGACTGGATGGTTAATAAGTGTATTATTCTAAAGGTTAAAGTACAGCCGAATCATCTCATGATGAATGTTATATCATGGATAAAAAGATGCTCTGATTAATTCCCTGACATTTCGCTTGTATACATGTAGTTACGCACCTACCAGCATGCATCCCGTTCCCGGCATCGTTGAACCTACAGCGGAATGATTTGTCTAATCTGTGCCTCTATATAGACAGGGATGGCACATCCTCTCCTGTGCCAGGCTCACAGTTATCATTTCGGTTCCAAAATCTATTCTCTGCCAGGCTCACAAAGGATAAAATCTGATGAGCAGAAGTTTCATCTCATTCTGTGGCAGGTAATAACATGTTGTGTTCCCAATACGAGCAGCTCCTGCCCATTAGCAGCCATTGTTACTATGTCTGCGCTGCTGTTGTTACTTGGGGGGTAGACTTGGCAGATGTTCAGGGTTATGTCAGAAGTGACTGTCATATTAAATATACAGGGACCTTGCCTCTATCAAGGTGAATAATTCTATACATTGAAAGCAGTGTAAATACTAGGTTGTGTTTTCCGCTGTAGTGCCTGCATTATGAAAGGCTTCATACAGTAATGGTAAGAAGCCTGGCAGAGATGTAACTAGAAGCCTATGGGGTCCTAATACAAAATTTGTAAAAATCTGTAACAGGTCTGTCCACCTATCATGTGGGGTACAGCAGAGGGGCCTTTGGTCCTCTCTCTTCTGTAAGGAGACTCTATTCCTGCACCTTCTCTTGGTCTGGTTCTCCTCCACCGATGTTCCTAAGTTGTGCTGAGGAGAGCAGCTCTTGACAGAGCCCTAAGCTGCCTCTGCTGCCCCAGTGACAACATATGTTGGCAACCATCCCACATTTGCTGGGGTTGTCATAATTAGTTTAGTTAGAGGCTCGAGCCCTTTGTGACTTTTGCACAGTGCTTGACCGCAGACCGCATGGCAGTGTCACAACTGCAACTCAACCACAGCGTGTGGTCAAACCTTTAGACTGACTTTCCACAAGGAGGCTGCAACCCCAATTACCTTTGGTGACCAGTAGTGACGTGCGAATTTATCAAAAATTTGATTTGGCACAAAGAAACTTACTTCTTTGTAAGTAGTCGGTGCAATAGCAGGGAACGTTGATTGCGTTGACCCCCCTTCCATCATTGAACCTCTCAGATGAAGCGTTTATTGCATCTGAGATAAACAATGAGGGCTTTCAGGGGTTAATCCGGTGTTTTTTTTTGGGGGGGTACTCACCTAATCCTTTTGATTGGATAGAGGCCGACAGCGAATATCTCTCTGGTCAAACATTTGATTTTCTGGTGCACACAATGGTGAAAGAGGAAATAAGTTTACACTGTATTAAGGGGTCTGTGCAGGACAGTTTGGACTATGTTTGGGGCTACATGACGATCTTAGTGTGATACCCATTGGTGTGACACGATCATTGGTGTCACAGACGGATGTCACCGCCAAGATCACCGTGTTGTCCCAGCCTTAGACCTATGTGTAAAACTCTGGACTTAGAAAACTCTCCCCACTGCATATCTCTTTTGGATATATTAGGCAGCAAAGGAATAATTGATTTTTAAAATTGATGCAATAGCGTTTCTGCAATAGAGACAGACCACACCACTGCTATGGGGCCCGGGCCACACACCGAACTTGCTCTTCTCTTCCACATGTGAAAACACTGCATTCTCATACAGCCACCACTAGGTGGAGCTCAATGAAAAGAGATGATTCCATTCTTCCATGGTAGTTGTATTAATTCGTACTCACTGAGCTCCCTCTAGTGGTGGCTGCAAAAAAATAATAATATATATATATATATACACTCACCTAAAGAATTATTAGGAACACCATACTAATACGGTGTTGGACCCCCTTTTGCCTTCAGAACTGCCTTAATTCTACGTGGCATTGATTCAACAAGGTGCTGATAGCATTCTTTAGAAATGTTGGCCCATATTGATAGGATAGCATCTTGCAGTTGATGGAGATTTGAGGGATGCACATCCAGGGCACGAAGCTCCCGTTCCACCACATCCCAAAGATGCTCTATTGGTTTGAGATCTGGTGACTGTGGGGGCCATTTTAGTACAGTGAACTCATTGTCATGTTCAAGAAACCAATTTGAAATGATTCGAGCTTTGTGACATGGTGCATTATCCTGCTGGAAGTAGCCATCAGAGGATGGATACGTGTTCTCATTCTGTTTACGCCAAATTCGGACTCTACCATTTGAATGTCTCAACAGAAATCGAGACTCATCAGACCAGGCAACATTTTTCCAGTCTTCAACAGTCCAATTTTGGTGAGCTCGTGCAAATTGTAGCCTCTTTTTCCTATTTGTAGTGGAGATGAGTGGTACCCGGTGGGGTCTTCTGCTGTTGTAGCCCATCCGCCTCAAGGTTGTGCGTGTTGTGGCTTCACAAATGCTTTGCTGCATACCTCGGTTGTAACGAGTGGTTATTTCAGTCAACGTTGCTCTTCTATCAGCTTGAATCAGTCGGCCCATTCTCCTCTGACCTCTAGCATCCACAAGGCATTTTTGCCCACAGGACTGCCGCATACTGGATGTTTTTCCCTTTTCACACCATTCTTTGTAAACCCTAGAAATGGTTGTGCATGAAAATCCCAGTAACTGAGCAGATTGTGAAATACTCAGACCGGCCCGTCTGGCACCAACAACCATGCCACGCTCAAAATTGCTTAAATCACCTTTCTTTCCCATTCTGATATTCAGTTTGGAGTTCAGGAGATTGTCTTGACCAGGACCACCCCCCTAAATGCATTGAAGCAACTGCCATGTGATTGGTTGACTAGATAATTGCATTAATGAGAAATAGAACAGGTGTTCCTAATAATTCTTTAGGTGAGAGTATATACATATATATATATATATATATATATATATAAAAAACCAAAAAACGGAACAGCACCTCCAGAGACAAATCGCAGGTGCAAGCTACCCGGCAATGATACAGCAAACAAATAAAGTAGCAGCACACCACTAAATGCACTAAGACTGAGTGAACAGGTGAATGTGTGAACAGGGTCAAATACATGACGCCAATACTTGCTAATAAGCAGTGAAGAAGCTCTTAGCGCATATTATTGATCAAAAATATGTCGGGCCCACGACATAGGTGGGCCCGACATAATTTTGATCAATAATATGCGCTAAGAGCTTCTTCACTGCTTATTAGCAAGTATTGGCGTCATGTATTTGACCCTGTTCACACATTCACTATATATATTTATAAATGACCCCCATGGTTTTCAGAATGAGCACCATATATTTGAAGCACCTGTTCTACTTTTTCGGACATAAAAGTCGGATAAAGTGGGTGAGGCCAAAGGCAACTATTTTTTAATTACTGTTTGTATTTCATTAAAATTTCTTCCAATCAATTAAAACAAAAACGTAAATTTGTCAGAAATTTGGGGTGTTGCGCATGTTCTGCATCGCTTGAGAGTGATTAATGCACTTGCAGTACACTGGGAAACTCGGTGCAGGGGGCCCATTATAAGTTTTGCTACGGGGCCCCATGAGAACTGTGTCTGTCCCTGAGTTAATGTATTGAAAGCAGAAAATCTTTCTTCTCAACTAGACTATCAACACGGCCTTTATTGTGTCTCTTGCCTTTAAAGGGGTATTATCATGTCAGACATTTATAGTAAACAAAAAAATATGCCCGAAATGTCTAATAGATGCAGGTCGCACCTCTGGAACTCACACCTATCTCTACAATGGAGGTCTCCCGACCCAGTCCAAGAGGTGGCCAGGTATATGAAAGCACTGTGCTACACTGTTTCCATAACTGCTCTAGATGTGAAAGGGATCTATGGAAACTGTTTAAAGGAGTTGTGCCACAGGGTAGGGGGATAACTAACTGATCATTGGAGGTATGACCGCTGGTTGAGGGTGCCATTCTTACGATCTGATGGAACGGCAAGTTGAGCACACATCCTGCTGCTCCATTCATTCTCTATGGAACTGCCATAAATTGCCAAGTGTTGCACTCGACTATCTTCAGCACAACCATAGAAAAGAAAGGGATTCAAATGAGCTCTTAACAAGCTCTGATGCCACCAGATGTAAGGCAGCTATCATATAAGCCAATGTTCCACCCTTTAAATAGGCCTTGAGACATGACTTGTGTAATAAATAAGCCAGCATCTCCTCTGCAGATAGCTGTTTCGGGGTAATTGCCCCTCATCAGTGCAGAGCAGAGAGTACTGGCTTATCTGGGTGAGAGTCAGGACTTGGGTGGTACTAGTACCCCCTCTGCACTGATGAGGGGCAATAACCCCAAAACTGCTGTCTGCAGATGAGATGCTGGCTTATTTAATATCCAGGTCATGTCTCAAGGTCTAATTGAAGGGTAGAACATTGACTTATAGTATAACTGCCTTACATAGTTACATAGTTAATACGGTTGAAAAAGACATCCATCCATCAAGGGATAGATGGGGACGCGAATCCCAGAAGGAAGCGAGACTTCTACACATTTTCATAAGCATTTATGTTTTTTACTTTCAAAAATTAATCTAAACCCTTTTTAAAACTGTCCACTGTTCCTGCTGTGACCACGTCCTGAGGAAGTCTATTCCACAGATTCACAGTTCTTACAGTAAAGAAGCATTGACGCTTCTGGAGACTGAACTTTATCTTCTCCAGTCGGAGGCAGCACCCCCTTGTCTTTTGAGGGCATTTGACATGGAACAGTTTTTCGCCGTATTTTTTGTATGGCCCATTTATATACTTGTACAGGTTAATCATGTCCCCCCTTAGACATCTCTTCTCAAGACTAAATACATTTTAATCTTTCTTCATAACTAAGACCCTCCATGCCCCTTATCAGTTTAGTCGCTCTCCTCTGTACTTTTTCCAGCTGCAGAGCGTCCTTTCTATGGACTGGTGCCCAGAACTGAACTGCATATTCCAGATGAGGCCGCACCAGCGCTTTGTAAAGTGGTAATATTACATCACTGCCCCGCGAGTCCATGCCTCGTTTAATGCATGACAATATCCTAGTGGCCTTAGAAGCAGCTGATTGACATTGTATGCTGTTATTCAATCTACCATCTACAAGGACACCCAAATCCTTCTCTATAAGTGACTCTCCTAGTGTTACATCCCCTAGGACATATGAAGCACAGAGATTATTACTACCAAGATGCATAACTTTACATTTATCCACATTGAATGATTGGGCATCAACTTGGCAAATGAGGTTCAGAGTGTTCAAGTCAGCTTGTAGTATATGGACATCTTCCATAGACCGTACAGTACTACATAGCTTGGTGTCATCTGCAAAAATAGAAATGGCGCTATTAATCCCGTCCTCGATATCATTAATAAATAGATTAAATAATAGAGGGCCCTGCACTGAACCTTGGAGTACACCACTTATAACCTGGGACCATTCTGAATAGGAATCATTGACCACAACTCTCTGGACACGGTCCTTCAGCCAGTTTTCAATCCAATTACAGACTATACTTTCCAAGCCAATAGACCTTGCTTTACCTATTAAGCGTCTATGAGGGACAGTATCAAAAGCCTTTACAAAATCCAGAAACACTACATCCACAGCCGCCCCTCTGTCCAGGCTACTACTCACCTCCTCATAAAAACAAATCAGGTTAGTCTGAGAACTTCTGTCCTTGGTAAAACCATGCTGTTATCACTTATAATATTATTTACAGTCACATCTGGTGGCATTAGAGGCGGAGCTGGTTAAGAGCTCATTTGCATCCCTTTCTTCCCAGAATTCCACAGGAGCGTGTATGGCCTATAAGTCTCCTCGTGCAGATTAAGGCTCTCTCTAACCAAGGAGAGACAGTACCCCCCAAAACCATAGAAAATGAATTGAGCAGCAGGGAGCATGTCTGACATGCCATGCCATCAGATTGGGGGAAAGAGACCTCCGTTCCAGGGATGAATGGGAGTCCCAGTGGTCGGAACAGTTACTTAGTCCCTTTAACACAGTGAGCTCAGCTGTCACAGCCTGTATGGGGCCTGCCATTCTCAGACATTTATGGCATAGTGAGAGTATCCCTTTAATGATGCAGCTAATTCAGAATAACTGAATACTGTTGTGGGCAGACCATCTCAGGGCACAGAGGAGCCTCTATTATAGATATGCACATGGTTCATAGTAAGAGCAATTACATCGAGAAGTAAATAATGCAGTTTGACAAGCAAATTAGAAACACTTTCCAGGAACAGAACATTTGTCCCAGGAGAGACAAGCTCGGTCAGGAGCAGGGTCTACTTAAAGGGTGTAATTCATTGCCTATTCACTTTATTGCATTTTGTTCAAGCACTTATTTAAAAAAAAAAAAAAAGCCCAGCTACTGTAAATGTACAAAACACCCCAGAGTAAACTCGAAAATCAATTACAATCATTTACATTTGTTATGGAGTGTAAGCTATCACTCATTTGATGTGCCATGCTAATTATCACTCGTTTTGCCTGCAATAAAGCAACACAGTTTCTGTTGGGTCTAATAATTATTTTTACTTTTTAATTTTATGCAGCATAATCGCTGTTTTTTTTAATTAACATTCCTTATTTTTATTATTTTTGATGCAAAACTGCCTTGGATTACCAGAAGAAAAAGCTCATACATGAACATGAAATTTCTGTAGTTGGAAAAGTAAATGAACCGGTTTGCCCTTTCAGTCTTTCAACCAATTTCCTGATTTGCAGATTTGCCCGTCTACAGACACAATGGAGGAATTGATTTGCCTCTTCTTTTCTTGAATGGGTGGTCTCTGCCTTTTCTTTTTTAGAAGCACCCCTCCAAAAATTAGATGATTACAGTTTGGCTGCTAGAATCCACAGTGATTAACTGCAATCTGTTGTCATGTACCCTGCAGCGCCACCACAGGAAGAATGAAGAATTACACAGTTCCCATTGAAATCAATGGGGTATACATGTCATTTTACAGATATTTTCCTCCAATGCAGGAGTCAAACTTTGTAGCTGGATTCTTCGCTAGTTAACAGACGAGGGTCGAGAATGGGAAACCACCTCTTCTAAAGGGGCTATCCCACGATTAACTTAAAAAATGACTATCATATAGTACATGACAATCTCTAACAATACAAGATCATACCTCACATGGATCCAGGGCTCCCCCCACTCAGCACTCAAATTGCTCTGCTAGATTCTCTTCTGCCTGGCAGTTCAGGCAGTTTCCCTGCAGCTCTCTCCCTATCACAGCTCATCGGTACATTCCTTCTCAAGGATGTGTCACAGCTCAGAGGTCTGTCCTTTTTTGCTGTAGCTCTGTCCCTGTCGCAGCTCAGGGGTATGTCCTTTCTGCTGCAGCTCTCTCCCTGACACAGCTCAGGGGTATGTCCTTTCTGCTGCAGCTCTCTCCCTGTCACAGCTCATCGGTACATTCCTTATCAAGGATGTGTCACAGCTCAGAGGTCTGTCCTTTTTTGCTGTAGCTCTGTCCCTGTCACAGCTCAGGGGTATGTCCTTTCTGCTGCAGCTCTCCCCCTGTCACAGCTCAGGGGTATGTCTTTTCTGCCGCAGCTCTCTCCCTATTACAGCTCAGGGGTATGTCCTTTCTGCTGTAGCTCTGTCCCTGTCACAGCTCAGAGGTATGTCCTTTCTTCTGTAGCTCTGTCCCTGTCACAGCTCAGAGGTATGTCCTTTCTGCTGCAGCTCTCTCCCTGTCACAGCTCAGGGGTATGTCCTTTCTGATGCAGCTCTCTCCCTATCACAGTTTAGAGTGTATCCCTTCTCAGGGGTGTGCCCTTTCTCTCCCTATCACAGCTCAGGGGTGTGTCCTTTCTTCTCCCTGTTACTGTCACAACTTTGCAGAGGCAGGTCATTCTATATAACTGCCTCCTTCTTGGAGAAGCTACACAAATGCTCTACATGGCCCGTCTAGGAAACCCAACATATATGTAGAGCATGTGGACACCACACCAAAAAGTATTAACGGTGGCTGTCCCATCTGGGAAATTGATGGCAAATCACTAGGATATGCCATCAATGTCAGATAGGTGCAAGTCCAACTTCTGGGACCTGCTTCTATCTCCAGAACTGGGCCCTCAAAGTGAATGGAGAACAGCTGGGCATGTGCGGCTACCCTCTATTCACCACTATGGGAGTAGGCGAGCGCTGGTTAGGTTATTCCCGGCAGTCCCATAGCGGTGAATGAAGAGGTGACCGTGTTTGCGTGGTACGTCCTCCATTTACAGCAATGGGACTTCCTAAAACAGTAGAGAGCTCTCGCCTAGCTTTTTTTAGAACCCCCATACTGATGAATGGAACGCTCACCACTCCACCCCATATGTCACCAATGTCCCAGATTTGCCAAACATTTAGAGACAACTGATTTAAAAACGGTGGCTTAAGTGTTTTCCGGCTATTTTGTATTTTGCCTTCGGATTGACCCTGCTTATTTCACTACTGCTCTGCCTTAGAAAGGATATAGGTGAACTTGTGCCATCTGCTTGCTTGTTTCCCTGGGTATTGCAGGAATCAGAACGTTACGTTGAGGCTCGCCTTGTCTTGTAGACACACACGCATTTCAGCAGTTATTACTAGCCTGTAAGTATCCTACAATGTTTATATTAAAAACCACAATGTTGGGATTGTATACGCGCTAGATCATTCTTGGTATTTCTCCACCATTCTGAATTTGCCTCAGCATTTCTATCCTCCGCGTGCACCGTGGTCTCACCCATCCATCTGGTGATCTGCAGAGACAGTTCTTGGCATTTCAAATTGAAATGCATCTTCTTTATGAGAAATTATGGAAGTGCGGCTATAATTTACATTAGTCAATGCCATTCTGCATGATGTGCTTATCTTTCTGCTGGGTTGTGAGATCTTCTGAATGTCTCTGAGGGGACTTGTAAGCCGCTTTCAGTCTGTCAGTTGGGGGTGGGGAGGCGGTAATAAGACTTCTACCTTTTTATATACAGTTTCTTATTCCATCAAGAAACTGTTTCAGACCGTTCCACATGATAGAAATAAAGTAACTGCGTTAAGCTATACCAAAGTCCATGTGCGCATAGCATGAAATTCTCATTATTCTGATAGTCCGGCATTTGTTTCCAGCACAGGATTACAAGACAATCTAAAATATCATATCCCAGAAGGAGAAAACATTGTGAAACGACTGTCAAGTATAGACAGTGGGGATGTCATATCGTTGAAGAGCAACTGCTGTTTCATTGTTTCATAAATATATAGTACAGGTGATTATAAGAAACTTTGTAATACATCAGACATCTATTCTTACTTCTTGTTTAATCAGACTTATTTTCTGCTCCCCCACTATTTAGCTAATTCTCAATTCACTGCTGAAATTCATCTCACCAAAGGTGAGCTGCAGCTCACTGAAGGATCGGGTTGCATAGAAATCTTTGAAGAGGGGAGGAGAAGGAGGAAACAGGCAGAGGCAGAGAGACTGACACACAGACTTGCTTTTTTTGCTTTTTTCTTACTTCAGTACTGGACTCGCATCTAAACTGCTCAGCTCTGCTATGCTTATAAAATATAGGGACAAATTAATTAAGACTGGCGTGCAGTATATATGCCAGCCTTAATCAGATGGTGTGCTCATGTAAGATGTGGCAAAAATATATAGTGTGACGAACCGCACCTCGCAGAGTTAACAGATAATGTGAGAGTCAGTTACCGAATAGATGTACAGTCCTGATCAAAAGTTTAAGACCACTTGAAAAATGGCAAAAAATCATATTTAGCATGGCTGGATCTTAACAAGGTTCCAAGTAGAGCTTCAACATGCAACAAGAAGAAATGGGAGTGAGACAAAACATTTTTTGAGCATTCAATTTAATGAAAACAACGAATAAAATGAAACAGGCTGTTTTTCAGCTGATCAAAAGTTTAGGACCACACCTCCAAAAAAAAACTAAACCCCCCCAAAACAGAAATCCAACTTCCAAACATGAACTCAGTAATGAGTAGCTCCGCCGTTATTGTTGATCACTTAAAAAATTGGTTTCGGCATGCTTGATGCAAGTGTTTCCATGAGGTGAGTGGGAACATTTCTCCAAGTGGTGAAGACGGCCGCACGAAGGCAATCTACTGTCTGGAACTGTTGTCCATTTTTGTAAACTTCCCTTGCCATCCATCCCCAAAGGTTTTCAATTGGATTTAGATCAGGGGAACACGCAGGATGGGCCAAAAGAGTGATGTTATTCTCCTGGAAGAAGTCCCTTGTCCTGCGGGCATTGTGTACTGTAGCATTGTCCTCTTGAAAAACACAGTCGTTACCACACAGACGAGAGCCCTCAGTCATGAGGAATGCTCTCTGCAACATCTGGACATAGCCAGCGGCCGTTTGACGCCCCTGCACTTCCTGAAGCTCCATTGTTCCACTGAAGGAAAAAGCACCCCAGACCATTATGGCGCCCCCTCCACTGTGGCGCGTAGAAAACATCTCAGGTGGGATCTGCTTGTCATGCCAGTAACGTTGGAAACCATCAGGACCATCAAGGTTAAATTTTTTCTCATCAGAGAATAAAACTTTCTTCCACCTTTGAATGTCCCATGTTTGGTGCTCTCTTGCAAAGTCCAAACGAGCAGTTCTGTGGTGTTCAAGGAGATAAGGTCTTTGAAGATGTTTTTTGTTTTTGAATCCCTTCAGTCTCAGATGCCGTCTGATGGTTATGGAGCTGCAGTCAGCACCAGTAAGGGCCTTAATTTGGGTCGAGGATCGTCCAGTGTCTTGACGGACAGCCAATTGGATCCTCCGGCTAAGTGCTGGTGAAATTTTTTTGGGTCTTCCACTTGACTTTTTTGTTCAATAACCATCAGGATCGTTTAAGAAATTCCAAATGACTGTCTTACTGCGTCCCACCTCAGCAGCGATGGCGCGCTGTGAGAGACCCTGCTTATGCTGTTCAACAACCCGACCACATTCAAAAAGGGAGAGTTTTTTTGCCTTTGCCATCACAACGTGTGACTACCTGACAGAAAATGACAATGAATCCACATCTTTGCACAGATTTGGCCTTTTAAAGGTATGTGGTCCTAAAATTTGGATCAGCTGAAAAACAGCCTGTTTCAGTTTAATCGTTATTTTTAATTAATTGAATGCTCAAAAAATGTTTTGTCTCACTCCCATTTCTTCTTGTTGCATGTTGAAGCTCTACTTGGAACCTTGTTAAGATCCAACAATGTAAAATATGATTTTTTGCCATTTTTCAAGTGGCCTTAAACTTTTGATCAGGATGCTCTAGTCACAGACATGGGAGGCAATTATGTCAGCAGGGTTTCCAGGTCTCTCTAAACACAATACATGGCATGACCTCTAGTGTTGGGCGAGCATACTCGGCTGAACTGGTGTTTAACATGTAGCTGTATAGGTTAACATGTAGCTGTAGCTCTATAGCGTAGTGGTTAAAGTTCTTGGCTCTAATGTAGAAGCTTGTGAGATCAAATCCTAGCAGAAACTTTTCAGAAATAGAGGCTAAATTTAATTTAAACATATACACTGCCTGTCCCAAAAAATAGTCGCCACCCAAAAAAAAAGGTCACACACTAATATTTAGTTGGACCGCCATTAGCTTTGATTACGGCACACATTCGCTGTGGCATTGTTTCGATAAGCTTCTGCAATGTCACAGGATTTATTTCCATCCAGTGTTGCATAAATTTTTCACCAAGATCTTGCATTGATGATGGTAGAGTCTGTCTGCTGCGCAAAGCCTTCTCCAGCACATCCCAAAGATTCTCAATGGGGTTAAGGTCTGGACTCTGTGCTGGCCAATCCATGTGTGAAAATGATGTCTCATGCTCCCTGAACCACTCTTTCACAATTTGAGCCCGATTAATCCTGGCATTGTCATCTTGGAATATGCCCGTGCCATCAGGAAAGAAAAAATCCATTGATGTAATAACCTGGTCATTCAGTATGTTCAGGTAGTCAGCTGAGCTCATTCTTGGAGCACATACTGTTGCTGAACCTAGACCTGACCAACTGCAGCAACCCCAGATCATAGCACTGCCCCCACAGACTTGTACAGTAGGCACTAGGCATGATGGGTGCATCACTTCATCTGCCTCTCTTCTTACCCTGATGCGGCCATCACTCTGCAACAGGGTAAATCTGGACTCATCAGACCACATGACCTTCTTCCATTGCTCCAGAGTCCAATCTTTATGCTCCCTAGCAAAGTGAAGCCTTTTTTTCTGGTTAGCCTCACTGATTAGTGGTTTTCTTACGGCTACTGTAGGAAGGCACAGGGGTCCGTCATTGACGGAAGGTACGTGTCACCGAGGTTCCTGGCCTCAGTGAGATAGGAACCGGTTGCTAGGCTGGCTGACACAGTGTTTTTAGTGTGGCTGTAAAGCCGATCCGAGCCGGTTCTTCTTGGGAGCAGCCAAAGAGCAGGTTGGGTGGCTGGTCCCCACGTTCCAGGCCAGGTTTTGGGCTGGGAATAAAAACCCAGCCAGCAGTCACAGCTGGGTGTGGATTACCCTGCATTTTCATAGTGGAGCTGTGAAGCACTGTGGTCTGAATCAAACCAGTTGGTAGCGTGCTGGAGAGCCGCACGCTGAAAATCAGGCACCCTAAAGCCTGCTGTTGATGGCTGTGGATTGCCATGGACAAAACAGTCCGCCAGGTGACACATTTGTGCTGTGGACTTTATGTGGTGTGAATTAACATCAGGACTCTGCACAGTGTTGTTTTTGCTTTATTGCTTTTTTGTGTGAATAAACACTGAACTTTTACTTTACTACCGTGTTCTTGCCTCTGTACTGCGTCCGCTTTCCCTGCCTACCAGAGCAAATCCCTACACTACACAGCTGTTCAGTCCCAATCCCTTGAGTTCCCTTCGCATTGTGCGTGTGGAAATGCTCTTACTTTCACTATTAAACATAGCCCTGAGTTCTACTGTTGTTTTTCTTCGATTTGATTTCAACAAACGTTTAAGTGATCACGATCATTCAGGATTTTTTCCCCGCCACATTTCTTTCTCGAATACGATGGGTCCCCAATATCCTTCCAGTTTTTAATAATGCGTTGGACAACTAACCCAATTTTAGTAGTTTCTGCAATCTCCTTAGATGTTTTCTCTGCTTGATGCATGCCAATGATTTGACCCTTCTCAAACAGACTAACATCTTTTCCATGAGATGTGTCTTTCGACATGGTTGTTTAAGAAATGAGAAGCAACTCATTGCACCAGTTGGGGTTAAATAACTTATTGCCAGCTGAAAGATAATCGCCAATGCAGTAATTATCCAATAGGAGGCTCATAACTATTTGCTTAGTTAAATCCAGGTGGTGACTTTTTTTTTTTGGGACAGGCAGTGTATATATAAGTTTTTATCCATAATATATTTGCATATATTATTATATATTTAGAATATATAATATATGTAAATATATTATGTCTAAAAACATCAGTAGTAGTTTCCAACATATTAAGCATTCATATATACACTCACCTAAAGAATTATTAGGAACACCATACTAATACAGTGTTGGACCCCCTTTTGCCTTCAGAACTGCCTTAATTCTACGTGGCATTGATTCAACAAGGTGCTGATAGCATTCTTTAGAAATGTTGGCCCATATTGATAGGATAGCATCTTGCAGTTGATGGAGATTTGAGGGATGCACATCCAGGGCACGAAGCTCTCGTTCCACCACATCCCAAAGATGCTCTATTGGGTTGAGATCTGGTGACTGTGGAGGCCATTTTAGTACAGTGAACTCATTGTCATGTTCAAGAAACCAATTTGAAATGATTCGAGGTTTGTGACATGGTGCATTATCCTGCTGGAAGTAGCCATCAGAGGATGGATACATGTTCTCATTCTGTTTACGCCAAATTCGGACTCTACCATTTGAATGTCTCAACAGAAAAAATCGAGACTCATTAGACCAGGCAACATTTTTCCAGTCTTCAACAGTCCAATTTTGGTGAGCTTGTGCAAATTGTAGCCTCTTTTTCCTATTTGTAGTGGAGATGAGTGGTACCCGGTGGGGTCTTCTGCTGTTGTAGCCCCTCCGCCTCAAGGTTGTGCGTGTTGTGGCTTCACAAATGCTTTGCTGCATACCTCAGTTGTAACGAGTTGTTATTTCAGTCAACGTTGCTCTTCTATCAGCTTGAATCAGTCGGCCCATTCTCCTCTGACCTCTAGCATCCACAAGCATTTTTGCCCACAGGACTGCCGCATACTGGATGTTTTTCCCTTTTCACACCATTCTTTGTAAACCCTAGAAATGGTTGTGCGTGAAAATCCCAGTAACTGAGCAGATTGTGAAATACTCAGACCGGCCCGTCTGGCACCAACAACCATGCCACGCTCAAAATTGCTTAAATCACCTTTCTTTCCCATTCTGATATTCAGTTTGGAGTTCAGGAGATTGTCTTGACCAGGACCACCCCCCTAAATGCATTGAAGCAACTGCCATGTGATTGGTTGACTAGATAATTGCATTAATGAGAAATAGAACAGGTGTTCCTAATAATTCTTTAGGTGAGTGTATATCAGAAGTATGATTTTATCTATTGTGACACAGTGAGAGGTTTGGTCTGGGAAAACAGGTATTTTCCTCCCAGCATGTGCTGCTGGGCTGATTTACAGCCAGGTGAGGTCAAATACCGGAACGGATTTTAAGTGCCGGTCCGGGTTTTGGCAGCACCTGGCTGTCCTTAAATAGGCATCTGGGCTCAGAAGCCATGTCTGTGTGCTGGGATCTGAGGCCTGTGCTGGGCTGGAGAGCTGAGACCTGTGTGTCAGGGGAACAGGCCTAAAGCCTGTATTTGGACTTTCTGAGGCAGAACTGGCACCAAGGTGACTTTTTGTTATATTAACTTGCCATTGGGTGTGAAGTAACATCAACACTGCCGTTTTGTTTTTGGCACCTTGCCTGAATAAAAACTAAAGTTTGAGTTACAAACTTGCATTTTGCATCTGTACTACACCCGCTTATCCTAACTACCAAAGGGAATCCCCACAATTGGTGAAGGATGCAGGCAAGCCCAGAGAGGGCACATTGTATGTCTTGCATTAAAACAGCTAAATTTCAACCCATGACCCTTGACAAAATGGAGGCTGTAATGAAGGCCCTCGTGGAGGCTAACAAACAGCAACAAGAAACAAATCTGCAACAGCAGGAGGCTAACAGGCAGCATCAAGAATCAAACCAGCTGCTGCTACAGCACGTGATGGCTTTGCAGATGGCAGGAGCAACCCCGAGCGTCCACGATGCCCAGAAAGCGGTCCGTGTGGCGATCCCCAAGATGATACCCGCAGATGACGTCGAAACCTACCTGGCAATGTATGAGAAGGTGGCCACAAAGGAGAAGCTACCCCGAGACCAGTGGGCTGAGGTCGTCGCTCCGTTCCTGGCATCCGATTCCCAGTGGGTCTATTTCGACTTGCCGGACGATCAAGCGGCCAACTACCAGAAAGTCATGGGTGAGATTCTGGCAATACTGGGGGTGAATGTGTTGGTCCGAGCCCAGCGGGTGCATCAGTGGGGGTTCAACCTGGCTGAGCCTGCAAGATCCCAGTATTATAACTTACTTCACCTTTTGCAAAAATGGCTACAGCCTAACATGCTGAGTCCCACTGTTATGCTGGATCGTCTGTTAGCAGATATGTTCTGGAGGGTTTTTCCATACCCTATCCAGAACTGGATCGGTCAGGTGTCTCCTGGCAATGCCCTTGAGATGGTGGACCTGGTGGAATGCTATGAAGCTACCAGGAATCTAAAGAAGGGTTCTGTCGGGAGGGGGGTCGGCAAACCATCAGTTGATATATGCCAGGAGGCTGTGTGAAACTGGTACCCCAGAGTGTCTAGATTACTTGTGCCAGGTGGAAGTGGGAGACACTCTGGCAGGGGCTCTGCTGGACTCAGGGAGTCTGGTGACCCGAGTAAGAGCTATCCTGGTGCGGTCCACTGGCCGGAAAGTCTGGGTGATGTGCATCCACGGAGACTTAAAAGACTACCCCACCACGATGGTGTCTCTAACCACGGTGGCAGGTAGATGGACCCACGAGGTGGCTGTCGCCATAAAGCTACGTTATGAGCTGATAATAGGGAGAGACTTCCCCCGGCTTCCCGGCACTGTGGCCTGCTACGAGAATTACCGATACCCATGAGACAGGGGTAACCCCAGCAGAGTGGCCTTGCTCAGGGGGGAGACCACAACACTGGGAACCCGAGGCCGAAGGACCAGCAGTAGGGGTGACCGCCACTTTGGTGGAAGAGATGGAAACAACCCCGCTGAGTGTGATGGTGGGAGACGTGGAGGACTTGCCGTCGGGTCCTGAATTGGAAGACCTCATTGTCTCCGGGGATATTTTTGGTACCGCACAACACCAGGACCCAACCCTATCCCAAGCCTGGGAGAATGTGTTAATAGTAGATGGTGAACCACAACAACCTGGGTCCGAGTCAGTGTTTCCCCATTTTCATCAGGGTATGCTGTATCGGATAAACCAACTACGGGGTGAGCATATTGAACAGTTGGTGGTCCCCAAGGCTTATGGCAAACTCGTCTTCGATCTAGCCCACCAGCACGTTCTCGGGGGTCACCTGGGGCTGCAGAAAACTCAGGATTGTATTCTACAGCGGTTTTACTGGCCCAGCATATTCAGAGAGGTTGAAGAGTTTTGTAAATCTTGCCCGACCTGCCAGATAACTAGCCCCCAGCCACATTTCCGCAGTCCCCTAATTCCTCTCCCGATTATCGAGGTACAGTTTGACAGAATAGCTATGGATCTCATAGGCCCAGTACAGAAATCCACCAGAGGGCATCAACACATCTTAGTCATCCTAGACTACGCCACTCAGTACCCGGAGGCAGTGCCACTGCGACATACATCGGCCAAACTCATAGCTAAGGAGTTAATGGAGATGTTTTTCCGATCAGGGGACCCCTTTTATGTCCAAGGTGATGAGGGAACTCTGTAAGTTGCTGAACATAAAACAGCTACAGATGTCCGTTTACCATCCACAAACGTACGGTCTGGTAGAAAGGTTTAGCCAAACATAAAAAAATATGTTGAAAAGAATGGTGGCTAAAGATGGCAAGGACTGGGAACTTCTTCTGCCCTATCTTATGTTTGCAGTGCGAGAGGTACCCCAGGCCTCTACTGGGTTCTCGCCTTTCGAACTGCTATATGGCAGACACCCTCGCGGTCTCTTGGATGCAGCTAAAGAGGTATGGGAACAACAACCCACTCCATATAAAAGTGGTATTGAGTACGTTACCCAGATGCAAGAATGGATAGAGACAGTGTTGCATCTTGTTAGGGAGCATACGGAGGCAGCTCAGCGAGCGCAGAGTCGGATCTATAATCGTCAGGCCGGGTCCGGATCTTTAACCCGGGTGATCGGGTTTTGGTTCTGATACCGACCGTGGACAGTAAGTTCCTGGGTAGGTGGCAGGGGCTCTACGAGGTACTCGAGAAAGTTGGAGATGTGAACTACAAGGTACACCAGCCAGGGCGGCGAAAGCCAGAACAGATCTACCATGTTAATTTGCTTAAGCCGTGGAAGGATAAGGAGACCTCTACGAAAGACAGCCCGCATCTGGGTTTTCTAGGAATAGAAGTTCCGGCCCCTTTGTTTGATGCAAGGCAAGCGGTTGCCGCCGTAAAGGTTGCTGACAGCCTCTCCTCTAAACAGGCTCAGGAAGCCAGGGAGTTCGTTAATCGGAACACGGTTGTGTTCTCTGACCTCCCCAACGCACTTCCACAATCCAGCATGACATTGTCACGGAACCTTAGGCCAAAGTCCGGATAAAACCATACCAGGTACCCGAGGCTCTGCGACAAGCCATCTCGTAGGAAGTTCAGTTAATGCTGCAACTAGATGTCATTGAGGAGTCTAAAAGTGAGTGGGTGAGTTGTATAGTCTTAATACCCAAGCCAGACGGGACGTTACGGTGCTGTAACGATTTTCGTAAACTGAACGAGATTTCCAATTCGATGCATATCCCATACCCCGGGTGGATGAGCTTATCGAGAGGTTAGGACAGGTATTTTTCTGTTTTGGACCTCACGAAAGGGTACTGGCAGGTGCCCTTAACGGAGTCTGCCAAAGAGAAAACTACCTTCATCACACCTGAGGGGCTGTACCAGTATAAGGTGTTACCCTTTGGTCTGCATGGCGTCCCCGCCACTTTTCAGCGACTAATGGACATTGTGCTTCGTCCACATCGTCGGTATGCTTCGGCTTACCTGAACGATATTGTCATCCACAGTACCGACTGGGAAAGTCACCTGCCCAAAATGCAGGCTGTAGTAGACTCCCTTCGAAAAGCTGGAGTAACCGCTAACCCAAAAAAATGCGCAATAGGGTTAGAGTAGACAAAATACCTGGGGTATGTCATTGGGCGCGGAGCGATTAAACCCCAAGTAAACAAAATAGAGGCGATAAGAAATTGGCCCCGACCTGTCACCACTAAACAAGTAAAGTCATTCCTGGGAATGGTGGGCTATTACATACCGTTTTTGGTGACGTCCAACTTCAAAAGGGAGTTTATAGGACAGACAGATGCCTCCGAAGTAGGCCTTGGTGCTGTACTGTCTCAGGGAGTCAACGGGGAGGAGCATCCCGTTGTCTTCCTGAGCCGTAAGATCACCCCAGCCGAGACCCAGTATAGTATAGTGGAGAGAGAGTGTCACTACCAGAGCTTTGGGACGTTCTCACAGCTCTGTTTCTCCACCCCTGTGATGATGTCACTACTAGAGCTGGGAGGAGTTCTCACTGCTCTGTTTACTTTTGGTTTCCTTCCTCCCAGCTGTTCCTCATGCGTTTGATTTCCCTCTCTTTATATCACCCCTCCTCCTATTGTAGGGCGTGGATTATAGTTCTCATTTCAGTTGTAGCTCTTGCTTTAGTATCTTCACTTGTAGCTATCAGTTCACTGGACCTGTGTTCTGCTGCAGCAAGCACTCCGGATATTGCCAGCTGTCCTTGGATCCGTCTTCTCTGCGGCTGCAACACCTTCAGCTAAGTGTACAGACATTGTTGTGTACCAGATTATTTTCTGACTGGATCTGAGGTGGCCACGGTTCCCTCCATATACTGAGTAGGGCACCGGTGGCCGTGCCCCTTCCACTATTGTAGGGGTTACAGTGGTCATCAGTCTTAGGTACGTGGGCATGCCTCGTTCCGCCATTTGGATCCGGGCATGTGCTTAGCAGCATAGGGAGAGCTTTGAGGGTCTGACAGGGGTCACCCTTTATCCTCCCTAGTTTGGTCCGGTCAGTAGCTCTTTTACTGTGTATACTATTGTTGCTCACATACAGCCGTGACATTATAATCCACCAAAACCGTTCTGTCACGGCTGTATGTGAGCAACAAGAGCATGCACAGAGAATAGAGCCACTGACCGGACCCAAACTAGGGAGGATAAAGGGTGACCCCTGTCAGACCCTCGAAAGCTTTCCCTATGTTGCTAAGCCCCTGCCCGGATCCAAATAGTGGAAGGAGGCATGCCCGCGTACCTAAGACTGATGACCACTGTAACCCCTACAATAGTGGAAGGGGCACGGCCACCGGTGCCCTGCTCAGTATATGGAGGGAACCGTGGTCGCCTCGGATCCAGTCAGAAAACACACAGATACACAACAATGTCTGCACACTTAGCTGACGGGGCTGCAGCCGCAGTGAAGATGGATCCAAAGACAGGCTGGCAATATCCGGAGTACTTGCTGCAGCAGAACACAGGTCCAGTGAAAGGATAGCATACAAGGGAAGATACTCAAGCAAGAGCTACAACCCAAATGAGAAATATAATCCACACCTACAAAAGGAGGAGGGGGAATATAAAGGCAGGGAAATCAAACGCAGCTGGGAGGAAGGAAACAGAAAACTCGTCCCAGCTCTAGTAGTGACATCATCACAGGGGTGGAGAAACAGAGCTGTGAGAACGTCCCAAAGCTCTGGTAGTGACACGTTCTTTTTTTGACATGGATCCGCTTTCTGGCCTGGTTGACCGCATGCAGGGTCTTTCTTTGGAAGTAGCGGATCTCCGTCAATCTATGACTCAGCTTCAAGCATTGGACTCTGCTCCGGCTCATGGAGTCTGTTGCGAGCCAAAGGTCTCACTTCCGGAAACGTTCTCCGGGGGCAGTGAGAATTTTGTTCGCTTCAGAGAGGCATGCAAACTCCATTTTTGCTTGTGTCCCCACTCCTCTGGTAATGAGCAGCAGAGGGTGAGGATTGTCATCTCCCTGCTCAGGGGTAATGCTCAGACTTGGGCTTTTTCGCTGCCATCAGGGGATCCCTTCCTTCGATCCGTGGAAAGATTTTTTTGTGGCCCTGGGGCAGATTTATGATGACCCGGATCGTGTTGCTCTGGCCGAATCTAACTTACGTGTTTTATGCCAGAACAAACTGTCTGCGGAGCTTTATTGTTCTGAATTTCGGAGATGGGCAGCTGATTCGGGTTGGAATGATGCTGCACTCCGGAGTCAGTTCTGTCATGGTCTCTCAGAGAGATTGAAAGATGCGTTTGCTTTCCATGAGAGACCAACGTCCTTAGAGTCTGCCATGTTATTGGCGGTACGCCTTGACAGGCGTCTAAGAGAAAGAAACGAGACCTCTCTGTCCAGCCATTGTCAGTCTAGGGGCAGTGGTGCGGACTCATTCAGTGTGCAGGGGCCTCATCCTGTCTCGCTCCCTTCTGAGGAGGAGCCCATGCAGCTAGGTCGACTTGCCCTGATAAAAGAGGATTTAGTCCTCAGAGTATGGTGTGTTTTTGTTGTGGGGGCATAGGTCATTTGGCAAATGTTTGTCCGTCTAGGAGATTCTTGAACTGTACTAAGAGCGATAATAAGAGAAAAACCTCAAAAGGTAAATCATCAAATTCTGCTTCATCTGCTACTTTGGGCAAAGTTGATGTAGGAATTGATGCTTTTCCTCTGACCTGCAGTTCCCGTTTTCTCCTGTCTGCCAGGGTGGCGCTAGAGAGCAAAGTCATTTCTTGTGAGATTTTTGTCGATAGTGGAGCGGCCGTCAATCTTATTGACACTCAATTTGTAGCCATGCATGGTTTTCAGGTTTGCACATTAGAAAAGGATATAACTGTTTTTTGCTATTGACTCTGCTCCACTCTCAGAGATCTTAGAAGGGCATTGTTCACAATTTCCGGCTAGCTGTAGGTGACACTCATGTGGAGGATATATCTTGTTTTGTCCTTAACGGATTGCCTTCCCCTCTAGTTTTGGGGTTACCCTGGCTCACTAGACATAATCCCACTATTGATTGGCAAGGAAGGCAAATAAATGAGTGGAGTGACTTTTGTAGAGAGAATTGTCTCACAGCGACTTTTGCAGAGGTGTCTACTAAAACTGTGCCATCATTTCTCTCTGATTTCTCGGACGTGTTTTCCGAGAGCGGTGTTCAGGAGCTACCTCCTCACCGGGAGTTTGACTGTCCCATTAACCTCATTCCCGGCGCCAAGCTGCAAAAAGCACGCCTCTACAATCTCTCACAACCGGAAAGAATCGCAATGCGAACTTATATCTCCGAGAGTCTCGAGAAGGGGCATATTCGTCCCTCAAAGTCACCTATGCCCGCGGGTTTTTTTTTTGTTAAAAAAAAAGATGGCTCTCTGAGACCTTGCCTAGATTTTAGGGAGCTGAACCGTATCACGATTCGCGATCCCTATCCCCTTCCTCTGATCCCGGACCTCTTCAACCAAATTGTTGGGGCCAAGGTGTTTTCCAAATTGGATTTGAGAGGCGCGTACAACCTGGTCAGGGTCAGAGAGGGGTATGAATGGAAAACGGCCTTTAATACCCCTAACGGGCATTTCGAGAATCTCGTTATGCCTTTCGGCCTGATGAATGCTCCGGCCGTCTTTCAGCATTTTGTTAATAGTATTTTCTACCATTTAATGGGGAAATTTGTATTGGTGTATCTTGATGATATTTTGATTTTTTCCCCTGATGTTCAGACCCATCAGGATCATCTTTTTCAGGTTCTGCAGATTCTGCGGGAAAATAAATTGTACGCCAAGCTGGAGAAATGTGTTTTTATGGTATCGGAGATTCAATTTCTGGGTTTTCTCCTCTCTGCTTCTGGTTTTCGCATGGATCCGGAGAAGGTCCGTGCTGTACTTGAGTGGGAGCTTCCTGAGAATCAGAAGGCATTGATGCGCTTTCTGGGTTTTGCGAACTATTACAGAAAGTTCATTTTGAATTATTCCTCTGTTGTCAAACCCCTTACTGACATGACAAAAAAGGGGGCGGATTTTTCCTCTTGGTCGGAGGAGGCGCTTGCAGCCTTTTCTAAGATTAAAGAGAGTTTTGCGTCTGCTCCCGTCTTGGTGCATCCCGATGTTTCCTTACCTTTTATTGTTGAGGTGGATGCTTCCGAGGTGGGTGTGGGTGCGGTTTTGTCCCAGGGCCCTTCTCCTGAAAAATGGCGACCCTGTGCCTTTTTCTCTAAAAAACTCTCCCCGGCAGAGAGAAACTATGATGTGGGAGATAGGGAGTTGTTGGCCATCAAGTTGGCTTTCGAGGAATGGCGCCATTGGTTGGAGGGGGCCAGGCACCCTATCACCGTTTTTACCGACCATAAGAATCTGGCATACTTGGAGTCGGCCAGGCGTATGAATCCGAGACAGGCCAGATGGTCTCTGTTCTTCTCCAGATTCAATTTTGTTGTTACATTCCGACCTGGGATAAAAAATGTGAAGGCTGATGCTCTCTCTCGCTGTTTTCCGGGAGGAGGAAACTCCGAGGACCCGGGTCCCATTTTGGCGGAGGGGGTAGTTGTTTCTGCTCTATATTCCGATTTGGAGGCCGAGGTCCAGGCTGCCCAGACTGAGGCACCTGCCCGTTGTCCTTCTGGGAAGTTGATTGTGCCTCCTGAGCTACGTCACAAACTCTTTAAGGAGCATCATGATACGGTTCTTGCTGGTCACCCCGGGAGTAGAGCCACGGTAGATCTCATTGCTCGGAGATTTTGGTGGCCGGCTCTTCGTAAGTCGGTGGAGGGTTTTGTGGCTGCTTGTGAGACGTGCGCTCGCGCTAAGGTCCCTCGTTCACGGCCTTCAGGTTCCCTTCTCCCGTTACCCATACCTTCCCTCCTTGGACACACCTGTCCATGGACTTTATCACGGATCTTCCTCGTTCCTCGGGGAAGTCGGTGATCCTGGTGGTGGTGGACCGTTTTAGCAAGATGGCTCATTTCGTACCTTTCCCTGGTTTACCCAATGCTAAAACGTTGGCGCAAGCTTTTGTCGACCATATTGTTAAATTGCATGGCATTCCCTCTGATATTGTTTCCGATAGAGGCACGCAGTTTGTGTCCAGGTTCTGGAAGGCTTTCTGTTCTCGCCTGGGGGTTCGGCTGTCCTTCTCTTCTGCTTTTCACCCGCAGTCGAATGGTCAGACTGAGCGCCTCAATCAGAATCTGGAGACATATTTGCGCTGTTTTGTGGCAGAGAACCAGGAGGATTGGTGTTCATTTCTCCCTCTTGCTGAGTTTGCTCTGAACAACCGTCGTCAGGAATCTTCTGATAAGTCACCATTCTTTGGTGCATATGGGTTCCATCTGCAGTTTGGGACATTCTCGGGAGGGACTCTTTCTGGTTTACCTGAGGAGGAGAGATTTTCCTCGTCTTTGTCTACCATTTGGCAAAAGATTCAGAGTAATCTTAAAAAGATGAGTGAGAGGTATAGGCGTGTGGCTGATAAGAGACGTGTGCCTGGTCCGGACCTGAATGTGGGTGATCTGGTGTGGTTGTCTACAAGAAATATTAAACTGAAGGTTCCCTCCTGGAAATTGGGTCCCAAGTTTATTGGGCCTTATAAAATCTTGTCAGTCATCAATCCTGTTGCCTTCCGTCTTGATCTTCCACGGGTTTGGAAGATACATAATGTATTTCACAGATCTCTCTTAAAACCATATGTCCAGCCCACGGTACCCTCCTCCTCCGATTTTGGTTGATGGCAATCTGGAGTTTGAGGTTTCCAGAATTGTGGACTCTCGCATTGTCCGCGGTTCTCTTCAGTACCTCGTTCATTGGAAGGGTTATGGTCCTGAGGAGAGGATGTGGGTTCCGGTGTCGGACATTAAAGCCACTCGCCTCATCAGGGCATTTCATAGGGCTCATCCTGAGAAGGTGGGTCCTGGGTGTCCGGAGTCCACCCGTAGAGGGGGGGGTACTGTCACTACCAGAGCTTTGGGACGTTCTCACAGCTCTGTTTCTCCACCCCTGTGATGATGTCACTACTAGAGCTGGGAGGAGTTCTCACTGCTCTGTTTACTTTTGGTTTCCTTCCTCCCAGCTGCCTCGTTCCGCCATTTGGATCCGGGCATGTGCTTAGCAGCATAGGGAGAGCGTTGAGGGTCTGACAGGGGTCACCCTTTATCCTCCCTAGTTTGGTCCGGTCAGTAGCTCTTTTACTGTGTATACTATTGTTGCTCACATACAGCCATGACAGAGAGTGCCTGACTATCAAGTGGGCACTCGAGTCTCTCCGCTATTGTTTATTGGGGAGAAAATTCCGCATGGTGACTGACCACTCCCCTCTCAAGTAGATAAGCCAGGCCAAGGACAGAAATGCCCGGGTCACCCGATGGTTTCTCTCCAAACAAAACTTTAAGTTTTCTGTGGAACACATGGCAGGCCAGTTACAGGGAAACGCAGATACCCTGTCCCGGGCACATTGTCTGGCGTGTGTTCGCCCCCTCAGGGTTGAACAAAGGGGGTGGGGAATATGTGTCACAGTGAGAGATTTGGTCTGGGAAATCAGGTATTTTCTTCACAGCATGTGCTGCTGGGCTGATTTACAGCCAGTTGAGGTCAAATACCGGACCAGATTTTAAGTGCCGGTCCGGGTTTTGGCATCACCTGGCTGTCCTTAAATAGGCATCTGGGCTCAGAAGCCATGTCTGTGTGCTGGGATTTGAGGCCTGTGCTGGGCTGGAGAGCTGAGACTGTGTGTCAGGGGAATAGGCCTAAAGCCTATATTTGAACTTTCTGAGGCAGAACTGCCACCAAGGTGACTTTTTGTTATATTAACTTGCCATTGGGTGTGAAGTAACACCAACACCGCAAAAGTGAAATTTTGTTTTTGGCACCATGTGTGAATAAAACTGAAGTTTGATTTACGAACTTGTATTTTGCCTCTGTACTGCGCCCGCTTATCCTAACTATTAGAGCGAATCCCCACACTATATATATATATATATATATATATATATATACACTCACCTAAAGAATTATTAGGAACACCATACTAATACGGTGTTGGACCCCCTTTTGCCTTCAGAACGTCCTTAATTCTACGTGGCATTGATTCAACAAGGTGCTGATAGCATTCTTTAGAAATGTTGGCCCATATTGATAGGATAGCATCTTGCAGTTGATGGAGATTTGAGGGATGCACATCCAGGGCACGAAGCTCTCGTTCCACCATATCCCAAAGATGCTCTATTGGGTTGAGATCTGGTGACTGTGGGGGCCATTTTAGTACAGTGAACTCATTGTCATGTTCAAGAAACCAATTTGAAATTATTCGAGCTTTGTGACATGGTGCATTATCCTGCTGGAAGTAGCCATCAGAGGATGGATACATGTTCTCATTCTGTTTACGCCAAATTCGGACTCTACCATTTGAATTTCTCAACAGAAATCGAGACTCATCAGACCAGGCAACATTTTTCCAGTCTTCAACAGTCCAATTTTGGTGAGCTTGTGCAAATTGTAGCCCCTTTTTCCTATTTGTAGTGGAGATGAGTGATATCCGGTGGGGTCTTCTGCTGTTGTAGCCCATCCGCCTCAAGGTTGTGCGTGTTGTGGCTTCACAAATGCTTTGCTGCATACCTCGGTTGTAACGAGTGGTTATTTCAGTCAACGTTGCTCTTCTATCAGCTTGAATCAGTCGGCCCATTCTCCTCTGACCTCCAGCATCCACAAGGCATTTTTGCCCACAGGACTGCCGCATACTGGATGTTTTTCCCTTTTCACACCATTCTTTGTAAACCCAAGAAATGGTTGTGCGTGAAAATCCCAGTAACTGAGCAGATTGTGAAATATTCAGACCGGCCCCTCTGGCACCAACAACCATGCCACGCTCAAAATAGCTTAAATCACCTTTCTTTCCCATTCTGACATTCAGTTTGGAGTTCAGAAGATTGTCTTGACCAGGACCACAGCCCTAAATGCATTGAAGCAACTGCCATGTGATTGGTTGACTAGATAATTGCATTAATTAGAAATAGAACAGGTGTTCCTAATAATTCTTTAGGTGAGTGTATATATATATATATATATATACAGTTGCAAGAAAAAGTATGTGAACCCTTTGGAATTATATGGATTTCTGCACAAATTGGTCATAAAATGTGATCTGATCTTCACAACAATAGACAATCACAGTCTGCTTAAACTAATAACACACAAAGAATTAAATTTTACCATGTTTTTATTTTTAACACACCATGTAAACATTCACAGTGCAGGTGGAAAAAGTATGTGAACCCTTGGATTTAATAACTGGTTGAACCTCCTTTGGCAGAAATAACTTCAACCAAACATTTTCTGTAGTTGCAGATCAGACGTGCACAACGGTCAGGAGTGATTCTTGACCATTCCTCTTTACAGAACTGTTTCAGTTCAGCAATATTCTTGGGATGTCTGGTGTGAATCACTTTCTTGAGGTCATCCCACAGCATCTCAATCGTGTTGAGGTCAGGACTGGGCCACTCCAGAAGGCGTATTTTCTTCTGTTTAATCCATTCTGTTGTTGATTTAACTTCTATGCTTTGGGTCGTTGTCCTGTTGCAACACCCATCTTCTGTTGAGCTTCAGCTGGTGGACAGATGGCCTTAAGTTCTCCTGCAAAATGTCTTGATAAACTTGGGAATTCATTTTTCCTTCGATGATAGCAATCCGTCCAGGCCCTGACGCAGCAAAGCAGCCCCAAACCATGATGCCCCCACCACCATACTTTATAGTTGGGATGAGGTTTTGATGTTGGTGTGCTGTGCCTCTTTTTCTCCACACATAGTGTTGTGTGTTTCTTCCAAACAACTCAACTTTGGTTTCATCTGTCCACAGAATATTTTGCCAGTACTGCTGTGGAACATCCAGGTGCTCTTGTGCAAACTGTAAATGTGTAGCAATGTTTTTTTTTTGGACAGCAGTGGCTTCCTCTGTGGTATCCTCCCATGAAATGCATTCTTGTTTAGTGTTTTACTTATCATAGATTTGCTAACAGGGATGTTAGCATATGCCAGAGAATTTTGTAAGTCTTTAGATACACTCTAGGATTCTTCTTCACCTCATTGAGCAGTCTGCGCTGTGCTCTTGCAGTCATCTTTACAGGACGGCCACTCCTAGAGAGAGTAGCAGCAGTGCTGAACTTTTTCCATTTATAGACGATTTCTCTTACCGTGGACTGATGAACAGCAAGGCTTTTGGAGATACTTTTATAACTCTTTCCAGCTTTAAGCAAGTAAACAATTCTTAATCGTAGGTCTTCTGAGAGCTCTTTTGTGCGAGGCATCATTCACATCAGGTAATGCTTCTTGTGAAAAGCAAACCCAGAACTGGTGTGTGTTTTTTATAGGACAGGGCAGCTGTAACCAACACCTTCAATCTCATCTCATTGATTGGACTCCAGTTGACTGACACCTCACTCCAATTAGCTCTTGCAGATGTCATTATTCTAGGGGTTCACATACTTTTTCCACCTCCACTGTGAATGTTTACATGGGGTGTTCAATAAAAACATGGTAACATTTAATTCTTTGTGTGTTATTAGTTTAAGCAGACTGTGATTGTCTATTGTTGTGACTTAGATGAAGATCAGATCACATTTTATGACCATGTAACGGTCACGTCCACACACACACAGGGGGAAGGGTAGTGACCACTGCGCTCCACCCTCACCCCTGGCCCTGCCTACTTGCCTCACGAGTCCTGATGACAGGGGACAACTGGACGGCAGTCCCTAACTTAGGATATGTGCAGGGAAGACAGACAAGACAAAGTACGGAACATGAACGGACCGGGTCAGAACCAAGAGAGCTACGCAGTACAACGGATTAAGCAAAGAATGGTCAGGAGAAGCCGGGGTCAAATACCAGGAGAGTAGCGAAGTACAAGAGGAGTCCTAAGAGAGTAGTCAGGTGGGAGCCGAGGTCACAAAACCAGGATGTATGCGCAGTACAGGAGGAGCAGGCAGAGGATCGTCAGGGAACAGGATCAGGTAAATATTCAGTAGTCCAACAAATAGCCAGGAACCTAGAAATTAACAGGCAACCTGTAGCCAGCAGGCTGCCTGTATTTATAGTGGGGAGTGAGGGTCATGTGACGTGGCCAGCGTCACATGACCGACAGACCAACCAGTCGAGCACCGAGTGATCAGCTCGGCGCTCAAGGCAGACTAGGAGCAGGGAGCCACCCAGCTAGTAAAGCCGCCCTGGGAATGAGGTCAAACACAGAACCTCATTCCAAAAGCTAAGCAACAGTTCTGTGGGCAATGGGGGACCAAGTGCACCTTCGTAACCCTGTGACAGACCAATTTGTGCAGAAATCCATATCATTCCGACGGGTTCACATACTTTTTCTTGCAACTGTATGTGTATATATATATATTTTTTTAGTAATTACACATTTATTTTGTGCCATACATTTTTTACAATTACTAAAAAAAAAAAAAAATATATAACTTTAATTTAGCCTCTATTTCTGAAACGTTTCTGCCAGGATTTGAACTCGCAACCTTCTACATTAGAGCCAAGAACCTTAACCACTACGCTATGCAGCTACATGTTATCCTGCAGTGAAATATGAAATTATACTTCTGCTGTATAGGAATACTTACTACATGACAAACTACTATGAGGTTTTTATTTATACAGTAGCTGAGTGGTTAAGGTCTTTACCTCTAATGTAGAAGGTTGTGAGTTCAAATCCTGGCAGAAACTTTTAAGAAATAGAGGCTCACCCAACACTAATCAGTTCCCATTCAGTAGTAGTGATGAGCGGCATGGGCATCACAGCACTATGTCTGTAGCATGTATGTATGGACAGCAGAGAAACAGTAATTCCTATCACACTACCTAACACCCTGCACTGGAACCTATCAGCTACAATATATCACTATCTAACCTACACTGACTTTCTCCCACTATCTGTATTATATATATGAGCTAACTAACTAACTAACTAACTAACTATCTATCTAATGTAATTGAATAAGGATCCAGATGACTCAGCAAAGCACAGACCACAGCAATAACACTGCTCTCTCTCTCAGAACTGCAAAAACAGCAGAAAATGGCTGCTTGGGAGTTTCTTATATAGTAAGGGGTAGGCAACTTTCCTATTGGTTGCTAGGGATGTTGCTAAGCTCTGAAAAAGATATTGCAGCCTTCTCATTGGCCCACAATCAAGAAGCAGTAGTATTGATGAAATTTTTTTTTTTTAATATTCACGATTATCAACACTAATTCAGTAGTACTAGTCCTAGAAGTCCCCATACATATGTGCAAGCCGTACATAAGTGTCGACGCACTTTTATCATTCTTTTTACTGTTAATACAAATTGCTTGGTACAGAAGAGAGCACTCTATGATCACAACTGCAGAAGAACGAGAGACAGTTCTCTACCACATGCTGTATTCTGCTCCGGGTAAAATGTGCCAAAGGCTTCGGCAGCTTGTGCTGTCATTTTACATTCTTCGAAGTTTAGATACAATTGTATCTGCTATATAAAATAGGCTAAATCACTATTTTCTGTTCTATAAAATATGCCAAAATATAGAAGAATTAAGATAAGCACAGTGTAGGGCTGGGGCTCTTTGGGCCCATTAGAAGAAATTATTCTTGGAGTCCAACCTCCATGTAAGTCTTATAGGTTATGATTCAAAGAAACAAACTCTAGTGGCAAGTAATTGACCCCAAAGGCAGCTCCAAATGCTCTTCGGACATTGGGGCCTAAAATGGTATAAGAGCTTATGCCCACCAGAGGATCCTCCGGTACTCTGGTGGGCAAGTCAGAAAAAGCAGATACTCAGGGAGCTTTAAGGGCTCATGCACACAGCAGCTGTGCCCATATTGCCGTCCGCAAATAGCGGGTCTGCAATATGCAGGCACTGGCCGTTTGCACCCCGCATCACAGATGTGGACCCATTCACTTGAATCCGGAAGGTCGATGCGGAACGGAGGCACCCATTCACTTGTCCGTGCCTCCGCACCGCAAAAAAATAGAACATGTTCTATTTTTTTTGCAGTGCGGACGGATCACAGACCCATTCAAGTTGAATGGGTCTGGATCCGTCGCGGCAGCAGCACAGATGGTGCCCATGCATCGGGGACTGCAAATTGCTGTCCCCAATGCATGGAACGGCCGAACAACGGCAGTGTGAATGAGCCCTAACTCTGTAACTGGCAAGCTTCTAGCAGAAGATACGGCTGTTGGCAGTTAGAGGATGGAACCGAGCATGTGTGACCACAGTAGTAATGTTACTGAGGTGGACAGAGATGTAAGGAAAAGAACAATACTATTAGATTTTATTCAATAACTCAGTGGCTGTGCTAAATTTGTAATTGGATGCAATTACAAATGTATTCAGATCCAGGTGCTGCTTTGAATAATGTAAAATATTTTATTTGTGGGACAACCCCTTTAACTTATTATGCAGATCACAATGATCTTACATGTCATACATATTTATTGTACATTTTTTCTTGCTTTGGGTCCTCTCTGTTCATGGTCATTGCCCAGATGCCTGAATGGTCAGTCCTTTTTGATACTTGTAATACATATCACGTTGGGCAAGATGAAATAAAAAATTAAAAAACTCGGATAACCCCTTTAATCTTCATATGAGAGTTTTCAATCCATGTGAGAGCATTCGAATATGAAATGTCTTCATCTTGCAATCATGAATTCAAATAAATGCATGACAAACTAATAAAAATGCATAGATACAGATGTTATTACTGGTGAATATATCAGACTGTCAATTCACATAGTGTTTCTTTTATTGGAGACAGAGAATTGCAGACGATGTGCATTTATTGAACCTTTACTCGCCCCTTGACATTATTGTACATCAAGGTCCTGAGGTCCTGCCCTGGTAATGATCTTTACTGAATATCCCACATGCAGAGGGTCTATTGCCTAGACACCTATTTCCTAGTATAGACTAAGAATCCTGGTGGGTTCAGAAGCTTAGGAGACAGACCACATCTCCTGCAAGTTAGTCTGCAAAGGAGTTTATATTGCTGCTAGGACACATTTATTGTCTCCATACTGTATATCAAGTAGAACTTGCTCCGCAAAAATAAATACGGGTACATTCACACGACCGTGGGGCCGCTATTCCCCTGTGGCAAACTGCAGGACTGCAAGACGCAGGAATCGGCCATTTGAACTCCACATCATGGTCAGGACCCGCTGACTTCAATGGGTCCAAGATCCGCCAGATGCAGCGAAAGATAGGACATGCCCTATTTTTTGCAGCACGGAGTTACAGACCTAGAACCACATGGAAACACCCAGAAGCCCCTCTATGGGCTTCCGGGTCCGTGCCTCAGCACTGCAAAAGATAGGAGATGTCATATTGCAAATCGTGGACCCATTGAAGTCAGTGGGTCCGCACCATGATGTGGATTTCACACGGCCGCTGCCCATGTTTTGCAGACCCGCGCTTTGTGGTCACGGCGGCACCACGGTCATGTGAATGCGGCCAATTTCTGCCTTCAAGGCCATAAATGACTTCCTTTAAGAGCTCAACCTGTGACAGTGTCCGTCAGTGCTACTATCTCTTGTGTGCGCTAATATGGATGAACAAACATCGGACAAGACATCTAGTTATGTCATTGACCTCTAATGGGAACAGATATGGTGTCAAACATCCCCAATACAGATGTAGCAAACAGTTAATTGGTATTTAATGTGTATTGAATGGTACGTAATGTGTTAAATGGTAATTTAACAGTTGCTACATCTGGGCAAAGGGGAATTGCTTAGAGACCTCCACTATTTAGGGGCCTCCACCAAACAGTTCCCTTTCCAAACACTCTCAGCAGCAAAGCACAGGACCTGCGTACTGCTAGCTGGAAGAAATCCAGTAGTTATTACCAGTTATCTCTAGGATGAGACACGCTAAGCTATAAAATGCTCCACCATTGTTTTACCCAATAGCAGGCATTGCGGGTCAGTTGGGTTGCTCCTATACATGGAGACTGTCAGTGGTGGAAATGGTTTAATGTGTATTGGATACTTACTAATAAGCTATAATATATATTTTCAGTCCCAACGAGTGATGAGCAGCATAGGCAATATTCATGTTCGAATTTTGAAAATTTTTGCCCTAATATTCACAATAAAATCGCAAATTCTAGAATTTGTGATCTCCAGTAATTATTTTCTTGATTGTGAAAATTGGCAATGTAATATGCGCGTATTGCGGGCGCAATTCAGGCGTGGGTCACTTTTGCTACATTTTTCAAGCTGCTAGAAGTTTCCTGAGACTGGAGAAAATGCACAGTACAGTAATCCCTATCACACTAACTAACACCCTGCACTGGAACCTACCAGCTACACTATATCACTATCTAACCTACACTGACTATCTCCCACTAACTATCTGTATTATATATATGAGCTAACTAACTATCTAATGTAATGACACAGCAAAGCACAGAGTACAGCAATGACACTGCTCTCTCTTTCAGAAAAATGGCTGCTGGGGAGGTTCTTATATAGTAAGGGGTAGGCAACTTTCCCATTGGTTGCTAGGGATGTTGCTAAGCTCAGACAAAGACATTGCAGCCTTCTCATTGGCCCACAAGCAAGAAAAATCTAGAATATTCGCAATTACGAAGATATAGCACTATATTCTAAATCTTCGAAGTGCCAATGTTCACGATACAAATTCGCAATTAGAATATTCGCGATCAACACTAGTCCTAACTACTCTACCTGGGAATGCCTTACACAATAAATTATAGGGAAACGATCACCATAAATTTACTGTTACAGGGATTCTCATAGCTACAGATAGTTATAACCAGAGATGAGCGAAGTTATGAAAAATTCTATTCGGCTGCTTTGCCAAGTTTCACAAAAAAATTTGATTTGTGATGAATCACTTTGTCACGAAGCGCATTACTTGATATGTAGCGGGCACAATGATGGTGAACGGCAATCGCGCCACCCCCTGTCAGAAATTCAGATCGAAGTCAATTCGTTTGGCTTCGATCCACTCAACACTAGTTATAACCTTTCCTCTAAATAAGTCATCATTATCAGATCAGAGGGATCTGATACCCAGCACCTCCGTCAATTAGCTGTTTCGGGCTGTCGAAACTAACGGTGTACGATGGGAAGATGAAGACCCCGTAAACTGTGTCATTTCTTGCCCCAGTCTACTAAAGCTCAACTTCTACTCATTTAAATGCTAGATAAGCTGCAGAGGTCTGCATGGCCGCTAAAGAGTGTATGGAGACTTCTGCCTCCAGCTCCATAAACTCTATAGCAGAGATGGCCCTCCAGCTGGTGCAAAACTACAACTCTAAGAATGCCCTGATAGCTGTAGGCTGTGCAGGCATGATGGAAGTTGTAGTTTTGCAACAGCTGGAAGGCCACGAGTTTGAAATCCCTGCTCTACAGTATGTCTGGTTTAGGCTAGTCCTACCAGCAGAATGTCGGGAATTGGCCGTACACACAAACCAGTATTTGTCTGGCCGGTTCTCTGCATGTTTGCCTGGTTTTGGTCGGATCTCTCCTGGACCCCATTATAGTTAATGGTAGCGTCCGGCAGTGACGGATCCAGCAAGCTGTTCCAGACTCCCTTTAAGTAAGTGAAATGCTCACAGTAACCCAATAGGAAGCTTTGTCTTCTGAATAGAAGATTTGGAAAATATCTTTTACTAAACGAAGATAAAATGTCATCTCAAAGCAGCTCCTGAAAGGCGCCAACTGCTGCAGAAATCCAAAAGTCACATTCTAATTTAAAGTCTAGTATAATTATAAATCTGAAGATAACTGGAGAATTAATTTGGTATTTACAAGCCAGAGGCTTAACTAATGAGATAGTTGGGGATTTGGAAATGTCTGCCTAGTGTGGTGTTATGGATGGGGTGCTCGCACTTGACATTAGAATCTCTTATACAGAGTTGTTAAACATTTAATTTATATCAAACTCCAACGTGCAAGGAAAAGCGAGGCTGACTCATTAAAATGCCCCTTAGTACTGAAGTAACAGGGTCTGCCATGGAAGGGGCACGACGCCCTAATTTCACATTCCTGTAGTTGGTTGGAAATACTGTACTGTATAGATGTAGATATATCATTACAGGGGTCCTATGAAGTTAGAAAAAGGGTCTTTAAGAAAAAATAGCACCACTCTTGTGAAAGTTGGTCTTAAAGGCTATGTACACCTTCGGAGGCAATTTTTGTTATGATTGCATTTTACTCATTTTTGGCTAAAAATTTTTTTTTTAAATTAGCCTTTATTAAAAATATTGAGCCGTTCTATCAAAAAGGGTTAACTGTTTTTCTAGCTGTGTGACTGGTGCTTTCACATTCACTTTGTGCCGGTCATCAAATAAACCTTATGTCTAAACTATTGAGAGGTCATAAACACTTATTTAAGCCACATTCTTATCAATAAGATAAAAACTGAGCTATAATGAGTGTTTATAAGCTCAGAGAGCAGAGATAAGGAGTCTGTCTGCTCCTGGTCTGACGGAAAAGAAGAGTGCTTTTAGAGCATCTCAGCTCTGTACACAAAAAAGGAAACCATATTTTTAATAAAGACCAATTTAAAAAAATATTTTTAGCTCGAAATGAGTAAAATGAAATAATTTAAAAAATGCCTCCAAAGGTGTAGTCTTTAAGAAGATTCAGCTACCCCGGCTGAAGGGGGCACCACAAATGGCCTATGACTCAAGGCTTGGGACTAGCATGAATTTTCATCTTACTACATATATCAGTTTTATATGGACATGGTATGGAGCTGTTGTTTGCCCACTGTATGATGATATTATATGATAAGGAAATAGTTGGGGGGCACTCAACTATCCCGTACTGTATGGAATTATAAACGATCAGCTTATATAGAAAAAGTAGAATTTATTCGAAATCACCAGTATTACAACTATAAATGGTCACCAGCATCTAGGCAACTCAGCGTAATATCAATATAGACCAATACAATAATAACATCGTTTGGAGCTCTAAATAGACGCTGCATTTGCCTTCTATATATTACGATCCTACATGCCAGCAGGCCTAATATATATTGGAATACTGCATTGAATAATTGGGACACTGCAACTGAGCTACATTGTATTTTTAACTGCATTTTTAACTGCATTTTTATTTTTTATTTTTATTTTCACTTTTATTTATTTTTACGTTGATCAACTATAGAAATTGGGGTTTATGCATATTTTATCTAACCATGCATTTCTGATGATGTCCTAAATGTATGCGATGGCTGTCTGCTAGGGTCTCCAACTAGGCATCCACACATTACATTTCTGTATATTGTTATTTGTAATATTGGTGCATTAGAATAAATAAAAAAAATTCTATGTAAGCTGATCATTTATAATTCCATACAGTACTGGATAGTTGAGTGCCCCCCAACTATTTCCTTTAGTTTGTTCCTCATCGACAGTGGGTGTGTCGTGGGTAGTGCGCCGAACCATTATTTCTCCGGTTGGTTGAGCCACTGCCTTTCTTATTCCTCTGTCCAGCTGGTCGCACATGCTCAGTTCTATCCTCCAACTGCCACCAGCCGTATCTACTGTTAGAAGCTGTGACAATTACAGGGAAAGATTTGTCTCCGGTTTTGAGATCCTCTGCCAGATCTCAGAACCGTAAAGGAAAACACAGATGTGAACGTAGCCTAATAGATCCTAGAGACGTCCAATACTGGGTGGCGGAGGCCTCTCGGTGGTTGAGACCCCCGCACAAGAAATATCAATGTGCAGTTTCTGCAATATTCAGTGTATCTAATTGCCATTACCCAATCTTTCCATCTTTTATTATGTTTACTTTAAATTTTTTAGAGATACAGTTACACTTTTAAAGCATAGAAATACTGTATCTTACAAACTTACATTCCCTGCTAAGAAAATAGATTTCAGTGGGCAATCATTGCATGATGCATCCCTAGTCCCAAAGCATATTGCTCTTTGAAAGGTGAAATTAATAATGTATTGTGTTCTTTCCCTTGTGTTCCAACCACATTGTATCCAAATAAATGCCTCCATAGGAGTGTATTAACAGTGTTCACAAAAGAATTTTGAAATGGGATACAAATTACTTTTTTTATAGTATAACATATAATATGTTAAATGGGTTGACTGCTGCTGTAGAAGATACATTTTACAATAATGCATTAAGAAATGAATGTGTCATCTGAAAATGACCTATTGTTTAAATCACATTTTTATGTATGTGGTTATTTTTAATTTTCTTTGTGAATATCTATATTTAAACAAAAACCATAAATTTCTGCAGTTTTCGCACTGGCCACTAAAGCCTAATAGTGGATGCCACTTCTTGGTTTGTACAGATCACTTCACTGCAGTTATCTGCTTATCTATACACAGAGGTGATTACAGGCCGGATTAGAATGGCAGATAAGACAGGATCCACCATTCATAATAGGTGATTGTCAGAGCTGATCTATTCTTTCCTTGTACAATGACCTCTGCACAGGTCACAGAACATGCCCAGAAAACCCTCCCATAGAAGTCAGTGAGGTCCCTTCCTGACCATTGTGTCTATGGCTTATGGGACTGCTGTAAAGCAATTTTCTTAATGCTTTGTAACAGCTGTTAAGAACAGCTCAGGTAAGATGGCCGCCCCCATAATTATGTTCAGGAAATAGAATTTAAAAAAGAATCAGAATCAGAATCTGAAAATAAAAGGAGATTAGAAAAAAGGAAACGTGTTACTATCTGGCAGGCATCATTTTTGGTGACACATTTCCTTTAATAGAGGGGAATCACCCTATCATCCAGAGAGTGGTTGAAAAGTATCTCAGTCTCTGGAGGACCCATTACATCCATGCTGCATTACACAGATAGAAATGAATAAGATGTCAGATATAATGGGTCCTCCACCTTCTATGGTGGTGCTGCAGGGAGAGGAAACTTACTACAGTGTTCTCCTCTGATTACAGGTGATCGCTGGGAGTCTCAGCAGCAGAATACCCAGGAATCTGCTCATTTTCAGAGATTCCTTTAAACGGAAGGCATTACCTGAACCTGACATCCTATAAGGGGGTCAGGACTTACAGGCAGAATAGAACTTTTTGACTCTAAGTAGTATGCATGACTCCCCACTCTAGGATGTTGGAAAAAAGTTAAGCAAGGTGCTTTTACTATATTAATGTGGGGCAAAAAGCTTACTGTTTACAAGTAGGGTTTCACCCGAATATCAGGGAGAATTTGATTTGCCGCAAATCCGAATTTCCTCACGCTTTGTGGATGCAAATCAATTTCCCCTGAAATGGTGGTAAAAACTAAAAATTCATACTCCCCTCATCCATTTGCACACGAAGAGGATGGCGGCCATCTTGATTGAAGATGGCATGTCACAGTCACACAGTTGTTCAAATTAGGTGGATCAACTACTGCAAGGGGGTCAAACAATAACTCATAGCAGCAAGTTAACAGTAAAAGATACAATAATTGATTTCTTGTAAGAGGGCTTCCAGCTCTCTTACATATCCCTTTAAAGAAGACAAGCATGGAGAGGATTCATATTAATTCATGTGCAATGGGTCCATCAACCATGGATGAGCCTTCTAGTGCATAGTGCATCCATCTAAGTGCATAGTGCATCCATCTAAGTGCATAGTGCATCCATTTACCCTACTAGTGCATAGTGCATCCATTTACCTTACTGGTGCATAGTGCATCTATTTACCCTACTGGTGCATAGTGCAACCATTTACTCTACTGGTGCATCCATTTACCCTACTAGTGCATCGTGCATCCATTTACCCTACTGGTGCATCCATTTACCTTACTGGTGCATAGTTTATCCATTTACCCTACTGGTGCATAGTGCATCTATTTACTCTACTGGTGCATCCATTAACCTTACTGGTGCATAGTGCATCCATTTACTCTACTAGTCCATAGAGGTTGCCTTCATGGGTCCAACCCTTTAATATTAAATACATGACATAGATAATATTGCCATATTCATAAGTGACAGGATGCATTGCAGACGCCCGCTCTTACTTTGGCTGCCAGGGATGACTAATGATCGCCCTGTATTAATAGAGGGTAAATGACAACTTCTTATAATATTAATGTTCTGGTAATAGGCAGGTCCGGTGCTATGAGACACACGGGCACATTCTTCTACGTGAACTCCTATGCACATGGTACTTGGTTACTAAAATCTATCATCCTAAATGAAACCCTGTCTGCAATTTACTGGCAGAACATTAGCATATAAATTTCAATGAAATCGGAAGAATAGCTCTGGAAATTAGAAGTCCTTGAACAGAGAGAGAGAGAGAGAGGAATCTGGAGCTGGAGGATGAATGGTTTGATCTTTGTTTTATGAGAATCACATAGATTAGGTCATAAAATGAAAGGGAAGTGATATTTTACTACTTGACAGTGTTTTCACTAAATGAAAGTTACTGTTAGGCTCCTTACAATAAAGCGGTGACGACCCCGGATTAATTGATCTTTATTGTGGCTATGTATTGCAGTTTTGATTCTACATAATCCTTCATTTGCATATTGAATCCTAAGGTCTCACGAGCATGGCCATTGTATGGCTCAGTTTTGTGTAGAGTTGCAATAATGCTTCCATAGAGGTACCTGGGTCCTCCACTTTACCGCCACATGCCGCCGGTTTTACGCAGAGGAATATGGCAGCGTGCTGCATTGGACTCTGTATGTATGGCGGTATGGAGCAATGACTCTGGGGGACCATATTTGTACACAACGGAGCTTGGCAACCATATGGCTATGTCGTAGAGGCCATGTGCATGAGCCTTTAGGATAGGCCAGTAATGTATGATCAATGGCAGTCACCATCTAATATCAGAAACCCCACATGCTGTATGTGTCACGGAAAATGGTATACTGTAGGAAGCTAGTGAGCGAGAGGAAATTATAATACGTAGAGGAAATTCATAATGCCTCTGGGTAAAAAATGATAGAACTCCATGCAGATATTGTGCCGTTATCAAATTTTAACCCACTGCTATACTGTCATCTTGGCCTCCAAACAGCACCTGAGATGCCATCATTCAACTCTCAATAAGTAATTAATATTTATGTATATTATCCATCATATTACCATGGACTATGAGATTCTAAATCTTTTAAATATATATATATATTTTTTTTTTGTTTTGTTGCAGAAACAGATCCTCTTTCTGCAATTTTTCTTTATTTTTTCCTAATGTTATGCAACCTCCATATATAGCACCACCCTACGGGCATATAGTTCACTAGAAGCAACGCCAAAGGAGCACTCCCTGTTTTTTAGGCAGAATTCAACATTAGGAGGAACAGTAGGGACCCATATGCTTCCATGGGTCTACGATATACTTCTTTGTGAAGGCTCAGTCACACGACCGCATGGTTGCCGCGCCTGTGTTGCAGAGACCACTGGAGCCACCACCAACCACAGGAATGGGGACCTGTGTTCCTTTATTTGAATGTGTGCTGTGGCTTCATTCAGCTCTATGGGACTGAGATAGCTGAGCTCCTGTACTTGGCTATATCTGGCAGTCCCATGGAGCTGGAAGCAATGGCAGGCGATTCGACAGGTAAGGCTGATTTCACACTTCAGTTATTTGGCCATTTATTTCCATCAGTTATTGAGAGCTAAAACCAGTAGTGAAGCCTACACAGAGATCAGGTATAATGGAAAGATCTGCGCCTGTTTTGTTTTTGACCCGAAACTCATTTTGGCTCACAATAACTGATGGAAATAACTGACCAAATAACTGAAGTGTAAACTTGGCCTAAATAATGCTTATTATGTTATTATACGCCATCTCCTGCCTGAGCCTCAATTTCTGCTAACTTTGGTCAATCCTATTACTAGACATCCCCCATTTTTTAAGCATTTTGCCATCTGTTATACAGGACTGGGTTATACATGTGACGATACAGTCTCCAACATTTCCTGCTCCACTTTTACCCTTTCATAGGGAGGAAGCCGGCTTATAAACAGAACCTAGGACCATTGACTCCTTCTGCAGCTAGATCCACATATTTACATTGGCTAGATGTGTTACAGCCGTGCAGACAGAAAAGAGGTCGATCGAAAATAGCAATCTCACAAAACTGAAATCATTTCCTTAGGATCCCAGCCAGAATTTAATGCCGTCTTTCAGTTTTCCAAAGAACTTCTCTAGAACCTAAAACAGAAACGCTCAAGGAAAACAATGAGTTTAATTCATCTTCGCTTGTGGGAAACAAAAGCAAAAACTACAATCTCGTGGTCCAAAAACATAGGGCGTCCCGCCATGGAGATGCAGGCGATTGCTGGGTCTTTATGTGATGGGTTTGGCATTGATCATCCCCTTTCCTCCTAGGCGGGCACTAATCATCATTGCATACGGATGAGAAGCCCTCATGTATTGACAGTTGCCGGCTGCAAAATAACACCGCCATCGGTTGAGAATTGAGACGTATTATTACAAAAGGAAACTGACAGAGTTAACTGCACCACACTAAGCCCTATTAGACATTTCATTTGGATCTCACAAACCTAATTAGATGAAGTCACAGTTACATCACCTCCACTGGTGGGTGTAATTGATGTGAGTTCAAGTGATGCTAATGGGTTTTTGTGTCACCATCAATGAAATAGTTCCGACACAGTCAGGAAGGAGACATGGAGGTTGATGCTGGATCTGATTGATTTCTTCTATGAACTTGTATTCAATTTTGGTCAATGATTACACTCTATCCACTGACTTAGGCCTCATGCACACGACCGTATTTTGTTTCCGTGTCCGATCCGTTTTTTTGCGGATAGGATGCGGACCCATTCATTTCAATGACCGTGTGCTGTCCACATCAGTATGTCCATTCCGTTGCTCCGCAAAAAAAATAGTGCATGTCCAATTTTTTTCTAGTTTGCAGACAAGGATAGGCATTATTACAATGGATCCTCAAAAAAAACGGATCTGCAAAAAAAACGGATGCCATACGGAACGTCATCCGTTTTTTTGCGGACCGCAAAACACATACGGTCGTGTGCATGTAGCCTAAGGCGATTGATTCTGGCCACACTGTTGCACAGTGTAAAATCTCCCCTGCAGATATTTGCAGTTTGGTGCCCCCGGAACACTCTTTATAGAGTTCATGCACATAGCCATGCACCCCTTGCACATGGCTGTATAGGCTCCTTCATGGGCAATATAGAAGAAGATGTTTTATCCTACAGAGAACGCCTCTGTACATAAGGCATTCAGTGGTGCATGCCATATTTTAGTCAGATTTGTACAGATAGATTCAAATGCCTCTCTAGGAAACTAAATATCTATGGAGAAGTAGTAGGGATGAGCGAATTTCATGTTATGAAATTTGTTTACGCTTTGTTTGGTGGTAAAAGCAGAATTGCGCTATGGATTCCATTTACCACGGACCATAACGCAATTCTATGACGGAATACATAAGGGAATGCCTTTAGAGGCATTCCGTTATTCATTCCGTCATAATAGAAGTCTATGGCCTGCATAACGGATCCCTCCCATTTCCGTTATGCAGTAGAGGACTCCCCTGCATAACGGAAACGGCACGAATCATTCCGTTATGCAGGCCATAGACTTCTATTATAACGGAATGAATAACGGAATACCTCTAAAGGCATTCCCTTATGTATTCCGTCATAAAATTGCATTATGGTCCGTGGTAAACGGAATCCATAACGCAATTCTGCTTTTACCACCAAACGAAGTGTGAACGAATTTTCGCTCATCTCTAATTATTACTATTGGGGGCACTGTAGAGTCACAATTACTACTAAGGGCACTCTAGTAGAGAATTATTATTATTGGTTGGACTTTTGGGAGCATTATGACTGTGGGGGGCACTCTGGTACAAAATCCGCTTAGCACAATTATTTTTGGGGGACACTATGTTTATAGCACTATTTGCTGGGCACAATTATTGTTATGGCATTGTGTGGCAATTATTGAAGAAGGCACTTTTTTGTGTGGTACTAGTATTTTCAGGAGGACTCTTTCGACAGTATAGAGTTGGGGAGCACAGCAAACACAGTAATGGGGGTGGAAGGATGGGGTGTTCAGAAGGTGGGGAGGATGATTGAATTATGGAGAACATAAGATGTCTATTTGGCAAATGCTCCAGAGATGAGCTATGGCTGAAAGAAATCATCATGGCGGTCTGGTCCGAAAGGAGGAGATGAGGAAAGAGTTATTCTAAATCAAAGGTGACGTTATTCGATGTAATAAGTATGTAGTGCTGTGCTCTCCTCTATGTTTGGTAGTGCACAATGTCATTTAAAAAGTGACAGTCATCTGTCATGGGCCCTAATGTGGTGTCTGTCATTTTGATAGGAAGGTTGCATGCAGAATTATTTTTTCTTTCAAATCTGAAGGAACTGCTGACAGAGACTTGGAGCAGAGCATCACCACGGCATGAGAATAGCTTTATTAGGTTAACGTTTATCACTGTTCGCTTCCCTGGGGGTTCTTGTCACTATGGGGTACTTGGCATGAAAACGGTGAGAACCACTATCCTCAATGACAGACATGATTTAGGCCCCTTTCACACGGGCGTTGCGGGAAAATGTGCAGGTGCGTTACGGGAACACCCGCGATTTTTCCGCACAAGTGCAAAACATTGTAATGCGTTTTGCACTCGCGTGAGAAAAATCGCGCGTGTTTGGTACCCAAACCCGAACTTCTTCACAGAAGTTCGGGCTTGGGATCGGTGTTCTGTAGATTGTATTATTTTCCCTTATAACATGGTTATAAGGGAAAATAGTAGCATTCTGAATACAGAATGCTTAGTAAAATAGCGCTGGAGGGGTTACATTTTTTTAAATTTAACTCACCTTAGTCCACTTGATTGCGTAGCCGGCATCTCCTTCTGGCTTCATCTGATCTCTGTGCAGCAACAGGACCTTTGGTGACGTCATTCCGGTCATCACATGATCCATCACCATGGTAAAAGATCATGTGACGTACCATGTGATGACCGGAATGACGTCACCAAAGGTCCTGTTGCTGCACAGAGATCAGATGAAGCCAGAAGGAGATGCCGGCTACGCAATCAAGTGGACTAAGGTGAGTTAAATTAAAAAAAATGTAACCCCTCCAGCGATGTTTTACTATGCATTCTGTATTCAGAATGCTATTATTTTCCCTTATAACCATGTTATAAGGGAAAATAATAATGATCGGGTCTCCATCCCGATTGTCTCCTAGCAACCGTGCGTGAAAATCGCACCGCATCCGCACTTGCTTGCATTCATTTCTATGGGGCCTGCGTTACGCACAAAGAGGAGTATGCTGCGATTTTCACGCAACGCACAAGTGATGCGTGAAAATCACCGCTTATGTGAACAGCCCCATAGAAATGAATGGGTCGGTATTCAGTGCGGGTGCAATGCGTTCACCTCCCGCATCGCATCCGCGCGGAATACTCGCTCGTGTGAAAGGGGCCTTAGTCTACCAGTATTAAGGCCAGTTCACACTGATTTTGGAGTGTTTCTGCCCCCAAATCAGCTCCAAAAACCCATTAAACCAGCCTCCCATTCATTTCAATGGGTAGCAGCACTGCCTTACATCTGGTGGCATTAGAGGCAAAGCTTGTTAAGAGCTCATTTGCATCCCTTCCCTCTTCGAAAAAAGAAGTAGCACGCTCTATTTTGGGGCAGAATCAGCGCTGAATTTCCCATTGAGATGAATAGGAAGCTGCAAAAAACTGCTCCAAATAAGTCCATGCATATTTTGTGCATTTTCCGCACATTTTTTGGTGCAGATCTGCTTTAAAAACCTCAGCAGAAAATTCAGCTTTGTAATGAAGTGAACACCCATGGTTAAAAAATTGACGCATAAAAACAAAACGCATCAAAAACCTCACAAAAAACAGCATTTTTTTTGTGCTGGAAAAAAAAAGCGCGTGTTCCCTACAGATTTTTTAAGCATGTTTTTTATCAGTCGTGTGGACTGGCCCTTAAACTGTAAAAATGTTTCCATTTCTAACTTTGTTTATAAATACGTTCGTTTTTACTTTGTATGTCAAGTTACTTTCCGTACCTTCTTTGTATATAGGACCTACTGTTAGTGTATGGTAATTGATTTGGTTACTACAACCATTCAGTGGTGTACAGCTAGTACTTCTGCTTGCACAATATATGCTATAATTCCTGTAAGATCACATAGGTTGTGTGAAAGCAGTATTTTATGGAGGAAGACATATACTGCTGTATGTCCATAGTAAAGCGATGAAGTTTCAGTCAATCCACTTTTGAAGTGCTGATGATTCTTCTATAAAAGTTTCTTAAAGCGTTCTTAAAGGGGTTGTCTCACTTCAGCAAATGGCATTTATCATGTAGAGAAAGTTAATACAAGGCACTTACTAATGTATTGTGATTCTCCATATTGCCTCGTTTGCTGGCTGGATTCATTTTTCCATCACATTATATACTGCTCGTTTACATGGTTATGACCACCCTGCAATTCAGCAGCAGTGGCCGTGCTTGTACATTATAGAAAAAAAGTGCTGGACTATGTGCACTCCCAGGGTCCCGGCCACTAGAGAGGCTGGGCCTTTTTCCTACAGTGTGTAAGCATGACCACCACTGCCGAATTGCATGGTAGTCGTAGCCATTGAAAAGAGCAGTGTATAATCCGATGGAAAAATTAATATAGCCAGCAAAGGAGGCAATATGGAGAATCACAATACATTAGTAAGAGCCTTGTGTAACTTTCTCTACATGATAAATGCCATTTGCTGAAGTGAGACAACCCCTTTAAGCTGCCATGCACCCATGAAGGATGAGTCTGGCATGATGAGCTGACAATTCTTGTGTTCCAGCTATTTTTCTTGGTTGTACATTGCTAAATCTATTGATCTTTTTGTTGCCATTAGGAGTTACTGCCAATTTCTTCCTTGACTTCCTTGACAGCTGTGTAAATCCCAATGCTGTGAGCTCCCTCTAGTGGCAGCTGCAGGTGCTCAGAATTGTACCATTAAAAATATTCCAGAAAAAACTTTTTTAGTCCAGCTCCAATGTTCAAGGTATAAATCTTTATTCAAGTGGTTTAAAAATATTCCAAAATACAGGTACACTTGTGTTATGTGTTTCAGACCATAATCAATAAAGGTCCTTCCTCATGGCACCATTAAAAAGATTGTCCCATTTCAAACATTTATTCCCTATCCACTGGATAAGGAACAAGTGTCTGATTGGCAGGGGTCCAACCACAGGGGCCCCCGTCAATGACGAGAACTGGTGGCCGATGTTCCCCTATTTGAATGGAGCGGTGGTCACACATGCACATTACTGCTCCATTTAACTCTATGGGACTGCAGGCAATAGTCCTATAGATTTGAATAGTAATAGCACATGTGTGACCACTGCTTATTCAGACAGGGGAAGACAGGACCCCCTCCTCTCCAACCTCTATAAAAAAAATGTTCTGGACTGATTTACAGTCAATTAATATAAATAATAGGTCATCCTTTTCAGCCCAAGACCTCCTCCATTAACCCCTTCACCATCCTAAACCATAAAATAAAACGCTGTATGATTATATTTTTATATAATATCAAGTGTTAACCGCTAAACCACCCTAGACCTCCTGGCATATTAATTATCAACCCATGTCCATCCTAGGCCAAAATAGACAATGGATATCAATATAATATATACCTCTTCATCACCCCAGACCACTAGGGATACTAGGTGTTAAAGGACTTGTGCAGGATTAGCAAAACATGGTTGCTTTCTCAAAAAATAAATCCAAAAAGCAACCAACGCAGTTCAAAACCGCTATAAAAATCTGGCTGCTTTTTGCTACTTTTTATTCCAAGATGGAAAAACACTCTTAACATCCAAAGTGCATGCAAGCTGTGATGTTATATTTAGTGGTATTTTTTCTTATTCTATAATAGCTTGATGGTTGTCATGGAGCTCAGGGGCGAGGAAAGAGCTTTAAATTAGTTATTTAATACAAGCTTTATGGGTTTATGGATTGTTTGTCACTATAGTGATAATATCTATTAGGATAATCACTGCCCCCATGAAGGGTTCAGGCCAGGGGCATTGCTAGGTTAAAACATTCGGAGGCCTAGGCCCCTGATGTTTTGTCCCAGGCCCCGAATGTCAAGCCTGCCAGATAAATCCAACTGTATTGCCATCCTCAGGACGGCAATACAGTTGAATCTAATGCCTTGCAAGAGCTGAAGGACCTGTGATGACATCACAGTCCATGTGATCAGTTCTAAATGCAGTAGCTGAAAAGGACCTGCAATGATGTCACCATCATGTGACCAGTGCAGGAAAGGATGGCTCAGCAGTGAAGAGAAGTCCTGGGAAGAAGCTGTGGTGAGGTGGTCTGCTACATGAGGAGAGGTAAGTGAAGGGGTAGATTACTCAGTGTGAGAGGCAGAGCAATGTTGGGAGTTGTAGTTATTTAACTGGGACTGTATGTTAGGGCTGAAGTTATTTACGTGGGACAGTGGGGTGGAGTGATGTTATTTACATGGGTGTCACGGGGTTCCGAAGGTGCACTCGGTCCCCCATTGCCCGCAGAACTGTTGCTTAGCTTTTGGAATGAGGTTCTGTGTTTGACCTCATTCCCAGGGCGGCTTTACTAGCTGGGTGGCTCCTTGCTCCTAAGTCTGCCTTGAGCGCCGAGCTGATCACTCGGTGCTCGACTGGTTGGTCTGTCGGTCATGTGACTCTGGCCACGTCACATGACCCTCACTCCCCACTATAAATACAGGCAGCCTGCTGGCTACAGGTTGCCTGTTAATTTCTAGGTTCCTGGTATTTGTTGGACTGCTGAATACTTACCTGATCCTGTTCCTTGACCATCCTTTTGCCTGATCCTCCTGTACTGCGCATCCGTCCTGGTATTGTGACCTCGGCTCCCACCTGACCACTCTCTTAGGACTCCTCTTGTACTTCTCTGCTCTCCTGGTATTTATGACCCCGGCTTCTCCTGACAATTCTCTACTTGCTCCATTTGTACTTTGCAGCTTTCCTGGTATTGACTCGGTCCGTTCACGTCCTGTTGTTTGTCTGTCTGTCATCCCTGCACTTACGCCAAGTTAGGGATTGCCGTCCAGTTGTCCCCTGTCATTAGGACTCGCGAGGCAAGTAGGCAGGGCCAGGGGTAAGGGTGGAGCGCAGTGGTCACTTCCCTCCCCCCTGTGTGTGTGTGTACGCGTCCGTTACAATGGGACTGAATATTGAGGGGTAATGTTATTTACACGGGACTGCATGTTGAAGGTGGCTGGGGAGGGGGTGATGTTATTTACGTGGGACTGTATTTTGGAGGTGGCTGTAGATAGAGAGGGATGTTATTTACATGGGACTGTATATTGGAGAGGGCTGGAGAGATGGTGTGATGGTATTTACATGGGACTCTATGGCGGAGGAGGGAAACAATGTTATTTACATGGGACTGTATGGTGGAGGGGCTGAGGAATTATAATTTCTGAGGACACTAAACGGAGGAATATAACTACAGGGGGCACTGCAGGGGGCATTCAGGGTGAGCATTATAACAGTAGGGAGTATTATAAATACTGGGGGCACTGTGGGGACATTTTAAATCCAGGGGACATTAAGCGTTCTTATTACTACTGGGGGCTCTATAGGAGGGACTTATAGATCCACATTATTTCTATTAAGAGCATTATGGGGGCCTTATTACTACTGAAGGGTCTGTAGAGAGGCACTCTTCTACTAATGGAGGCACTCTTGGGGAGCACTATCACTGTTGGGGGCACTGTAGGGGGCAGTATTACTAATGAGGACATTCTAGAAGGAAATTACCATTGGTAAGACTATGAGGAGCACTATTACTATGGGGGGCACTCATTTTTCTTCAGGATAGTATTTGGGGGTAGAAAAAAGTGAGGAAGGTAAGATGTCTGTGTTTCACACTCTGCAGAGATAAGGCGTGGCTGAGAGAAGTTCTCCGGACCAAATGGAGAAGATGATGACAGAGAAGATCTACATCAGAGGAGACGTCACCTGGGAGGCACTGGATGTGAAAGGTACGTGCTGCTGTATAGCTGTATAGCAAGTACAGTAAAATCTTCAGTGCTAGTGTTTGCAGGGGAAGGGGGGGCGATTGGATGACTTAGAGAATTGGGCAATATTCATTGGGGCTTGGGCCCCAGATCTTTTGAGACCCTAGCAACGCCCCTGGCTCAGGTAACCTGAAGCTGTGTGTACAATACAAACCAAAAACTGAAAGTTTCTAAACAAATGGTTTTCATAGAAACTGCATAGAATTAATCACATTTTATAATGAAAAAAATCCCATCCATGAGGACAGTGTCAGGCTGAAGTTACTTGGGCTCACCAGAGGAAATGATTCTGAGGATCCCCCCTCCGTGCCAGTGGAGAATTGGGAACTTAAAGTGGCCCTGGAAAAAAAACTAAAAGTGGCCTCTTGTTGTAGGATCAGATTGACAGAAGACGTAGCATCTCACGTAAACAGGGACAACAGAAGTAGGCAGGGCCAGCAATACCACAGTGCAACACAAAATACTGCCCTAGAAGAACCAAATACCACAGTGCAACACAAAATACTGCCCTAGAAGAACCAAATAACACAGTGCAGCACAAAATACTGCTCTAGAAGAACCAAATACCACAGTGCAGCACAAAATACTGCCCTAGAAGAACCAAATACCACAGTGCAACACAAAATACTGCCCTAGAAGAACCAAATACCACAGTGCAGCACAAATTACTGCCCTGGCAAAACCAAATACCACAGTGCAGCACAAAATACTGACCCAGCAGAACCAAATATCACAGTGTAACACAAAGTACCACCCTAGCAGAACCAAATACCACAGTGCAGCACAAAATACTGCTCTAGAAGAACCAAATACCACAGTGCAGCACAAAATACTGCCCTAGAAGAACCAAATACCACAGTGCAACACAAAATACTGCCCTAGAAGAACCAAATACCACAGTGCAGCACAAATTACTGCCCTGGCAGAACCAAATACCACAGTGCAGCACAAAATACTGACCCAGCAGAACCAAATATCACAGTGTAACACAAAGTACCACCCTAGCAGAACCAAATACCACAGTGCAGCACAAAATATCGCCCTAGCAGAATCAAATACCACAGTGCAGTACAAAATTCCACCCTAGCAGAACTAAATACCACAGTGCAACACAAAATACTGCCACCCTGCCACAGTATTTAACTGTATCACTGTCCTGAGGACGACACTACAGTTTAATTCAGGAGAGCACCTGGGGCCCCCGGAAAAGTGCTTAAGTACCTGATCCTTCTAGCAATTAATTCTAAGAGGATCAGATTGTTATGTACATATCTGGCTGGTGGCCATGAAGAGGACTCAGGTGGCCCCTGGGCCTCGGCCCACTGGGAAATATTCCTGTAGGGCCCTGCTCTGTGTGTACCTGACATCTGCACTTTTAAAGAGAATTCATGACCTATAATTTTTTTCTGTCCATTAAAACCAGATAGTGACATGTATCCTTTTTTCAGATGTGTCTAATTTATTTCTTCAACATGGCTATGTGGGTGGCCGTCTTATCTGAGCTATTCTTAAAGGGGTTTTCTCAGATTTTGATACTGAATACCTATCCTCAGGATAGGTCATCAGTATCTGATCAGTGGGGGTCTGACACCCAGGACCCCCACTGATCAGCTGCTTGAGAAGGCACCTGTGCTCCCGTGAGCGCAGCGGACTTCTCGAGCTTACATTGTGTAGCGGCTGTGCTTGGTATTGCGCTCAGCCCTATTCACTTCAAGGAGACACCGCTGGGACCCTCACCGATCAGATACTGATGACTTATCCATTGTCTGTTTTCACAAACTGACAGTCCCCATACAATTCAAGGTTGCTGTTTTTCAGAAACACATCCGAGAATTATTATTATTATTATTATTTTTTACTGTTGTGTCAATGTTCCCTAATGATGACTACTCCTTTGCTCTCATATATAGGTGATATCTGCAGTTCTGAAGTATGTGAACCCATAGTGTTGCACTGAATTGATGATTTACACCAATCTGTGGTTACCAAAAAAATAGGAGCAGAATGTATCTAAAAGCCTTGACTGTTGCTTTGTTGCTGTCTGGATTTATTATGCGGTATACTTAACAAATAAAAATATTTCTCTCCTCTGCCTTTCTCTGCTGCAAGCCTTCAAACTTTCATATATCCTCAGGTTTGTGCAGCAGATGACAGATCCACGGATCTCAGAGGCTTTAAATGTTAGTGTTGTAGAGTTCATCTGTCTGATTCGATTACTGTGAGGTAGACTACATACGAGCACACATGCCTCGCTTAAGAGCTCTGCACCTCACCAAAAACAATTAGACAAAACAGATGCACGAGGACACAGCGAACGTAATGTACGGATAGGTCTCATTTATAGCATCCTGACTAGGGTTAAGCGAACCCGAACTTTAGGATTTTTGGACCCCGGACCCGAACCCGAACATTTCCGTAAAAGTTCGGGTTCGGTGTTCGGTGCTTTCTTGGCGCTTTTTGAAAGGCTGCACAGCAGCCAATCAACAAGCGTCATACTACTTGCCCCAAGGCTGTGATTGGCCAGAGCAGCATGTGACCCAGGCTCTATATAAGCTTGAGTCACGTAGCGCTGCACGTCACTCTGCTGTTACAAGTGTAGGGAGAGGATGCAGCTGGACTTGTGATTTCAGGGAGAGAATAGGAGAGAATCTAACTCAGCGATCTACAGAGAAATAGTTGTGTGGGTGCAGGGCACAATCTTCTTACCCTGCCCTGAGGCCATTGACCAAAAAAAATATAACTTTTATAATTCTGTTAGTTAGATGGGTGGCGGCGGCGGAGTCCATTTTAGGCATGCTCAGTGCACCAGCACTGCATCTGAGCTTTTGGGACATTGCAAATCACCCTTTTTTGGGGCAAACTACAACATCTGGATTAGTCAGTGTGCAATTTAAGCTAGAAATACACCCATCATTTTTTGGGGTTTGAAAAACACACTTTAAAAAAAAAACGGTATTTTCCAGATCTGCAAGTGTTAAACTCAAGTTAAATATATACAGCATTCATATTCTGGTAGCAAAAAAAGACTTTTTGTGCAATCTACAACATCTGTATTAGTCAGTGTCCAATTTAAGGTAGAAATACACCCATCATTTTCTGGGGTTTGAAAAAACACACAATTTTCAGGCCTTGCAGCATCAGCACGTGTGAAATTACAGGCTTATATACTGCTGTCAAATTCAGTTGTTAAACAAACAGTCGTTTGGGCACAAAAAATTTGGTTGGCAGCCTTTGATGCAGATGTCATTGTGAGATATACCCTTAATACATTTGGGTTACATTCAGAGATTTTAAATACCGTCATTTGGTGCACTAATATTGAATTCAGGCCTACAGAGGTTCACGCCCTGTGAGATACCCCCCTACATACAGGGGTTTGAATTAGGCATTTGAAATACAGCCATTTGAAATACAGCCTTTTTGTGCAAAGATATATTTACTTCAGGCCAACACTGATTCAGGGCGTGTGTGATTTCCCCTATACATACAGGGGTTTGATTCAGCCATTTGAAATACAGCCATTTTGTGCAAATAAATCTTTACTTCAGGCCTACACTGATTTAGGGCGTGTGTGATCCCCCCTATACATACAGGGGTTTGAATTAGGCATTTGAAATACAGCCATTTGAAATACAGCCTTTTTGTGCAAAGATATATTTACTGCAGGCCAACAGAGGTTCAGGCCCTCTGAGATACTACCTCTACATACAGGGCTTTGAATTTGGCATTTGAAATACAGCCATTTTGGGCAAAAAAATATTTTATTGAGGCCTAGTCTGGTTCAGGCAGTGTGAGATACACCCTTTACATACTGTCGTTCTATTCTACTATTAAACACCCATTTAGGGCAAGATCCTAAATTAAAAAAATATGAGGAGAGCGTCAAATAAGGGACGTGGCCCAGGTCGTGGTGCTGCTGGTGGATCTCCTGTTGCAGGGAGAGGTCGTGGTCGATCTGTGCCAGCTACACGCACAACTGAAACCCCTTTCTTAGGTGCGAGTAGGCGACAAAACCTGCAGCGGTTTTTGGTCGGGCCTAATGCTGCTCTACGAATGGTGAGGCCTGAACAAGTACAGGCGATAGTAGATTGGGTTGCTGACAGTGGATCCAGTTCCTTCACATTGTCTCCCACCCAGTCTCCTGCTGAAAGACAACAGTTGGCACCTGCAGCCGATGTCCATCAGTCTTTCACCTCACCCCCTTGCAAATCAGCCAAGCAGTCTGAGCCCTAAGTCATGCAGCAGTCTCTTCTGCTTTTTGATGACTCTGTTAGCAGGGTTTCCCAGGGCCATCCACCTAGCCCTGCCCCAGAAGTGGAAGAGATTGAGTGCGCCGATGCCCAACCACTTATCTTTCAAGATGAGTACATGGGAGGACCATCGCAGCACGTCTCAGATGATGACGAAACACAGCTGCCAACTGCTGGGGCTTTCAAAAGTGTGCAGACCGACAAGGAAGGGGTGAAGACTGGGTGGAAGGTGATGTGGATGACGATGAGGTCCTCGACCCCACATGGAATCAAGGTCATGCGATTGACCGATGTAGTTCGGAGGAAGAGGCGGTGGTCGCACAGAGCCACCAGCACAGCAGAAGAGGGAGCAGGGTGCAAAAGCGGAGCGGCCATCCTCTAGACAGTACGCCTCCTACTGCCCACCGCAGCAAGGGACCGAGCACACCAAATCCAGCTCCAAGCAGTTCCCTGGCGTGGCAGTTCTTCAGACAATGTGCTGACGACAAGACACAAGTGGTTTGCACGCTGTGCAATCAGAGCCTGAAGCGAGGCATAAACGTTCTCAACCTGGGCACAACCTGCATGACCAGGCATCTAAGTGCAAAGCACGAGCTGCAGTGGAGTAGACACCTCAAAAACCAAGAAAGGTCTCTGGCTCCTCCTGCTTCCTCTTCTGCTGCAGTCGCGGCCTCTTCATCCACCTCTGGATTGACAGTGCCACCTGGCACCCCACAAACAGAGGATCTGCCAGCAACACCAACACCTGCTCACCAAGCATCTCCACAATGTCACACGGAAGCCTTCAGCTCTCCATATCCCAAACGCTGGAGAGGGAGAGGAAGAGGAAGTACCCCCCTACCCACCCGTGATCCCTAGCCCTGAATGCCAGCATTTCCAAATTACTTGCCTTTGAAATGTTGTCAATCCGTCTGGTGGAGACGTATAGTTTTAAAGACCTTATGGCGATGGCTGTCCCACAGTACGTCGTGCCCATCCGCCACTACTTTTCAAGGAGAGCCATACCTTCCCTTCACAACCAAGTAGGGGACAAAATCAGGTGTGCACTGTGCAACGCCATCTGTGGCAAGGTGCACCTGACTACGGATATGTGGACCAGTAAGCACGGTCAGGGCCGTTATATCTCCATAACAGCACACTGGGTAAATGCAGTGGCGGCTGGGCCTGAGGCGGATAGCAGTTTGGCACATGTCCTTCCACCACCGAGGATTGCAGGGCGCTTGAGTTTGCCTACTGTTGCTTCCTCCTCCTACTCCGCTTCCTCATCCTCTACCAGCTCCTCATCCGGTCAGCGTAACACCTTCACCACCAACTTCAGCACAGCCAGGGGTAAATGACAGCAGGCAGTTTTAAAACTTATCTGTTTGGGAGACAAACCCCACACCGGGCAGGAGCTGTGGATGGACCTTGAACAACAGACCGATGAGTGGTTTGTGCCAGTCAGCCTCAAGCCCGGCCTGGTGGTGTGCGATAATGGGCGAAATCCCGTAGCAGCTCTGGGACTAGCCGGTTTGACACACATCCCTTGCCTGGCGCATGTGCTGAATTTGGTGGTGCAGAGATTCCTTAAAAATTACCTCAACATTTCAGAGCTGCTGCATAAAGTGCGGGCCGTCTGTGCGCGCTTTGAGCGTTCTCACCCTGCTGCTGCTCACCTGTCAGCGCTGCAGCGTAACTTCGGCCTTCCCGCTCACCATCTCATATGCGACGTGCCCACAAGGTGGAACTCCACCTTGCACATGCTGGCCAGACTGTGCGAGCAGCAGCAGGCGATAGTGGAGTTTCAGCTGCAGCACGGGTGAGTCGCTCGGCGGAACAGCACCACTTCACCACCAATGACTGGGCGTCCATGTGAGACCTGTGTTCCTTGTTGCACTGTTTCGAGTACTCCACCAACATGGCCAGTGCCAATAACGCCGTTCTCAGCGTTACTATCCCACTTCTATGCCTCCTTGAAAAAACGCTCCTGGCGATGATGGAAGAGGATGTGGCACAGGAGGAGGAAGAGGGATTATTTCGTAGGGTTTCCGGCCAGTCATTCCCAAGTGGTTCCGAGAGTGGGTTCCTGCACCCACAAACCCAAGGTACACAATTGTCCAGCCAGGGCACAGTTCTGGACGATGAGGAGGTGGAGGATGAGGAGGAGGAGATGCAGGAGGAGGAACCATGTTCACAGCAGTGTGGCACCCAGACCAGCTCATGGCCATCACTGGTGCGTGGATGGGGGGATACAGAGGACACAGACGATACACCTCCCACAGAGGACAGCTTTTCGTTGCATCTGGGCAGCCTGGCACACATGAGCGATTACATGCTGCAGCGTCTCCGCAACGACCGCCGAGTTGCCCACATTCTAACTTGTGCTGATTACTGGGTGGCCACGGTGCTGGATCCCCGTTACAAGGACAACGTACCGCCCTTAATTCCGTCACTGGAGCGTGATCATAAGATGAGCGAGTACAAGCGCACGCTGGTAGATGCGCTGCTGGTGGCATTCCCACCTGACAGCGGGTGCAACAATCTTCTCAATAAGTGTAACTCTGGAAACAGGGAGACAGGTTTACTATGGGAATTGGGCATTTATGCTGCCGATGTCCTACCAGGAACCATTGAAAATGGAGCAATCCCATGACTCAACTGTAAAGCCTCCAGGCCATAACCCTAACGTATTGGTGAGGAAATCCTGTACACGACCTCCTATAACAAACATACAATCCGGCTCTGTTTCATAATTCTGCTTTTTCAGACATGATGTTGTCAGGGGTAGGTGTGTCCCACGGATTACAATGTGCGCTTATATGTCAGTGCTGTGCACACAGCGATTACTACAAGTGGACCGGATACAATTCTGGCTCTGGACGCGTTCACGTGAATCATTTCCATACAGTCAGATGACTTTGCACTGGTTCACTGTCCTCAGCGCTGTCTTAAGTCAAGCGTAATGGATATGTCCGTAAATTGCTAGTGAAGTTACAAAAGCAGAAATGCTTCTTATGTAAGTTAAGGCAGAGAGGTTACATGATACCGAATCACCCTGGTATAAATAGATATATTCATAAATTCATTTATTTCCATGTCCTTTGCCTGACATTTGCCCTTACCATTCTCTCCGCACAGTAATCTCTTTATGCAATAAATTTGTTTAAGCCAACAGAGGCAAAGACAAAAGCTTCAGACAAAGGCAAATAGTAAAACCCAAGTTTTTTTCCTCCAAGGTCAGACAATCCGCAAGTTTTCTTTCTTCTATCTTTCTTCGTTAACCACCCCTGTCCTCATGCCCCACCAGGTTAGCAAACCAAGAGCATGCCCTACCAGTAAGCATCGGCTCTCCATCTGACGAACCCATTCCATCAGTGTATTACGTGGAAAGCCATTTAATTGAATGGCTGGGATGTATTCCTGCATTTACCTTGCAGTGAGCCACAGCTTTCTCTAGCTAAATCAGCTTTTTGCTGAGGTTTCTAATTTTAATTCAAGCGCTACTGCGACAGCTGCATGAGGCAGCGGCAGCCCAAGGTCCTAACTGGCTTCGCGCACAGCTGCAGGGGCTGCTGGTAGAGACAGAGGCTGAAAGCAGTCCACTGCAGCAAGAATCGTGCCAGCCACAGCGATCATGGCCGCCGGTGCGCCTTAGCATTGAACAAGTACCTAGAGTCCGGTGCCGGGCCCTCCACGACGGGCGGCTGAGCAGCAGCCTTCTGCTCGGCGGTCCCGCCGTGGGAGGAATCCTCATGCACGGCGAGACTCGGACAAGCAGCACGAGGCAAAAAGCACTCCCCCTGCTGGTGAGCCCATGGCAACAGGCCCAGGTTCGACGGATTCCTGGGAGGTCCCAGGGGAAGCTGCCCGGCTTGGGATTAGTGAGGAGGATCGGGCTGTCTCCCCCTGCAGCAGGGGGGAGGCAGGCTTAGACCGTTGAGCGGGCAGTAGGTAGCAGGCCCACCCATCTTCACAAGTGCCATCGCCAGTAGGAGAGTAGCAAGGGATAACGGGCAGCAGGACACTGGCCTTTCCTATCTACTATCAGTGCTCTTGGGGGAGGAGGGGGTGAGGGATCTTCAGGGAAGTTAGGATGGGGGTTTGTTAACGTATTGGGGGGTTTGGCGTCATTAGCAGCTGGATGGGGTCCCAGTGGAGGGTCGCCACTCCTGTCATGGGGTTTAGCGTGGTCCAGTTGTAACCCGTTCAATAGTGTGGATGCGAGGACAGCCCAGTCACAGTTTGGGGGTGTCACGGGGGGAGCGCCAGACTATCGAGAGCGAGTTCTGTATCAGTGCAGACGCAGGCAGGGGGGTTCGGTTGAGGAAGAGTCTGTGAGGATGGATGACGCTTGAAAAGGGGAGGTTTACGTGTGCTTTGAGTGCCCTTTAAGAGCACTTTTGAAGCAAGAAGTGAGGAACTGGATTGGAAAACGGGAGTATGTTGATATTTTTTGCTTCTCCCACTCGAACGTTTTAATTTAGATAGGGCCAGAAAGGACGATGGTAAAAAAAAGAGGAAGAAGAAAAGCGTCGGTATCGTTTAATCCAGCGCACTTTTGTTAATTGGCTGCAAGCATTTACTATTTTAGCCAGTGTCATAGGTGAGAAGGCTCCCGAATGTTGTTCGGTGCTTTTTTTCTACCTTGACACGATTAATGAAGCGTATCGGGTTTATGGCAGGCAAGCGTGGCTCCGCTATGATGAAGAATTTTGCCAGCGGAAGGCCGTACGTCCCACCATTCGTTGGGACCAGAAGGACATCGTTTTGAGGCAAAAAGTTACGGCGCCGGTTAGAATAGTTCAGTCCTTTCGGGGGAAGGCAAGGGGATCCGGTCAGGCCTCATTTACCGCAGCATCAGCCAGGGAACTATGTTTTTGTTCAACGAAGGAGGGTGTAAGTTCGGGGCGAAGTGCAAGTTTAAGCACGAATGCACTTTCTGTGGGGGAGGACATGGAGCAAATAGATGTTTTAGAGGGAATAGGCAAAAAGGAGGGTGCGCCACTTCAAAAGGGGGTGACGCCGGTGCGGCTGGAAGAGATGGCGCCATTTCTAAGAAGGTACCCGGATGGGGAAGCAATGCGGTTGTTATGGGAAGGGTTTCGTTTCGGTTTTCGTATCCCATTTTTTCCTAGGGGAAGCGTTTTTGTTAAAAAAAAAAATTATGTTCGGCCTATGAATACAAGGAGGTAGTAACAGAGAAGCTGGATAAGGAGGTGAGGGAGGGTAGCATGGCGGGACCGGTCGTGGAACCTCCGGTGGGGGATTTGTGCTTGTCACCTTTGGGAGTTGTTCCTAAAAATGAGCCGGATAAATTTATCATCACCTGTCATATCCAAAAGGTTCGTCGGTCAATGATGGGATAGATCCTGAACTATGTTCATTCGTGTATACATTATTTAACGCTGCAGTTTGCTGGGTTAAAAAATTTGGAAAAAGGTCTTTGTTGGCAAAAACGGACATCGAGGTGTACACCCGGACAGTTTACACTTATTGGGATGTTACTGGGAAGGGATTTTTTTCGTGGACTGGTGCATCCCGATGGGGTGCTCGTTGTCCTGTGTGGCAGGCGCAGCACTATGAAGTGCCTTTTGCGCTGTGGCATTAGAAGAATTTTGATATCTCTGACTTTTTAGTCTAACCCGACTGTCTATTACTCTGTGATTCCTCTCGCGCCGTTCTATTGAAGCAGTAGGTTTAATGAGCACACCGAATGCTTGAAATAACTTCTTTATTAACTTCAACTTTTCTTCATATATAACACTGCCGCCTCCGCAGCAGATAGTCCATGTACATAACACATGTTTAATAAAGATTCATAAAATGGTGGTATGCATAAGATGGTGGTTCAACTGTTCAATCTTGTCATTCAACATAAAATGGTGGATATATTTCTCTCTTGACTATTTGTTCTCTCAAGTTATTTAAGAACTTTATGATCTCTGAGGTATATCTGAGGTCTAACTAATAGTTCTACTTGCTAAATCTGGTCGCAATTTGCAGTATGCAGTTAGCAGTAACTATTTGCAGATTGGTTGAGTATGATCTGGTATAGTTGTATGCAATTTGGAGTGCAATATGGAATTAGAATTTAGATTGTGAAATTTGTAGTTTGCAATTGTATGGTATTTGCAATTGGTGGAACTGTAAGTAAACACACATATAACCAGTTTAGTATACAGTTCTAATCACTATATTAACAGTAGGAACATTATATAACTGTTTTAAATACCTATTTTGGCCCCTTGCTCCATAAAACATAGCTCTTACTGAAGTGTGTGTCTGTTCAGCTCCTCTCTTTGGTGAATAATGATTCCAGCAGCTCCTGCTAGGGGAATTTCCCACGCAAGCTGTGTGTGAGGCTGACTGTGATTGGTCAAAACTCCTGCCCAGCAACAACAGTTTAACTCTATGCTTTCTGTTGTTTCTGCTGTGTTATTGAGCTTACCTCACATTCATAGAATGAATCTTAAAGAATATATATAACAGTTATATGACATCCAAAACATGAAGTCACTGTAAATAACTTTGTCTTTACCACACAAACATAGGAACTGTTCTACGGTTATTGGCAGGTCTAGCTGTATAAACACACAAGCTATATTAGCAACCTAGGACAGGTCTTAGCTAGCCGGCTACATCCTCTGCTTATTTTGAGACTTTCAGTTCTCTTTTGGAATGGGCAGTGGCGGACGCAGCAGGCTGGACTTCTATCATCCACTATCTGGATGATTTTCTTTGCATAGGTCCTCCATTTTTGACGGTTTGTTCATTATTGTTACATACGTTAGAAACGTAGTTTAGGCGGTTTGGAGTTACGCTGGCACCTGAGAAGACGGTAGGCCCTGGGACGGAGCTTAGTTTTTTGTGTATTGTTATTGATACCGAAAGGATGGAATGTCGGCTGCCGTCTGAGAAGCTAGACGACTTAAAAAATACGGTGCAGCAGGTATGGAGGTTGAATAAAATTCAATTATGCGACTTGCAGACGCCTATGGGTAAATTAAACTTTGTGTGCCGAATAATACCGATGGGAAGAGTTTTTTTAAGGCGTCTATTGATGGCAACTTCCAAGGCGTCGGCGCCACATCATTATATACGGTTGGGAAGGGAACTGCTCGATGACCTGAGAGTCTGGGGTTCCTTTTTAGAATCCTATAATGGACGTTCGTTTTTTTGAGCGAAGCAGTGAATTTGAATTATTCTCAGATGCGGCAGGAGGATTGGGGTTTGGGGTTTATTGTGGTGGGCAATGGAGCGTGGAAAAATGGCCAGATGACTGGTTTTCACGGGAATGGGTACGTAATTTAGCGCTACTAGAATTTTTTCCGATCTTGGTGGCGGTTTTCCTGTGGGGCGAGATTTTTCGTAACCGTTTTCATTGCAATAATCTGTGAGTGGTTCAAGCGATCGATTCATTGTCGGCATCATCGCCACAGGTGGTACAGTTATTGCAGCATTTGGTCCTGGAGTGTGGGGCGTTAAATTCTTGGGTGGTTGTAGCTCATGTTCCAGGGGCAAAAAATTGTATAGCTGATGCGCTTTCTTGTTTCTAGTGGGAGCGATTTCGGATGCTGGCGGAGGAGGTCCCACTCTCCTGCCCAACTTTTCTGTGGGATCTGCTGGAGGAATGGTAGTGAGGTTAATACGGTCTTCGTTGGCCCCGAATATGTGGGACGCATATTGGAGGGCTTGGGGTTGTTGGATAAATTGGTGTAACACGTTGGGGGTTGATGAGGACAGTGCGGCTAGTGATTTGGAGGCCCCCATGTTACTGTTTTTAGGGCACGGCAAGGACGAAAGTAGGTTAGTAGCAAAAGTGAACAGGGTGGTCGCAGGCTTAGCTTTCAGTTTTCGATTACGAGGTTTGCCAGATATCACTAAATTCTTTTTAGTGGCTCAGGCATTAAAGGACTGGAGAAGACAAAGGCAACATGAGGATGATAGGCGCCCGGTTTCATTCACCTTGTTGGTGGACTTGGGCATACAGGTGGAGAAAGTGTGCAGGTCAGCCTCTGAGTTTGTGTTGTTTAAGTTGGTGTTTTCGTTGGCCTTCTTAGGGGCTTTGCGTTTAGGGGAATTAGTTAGTGGGAGTGTCCGGAGACCAGGGGTTTGCTACAGAAAGATGTTGACCTTTATCAAGACAGGGTGGAGTTTCGGATCAGACGTTCAAAGACGGACATGAGTGGGAAGAGGTATAGGGTGGTCCTATATGCAGTCCCAGGTTACGCATTGTGCCTTGTGCAATGTTTGGGGGATTACTGGGCAGTTACGAATGGGTCACTGGGGCCACTTTTGATTCATAAAGATGGATCCTTTTTGTCCCGTTTTCAATTTCTTGCGGTTTTCCGTCAGTGTTTAAAGCATCTGGGTTTAGGGGAGGCGGGTTATACGGGTCATTCTTTTCACATTGGGACGGCTACTGAGGCTGCAAGAGGAGGGGCAGATGATGAGGTGGTTAAGCGTATCGGTCGGTGGGAATCTCGTCGTTTTCAGTCATATATTCGCCCGGCTCGCCTTTAAGGTTTAAGGAAGGGGGGGAGTTTTGGGGCGTTTTGTTGTAGAAAAATGGTAGCTGTATTCAGAATCAAGTGTATAGTTTAGCGGTGCTCTTTTTTTCTTTTCCTCTCTTACAGGACGGCAACCGCCTTTAGTGTGGATCCTAGGCCACTTGTTTGTTTTTTGGGGAGCCTTGAGAGCAGCAGTACGACAGGACAGGCGACAGATAGGTTTTGCAAGGGGTGCTGCAGTGATCCGCTGGCTGGGAAGGAGAGGTATGGTTTGGGGGAGTGTTTTGCCAGGGATACACAGACTGGTGCGTCTGGACTGCCTGATGTGTTAGTATTACATTTAGATGCTAATGACCTAGGGGCAAGACCTTTCAGGGAATTAATTAGGGACATCAAGTTTGACGTTTTGCAAATTTGGTCATTATTCCCAGGATCAGTAACCGTTTGGTCAGATGTGGTCTACAGGCATGTGTGGCATGGGGCTAGCAGATTGCTTGAACAAGGCTCGGATAAAGGTGAATCGGGCGGTGGGGAGATTAAATTGAGGAATGGGGCCGTAGCTGTGAGGCATGCTGAGTTGGAGCAAGGCTCCGGGTGTTTTGGCGGAGTGATGGGGTGTATCTCAATGCGATTGGTATGGATTTGTGGAACATGGGATTGCAAGAGGGCATTGAGACTGCATTAGGTCAGACGCACATGCTTAAGGGATCAAGTACATGCATTCTTGGCGGTGGGAGGTCCTCGGAGTTGGTGGAATAACAGGTTCTGGAGGATGGGAGGGCTCCATGGTTGGGGCTGGACTCCCGTGGTTGGTATGTCGGGGCGGTGGTTTAGGTCCATCAGTGGTGCCCCCGAGCTGGTGCTCATCAGCTGGGGGCAAAAAGGTGGAGTATTCTGTGGAGTAGGGGTTTAAGAATAATTCATTTGGGGCTTCCAGGACCTCCCTTTTTGTTAATATGTGTTTATATATGTTATACATATGTTGGGGGGTGTTGTCATATGCTGTTGCATATGGGTTGGTTATTATATTTTTTTATGGAAAGTTAAAATATGTATTAATAAACGGCTGCTATGGCCAATTCAATTCAACCTGGTGTATGTGTCGTTATTCTGGGGAATAGTGGAAGTGGGAGGGGAGGTTCTGAAGTGAGCGGGATAGCCCATACCTGCGTCATGTAAATTCATACATTCCCTGTGATATAAAATACTGAACATCTTTTCTTTGTATCGTGCCATTCCTTTGTTTTTCCTCCTAGAAATGTATGAATAAATTGACAGCTGGGTTCTACGATTTGGGGGTGTGCAAGAGAAGGATTTTGTTTTTTAGCTCCTTGCTGCCTGCAATTATTGTTTTTAATTTTTTATTTGGCAGGATAACCCCTTTAAGCTGACTGCACATGAGGAGCAGGAGCAGAGGATAGGAGTGGTAGTGGCCCTGATGAAGTGTCATGGTGTACTTTCTCAAGCTGTCTCTCCCTGGGGATCATTGCGGTGGAAATGTAGTTTTGAAGAATGAGTCCAGAAGTAAACATAAAACAGTCTTTTTACTAAGTGCAAAGTGTAACTTCAGGTACCTTCATTAGCAGCAATTTCCAAGTGCAATTCTCTGGCACCAGTAAGGATTATGGAGGCACGATATATGGTGGCAACATTAGTGTAGCACTAGCCTAGTAGTATTCTAGGTGATGGGTCTTAGGCCTCTTGCACACGACCGTATGGATTTTTCAGTATTTTGCGGTCCTGCAAAAATATGTCTGGGTGCATTCCGTTTTTTGCGGAATGGAACAGCTGGCCCCTGATAGAACAGTACTATCCTTGTCCATTATGCAAACAATAATAGGACATGTTCTATCTTTAAATGGAATGGAAAAATGGAAATACGGAGTACCTTCCGTTTTTTATGCGGATCCATTGAAATTAATGGTTCCTTATACGGTCAGTATACGGAACGCAAAAAACAGAACGCAAGAGGCCTTAGCCATAGTCCCTCAACTCTCAGCAGTGTTTTTAATGCCGTCTGTAGCTATTCACGCTGCCGTCTGACTTCTCAGAGATTCAATTGAGGCACAATCAAGTTGATCTCTCTGGAGAACCTCTAACTGGTGCAGAAGCTCTGAGGTGTGCTTCCTCTCCTCTCTGTCTCTGGACAGGAACTCCCCCTCCTGGCAGGAAGCAGGACCAACCTACTTCAACCAAGAGCGGAGGAACAGGGTGGTTAGCCCTGTTCCTTGCTAACCATTGTCAACCATTACCTTACTGGTCGTAACAGCCAAATAGCATAAAACAATGCATAACAACTATGTACAATAAAACATGCAGATGTCCCCAGGTCTGAGACACTACACATGACTGATCAAATATCAGGTGTCCAGATGTCACAGACCGCTGGGGAACCTGGAGAGAAGACAGAAAACATCTTCATTATTTCTGCCTTCTCTCATTCGATATGCTGTGCAGCCCCAATTATAACTAACTGTAGTTTAACAAAAAGTGTACCATAAAGTTTGACTATATATTTTTTTTTACCCTTTAGCTGACAGAATATACAAATACTACATACATATAGTAAAAACCTCCAAAACAACTGCACCTTCAATCATTGCTGTAGCTCATCTCAACTCAACTAATTATCTATCTATCTATCTATCTATCTATCTATCTATCTCTCTGTCTATCTCTCTGTCTCTGTGTCTGTCTGTATATCTCCCTGTATGTCTCTCGCTATGATTTTTAACCCCTTTCTATCTCAGTCTATTTTTATTTTGTCCTCTTCCTCTCTGAACTATCAGCTTCTCTAATGCCAAGGCCCGGAGTCTGCTGTATGAAGTACAATTTGATAACCTCCGTTATCCGAGCCTGACTCTAGGCGTAACCTTTAATTTGTGAACTCCCGGAATTGTTGTGACAAGGAGCTCCCTGCAGCGCGCACTGAGAAGACTTCCTTCCCGCCGGTGTATCTGTTGGGTCTCAGTGTTGTCACAAACACTAATAATACACTTTTCAGGCCTCCTGGTTCAAATGTTAACATCTGGAGCACAAGCAATGTTTTCCTATGTGGCAGAACTAGGGCACATCTAATCCATTCCGGTTTTGTTGATAATTATGGATTCGAAGGCGATGCCAACTAAAGTCAGCCTTCCTATTACTGACCTTAAATTGCCCCCGAATGGCATAAAGATACTAAACTGGAGTTCTTCTAGTGTCTGTATCCTGCTATATAGGGGATGCAGCTGGGTCACACCTGGGACCTGCTGCCACTTCTATATTATGATGTTAGAGTTTTATGTATATATTGAATTGCTTGGATTGGGACATGACAACTAGTAGTATATACTGTATACTAGTCACTATAAGTGACCGTATGGCTCTGGGATAATGTCCAGTGCTCTGTTGTCTAGCACTGTATACGTCCTCAGCTGAACACTCCCTTTAACAGCAAAGGAGCTCTACCTACAAACCACATAGTGCATTACACTGTGATATATGGGCAGCTTGCCGGACCACAGGAAAGGCATGGCGGCTGGCTGTGTTGCAGACGATGGGCGTGGTGGCAATGAGGGTGGTTGTAGTCCTCATGGTGGCTATTCCCTTTCCCTATGTCACTCCCTGGGATGTGCAGTGATAAGAGCGTGCACCTTTTCTTCCCTCGGGGCACACCCTGGGCTTATGGGGGGTCCTGAATGGTGGTAGCTGTGGTGCCTTTAATGGTGGATTGGTAATACAATAGCTGTGTATAGGCAGCAGCAATGATGGTAGTAATCCTCCATAAGTATCTATCCAGATACACCATGCAGTCTCTCCCAACCACAAATGTGCCCAGTCTGCAGGGTGCAGATTGGATGGCCAGTCCATCTCCAAAGTGTGGTGGGCTCCTGAAGCAATTAACCTTTTCCAAATGCAGTAAAGTCTGTTGCCATAAATGAGTGCTTACTTTACTGTCTGACCAACTTGGCCTTTTAAGTGGTCCTCAATTATCTATGGATATCTATTCTCTTTCACGGAGGAGTAGTCTCTCAATTAAGTGCCTTTTCTGGCAGCTTTCAGTCTCAAGAATGAAGATTATCTGGAGTAGGCCTAGTTATTAGGAGCTCACATATATGCATCCTTCCTCCAGGCCTGCCCATCACCCTGGCATCTGCACTGAAGAGCTGCTAGTTAATTACTTACTGCCTATATACAACCATTTGGGATCCTCAGTGCACATTAGCAGAGTACATTAACCATTTAAGTACTTTGGCAATGACTCACAATATTAAATCTTTAGCAGTAATCCACTGGGTAACTGCACATGCAACGATAAGTCTATACTGAAAATTCATGTAAACAGTGTCTAAGTAAATACAGTAATTTTTGTGAACTAGAAGAAGCATGCATTATATCAGTTTTTATGAACTATACAGGTCCTTCTCAAAAAATTAGTACATTATTTTCTGTAATGTACTGATAAACATTAGACTTTCATATATTTTAGATTCATTACACACAACTGAAGCCTTTTCTTGTTTTAATATTGATGATTTTGGCATACAGGGAGTGCAGAATTATTAGGCAAGTTGTATTTTTGAGGATTAATTTTATTATTGAACAACAACCATGTTCTCAATGAACCCAAAAAACTCATTAATATCAAAGCTGAATATTTTTGGAAGTAGTTTTTAGTTTGTTTTTAGTTTTAGCTATTTTAGGGGGATATCTGTGTGTGCAGGTGACTATTACTGTGCATAATTATTAGGCAACTTAACAAAAAACAAATATATACCCATTTCAATTATTTATTTTTACCAGTGAAACCAATATAACATCTCAACATTCACAAATATACATTTCTGACATTCAAAAACAAAACAAAAACAAATCAGTGACCAATATAGCCACCTTTCTTTGCAAGGACACTCAAAAGCCTGCCATCCATGGATTCTGTCAGTGTTTTGATCTGTTCACCATCAACATTGCGTGCAGCAGCAACCACAGCCTCCCAGACACTGTTCAGAGAGGTGTACTGTTTTCCCTCCTTGTAAATCTCACATTTGATGATGGACCACAGGTTCTCAATGGGGGTCAGATCAGGTGAACAAGGAGGCCATGTCATTAGATTTTCTTCTTTTATACCCTTTCTTGCCAGCCACGCTGTGGAGTACTTGGACGAGTGTGATCGAGCATTGTCCTGCATGAAAATCATGTTTTTCTTGAAGGATGCAGACTTCTTCCTGTACCACTGCTTGAAGAAGGTGTCTTCTAGAAACTGGCAGTAGGACTGGGAGTTGAGCTTGACTCCATCCTCAACCCGAAAAGGCCCCACAAGCTCATCTTTGATGATACCAGCCCAAACCAGTACTCCACCTCCACCTTGCTGGCGTCTGAGTCGGACTGGAGCTCTCTGCCCTTTACCAATCCAGCCACGGGCCCATCCATCTGGCCCATCAAGACTCACTCTCATTTCATCAGTCCATAAAACCTTAGAAAAATCAGTCGAGATATTTCTTGGCCCAGTCTTGACGTTTCAGCTTGTGTGTCTTGTTCAGTGGTGGTCGTCTTTCAGCCTTTCTTACCTTGGCCATGTCTCTGAGTATTGCACACCTTGTGCTTTTGGGCACTCCAGTGATGTTGCAGCTCTGAAATATGGCCAAACTGGTGGCAAGTGGCATTATGGCAGCTGCACGCTTGACTTTTCTCAGTTCATGGGCAGTTATTTTGCGCCTTGGTTTTTCCACACGCTTCTTGCGACCCTGTTGACTATTTTGAATGAAACGCTTGATTGTTCGATTATCACGCTTCAGAAGCTTTGCAATTTTAAGAGTGCTGCATCCCTCTGCAAGATATCTCACTATTTTTGACTTTTCTGAGCCTGTCAAGTCCTTCTTTTGACACATTTTGGCAAAGGAAAGGAAGTTGCCTAATAATTATGCACACCTAATATAGGGTGTTGATGTCATTAGACCACACCCCTTCTCATTACAGAGATGCACATCACCTAATATGCCTAATTGGTAGTAGGCTTTCGAGCCTATACAGCTTGGAGTAAGACAACATGCATAAAGAGGATGATGTGGTCAAAATACTCATTTGCCTAATAATTCTGCACGCAGTGTACAGCTCATGAAAACCCAAAATTCCTATCTCAAAAAATTAGCATATCATGAAAAGGTTCTCTAAACGAGCTATTAACCTAATCATCTGAATCAACTAATTAACTCTAAACACCTGCAAAAGATTACTGAGGCTTTTAAAAACTCCCAGCCTGGTTCATTACTCAAAACCACAATCATGGGTAAGACTGCCGACCTGACTGCTGTCCAGAAGGCCATCATTGACACCCTCAAGCAAGAGGGTAAGACACAGAAAGAAATTTCTGAACGAATAGGCTGTTCCCAGAGTGCTGTATCAAGGCACCTCAGTGGGAAGTCTGTGGGAAGGAAAAAGTGTGGCAGAAAACGCTGCACAACGAGAAGAGGTGACCGGACACTGAGGAAGATTGTGGAGAAGGACCGATTCCAGACCTTGGGGGACCTGCGGAAGCAGTGGACTGAGTCTGGAGTAGAAACATCCAGAGCCACCGTGTACAGGCGTGTGCAGGAAATGGGCTACAGGTGCCGCATTCCCCAGGTCAAGCCACTTTTGAACCAGAAACAGTGGCAGAAGCGCCTGACCTGGGCTACAGAGAAGCAGCACTGGACTGTTGCTCAGTGGTCCAAAGTACTTTTTTCGGATGAAAGCAAATTTTGCATGTCATTCGGAAATCAAGGTGCCAGAGTCTGGAGGAAGACTGGGGAGAGGGAAATGCCAAAATGCCTGAAGTCCAGTGTAAAGTACCCACAGTCAGTGATGGTCTGGGGTGCCATGTCAGCTGCTGGTGTTGGTCCACTGTGTTTTATCAAGGGCAGGGTCAATGCAGCTAGCTATCAGGAGATTTTGGAGCACTTCATGCTTCCATCTGCTGAAAAGCTTTATGGAGATGAAGATTTCATTTTTCAGCACGACCTGGCACCTGCTCACAGTGCCAAAACCACTGGTAAATGGTTTACTGACCATGGTATTACTGTGCTCAATTGGCCTGCCAACTCTCCTGACCTGAACCCCATAGAGAATCTGTGGGATATTGGGAAGAGAAAGTTGAGAGACGCAAGACCCAACACTCTGGATGAGCTTAAGGCCGCTATCGAAGCATCCTGGGCCTCCATAAAACCTCAGCAGTGCCACAGGCTGATTGCCTCCATGCCACGCCGCATTGAAGCAGTCATTTCTGCAAAAGGATTCCCGACCAAGTATTGAGTGCATAACTGAACTTAATTATTTGAAGGTTGACTTTTTTTGTATTAAAAACACTTTTCTTTTATTGGTAGGATGAAATATGCAAATTTTTTGAGAGATGGGTTTTCATGAGCTGTATGCCAAAATCATCAATATTAAAACAAGAAAAGGCTTGAACTACTTCAGTTGTGTGTAATGAATCTAAAATATATGAAAGTCTAATGTTTATCAGTACATTACAGAAAATAGTGAACTTTATCACAATATGCTAATTTTTTGAGAAGGACCTGTATAGTTAAACAGTGAAAACAGACTCCGAAGCTGCCATTTATGGTGGTAATTTCACCTGTCTATAATAAGTAGAGATGAGCAAATCGAAGTTGACTTCGGTTTGAACGTCAGGAAATATTTGATTCGCACCGAGTCCGAATTTCCTCGCTTTTTTTCCTAAAATGGCTGCTGCACATGTTAGGACATGGTGCAAAGAACTCTGGGAAAGAGGGATCACCCACAATGCCATGCTCGCAGTTAATCAGCAGCCAGCGAGCCCTGTGATGTCACAGCCCTATAAATAGCCTCAGCCATCTTGGATTCAGCCATTTTCCAGTGTACTTAATGCAGGGAGAGACGTCAGCAGGAGCTAGGGACAGTGGTAGGAAAGACTTTATTGTGCTGAAAAAACGATTTAGAAGTTCAGGGAAAAATTATTCAAGGTGGAGGGAAAGGATAGGAAGGAATCATTTACACTATAAATGGAGAACAGGGTGCAATAGGAGAGTGTACAGCCTAGGTAATGACCGCTGCAGGAAGGATGGGAAAAGGAGTGCAGCAAAGTTCAGGCAGATGCTTGTGGTAGAGGACTCTATTATTAGGCGGACAGACAGGTTCATCTGTCACCGAGACCGTGAATGCCGAACAGTATGTGATGTGCCAGGTGCTCGGGTTCGGCATATTGCGGATCGGATTGACAAATTGCTGGGTGGGGCTGGGGAAGACCCGGCGGTCATGGTACACATTGGCACCAATGACAAAGTCAGTGGGAGATGGAAGGTCCTTAAAAACGATTTTAGGGAACTAGGTGAGAGTTTTCAGAAATACTACCAGTGCCACGAGCGTCACCAGAGAGACAACGGGAGCTTAGGGAGTTAAATAAGTGGCTCAGAAGCTGGTGCAGGAAGGAAGAGTTTGGGTTGATGGAGAACTGGGCCGACTTCTCGGTCGGTTACAGACTCTACAGTAGGGACTGTTGCACCTTAATGGGGAGGGTGCAACTGCACTGGTGAAAAAATGGTTAGACGGCTGGAGGAGCTGTTTTAAACTAGGATCGGGGGAGGGGGGGTTAGTCATACTAATAAGGGGGTAGATAGTGTAGATAGAGAGTGGGTTATAGAAGAGGACAGTGGGGATTTAGTGGGGGCTGGGATTAGCGAGGAAAATAGGGAGACTGGGCATAACTATAAATTTATGAAAAACAGAACTGCTGGTAACAAGAACCTGTTACATACAAGCATCAACCAAGGTAACCAAAAAATCCAGAATATTCACTTTACAGGTAATAGTAATTTAAAATGTATTTTCACAAATGCCAGAAGTCTAGCTAGCAAAATTGGGGAGCTGGAGGCTACAGTACTAGAAGAACACATAGATGTAGTTGGTGTGGCTGAGACATGGTTGGACTCTTCGCATGACTGGGCTGTTAATATTGAGGGTTTTACACTATTTAAGGAAAGACCGGGTCAATAGAAATGTTGGTGGTGTGTGCCTGTATGTGAGGAGTGATCTGAAGACACGTGTGAAAGAGGCAATTGTGGGTGTGGATGGTGAGGATGTGGAAACCTTATTGGTGGAAGTTCAAAGGGATATGAACACTGAAAAAATAATACTTGGTGTAATCTATAGACCCCCTAACATCACAGAAATGATAGAAACACAACTGTATAACCAAATAGAGCGGGCGGCACAGGTTGGTACAGTGGTCATAATGGGAGCTTTTAACTTCCTAGATACTGACTGGGGTCATGGTTCTGCCTCAACCGCAAAGGGAAGAAAATTCTTCAGGACCAGTTTATGGGCCAGTTTGTAGAAGCTCCCACTAGGGGCAATGCTCTGTTGGATCTGGTAATTTCTAATGATGCAGAGCTTGTTGGTAATGTTACGGTTCGAGAAACACTAGGTAATAGTGACCACAATATAATTATATTCCCCCTAAACTATAAAAAGCAAACTCTGTCAGGCAGAGCAAACACTGAATTTCAAAAAGGCTAATTTCCCTGGGTTGAAGGCAGCATTTCAGGGCATAGACTGGGAGCAGCTACTGTCACAAAATTATACTGAAGATAAAAGGGAGAGCTTCAAATCCACATTAAGTAATTGCACTAAAAAACTTATCCCTTTAGGTAACAAATATGAGCAGCTAAAATTAACCCCCCCATGGCTTACAGCTACTGTAAAAAGGGCAATAAAAGACAATTATTATTTTTTTAAATACAAATCAGAGGCGTCAGCTGTAGCGTTTGAAAATTACAAAAGGCTTAATAAAATCTGTAAAAAGGAGATAAAATTAGCAAAAATACAAAACGAACAGCAGGCGACAAAAGAGAGCAAAACAAATCCCCAAAAATTATTCAAATATATAAATGCTAAAAAACCTATGTCTGAGCAGGTAGGTCCCCTAAATAATGGTAAAGGGGGAGTAGTCACTGAAGTTAAGGAAAAGGCAGAGTAACTAAATGTTTTTTTTAGCTCTGTATATGCAAAAGAAGAGAAAGGAGCTGATATCTATGGCGCCGGGGCTGTTAGTACATCCAGTGATATACTCAATTGGCTAACTGTAGATATGGTCCAAGAGAAGTTAAATAGGGTAAGGGTGCATTCACACGTCCGTAGTGTATTGCGGATCCGCAATACACCCGGCCGGCACCCCCCATAGAACTGCCTATTCTGGTCCGCAATTGCGGACAAGAATAGGACATGTTCTATATTTTTGCTCTGGAAATGCAGATGCGGAGAGCACGTAGTGTGCTCTCCGCATCCATTCCTGTCCCATTGAGAATGAATGGGTCCGCACCCATTCCGGATATTGCAGAACGAATGCGGACCCATTTGTGGACGTGTGAATGGACCCTAAATGTGAACAAAGCTCCGGGTGCAGATGGATTACACCCAAGAGTGCTTAAAGAGCTCTGTTCAGTCATTGCTGTGCCCCTGTTTATAATTTTTTAAGATTCTCTATGTACTGGTACAGTGCCAAATGATTGGCGCAAGGCAAACGTGGTGCCCATATTCAAAAAAGGATCAAGGTCCTCCACAGGTAATTATAGACCAGTTAGTTTAACTTCTGTTGTGGGAAAATGTTTGAAGGACTCTTAAGGGACTATATACAGGAGTATGTGACTATAAATAATATTATAAGTGAAAACCAGCATGGGTTTACCAAGGACAGAAGCAGTCAGACAAACCTGATTTGTTTTTATGAGGAGGTGAGTAGTAGCCTGGACAGAGGGGCGGCTGTGGATGTAGTGTTTCTGGATTTTGTAAAGGCTTTTGATACTGTCCCTCATAGACGCTTAATAGGTAAAGCAAGGTCTATAGGCTTGGAAAGTATAGTTTGTAATTGGATTGAAAACTGGCTGAAGGACCGTGTCCAGAGAGTTGTGGTCAATGATTCCTATTCAGAATGGTCCCAGGTTAGAAGTGGTCTACCCCAAGGTTCAGTGCAGGGCCCTTTATTATTTAATTTATTTATTAATGATATTAAGGAAGGGATTAATAGCACCATTTCTATTTTTGCTGATGACACTAAGCTGTGTAGAACTGTACAGTCTATGGAAGATGTCCATAAACTATAAGCTGACTTTAACACTTTGAGTGATTGGGCATCAACTTGGCAAATGAGGTTCAATGTGGACAAATGTAAAGTTATGCATCTTGGTAGTAATAATCTCTGTGCTTCATATGTCCTAGGTGATGTAGCACTGGGAGAGTCACTTATAGAGAAGGATTTGGGTGTCCTTGTGGATGGTAAATTAAATTACAGCATACAATGTCAATCAGCTGCTTCTAAGGCCACCAGGATATTGTCATGCATTAAACGAGGCATGGACTCGCGGGGCAGGGATGTAATATTACCACTTTACAAAGTGCTGGTGTGGCCTCATCTGGAATACGCAGTTCAGTTCTGGGCACCAGTCCATAGAAAGGATGCACTGCAGCTGGAAAAAGTACAGAGGAGAGCGACTAAAATGATAAGGGGAATGGAGGGTGTTAGTTATGAAGAAAGATTTAAATAATTGAATTTATTTAGTCTTGAGAAGAGACGTCTAAGGGGGGACATGATTAACTTATACAAATATATAAATGGGCCATACAAAAAATATGATGAAAAGCTGTTCCATGTAAAATGCGCTCAAAAGACAAGGGGGCACTGCCTCCGACTGGAGAAGAAAAAGTTCAGTCTCCGGAAGTGTCAAAGCTTCTTTACTGTAAGAACTGCGAAGCTGTGGAATAGACTTCCTCGGGACGTGGTCATAGCAGGAACAGTAGACAGTTTCAAAAAGGGTTTAGACAAATTCTTAAAAGTAAAAAACATGAATGCTTATGAAAACGTGTAGAAATCTGAGTCTCAATTCCTTTTGGGATTCGCATCCCCATCTATCCCTTGGCTGAACTTGATGGACGTATGTCTTTTTTCAACCGTATTAACTATGTAACTATGTATAAATCAGGAGCACCCGTGAGTATCAGGAGCTTAGCAAACACAAGGACCTTGACACTGAGGCATCTGGGAAGGGGGCTGAACCACTTTAATAATGCAGGAGAGACAGAGTTGGTCAGCGAGGTCACATGACCCAACCCATGCAGCCCAGGGAGTGATGTGTGTCGCCCCTAGGGCAGTGTAACAATAAACCTGCAGCAAGCATGCTGTGACCAGGATGAGTGGAAACTGTGGAGTGGAATTCTCAGAACCACTGCATGTACACCAACAGAGCCCAGGACTGCAGCAGTGGACAGAAACGATCACCCCTGAGCATAGAGCCCAGAACCACAACGGTAAGCGGGGGAACAGCGGAGTACAGCAGCCGCTGTTACAATACGTATGTCCCATTAGCCATTCTGCATTGATTTTACATTGTTTTATTTTTTTGAGGAGTGTATTAATAGGGGAAAAAAGGGAAAAATATATGTCATAATTGCCATTCAGCTGTGAAGTTACATTGTACTACAGCCATTTATGGGATGTATTAATACGATGGATACGTACGTCCTATTAGCTGCCCTGGGTTGATTTTAAATTGTTTTACTTTTTTGGGGGAAAGGGTTTATTAATAGGAAAAAATAATATATATATATATATATATATGTGATAAGTGCCGTTCGGCGGCGAAGTTATATTGTACTACAGCCATTTATGTGGTGTATTAAAAGGAAATATACATATGTTCCATTAGCCGTTCTGCGGTGAATTGTGATTGATATATTTCTTTTTTTGGGATGTAGAAATAGGAAAAAGAATGCGTCTTAATTGCCGTTTTGCAGTGAATTGTGATTACTTTTTTTTGGGGGGGGTTCATTAAAGGGTTTCTGCCACCAGATTTTGAGATTTTTCGCTGACTGACACTAGCGATCTGCTAGTGTCTGCACTACCTAACAGTGCTCTTGTATCACCTTTGTCTGCTGCCGTTAAGCTTAAAAACATACTTTTATTGATATGCAAATGATCCTCTAGGTGCTATGGGGGCGTCTTTTCAGCACCTAGAGGCTCTGTCTACTCACTATTTCTGCTGCCCATCGCGTCCCTCCAGCCAGCCCCGCTCCTCTTGATTGACAGCCAACCTCGCTCCATCTCGAATTCCAGCACCTGCGCCGTGCGCTTCTGTATTCGGCGCAGGCGCAGTGACTGTCGGACCACTCCCTGAGCCGGCATCTTCACTTCGGTCCGACAGTCACCGCACCTGCGCCGAATACAGAAGCGCACGGCGCAGGTGCTGGAATTCGAGATGGAGCGAGGTTGGCTGTCAATCAAGAGGAGCGGGCAGGCTGGAGGGACGCAGTGGGCGGCAGAAATAGTGAGTAGACGGAGCCTCTAGGTTCTGAAAAGACGCCCCATAGCACCTAGAGGCTCATTTGCATATCAATAAAAGTATGTTTTTAAGCTAAACGGCAGCAGACAAAGGCGATACAAGAGCACTGTTAGGTAGTGCAGACACTAGCAGATCGCTAGTGTCAGTCAACGAAAAATCTCAAAATCTGGTGGTAGAAACCCTTTAATCATCAAAAAATAAAAATGTCTTAATTGCCGTTGAATTGCGATTGTTATTTTTTGGGGGGGAGTTCATTAATCAGAAAAAAATTATATATGTCTCAATTGCCGTTCAGCGGTGAAGTTACATTGTACTACAGCCATTTACATGGTGTATAAAAAGGAACTATATGTACAGTGTGGGCCATTTATATGGATACACCTTAATAAAATGGGAATGGTTGGTGATATTAACTTCCTGTTTGTGGCACATTAGTATATGTGAGGGGGGAAACTTTTCAAGATGGGTGGTGACCATGGCGGCCATTTTAAGTCGGCCATTTTGAATCCAACTTTTGTTTTTTCAATAGGAAGAGGGTCATGTGACACATCAAACTTATTCAATGGTGTGCTTGGTTTTAACGTAACTTTATTCTTTCATGAGTTATTAACAAGTTTCTCTTTGTTTACAGCCATTGACATGTCGCCGAGGTTAACACGTGAGGAGCGGATAGAAATTGTGTTGATGTCTGGTGAACGCAGTAACCGGGTCATTGCAGCACATTTCAATGCAAGACACCCTACGAGACCACCCATCTCCCATGCTACAGTTAGCAAACTGCTTGCTAAGTTTCATGAACCTGGTTCAGTGTTGGATTTGCCAAAATGTGGACGCATGAAATCTGTCTCTAATGAAGAAACATCAGTGGCTGTCCTAGCTTCATTCAGCAAGAGCCCACAGCGTAGCACTCGACGCATGTCACTGGCTTATGATTTGGTAGCCAAAAGCAGGAGTGGGTAAAAAACACAGAAGACATGCAAGTATTCCATTCACGTGTCATCTCTATTTTGGATCCACTCCTGTTTTATTTGGCATTAGCAATACTGATGGATTACTGACCAAATGCTGACCGAGTGAAGACGGATGCTTAAGGCCTCATGCACATGACCATTGTGTGCATTCGTGTCCGTTGTTCCTTTTTCCGTGATTTTCTGCAGACCCATTGACTTTCTATGGGTCCGTTGAAAACTCGGAAAATGCACCGTTGTTCATCTGCGTCCATGATACGTGTTTCCTGTCCGTCAAAAAAATATGACCTGTCCTATTTTTTTGACGGACAACGGTTCACGGACCCATTCAAGTCAACGGGTCCGTGAAAAAAGACGGATGCACACAAGATTGTCATCCGCGTTCGTGATCCGTGTCCGTGGCTACTTTCACACAGACGGATCCGCAGATCCGTCTGCATAAAAGCTTTTTCAGATCTGAGTTTTCACTTCGTGAAAACTCAGATCCGACAGTATATTCTAACACAGAGGCGTTCCTATAGTGATGTGGACGCTTAAAGTTAGAATAAACTACGAACTGTGTACATGACTGCCCCCTGCTGCCTGGCAGCACCCGATCTCTTACAGGGGGCTGTGATCAGCACAATTAACCCACAGTTTATTGTGCGTATCATAGCCCCCTGTAAGAGATCAGGTGCTGCCAGGCAGGAGGGGGCAGACCAGCCTCCCTCCCCAGTTTTAAATTCATTGGTGGCCAGTGCGGCCCCCCTCCCTCCCCTGTATTTAATTAATTGGTGGCCAGTGCGGCCTCCCCTCTACCCCCTCCTAATTAAAATCCCCCCCATCATTGGTGGCAGTGGAGAGTTCCGATCGGAGTCCCAGTTTAATCGCTGGGACTCCGATCGGTAACCATGGCAACCAGGACGCTACTGCAGTCCTGGCTGCCATGGTTACTTAGCAATTTTAGAAGCATTATACTTACCTGCGATGTCTGTGACCGGCCGGGCGCTCCTCCTACTGGTAAGTGACAGGTCTGTGCTATAAGCAATGCGCCGCACAGACCTTTCACTTACCAGTAGGAGGAGCGCCCGTTCGGTCACAGACAGCGCAGGTAAGTATAATGCTTCTAAAATTGCTAAGTAACCATGGCAGTCAGGATTGCAGTAGCGTCCTGGTTGCCATGGTTACCGATCGGAGTCCCAGCGATTAAACTGGGACTCCGATCGGAACTCTCCTCTGCCACCAATGACGGGGGGGGATTTTAATTAGGAGGGGGGTAGAGGGGAGGCCGCACTGGCCACCAATGAATTAAATACTGGGGAGGGAGGGTGGGCCGCACTGGCCACCAATGAATTAAATACAGGGAAGGGAGGGAGGGGGGCCGCACTGGCCACCAATTAATTTAAAACTGGGGAGGGAGGCTGGTCTGCCCCCTCCTGCCTGGCAGTACCTGATCTCTTACAGGGGGCTATGATATGCACAATTAACCCCTCAGGTGCGGCACCTGAGGGGTTAATTGTGCTGATCACAGCCCCCTGTAAGAGATCGGGTGCAGCTAGGCAGCAGGGGGCAGTCATGTACACAGTTCGTAGTATATTCTAACTTGAAGCGTCCCCATCACTATGGGAACGCCTCTGTGTTAGAATATACTGTCGGATCTGAGTTATCACAATATAACTCAAATCCGATGGTATATTTTAACATAGAGGCGTTCCCATGGTGATGGGGACGCTTCAAGTTAAAATATACCATCGGATTGGAGAAAACTCCGATCCGATGATATAATAGGGACTCCTGACTTTATATTGAAAGTCAATGGGGGACGGATCCGTTTGCAATTGCACCATATTGTGTCAATGTCAAACGGATCCGTCCCCATTGACTTGCATTGTAAGTCAGGACAAATCCGTTTGGCTCCGCACGGCCAGGCGGACACCAAAACGAATTTTTTTTTTACTTTCCTTCATGTCCGTGGATCCTCCAAAAATCAAGGAAGACCCACGGAAGAAAAAACTGACACGGAGCACGGAACTACGGACCCCGTTTTTGCGGACGGCAAAAAAAAACGGTCGGGTGCATGAGGCCTCACAGACAGGATCAGTTTTTTGGGGGTTATTGTTCTGACGGATCAGAGGAAGGGCAAAATAATCAGTGACGTCAACACAAACTTACTGCTGACACCCTCTCCACTCTGTCAGGGGAGCTCTACTTGTATAAGCGTTTAATAGAACAGCTTCTGTAGACATCTATGTGGAATCAGCTGACGACGGTGTAAAAGGAGTGCGCTTCTTCTTGGCGCTAACATCGACCTGTAAGGCAGAGTTCACACTTGAGTTATTTGGTCAGTTTTGGCCCCGTGATTGCCCAACTAACTGAAGTGTGCAGTGATTCTAAGAGCGACGCCTGTCATCTGCATGTCATACTGACTCACAGTATTGTTTCACTACCATAGCAGACTCCCTTTGCACTTTACTGCAAGGCACAGTGTTCTACACCACTATAAAGGCTCTTTGCAGCCAGGAAATAGCTGTTTTTTAACGTGTTTCGCCAAGAATAAATTCGAATCAAATCAAATCTTTTCGGAAAATTTGGCCAACCAACCGAATAGAATTTTTGAGAAATTCGCTAATTTCTAGTAATAGGGTCCACAGGAAAATTATTCATTTGTGAGGCCCTGGTCCTTATTATTATTATGGCTAAAAAAAATACCTACAAATGTAGCAATCCTCATATTGATTCTTGACGGGGTGATTAAACAATTGTAAGGAGATTTTAGTTCACTTTTTCAATGGCTTTTGTGAAGTTTACAACTGCTACATCTTTATGTCCAACCAAGCGATGGGAAGAGATGTGGGTGAAGAAAAGGAAAGGGGGATTCACCGATTCTACATATTTTCATATTCTGTTCTAACAAACCATCTAAGCCTTTTCTGAAGCCGTCCTTACACGCCTTCTGTAGAGTCCTATTTCCTGAGGGTGATCTGCCCATGCATGCTTCCTTAAGCTTGACCTTTCTTAATATTTACACACTTAACTCAAAGCGAAAAATAAGTTTAACTTAAAGGGGTTGTGTCACTTCAGCAAATGGCATTTATTTTGTAGAGAAAGTTAATACAAGGCACTTAGTAATGTATTATGATTGTCCATACTGCCTCCTCTGCTGGCTCTATTCATTTGTCCATCACATTATACACTGCTCACATGACCACCCCGCAATACAGCAGCTGTGGACATGATTGCACACAAAAAAAACACTGGACTTTGTGCACTCCCGCGGTCTCGGCCACCAGAGAGGCCTCCATCAGTCATGGCCGTTGTGCAGCTCAGACCCATTCAAGTGAATGGGATCAAGATGCAATACCAAGTACAGCCACTATACAATGTACGGCGCTCTTTATACAATGAAGAGACAACAGCGCTAGTCGAAACTCCTTCAAAGAACTGATTGGCAAGGATCAGATACTAATGACCTGTTCTGAAGATAAAAAACCTTTAAATTGCTGGGGTCTTCTACACTGATGAGCAGGAAGAACGCTTCCTTCTCGACAATCGGTTGCTATGTCTGGACATATTAAGAGGACCTTAGTCATCAATGTTTAATTCCCAGGAAAAACCCTTGTAGGCTGATTTCATAAAAGTAAAGTTGAGATGATCTACCCAGGAAAACATTTCATGTGTTGGTGGTGGTAGTGTCAATACAAGACACAGCTCATTGATATGTCTGAAGGGGTGGGAAGCAGATACTTCTTTTCTAGTTCTGGACATCCCTTTAATAGCAGCAGCAGATCCTTGTAGTTCAAATATCAGAGACTTGATCAAAAATGGATATAAGCAACTTCACCTCCTGCAAATATATTTTTCCCTTCCTAATAAACAGTATGTCCTCCATTACCACCAAGCTGCCCGCAGGGCTGAGGACAGCATCACTGTACCATGGCCGGCAGGGCAGGATCCATGCAACCAGCCGGGAACTCAGTCCTCGTTCTGCACTAATATTTATTTTAATAAATTTCCAGATAATATGTTTCCTTAACGCTTGATACGTACAATTTGTGTACCCGCTTTTGTTCAGCCGCTATGGCAGATTGTCGGTACCTGAGGACAATGTGATTTTGTGACATTATCCGAGAGAGCCAAGCAAGTTATTATTTTGTCCTCAGTATTTTGTTGCCGCTCATCCTTTTTTTTTTTTTTGCTAGAGGATAATGAAAAAAACAAGCATTGTGTCTATGAAATGAATCGTACAAGAGCCGCTGTATTAAACCTAAATATGTCCCTAAGAGGGGAATATTACATAATAGAAAGCTGGTCTCTTTCTACCCAGACAAAAGCCATAATGAATAGTGCAGCGTGTCTGAGAGGTATTCAGCAATTATTATTTAGTAGCAGTCAGATCCAATTAACTTTCTTAACTCACAGGCCATCCAAAGTGAACCAAAGTTTTCCAAAAACAAAGCCGACAGGGCTCAGCAAAAAAAATATTCTCAATAATTGAGAATAAATGCCTTCTTTGCTGGTGCAGGTTTCTATAAACCGTATTATAACGCAAGATTGATAATTAACGTTTCGATGTCTAAACAATCATGAGAAGGTCAATGGAAAATGGATGATATCATGGCCTGGTGTTTCAATAGGAATGCTACACGTAGCTGCAGGTCAGCACTGGAGCAAGGAACAGGTGGTGGCACTGGATACAGATTATAAGGTTTTTGAAGCCTAATTTTGTTATACAGATAATAAGTTTTCCTGCGTAAATCTACCAGACCTTGGAAAACCCCACTTAAAGGGGTTGTCGGGGTTCAGAGCTGAACACGGACATACCTCCATTTCCCCCCCAGCAGCCCCCCTGACATGAGCATTAGAGCAGTTCATGCTATGATACTCTCCTTTTCCCTGCGCTAAATCAAATTTTTTGGAGATCCGGTGACGTACTGGGGCTCTCCATGGGGCTGCCAGGAACCCCGGTGACATCACCGGCACTGATGGGCGGGATTTAGCGCTGCCCTAGCCAGTAAAACGGCTAGTGCAGCGCTAAAGCCCGCCCATCAGAGCCAGTGACGTCACCAAACACACTGCCAGGCAGAAGTTTCCGCCCGGCCGTGTGTGATTGAAAACAAAAGAGCCCGTGCCCTGCGCGATTTAGTGCAGGGCAAGGGAGCGCATTGGCGCATGAGATGCTCGATGCTAGCCTCAGGGGGGCTGCCTGGGTGAAAATAAGGGTATGTCCAGGTTCAGCTCTGAACTCAGACAACCCCTATAAAGTGAAACTATCACCATGCAAAAACCACCATGAAAAAAACCTAAACTACAGGTAATGGTTGGATAGCTCATAAGACACATTGAGAATATGTAATTTTTATCTTTCTATTAACTTTCATTGTGTCATGGCAAAATGTAAAGGACCTGTGTGCTGTATGCCAATGAAATACTGAGGACACCTAAGTTCTGGAGAGGAATCTTAAACGGGTCACCCCATGAAAAATATTCTACAGTTATCAAACTAGTACTTGGATCTGAATATTTTTGTAATTGTATGTAATTAAAAATTTTGCATAGCCACTGAGTTATTCAATAAAGTGTATAGCGCCACCTGCAGGTTTTTCTTTTTCTTATTTCTTTGTCCGGCTCACGGAGAAGGCCGCACATGCTCAGTTTTATCCTTAAACTGCCTCCTGAGTTGTGATAGGGAGAGCTGAGACACTCCCCCATGCGTTTTCAGCTTGATATAAATCTAGCAGAGCAATGAATGGGGAGATCTCTGGATCCATGTGAGGTACAGGGCTGGTTCTAGCTTTGTTAGAAAGAGGTTGTCATTAGAGATGGCCTTGCGGTTCGCCCGGCGGTCGTTTTGCGCCGAACTTTGCTCGTTCGCGATTTGCCGAACATGCGAACATATGGGGATGTCCGCCGGCGCCATATTCTTTTGCATTGCGGCGAACTTTGACCCATGACACATGCATCAGGTGGGACAGGACAGCTAATTTAGACGTTTCAGCACATGGACAAACCCCCTACCCTTTAAATAAACCCGATCTGGCTGCAATTTTACATTTACTTTTGCCAGTGTAGGGAGAGGTTCCTGTGTGGAGCAGGGACAGACTGTTAGGGACACCAAACTCTAGCTAATAGGGCCACAAAAGTCATTTTAAGGACTGGTATAGGTGTGCTATAGATAGATGTGACATACTGAGGGGCGAGATATAATTATAATATACTTTCTTTCTTTTTTTTTTCTTAATCAATAAAGCGTATAATGTAACATGGTATAAGGTACAAATTATCGTCAATAACAGGGTATCTTGTGTATAAAGAGGACTGCAGATATTAAATGACAAAGATCTACAGGTATAATCGGATATTAGAACAAAGCTATTGACACTTGTTAAAGCTTATATTCAAAGTATCTAATCAAACCTATTTCTAGAGGGCGTACATATACCAGAGTGTGTTGGAGCATGGTTAAGAGATAGGGGAATTGAGGGGAACTATGATAATAGAGCATCAGAAATAAATCTAGGGTGGATCTAACCTAGTCTCCCTAAATGAAGCGAGAGGATGTGGAAAGACTACTATTAATGAGGTCGTAGAATGCCTTGAAGTAGTAGTATTACTATCTGTGAAAATATGGTTATCAAGAACTGGAAAATCTGTAACTTGACCAAAGGGACCAGCGTTTCAGGAAAGCTGGGTGTGTACGAGATTCCCAAGAGGAAAGCTCTTCAAAATGATAGAGCTGGTCTATCTTTAGCTTCCATTGTTCTATGGATGGTAATGAGGTCTGGAGCCAACACTTGGGAACTAATAGTCGCGCTGCAATCAAGAGTTGTTTAAAGAGGTAAGTGTGGGGGGGGTATGATTTGCCTCAGTAAAATGGGATAATCAGGCTCCATATGGGGACATCTTTACTGAGGTCTGACAGATTTGGTTACTTAATTGGAAAATATCTGACCACTATTTGTTGATTGATGGGCAATTCCACCAGACATGGAGGAAGGTTCCAATTTCCCTTGAGCACCTCCAGCACTTGTCCGAAGAAGATCCAGCAAAATGAGAAGATCTAGCGGGAGTAATATACCATTGGGTTAGGATTTTATATCCATTTTCCTGGATGCGTACACAACGTGAGGCCTTGTGTGGAAGACTGAATATTTCTGGCAGTACAGGAATGGGTATATCTATTCCAGTTTCTCTTTCCCAATTACGTATGAAAGCTGGTTTAGAGTAGGCACGTAATCTGCTGTATATTAGTGAAATAAATTTTTTGGGGTGTTTGGAAATGGTAATGAGGGCTTCGAACCAACCCATTGGGCGAAGAAGTTCCCCTTTAGTGTTGTTCCTAATAAGGAATGATTTGATGTGCGGTATTAAGGTAAGGTCACAAGGGTGGGGGTTGAGTAAAACTTGTAGGGTGTCTGCCTTTGACAGTGTTCCTGGAGAATCTAGAAGACTGTTAATAGGTAAGGTGGAAGATCTAACCATTTTGGAAGAAGATTCCAGTAAGGTTAGGGAAGATGTGCCTAGAATGTCTGTAACTGTCAGTATTGGGGAGGGGAAGGGAACTGAACAATGGGAGGTATTCAGCCATCTCCATGCGTCCAGTATAGCTTTCAAAATTGGATAATTAGGCAGTGGGATATGTGAGAGGACTTGATGAAACAGAAGGATGGATCGAAACGGCAGGCCTAGTATGTTTTGCTCCAGATCTACCCAGGATTTATGGCTGGAATTATGGAGCCAGTCCACTACTCTAGCCAACAGTATTGCTTTTCCATACAATTCCGGGTCAGGAAGTCCAATACCCCCTAACTGACGCGGGTGAGATAGAAGTTTATAGGAGAGTCGTGCTTTTTTACCGTTCCAAATGAATGATCTAAATTTTTGTTTCAAGGATGAGTAGTAGGATTTAGGTACAGGGATTGGTAAGACTTGTTGGAGGTATGTGAGGCGAGGGAGGATTAATGAGGTTAGGAGATTTTTACGTCCAAACCAGGAAAGCATGGGGGCCTTAGCTTGTAAATTGTCAATGGCTTTAAATATGGAAGTCTTAAGAGACGTGTAGGGAGAAAAGGTCTGAAATATGGGGGCTGATTTTAACTCCTAGGTAGGTGATAGTGGGGGAGGACCAGTTAAAAGGAGAATTTTTCATCAATAGGCATTTTGTTTGAGCAGACAACCCTGAGCAGAGAATCAGAGATTTACTTGCATTGATCTTGAAGTTAGAGATGGAGCTATACTGTTGTAAGTGATTTTGTATGCTAATTAGGGAAGTTTTAGGATTTGTTGTCATAATCATCACGTCGTCGGCAAATGCCGCAATTTTATGTTCCTTTCCTCCCAGACTGATGCCCTTAATGTCTCGGTCAGCTCGAAGTGTAGCTAGAAGGGGTTCCATTGCCAAAACAAAGAGGAGGGGGGACAGGGGGCAACCCTGATGGGTTCCGTTGTGGATGTGGAAAGGTGAGGAGAGATCGCCATTAACTATTACAAGGGCTGTGGCCTGTGTGTACATATAAAAGACTGCTTGGACATAGGGACCAAGTAGGCCAAAGCCCATCAACACTTGCTTCAAATAAGTCCAGTTAATTCTGTCGGAAGCTTTCTCAGCATCAGTACTAAGTAAAAGGAGAGGAGAGGATGTATGCTTGGCGTGGCATAATACATTGATTACCCTAGTAGTGTTGTCCCTGCCCTCTCTGTTGCAGACGAAGCCCACCTGGTCCCCATGTATCAAGGAGGGAAGGAAGTTCGCAAGATGGCTAGCTAGCATTTTGGCTAAAAGCTTGAGGTCTATGTTTAAGAGGGAAATAGGTCTATAATTTGAGCATAATTTAGAGTCTTTTCCTTCTTTGGGAATCAATGCTATGTGTGCTGTTGTCATATCTCTTGATAGAGGGTAGCCTTGGAGTGATAGATTGCAGACCTTAAGAAGATGCGGGAGTAGTTGGTTCTTGAATGTTTTGTAATAGGATGTTGGGAGACCGTCGGGAACAGGGCTTTTACCTATGGGCATTTGGGAAAGAGCTGCAGAAAGTTCATCAATAGAGAAGGGTGCTGCTAAGGAGTTTTTTTTGGGTTCTGTAAGTGTAGGGAGAATGGTCGCCTCAAGGAAGGAGGAGATTAAAGACAAATGGGATTCAGAGGACGGGGGGGGAGGGATATTATATAACTCCTAATAAAAAGCTCTAAATTGGTTGGCTATTTGCGTTGTACAGAAAATTGTCTCTCCATTGGGTGAGGTTAATTGATGTATGTAATTATCAGCTCTTCTAGCCTTGATTCTACTCATCAAAAACTTGTAGTTTTATCACCGTGAGCAAAAAATTTATGCTGCGAGTTAAGGTAGTATTTAGCGGATTTAGCTTCCAATAGAGCTTTCAATTCCGCTCTTAGATTAGAGAGGTCTTGACGATGCGAATCAGCCAGAGAGTGCTTGTGTAGAGTCTCCAGGTTTTTAATCTTGGAGAGGAGGGTTTCTATATTTTTTTTCCCTGAGTTTTTTAAGGTGAGATCCTATGCTGATAAATTGTTCCCTCATAAAAGGTTTGTGGGCGTCCCATAGGGTCTGATGAGAAAGAGAGGGGTGGTTGTTTATCTTAAAGTATTCGTCTAATAAGGAGGAAACTTTGCTAATAGTACTAGGATCCCCTATCATAGACTCATTAAGCGCCAATTAAAACATGTGGTATTGCGTGTGGGGGATACCATTGACAGGAAAACAGGTGCATGGTCGGAAATATGGATAGAGCCGATCTTAGCTTTTGGACAGTGCTGGAGGTGCTCCTTGGAAACAAATAGGTAGTCAATGCGATGGTATGTGTTGTGGACGTGCGAGAAAAAGGTGTAGTCTACATCATTTGGATGCAGAGTACGCCAGGAGTCCACCAAGTGTAAGCCCCATAGTATATCTCTTATCCATCTTAAAGAGCGTATTGAGTGGACCGATCTATGAGAGGATGAGTCCATCTGTGGGATAAGTGCAATATTAAAGTCACCTCCCAGTATCACAATACCTTCTTTGAAAGACTCAATAGTTTGGGAGATGCTAGAAAACCAAAAGGCTTGTTTGGTGTTAGGGGCATATAGGTTTATGAAAGTGTATGTTTGAGAACCTACTGTATATTCCCTTTGACCAAAAGGAATCTCCCTTCTGGGTCTTAAATATGATTAGTATATTTAAAGAGAACCTTTCTTTTAAAGCCAATACTTACACCCCCGGATGCTGATGAGCTCCCCCCACAGTGGAACCACATAGGATAGTGTGAGAATTCCAGGTTGGGGTAATGATTAAACCTGAAATGTGTCTCCTGGAGAAGCAACAAATCTGAGCCCTCTTTGCGTAACATCGCAAAGATTTGGCTTCTCTTGGATGGAGAGTTAAAACCCCTCACATTATAGGTGGCGATTTGAAGATCAGCCATAATCATGTGATAGGTGAAGTATAAAACGCATCAGTGTGTCGGTCCCCCAGAAGAGAACACTTACAGGTTGGATGATACTCAATTGCTCCGGAGGGAAGGCTTGAATCCAAAGTTCAGTGTGTCGTCCTCTACATTTGTAAGGCAGAAGTTTTGTGTACCTTGAGTCAAACAGGGGGAAAAGGGGAAACATATGAACATGGAGAAAGACCAAAAGTAAACATTTTAAACGTAAGGTCACCTCTACGCAAATCATGAGGGGGATGAGGTCAACAGACCTGGTTGTGTGCCGTCAAGCACAATTTAAGGCAGCCAGTATGGAAATATAAGCATACTGAGATGAAGGGGAACAGTTGGATACTCATAAGAGTGACAATCTGTCTGATCTTGAGCAAAGGGTTAAACATATAATGATAATGATCTGGTGGGTAGGAGACACAGACAAATGGATCAAAAAAGTAAAGACCTAAGACAAGGGACAGGAAGACAGAAGTGGAAACATAAGGAAATCAAATAGTATCACATGCCAGATGAATAAAACTCTCTCAGGTTTCACTGCGACATATCGGTGCGGTGAGGTGTCAGCTGTCGACTGATCCCAGATTGAACGGCAACATCTTTAGAGAGAAATTCTCGGGTGATGAACCACTATGAGGTATAGCCATCTTAGGAGGGATTACGGTTCCTGAGCAAGTCTCTTCGGGGTAAGTTGGCGTCCCCTTTTACCAGCTTTGTGGGCTTTAGGGGTTTGCAGCAAAGTAAAAGGCGTTATGGTGGGGACTTCTGGAAGAGTAGCAATGTCCTGGAATAGGTCCCAATTTTCAATCTTTAGAGGAGGGATTTGTAAGACATCATATATTTCATCCAAATCGGAGTGTGTCAGGATGTTAAAACGGCGTCCTGCCTGGGAGAAAGATAGGTTAAACTGAAAGTTTCATTTATATTGGATCCTATTGGAACACAGCCATTCTGTTAGGGGTTTCAGGATTCTGCATTTTCTTAGCGTGGAAGGGGCTAAATCTTGGTAAATGGATACCTGTGTTCCTTCGAATAAGATTTCCGGTCGGTTCCTTGCAGCTTCTTGGACTGTCACTTTGACTTGGAAATTGAGAAATTTACAAATCACATCCCTAGGAGGGTCTTCTGGTTTAGGTTTGGGACGTAATGCCCTGTGAGCTCTCTCAATTATCATGTCGGGAGCATAGTTTGGGCCCAGGAGTAAGATACAAAGGTGTTTCACTGCTGCCGGTATGTCTCATGGGGCAACAGTTTCTGGGATCCCACTTATGTGCAAGTTATTGCTGCGCCCCCTGTTCTCCTGGTCTTCCAGGGCATTATGCAGTTCATTTAGATATGCGCTGCACTTTTGAAAAGATCTGGAGGTGGCTTTTTGGTGTTCTAAGACCATGGCCTGGTGAGTCTCAAGTGCCTCCCCCCTGTCTCCCACTTGCCTCATGACCTGGCGCATAGCAGCGATTTCTCTGAGGATCGGCTCCATGGCTTTGCACAAGGTGTGTTTTAAATAGTGCCTGGTTATGGGGAGAGACCCTGTACCCTGCAGCTCGTCAGCATCGCTGTCTTCATCGGATCTCTCCTGTGCGCTGGCTCTGTGAGACTGTGCAGGCTGTGCCGGCGCCATCTTGGAATCTCGTGCCACGAACGAGGAGGCCGCTTTTTTTTTTAAATTTGTCCATCTCGCCCCCGGCAAAGTGGGTTTTGTTCGGGTTTGGGTGATCACCAGTCTTAGGGTTACCGATCTTCACCATTTTCAGGCTGATAGCTTCAGTTAGCAAGTGCTACAGACCGCTTGTGTAACGGAGCTCAGAAATGTGCAGCCATCTCTGACCGGTGCAAGCTCCGCCCCCCCTTATAATGTACTTTCTAACATAGAAAGTGTATTATAGTGCATTTGTATTGTGCAGCAGTTGTGTGCGGTTTTGCTTTGATACTGCAGCTATACAGAGGGACAACTACTATTGGAATAACTAATTGAAACTGGTGTGAAATACCAGTTGCCACCAAAAAAAACTGATTCAGGCAGGAGTGTAATATTCCCATAATATCCTTTCAATATAGTGCATTTGTATTGTGCAGCAGTTGTGTGCGGTTCAACTGAGATACCGCAGCTATACAGAGGGACAAACGCTATTGGAACAACTAATTGCAACTGGTGTGATATACCTGTTGCCCCCCAAAAAACTGATTAAGGGGTTTGATATACCTGCTTCCAACAAATAATCCTTAGGGGTTCTATACCTGCTTCCACAAATACTGCTCTTCTATAGGGACTTTGTCACAGAGTCATTTTGAAAATGACAGGCAGAGGAAGAGGCAGGCCATTCCACAGGGATGGTAGGGGTCGGGCAGGTGCACCAGGCCGGAGCCTAAGTGGGAAGTTGAAAAAGGTGTGTGCGATTACGTCAAAGGACGCACCAGAGTTGGTTGAGTGGCTCACTCAGCCTTCCGTTTCTGCACCCTCCTCATCCTCTGTAATACTCTCTGCTGTGTGCACCCCCAAAGACACCACCACCACCACCATAGCCCCTCCACTCGAGTCAGAGGAATTATTTTCCCATCCATTCCCAGACCTTACCGATGCGCAGCCGTTCTTGGCATCGGATAAAGAAGAGGAGGTAGCAACCAGCGGTCTGATGACAGTACCCAGATCAGCCCAAGGAGGGTGGTCCTCGTTGTTGCTGCCTACTCCGAGATCTCTAATGTCAGTGGTGGTGAAGGTGACAATGATGACGTGTCGATGGACGTCACGTGGGTGCCCACAAGAGAGGCAGAGGAGTGGAGTTCAGAGGGAGAGATGGAGCAGCAGATAGGGAGGAGAAGGAGGGGAAGCAGGCAGAACTCGCAGTGCACAGGAGGCAAAAAGCAGACTGCAAATGTATCTGGAGCGAGCCATCCACCATGCACTGTCACATCTGGCACTCTCAGGACGCCGGCACATGGCTCCGCAGTGTGGGCTTTTTTTAACGTGTCAGCTGCTGACAATAGTGTTGCCATCTGCAGCCGGTGCTGTCAACGCGTAAGTTGCGGTAAACCCAACACTCACCTAGGGACGACCGCCTTAAGAAGGCACCTGGCCTCCCATTACCGAGCCCAGTGGGAGCAACACCATCAGAACCCTCAAAGCCACACTCCCGGAGCTCCACGTCCTGCCTCTTCTCCTTCTCCTCTCCTCCCATTTGTCCTCCACTCCACCTTCCACCGTGCCGTCGTCGCAGTCATCTGGCAAAAGGCAGGCTTCCGTGGCCCAAATATTTGAATGTAAAAAGTTGGACGCTGGATAACCCTCTTGCCCAACGGCTGACCGCCGGCTTGTCACAACTGCTAGCCCGCCAACTACTGCCATACAGGGCTGGGACAAGGCCAATTGGTGCCCAGGGCGAAGATGGCAAACTGCGCCCCCCCCCCCCCCCCCCCGTTTTTAAGAAAGAATCAATGTTGTTTCAAAACAAGAATATACTTAAAGCAATAGAACAAAGGACTGTGGGACTTTGAAAGTATTCATTTTAAAACACGTGTGTAAACACGAATATGAACTTTGCCCCACGATAGCTCTTTTGTAGAACCCCCATAAAAACTTACAGTTACTTGACTTGGCCCTTGGGGATCTCGGACGCCACTTCAACACTTGGCCGGGGGCTCGGCGGAGCTGATGTTGTGCTTTATCCTAATGAGAAAGATTTCATAATAAGGATTTGGAGAAGGGGCAGAGGGTTAGCAGAGCAGGGAAAGGCTGGTGCTGCTACTAGGGGGTCATACCATGGGGGAGTAATAAAGCCCACCATAATGCCCCCCCCCCAGTAGTAATAATTCTCCTTATAATATGCAAAACATACCCCTTTGTAATGCCCCCAGTTGAGCTAATGTTCCCATAATGTGCCAACATAAAATACCCCTTCTCAGTGCCCCCGTAGATGACCCCCATAGTGCTCCCCCCTTCCCCATAGTACCCACCATAATGTGTCCCAGTATAAAATGCCCCTATACAGAGCCCCCCATATAAAATATCTTCTTTTTAGCCTCAGTAGATGCCCCTAAATAATCTGCAGTAAGATGTGCCCCCATAGATGCCCCCATATCATGTGCCAGTAGCCAGAGCCCCCCCCCCATATCATGTGCCAGTAGCCAGAGTGCCCCCATATCATGTGCCAGTAGCCAGAGTGCCCCCATATCATGTGCCAGTAGCCCCCCATATCATGTGCCAGTAGCCCCCCTTATTGCCAATAGCCCCCTTATGGGCCAGTAGCCCCCCTTATGTGCCAATAGCCCCCCTTATGTGCCAGTAGCCCCCTTATGGGCCAGTAGCCCCCCTTATCATGTGCCAGTAGCCCCCCTTATCATGTGCCAGTAGCCCCCCTTATCATGTGCCAGTAGCCCCCCTTATCATGTGCCAGCCCAGTAGTCCCCCCTTATCATGTGCCAGCCCAGTAGCCCCCCTTATGTGCCAGCCCAGCCCAGTAGTCCCCCCTTATCATGTGCCAGCCCAGTAGCCCCCCTTATCATGTGCCAGCCCAGCCCAGTAGTCCCCCCTTATCATGTGCCAGCCCAGTAGTCCCCCCTTATGTGCCAGCCCAGCCCAGTATTGTACCTACAGTCATGTGAAAAAATTAGGACACCCTTTGAAAGCATGTGGTTTTTTGTAACATTTTTAATAAAAGGTTATTTCATCTCCGTTTCAACAATACAGAGAGATTAAAGTAATCCAACTAAACAAAGAAAACTGAAGAAAAGTCTTTTCAAGATCTTCTGTAAATGTCATTCTACAAAAATGCCTATTCTAACTGAGGAAAAAGATAGGACACCCTCACATGTATTCCCTCTTAAATTGGCTCAGATCTCACACAGGTATATCACACCAGGTGCACATAATTAGTAGATCGTTACTCTGCATGTTGAATGAGGCTTGCCCTATTTAAACCTCAGACATTTAGTTTGGTGTGCTCCTGACTGTTGAAGTGAGAGTGAGCACCATGGTGAGAGCAAAAGAGCTGTCAGAGGACTTCAGAAAAAAGATTGTAGCAGCCTATGAGTCTGGGAAGGGATTTAAAAAGATCTCAAAAGATTTTGAAATCAGCCATTCCACTGTCCGGAAGATAGTCTACAAGTGGAGGGCTTTCAAAACAACTGCCAACATGCCCAGGACTGGTCGCCCCAGCAAGTTCACCCCAAGAGCAGACCGCAAGATGCTAAAAGAGGTCTCCAAAAACCCTAAAGTGTCATCTCGAGAACTACAGCAGGCTCTGGCTACTGTTGATGTAGAAGTACATGCCTCTACAATCAGAAAGTGACTGTACAAGTTTAACTTGCATGGGAGGTGTGCAAGGAGGAAACCTTTGCTTTCCAAGAGAAACATCGAGGCCAGACTGACATTTGCCAGAGAAAGTTGACAAAGACCAGGACTTCTGGAATAATGTTCTTTGGACAGATGAGTCCAAAATTGAATTATTTGGACACAACAGCAGAGGACATGTTTGGCGTAAACCAAACACAGCATTCCAAGAAAAGAACCTCATACCAACTGTGAAGCATGGAGGTGGAAGTGTCATGGTTTGGGGCTGCTTTGCTGCAGCAGGACCTGGTCAGCTCACCATCATAGAATCCACGAAGAATTCTACTGTGTATCAGAAGGTGCTTGAAGAACATGTGAGACCATCAGTTAGAAAATTAAAGCTGAAGCGGAACTGGACCATGCAACATGACAATGACCCAAAACATACTAGTAAATCAACCAAAGATTGGCTGAAAAAGAAGAAATGGAGAGTCCTGGAATGGCCAAGTCAAAGTCCAGATTTGAATCCCATTGAGATGCTGTGGGGTGACTTGAAAAGGGCTGTACGTGCAAGAAACCCCTCAAACATCTCACAGCTGAAAAAGTTCTGCATTGAGGAGTGGGGTAAAATTTCCTCAGACCGATGTCGAAGACTGGTAGATGGCTACAAGAACCGTCTCACTGCAGTTATTTCAGCCAAAGGAGGTAACACTCGCTATTAGGGGCAAGGGTGTCCTATCTTTTTCCTCAGTTAGAATAGGCATTTTTGTAGAATGACATTTACAGAAGATCTTGAAAAGACTTTTCTTCAGTTTTCTTTGTTTAGTTGGATTACTTTAATCTCTCTGTATTGTTGAAACGGAGATGAAATAACCTTTTATTAAAAATGTTACAAAAAACCACATGCTTTCAAAGGGTGTCCTAATTTTTTCACATGACTGTATATAAATAAAAAAAATAATAAAAAAAACTTATACTTACCTCCAGCAATGTGATGCGATGCAGGCCGCCTCTTCCGTCTGTGTCCCTCGCTATACGGCAGTCAGGCGACGCGATGACGTCATCGCGCCGCCTGCACCGGCCTCTGATAGGCTGCCAGCACTAGGCCGGCAGCCTATCAGAGGAACAGGAGGGGACACACCTCTCCCTCCGATGCCGCAGCGCAGGCATCTGTATTGCCGTCCTGAGGACGGCAATACAGATGACTATGGAGATGAGCGCTTCCGCAATGGAAGCGCTCATCTCCTGCTCTGCCCTGCCGCCGGCCGCGGCCGCCCCCACTTGTCACCAGGGCCGCGGCCTTGCGGCACTCAGGCTTGCCGGCCCACCGGGAAATTTCCCGGTATCCCGGCAGGCCAGTCCGGCCCTGCTGCGCCCCCCTCCTTGTAGCGCCCAGGGCACCCGCTCCTTCGGCCCCTGCCTTGTACCGGCCCTGCTGCCATATAAACTGCTGGACTCGGAGGCCTTTAGAAAATTTGTGGCCATTGGCACACCACAATGTAAGGTCTCCGGAAGGAAATATTTCTCCCAGAAGGGCATCCCAGAGCTATATGGCCATGTTCAGTGGCAAGTAAATGTATCTCTGTCACAGTGTCGGTGCCAAGATACATCTCACCACAGACATGTGGTCTAGCAAACATGGGCAGGGAAGGTACATATCTTTTACTGCCCACTGGGTGAACCTTCTGATGGCTGTCAAGCATGCAACCCGTGGCACGCGTATGGATTTGGTGTTACCGCCACGGATTCCATGCAGGCCTGCCTTTTCTTCTCCTCCTCCTACTCCATCCTCCATCTCCTCCTCAGCTGACTCCTCCTTTTCCACTGCTACCGCCTCTTCCGCTGCACCCCCCCAGCTCCCCAGAACCTATTTGACGTGCCAGGTGAAACGTTGCCATGCTGTGCTGCGGCTGTTGTGCCTGGAAGCCAAGAGCCACACTGGTCCTGCACTCCATTCAGCTCTGCGGTCACAGGCCGATCAGTGGCTAACCCCCCTCAATTTGACAGTTGGTAAAGTGGTATGTGACATTGGTGCCAATCTGCTGAGCGCGCTGAAACAGGGTAAAATGACACACACGTCCTGAACTTAGTCATGCAGCGATTCGTTGCCAAATACCCCGGGGTCCAGGACGTCTTGCGGCAGTCCAGGAAAATCTCTGGCCATTTTAGATCATACATGGCCATGGCTCGCCTTGCTGACGTTCAGCGGCAACACCACTTGCCCGTCAGATGTCTGATTGTGACTGCCCGACGCGCTGGAACTCCACCTTGTATATGCTTGATAGGCTGCTCCAGCAGAAATGTGCCGTTAACGACTACCTGTACGAACTCTGCGGCAGGACAGGTTCTGGGGAGCTTATTTTTTTTTTCACCGCGCCAGTGGCTGCTCATGCGCGACGAATACAGTCTTCTGCGGCCATTTGATGAGATCACCAAACTGGTCAGTCGCAGCCAGGGCGCCATCAGTGACATCGTACCTTACGCCTTCTTTCTGGAGCATACATTGCTTCGTGTCATTGATCAAGCCGTCGAGAAGCAGGAGCAGGAAGATGAGGAAGTCGCAATGCTGAATGAATTCCCAGGGAGGACTACTCCATCTGAGACAAGTCAGCAGGAGTCTAAAGAGGAGTCAGAGGAGGATGGTGTCTGGGGGGAGGAGGAGGAGGAGAAGGAGGAGGAATAAGAAGAGCTGGGTTTAAACTTTTCTGGGATTCCTGGTGTTGTCTGTGGATGGGGGGAGGAGACCGAGGACGACATTTTCCTGGGCGATGAGCAGGAGCCAGGTCGCTCCACCGCTTCCAATTTAGTGCAAATGGGGGCCTTCATGCTCCAGTGTTTAAAGAGGGACCCCCGTATAAAAAGCATTAAGGGCAAGGACCAGTACTGGGAGGCAACGTACTTAGACCCCCGGTGCAAACACAAAATGGCGGACATGTTACCAGCATCACAGAGGACTGTCAGAATGCAGCATTTCCAGGCCTTGCTTCGAGAGATGCTGTATTCTGCTGTTGCGGGTGCTGGTAGAGGAATTTCCACACACGGAGAAACAGTTGCAGGTACCAATCCTACAGCGCATGCAAGAAGAGGGCGGTTTGAAGATGTGTTGGTCACTTCGGATATGAGATCATTCTTGCAGTCAACCCATCGACAGCCGCCCTCCGGATCCAGCCTCAGAGAACGTCTAGACCGACAGATGTCCGACAACATTGGGTTAATGGCCGATGTGGACGCTCTATGAAGTAAGGAACCCCTTGACTACTGAGTGTGCAGGCTTGACCTGTGGCCAGACCTGGCACAATTTGCCATGGAATTCTTGGCTTGCCCCTCATCCAGTGTCCTGTCCGAAATGACATTCAGCGCAACAGGGGAGTCGTGGCTGATAAGCTCACTCGCCTAGCTCACAACAGTGTGGACTACCTCACATTTCTAAAAATGAATGAGGCATGGATCTGGAAGGAACACCTGTGATGACCATGTTTAATTGAATTTCACCTATTACCATTGTTTTTTTTAAGAAGGGGGATTTCGTTAGCCATGTTTTTAATCCAATTATTTTTTTTTAGTTCTTTTAAACATATGTATTTGACATGTATTTGTACTGGCCTGCAGTAAAATTGTTATCTGCTGACCGTCTAATATACCTCCAGCCATGTAATCACTTAATGTTTTCTGCCCGGTGAATGCCTAATGTTTGGGGCCTGTACTCCCGTGGCCTAAAATAAAAATTTTCTAGGCTCCAGTATGGCACATTTGTGAGAGTTTCCATTTAAGACGCATAAAAATAGCCCCTGATTAAAATACATATTTTTTGTGGGAATTTTTGCCATTGATCCACCTCTAGTATGTCACTGTCCATGTTGTGGGACTATTTGTGCACTTCTAGTAAGTATTTGGTGGCTGCAAATATGACCTAAAGGTTTTTCAGGTTTGCCTGCCATTAAAGTGAATGGGGCCCGCCGCAAACTTGCGTTCGCGAACATTTGATCACGTTCGCGCATCGTCCCGGCTGATGTTCGTCCATCACTAGTTGTCATGTACTATATGATGTCTGATTTTCATTTTTTTTTTCATTTTACATTTGTCATGGGATAACCCTTTTAAGTGCCTAAGTTCACAGAACCTTTTCAGATTTACTGATTTGACAACCAACAGTATATTTGCTAATCTGTAAAAAAAATATACCCTACTAGGACTATATAAGAAGTGACCTTCTGGAAGTTTCTCCCATATGCACACAGGATCTTTGGAGCTCAGCCAGAGTGACCATTTGGCTCTTGGTGACATCTCTTACTAAGGCCCTTTTCCTCTAATTACTTGGTTTTGAGGGGTGATCTGCTCTAGGAAGAGTCCTGGTTGTTTCCAAGTTTCTTTCAGTTAAGAATTATGGAGGTCACTGCACTCTTGACAGCTTTCAGTGTAGCAGAAATTTTGTACCACTCTCCATATACAGTCAGGTCCATAAATATTGGGACATCAACACAATTGTAACTTTTTTGGCTCTATACACCACCACATTGGATTTAAAATGAAACGAACAAGGAACCAAAAGTAATGGGACAATTGGCTTCTCAGCTGTTCCATACCATGTGTGTGTTATTCCCTCATTATCCCAATTACAATGAGCAGATAAAAGGTCCAGATTTCATTTCAAGTGTGCTATTTGCATTTGGAATCTGTTGCTGTAAACTCTCAAGATGAGATCCAAAGAGCTGTCACTATCAGTGAAGCAAGCCATCATTAGGCTGAAAAAACACAACAAACCCATCAGTGAGATAGCAAAAACATTATGTGTGGCCAAAACAACTGTTTGGAACATTCTTAAAAAGAAGGTGAGCTCAGCAACAGCAAAAGATCCGGAAGACCACGGAAAACAACTGTGGTGGATGACCGAAGAATTCTTTCCCTGGTGAAGAAAACACCCTTCACAACAGTTGGCCAGATCAAGTATATTCTCCAAGAGGTAAGTGTATGTGTGTCAAAGTCAACAATCAAGAGAAGACTTCACCAGAGTGAATACAGAGGGTTTACCACAAGATGTAAACCATTGGTGAGCCTCAAAAACAGGAAGGCCAGATTAGAGTTTGCCAAACGACATCTAAAATAGCCTTCACAGTTCTGGAACAACATCCTATGGACATATGAGACCAAGATCAACTTGTATCAGAGTGATGGAAGAGAAGAGTATGGAGCAGGAAAGGAACTGCTCATGATCCTAAGCATACCACCTCATCAGTGAAGCATGGTGGTGGTAGTGTCATGGCGTGGGCATGTATGGCTGCCAATGGAACTGGTTCTCTTGTATTTATTGATGATGTGACTGCTGACAAAAGCAGCAGGATGAATTCTGAAGTGTTTCGGGCAATATTATCTGCTCATATTCAGCCAAATGCTTCAGAACTCATTGGCTGGCGCTTCACAGTGCAGATGGACAATGACCCAAAGCATACTCCAAAAGCAACCAAAGAGTTTTTTTTAAGGGAAAGAAGTGGAATGTTATGCAATGGCCAAGTCAATCACCTGACCTGAATCCGATTCAGCATACATTTCACTTGCTGAAGACAAAACTGAAGGGAAAATGCCCCAAGAACAAGCAGGAACTGAAGGCAGTTGCAGTAGAGGCCTGGCAGAGCATCACCAGGGATCAAACCCAGCATCTGGTGATGTCTGTGCGTTCCAGACTTCAGACTGTAATTGACTGCAAAGGATTTGCAACCAAGTATTAAAAAGTTAAAGTTTGATTTATGATTATTATTCTGTCCCATTACTTTTGGTTCCTTAACAAGTGGGAGGCACATATGCAAACTGTTGTAATTCCTACATCGTTCACCTGATTTGGATGTAAATACCCTCAAATTAAAGCTGACAGTCTGCAGTTAAAGCACATCTTGTTCATTTCATTTTAAATCCATTGTGGTGGTGTATAGAGCCAAAAATGATAGAATTGTGTTGATGTCCCAATATTTATGGACCTGACTGTATGTGCCCCTACACAGTCCTGTCTCTGAACTCTATAATAGAAGAACAAACAATGGACTACTTGAGTCCCACTTTTGGATGATTATAGAAGAGGACAGATGGTGAAACTTTTATTGGTGATTCTCACATGGATAGCACATTTCAGGGTACTGAGAACCCCTTTATCAAGTCTGAGGAATGAGGTTCTGGTTGTGGAAAGATCACCACTCAGGACCACAGCATACCAGCCAATGGCAGCACCTAACAGGAAGCCAAACAGTAGTGTCCCCTGTGTCTATCCTTGGGGGTGATCGGTTCTGTCCATTTCAGCACTAACCATCTCCATTGGAAACCACTTGCAACCCCCTCCCTGGCTTTTACAATGAGGGAGTTTCTATTGGCCAGTCAGCATTGACGGGCCAATCACAGCGATGGGGGCTACGGAGGAGGTACAACCTCCTTCTGCTCTCTCTGCATGAATGCTATGTATGATAAAGGTCCTCAAGGGGTCCATAAAATGAATAATACCATACCTAACTGGTTGCAGTTCCAGCTCTAATGCTTCCCTGGGCCCTCTGCCCAGTCTCTGTTATTCCTGCTCTAGTGATGACATTTGGACATGGACATTTGAATTCTACAGCCAATCACTGGCTTCATTGAGTTTGGAAAAGGACATGTGACTTCTACAGCCAATCACTGGCTTCATTGAGTTTGGAAAAGGACATGTGACTTCTACAGCCAATCACTGGCTTCATTGAGTTTGGACAAGGACATGTGACTTCTACAGCCAATCATTGGCTTAATTGAGTTTGGACAAGGATATGTGACTTCTACAGCCAATCACTGGCTTCATTGATGATCTCAGTAGTGTTAAAATATTACTACTACTGTCAGTGATTGGCTGCAGCAGTCAAGTCCACGTTGACACGTGAACTGAAAACCAGAGTTGGGTGGAGGACTTGGGATGGAGCAGAGGGGATCGGTTGTGTGTGAGGTCATGCGCATTGAGTTCCCCTGAGACCGGGGACCCCGTAGCAGGTGCTATGGTAGGTTACAACATTAGTTATGCCACTGTAAGTATGTTTAACGTGGGCCACACTAGGTACCAAAAAAAAGTTGAATGTTAGATAAAATTTTGTGCAAGTGTTTGAAAGCAAGACAGCGATTCTCATCTGGCTCTGTTGCTTCCCATAGTATGACTGTGGTGCAGAAATTAAAATGTCAGAGGACAGCAGCTTTATTATACGCCATCTTTTATTATTCAAGATGTTCCTGTGGGCTTAAAAACTTAACATGCCTCCCTTTAGCCTACCTACATTATGAAGAATACTAAGCAGCTTATATTCGTATTACTGGAGAAACTGCCCTTTTACCATTTGGATATTGTTTTAGTAGATTAATAATACATTAAATTCACTCCTGGGCCTCCATTTTATTGTGTTATGAATGTTTCATCATCAGTTATTGCACGCAGCTATCAATGGAATATTCTCCTTCTAGAGGAACGGTGTATGCGCTGATAATTTGTGTTATTTATGTACATCTGCTGGATTGTGAGGGTGAATGTTATAGATATTTATGGGGTACGTCAAAGCTATTTTATATATCCAATTACTTTAATTGATTTCAATCAAGTTCAGAACATTATAGAGGATATAAAGTTTCCATCAACAGATTAAAAAAAAAAGTTCTCAAGTTACAAGAAACAGTAGGAATTAAAGCAGTTTCCTGATTGTAATAAATGCTTCGAATGATAAATTTCCTTTCCATACATTGTTAATATTTAATTTATATAAAATTGTTTTTATAGTGCAGGCTGCGGGCATGCCAGCTGTTGACAGTTATGTCTCTGAACCTCCTGGTTCAGGTAGTATCATATGACAACTGTAAATGGTCAGGTTGTCTACTGTCTGAAGAGCGAGTGAAGCTACTTGTACACTTTAACACATATAGGGGGAGATTTATTAAAACTTTCTGCATCGGTCTTGATATCCCCTGTGCTGCAGAAGAATGCACCTAATTTATGACGAAGCACAGGACTTGTCATAAATTAGATACATCTGTGACCCTAACCATAAATCTACGACAGCTCAGAGCCGCCATAGAAAACTGGTGTAAATGAAGATAAACTTGTCTCCAGTAAACATAGCTTGTGACTTTTTAAAGCCAGGGGGAGATGTTAAATCTCTCCCAAAAAGAGTTCATTTAAAAGTATTGTATCACCCAGGCTCGGACTGGCCCACAGGGGAATCCCCCGGTGGGCCCCTGAGAAAGGTAGGCCCCCAGTCCACCAGCACAGCATCTCAAATAACCTATATCAATATAAAAAAACTGGGCAGACTATCCAGTTTATTATCCAGTTAAATTGGCCTCTAGGATTAGAGGCAGGCCAACGAGTATCCTCTCTTCCCTGGGACCCACTTTTTGAAGTTGTTGCTGAGACCCCCATAATCAATAATCTTGTAATGTCTGCCTCTGTGTAAGCAGGTAATATTTGCATGTCGCTGTACAGTGGGCTCCCAGAATGAATTTTACTGGTGGGCCTTAGGCATTCCAGTCTGACACTGGTATCACCTATATTTTTTTTTTACTAATTGAAAAATGATTTTCCAATTTGTTTTTATTTTCTGTTTCTAGATTTTTTCTGTACATGATTATATAGTTATATAGTTGAAAAAAGACATAAGTCCATCACATTCAACCATTTACAGATCAATTATATGACATTTGAAAAGTAACTACAGTTTTTTCAAAATTTTTGATATGTCATAGGGATATATCAAAAGTGTTGATTGGCGGAGGTCCGAGCTCTGAGAGGGGTCAGAAGGGCTCAGCCGAGTGCAGCTTCCCCTCGCTGCTGAGCGCAAGACTATAGACAAACTCATAGACTTTCTATTTAAACTGTCTACAGTCTCAGCAGCGAAGGAGAAGCAGCACTCGGCTGAGCCTTTCTGACCCCTCGTTCTAGCGATCAGTAGGGGTCTCAGAGCTGGGACCCCCGCCAATCAACACTTTGGATATGTCCCTATGACATATCAAAAATGAAAAAAAAACTGTAGTTACTCTTTAATGATTAGATTAATTACAACTGTCAATACCTATTTGCTGTTAGATACGCTTCTAGTCCTTTTTTAAATGATGACATAGTATCTGCCATTACTACTTCTTGGGGTAGGGCATTCCACTGTTTGACTGCTCTTACTGTAAAAAATCCTTTCCTGTATAGCTGTGTAAATAGCATTTTCTTCACATGTAAAGATCATCCCCTGGTCCTTTATAAGTTCTTTGTACTGACCTCAATTTGTACTGCCAGTTCTTTGTATTGACCGCACATACAGTATATTTATACAGGTAAATTATATCACCTCTATCTTTTTCAAGCTGAAAATTTTTCAAGGCTCTCATTATGAGATACCTTCCATCCTATGTAATAATCTGGTCTCCCGCCACTGAACTCTTCCAACTCCTCCTCTATCCTGTTAGAATGGGTAGCCCAAAATGAATCTCATATTTAGAGATGTGGCCTTACAGGGGGTAATATTACATTGGGTTCACAGGTTTTTAAGTATTTTTATATACACCTGAAAAATCTAATCTGCTTTTGCAGCTGCTGCCTGACACTGAGTACTGCTGCTTAGCATGCTTGTAACCAAAATACCCAAGTCGCTCTCTTGTTCTCTTGTCCCCAGTTTATTCCGTTTTTTGCGATGTATATGCAGCTATGTGATTAGTGGGACCTAGGTGTATAACTTTACATTTATCAACATTCAATTTCATCTGCCTCGCTCTTGCTCATGCTACCGGCTTATCAAGGTATTTCTGTAATATTTTATAATCAAGCTAAGTTTTGAGTTAATTTTTTCATGAAACCATGCAGGTTATCAGTTACGAGAGTATTCACTCGTATACAGTTTGGAACCTTAAAGTATTTTAAATATCACAATTTATTTTTTTACTTTTCTTAAATATTGGTACTGCATCAGCCACTCTCCAGTCCTATGGTACTTCTTACCCTGTTACAACAGAGTCTAAAAAGATGAGATGTAAAGTGAGGCCGGACTAGGATGGAGTTAAGGGGATGCCGTCATGATAGGTTTTGGGTAGGAAGGGCCGGGTTGGAAGGAGTAAATGGTAGGCATGTGGGGAGGGGTTATAGAAAAGTGGTGGGTTAGGTTTAATAAGCGAAGGGGGGGGCGTAGGAGCGGGCGCCATTTTGCTGGTGAAGAAGGAACTCCCTCCCTTAAGGTTGGGTATATACTGTAAAAGAAAAAAAATAATTGTGTTGAGGGGTTAGAATGTTTGTAGGATACTGAATCATCAACAGGGGTTGGATTGAGTGATGGTGGTATGGTTCTGGGTACGGTCGTGAGTTTCTAAGGTTGAGTGGCTGTCGTGGCAGTCGAGACGATGGGAGATCCTAGAAGCTGGTGGTATAGGACGGTATTGAAAATGGGAGGGCCTCAATGGTGGGGCTGGACTCTCATAGTTGAGACACTTGGTAGGTTCGGAGAGGCGTCTATCAGTTGGTGTCTCCGAGCTGGTGTTTTACGGCTGGAGGCAAGATGGAAGTGCCATGTTGGGTTTTTATGGATGGTAAATTTTGGGGCTTCTATGATCTCCCTCGTCAGGGTTAATATTATTTTATTTATGTTATGTATTTATTTTATTAATAAAACGGCTGCTGTGGCCGATTTAATCCGAACAGTGGCTGTGTGTGTTTATTTGGAAGGCTGGGGTTGGAGGAAAATCTGGAGTGTTAAAGTTAAGGCCCTGAGTAAATGACCCAATAGCCTAATCATGTTCTATCAATTTCAAAACTCAGTTCCCTAAATACCCGTGGATGTATGTCATCTGAGCCAGGGGCTTTATCAATGTTTAATATGCTGAAATGCAGCTGCTGTGATTCTTCGTGTGTTAAGATAGTAAGATTTGACTGAGAACCTTGATTACTTTCCCCTCAATATACTGTATGGCCCCAGCAGCTCATTTGTGAACACACATGAAAAGTACACATTTAATATCTCTGCCTTCCCCTTGCCCTTTACTTTTATATTCTCGTTCTTATCTTTTAGATATTACTATAATTATTCTTTTTGGCATTTGTATATTTATAAAAAAATAAATGAGGTATTATGTTGTCATCTATTTGTTTTTGGCTCTTTGTAACCCTGAAATAATTTCTCTGAACCCATTGTCTTAAATGTTTGATTTTTGTGGTTCCTTTTATGGGGGGTAGCTATCTTCCCTGAACTGCTATTAGCAGCAATCAGAGATTTGCTTTACAGCAACCACACTGACTTTAGGCACCATAAAAAGGAGCTATTCATTGACTTCTATGAGTGTTGTGGGCTTGCACTGTGACCTGTGCAGAGGTTGCTGAGCAGGAAGGGGTAGTAGATAAGCTGTGACCATGACCTATTGTGAATATTGAATTCTGAGTTTTCTGTACAGAGGTGTTATGCGTCATTTTAATTTTGCTTGTGATGATAATGAGGTGACTGCTGAAAAGGGATCTCTATTGAACATAAAGTGTTAGCCTTTTGTGAGGCTCAGTTGTCAGTGTTTAAAGGGACACTGACAGGCCAAAACAGCATATATAGTTAGATATATCACATTACAGGTATTATACAGTCTTTTAAAAGCATATAAGTATCCCCCCTGTCCACCTTATAAAGAGCGAAATATAAAGTTTTATAACCTGCTTCTCCGGTCAGCAATCTGCCCAAGGGGCGGCGTTTCATGTGAAAATGCGCCCAGCCAGCCTTCCCAACTGCCGTTTGAAGCCCCGCCCAGCTCATCAATATTCACTTCGCTGGGCGGCGGCTAGAACTCTCCCCAGTCCCGATCCTGCGCCTGCGCAATTCAATCCTCCGGGCATCGTTCATGCCCAATCTTCTGCGCCTGCGCCCCGCCGTTAGATCGCGCCTGCGTACACGCAGCTGCAGCTGCCTCGAAGACGCAGGCTGGTGTGTGTACGCAGGCGCGATCTAACGGCACGGCGGGGCGCAGGCGCAGAAGATTGGGCATGAACGATGCCCGGAGGATTGAATTGCGCAGGCGCAGGATCGGGACTGGGGAGAGTTCTAGCCGCCGCCCAGCGAAGTGAATATTGATGAGCTGGGCGGGGCTTCAAACGGCAGTTGGGAAGGCTGGCTGGGCGCATTTTCACATGAAACGCTGCCCCTTGGGCAGATTGCTGACCGGAGAAGCAGGTTATAAAACTTTATATTTCGCTCTTTATAAGGTGGACAGGGGGGATACTTATATGCTTTTAAAAGACTGTATAAGACCTGTAATGTGATATATCTAACTATATATGCTGTTTTGGCCTGTCAGTGTCCCTTTAAGGAGCGACAGGATTTTAGTTTTTTTTTCTTTAAGCATAGCATCACCAAAAAGTTTTACTAATTATGTTTAAAACAAAAAACGTTATTGGAACAATTAGTAATTAACTGATGACACAGGATTGGAAAAACGTGTCCATTTTCTACCTAATACACCTACACAACAGTATTGCAGATCAGCTCTATTCACTTCAGTGCAATTCAATTAAATCTTCTTTAGAGGTTGTCGTTCTCCTTTCTGAGAGCCTCATATGTCAAATTTGCCCAGGCAGTAATTTTAGAGCATGCAGCTGCACAAATATAACATTTCAGACTCTAATTTCAGCCCAAACAATATTATTATACGAGCATCAGCAAAATTATATTATATATAGGCACATTTTCTTGCGGTAATATGCTCCGATTCACAATATAGCAAACTGATCTGCACTCATTTAGCATCATTTCCAGGAAGCAATCATCGGCACTGTATGTGATTAAATGACCTTTAATGCAATCACTTGTTCTTAGTTTCATCATCGTCAGCACTATAGCTGGTGATTGGAGGACATATTTTCTAAAGGCAATGATAGGAAACGATCGGAAAGTCAAAAGTGCAATGGTTTGCCTGATCTTTAGCTCATGTAAATAGGTCTGTGCGACCCACATCACCAGATAGTGCTCAAAAGATATGCATCATCTTAATAATACTCCCTTAAAGGGGTTCTCCAGGATTTAAAAAAATACTTAAATATTATTTTATAATAAATATATTCACAAATACCTTTCATTACTTAGAATGGCTTGTTTTGTCTAAGGAGCAATCATTAGGAGAAATAAAATGGCCGCCGTCCTTTCAATACACACAAAACCTGTCCTAATGACACAGGGGGACAAGTTACTTCACCACAATGAGCCATAGTGCTGCCTCATCCTCCTCTCTGCCCTGCTTGTCAGGAATCATGATCCCGAAAACAGGTGAATCTCTGTCGGAATGGAGATGATGAGACATGAGAGGAGGGTGAGGCATTGGCTTGCCTAGGGTGTTTGGTACCCGGGGCGGGTCCTTTCTCTGGCACCCCCCCTTTCCCAATACTTGACCACATACCTCTTACATCAAGTGACATCTCCTGTCATGTAGACCTTCTCTTTCCTCTTCTCCTCCGTTAGACCGCCATGAAAAATTCTTTCAGCCGCATCTTGTCTCTACAGAGTTGGTAATATAGACACGTTAGATTTCTCATTTTTTCCATCAACCTCCCCATCCTCGTGTGTCCCCACAGTGTCATCCTGCTGCCACCCCCAATACTGTGCCCGTTGTGCTCCCCAATGTCCCAGATACTATACTGCTGAAAAAATAGTCACCCCAGTAGACATATTTGGGGTCATTTATCATACTGGTGTAAAGTAGAACTGGATTTCCAAAAGAGCTGTCAAATATGAAAGGTGTAATCTGATTGGCTGCTATGGGCAACTAAGCCAGTTCTACTTTACACCAGTTTGAGAAATTACCCCAAATGTCCTTATAGTGTCCACGGCAGTTATAATGTCCCCTAGAGTGCCCCCACTAATAATAACACCCTAAATTGTGCTCCAGGTAATAATCCCTGTACAGTGTCCCCATAAATAATAGAATTACGCCTACAGTGCCTCCTCAATAGCAATGCCCCATATAGTAATTTTCCCCACACTGCCCCCATAGTAATCCCCCCATAGTAATTTCCCCCCACACAGTAATATCCCCCACACTGCCCCCCACAGTAATTTCCCCCACACTGCCCCCACACAGTTATTTCCCCCACACATCCCCATACAGTAATTTCCCCCACACTGCCCCCCATAGTAATTTTCCCCCACACAATAATTTTCCCCACACTGCCCCACACAGTAATTTCTCCCATACAGTAGTGTCACCCACACTGCCCCATACAGTAGTTTCCACCACACTGCCCCCACACAGTAATTTCCCCCACACTGCCCCCACACAGTAGTTTCCCCCACACTGCCCCCACACAGTAATTACCCCCACACTGCCCCATACAATATTTTCTCCCACACTGCCCACACACAGTAGTTTTCCACACACTGCCCCCCACAGTAATTTCCCCCACACAGTAATTTCCCCCCACACTACCCCCACACAGTAGTTTCCCCCACACTGCCCCCACACAGTAGTTTCCCCCACACTGCCCCCACACAGTAGTTTCTCCCACACTGCCCCCACACAGTAGTTTCCCCCACACTGCCCCCCACAGTAATATCCACACTGCCCCCACATAGCAATTTCCCCCACAATGCCCCATATAGTAATTTGTCCCACACAGTAGTTTTCCCCACATTTCCCTATATAGTAATTTGTCTCCCACATAGTAATCCCTCCCATAATAATTTCCCCCACATAGTAATCCCTCCCATAATAATTTCCCCCACATAGTAATCCCTCCCATAATAATTTGCCCCCATACAGTATCCCACCATGATATTTTTCCCCCACATGTCCTCCTGTGTGTCCCCCCCATGTCCCCCAAAGTTGGCACATAAAAAAAATAAAAAATAAAAGCTAAATACTCACCTGCGCTTGCGCGCACACTTCAATGTGCTGCTGCGTCCCGGCATAGGCTCACGCGATGACATCATCACGCACGCCTGTGCCGGGATTTCACTACCGCATAGGCCTCAGGCCTACTAGGCCTGAAGCCTATGGCGCTGATGAGTGGCAGGGCAGGGAAGTATGCGCTCCCATGCCCCGCTGCAGTATGTGGGTGCGTCAGCCCTCCAGCAATGAGCGCTTCGATCTGTATTAATGGAAGCGCTCATTGCACCCTCCTGAGAGCCGTCACCCGGGGCGGACCCCCCCCCCCCCTAGGCACGCCACTGGGGTGACATGTGGCTAATGAGCACATTACCATTACCACAGCCCCACATTACCACAGTCTGTCCTGTCCGTCCTCTCTGTACTTCATGTCTCCTCATGAACTAAATTCCCTAGAGATTCATCTAAAGTTCTTATCATCTGTCAAGTAGAGCACCTGACATATAGAGCAGAGAGGAGGATGAGGCAGATCTTTACCTCAGTGTTGTAAAGTAACTTGTCCTCATGTGTGATCAGGACAGGTTTTGTGTGAACTAATGGGACAGCGGCCATTTTGTTTCCCCTGATGAAAGGTATTTGAGAATATATTTATAATAAAGTAATATTTAAGTATTTTCATTTTCTCAATTCCCGGAGAACCCCTTTAAAGACCCCACATAGGTCTGCAACTTACCAAATAATAACATGCCTCTAAATAATACTGGGTGTAAACAAAGTAGGTGTGGATTCAATGTGCCACTAAACAAATTTGACTTGGAGCTACTCCTTATGGAATTCCCCCCCCCCCCACTAGTTCTTACCCTTTAACCTCTATACAGAGATCTAGTCTCAACTACAAGGGGAGGTCATGGTGGGCAGCCCAGGGTCAATACAAGACAGCCCAGGGTCAAATCTGGTAATTAGGCAGAGGCAAGGCATGGGAGATCAGAACGTAGTGAAGCATACCTTTGCAGGGAACTAGCAATTTTGAAACACTATGGGAAAGATGCATTAAATATCCTGAGGTGGGTAGCCAAAGGCTGAGGAAGAATAAGCTGCACAAGTGCTGGTCCTTCAAGAGCCAGAGTCAGCTTCAACCTGCGTGGAGTGGACAGAATAGTGCGGCTCCAGCAGCCGAACCCGAAGGCATCAAGATGTCAGCCATACCCACCGGGAGGAGTGAGGAGGCAGGCACTGGATGCTGTTATAACAAACGGATATTGGCCAGTTGCCCAGATTATCATCTACTAAAACCAGCCCTTTAATCATTTAACCTGAAAATGTGTGTGAACTAGAGATGAGTGAATGTTCTAAAATAGTTTTGGTCTGATTTGCCTGAATCAGCTAATAAATTCATTTTGGGAACAAGTCCATTCAACCTAAATCAACAATTGTATAAATCCCTTTAAAATCTCTCTCTCTCCTGATCAAAAAATTCTACCCAAAGGAATCTGAAAAAATTCTACGAAACACAATTTTTTTTTCCAAAATTTGTTGCAAATTTTGATTCTAACGAATCGATTTACTCCTCTCTAGTGGCCCTGATTGTCAGGGCTCGAATATAACCACCCATCTGATATGTCCAACCCTTTACAGAAAGTGAGTTTATGTATAAAGGAGAATAAACAGCAGAACAAAATGCTTTGGTAGAGATATACTGCTGTGATATGGGCTGTTCTGCATTTCTTGTATGTTCTTTGATGTAGAAAAGCTGCACAGATAAGAAGGAAGTGAGCCGTATCATGAGAACAGTCTACAGATGTAAGGGAAGGCTTTATTTCTTGTTTGGAAGAACGTGTAGCAATGTCACATTTACATCCATCCCAAGCTCACATTTGCTTTCTATATGATTTCCTTCCAACCACACCTTACAGTATAGAATAACGTGCAGTCTGGCAATGACCTGCATAGCGCTTTCACGGCAATCCAATTAGACTATTTCAAAAGAAATCATTTCAAACACGGAATTTTCAAAGAATCATTTGTAATTGAATGATAATGAAATAACTTACTTGGCTGAACCATCTAAAAGGAACTTTAAGCAACTGTAGATAAATGCAGAACGTCTGTACACCGGGGCTTATTTATACATCGGGCATAACGCGCTTTTGTCTCTTCGATCACAGAGAAGGAAAATCTTTACAAATGAACTTTAGTTAAATGATCATTTGAATTGGTAAAGATCACAATGCTCAGCCAAGCAAACATGTCATTAAGTGGGTTTTGTAGACGATGATTTGATAACTCAATTTTTCAATTGAGCGCTGCCATGAATTGTTCAGCGATGGAGGGTTTATATTCGGTGTTGTTTCCATATCACGCCGTTATTTCCGCTGAAGTTATGCTATCTAATTATCACAGCCGGCAGAACTTCATTTGCACCAACTCAACCACTTCAAAATGTACCTTAATGTACTTATATGTGTCAAGTCAATCCAGAACAGAATCTATAGGCAGCTGGATCAAGATTTTTACTATCTGTTTACTGTCTGTTCACTTTGGCATATGCGCCGTGAAAGTTCCCAGTAGATACACAGAGCCTATCCATATCGCTCCATTGAGTATCCTTCTGGCCTATGCCGGGCTAGTATGAATCAGTATCCTTTTTTCACAGTATGGCTAAGCATATGCACAATACAGTACAGTACAGTATACTGCTTGTTAAATATATGCTATGTATATATACTGTATATTGTATTTATTTATTGTATGCACTTATATAGCGCTACTATATTCCGCAGCGCTTTACAAACATTAGCATCGCACTGTCCCCAATGGGGCTCACAATCTAAGTTCCCTATCAGTATGTCTTTGGAGTGTGGAAGGAAACCGGAGAACCCGGCGTGTGGGAGGAAACCCACACAAACACGGGGAGAACATACAAATTCCATGCAGATATTGCCCTTGGTTAGATTGGAACCCAGGACCCCAGCGCTGCAAGACACCAGTGCTAACCACTGACCCTATGGGTCACATATGCCCCTGTAACTCTGTACAGCATTCATTGAAGCCAGGTATATGTTGTGAAATACCATTGTACGTGTATACCTCTGAGAGGAGGCTCCAATGTGGACAGTGCCTAAGGCTGCGTGCACACATCCGTATGAATTTTGTGGTCTGCAAACCACATATCCGCAAAATGCATACGGACATGTGCATGCCTCATTTTTTGCAGTCCCAATAGTATAAATGTAACATCTAAACATCTACTTTCCAATTACAGGGCCAAAAATAAATGAGCTTCAACACTGAACCAAAACCAAAGATACTTCTTGACACATTTTACTGCAGTGTTCATTTTTTTTAAATCCACTCTTTGTCTTCTTCATCCTTTTTGTAAGGAGTCAAGGAAAGGTTCCCCTGGATGAAACCTTGGATGGACCATAAGTGAGGACAATTGTGCCCTCTTGTCCATTGTTTATAGGACATTGCAAAGGTAACCTAATCTACCAGGACTTTGCTGTGGCTGCAGTTTTTGTCAGAATTCATTTGCACAAGACGACAATCTACTGTAACTGTAAATGAGATAATGTAGCACGTCAATCGGTGCTTGTTTACTTCATTTCAATGGAGCAATCATACTGTTAGGGGATTGATGATCTGGACATTTTTACATGGGGTAGTGATACGAAACAAGAATTCATACGATCATCAGCCAATGTAAAAGTTCCGTTAAACAAATGATGTAAGGCTACTTTCACAATTGCATTTTTGCCTTATCTGGCAGGGATTAGCAAAAACGCTTCCATTTTGATAATACAACCGCCTGCATCCGTTATAAACGGATCCGGTTGTATTATTTTAAAAATATCCATGAGGGATCCGTTCTTTATTGTGTCCGAGAAAACAGATCAGGCATCATTGACTTACATTGTGGATCCGTTTTGCTCTGCAACCCATGCCGGACAGAAAACTGCTGGAACGCAACCAAACGGAACGCAATGCCTTCTGGTGCACTACGTTCCGTTCAGTTCAGTTCAGTTTTGTCCCCATTGACAATGAATGGGGACAAAACAGAAGAGTTTTTCCCCGGTATTGAAAACTTATGACGGATCTCAATAGCAGTTGTGAAAGTAGCCTTATACATATAGATTGACCTAATTTGGGAAGTAATTGGACAAAGTCTATGGGTACTTCCAAATGGTCAGGAATGGATAAGTATAACAGTCAATTACAACTTTTTCACCTTTTTGAATTCAATCCTGATTTGGGCTTCCAAAACTGCAGTATGTGGCCGTAGCCTGAAGTTCCTACAGGTTTTGGTAGGCCAACCAAGATGCCTGGAGAAGTAGGGCTTGACATGTTAGATTTGAAAATGGCCGATCATTTGATCTCCCAGGAGGTAAGCTCTGCCAGAGAAGTCTCACAATAGTTTGTCTCCCTTTCATGCACCAATCGAGAGAGATATTTTTTGAATAAAAAAAAACTTTGGGCCAACAACCATTGAATGTGTACATCTAGCCTAAAAAATTGTAAGAAAGAGCGTAACAGAATTTTATGAAATGTTTCGCTGTGCGTGAAGGCTTAGTTACAAAATAAGATATTTTGGCATCCAGTTGTTTTCTATAAAGTGGAAATGAGGGTCATATCGCCATGAGGATAGAGGAATTAAAAGAACACCCAAGAGATCACCCCTCGGGCACTACACTAAGCATAATACAGTATCTGGGCTTTGCCCGGAGAACTCCTCCGGCTAGGATTAAAAATGTGATAATTGACTGAGATCTTGAACACTTGGACTGTATGAAAAGCACGCGTTCTCACATGTTCTTACACATCCATGAAGGCTGAGCTTGGCTTTGTGTGCATCATGTTTAGCGGCCAAGTCTGAGGGATGTATATTCAAATGTATCTTGTGATATTACTATAGGTTTTATGAGTCAATTGTATGCCGTTTGTACATATAAATTATACAGATATTTTCCCTCTTTCGGTATCTGTCACAGGTGGATTGGACATAGACCATACAGGGAAATTTCCGGGTGGGTCGGTGCCCAGGGTCAGTCAATGGATGTTTTTGGTGATGTACTTTGGGCTGTTGTCAGCAGTATTTTGAGATTGACTGGGGTATTTGGCTCTGTTGGGGTGGTATAATGTGCCACAATATGGTATTGCTGGCCCTGTCTACTTGTGTTGGCCCCGCCTTCTATCAATTTGGACCCGACGACAAAACAGGGCCACTTTTTGTATTTTTTCCAGGGCCACTTTAAGTTCCCAGTCTGCCCCTGGTATCTGTCAAGTGGAGTGCTATAGATTCTTTTGATGCATATACCGGGAGCTTTCCTCGTGTATTCGCCAAACGTACAGTACTCAACACAAACTAGATGTGAACAGAGCCTTATCCTGTTTTTCATCTTGTTGCCATGGATTTCTGATTTCATATGGATCCTGTTTTTTGAGTGGACAAAAAACATGGCAAGCAGGATGGGCACATCATGTACAGCCCTGTGGCTTCAGAGTCCAATTAATATTTACTCCTATAGAATTGTGCACATGTACTCCTCTATATTGTTGCCATGTTTTATACTAACTCTACAGGACATGGATTTTCTTGCTGTGAATAAATTCGTTATACTGTAGCTAGTCACTTTCCAGACATGTTTGATCTTGTTGTATGCAAATGAGAAGGACATTGAAATGTACCATTGTCTGCCAAAATATTCATTCTTTTTCTCAAATTTGACCTTTTTCTATTTTCACATTGAGGCATGCTGAAAAATAATTTCTAAACTAACTTATTAAAAAATAAAATCTATAAAATACAGCTGTAATTAAAATGCCCTGGTATTAAAGGGGGAGGTTTCTTTCTTATTTCTAATACAGGCAGATAATAAAAAAATAATAATCAGATAATGATGATGGATGAGTCTGCTTTTTGCTTTGTAATGCAAGGGGGTTCTAGCTGTGGGACCTCTTTAGTGCTGGTTGTATACTTGCAAATCAGACAATCCAACACGGGGGCGCTATAAAAGCTGTGTCCTGATTGGCTGAATCTCTGCATCCATTCAGTGCCCAGCTTTTCTAAAGGCACTATGTTAGGTTTTCTAAAGTAGGGGTGACCCACATAAAAAAATGTCCAGGTTATATTTGGACAGTAAGGTTAAAGGAGTTGTCCCACAAAGAAAAAAGAAAATTTACATTTTTCAAACCTGCACCTGGATCTGAATACATTTGCAATTGCATAGAATTAAAAATTTAGCAAAGCCACAGAATTATTCAATAAAATGTATCAGTATAGTATAATCTGCTCTTTGTTCATTTCCTTATTTCTCTGTCAACCTCTCTGAGGTGGTCGCACATGCTCAGTTTCATCCTTCAACTGCCACTAGCTCTATCTACTGTTAGACGCTGTATCAGTTTCAGGGAGAGAGATGCAGCAGAAAGGTCACATCCCCTGACAAAGGATATATCCCCCAGAGATGTGATAGAGAAAGAAATGAAGCAGAAAGGACATACCCTCTTAAAAATGATATATCCCCTAAGGCCTCTTTCACACGACCGGTTTTTTTTTTTTTCCGTTTATTGCGTTTCGTATACGGAACCATTCATTCAATGGTTCCGCAAAAAAACTGAATATACTCCGTATGCATTCCGTTTCCGTATTTCCGTTTTTCCATTCCGTTGAAAGATAGAACATGTCCAATTATTGCCTGCAAATCACGTTCCGTGGCTCCATTTAAGTCAATGGGTCCGCAAAAAACACTGAACAAATACGGAAATGCATCCGTATGTCTTCCGTATCCGTTCCGTTCCGTTTGTTAGGCCTCTACACACGACCGTATGGCTTTTTCAGTGTTTTGCAGGCCGTTTTTTCCAGATCTGTTTTTTCCATTTTTTGTTTCCGTTGCGTTTACGTTTTGGTTCCGTTTTTCCATTCCGTTTTTCCGTATGGCGTATACAGTAATTACATAGAAAATATTGGGCTGTGCATAACATTTTCAATAGGTGGTTCCGCAAAAACGGAACGGAGACGGAAGACATACAGATGCATTTCCGTATTTGTTCCGTTTTTTTGGCGGACCCATTGACTTGAATGGAGCAACGGAACGTGATTTGCGGGCAATAATAGGACATGTTCTATCTTTCAACGGAACGGAAAAACGGAAATGGAATGCATACAGAATATATTCCGGTTTTTTTGCGGAACCATTGAAATGAATGGTTCCGTATACGGACCTCAAAAAACGCCCCCTAAACAAAAAACAAAAAACGTTTGTGTGCAGGAGGCACTTCCTTTCACTTGAATGGAGCAAGTGCTTTTAATTACACTGCGCCACTACTCCACAGGAGAAGACACGTGGTGTAATGAAGGGGAAGCAGCGCTTGCATGGAGCGCCTCCTCCTCCTCTTCAAACAGCTGATCAACAGGAGTCCCAGGTGCCGGACCCCCGCCAATCAGATATTGATGACTTATCCTGACAATAGGTCAGCGTACAAAAGTTGTGTACGCTATTCACACCAGTCTGCTTCAGTTCTCCAGGATTTAAAAAAAAATTACTGCTTTATTTCAGAAACAGCGCCACACCTGCTGAGTTGGTTATGTGCAGTATTGCAGTTCTGCACCATATAAGTGATTAGGGCTAAGCTGCAATAATATACAAAACCTGTGGAAAGGTGCATTGCTGTTTTGTAAAATCACAGCCATGTTTTTCAAATCCTGGATAACCTCTTTAACTTAGGTTACTGCACTCTACTTGATAGCCTGCAGTTTGTGCTCCACAGCTGGGTATAGTCAATGAGATAGTAAAGTCCACATGTATCTAGGGAGATAGCAATAAAAAGCAGTTTCACAGGGTTTTCATTGATTTCAATTAACGGAAAACTAAAGGCCCTATTACATGGAGCGAATATCGTACAGATTCTCGTGCATGCGAGAGCGAAAATGTATTTATTTATTTTATGCACTTATATAGCACTACTATATTCCGCAGCGCTTTACAGACATTAGCATCACACTGTCCCCAATGGGGCTCACAGTCTAAGTTCCCTATTAATATGTCTTTGGAGGGTGGGGGAAACCGGAGAACCCGGAGGAAACCCACACAAACATGGGGAGACTCCATGCAGATGTTGTCCTTGGTCGGATTTAAACCTAGGACCCGAGCGCTGCAAGGCACCAGTGCAAACGACTGAGCCACCGTGCTGCCCAATGAATGCGAATCGTGTGATGTAATAAGTATGAACGATTCAAATATGAGCAAAAGATCACTTGTTTCTCGTCCATCGTGATCTTTCAGCATGCTAAAAAATGATCGCTCCTCGTTAATAGATCTGTTCATATAATATGGAGTGGTTTACTCGCTGACGATCTCTTACATGCCTTTTGACCAAGCATCTGTCCCCAATCTTTATATAATACCAAGGAATGATTGAAAAGCGAACAAGTAACGACCGCAGGTATGAGCGATTATCTATGTTTATAATAAGCAAAGTTTTCATCAACGAGTTGCTACATCTTCAATCGCTTATCGTGAACTATACAACATCTGCTGGTGTAATAGTACCTTAAGACTAAAGAAACTGCTGTATTACAGTATGGTAGATTTGTTTTTCTTGTTACCGTAGATATCAAGATATTTTTTTTCTCCTTTTTTTCAGGAGGGACACTATTTGTCCATCGACCCAGTGTCTTGTTGTAGTGCTGTTCTATTTCCACTATAGGATTACTTTGATTAAAAAAAATGTTGTTTTTTTTTTAATTAGAACTTTAGATTTGCAATATGATATTATACAGAATATTAAATATCTACCCTGTTGGTTAAAAGCAGAAGGATAATAAAAGTAGGCAAATTAAACATCTGCATTTATTTTCTCATGTGGAACCTTGCTTGGTTATGACTTTGATACTGAGCTCTTTAAAATATGGATACCTCTATTCACATTAGGCACTACAGAATAATTGTTAGAAATGCAGCTGCAAACGTGAAGCTAACAACACCGATCAAAATAGCACCCTGCTGCCAGGTTTTAGAAAATAGTAACATCTTTATTAGGACAATATTACTGGTAATTAAAATACATATAATGAGTAGGACACACAATCCACAAAGCGGATGCCATATCAGGTAAGAGTCATATAATGAGCGAATTTCTAAAAAAATCGATTTGGCCGGTTCGCCGAAATTTTCGAAAAAAATTGGTTTGATCCAAATTTATTTGTGGCGAATTGCGTAAAAAAATGGCTACTTCCTGGCTGCAGACAGCCTTTATAGTGGTGTAGAACACTGTGCCTTGCAGTAACACGCATAGGGAGTCTGCTGTGGTAGTGAAATAATACTATGAGTCAGTATGACATGCAGATGACAGGAGTTGCTCTTAGAATCACTGCACACTTCACTTATTTGAGCAGTTACGGCGCCAAAACTGACCAAATAAGTCACGTATGAATTCAGCCTTACAGGTCAATGTTAGCGTCAAGAAGAAGCGCACTCCTTTTACACAGTCAGCAGCTGATTCCACATAGATGTCTACATAACCTGTTCTATTAAACGCTTATACAAGTAGAGCCCCTGACAGAGTGGAGAGGGCGTCAGCAGTAAGTCTGTGCTGATGTCACTGATAACCTCAAAAAAACGGATCCTGTTTGTGGAGCATCCGCCTTTACTTGGTCAGCATTTGGACAGTAATCCATCAGTATTGCTAAAGCCCAAAAAATATTTGCATGTCTTCTGTGTTTTGTACCCACTCCTGCTTTTGGCTACCAAACCATAAGCCAATTCTGATGCAAAATAGGGACCATGTCATACAGGCCTTACAGCTGTTACATAGACAGGATGCGTTCTGCGTCTCATTTTTCCTTCCTTCTGACAGATCAGAAGAAGGGTCAAATAAATCATGATGTCAGCCGGGCCGAAAGGCAAAATAGTGACCCAGTCATGAAGTGGGGAGGGTGGGAACAGCATGAGAAGTCCACAGAGTGGCCCTATGACAGAGTGGTGAGGTGGAAGCAGCATGAGAAGAAAACAGAGTGGCCCAATGACAGAGTCTGGAGGTGGCAACAGCATCAGGAGGAGGCCGCAGAGTGGCACAATGACAGATTGGAGGTGGCGGCAGCATAAGGACGAGGCCACAGAGTGGCACAATGACAGAGTGTGGAGGTGGTGGCAGCATCTGGAGACCACAGAGTGGCACAATGACAGAGTGTGGAGGGGGCGACAGCATTAAGAGGAGGCCACAGAGTGGCACAATGACAGTGTAGTGGTGGCAGCATCAGGAGGCCACAGAGTTGCAAGGTGACATAGTGTTGAGGTAGCAGGAGCATCAGGAGACCACAGAGTGGCAAGATGACATAGTCTGGAGGTGGCAGCAGCATCAGCAGACCACAGAGTGGCAAGGTGACATAGTATAGAGGTGGCAGCAGCATCAGGAGACCACAGAGTGGCAAGGTGACATAGTATGGAGGTGACAGCAGCATCAGGAGACCACAGAGTGGCAAGGTGACATAGTGTAGAGGTGGCAGCAGCATCAGGAGACCACAGAGTGGGGAGGTGGGTGGCAATACCAATACCAGCTGAAGATGGTGGGTGAAAGAAGGAGCACTTGGCATCAGATGTGTGGTATCAGGCGGGTAGCAGCCTCAGAATAGTAGCTGAGGCAGGTAGCCAGAAGAAACCGGTCTCTTTTGTCAAAGTGTTGGTGTGGCACCATGGACGATCTAGTCTGATGCATCAGCCATTGGTGGGTGAAAATCCTGGCTGATCCACACCTGATTCATCTTGACAAAGGTCAGCCTCTCCACATTTTGCGTGGACAGGCGAGTTCTTCTTGGGGTAACTATGGCCCCTGCTGCACAAAGCACCAGCTCTGATGCCACACTACTGGCCGGGCAGGACAGCTTTTACAGGTTGCTGCTGGTGAGTGGTTTCTTCACTAGGTGGGTGAATAAAGCTGCTCATCAGTGAATCTAGACTCAAGTTGCTGCTGATGGAGCTGGGACTGCTCCTACCCCCCCCCCCCTCACCATGCCACAGCAGCCTTGGCAGAGGAACGTGAGTGCAGAGGCCCCCCCAATCAGACCTGAGAGAGGATGGATGATGGCACAGATAGGCAGCGGCCAACTGACTACATAGGATGTCTCTATAGTAGTTCAGTTTGTCCTCCCTCTCAGCGGGTGTAAAAAAAGGCCCCCGTTTTGGACTGGTAGCGAGGGTCCAACAAGGTGGAGAGCTAAAAGTCATCCCTCTGCCGAATAGTGACAATTCGGCTGTCACTACGCAAGCAAGTGAGCATGCATCGGGCCATCTGTGCATGTGACTCAGAGGGACTCCCTGCCTCCTTCACTGCATACTGCCACAGTGTGTCTGGGTCCTCTGCCTTGTCTTCCTCATCACCCTGTAGCTCCTCTGGCTGCTCATACTGCTCCTCTCCTGTCACCTATGTGTAAAAAACACCAATTTCGCTACACATTGCTTGTGCTTAAATGTCCTCCTCCATTTCAACCCCCACATGGCTCCTGTGGCCATGAGATCTAGCCGCCACGTCTCCAGTCCCCTGACCAGCCAGATTTACCAGCATCTGTTCCAGGACATGAAGCAGTCGAATGATGTAATTCATCCCATAGTCCCGGTGACTGACAAATAATGTAGCCTCCTCAATGGGCCTGAGCAAACGGCAGGTGTCACACATGAGCTGCCATTGGCTGACATCGAAGTTACTGTCATGGTCTTACCTTCTTGCTGTTCTCCTTCGTTTGACATGTGCTGGCGGCCATCTTGGTTTCTGGGTTTCTTGTAGCCTTCCACCCTGCGGCTCCTCCTTCCCACTGGGAGGAGCTGGATGCCTAGCTCATATATATAGGAGGTCTGTGGCTTCAGTTCCTTGCTTGGTCCTCTTGTGTTCACATGCTTCTGGTTCCTGATCCTGGCTTCGTCTGACTACCCTGCTGGTTCCTGATCCTGGCTTCGTCTGACTACCCTTCTGGTTCCTGACCTCTGGCTTCGCAAAGACTCTGCTCGGTTTCACCATCCGTTTGGACTTTTGCTTTACAGCTTTATTTTCAATAAAGCCTTCTTATTTTCTCTTATCTCTTGTTGTACGTCTGGTTCATGGTTCCGTGACATTAGGACCAAGCCATGAATTCTGACGGTACAGGGCCATCCTCGCTACCCACGCTGGTTGCCAGACTTGATCAGCAGGATCACCTGTTGGGTCGGTTCGCTGTGGCGTTGCAAACCCTGCTTGAACGCACGGCTCATTTCGCTCCCGTTGCCGATGGGTCGGTTGTCGCTCCTGGGCTCGCTCCTACTGCCGCTCCGGTTGTTGCGCCAGAGTCTACCCCGACACCTGTTGTTGCGCCTGCGGTGTTTCGGGGTATGACCGGTTCTGCCCCTCTTCCACAGCGCTTTGGGGGAGAGCCAACTCAGTGCCGAGGTTTCCTTAACCAGGTGGGCATTTATTTCGAGTTGCTGCCACATGCCTTTCCTACTGAGAGATCAAAGGTGGGCTTCTTGATCTCGCTGCTCTCGGACAAGGCCTTGGCCTGGGCCAGCCCTTTATGGGAGAACAACAATCCGGTGGTTGCCGAGTTTTCCGGTTTTGTTGCTTCTCTTCGGAAGGTATTCTATGTGCCGGCTCGTGCTGCCTCTGCTGCGAAGCTCCTTATGTCCATCAGACAGGGTTCACGATCCGTAGCTGAATACGCCATTGAGTTTCGTACCCTGGCAGCAGAGGTGGGCTGGAATAATGAGGCTCTGGTCGCTGCTTTCTCTCATGGTCTCTCGGATGCCTTGAAGGATGAGGTTGCAGCTAAGGACCTACCAGTTGAGCTCGAGTCTCTTATTTCTTTCCTGATTTTGATTGACACCAGACTCAGGGAGAGACCTTCCTTTAAGGAGAACCTGCGGAGGTCTTCTAACAGATTGGTGCCTACGTTTGCTGTCCCACCCGTGCCTCCCTCTCCTCCCACGCCTCCTGGGGATGACTTGTCTGGGGGTGAACCCATGCAGCTGGGGTTTGCTCGCCTGTCCGAGGGGGAGAGGGCACTCCGGAGACGCGAGGGCCGATGCATGTACTGTGGTCTCGGTGGGCATTTTCGGTTGGCATGTCCGAACCGTCCGGGAGAACGCTCGTACCTGAGATCCTGTCGGGGGCAGATCTTGGGTGGAGTCTCCTCGTCCCCGGTTTCCCGTGTTGACAAACCACTGATCACTGTTGTCCTCTCCTGGGTCGGGGGCTCGGTGACGACCCAGGCGTTGGTGGACTCTGGTGCTGGTGGTTTGTTCATTGATAGTGTGTTCGCTGCCGCCAATTCCATTCCTCTGCAGGCTCGAGGTTCCCCACTGGCTCTTGAGGCGATAGACGGCAGACCCCTTCTGCCGCCACACGTGACTCATGAGACCCTTCCAGTGGGGATAGCCATTGGTGCCGTTCACAGAGAGTCGGTCTGCCTCCAGGTTATTTCGTCTCCACACTACTCGGTGGTCTTGGGGTACCCCTGGCTCCAGAAGCATAATCCGACTTTCGATTGGAGATCGGTCGAGATCCTCTCGTGGTCACCGCAGTGTGGGGCTAGTTGCATCCATGGTCCTGTCAAGTTGCTGTGTACTTCCTCGGACTCTCTGTTGCCTCCTGAATACGAGGAGTACCGGGATGTATTCGATAAGGTGCGCGCGGTTGCCCTACCTCCGCACCGCCCATACGATTGTGCCATAGAGTTACAATCTGGTGCCGTTCCTCCTCGTGGCAAAGTCTATCCACTGTCGGTAGCGGAGAATGAGGCCATGGAGGAGTACGTGAGGGAGGCGCTTTCACGCGGACACATTCGCAAATCTTCGTCCCCGGCAGGGGCTGGATTTTTCTTTGTGAAAAAGAAGGGCGGTGAGTTGAGGCCTTGCATCGATTACAGGGGTCTCAATCGCATCACGATCAAGAACGCTTACCCGATACCCTTGATTTCCGAGCTGTTCGATCGCCTTAAAGGGGCCACGGTCTTTACCAAACTCGACCTGAGGGCGGCATATAACCTGGTAAGGATCAAGGCGGGCGATGAGTGGAAGACCGCGTTTAACACCAGGACCGGTCATTATGAATCCTTGGTTATGCCCTTTGGGTTGTGCAATGCGCCCGCAGTCTTTCAGGAATTCATCAACGATGTTTTCCGTGACCTGTTGCAGCAGTGTGTGGTGGTCTATTTGGATGACATCTTGGTATATTCTGAATCCATGGAGGCCCACATTCTGGATGTCAGACGAGTGTTGCAACGGTTACGAGAGAACAAGCTGTTCGGTAAGCTTGAGAAATGCGAATTTCACCGATCCCAGGTAACCTTCTTAGGTTACATCATTTCCGCTGAGGGGTTCTCCATGGATCCTGAGAAGGTTTCGGCTGTCTTACAGTGGCCCCAGCCCAGTGGTCTTCGTTCCCTGCAGCGCTTTTTGGGCTTCGCCAATTATTATCGGAAGTTCATCAGGGACTTTTCCATGCTGGCCAAGCCTCTCACGGATCTGACCAGGAAGGGCAGTAATTCCCAGGTCTGGCCGCTCGAGGCCATCCGAGCTTTTGAGGCCCTAAAGTCCGCCTTTGTGTCGGCTCCGATTCTGTCGCATCCCAACCCTGGGTTGCCCTTTGTCCTCGAGGTGGACGCGTCTGAGACGGGAGTAGGCGCCCTTCTGTCTCAGCGTAGAACACCAGAGGGCCCTCTGCTTCCTTGTGGGTTTTACTCCCGGAAACTGTCTTCCGCGGAGTGCAACTATCAGATTGGTGACAGGGAGTTATTGGCCATCGTGCAGGCCCTTAAAGAATGGAGGCACTTGCTCGAGGGTTCGGTGGTTCCGGTTCTCATCCTGACGGACCACAAGAATCTGACCTACCTTTCTGAGGCCAAGAGATTGACACCACGTCAGGCCAGATGGGCTCTGTTCTTGTCACGTTTTAATTACGTGGTCTTCTACCTACCCGGTTCCAAGAACATCAGGGCGGATGCCTTATCACGGCAGTACTCCGAGCTGTCCAGGGAGGAGTCGATTCCGACTTCGGTCATACCTCCGAATCAGATCCTGGCCGCCATTCGCACCAGCCTGACCTCTCCCCTGGGTGAGCAGATTTTGGCGGCTCAATCTGGTGCTCCCTCTGGGAGACCCAACGGCAGATGTTTTGTGCCTGAGGAGTTGCGCACTCGGTTGTTGCGAACCTACCATAACTCCAAGACCGCGGGGCATCCTGGAAAGAATCAGCTGTCCTGGGCTGTTTCACGTCTGTTCTGGTGGCCTTCCCTACGTTCCGACATCGCCGCATATGTAGCGGCATGCTCCGTTTGTGCCCAGAGTAAGTCCCCTCGGCACCTTCCGTTGGGCCTTCTGCAACCCATAGCCACCGGGGAGCGCCCATGGTCACACCTGGGGATGGATTTCATTGTGGACCTCCCTGCATCCCGAGGCCATACGGTCATTCTCATGATTGTGGATCGGTTTTCCAAAATGTGCCACTGTGTTCCTCTCAAGAAGTTACCCTCTGCACAAGAGTTGGCCACGATTTTTGCCAGGGAGGTCTTCCGGTTGCACGGTTTGCCCAAGGAGATTGTGTCGGATCGGGAGAGTCAGTTTGTGTCCAGGTTCTGGCGCGCCTTTTGCTCCCAGTTGGGGATTCATCTCTCCTTCTCCTCGGCCTACCACCCTCAGTCCAATGGGGCCGCAGAACGATCCAATCAGGCCTTGGAGCAATTCCTTCGTTGCTATGTCTCCGACCACCAAGACAATTGGGTTGACCTCCTGCCTTGGGCTGAGTTTGCCAGGAACACGGTGGTGAACTCTTCCTCTGGGACGTCTCCCTTCATGGCCAATTATGGGTTCCAACCTGCCGTGTTACCGGAGGTATTCTCTCCCCAGGATATTCCGGCTGTGGAGGATCACCTTTCCGTCCTACGTGCTTCTTGGGTACAGATCCAGAAGTCCCTTGAGGTCTCTGCGCAGCGCCAGAGACTCCAGGCTGATCGCAGACGAGCGCCTGCTCCTTCCTACCAGGTCGGAGACCGTGTATGGTTGTCCACCCGCAACCTCAACCTTCGAGTGCCCACTCCCAAGCTGGCGCCTCGCTTTGTTGGTCCCTTCCGAGTGCTTCGCAGGGTAAACCCGGTAGCCTATGCCCTTGCGCTTCCTCCTGGCATGCGGATCTCCAACGTGTTTCATGTCTCCCTGTTGAAGCCACTGGTGTGTAATCGTTTCACTTCCTCGGTTCCTCGGCCTCGTCCGGTCCAAGTGGGCAATCGTAAGGAATATGAGGTGAGCAATATCCTGGACTCACGCCTGGTCCGCGGTCGGTTGCAGTTTTTGGTCCATTGGCGTGGTTATGGTCCAGAGGAGCGTTCCTGGGTTCCCTCCGCAGATGTCCATGCTCCTGCCTTGCTCCGAGCCTTCCACGCACGCTTCCCTCAGAAACCGTTTTGTGCTCCGCGGAGGAGGGGCCCTTGAGGGGGAGGTACTGTCATGGTCTTACCTTCTTGCTGTTCTCCTTCGTTTGACATGTGCTGGCGGCCATCTTGGTTTCTGGGTTTCTTGTAGCCTTCCACCCTGCGGCTCCTCCTTCCCACTGGGAGGAGCTGGATGCCTAGCTCATATATATAGGAGGTCTGTGGCTTCAGTTCCTTGCTTGGTCCTCTTGTGTTCACATGCTTCTGGTTCCTGATCCTGGCTTCGTCTGACTACCCTGCTGGTTCCTGATCCTGGCTTCGTCTGACTACCCTTCTGGTTCCTGACCTCTGGCTTCGCAAAGACTCTGCTCGGTTTCACCATCCGTTTGGACTTTTGCTTTACAGCTTTATTTTCAATAAAGCCTTCTTATTTTCTCTTATCTCTTGTTGTACGTCTGGTTCATGGTTCCGTGACAGTTACACAGGGGAGTACTCCTGTTCGCTATGGCGAGAGAGCGTGGAGGCGGAAGCGGCGTCACCTGGCCAAGTTGCTGGTGTGGCTGTGCAGGAACCACATTCACCCAGTGGGCTGTAAAGAACATGTATTGTCCCTGACCGTAGTTACAGCTCCACACGTCGGCACTGCCATGCACTTTGGCAGACACCGACAGGCTCAAGGACTGGCCCACCTTCTGTTCTACACGTGTGTGCAGGGCTGGTACTGTCTTTTTGGCAAAGAAATGACGGCTTGGGACTCTCCACCTCAGCTCGGCACAAGCCATCAGTTCTCTGAAAGGTGCAGAGTCCACCACTTGGAAAGGGAGGGACTGCAGCCCCAGCAACTTGGACAGGAGCACATTCAGCTTCTGCACCGTTGGATGAGTACACGCATACTGTTGTCTCTTGGCAATCGCTTCAGTGATCGATTGCTGATGGAACAACTGATGAGGAGTAAGAGGAGGACCAGGAGCATCAGGACCAGGAGATGATAGGAAGGACAGACAGCTCCCTTCGTCTGAAGTGGTGGAGCCGTGACTGCCCGAAAACGCGTGCGTGCCACTGGGTGATGCAGCGGTTGCTGCGGCAGGCTGGACCACAACATCGGAGCCACAGTTCTCCCAGGCCACTTTATGGTGACGCTGCATATGTTGATGCAGGGCCGTGGTGCCAACATTGGCACCCTGGCCACACTTCACCTTCTGCCCACAGATTCTACAAATGACTATTTTCATCTCATCCGGCCGCTTAAAAAAAACTGCCACACCGCCGAGTAGGTGATTTTACCCCCAACACTCCGCACTGACTAACTGCTACCGCCGCTGCTTCTGTGAACCCCTGCATCACTACTTTCCAGACAGGTAGGCTACTGCAAAGCGAGTGGTCTACCCCGGGCAGGTTTGGCTCCAGACCTCCTACTGCTGACTCCCAGCCATGCTAGCAACTTGCTGGCTCTGCCGCTGCCTCACGGGCAAGCTGACACCTTCTTCTCCCGATGATGATGAAGCCCCTAATTCACTCGGCTCCCAAGTGCGATCAGCTACATCTTCATCATCGAGTACTGTCTTCATGTCACTGCACGTCACTCCTCAACGGTCTCTGGGTCAGGAGTAGAGTTGAGCGAACACCTGGATGTTCCGGTTCGAGAAGTTCGGCCGAACTTCCCGGAAATGTTCGGGTTCGGGATCCGAACCCGACCCGAACTTCGTCCCGAACCCGAACCCCATTGAAGTCAATGGGGACCCGAACTTTTCGGCACTAAAAAGGCTGTAAAACAGCCCAGGAAAGAGCTAGAGGGCTGCAAAAGGCAGCAACAAGTAGGTAAATCCCCTGCAAACAAATGTGGATAGGGAAATGAATTAAAATAAAAATAAAATATATAAAAATAAACCAATATCAATTGGAGAGAGGTCCCATAGCAGAGAATCTGGCTTCACGTCAGCAGAGAATCAGTCTTCATGCCATAGCAGAGAATCTGGCTGCACGTCACCCACCACTGTAACAGTCCATTGTCATATATTTAGGCCCCGGCACCCAGGCAGAGGAGAGAGGTCCCGTAACAGAGAATCTGGCTTCATGTCAGCAGAGAATCAGTCTGCATGTCATAGCAGAGAATCAGGCTTTACGTCACCCAACACTGGAACAGTCCATTGTCAGATATTTAGGCCCAGGCACCCAGGCAGAGCAGAGAGGTCCCGTAACAGAGAATCTGGCTTCATGTCAGCAGAGAATCAGTCTGCATGTCATAGCAGAGAATCAGGCTTCACGTCACCCACCACTGGAACAGGCCACTGTCACATATTTAGGCCCAGGCACCCAGGCAGAGGAGAGAGGTCCCATAACAGAGAATCTGGCTTCATGTCAGCAGAGAATCAGTCTTCATGTCATAGCAGAGAATCAGGCTTCACGTCACCCACCACTGGAACAGGCCACTGTCACATATTTAGGCCCAGGCACCCAGACAGAGGAGAGAGGTCCCGTAATAGAGAATCTGGCTTCATGTCAGCACAGAATCAGTCTTCATGTCATAGCAGAGAATCAGGCTTCACGTCACCCACCACTGGAACAGGCCACTGTCACATATTTAGGCCCAGGCATCCAGGCAGAGGAGAGAGGTCCCATAACAGAGATTCAGGCTTCATGTCAGCAGAGAATCAGTCTTCATGTCATAGCAGAGAATCATGCTTCACGTCACCCACCACTGGAACAGGCCACTGCCACATATTTAGGCCCAGGCACCCAGGCAGAGGAGAGAGGTCCCATAACAGAGATTCAGGCTTCATGTCAGCAGAGAATCAGTCTTCATGTCATAGCAGAGAATCAGGCTTCACGTCACCCACCACTGGAACAGGCCACTGTCACATATTTAGGCCCAGGCACCCAGACAGAGGAGAGAGGTCCCGTAACAGAGAATCTGGCTTCATGTCATCACAGAATCAGTCTTCATGTCATAGCAGAGAATCAGGCTTCACGTCACCCACCACTGGAACAGGCCACTGTCACATATTTAGGCCCAGGCACCCAGGCAGAGGAGAGAGGTCCCATAACAGAGATTCAGGCTTCATGTCAGCACAGAATCAGTCTTCATGTCATAGCAGAGAATCAGGCTTCACGTCACCCACCACTGGAACAGGCCACTGTCACATATTTAGGCCCAGGCACCCAGGCAGAGGAGAGAGGTCCCATAACAGAGATTCAGGCTTCATATCAGCAGAGAATCAGTCTTCATGTCATAGCAGAGAATCAGGCTTCACGTCACTCACCACTGGAACAGGCCACTGTCACATATTTAGGCCCCGGCACCCAGACAGAGGAGAGAGGTCCCGTAACAGAGAATCTGGCTTTATGTCAGCACAGAATCAGTCTTCATGTCATAGCAGAGAATCAGGCTTCACGTCACTCACCACTAGAACAGGCCACTGTCACATATTTAGGCCCAGGCAGAGGAGAGAGGTCCCATAACAGAGATTCAGGCTTCATGTCAGCAGAGAATCAGTCTTCATGTCATAGCAGAGAATCAGACTTCACGTCACCCACCACTGGAACAGGCCACTGTCACATATTTAGGCCCAGGCACCCAGGCAGAGGAGAGAGGTCCCATAACAGAGATTCAGGCTTCATGTCAGCAGAGAATCAGTCTTCATGTCATAGCAGAGAATCAGGCTTCACGTCACCCACCACTGGAACAGGCCACTGTCACATATTTAAGCCCAGGCACCCAGGCAGAGGAGAGAGGTCCCGTAACAGAGAATCTGGCTTCATGTCAGCACAGAATTAGTCTTCATGTCATAGCAGAGAATCAGGCTTCACGTCACCCACCACTGGAACAGGCCACTGTCACATATTTAGGCCCAGGCACCCAGGCAGAGGAGAGAGGTCGCGTAACAGAGAATCTGGCTTCATGTCAGCACAGAATCAGTCTTCATGTCATAGCAGAGAATCAGGCTTCACGTCACCCACCACTGGAACAGGCCACTGTCACACATTTAGGCCCCGTCACCCAGACAGAGGAGAGGTTCATTCAACTTTGGGTTGCCCCGCAATATAATGGTAAAATGAAAATAAAAATAGGATTGAATGAGGAAGTGCCCTGGAGTACAATAATATATTGTTAAGGGGAGGTAGTTAATGTCTAATCTGCACAAGGGATGGACAGGTCCTGTGGGATCCATGCCTGGTTCATTTTTATGAACGTCAGCTTGTCCACATTGGCTGTAGACAGGCGGCTGCGTTTGTATGTAATGACGCCCCCTGCCGTGCTGAATACACGTTTAGACAAAACGCTGGCCGCCGGGCAGGCCAGCACCTCCAAGGTATAAAAGGCTAGCTCTGGCCACGTGGACAATTTGGAGACCCAGAAGTTGAATGGGGCCGAACCATCAGTCAGTACGTGGAGGGGTGTGCACAGGTACTGTTCCACCATGTTAGTGAAATGTTGCCTCCTGCTAACACGTTCCGTATCAGGTGGTGGTGCAGTTAGCTGTGGCGTGGTGACAAAACTTTTCCACATCTCTGCCATGCTAACCCTGCCCTCAGAGGAGCTGGCCGTGACACAGCTGCGTTGGCGACCTCTTGCTCCTCCTCTGCCTTCGCCTTGGGCTTCCACTGGTTCCCCTGTGACATTTGGGAATGCTCTCAGTAGCGCGTCTACCAACGTGCGCTTGTACTCGCGCATCTTCCTATCACGCTCCAGTGTAGGAAGTAAGGTGGGCACATTGTCTTTGTACCGGGGATCCAGCAGGGTGGCAACCCAGTAGTCCGCACACGTTAAAATGTGGGCAACTCTGCTGTCGTTGCGCAGGCACTGCAGCATGTAGTCGCTCATGTGTGCCAGGCTGCCCAGAGGTAAGGACAAGCTGTCCTCTGTGGGAGGCGTATCGTCATCGTCCTGTGTTTCCCCCCAGTGCTAAAGTGCTAAAAAGGACCCCTCTTCCTCCTCTTCCTCCTGGGCCACCTCCTCTTCCATCATCGCCCTAAGTGTTTTCTCAAGGAGACATAGAAGTGGTATTGTAACGCTGATAACGGCGTCATCGCCACTGGCCATGTTGGTGGAGTACTCGAAACAGCGCAACAGGGCACACAGGTCTCGCATGGAGGCCCAGTCATTGGTGGTGAAGTGTGTCTGATCCGCAGTGCGACTCACCCGTGCGTGCTGCAGCTGAAACTCCACTATGGCCTGCTGCTGCTCGCACAGTCTGTCCAGCATAGGAAGTAGGAAGTGTAGGAAGTAAGGTGGGCACATTGTCTTTGTACCGGGGATCCAGCAGGGTGGCAACCCAGTAGTCCGCACACGTTAAAATGTGGGCAACTCTGCTGTCGTTGCGCAGGCACTGCAGCATGTAGTCGTTCATGTGTGCCAGGCTGCCCAGAGGTAAGGACAAGCTGTCCTCTGTGGGAGGCGTATCGTCATCATCCTGTGTTTCCCCCCAGTGCTAAAGTGCTAAAAATGACCCCTCTTCCTCCTCTTCCTCCTGGGCCACCTCCTCTTCCATCATCGCCCTAAGTGTTTTCTCAAGGAGACATAGAAGTGGTATTGTAACGCTGATAACGGCGTCATCGCCACTGGCCATGTTGGTGGAGTACTCGAAACAGCGCAACAGGGCACACAGGTCTCGCATGGAGGCCCAGTCATTGGTGGTGAAGTGTGTCTGATCCGCAGTGCGACTCACCCGTGCGTGCTGCAGCTGAAACTCCACTATGGCCTGCTGCTGCTCGCACAGTCTGTCCAGCATGTGCAAGGTGGAGTTCCACCTGGTGGGCACATCGCATATGAGGCGGTGAGCGGGAAGGCCGAAGTTATGCTGTAGCGCAGACAGGCGTGCAGCAGCAGGGTGTGAACGCCGGAAGTGCGAACAGACGGCCCGCACTTTATGCAGCAGCTCTGACATGTCGGGGTAGTTGCGAATGAACTTCTGCACCACCAAATTCAGCACATGCGCCAGGCAAGGGATGTGCGTCAAACCGGCTAGTCCCAGAGCTGCAACGAGATTTCGCCCATTATCGCACACCACCAGGCCGGGCTTGAGGCTCACCGGCAGCAACCACTCGGCGGTCTGTTGTTCTATACCCCGCCACAACTCCTGTGCGGTGTGGGGCCTGTCCCCCAAACATATGAGTTTCAGAACGGCCTGCTGACGTTTACCCCGGGCTGTGCTGAAGTTGGTGGTGAAGGTGTGTGGCTGACTGGATGAGCAGGTGGAAGAAGAGGAGGAGGAAGCTGAGTAGGAGGAGGAGGAGACAGGAGGCAAAGAATGTTGCCCTGCGATCCTTGGCGGCGGAAGGACGTGCGCCAAACAGCTCTCCGCCTGGGGCCCAGCCGCCACTACATTTACCCAGTGTGCAGTTAGGGAGATATAGCGTCCCTGGCCGTGCTTACTGGTCCACGTATCTGTGGTTAGGTGGACCTTGCCACAGATGGCGTTGCGCAGTGCACACTTGATTTTATCGGACACTTGGTTGTGTTGCGGGGATGCACGGCTCTCTTGGAGAAGTAGTGGCCGCTGGGAACAACATACTGTGGGACAGCAAGCGACATGAGCTGTTTGAAGCTGTCTGTGTCCACCAGCCTAAATGACAGCATTTCATAGGCCAGTAGTTTAGAAATGCTGGCATTCAGGGCCAGGGATCGAGGGTGGCTAGGTGGAAATTTACGCTTTCTCTCAAATGTTTGTGAGATGAAGAGCTGAACGCTGCCGTGTGACATGGTTGAGATGCTTGGTGACGCAGGTGGTGGTGTTGGTGGTACATCCCATGTTTGCTGGGCGGCAGGTGCCAACGTTCCTCCAGAGGCAGAGGAAGAGGCCGAGGCGGCGGCAGCAGCAGAAGAGGCCGAGGCGGCAGCAGCAGAAGAGGTAGCAGGGGGAGCCTGAGTGACTTCTTTGTTTTTAAGGTGTTTACTCCACTGCAGTTCATGCTTTGCATGCAGGTGCCTGGTCATGCAGGTTGTGCTAAGGTTCAGAACGTTAATGCCTCGCCTCAGGCTCTGATGGCACAGCGTGCAAACCACTCGGGTCTTGTCGTCAGCACATTGTTTAAAGAAGTGCCATGCCAGGGAACTCCTTGAAGCTGCCTTTGGGGTGCTCGGTCCCAGATGGCGGCGGTCAGTAGCAGGCGGAGTGTCTTGGCGGCGGGTGTTCTGATTTTGCCCACTGCTCCCTCTTTGTCTTTTGCTACGCTGTTGGCTCGGTCTCACCACTGCCTCTTCCTCCGAACTGTGAAAGTCAGTGGCACGACCTTCATTCCATGTGGGGTCTAGGACCTCATCGTCCCCTGCATCGTCTTCCACCCAGTCTTGATCCCTGACGTCCTGTTCAGTCTGCACACTGCAGAAAGACGCAGCAGTTGGCACCTGTGTTTCGTCATCATCAGAGACGTGCTGAGGTGGTATTCCCATGTCCTCATCATCAGGAAACATAAGTGGTTGTGCGTTAGTGCATTCTATCTCTTCCACCCCTGCGGAAGGGCTAGGTGGATGCCCTTGGGAAACCCTGGCAGCAGAGTCTTCAAACAGCTTAAGAGACTGCTGCATAACTTGAGGCTCAGACAGTTTCCCTGATATGCATGGGGGTGATGTGACAGACTGATGGGCTTAGTTTTCATGCGCCATCTGTGCGCTTTCTGCAGAAGACTGGGTGGGAGATAATGTGAACGTGCTGGATGCACTGTCGGCCACCCAATTGACTAATGCCTGTACCTGCTCAGTCATTACCATCCTTAGAATGGCATTGGGCCCCACCAAATATCCCTGTAAATTCTGGCGGCTACTGGGACCTGAGGTAGTTGGTACACTAGGACGTGTGGCTGTGGCAGAACGGCCACGTCCTCTCCCAGCACCAGAGGGTCCACTAACACCACCACGACCATGTCCACGTCCGCGTCCCTTACTAGTTGTTTTCCTCATTGTTACCGTTCACCACAATAAGAAAAATATTATTCGGGCCAATGTATTGAATTAAAATTCAGGCCTTTTTTTACAGACACCTAACACTGTCTGGCTATCTATTTAGGTACCGTATTACACTAATACAGGCACACAAGTAATGACAGATTTGGTTGAATATAAATGTGAGGCCTATTTTTTACGCGCTGTGTGACAGATATACCTTTAATCACAGAATTAGACTTGTATCTGCACTGTAGCGTGTGTGTTAAGTTTTTCAGAATGACACTATCAGCACCTTCAATCTAAGATATCCTTTTTGGGATAGATTTAAAGTAGGCCTGATATAGCAGAAACTACTAATTTTGAGAATGGCAAATTTGGGAATAGTTTTTCAACCCAGAACAAAAACTGTGCTTTTACGGTCACTAAATATAACTTGACCAGCTAAAACTGTACTGATTTGGAGGAATAGAAATGTCAGGCCTATTTTTTACGCGCTGTGTGACAGATATACCTTTAATTACAGAATTAGACTTGTATCTGCACTGTAGCGTGTGTGTTAAGTTTTTCAGAATGACACTATCAGCACCTTCAATCTAAGATATCCTTTTTGGGATAGATTTAAAGTAGGCCTGATATAGCAGAAACTACTAATTTTGAGAATGGCAAATTTGGGAATAGTTTTTCAACCCAGAACAAAAACTGTGCTTTTACGGTCACTAAATATAACTTGACCAGCTAAAACTGAACTGATTTGGAGGAATAGAAATTTCAGGCCTATTTTTTAGGCGCTGGGTGACAGGCTCAACTTGCCCCTGATGTAGTATATGGCCAAAAAATAACCACACTATTGATGGTTAAATGCACTTGGGTGACACAGGCTCAGCCTGCACCTAATGTAGTATATGGCCAAAAAATAACCACACTATTGATGGTTAAATGCACTTGATGAAAGCTTGACCCTGATGTAGGATATAGCAAAAAATAACCACACTATTGATGGTTAAATGCATTTGGGTGACACAGGCTCAGCCTGCACCTGATGTAGTATATGGCCAAAAAATAAACACACTATTGATGGTTAAATGCACTTGGGTGACACAGGCTCAGCCTGCACCTGATGTAGGATATAGCAAAAAATAACCACACTATTGATGGTTAAATGCACTTGGTGGTAGCTTGTGCTGGCGCACCACAAGCCACAAAATGGCCGCAGATCACCCCAGAAAAAAGTGATATAAAAACGCTCTGGGCAGCCTAAAAAAAAGTGAGCAATTCAATATCAGCACTTCAATGATCCACAGCTGGAGATCGATCACTGAATTAAGTCTTTTGGAGGAGTTAATCTGCCTAATCTCGCCCTAACGTCGCAGCAGCAACCTCTCCCTACGCTTGTATCAGCAGAGTGACGTGCAGCGCTACGTGACCCAAGCTTATATAGAGGCTGGGTCACATGCTGCACTGGCCAATCACAGCCATGCCAATAGTAGGCAAGGCTGTGATGGCCTCTTGGGGCAAGTAGTATGACGCTTGTTGATTGGCTGCTTTGCAGCCTTTCAAAAAGCGCCAAGAAAGCGCCGAACACCGAACCCAAACCCGGACTTTTACGAAAATGTTCGGGTTCGGGTCCGTGTCACGGACACCCCAAAATTCGGTACGAACCCGAACTATACAGTTCGGGTTCGCTCATCCCTAGTCAGGAGCCTTACCGCTCGAAAAACCAGATCCCACTCCACTCTCATCATCACTACTTGCACGTCTACTGGAGGAAGCGGCGGATGTCTCCTCCACATCTTGGCTGGCCAGTAGCTGCTGACTGTCCTCTAGTAGCTCGTGCTCGCTGTATAGTGAAGCTGAGCCCACAGCATATAATACATCTCTGGCTGAGGGAACAGAAAAGGCCAGAGTCAGGTTGAGGACAGGTGAGGGCACAGAGCCTGCTCCCGGGCCATGCCAACTAAGGGTTGTGTCTGAAGAACCCACTGACTTGGCTGGGGGTGTATGATGTCACTTGGGATGAAGTGGATGATCGAGTCAACCATTCAAGAACCGATGGGTTGCTGGTCAGGACACGACCACTAGATGACACCAGGCGCTCAGGCCTCTCGCTGCGACTCCTGCTGCCACGCCCCTTAGTCTGCGACCTGTGCCTGCGGCAGAAACATTTAGGGCTGTTTCACACGAGCGGATGCCGTGCGTGGCATCTGCTCCGTGAAAGAGTGCCAAGACCTGATGCAGACTGCAGAGGCACGGAGCATTAACATGACTGATAATGCTCCGTGCCTCTCTGTGATCTCTTTACTACGAAATCACAGTTGTCACTGTGATTTCGTAGTAAAGAGATCACAGAGAGGCACGGAGCATTATCAGTCATGTTAATGCTCCGTGCCTCTGCAGTCTGCATCGGGTCTTGGCACTCTTTCACGGAGCGGATGCCACGCACGGCATCCGCTCGTGTGAAACAGCCCTTAGGCCTCTGCCACTCCCCTGTGCAGGGCCTGCCATTTCTCTGTCTGACATACTGTTAGATCACATAAATAAATAAAAATGAAAGTAAAACACCCTAAAAAAGTCTGTAATTTTCTCACTTCACCACACAACGGCTAATAAGACCTTTTTGTTTCTACTAATACATGCCACAAAAGTCTTTAGAACATATAACTACACCGCTGAACGGCAAATAATATATATTTTTTTGCCACTAACACACGTCAAAAAGGGCTTTAGAACCAGGGCTGGCTCGAGGTTCAGGTGGGCCCTTGGGCGATAAATCTCAGTGGGCCCCCTTGTGGCATTTGTCAAATGTCACTACGCATCTGAGAGTGTTAAAAACGGAAGCGCTGAACGGCAAATAGGCCCTTACTTTTTTCCACTTATACACGCCACAAAAGGCTTTAGAACATATAACTGCATGGCTGAACGGCAAATAATATATATATTTTTTTTGCCACTAATACACACCAAAAAGGACTTTACAACATATAACTGCACCGCTGAACGGCAAATAGGCCCTTCGTTTTTTTCCACTAATACATGCCACAAAAGGTTTTAGAACATATAACTACACCGCTGAATGGGAAATAATATACCGTATTTTTCGCTTTACAAGATGCACCTGATGATAAGACACACCTAGGTTTTTGAGGAGGAAAATAAGAAAAAAAATATTTTGAACCAAAAGGTGTGCTTTTGGTGGGTTTTGAACTAATGGTGGTCTGTGGATGACACTATTATTTGGGATCGGTGGATTACACTGTTATAGAGGGAATCTGTGGATGACGCACTGTTATGGGGGATCTGTGGATTACGCAGTGTTATGGGGGATCTGTGGATGATGCACTGTTATGGGGGATCTGTGGATGATGCACTGTTATGGAGGGGATCTGTGGATGACACTGTTATGGAACGGATCTGTGGGTGACACTGTTATGGAGGGGATCTGTGGATGACACTGTTATGAAGGGTATCTGTGGATGACACTGTTATGGAGGAATCTGTGAATGACACTGTTATGGGGATCTGTGGATGACACACTGTTATGGGGGTAGCTGTGGATGACACACTGTTATGGGGGGATCTGTGGATGATACTGTTATGGAGGATCTGTGGATGATACACAGTTATGTGATTATAACCCCCATCATCCTAAAGAATTGGTGTATTCTTAAGGATGAGAGAACTTATAGTCACATTAAATATAACCATTGTCCAGGTACTGTTCAGTAATTGGCATGTAATAAGACTATAACCCTGCTCATCCATATAGTCATATTTAATATAAACACATGCCAATTACAGAACAGTCCCTGGACAGTGTTTATATTATTTATGACTATTACCCCCCTCATCCATAGGAATCCACCAATATACTGCAGTACATGTATGGATTCCTATGGATGAGGGGAGTTATAGTCCTATTTGACACACATTTCATTTTAACCATATATTGCCCCTGAGCTGCACTCACCCAGGGACTTTAGCTCACAGACAACACAGGACCACAAAACCGTTGCACACAGCAGGAGCAGAGCTGGTACGGCAGGCAGAGCAGGAGCAGTTCCTGCCGCACTCACCACCAATCAGCCAAACGGCCAGGGTACAGCGCAGAGGAGAAGGTGATTCTCTCCTCTATCCTCACATGTCATCTGTCAGCCTACCCCATGTAACATGGCGCTCACCCGCGGCCGGTCCTCGGTGGCGGGGTAAAAACCTCCTGTTGAAGCTGTCAGCGATGTGCATGGCCTGGAGCGGGGGCAGCTAATCGTCTCCCCCTGCACCGTGTTTCCCTACGCGCGAAGCTCCTGCGCTCCTTCAATAGTGCAGGGCATGAAAAGGAGGCGCGGGCTGGCGGCTTCACTAAATGCTAACTGCTGCCACACGCCCAACTCTTTAATCGTGGAACTCCTTCAATAGTGTGCGGGATGGCGGCAGAAGTTAGCCTTCACTGAAGCCGCCAGCCCGCCCACCAGTTTAATTGCAGGCTCAGGAACTGTTAGTGAGAGCTCCTGAGCTACTTCAATAATAACGGCCATCCTGCTTTGCGTCACCTTCGCTTTATAAGATGCACTGACTTTTTTCTCTCACTTTGGAAGGGAAAACGGTGCGTCTTATAAAGCGTTATATTTTTTTGCCACTAATACACGCCAAAAAGGGCTTTAGAACATACACTCACCTAAAGAATTATTAGGAACACCATACTAATACGGTGTTGGACCCCCTTTTGCCTTCAGAACTGCCTTAATTCTACGTGGCATTGATTCAACAAGGTGCTGATAGCATTCTTTAGAAATGTTGGCCCATATTGATAGGATAGCATCTTGCAGTTGATGGAGATTTGAGGGATGCACCTCCAGGGCACGAAGCTCCCGTTCCACCACATCCCAAAGATGCACTATTGGGTTGAGATCTGGTGACTATGGGGGCCATTTTAGTACAGTGAACTCATTGTCATGTTCAAGAAACCAATTTGAAATGATTCCAGCTTTGTGACATGGTGCATTATCCTGCTGGAAGTAGCCATCAGAGGATGGGTAAATGGTGGTCATGAAGGGATGGACATGGTCAGAAACAATGCTCAGGTAGCCCGTGGCATTTAAACGATGCCCAATTGGCACTAAGGGGCCTAAAGTGTGCCCAGAAAACATCCCCCACACCATTACACCACCACCACCAGCCTGCACAGTGGTAACAAGGCATGATGGATACATGTTCTCATTCTGTTTACGCCAAATTCGGACTCTACCATTTGAATGTCTCAACAGAAATCGAGACTTATCAGACCAGGCAACATTTTTCCAGTCTTCAACAGTCCAATTTTGGTTAGCTCGTGCAAATTGTAGCCTCTTTTTCCTATTTGTAGTGGAGATGAGTGGTACCCGGTGGGGTCTTCTGCTGTTGTAGCCCATCCGCCTCAAGGTTGTGTGTGTTGTGGCTTCACAAATGCTTTGCTGCATACCTCGGTTGTAACGAGTGGTTATTTCAGTCAACGTTGCTCTTCTATCAGCTTGAATCAGTCGGCCCATTCTCCTCTGACCTCTAGCATCCACAAGGCATTTTTGCCCACAGGACTGCCGCATACTGGATGTTTTTCCCTTTTCACACCATTCTTTGTAAACCCTAGAAATGGTTGTGCGTGAAAATCCCAGTAACTGAGCAGATTGTGAAATACTCAGACCGGCCCGTCTGGCACCAACAACCATGCCACGCTCAAAATTGCTTAAATCACCTTTCTTACCCATTCTGACATTCAGTTGGAGTTCAGGAGATTGTCTTGACCAGGACCACACCCCTAAATGCATTGAAGCAACTGCCATGTGATTGGTTGACTAGATAATTGTATTAATGAGAAATAGAACAGGTGTTCCTAATAATTCTTTAGGTGAGTGTATAACTGCACCTCTGAATGACAAATATATATTTTTTTGCCACTAATACACGCCAAAAAGGGCTGTCATTTTATGACTTCACCACACAGTAGCTAATAAGCCCTTTTTTTTCTACTAATACAAGCCATTGCTTTAAAACATATAGCTGCACTGCACAAGGGCAAATAAGACATAGAAATATTTCCTTGTAATAAACCCTGTTAATGGCTGCATCAAACTGCACTTGCACCCCAATAACAAGAACGGTTTGCTGGAATTACAGAGCTGTATAATGGCAATTTGGATCCGCAGTCAGTGCAGCAAGGTGTAATAGGATTGTTCCTATTACCCAGGCTGTAAACTCCCCTACTGAACCCTGTTCTGCTTTATTACTGTGGAATAATTCCTCCGTATCCTTTCCCTGAACTTCTATACAGCTAAATAAAAGTTTTAAAGTCTTTCCTAGCACTGTCCCTAGAGCCTGCTGAGGTCTCTCTCTGCACTAAGGACACTGGAAAATGGCTGAATCCAAGATGGCTGAGGCTATTTATAGGGCTGTGACATCACAGGGCTGGCTGACTGCTGATTGGCTGCATGCATGGCATTATGGGTGATCCCTCGTTCCCAGAGTTCCTTGCTCCATGTCCAAATACGTGCAGCAGTCATTTTAGGAAAAAATGTGATTCCATACCACGAAGCATGAGGAAATTCGGATTCAGTGCGATACAAATTTTTCCTGAAATTTGGATTAAATCCCACTTCGTCAACCTCGATTAGCTCATCTCTAATAATCACATAAGCAAATGGACGAAGCATGGATAAATAATAATACAAAGCACTTACTAATGTACTGTGATTGTGCATATTGTCTCTTTTACTGGCTTGATTCATTTTTCCATCACATTATACACGGCTTGTTTCCATTGTTACGACCACCCTGCAATCCAGCATTGGTGGTTGTGCTTGTACACTATAGGAAAAACGCCAACCTATGTGCGCTCCTGTAGTGTCGGCCACCAGAGTGGCCTACACTTTTTCCTATAGTGTACTACTTGGAACCAAACCCGAGTTCGGGAAATGTTTTTCTACAGTCTAAATCAATTTCTGAAGTTATTATGCAAAGTCTCGTGAGACTTCGCGAAGTAATAACTTCGGCTCATCGGAGCCATTACCTTCTAATACTGTACGGAGCGCTTGCTCCGTACAGTATTGAAACAAAGTTTTATGCGAATCGACTTGGGATGTTTCATCCAAAGTCAATTCGCTCAGCCCTAGTCGTAACCATGGAAACAAGCAGTGTATAATGTGATGAAAAAATGAATCAAGCCAGCGAAGGAAGTAATATGGTTAATAACAATACATTAGTAATTGCCCTGTATTAACTTCCTCTGCATAATAAATGCCACTTGCTGAAGTGACACAACCCCTTTAAGATAAAAAATTACAAAAACACCCCAAAAGTGAAGGTAAAAAAAGCCACAAAAATTAATTCCTGTTGGTGGCAGATGCCTTCGTCTCTGTCTTCTGATCTTTAAAATGGTGGCCGCCATTTGGAGGAATTCGCTCAGGACAAATAACAAACATTTGGGATTTGTTTGGAATTTTTAATGAGTATGATTCATGTATAATCGATTAGCTGATCTCTATTTTGTGACGTTAAAAACTGTAACGTCACAAATTACTATTATGGGAAACTAAAGCAATTGAGATTCTTAAAATGGGGGTTACCTCATCCTTAGGGGGTTAAAGGGAAAATAACATACTTTTTACCTGCATTCTGTTTGCAGTATTGTTTTCCAGAATACATTTTTACCAGTTTGTTACATTGATGAAATTCTTTTGTATCTGGCATTTCAAAATGACTTTTCTATATTCGGTGAAAACAATAGCAATTAATGTCACCGGACAGTTGATGGTTTGTAAATACAATTTCATTTTTCGCAGTGACACGATTCCTTTAGCAAGTAAACGGGAGATTATGGGCCGGCTGGCAGAATTGTAGACTCTCTAAAACATTGCAATGAGATGGAGATTTAATTACAAGACAATGCGGAACTTGTTGAGTAGTCCTAAAAAAAAAAGCAATTTTGTGTTAAGATTTTGTTCTGGGACAATCTGGCCGTATTGATCTTGTAATATCCCTGGAGACCAGGCAATGATTTACGACTCTGCAATTAACATGATTGCAACTATAGCATATTAAACAATGTACAGCAAACCTTGAGACTCATAAATCATTGGAACGTAAAGACACTTGCATATCACAGGCTGGGAAGCGAGGCGCAGCTTCATACAATGCAAGGAAAAGCGCCCCCACATTAAAATATGTAAATACAATTAAAACACAAAAAACTATTATTTTCCTTAATGGGGTTATTCCACGAAAAATATTCTACAGTTTACAAACCAGCAGATGGATCTGAATACTTTTATAATTGCATGTCATTAAAAAATGAATATAGCTACTGAGTTATTCAATGGAATCTACACTCACCTAAAGAATTATTAGGAACACCTCTTCTATTTCTCATTAATGCAATTATCTAGTCAACCAATCACATGGCAGTTGCTTCAATGCATTTAGGGGGGTGGTCCTGGTCAAGACAATCTCCTGAACTCCAAACTGAATGTCAGAATGGGAAAGAAAGGTGATTTAAGCAATTTTGAGCGTGGCATGGTTGTTGGTGCCAGACGGGCCGGTCTGAGTATTTCACAATCTGCTCAGTTACTGGGATTTTCACGCACAACCATTTCTAGGGTTTACAAAGAATGGTGTGAAAAGGGAAAAACATCCAGTATGCGGCAGTCCTGTGGGCAAAAATGCCTTGTGGATGCTAGAGGTCAGAGGAGAATGGGCCGACTGATTCAAGCTGATAGAAGAGCAACGTTGACTGAAATAACCACTCGTTACAACCGAGGTATGCAGCAAAGCATTTGTGAAGCCACAACACGCACAACCTTGAGGCGGATGGGCTACAACAGCAGAAGACCCCACCGGGTACCACTCATCTCCACTACAAATAGGAAAAAGAGGCTACAATTTGCACGAGCTCACCAAAATTGGACTGTTGAAAACTGGAAAAATGCTGCCTGGTCTGATGAGTCTCGATTTCTGTTGAGACATTCAAATGGTAGAGTCCGAATTTGGCATAAACAGAATGAGAACATGTATCCATCATGCCTTGTTACCACTGTGCAGGCTGGTGGTGGTGGTGTAATGGTGTGGGGGATGTTTTCTGGGCACACTTTAGGCCCCTTAGTGCCAATTGGGCATCGTTTAAATGCCACGGGCTACCTGAGCATTGTTTCTGACCATTTCCATCCCTTCATGACCACCATGTACCCATCCTCTGATGGCTACTTCCAGCAGGATAATGCACCATGTCACAAAGCTGGAATCATTTCAAATTGGTTTCTTGAACATGACAATGAGTTCACTGTACTAAAATGGCCCCCACAGTCACCAGATCTCAACCCAATAGAGCATCTTTGGGATGTGGTGGAACGGGAGCTTTGTGCCCTGGATGTGCATCCCTCAAATCTCCATCAATTGCAAGATGCTATCCTATCAATATGGGCCAACATTTCTAAAGAATGCTATCAGCACCATGTTGAATCAATGCCACGTAGAATTAAGGCAGTTCTGAAGGCAAAAGGAGGTCCAACACCGTATTAGTATGGTGTTCCTAATAATTCTTTAGGTGAGTGTATATGTATAGCGCCACCTGCTGTTTTCTCTTTTTCTAATGTCTCTGTCCTGCCCACTGAGATGGAAGCACAAGCTCACTTACATCCTTCAACTACCACCAACTGCAGCAGAAAGGACACGCCCTCTGGGAAAGCCCCCTAAGCTGCCAGCTTGGAATAAATCTAGAAGAACAATTAGAGCAAAGGATGGGGATATTTCTGAATCCATGAGAGGTACAGGGCTGGTTCTAGATTTGTAAGAAAGTGATTGCCATGTACTATATGATGTCTGGTGTTTTTTTTTTTTTACATTATTCATGGGATAACCCCTTTAAATAAATCTAGAGAATACAGTATGTAGAGTTTATTTGGCTTAACTACTAGGCTATAGTAACAAATAGAGCATGATGATACATATTCAGGCATGCTCTTGAACTTTAGAGCTGCAGTTTGTGCTTCAGAGCTGATATTCTTACTGCAAGTATGATAAAGTAGATAAAAAGGGAACCATAGTCAGCCATGTTAGATTCAAAGGGCCATCACAAACCAAACAGAGAATTGTTATTACAAACCGGATTCCAAAAAAGTTGGGACACTAAACAAATTGTGAATAAAAACTGAATGCAATGATGTGGAGATGGCAAATGTCAATATTTTATTTGTAATAGAACGTAGATGACAGATCAAACGTTTAATCCGAGTAAATGTATCATTTTAAAGGAAAAATACATTGATTCCAATTTTCACGGTGTCAACAAATCCCCAAAAAGTTGGGACAAGTAGCAATAAGAGGCTGGAAAAAGTAAATTTGAGCATAACGAAGAGCTGAAAGACCAATTAACACTAATTAGGTCAATTGGCAACATGATTGGGTATAAAAAGAGCTTCTCAGAGTGGCAGTGTCTCTCAGAAGCCAAGATGGGTAGAGGATCACCAATTCCCACAATGTTGCGCAGAAAGATAGTGGAGCAATATCAGAAAGGTGTTACCCAGCGAAAAATTGCAAAGACTTTGCATCTATCATCATCAACTGTGCATAACATCCTCCGAAGATTCAGAGAATCTGGAACAATCTCTGTGCGTAAGGGTCAAGGCCGTAAAACCATACTGGATGCCCGTGATCTCCGGGTCCTTAAACGACACTGCACCACAAACAGGAATGCTACTGTAAAGGAAATCACAGAATGGGCTCAGGAATACTTCCAGAAACCATTGTCAGTGAACACAATCCACCGTGCCATCCTCCGTTGCCAGCTGAAACTCTACAGTGCAAAGAAGAAGCCATTTCTAAGCAAGATCCACAAGCTCAGGCGTTTTCACTGGGCCGGGGATCATTTAAAATGGAGTGTGGCAAAATGGAAGACTGTTCTGTGGTCAGACGAGTCACGATTCAAAGTTCTTTTTGGAAATCTGGGACGCCATGTCATCCGGACCAAAGAGGACAAGGACAACCCAAGTTGTTATCAACGCTCAGTTCAGAAACCTGCATCTCTGATGGTATGGGGTTGCATGAGTGCGTGTGGCATGGGCAGCTTGCATGTCTGGAAAGGCACCATCAATGCAGAAAAATATATTCAGGTTCTAGAACAACATATGCTTCCATCCAGACGTCATCTCTTTCAGGGAAGACCCTGCATTTTTCAACAAGATAATGCCAGACCACATTCTGCATTAATCACAACATCATGGCTGCGTAGGAGAAGGATCCGGGTACTGAAATGGCCAGTCTGCAGTCCAGATCTTTCACCTATAGAGAACATTTGGCGCATCATAAAGATTAAGGTGCAACAAAGAAGGCCCAAGACGATTGAACAGTTAGAGGCCTGTATTAGACAAGAATGGGAGAGCATTCCTATTTCTAAACTTGAGAAACTGGTCTCCTCGGTCCCCAGACGTCTGTTGAGTGTTGTAAGAAGAAGGGGAGATGCCACACAGTGGTGAAAATGGCCTTGTCCCAACTTTTTGGGGATTTGTTGACACCATGAAATTCTGATTCAACATATTTTTCCCTTAAAATGGTACATTTTCTCAGTTTAAACTTTTGTTCCGTGATTTATGTTCTATTCTGAATAAAATATTAGAAGTTGGCACCTCCATATCATTGCATTCAGTTTTTATTCACGATTTGTATAGTGTCCCAACTTTTTTGGAATCCGGTTTGTACTTGCCTATTACCCCACTGACTGCCACTGTCTCACTCTCATCATCCTTCTTGCTTGGATTACATAGTAAATAACAGGTTATACTGTAGAATATAGTAGGATTTTAAAAAGCCACCGTGGCAGCCAAAAACCACCTTGGAGATAACTCACTACTCATTGCATTACTGTAGCATATGACATTGGAAATTCTCATTTACGAAAACCAGCCACAATTACTGAAGAGGTCCAATATTCTTCTTTCCGAGATTCTCGTTATGTTCATGCTACAACCTATAGTAGAGCTTCCATTATTTTTGGGAGACCTTTTGTCTGCTTTTATATTTTTTTGATTCTCCTTAAAATCCAATCTTAGATGTGCAAACTAGTTCGGTCCAAGGGAGAGAGGAAAGGGAGAGAGACAAGAGAAAGAATACACAAATGTGTGTTTCCAAACAACATACATACGTTGTCTAAGCGATACTCTTTCTCATTATGGAGAACCCATGGTACACCACATACTTAATATTGTAGGCCAGACGATGCTCCTACTATGCCAAGTATATATGCCCAGTATTGTAGGCCAAGCAATGCGCTTTGTACGCTGAGTATGTGTGCGCAGCATTGTAGCACTGGCGATGCCCCTCTGGGTTTCTGGGAAAGATTTTAAAATTAGCTTTCCTAAACCTATCTGTTAGACATGATAATTTGCATATATTTTATCCAGAAATCAAGAGGAGCATTGTTTAGCCTACAATAGTCATCATGTATATCTACTGGTCTCCATAATAGTAATAGTACCCACCCAGAGGTTTACATTAAGGTTGTGCAACTAGAAATGTTGCTCTCATCTGCTTTTCTCTGATTAAGGGCTTTTGGGGGCTTGATTTAACATATCTTTTTAGCCTGGATTTTCACATTCAAGTTTATGTATACCATTTTTTAAGCCAAATCCAGGACTGGATTTAATCTTTCCTTTATATGTGGTCCTTTTTTTATGATCCATATATGGTGTTGGCATCAAAAACTGCATAAAAAACTTGAATGTGGAAACCCATGGTGATGTGTTCCTCCAGGTCTTGCCTGATTTGAAAAAAACATTAGATATCACATAATGTTACACTGAGGACACATGTAGGGTGTCAACTATCTCTAACCATGATAAACTTGCTGCAGATTCAACCTAACCTGAAGTGTATAGATATAAAATAACATAAGAACAATTGAAAATGTGCTAAGAATAAAACATCCAACCAGAATGTGGAAACTGTATTGATACAGCAAAAAGTGTTTAGCGGTTCTACTTCTTGTACTGAAGTCAATAAGGCCACATTCACATCTGAATTGGAGGCTCTGTTAGGGACCTCTGCCGCAGACTCCATAAAAAGTATGGGACAATAAGTGCAGCAGGTTCCGTTTGTGTCCATCATGTGACAGATCCAGCGCCAGGTTGCATGGGGGCAATTTAGCACTTACAGTAGGTTGTATTGGCCAAGTAGGATGAGGGGATGAGTGTTCTAGCTGTAATTCCTCACCTTTTTGTGTGGCTGGTTGTAGCAGTTCACTTTGCTGTCTAGCACCTCAAGACTTTACTTGAGGGTAATGTTTAGTTATTCTCTATTGAGAATCCTCTTTTGGAGCAGGAGCTCAGGCTTGTGCTTCCTCTCCTTTACCTGTCTCTGCAGTAACTCCAGCCTACTCCAACCAAGAGGGAAGTAACAAGGTGGTCAGCCTTCCTCCCTGTCACCCCTTGCCATCCATATCCTTAAATGGCAAATATTGCCAAATACATACAATTAAATACATAAAATTATAATTTTTTTTTACAACTGTTGCACCCCCGGGTCTGAGGTACTACACTAGTACCAAATTTAATATTACTGTGTACAATTTTCATAAATTTGCCACGGGTGTGAATAGCAACTCCAGTCTGAAAACTAACCTCAATATACTTATTGTAAGGCTGTTACCAGCCTGCATTTGTGGGAGGGGCGTCTGGCTATTTAGTCACCTTCCCTCCGTTCAGCCAGGCGCCCGAGCCTCACGCATCATCAGCGTATCGCGCTCCTTCCTCCGACCAGGGTCTTTACTTCCGGTATTCTGGGTCACGTGCCGCCGACGTCCGCATCGCTACAAGCCAGCCTGCCAGGTAATCGGGTCTCAGCCGGCTCTGTTCCAGCTGTGCCTCACGCACGTCCTGGTCTCCAGCCCTGGGTGCGGGGTTGTGATGCCGCTCTCCCCCAGTATGTTCCGCTCTCAGAACTGCGGGCGGCTGGGTTGGGGGGAGCGGCATCTTAGCTTCTGCGATCTGCCGGTCACATGCCGGCTCAGGATGAGTTTTTATAAACACGCTCGTTCAGCATGGTCTGATTCCTAAATCTTACCTGGAATCCAGTTATGCTACTAGGGCTTCCAGCTCAGGAGGTGTTCTCAAATTGTGGTTTTATGATGCAGGCAGTATTCCTGTGTCTCAGGGGGGGCGCAGCTTCATTAGTGCTCCACAACCCACAACAGTTCATCTGCGGTATAAAAAAAAAAAAAAACAAGCACAGCCCTTAATATGCATGCCCATTTAAACTCAGAGCAGCTATACTTAGGCTGTACAAAAAAAAAAAAAAAGGGGCAGCATCATAATACCAGAATTTGCAGTTTAGGTGCAAGGGATGTTTTCAATTTACTGTTTTTGACAGCGGGTTTTGTCGTCTCAATCTACTTCTGTCCCATGGTCTTTTCATTTTCCAGGGTCCTTGGTTCACCCATATTTTCAATGTTCCTGGATCGCCCAGGTTGTCAGTGTTCCTGGATCGCCCAGGTTGTCAGTATTCCTGGATCGCCCAGGTTGTCAGTGTTCCTGGATCGCCCAGGTTGTCAATGTTCCTGGATCGCCCAGGTTGTCAATGTTCCTGGATCGCCCAGGTTGTCAATGTTCCTGGATCGCCCAGGTTGTCAATGTTCCTGGATCGCCCAGGTTGTCAATGTTCCTGGATCGCCCAGGTTGTCAATGTTCCTGGATCGCCCAGGTTGTCAATGTTCCTGGATCGCCCAGGTTGTCAATGTTCCTGGATCGCCCAGGTTGTCAATGTTCCTGGATCGCCCAGGTTGTCAATGTTCCTGGATCGCCCAGGTTGTCAATGTTCCTGGATCGCCCAGGTTGTCAATGTTCCTGGATCGCCCAGGTTGTCAATGTTCCTGGATCGCCCAGGTTGTCAATGTTCCTGGATCGCCCAGGTTGTCAATGTTCCTGGATCGCCCAGGTTGTCAATGTTCCTGGATCGCCCAGGTTGTCAATGTTCCTGGATCGCCCAGGTTGTCAATGTTCCTGGATCGCCCAGGTTGTCAATGTTCCTGGATCGCCCAGGTTGTCAATGTTCCTGGATTGGCCAGGTTCTCAATATTCCTGGATCGGCCAGGTTGTCAATGCTTCTGGATCGGCCAGGACGTCAATGTTCCTGGATCGCCCAGGTTGTCAATGTTCCTGGATCGGCCAGGATGTCAATGTTCCTGGATCGGCCAGGTTGCCAATGTTCCTGGATCGCCCAGGATGTCAATGTTCTTGGATCGGCCAGGTTGTCAATGTTCCTGGATCGCCCAGGATGTCAATGTTCCTGGATCGGCCAGGTTTTGTCTGCATTTTCTTAGGGTTTTACATCTATTCTGATGTCGGTTGTTCCTTCCTTTAGATTGGGCAGTTGTTATTTTTCCTTCTCTCCTTCGTTTTCATCTAGGAATTTCGAGGCAATTCCAGGTAAATCAGCTCAGAGACGGTCACTGGGGTAGGGTTAACTGTCAGTTTGATACTCAAGTCCGTTCTTTTTATTAGTTTCCACTTAATCGATCGGGGTTTTTGGAAGTCGTCTTTCCAAATCCGTTCACATTCCGTCAGGTTATCATGTCTCACATGTCCGATATGGAGGACAACCTCTCCATGCCAGGATCATCCGGGCATTATAGCAACACATCTCTAAGGAGCTGGACTGTGCCAAAGTTAATCGCCGAACTCAATCGCAGGGGGATCCGGCATCCCGCGACTGCCCGCAAGGCCGAATTATACCGGCTCCTGATGACCACTCCGGGTCCGACAGCTGAGCAGTCCAATAGCGACTCCATCCGGCTGGCTCTAGCTCAGATCCAGTCATCCATCACCGGACTCGTTAGCTCAGTCACGGACATCCATTATAGGGTCGCAGTTTTAGAATCCAGACCAGCAGCCTCACCGCAATATCCGGGTTCGGCAGTCATTCCTGCCATTCCTCCGGACTTTGCAGGTAGGCCTTCTGCCACCCCCCAAATTGCTCCTTCCCATTTCGTTCCGGAGCATATTAAGAAGGATATCTTGGCAGGCAAGGACGTTAATTTAGCATCCATTTTGATTGCCTCCCAGGATATCTCCGAAAACCGGGTGATTAATTGCGGAGAGGTTTCCGTGGTGTTGAAGGCCAAGGATGCTCGGTTAAATAGGAAGCTGTCGGTTTCCGAGTTCGTCCTGGCCTTCAGCCTCTACAGCAGGGGTGGGCAATTATTTTTTCGATGGGGCCACATGAGAAACTGAAAATATTTTGGAGGGCCGGGCCAAAAGGCTAAACTCAATACTGCATAAAATCACCGCGTCCTGGCACAGGCGGGCGTGATGACATCATCATGCCTGCCTGCGCTGGGATTTCACTACCAAATAGACCTCAGGCCTGTAGCCTATGACAAGTCTTGTCGCCATCTGCAAATTTTAAGGCGCATTGGCGACCATTTTGGTCGCCATCTGGAGCGCTGTATTGCATCAGTGACATGAACACTCTCCACATATAATGTTATATTACATCAGTGACATCACCGCTGTCCACATATAGGCGATATATTACATCAGTGACATCACCGCTCTCCACATATATGTGATGAGCGGTGATGTCACTGATGTAATGTATTACTTACCGGTATATGTGGACAGCAGTGATGTCACTGATGTAATATATTACTTATGTGTGGAGAGTGGTGATGTCACTGATGTAATATATCACTTATAAGTAATATATTACATCTGTGACATCACCGCTCTCCACATATAAGAGGCATATTACATCAGTGACGTCATCCCTTGGCGCTGGGGTGCGCAGCCAGGGCCGGCCTTAGGTGTTCAGGCGCCCTGTGTGAGCTAACCTTGTGGTAGTGTTACCTGCAGTCCTATGTAAAACCACAGATAACACTAGTGCTAAATAATGTAGTAGTGTTACCTGCAGTCCTATGTAAAACCACAGATAACACTAGTGTAGATCATGTGGAAGTGTTACCTTCGTCCTTAGTGTGCCTCCCTGTGTCTATCGCACAGACTCCATGCTGGCGCTGCCTCCTCTTCCATCTTCTTCCCCGCACAGAACGTTCTGAAGCAGCTGCGTCAAGACATAGGAACACTGTGGGCAAGGTGATACACACAGGGAGAGACATACACACAGGGACGGGGACACACACAAAGGGACAGACACACTCACACACACACAAAGGGACGGACACACACAAAGGGACAGACACACACGGACGGACACACACAGGGACGGGGACACACACACAAAGGGACAAACACACACACACAGGGATGGACACACACACACACACACAAAGGGACAAACACACACACACAGGGATAGACACACACACACAAAGGGACAGACACACACACAGGGACGGACACACACACACACACACACAAAGGGACAGACACACACACACAGGGACGGACACACACACACTGGCACACTCAACATCAGCAGCAAGTCCAACCCTTAATGACCCCCACAATCCCTGGGGGGGGGGGGGGGTGATGTAGTAGCAGGCAGGAAAGCACACACTGTCCCCCTGTCCTATATGAGCCCCCCCCACCCCCACCAAATACCTATAAGTTCTGTTAGTTGCTTGGCTTTGGCTGTGGCTGCTGGCTGGGGCTCCGCCTCCTTCCTCTTTCTGCCTGTGCGGCAGCTGCATCACGCTCCAGCAGCCACTGGTCTGCTCTGTTAAAGAGACAGGCAGGCCAGGCAGCAGAGCGGAGCGCAGAGCGGCCGCGGGCCCCGCCCCCTCCTCACTCCGGACAGTGACTCCGTGCTGTTACAGGGCCGGCGGCGGCGGCAACAAAAATGCCGGGGGCCGGATTAAAAGGTCCGCCGGGCCGTATACGGCCCGCGGGCCGTAGTTTGCCCAGGTCTGCTCTACAGGGATGTAATATGCTCCGCCCATCCCAATCGCAGGGAAGAATTAGATACTTACTTGTACCGGATTACGGATTTAGGGCACAAGTACGGCGGCTCGGCATTTTACGATTATCATCGTTCGTTTTCTGCCAAAGCCGCCGCAGCCCTGAATCAATTTCAGTTCATGTCCAACTGGGCAGACTTGGACATGGAGTTATTCTGCCGGAACTTCGCAGGTCTGAAGGCTCCCCTGTGTGCCATCTGCCAGTCCATCTTTCATTCCACGGAATGGTGCCCTAATCCGGTGCAAGATCCTCAGTCAGCGCCCACTCCAGGTCCGTCCGGGTCCTCCAGGTCTTCCTCATCATTAGATAAACTGGGTAGGCCCATTGTGTACCTTGGCAGTAGCCAGGTGTGCAATAATTTTAATGCCAAGGGCTGTGCTTTCAATGCGTGCCGGGCACTGCACATCTGCTCCCTTTGTTTTCGGGCCCACCCTCGTCCTTCCTGTCCCAGGAAGTCAGCCAGGGACTCCTGACTAGCCGACCTCAACTTGGAGTTACTGGCTGCACTCCTGCAGGACCACCCAGATCGTTCCTTTGTCGCCTTCTTATTGGATGGGTGCAGAGAGGGGTTTCACACCGGCATTATCACGCCCCCTCAGGGCTGCTGGTTGGGCCCCAATCTGCTATCCGCCTCCAGTGACCCTGAGGCGGTGACCACTCTCATTCAGGCAGAGGTCGACAAAGGGTTCGTCATTGGTCCTTTCCTTCAGATCCCATTCCGGCAGGGCCGGTACAAGGCAGGGGCCGAAGGAGCGGGTGCCCTGGGCGCTACCATTTGCGGACAGGAGGGGGGCGCAGCAGGGCCGGACTGGCCTGCCGGGATACCGGGAAATTTCCCGGTGGGCCGGCAAGCCTGAGTGCCGCAAGGCCGCGGCCCTGGTGACAAGTGGGGGCGGCCGCGGCCGGCGGCAGGGCAGAGCAGGAGATGAGCGCTTCCATTGCGGAAGCGCTCATCTCCATAGTCATCTGTATTGCCGTCCTCAGGACGGCAATACAGATGCCTGCGCTGCGGCAGAGGAGGGAGAGGTGTGTCCCCTCCTGTTCCTCTGATAGGCTGCCGGCCTAGTGCTGGCAGCCTATCAGAGGCCGGTGCAGGCGGCGCGATGATGTCATCGCGTCGCCTGACTGCCGTATAGCGAGGGACACAGACGGAAGAGGCGGCCTGCATCGCATCACATTGCTGGAGGTAAGTATAAGTTTTTTTTATTATTTTTTTTATTTATATAGGTACAATACTGGGCTGGGCTGGCACATAAGGGGGGACTACTGGGCTGGCACATGATAAGGGGGGGACTACTGGGCTGGGCTGGCACATGATAAGGGGGGCTACTGGGCTGGCACATGATAAGGGGGGACTACTGGGCTGGGCTGGCACATAAGGGGGGCTACTGGGCTGGCACATGATAAGGGGGGACTACTGGGCTGGCACATGATAAGGGGGGCTACTGGCACATGATAAGGGGGGCTACTGGCACATGATAAGGGGGGCTACTGGCACATGATAAGGGGGGCTACTGGCACATGATAAGGGGGGCTACTGGCCCATAAGGGGGCTACTGGCACATAAGGGGGGCTATTGGCACATAAGGGGGGCTACTGGCCCATAAGGGGGCTATTGGCAATAAGGGGGGCTACTGGCACATGATATGGGGGGCTACTGGCACATGATATGGGGGCACTCTGGCTACTGGCACATGATATGGGGGCACTCTGGCTACTGGCACATGATATGGGGGCACTCTGGCTACTGGCACATGATATGGGGGCACTCTGGCTACTGGCACATGATATGGGGGGGGGCTCTGGCTACTGGCACATGATATGGGGGCACTCTGGCTACTGGCACATGATATGGGGGCACTCTGGCTACTGGCACATGATATGGGGGGGGCTCTGGCTACTGGCACATGATATGGGGGCATCTATGGGGGCACATCTTACTGCAGATTATTTAGGGGCATCTACTGAGGCTAAAAAGAAGATATTTTATATGGGGGGCTCTGTATAGGGGCATTTTATACTGGGACACATTATGGTGGGTACTATGGGGAAGGGGGGAGCACTATGGGGGTCATCTACGGGGGCACTGAGAAGGGGTATTTTATGTTGGCACATTATGGGAACATTAGCTCAACTGGGGGCATTACAAAGGGGTATGTTTTGCATATTATAAGGAGAATTATTACTACTGGGGGGGGCATTATGGTGGGCTTTATTACTCCCCCATGGTATGACCCCCTAGTAGCAGCACCAGCCTCTCCCTGCTCTGCTATTCCTCTGCCCCTTCTCCAAATCCTTATTATGAAATCTTTCTCATTAGGATAAAGCACAACATCAGCTCCGCCGAGCCCCCGGCCAAGTGTTGAAGTGGCGTCCGAGATCCCCAAGGGCCAAGTCAAGTAACTGTAAGTTTTTATGGGGGTTCTACAAAAGAGCTATCGTGGGGCAAAGTTCATATTCGTGTTTACACACGTGTTTTAAAATGAATACTTTCAAAGTCCCACAGTCCTTTGTTCTATTGCTTTAAGTATATTCTTGTTTTGAAACAACATTGATTCTTTCTTAAAAACGGGGGGGAGGGGGGGGCGCAGTTTGCCATCTTCGCCCTGGGCACCAAATGGCCTTGTCCCAGCCCTGCATTCCGGTCGTGGCGCATCAACCCTATCGGCCTGGTCACGAAGTCATCTTCAAATAAAAAACGTTTCATTTATGATCTCTCCGCGCCTCATATGTCCTCCATCCCCAGTCTTAATTCACTCATTCCGTCTGAGGAATATTCCATGCAATATTCCTCAGTTGACGAGGCCATCCAGTACATTCTTCAAGCAGGTGTCGGGGCTTGGTTGGCCAAGGTAGATATTGCCGACGCTTTTAAGCTGCTTCCAATACACCCGCAGCTTTGGAAGTACTACGGCATCCAGTGGGCAGATAAATTTTATTTTGCCAACCGGCTTACTTTTGGCTCCAAGAGCAGCCCTTGGCTTTTTGAACAGCTTGCTAAAGCCCTGCACTGGATTCTCAACCATCACGGTGGCTTATCCATGGTCGTTCACTACTTGGACGATTTTCTCCTCATTGAAAGGCCCAGTCAGGTCCCTTCCATTCCCCATTCACTTCTGGATATTTTTTCCCGACTCCAGGTCCCCGTGGGCACGGCCAAGACTGAGGGTCCGGCCACTACAGTCACCTTCCTGGGCATTATTCTAGATACCGTTAGAATGGAAGCTAGCCTCCCCAGCGAGAAGTTGCTCAGGATCCGCTCAGCCATCTCCCGGGCAGTCCAGTCTCACTCGCTGACCAGGGCGGAGCTCCAATTCTTGCTGGGGATGCTTAATTTCGCCACCAGAATTATGCCTCAAGGCAGGGCCTTCCTTTCCAGGTTGCTATGTCTCCTGCCCTCGGCCCCGGAACAAGATTCTGTCGTCCATTTGGACAGCCAGGCCATTGCAGATCTCGACATGTGGAGCAGTTTTCTCGCTAACTGGAACGGCATTTCCTTGTTTGTTCCGCAGTGGGATTCCTCTTCCCCCATGGTTTTCTCCGACGCCGCCGATTCCTCTGGGTTCGCTGCCATTTTCAGATCTCATTGGCTGGCTGCCGGATGGCAGCCAGAATTAGCCTCGGACTCTGCAGCTCTAAAATCTTCCCCCCTTTTGGAACTATATCCCATAGTGGCGGCTGCTCAGGCCTGGGGTCACCTCTGGTCTAACTCTTCCGTGACGTTCGTTACGGATAGCCAGACCTTGGTGGACATCGTCAACAAGGGCAGAGCCCAGTCCCTCAGGATCATGGCGTTATTACGCAAGTTAGTGTGGTTATCCCTCCACCATAATTTTCACATGCGCTGCGTACACATCTCAGGCGAGCAGAATAGGGCTGCGGACGCGCTTTCCCGTGCTAACTTTCCAATTTTCTTTCAGGAAATGCCCGACGCGGATCGGTCAGGCACCCCGGTGCCCCAATTCAGCACCCTCATTCTGGTTTAGATTCGCTCTTAGAGGAGGCCATGGGCCTGGTCGCCAAATCGTTGTCACGTAATACGGCGAGGAATTATCAGGCTGGCCTAAGGGCGTTTGATAAATTCTCTAGGAATCATCCGAGGGGTCAACACTCCGAGATCTCCTACATCATGGCCTTCCTGGCCTATTGTCACTCGCATCTCTCTCTGTCGTATGGTACCATCAGACTTTATTTGGCCGGACTTCAACATCACGCTATGCTGGTCAATCCTCGTCACAGGTCCTATTTTTCCATCCAAGCTATTAAAGCCACTCTTCGGGGCATTCAAAAGGAAGGGAAGGGATCCGTGAGCCATAGGCAGCCAGTATCCGGCCAGTTGTTCAGGGATCTCTCCTCGTCATTGGATGGTAATCCTTTTGGGCCCTCCACTAGCCTGATTCTGAAAGCGGCTATGTATCTCGCTTTTTATGGGTTCCTCCGGCCCGGAGAGGTTCTGGCTGGTCCAAATCGAAAAAACCATCCTCTGAAGCAACATCTGTCATGGGGCCAGGGCCATTACACTCTGCTTCTACCCTCCACCAAAACCAATCAGACGGGTCCTCCCTCTGAAATCAAGTTCTACCCGACCTTGAACAATTGGTGCCCAGTTCAAGTGCTGCATCAACTGACAGCACTCATCCAAGGTTCATTGCCCGACAGTCCACTCTTGCCGCATGCAGGCAAGCCTCTCAGCACCTCGCAATTCATCGCTTATATCCGTGCCCTCGCCCAGGGTTTAGGCTATGACCCCAAGGTAATTTCAGGGCACTCATTTCGTATAGGGGCAGCCTCCGCTGCTTCCCGTCATTAGGTGCCGGCTCACGTCATCCGGTCCATGGGGCGGTGGCGATCCTCCTGCTTCTCCAGGTATATACCCAATCCTCAAACCGAGATATCTCATGCCTTTCGTTCTCTGGCTTTGTAATTTGTAAATAAAAGTGTTGTACCTACCTGTTGTTTTTTGCCCCCTTTTCCTCACTGGTGTACCCGCGCCCGTGGCTTCCGGCACAATTCAGCCACTATGTTCAGGGCAGGTTTCTCTGCGTACGCCGACGTTGTCCTAGCCCTGACCATAAATTGTAAGGCTGTTACCAGCCTGCATTTGTGGGAGGGGCGTCTGGCTATTTAGTCACCTTCCCTCCGTTCAGCCAGGCGCCCGAGCCTCACGCCCCTCCCTCCCGCCCTTTTTCTCAGGTTTCCATCAGGTATGCCCCCTTTTCCTCACTGGTGTACCCGCGCCCGTGGCTTCCGGCACAATTCAGCCACTATGTTCAGGGCAGGTTTCTCTGCATACGCCGACGTTGTCCTAGCCCTGACCATAAATAGAATGATAAATCCCCCCTTAGTGCCTTAGAATACAACATACCGTATATTTATATGAACACAATTTCTAAACATTCTAAATTCCTATAAAAGTAAACATGCAACAATCTATGCATCAAATAACTTAATTTGGTAATATAAATGGCATTTAAAATATGTATTTTGAAGCCAGAGTTGCAATCAATACATTTGTACCTACTCCAACTCCACTCACAACAGACTGCAACTCTATGACTTATTTAGTAGAATCCCGATAAAGTTGCTTAATCAAGTGTGGCTTTTGTAGAATTTTTTTTTATGCAGACATAAAATGAGACTTTATAAACTAAACTGCAACTTTTAGATTTCTGCATTCCTAATGATCATAGAATGAAGTCCTTGAAGTTCTTCATAACCTTTGTACTCCTCATTTGCTGCAAGGACAGAACCTTGCTGTATAAGATGATAAACTTAAAAAAATTCAAATAAAGGAGACTGCTGTGACTATAATTAAGTAGGTACATTAAGAAAAAGAGGAATTAAAGATTACATTTTTTAATACAAGCTGCATAGATGTTAACATCATGGCCGTCTGGGGAATTTATTGATTGAGCCATTTGTTAAGAAAATGAGCTTATAATTGGTTTTGAGAGGGTTAGTATCACACGCTATTTTCATTAAGAGTTTCTAATAATGTCCAAACGTAAGAATAAAATAAAATAAGAGTCTTTATCAGTTAATGCAAACCATATATAGTGAAGAAGGTTCATAAGATGTCTACTAAGGTGTCCTCACAAGACCTCATCTACATGAAAGTCGTAGATGATTTCAGCTTTGTAATCCAACAAGAGGACATGTACAGTATCTACTTTTTGGTAAAGAATTAAGTGGGATTTTTTTTTTCTAATATTTCTAGTTATTTTACTTTCTTAGGTTCTTGGCTAAATGCTTATTAGTCGGTAGTCCTGGTTTATGTTGCGTTCTTCAGTTCTGAATTGAAGTTAACATTGATGTTATATTGCTAGTGATAGGCCATCAACTTCTGAGATGAGATACCCACTTTAAGGTGCTTATACACCTTTAATAGACGTTTGCTTGTCCAGCTGACAGCTATGTCTCCTGACACATTCATACATATGGGGCTGAGTGAGCGTGAAATTTAGCATGCCTATTCCTTCTTGTTGGGAGCTCCTCACACATCACATTACATTGTTAGCCCGTCTCACCAAAAATAATGGGTGCCTCCTTTTGCACCTGGTAAGTGACTGCAAAAATCATCTTGATCACTCTCTGGAGGACCCAGCACACCCATGCATTATACAATAATTAGACCACTGATGTAAATAGGCACCATGAAAACCTCCATTTCTGTTCCGCACTTGCACATTTTCAAAGACATACATTCATTGTAAAGTATTCAGACCCTTTCACCTTCTTCATACTTCATGTTAAAGCATTGTGCTAAAATTTAAAAACAAAAATAATATTTTTCCCATCAGTCTGCATTCACTGCCCCATAATGAGAAAGTGAAAATTGAGTTTTACCAATTTTTGCAAGTGCATTAAAAAGGAAAAACTAAACATTGCATGGATATAAGTATTCAGACCCTTTGCTATGGCACTTGAAATTTAGCTCTGGGGCTTCCCATTTCCCTTGAGCATATTTAAGATGTTTCCACACCTTGATTGGATGGCACCTATGATAAATTCAGTTGATTGGATTTGGAAAGATACAGCCCTGTATAGATACAGGAAAGATACAGCCCTCTATATAAGGTCTCACAGTATGTATGCATATCAGAGCAAAAACCAAGCCATGAGGAGGAATGTAGAACTCAGAGACAGGATTGTGTGGAAGCACAGATCTGGAGAAGGGTGCAGCAAACATCTGTTGCACTGAAAGTTTCCAAGAGCACAGTTTGGAACAACAATTTCTCAACTACCGAACTAAGTAATTGGGGGAGAAGGGCCATGGTAAGAGAGGTGACCAAGAACCCAATGGTCACTCTGGCTGAGGTCTAAAGATCCTGAGTGCAGACGGGAGAAACTTCCAGAAGGTCGACCATCACTGCAGCACTCGACCAATCTAGGCTTTATGGCAGAGTGGCCAAAAAGAAGCCTCTCCACAGTAAAAGACACATGAATGTTTTCAAAAAAAGCAACTAAAGGACTCTGACTGTGAGAAACAAGATACTCTGGTCTGATAAAACCAAGATTGAACTTGACATGAACTTTTCATGTCTGAAGGGAAACCAGACACTTCTCATCACCTGCCCAATACCAACCCTACAGTGAATCATGGTAGTGGCAGCATCATGCTGTGGGACAGTGCCTGAGTGCTCTGGAGCTCAGACTGAGTTAAAAGTTTAACCTTTCAATAAGACAATAACCCTAAGACCATAGCTAAGCCAACACAGGAGTCGCTTAGGGACAGCTTTATAAATGTCCTTGAGTGGCCCAGTCAAAGCCCTGACTTGAATCCAATTGAACATCTCTGAAGAGACCTGAAAATGGCTGTCCACCGACAGTTCCCACCTAACCTGGCAGAGCTTGAGAGGATCTGCAGAGAAGAATAGCAGAAAATCCCAAATCCTGATGTACAAACCTTGTGGCATCATACCCAAGAAGACTAGAGGCTGCAATCACTGCCAAATGGGGCTTCAACTAAGTACAGGGTCTGAATACTTATGCCAATGCAAGACTTTAGTTTTTACTTTTCAATAAATTAGCAAAGATTTCTAGCATTCTGTTTTCACTTTCTCATTATTGGGTATTCAGTGCAGAATGATGGGGAAAAAATTCTGTTATTTTAGCACAAGACCACAACCTAACACAATGTGAAAAAAAGAGTCTAAAGACTTTCTGAATGCAGTGTACTGTAGCTCTAAGGGTTGCAGGGGAAACAGTCGCATCAAGCTCCTTGTATCTGAGGGAGTCCAAAAGCCCCTCTGCAAAATAAGAAGACATCAGGATTCAGGGGTGGACTGGGATCTTAAAGTGGCCCTGGAAAAAAATAAAAAATAAAAGTGGCCCCAGATACCACGGTGCAGCACAAAATACTGCCTAAATTTATTAATGCTGAGAGCATCAGATCTTTGTGTACCTGGCTTTTGGCCAAGAGGAGGGTTTAGGTGGCCCTCTGAGCATCGGCACTCCGGGAAATTTCCCTGTAGGGTCTATGGCCAGTCCGCCCCTTTCAGGATTATAATTGGCATATGGTACAGGTTGCTATTACACATTTTACATGGAGCTTCAAGTTACACATCTGTCCCCAACAGGGTGGCAGTGCTTCAGCTCTCATGTAATGGTATAAGATGAACCAAATCTCTTGGTCTCATAGGTAGGAGTGTTTTTATGAAAAAAAAATATCTTGACAGTGGGAAAACCTGATTGAATAGGAGTTCTCAGCTAATTTTAATAATTGTTACCTTGTAGTTATTATTACTACTGATTCTAGTTACAAGGACATTGAAAGTCATCCTGCAATACTGCAATCATTTTCCTTCACTGTTAGAATTTTACAGCTGAGAGGGACAATTTGCGTGAGATCTTTATGCTTCTTCTGGTTTTATAACTTTAGGTGAAATCTACTACAAGATGGATTTGATTTCACTAAATGTTTCAGCTGGCATTACCTGTCTGTCACCGATAACGAATGCTTCCACGGGGGCTCTTTGATTATCCAAGTCTTCTATTTGATTCTCTTTACAGCATCATACTTCACAATAATTTCTGTTTGTTTTTTTATGTTTTACCCTCTGGCAAGTGTTTCATATAATTAAAAAGACTTTGGAACAGTGAGGCTGAATGTAACAGTACAAATGGTCAGGTTCTACTATTAGTATTGATTGGATTTTGTGCTGGGAGCAAACTGCAATTTGTGTTTACCAAAATGTTGTGAAGTTTGAGTTCTTAAAACTGGATAATGACCTCATTATGTGAGTGTATCTTGGAGGCCTCCTGCACAAGACTTCACACAGCCTTAGAATTGTATGTGGTTGTAATACAGCACCCATAGACTTATATGGAGCCCTACTAGACCACCATATGCATGGAGACATATGGAGAGTTTATCTTCAATGTGAATCTATTGTATGATTTATTAGAGATTCATTCTGCCCTATAAAGCATTGCTTTATGTTAAAAGGGTTGTCCAAGTTAAAGAAGGACCCGTCACCTCTCCAGACATGTCTGTTTTGGTAACTACTTGCACTCCACTTGCAGTAACAATCCTGGACCATCTCTAGGTTGTACCATTCCTTTATTATTACTGTTGGAAGTTATGAACGTATTACTAGAAGCAGGGGCGTTGCTAGGTTAAAACATTTGGGGCCTGGGCCCCTGATGTTTTGTCCCAGGCCCCGAATATACTGCCTGCCAGACAGATCCAACTGTAGTGCCATCCTCAGTACGGCAATACAATTGAATCTAGTGCCCTGCAAGATCTGAAGGACCTGTGATGACATCACAGTCCATGTGATCAGTTCTGAATGCATTATAACAGTAGGGGGTGATATAAATACTGGGGCACTTCAGCACTCTGTGTACTAAATTCCCTAGAGATTCGGCTAAAGTTCTTATCCGCTGTATTTAGGATCATAATCCCTAACAAGCAGAGCAAAGAGGAGGATGAGGCAGCTCTTTACCTCAGTGATGTGAAGTAACTTGTCCTGCTGTGTGATTAGGACAGGTTTTGTGTGTACTAATCGGATGGTGGCCATTTGGTTTCCCCTGATGATTGCTCCCTAGACAAAATGAGCCATTATAAATAATGAAAGGTATTTGGGAATATATTTATCATAAAGTAATATTTAAGTATTTTCATTTTCTTAATTTCCGGAGAACCCATTTAAGTAGAGATGAGTGAAGTATTGAAAAAATTAGATTTGGTTGTTTTGCCGAAATTTACAAAAAAATCTGCTTTGTGATGAATTACTGTGCCGCCCCCTGTCATTGTACCCCACAGATGCCGCGTTCACAGCTGATCGCGGCATCAGACTGTAAAAATACAGTGTAGTAAAAAAACTAAAACAAAAAAAAAGCATACTTACCTCCTCCATTCGATTGCAAAGAGTCGGCCGCTGCCATCTTGATTGAAGATCTAGCGCGAAACGTTACCATGCATGGGATTTCGTGCAAGATCTTCAATCAAGATGGCGGTGGCAGGCTCTTCGCGCTCAAACGGAAGAGGTAAGCATGATTTCTTTTATTTTTTACTGCCATTCTGGGAAAATCAATTTGCTATCACAAAGCAAGAGGAAAATCAGCTTTATGGTGAACCGAATTTTCCCTGAAATTCGGATCAAAGTCCACTTAACACTAATGTTAAAAGAAAATACCAGACTTTTTTAATGGCTTTTGTGTCGTGATATCATGGTGAGACGTGATATCAGACTCGAGACTAGATGTGCTAAATCTGTATACGTCGGATTTGCTGTCGCATGCATTTGTTATTTGAATGCCACAGATCTCACCATGGATTATCCCCATGGGGAAATTTCCCTTTGAAATCCATATAGGCTGCAACTTCTCATTCTGCTCTGTGGTCATATCACTGGGAGATTGTGGTGTTCAAAATCGGATCATAATGTCCCCTCTGCCGATCATATGATGTCTCCTCTGACCCCCCACTTCCACCACCTTTGCCCTGTCCCCTTAGACAGAGTAGGCACTGAGGCATACAGGACACCTGCATTACAGAAAATAGGCAATTTTAACAACTGACTCATGCCTTCCACATAAGGAGGAAGAGGAGACTACATAATCCGCAGATGGAATATCTTACTAAGGGCTCATGCATACGACCGTTTGCATTTTGCGGTTTGCAAAAACGGATCCGCAGAGAATACGGATGACGTCCGTGAGCATTCCGTATTTTGTGGAACAGAACAGCTGGCCCCTAATAGAACAGTCCTATCCTTGTCCATAATGCAGACAATAATAGGACATGTTCTATTTTTTTCCAGAACGGAAATATTGATATACGGAAACGGAATGCACACGGAGTAACTGGAAATGAATAGTTCCGTACACGGTCGGCAAAAAAACTGAACGGACACGGAAAGAATATACGTTCGTGTGCATGAGCCCTAACACAGTAAAAGCCAGAATTTGTTCCTAATTGTAAACAATAAAAATCGGTAGTACATGATAATCTCTTTCTAACAAAGCTAGAACCAGCCCTGTACCTCACATGGATCCAGAGATCTCCCCATTCATTGCTTTTATTGCTCTGCTAGATTTATTTTGTTCTGGTAGTTCAGGGGACGTGTCCTTTCTGAAGGGGCATATCCTTTCTGTTCCCTGTAACTGTCACATCTTTTAAAAGTAGATAGAGCTGATGGCAGCTGAAGGATAAAACTGAGCATGTGCGACCACCTAAGCCAAGGGCACAGAGAAATAAGGAAAAGACCAAACAGCAGGTGGCACTATACAGATTTTATTGAATAAGTCGATGACTATACAAAATTTTTATTTGCATCCAATTAGAAAAGTAATCAGATCCAGATGCTGTTTTGATGTAATGTAACAAAATGTATGAATATGCAAATGAGGTACATTATAAAATATAGTAAAGAGGTTGCTTAGTTTCAAATGCCCCAGTAGGGAGTTGTAAGCTAATACAGGGATATCCCCCAGTCAGGGATAATAAGAGCGCCTCTAAAGAGTGTCTCTCGCTCTGGAGGACCCAGCATAAAGACATCTAATTAGTGTCTGTTTAATGCCTCGTTTGCCCTGTGGAGGAGCTGCAGGGGAAATGAACACCTACTGCAGGGTTATACCACAAACGGACGCTAATCTCTGGGACACTTTGCCAAAAGCTTAAAGGGAACCTGTCACCGGGATTTTGTGTATAGAGCTGAGGACATGTGTTGCTAGATGGCCGCTAGCACATCTGCAATACCCAGTCCCCATAGCTCTGTGTGCTTTTATTGTGTAAAAAAAAACGATTTGATACATTTGCAAATTAACCTGAGATGGGTCCTGTTCCTGACTCATCTCATGTACAGGACTCATCTCAGGGACAGGACTCATCTCAGGTTAATTTGCATATGTTTTAAATCAGGTTTTTTTACACAATAAAAACACACAGAGCTATGGGGACTGGGTATTGCAGATGTGCTAGCGGCCATCTAGTAACCCATGTCCTCAGCTCTATACCCAAAATCACGGTGACAGGTTCCCTTTAACAAACATGGACCCTTCTGACAAAAGGGACGGTCCAAAAGTTATAACTACTGGACGTGCTCCTTTACCGCGCCATTGCCACTTTCACGTATTCTGTTTCTTTAAAGCTCTGAAGCAGGTTAGTGCACACAAAGTGTGGATCTCCTCAAGCTGCATTTCAGAAAGTGTCCTCAATCAATTCAGCTCAATGCGTGATGACATTTTATACCTACAAATGAGACGTGCCTGGAATTTAAGTCATTACTTAAAGATTTTCCAGGAACACGCAGAGAAGTTGAAACATGCCTTCCACTCTTCTAATGAATATTCTCCCGGATCTGTTATTTTCTTATCGTTACCAGCAATTTGTAGACAAGACAAGTAAGTGACAAGACACCGTAACAAGTGACCATTTTTTTATTTATTTTACAAATAGGGCACTTAAAGGGTATCTTTCACCGCAATCTCGGACCGTTAATTGCAGTAAAAGATGAGAAGTCCAGCAGATAAGGAGTCCATCATTATTTTTTATTTCCCTACTGCCCACTGTTCCCTCGCTGTCAACGATCAGAGAAATACACATTCAGGACTGCTGTGCTTACACAATGGAGAGGACTCCTGCCTGCGTGCGCAGCAGTCCTGACAATTCTCAGCAGTTCTGACAATTAGAGATTAGCAAAATATTTTTAAAAAAATGGATTCGGCTGCTTCGCCAAATTTTAAAAATAAATTCGCTTTGTGACGAATTACTTCATCACAAAGAGCATTTCTTTGTAAGTAAGTGGGTGCAATGACGGGGGGCGGCGCGATTGCTGCTCCCTGTCATTGTACCCCTCAGATGCTGCATTCATAGCTGATCGCACCATCTGATAGCAAGTGTAAAATTTTAAAACTTAAAAAACAGGAAAAAGCAGCTCTTACCTGTTCCACCTGTTGTGAGCTCGGATTACAGCCTGGACACGGCTGTGTTAAAACTGAAGAAATAGGTATGAAATCCAGCTCTTGACAAACAAGTGGTTCTTTATTTGCGGTGCGGTAAATATTTCCAACAGACAAACGCAAAAGTACGTCTACGCGTTTCGGACCCTTGTATTCCGGTCCTTAGTCATGAATAAGGACTGGAATACAAGGGTCCGAAACGCGTAGACGTACTTTTGCGTTTGTCTGTTGGAAGTTTTTACCTCACCACGAATAAAGAACCACTTGTTTGTCAAGAGCTGGATTTCGTACCTATTTCTTAAAATTTTAAAACAATTAATAAAATCATACTTACCTCATCCATTTGATCGCGAAGAGAAGGCTGCCGACATCTTGATTGAAGATCTCCTGTGAAATATTGTGCGGCCCATGATGACGTCGACCGTCGTGGTGACGTCATACGTCACCGTGCGTGGGATTTCTTCCAAGATCTTCAATCAAGCCGGCTCTTTGCGCTCAAATGGATGAGGTAAGAATGATTATTTTTAACAGCCATTCAGGGAAAATTGATTCGCTACCACTAAGCACGAGGAAATTCAGCTTCGTGGTGAATCGAATTTCCCCTGAAATTTGGATGGAATTTCACTTCATGGAGTTCGATTCGCTCAACACTACTGACAATGAATTTCGGCGCAACTTTTAACGCTGACAGCTGGCAAGAGGGGCAGTAGGAAAATAAAAAAAATAGTGATCTGGACTCCTTATTTGTAATACCGCTCATGTATTACTCCCCAAGATCGTGGTGACAGATTCTCTTTAAAGAAGAACTGACCCTAAATTAGATCATATGTTAGATTGAAGACATTAACCCCCGATTTTAACATTAAAGGGGTTTTCTGGGCTACACATATAGATGACCTATCCTCAGTTTGGTTGGGGTCTAACACCCGACACCTTCCCTGTTTAGCTGTTTCATGCAGCGACAACACCAGACACTATACAGCAAGAATCAGCAACCTTCGGCACTCCAGCTGCTGTGAAACTACAACTCCCAGCATGTAAACTGCTCTCCTGTTCTTTTAACTCCCATACAATTGAATGAAGCATCCTGGGAGTTGTAGTTTCAGAACAGCAGGAGTGTTGGAGGTTTGCTGATCCCCGCTATACAGTGTACATAGCTGGAGGCTATGCTTGGGTACACCAAAGATAAGTGGGCACTAATTAAATTTGGCAACGGGCACCATCTAAAGTACGCCCACGTCTGACCTTCTCCACATGGGCATCATCTGGGCTGTGTTTATCAGAAAAGAGTGAACCTGTCATTGAATTGCTACTAGATGTGATTGTATATCACCATACGTGTATATATTGTATTTCAGAAAAAAAATGGCATCAGAGTCATTCTGTCAGAACAAGGGCGTGTAACGCTCTTTCATTTAGTGGCAGGGGCAATATTTGAATTTGCGGTATTTCAAGAATTCGCCGTTATTTTCTTGATTGCGAAAATCGGCAATGTAATATGCGCGTAATGCACGCTAAATACAGGCGTGGGTCGCTTTTGCTACATTTTCGCAATACGCGCAACTTCACATTTTAGCAGGTCTGACTACATATTAGTGATTGGTGCACTAAGTATTGTTGTGAACTTGTGACATCACAGCACTATGTCTGTACCATGTACTGTATGTATGGACAGCAGAACCTATCAGCTACACTATATCACTATCTCCCACTAACTATCTGTATTATATATATAAGCTAACTAACTAACTATCTAATGTAATGACACAGCAATGCACAGAGCACAGTAATAACACTGCTGTCTCTCTCAGAACTCCATAAAACTACAGAAAATGGCTGCTGGGGAGGTTCTTATATAGTAAGGGGTAGGCAACTTTCCTATTGGTTGCTAGGGATGTTGCTAAGCTCAGACAAAGACATTGCAGCCTTCTCATTGGCCCACAAGCAAGAAGCAGGGAGGGACCATTGGTTCAGATAAAAAAAAAAAGTCTACAATATTCGCGAATACGAATATATAGCACTATATTCTAAATCTTGGTGAATTCTAGAAGTGGCGATATTTGCAATTTGAATATTTGCGCCTAACACTACTTTCGATGAGTTTGAATTGCTTTCCTTAAAGGGGTTGGCCACTTTCTGGTCACTGTTGATCAATGTGTTTGTGAGATGACTATATGACACTTGAAATTCTGCTCCATTTTCTATATTTCATAAGGTATGGCCCCTTGTTCGCCAAGTCTTTTGCGTTGTCCACACAGAAGTCCTGTCCATAAGATGGCCGCTGATGGAGGGCCATGTGAACAGGTAAATCTCAACCATGTGATGTCTCCTCCATTCAAACACCTGCAATAAACTCCCAAGAGAACAAGTACAGATGGCAGGTACGGTGTATTTCAATGGAGGAGACATCACATGGAGGTGATTTGCTTGGTCACATGACCTTCCATCAGTGGCCATTTTATGGACTAGTTTAGAGCGAATCGAAGTGCACAAATTTCGATTCGCCACAAAGCCGAATTTCCTTGTGCTTCGTGGTAGCAAATCGATTTAACCTGAAATAGTGTAAAAAAAAACAATAAAAGCTGATACTTACCTGATCCATTTGATCGCAACGGGATGGCCGCCACCATCTTGGTTGACGATGTCTGCCAATATCCTGTGCGCTGTGATGTATGATGTCACCACGCCAGCCGGTGTGATGACATCATCATAGGCCGCACAAGATTTTGCCCCAGATCTTCAAACAAGATGGAGGTAGCTGGCCCGTCGCGAGCAAATGGATCAGGTAAGTATGATTTTTTTTTTTTTTTTTCATTTGATGCTCTGTTGTTTATATCAGATGTCACGGCATATGAGAGGTAGAATGACTGGGGGCGGCGCAATCGCCGCTCACTGTCATTGCACCCACTACTTACAAAGAAATGCACTTCGTGGAAAAGTAATTTATCTTAAAGCTAATTTTATTTTGTAAAATTCATCGAACCAGCCAAATCGAACTTTTCAACAAATCGCTCATTCTCTAGACAAGACCTCTGTGTGGACGATACAAAAAACTTGGCAAACAAGGAGACATATCTTATGAAATATAGAAAATGGAGAAGAATTTTAACCAAGGCTATATCAGTAAGTGCCATACAATCATCTCACAAACAGTAACCAGAAAGTGGACAACCCCTTTAAATATTTCTGTAATAGTAGTTGCTGAGAAAAAACAACCTCTGCTTTTCACCTGGGGCTAAAAATGAATTTGATGGCCTAAATCTTTGTTAGAAATGGTCTGCACAAATTCATACTGATGCTGTATGGGTAGACATCTGGTTGTCATGGAAACTGTAGTGCGGTTTTTAATTCCACTTGGTGAGTAATGTTAACACAACAATGACGCTGCATTCCTGCAAGTATCTTTCATTACATGTCACATTGCAACTAAATGTACAACACGGGCGTCCCAACCTGTCACTCCGATTCACTACCGAGTATTACCGGGACTGTCAAAGAAAGCCACATTTACATTCATTTATTTCATAGCTGTATCTCATTCTCGCAATCTTAGATTTGTTACATGCAGAGAAATTACTGGATTAGGATCTGTGTACATTTTTTTTGTCCGCTTTTCTTTTTCATTAGAGGAGCAGAAACATACAGTAGAAAAATGGAGACCCAGGTATGGCAATGGTGTCCAAAGGTCCCATCTGAAATACAATGGTGCCCATTTTTGGGTCTGACATTTTTACGGGAACAGTATTGCTGCACGCCGCCCCATTCTTCCCATTTAACATACGCCTCAAAACCGAAGCTACAACTCTGCAACAGGTCCACCGGTCCCCATTGATGTACAGTATTATGGGGGTTCATCAAGGTGCCATCATGATTTACATTATTATGTTGGCAAGAATAATGCTGGATGACTACTGGCATTGCCCTCTACAGCAGTGTGAACATAACCTTTGGTGAGCTGCTCACAAGTAGGCCTAGTCTAGGGAACTTTCATCATTGAGAGCAAAATCTGCCAGAAAAGCAACTGAACTGAGAGAATACCCCTGAGAGAAGGAAAACAGACATTTATAGATTGCTTTATAGAAATTTATGGCAACAGACTTAACTGCATGGGGAAAGGGCTAATCTCCTTCGGCACCCACCACATTTTTGAGACGGACTGGCCATCCGGATCTAAGTTCTGCACCCTGCAGACTGGGCATTGCAGAAAGTATTAATGAGAAAAGAATTGAACGCTTGTGGTTATTTGGTAAGGCTGTGAAGTGACTTGGCAGGATTACTAACCAACCTTACTAAGATCGTTGCCACCTCCTATATACAACGTTTGGGAGAGTATTGCCATTTTATATACCTCAGAACTGTGCCTATTAATTGCACTTGTACTACAAACCTCCATCATCCATTCAGTAAAGAGAGACTTTTTTTTATTTTAACCAAAAGGGCCTTATCATTGACTCCACCATCCTTGTGCTGGCCCCTACGTCTGCCCTCCTGCCTTGCACCCATCCACCTAACATCAAGGGCACCCAAACCACCACCAGGCAGGACCCCACAGGAGCCCGTGTTGATCCCAAAGGGAAAAAAAGATGCACCCTCTTATCACTGCATGGCCAAGGGAATGCCAAGGTGAAGACTGCTACCATGAGAGCTACCTTCCCCATCACTATCAGTACCACAACCACCCTTCTCCTCTTGCTCTCCCCTCCTGGGCTTGCTGCATTATAAGCACATTATATCGGACATGGTATTTAAAGGGGTTGTCCAGGATCTGAAAAAAACATGGCTGCTTTCTTTCAGCAACTTCACCATACCTGTCAAAAGGTTCTGTTTGATGTCGTAGTTCAGCTCCATTTAGGTGAATAGGGCTGAGTTGCAATGCCACCACGGTTGCCAACCAGATTTTTTCTTTTTTCTGGACAACTTTTCTCAAAATCACGGGCAGACAATATTTTTTATGGACAAATTGGAAAACCATAATGAATAATAAAGATTATAAGTAATACATTTCTATAGCTCAATATACTGATAAACCTCATTACAGCATTTACTATGAACTTTAACATGATGATAATTACCACCAAAATAATCTAGTCAAGTACCGCCAGCCTAAAAAGAAAAACAAATCAAATTTTTTTTTATAGACACAATAAAAAAATCGCCAATTTTTACAGACTGTCCAGAAATTTCTGGACGGTTGGTAACCCTGAATAGCACACACAATCTGTGAATAGGTGTGGCGCTATTTTTGGAAGAACACAACTGGAGATGAGCAAAGTATCGAAAAATTTGATTCGCCTGCTTTACTGAATTTTACAAAAAAAATTCACTTCATGACGAATTACTTTGTCACAAAGTGCATTTCTTTGTAAGTAGTGGGTGCAATGACAGGGAGCGGCGATTGCGCCACCCCTCCCCCCTCCCTTTACCCCTCAGATGCCATGTTCATCGCTGATCGCGGTATCTGACAGCAATAATACAGTGTAAATTATTTTTAAAAATTTCTAAAATCATACTTACCTGATCCATTTGATCACTAAGAGCCATCTTGATTGAAGAACTAGTGCAAAATCTTGCTCTGCCCGTGATGACATCATACGTCACAGCATACAAGATTTCATGTGAGATCTTCAATCAAAATAGCGAAGGCCGTCTCTTCTCACTCAAACAGATGAGATAAGTATGATTTCTTTTATTTTTTACTGCCATTCAGGGAAAATCGATTCGTAGTCACGAGGCATGAGGAAGTTCAGCTTTGTGGTGAATTGAATTTTCCCTGAACTTTCCCTGAATTTTCCGTGAACTTCGATTCGCTCAACACTAAACGCAGCCATATTTTTATAATCCTAGACAATCCCTTTAAGAGGTAGTCACTCTAACATCACATTGTCTAAGGGAGAATATGTCATTTATATGGCACTATACAGCAGTGCCATATGGTGGTACTAAGCCTACCTATGGCTCCTTAGTGCCAAGCCGCAGGGACTTTATATAACATCATATAGGCTCTGTGCATATGGGTCTGTCTTGGGCAAGGGGCATTCCTATGTAAAGCGTAGTATAAAGGTATATAATAGTAATAATCATAGAGTATACATGGACTTTCGTACAAGTCAGGACCAAAGTAAGGAAAACCCTCCTGTTAATACGGAAGCATCCAGTTAAAACATAACTAAACGTACTGGCTGCGTTAATCCTTCACATATGACATTTCTAGTAAATGATGTAGTTCTCTGACAATGCGTTCCCCAGGGACGTGACCCTGTGTACAGGATGACATTTGACTAACGGCGCCTTTCTCTCTAGAGTCAGCGGCAAATTCATATCTGCTCATTTGTAGTGAGTGCTGCTTTATCCTTGCTTTCCCCAATGGCCATGCACTAAAGAGTGTGAAACAACAGTCCATTTTATTAACTTTATCCTTGTAGTATGTGGTTTATGTTATGGAAGAAATAGATATAGAGTGTAAGAAATAAGAAGAGTCAAAGGTTCAGCATTTCCATAAGTGTTCCTAGTCAACTAGTGATAATGTAATAGACCACTATATAGTGAGCTGAAAACCTCAGGTAGTATCCTCCCCTGGCTGCATGGGGCGCTATTCAAGCAGATAATATATACAGTCTATCCCTGGACTCTCAGATTTTTAAATAGAATGTATCATCGGGGCCAGACATACCATATGTGCAACCTGTAAATATGGTTAAACTTTCGGTGAATCCACATTTTAGAACATCCCAAATAGACATTATGTTGCATGCAAAAAAAAAAAAATCAATGCAAATTCCGATATAAAATTAAAATCCTATGTTAACAGATTGGCTTTTCCAAAGTTATATTGTCAAGTTAGAATATGGAATGGCAGAAAATGGAAAAGCACTGAGACCCCAAGTATAATAGAATGAACCTCACTAAATTTTGCAGTCTGAAAAATGGTCCCACAAGAATAGAAGCGTTGTACATAAACGTCTCAGGTCTCTAGGGTGTACCGTTCTTGAGATATTCCCCCAAAATATATCAGCCAATAGAAGCTTGTAGGTCCTTCACTAATATCCTAAAGCCCCAAGCACATGACCATATGGCCGCTGTGCCCATGTGAACCCTGCATCGTGGTGCAGACCGATTGATTTGAATGGACCCTCAGGAGCAGGAGTATCGTACAGGCGCAGGCACTCAGCGATACTGCGCCTGCGCGGGATTTCGGAGGCCAAGAGAGGAGGAAGCAAGGACGGTGCAGTGAATAAATTAAATGACGTAGTGGAGGGGGCGGCGCCGTTCGGCTCCGATGTGGGAGTACATTTATTTCTTAGGAGGCGTGCTGGGCTTGGAAGAAAGGCGGGCTGGGCACTGCAGGGGGCGTCACTGGGCACTAGAGCAGAGTAATAACGCCCCTCTGGGCACCTTGAGACTTAGATTGCATATCAGAAAAATCGCTTTTTCATCTGAATGAAAAGTTGAATAAAAAAAAGAGGACACATGCAGGAATGAAGGTTCTTTATTGCACATTGCTATGTTAACGGTTTTATATGGTCAAAATAGGTGACAGATTCACTGCAAAGCCGAATTTCCTCGTGCTTTGTGGTAATGAATCAATTTTCGCTAAAAAGGCAGTAAAAAAAATTCATACTCACCTCATCTATTTGAGCGCAAAGAGTCCCGCGCAACCATCTTGATTGAAGATGCCGCGCAAAATCTCATGCGCGGTGACATATGACATCACCACGTTGGCCAGTGTGATAATGTCATCACGCACCTGGTGAGATTTTGCACTGGATCTTTAATCAAGATGGCTATGGCGAACTCTTAGCAAGCAAATGTATAAGGTATTTTTTTTTAACAGATTAACCCCTGACAGCCCTCAATGGTCATCTCAGATGCAGCGATCAGCGATGAATGCGGCATCTGAGGGGTTCAATGATAGGAGGTGGCACCATCACCGTTCCCTGTCATTGCATCTCCTCACTAAGAAATGCGCTTCATGACAAAGTAATTTGTAACAAAGCAAATTTCTTTGTGAAATTCGGCGAAGCAGTTAATCGAAGTTTTGAGATTACACCCACTCTTCTACTTTGGGAAATTAAAGATTTTTCTTCTTTTTTTTTTTGCAAAATTAAAAACACCAGATATTGAATAAAAATGTTTGTTATAAATAATATGTTGCCATTTTGTGATAATTTCCTTTTGAATTTGGTAATATGGATATCTCTTTTTACCGCTAGAATCAAAAAGGCTGGACAAACACTTGCTTGTCTCCACGGTACAACAAGTTTCCTTTACTTTGCTACAACTAAAATGACCGTGTGGTGGATTTAAAGGATGTATTACCGTGAATTCTGAGATTGGGGAATAAATAGACTTAACATGACTTAGGTGCATAAAAATTCACTAAACTATGATAAAAGCCATACATGTATACACAAGATAAAATACATACAGAGTAAAGTAAGTAACAGTCACCAAAGCCATGATGGACCATTTCCCAACATGGCACCTGGCCGACACCCATATGAGACAAAGAGAGGTGGTGGTAATAAGACACAACTTATGCTGCTGATGTCCTAAATGGAACTGAACTAGATGTTTTCTAGCCTCCTGGTCTCTTCTAAAGGTCTTCAGCATACAGAAGCATGTACGCTTACTTCAGACCTCAGGAACGCAGCCAAGTACCAGGTTCCACTAACCAACTACATTAAAAGGAATTAAAGGGGGAAAAAAAATCTATAAATACCCTGCTGCACAAAGGAATAAAAATGCTTGGCCATGGAGTTTCCAACTCCATTAGATTTTTTACATGACAATGGTATAAAATATCAAAAGGAGTAACACTGTAGCTATCCCCTGCTGCCCCATGCTGGTCCCTCCCTTGTCTCCGTCCATGGTGTATCAACACATGACCTCTACAGCCAACCATTAGCTGTAGCGGTGATGTGTCCACACCACTAAGGTAAAAACTAGGGGTAGTAATTGACTGCAAAAATCACGTGAAACGACTGGAACAGGTTGCTCAGAGACCAGGAAGAAACCAGGGAGGCTTTAGCAGGGAATTGGTAAGATGAATGTTACTCCTTTTGCTAAATTACCATATATCACTGGATTGGAAAACTCCTTTAAAGTCTTTTCTGCTGCGATTGAGGTGCTTAGGATGTTCATCAAGGACAATACTGGAGACCATATCTTGGATGTCCTATGTTTTCAGTTTCAGTTCTCTATTGTTGAATAATGTTGTAGTAAGAACCCATAGAAGTGTAATGAGACTTACCATACAATACATCTGCCTCCAATTTTTTACAGAGGCATACAGAATTTTTGTGCCAGACTCCACCTGCTATTTTGGAGATATTGCCCTCTAGGTGCAACGCTCTGTTTTAATATGGAGTCCATAGGGACTCAATGTGCATGCTCCATGTTCATGTCTCCTCCACTTAACAAGTGGCAGTATAATTGCTTGTGCATTGCCTTCATAGCCCGCAGCCACATTTGCAAAAATCAAAGCTTAGTGTCTTGCCGATTAAAATCATTACCAGCAAAAGCAGCGTCACGTATCCCACACCGCCGACCTCCAGTCACGCATGTTTGTCATGTTTGGCTGAGATCGCCTTACTGCGTGACTTTCTTTTTGAACCCCCTTATTTAATTTACCCATAAAAGACTTTCCGTTTCTCTCCTTCCTTCGACTCCAGTGACTCCCTCCACGGCTATTCTTATGGAAAAATGAAACAATTACAGGAGGTGCAGTTTAATTTGCTCGCTGACCTACTGTGTTGTGTGTACATGCTGCCCTTGGAGAGAGAAATTCTTGGCCATGAAGGGAGCAGGAGTCAACAGTTAATAACTTAATGGTCCAATTAAATTTGTGTTGGATACTTAATTAAACCATCAAGTGTGGTTTGTTGATGGGAAATTATCGTGTTGCGGGGTTTTCTGGACACAGAGAATGCAAAAGCAGTTTTTTTGTGACTCCTTTTTTATGGTTCTGTAAAGAAGAGTTATCATGAAGCCTTTGATAAGACATGCCATGAAGAATATGAAACAAATATTATGTTAAATATTGTATTTTTTAACTTAAGTGACAAGAAAATGTTGAATCTCAATTATACATTCACCATTATTCGGGTGCACATAACTAGTGTGTAACTTTTACAGTTAATTTGTGGCATGTATTTTCTGGTTTCATATGGGCATCTTCTAGGAAAGAAGGTTTTACACCATCAAAGAAGAGGATTACTATAAAGGGATTCTGTCACCAGGTTTCACCCCTGTCAGCTAAACATATGCTGATGTTCAGGGCCTCATAAGGATTCCTAATGTGGGCTTCTAAATGTGATCCGTAGCCTTATTTTGCTAAAAAAACTGGTTTTACTAACCTGTCACTCAAAGAAATGAGGTGCCCAAGGGGATGTCAAGGGATGCAAGGTGCCGGCCGCACCCACCGCCGTTCGTGCCCAGCGCCACCTTTCCAGACTTCTGCACCGCCTCCTAATCCTCTGTGCCGCCTCTCGCTCTCCCTCCATCCCCCCTCCTCCCTCCTCCTGCTGTAAGATCTCGCGCGTGCGCACAGGGCTCTGCCTGATGCGCCCGTGCGGACTTCTCGATTTGGCTTCTTAAAGCGAAGTGCTCATGCACCGGCACTTCGCTCAACCCAGGTATGACCTGCACTCTGGCGCCAGCCTCTCAGAGCCCTGTGAGCACGCGCGATATCTTACAGCAGGAGGAGGGGGGAGGGAGGGAGAGCGAGAGGCGGCACAGAGGATTAGGAGGCGGTTCAGAAGTCTGGAAAGGCGGCGCTGGGCACGAACGGCGGTGGGTGCGGCCGGCACCTTGCATCCCTTGACATCCCCTTGGGCACCTTATTTCTTTGAGTGACTGTTTTTTAGCAAAATAAGGCTACGGATCACATTTAGAAGCCCACATTAGGAATCCTGATGAGGCCCTGAACATCAGCATATGTTTAGCTGACAGGGGTGAAACCTGGTGACAGAATCCCTTTAAGAGCACTAAGACTATGGGGCTGTCTGCTAGGAAGTTTTTTGGTGCTCCAAGGGGGTACCACCTTTGCCTAGAGGAAAAACACATAATTTACTGTAAAAACAGGAAGACTATGACATTTTTTGCTAGGGGAAGTTTTTTGGGTGTTCCATGGGGACATTACCTACATCTAGAGGAAAGAAGGTGTGTACAACATCAAAGAGGATTCTTTACTGTAAGAGCAGCAAGACTATGGAACAGTCTGCTGTGGAAGTTTCTTGGTGTTCCATGGGGACATCACCTACATCTAGAGGAAAGAAGGTTCGTACAACATCAAAGACGATTCTTTACTGTAAGAGCAGTGAATTTATGCAACTGTCTGCTAGGGGAAGTTTCTTAGTGAATTCACTACAATAGTTTAGAAGGGGCCTAGATACCTTTCTCATGTGTAATAAAATGTTCACTTAAGATGGTGAAAATTGGATCTCTTACCCAACTGATGGAAGAGAGAGAAAATTAAGATCCCTCTATTAGAGCATCTCAGCAATGTACAGAAAAAAAGGACTTAATATTTTTAATAAAGACCAATTGGAAAAAAATATTTTTACCTCATAATTAGAGTTGAGGGAAGCGAGCTTCGGATGCTTAATCCGAAGTCGCTTCATTCAAAATTTCAGAATAATACTGTACGAAGATTTGTGCCCATACAGTATAAGAATGTATGGGCTCCGATGAGCCGAAGTAAGTTATTCATGAAGTTGCGCATGACTTAGGCTACTTTCACACTAGCGTTTTGGCTTTCCGTTTGTGAGATCCGTTTAGGGGTCTCATAAACGGTCCAAAACGGATCAGTTTTGCCCTAATGCATTCTGAATGGAAAAGGATCCGCTCAGAATGCATCAGTTTGCCTCCATTCAGTCACCATTCTGCTCTGGAGGCCGACACCAAAACTCGGCCTACAGTGTTTTGTTGTCCGCCTGATTAAGTAGAGCCAAACAGATGCGTCCTGGCACAAAATGTAAGTCAATGTGGACGGATCCGTTTTCTCTGACACAATCTGGCACAATAGAAAACGGATTCGTCCCCCATTGACTTTCAATAGTGTTCAAGACGTCATGGCTATAGAAAACATAATACAACCGGATCCGTTCATGACGGATACATGCGGTTGTATTATTGTAATGGAAGCGTTTTTGCAGATCCATGACGGATCCGCAAAAAAACGCTAGTGTGAAAGTAGCCATAGTTGAATAACTTCGGTAGTTGATTTTTAAAGTGGAAAGCCACTTTAAAACTTGAAACCAAACTCTGCTTTGGTTCCAACTAGTACCTCGGAACCGAAGCTGAGTTCCTTGTTTTAGAGTGGTTTTCCACTTAAAAAATGAACTACCGAAGTTATTCAACAAAGTCACGCGCGACTTCATGAATAACTTACTTCAGCTCATCGGAGCCCATACATTCTTATACTGTACGGAGACGAATCTTCTTACAGTATTATTCTGAAGTTTTGAACAAAGCGACTTCAGATTAAGCATCCGAAGCTCTCTTCGCTCAACTCTATTCATAAAGAGTACATTGCAATTAGATGAGCTAATCGAAGCTCACAAAGTGGAAATCGATCCGAATTTTAGGAAAAATTTGATTCGCTCCGAAGCCGAATTTCCTTGCGCTTCGTGGTAACGAATCACATTTTTTCCTAAAATGGCTGCTGCATGTGTGAGGACATGGAGAAAGGAACTCTGGGAAGGCGGGATCACCCATAATGCCATGCATACAGCCAATCAGCAGCCAGCCCTGTGATATCACAGCCCTATAACTAGCGGCAGCCATCTTAGATTCTGCCATTTACCAGTGTACTTAGTGCAGGGAGAGATGTCTTCAGGCGCTAGTGACAGTGATAGGAAAGACTTGATTGTGGTGAAAAAAATGATTTATAAAAGCAGGGAAAGGATAGGGAGGAATCATTCCACAGCATTTATGTAGAACAGGGTTCTAGATAACAGGAGGTTACAGCCTGGGTATTAGGAACAATCCTTTTACACCTTGCTGCACTGACTGGGGATCCAAATTGCCATTATACAGCTCTGTAATTCCAGCAAACCGTTCTTGTTATTGGGGTGCAAGTGCTGTTTGATACAGCCATTAACAGGGTTTATTAGAAGGAAATATTTCTACAGTACCTCTTATTTGACCTAATGTGGTGCAGTCTTGTGAAGCCCTTTTTGCCGTGTATTAGTGGCAAAAGAAAAATATATTTGCCCTTGTGCGGTGCAGTGATATAATCTAAAGCCCTGTTTGCCTTGTATTAGTGGCGAAATTAAAATATATTTGCCGTTCTGCATTGCACTGAAAAAAAGTCGCCACCAAAAAAAAATAAGATTCTCAATGGGGTTAAGGTCTGGACTCTGTGGTGGCCAATCCATTTGAGCCCGATGAATCCTGGCATTGTCATCTTGGAATATGCCCATGCCATCAGGGAAGAACAAATCCATTGATGGAATAACCTGGTCATTCAGTATGTTCAGGTAGTCCGCTGACCTCATTCTTGGAGCACATACTGTTGCTGAACCTAGACCTGACCAACTGCAGCAACCCCAGATCATAGCACTGCCCCCACAGGCTTGTACAGTAGGCACTAGGCATGATGGGTGCATCACTTCATCTGCTTCTCTTCTTACCCTGATGCGGCCATCACTCTGGAACAGGGTAAATCTTGACTCATCAGACCATATGACCTTATTCTATTGCTCCAGAGTCCAATCTTTATGCTCCCTAGCAAATTGAAGCCTTTATGTTCTGGTTTGCCTCACTGATTAGTGGTTTTCTTATGGCTACACAGCTGTTCAGTCCCAATCCCTTGAGTTCCCTTCACATTGTGCGTGTGGAAATGTTCTTACTTTCACTATTAAACATAGCCCTGAGTTCTACTGTTGTTTTTCTTCGATTGATTTCACAAAACGTTTAGGTGATCGCCGATCACGATCATTCAGGATTATTTTCCCGCCACATTTCTTCCTCGAATACGACGTTTCCACACTATCCTTCCAGTTTTTAATAATGCGTTGGACAGTTCTTAACCCAATTTTAATAGTTTCTGCAATCTCCTTAGATGTTTTCTCTGCTTGATGCATGCCAATGATTTGACCCTTCACAAACAGACTAACATCTTTTCCACGAACTATTTGCTTAGTTAAATCCAGGTGGCGACTTTTTTTTTGGACAGGCAGTGTATGTTGAAAAGGCTTGTGTAGTGTAAAAATGGAAAAAATAAGGGCCTATTTGCCGTTCAGTGGTGCAGTTACATGTTACTTCTACAAGAATAAACCTTCGATGCCTATGACCCTGTAACTAATTCACCTACCTTCTCTTTCCTTGGACCACGTGAGGTACTTTAGGTCTTGCCCATGGCATGAGCTTCTCTAACACAGTTGGCTAGCCTGCACAATTTGCCCCTTATCAAAGTCACTCACTTCCTTACGCATTATCATTTTTCCTGCTCCCAGCTCATCAAGTTCAAGAACTGACTGCTCACTTGGTGTCTAATATATACCACCACTTGACAGGTGCCATTTTCCCAGGATAACCTATGTAATTTTCCTCACCTGTCGGTGGTTTTACTATTTTGTCTCTAGAGCTCCTAGGCAATCCAAACCAATGTATTGTCGTGGTAACAGACTACAAACCATATTTCGTCAGATCATGCAGCGTACTTCTTAATAATCTACCAGAGGACAGAAGCAACAGAATATAAAAGCAAGATCAGGCTATGCAAGGTTTGTCACAGAATAGTTTGAATTCAGTGCTTTTACATAAAAAAAGGCAATCAGATGGCAGCTTTCATCTTCCAAAGGGCCTCTGAAAAGAAAGGTGGGATCTGACTGATCGACTTACTTTTGATCAATCTCTACCACTTTCTTGAAATAATTTTTTTGCGTTTCAGGGGCATTTGGTTAAAATCTGTACATATTTGATTTTCACGTTATTTGGACTGGATTTACCTCACAGTTGTATTTCTCAATCACTGAAGTAATTTAGGTCTGTCATAGCCAAGTAATTGGATGTTTGTAGAAATATAGCTGCTTTGTGTGCCATTATTTATGTACGTGATTTGCTTGTTTTCTCCATTTGGAGTGGTTTGGAGTTGGTTGTGTAAATCAAAATAATTAATCCCTGCTCAGACAGGTTGAGGTTTCAAGTGGTTTAGATATGCAATTTCAAGATTTTAGATAAAAATGGAAAATAATTTTGTTTACGAGGCAGAGAGTGCACCGTGCTAAAAGAACAGTATGGATACTGAGGATCATTTACATTTGGCCACTGCCTTTTAAGGAGGCGACGTGTTCACTTTCCTTGGCAGCTGACTCTTTTCTTAAAAGCTCCTTAAAGGGAATGTGACAATATAGACACAGGATAGGTCATCAATATTAGATTGGTGGGAGGAGGGGCACACCCAGCACCCCCACAATCAGCTGTTTGAAGACAAGGCAGCGCTTGTACGAGCCTTTCCGCTATGTTTACCAGCGTGCAGTGTAATTACAAGTATAGCGTCCCCATTCAATGCTATAGGATGGATCCATCAGTTCAAGTGAATACTACAGAGCCATCCAATAGAAGTGAATAGGGACACCATACTTGTAATCAGTGGCGTGCCTAAGGGGGGGGGGGTCCACCGGGTGTCAGGCTGTCAGCTATTCCAGTGGGTTGCTGCCTGAGCAGCAGCGCCCAGCCCAATGTCTCTGCAAGGAAGGAGAGCTGTGATTCTAGGAGAAAGGACCTTTGATGACATCATCACCATGTGACCAGTAACATATTGATATTATGAGGTAATCAAAGGTCCTTTCTCTCTACCAGGAGTGTTGCTGCAGGAGAAGTTTGCCATAATTGTGAAGCTTTTTTGTGAAGATTACATCAGGAAAAGATGACAGGGGCTGTTATGCTAATATACTGTAAGCTACTGTATAGTGTGGGGTGCTGTATACTGTCGGGTGCTATACTGCTCTACTGTATAGTGTGGGGTGCTGTATAGTGTGGGGTGCTGTATAGTGTGGGGTGCTGTACTGCTCTGCTGTATACTGTGGGGTGCTATACTGCTCTACTGTATACTGTAGGGTGCTGTATACTGTATACTGTGGGGTGCTGTATACTGTATACTGTGGGGTACTGTATACTGTCCGGTGCTATACTGCTCTACTGTATACTGTGGGGTGATGTATACTGTCGGGTGCTGTATAGTGTTGGGTGCTATACTGCTCTACTATATACTGTGGGGTGCTGTATACTGGGGGTGCTGTATACTGGGGGGTTCTGTACTGCTCTGCTGTATACTGTGGGGTGCTGTATACTCTGGGGTGCTATACTGCTCTACTGTATACTGTGGGTTGCTGTATATTGTGGGGTGCTGTATACTGTATACTGTGGGTGATGTATATTGTGGGGTGCTGTATACTGTGGGGTGCTGTATACTGTGGGGAGCTGTATATTGCATACTGTGGTGTGCTGTATACTATATACTGTGGGGTGCTGTATACTGTGGGGTGCTGTATACTGCTCTACTCTATACTGTGGGCTCTATACTGCTCTACTGTATACTGTGGTGTGCTGTATATTGTGGGATGCTGTATACTGTATACTACTGTGGGCTGCTGTATACTGTGGGGTACTGTATACTGTATACTGTGAGGTGCTGTATACTGTTGGGTACTGTATACTATATACTGTGGGGTGCTGTATACTGTATACTGTGGGGTGCTGTATACTGTGGGGTACTGTATACTGTGGGGTACTGTATACTGTGGGTGCTGTACACTGTAGAGTGCTGTATACTGTATACTGTGGGGTACTGTAAACTGTGGGGTGCTATATACTGTATGCTGTCGGGTACTGTATACTGTGGGGTACTGTATAGTGTGGGGTACTGTATAGTGTGGGGTGCTGTATACTGTGGAGTACTGTATACTATGGGGTGCTGTATACTGTGGGGTGCTGTATGCTGTATACTGTGGGGTACTGTATACTGTGGGGTACTGTATAGTGTTCGGTACTCTATACTGTGGGGTGCTGTATAGTGTTCGGTGCTGTATATTGTATACTGTGGGGTGCTGTATACTGTATACCGTGGGGTGCTGTATACTGTGGGGTAATGTATACTGTGGGGTGCTGTATATTGTGGGTTGCTATACTGCTCTACTGTATACTGTGGGGTGTTATACTATGTATTGCATACTGTGGGGTGCTATATACTGTGGGGCGTTGTATACTGTGGGGTACTGTATACTGTGGGGTACTGTGTACTGTATACTGTGGGGTGCTGAATACTGTGGGTTACTGTATACTGTGGGGTACTGTATACTGTGGGGTGCTGTATACTGTGGGGTGCTGTATACTGTATACTGTGGGGTGCTATCCTGCTGTACTGTATACTGTGGGGTGTTATACTATGTATTGCATACTGTGGCGTACTATATACTGTGGGGCGTTGTATACTGTGGGGTGCTATACTATATACTGCATACTGTGGGGTGCTGTATACTATAGGGTGCTATACTGCATACTGTGGGGTGCTGTATACTATAGGGTGCTATACTGCATACTGTGGGGTGCTGTATACTGGGCGGTGTTATATACTGTATACTGTGGGGTATTACACTGTATACTGCGGAGTGTTGTACGCAATACACTATGAGGGACTGGGGGGTGCTATACAATAGACATCAATTAAACAAATCTGACCTAGATAGATAAAGGATATTAGGTTCTCCTAAATAAAAAACTGCCCCCCCCCCCCCCCCCCCCTACGGCTGATAGCCCCCAATTTACATTTATTCCTTAATCTGTAATAATTCCACTCTATTTCATTAAAAGCCCTCCGACCACTAAACACTGGCGAGCTATCGTAGTGTATTATTCTGCGGTCACTCCTGCACCAGGGATGTGGTTCTGTGCACTGTCACCACTCGTCCCTCTATTGCTTCCTTTTCATTGATTAATCGCATTTATTATATAGTTTAGGGTCAGCACTGACGATAGCCGTCCTCTAAAATCACTTCATATGTTGCCTCCAAAATGTTTGCCAGATCCCTGGCATCCTCAGGGGTAATGGGCAACGACACTATAAACGTGGCATAGTTTTCTTTAATATTTACCAGAAAAAAATAAACATGGGGCACAATGCGAAAGAGGGGACGGTCGGGGCAAATGGACAGAGGAGGCCCAAGATGGGTAAACAGCCCCCGGCCTATGATATACTTAATCCGCCTCTGGTGCGCGCTCTGATAAGCCAGGGAGCGCGCTCACGCCTATCTCACTTGTATGCTCGCCGCCCATCTTCCTAGTAGCCGCTTTCTCCACTGCTCCTGAGTAAGAAAACTGCTGTGCTGTGCGGCCTGTGCCCTCTAGTGAAGTGAGAAAAGCACTGTGGTGTGTGGCAGTTAGGAGTGGTGCAGACGGTCACAGTGGCACTGTGGTGTGTGGCAGTTAGGAGTGGTGCAGACAGTCACAGTGGCACTGTGGTGTGTGGCAGTTAGGAGTGGTGCAGACAGTCACAGTGGCACTGTGGTGTGTGGCAGTTAGGAGTGGTGCAGACAGTCACAGTGGCACTGTGGTGTGTGGCAGTTAGGAGTGGTGCAGACAGTCACAGTGGCACTGTGGTGTGTGGCAGTTAGGAGTGGTGCAGACAGTCACAGTGGCACTGTGGTGTGTGGAAGTTAGGAGTGGTGCAGACAGTCACAGTGGCACTGTGGTGTGTGGCAGTTAGGAGTGGTGCAGACAGTCACAGTGGCACTGTGGTGGGTGGCAGTTAGGAGTGGTGCAGACAGTCACAGTGGCACTGTGGTGGGTGGCAGTTAGGAGTGGTGCAGACAGTCACAGTGGCACTGTGGTGTGTGGCAGTTGGGAGTGGTGCAGACAGTCACAATGGCACTGTGGTGTGTGGCAGTTGGGAGTGGTGCAGACAGTCACAGTGGCACTGTGGTGTGTGGCAGTTAGGAGTGGTGCAGACAGTCACAGTGGCACTGTGGTGTGTGGCAGTTGGGAGTGGTGCAGACAGTCACAGTGGCACTGTGGTGGGTGGCAGTTAGGAGTGGTGCAGACAGTCACAGTGGCACTGTGGTGGGTGGCAGTTAGGAGTGGTGCAGACAGTCACAGTAGCACTGTGGTGGGTGGCAGTTAGGAGTGGTGCAGACAGTCACAATGGCACTGTGCTGTGTGGCAGTTAGGAGTGGTGCAGACAATCACAGTGGCACTGTGGTGTGTGGCAGTTAGGAGTGGTGCAGACAGTCACAATGGCACTGTGGTGTGTGGCAGTTAGGAGTGGTGCAGACAGTCACAATGGCACTGTGGTGTGTGGCAGTTAGGAGTGGTGCAGACAGTCACAGTGGCACTGTGGTGTGTGGCAGTTAGGAGTGGTGCAGACAGGCACAGTGGTACTGTGGTGTGTGGCAGTTAGGAGTCGTGCAGACAGTGGCACTGTGGAAGAACAGTGTGCAGGCAAGAGGCGACAGACTAGAGAGGTATACGGCGCTGCAGGACGTGACTTGAGTCCCAGCTCTGTACAGGTATGGTGGGCTAATCGGGCAGGTGCAGGAGCTGTGCCTGTCTGATCAGCGGCATGGGTCCGGCTGTCACTGACAGCTGAGCCCCTGCTATCAGGGCAGGGTGCATCGGCATCAGTGAAAACTCTAGCCTGCTCTATAAAAATATAACATGATCCATCCTGTCAGGTGAACCTGTAAAAAAAATATAAAAGCTGTGCAAAAACAACAGTTTTTTCTTCACCTTCCCTCACAAAATGTGTAATACCAAGCTTACATTGTATTTTCATGGTGACAGATTCCCTTTAACCTCTTGAGGACCGGGCTCATTTTCACCTTAAGGACCAGGCCATTTTTTGCAAATCTAACATGTGTCAATTTATGTAGCGATAACTTTAACCGCCTCCGGACCGCCGAACGCAGCGACTCGTCCTGGAGGCGGTCGATTCATTCCTCCTGGACGCATATACGCGTCCTCTCGCGAGAGGCGAGATTTCCTGTGAACGCGCGCACACAGGCGTGCGCCTTCACAGGATCGGAAGGTAAGCGAGTGGATCTCCAGCCTGCCAGCGGCGATCGTTCGCTGGCAGGCTGGAGATGCGATTTTTTTAACCCCTAACAGGTATATTAGACGCTGTTTTGATAACAGCGTCTAATATACCTGCTACCTGGTCCTCTGGTGGTCCCTTTTGCTTGGATCGACCACCAGAGGACACAGGCAGCTCTGTAATAAGTAGCACCAAACACCACTACACTACACCCCCCTGTCACTTATTAACCCCTGATCACCCCTGATCACCCCATATAGACTCCCTGATCACCCCCCTGTCATTGATCACCCCCCTGTCATTGATCACCCCCTTGTAAGGCTCTATTCAGACGTCCGTATGTTTTTTACGGATCCACTGATACATGGATCGGATCCGCAAAACACATACGGACGTCTGAATGGAGCCTTACAGGGGGGTGATCAATGACGGGGGTGATCACCCCATATAGACTCCCTGATCACCCCCCTGTCATTGATCACCCCCCTGTCATTGATCACCCCCCAGTAAGGCTCCATTCAGACGTCCGTATGTTTTTTACGGATCCACGGATACATGGATCGGATCCGCAAAACACGTATGGACATCTGAATGGAGCCTTACAGGGGGGTGATCACCCCATATAGACTCCCTGATCACCCCCCTGTCAATGATCGCCCCCTGTCATTGATCACCCCCCTGTCATTGATCACCCCCCTGTAAGGCTCCATTCAGATGTCCGTATGTTTTTTACGGATCCACGGATACATGGATCGGATCCGCAAAACACATACGGACATCTGAATGGAGCCTTACAGGGGGGTGATCAATGACAGGGGGGTGATCACCCCATATAGACTCCCTGATCACCCCCTGTCATTGATCACCCCCCTATCATTGATCACCCCCCTGTAAGGCTCCATTCAGACGTCCGTATGTTTTTTACGGATCCACGGATACATGGATCGGATCCGCAAAACAAGTACAGACATCTGAATGGAGCCTTACAGGGGGGTGATCAATGACAGGGGGGTGATCACCCCATATAGACTCCCTGATCACCCCCCTGTCATTGATCACCCCCCTGTCATTGATCACCCCCTGTAAGGCTCCATTCAGAAAAAAATTGGGCCCAAGTTAGCGGAAATATTTTATTTTTTTATTTTTCTTACAAAGTCTCATATTCCACTAACTTGTGACAAAAAATAAAAACTTCCATGAACTCACTATGCCCATCACGAAATACCTTGGGGTGTCTTCTTTCCAAAATGGGGTCACTTGTGGGGTAGTTATACTGCCCTGGCATTTTAGGGGCCCAAATGCGTGCAAAGTAGTTTGAAATCAAAATCTGTAAAAAATGGCCGGTGAAATCCGAAAGGTGCTCTTTGGAATGTGGGCCCCTTTGCCCACCTAGGCTGCAAAAAAGTGTCACACATGTGGTATTGCCGTACTCAGGAGAAGTTGGGCAATGTGTTTTGGGGTGTCATTTTACATATACCCATGCTGGGTGAGATAAATATCTTGGTCAAATGCCAACTTTGTATAAAAAAAATGCGAAAAGTTGTCTTTTGCCAAGATATTTCTCTCACCCAGCATGGGTATATTTTTTTTCAGTTTTAGGGTGATTATCTTGGGTAGGGTATGATTTTTTCGGGATGAGATGACAGTTCGATTGCCACTATTTTGGGGTGTGTATGAATTTTTGATCGCTTGCTATTACACTTTTTGTGATGTAAGATGACAAAAAATGGCATTTTTTACACCGTTTTTTTTTTTTACGGTGTTAACCTGAGGGGTTAGGTCATGTGATATTTTTATAGAGCAGGTTCTTACAGATCCAACGATACATAATATGTATACTTTTTTAAATTTACACAATAACTGCTTTTTTAAAACAAAAAAAAAAAAGATGTTTTAGTGTCTCCATATTCTGAGCCATATTTTTTTTATTTTTGAGCGATTGTCTTAGGTAGGGGCTAATTTTTTGCGGGAGGAGGTGACAGTTAGATTAGTAATATTTTGGTGGGCATAAGCCTTTTTGATCGCTTGTTGTTGTACTTTTAGTGATGTAAGGTGACAAAAAAATGGTTTATTTAGCACAGTTTTCATTTTTCTACGGTGTTCATCTGAGGGGTTAGTTAATGTGATATGTTTATAAAGTCGGTCGATACGGACGTGGCGATACCTAATATGTCTATTTTTCTTTTTTTCCCTATTTTTTACCAATTTGACTTTACTTTATTTGGGGAAAATTATGTTTTTTGTTTTTTTTTACTTGAAACTTAAATTTTTTTGGGGGAAAACTTTATTTTTTAAACTTTTTTTTCACTTAATTTTTTGTCCCACTTTGGGACTTCAAATTTTGGGGGTCTGATCCCCTTTACAATGCATTCCAATACTTCTGTATTGGAATGCATTGGCTGTATGAGTAATACAGTGTGTATTACTCATACAACTTCCTGCCTGTGAAATCCGGGGGGCTGGATCTCACAGGCTCTTCACCGGAAGGCAGCGCCGATCCCCGCCGGAATGACCTGTAAACGCTGCAAACCGCAGGTCTGAATTGACCTGCGGTTTGCAACGATCGCCGATATGGGGGGTCACAGGACCTCCCTCGGCATTGTCACAGAGTGCCTGCTGAATGATTTCAGCAGGCACTCTGTTCCGATCACCGCCCGCCGCGCGGCGGTGATCGGAAATACACAGGGCGTACCTGTACGCTCTGTGTCCTTAAGTACTGGGACATCAGGGCATGCAGGTATGCCCTGTGTCCCCAAGAGGTTAGATTTTCATTTACCAGCAATTTTCTGTTTACTAGCAATAATTTTTTTTATTTCAAACAAAATAAATATTTCAGTATATTTAAATGTAAAAATAAAGTTTCTTATGTTTCGGCGGGGGGACAGGGGGGTGCCAGAGAAGGTACCTTCCCCGGGTGCCAAATATCCTAGGCACGCCACTGCTTGTAATTACACTGCTCGCCACTGCAACTGCTGTGGCGAATATGTAAACATAGCAAAGAAGGCAGCGCTCGTACAAGCACCTCCTTCTCTTCAAACAGCTGATTGGCGGAGGTGCAGGGTTTCGGCGCCCACAGATCTGATATTGATGACCTATCCTGAGGATAGGTCATCAATAGTAAAAAGCCGACAACCCCTTTAATTCTCCCTCCCTAGCTTTAGTAACTAGGAAGGGGCAGGCCCAACTCCCTTGGGCTTGGTCCTTTCCTGTTTGTTAAGTGTGAGTGTTGGGCTCAAGTTGAAGCAATCAGCTTAAGCAGTGCAGTGGGGTTCAGCAGAGAGCAGAAAGCTAAATGGATCCAAGGAAGACATACCGGGCCACATCCTTCTGAGGGTACTTTCACACTTGCGGCAGAGGACTCCGGCAGGCAGGTAATTCGGACTCAAACGGATGCATTTGTGAAACGGATCCGTCTGACAAATGCATTGCAATACCGGATCCGTCTTTCCGGTTGTCATCCGAAAAAACGGATCCGGTATTTAATGGTGAGAATCACAAGACCCATACCTACATTTTGATGCATAGTATGTCTCTGAAATATTAAAAATAAAGGCACAGTCGCAGTTTAGAAATTGCCCTTCAAATTTGAAGTGGCTAGAGTGGAGTTTTAATGAATGTCAATGGGCGGCGTGAGTTGCAAACAAATGGTCATATTGTGAAAACTATCAGGCCTATGGTTTAGCCGTGGACATTTTTTGTGGCAGCAGGGATAGCTGAACGTTTTGCTCTAAGATTTGTGTAGGTGGGCTCGAAAATGAGGGAGTGGTTGCAGTTTAGGAATCATGTCCTGATTTTTCAGCTCCCACTCTAGCTTTTGTCAGCTCCCACTAGTTTTGAACATTCCCCCATTCATTCCTATGGGACCAATTTCGCCACAAAAACGCTGATATTTCGTGAACCATTCGGCGAAACGTTCCACAAAGTAATAGCACACCAATCAGGAACAATCCGCACGTTTCGGAATATTACTATCTATGTAGTGTAAAAACTGTGGGAGGAGTTAGGCTGGTAAATTTGGCTATAATAATAAGAATATATATGTGAGATAACAGTAAGTGGTCTTTCCATGCAAGAACGCTTAATTTGAAAATGAGACACTGGCACTGGAATTTGGTTTTGTTTGATGTTTTATCCTGTTTTATTGTCAGAAAAATGTATGGCATATGACACTGATGATTGTAAGCTTGTCAATATAAAAGAGATATGTTTTCTTTATGAACCTTAGTATGCTGTACAAAATTTCAATAAAATATTTATTAAAAAAGAGGTAAAGCCACAAAAAAAAATAGGTAAAGCCACTAAAGAGGGAAGGTGCATGGAAGCAGCCTATGGAGGTAACACTTGTCTATGGTGTATGGATTCCACAGATTTAAAGGTCTCAGCTCCCAGTCATACTTAAGGAACAGATATAGGTCTGTTATAAAGTTATAGAGAAATTTCAGTAAATATTTTTTTTTTGTTCAACTTCATTACTCCTTTTTTGTGACAAAAAAATTGTGCGGTGCACTCCATAACCTTCCAACACCAAGGGCACTCCATCTTCCATCAGGCAGGAGGTCACAACTAGGTGCGCCCCCTTTTCACTGTACACGGCCCAGCTGGACCGCCAACATCAGTACTAAAACCTTTCGCCAGACTACCATTCCTATTCTTTCCACCACACACTTCCTGTCCAGCCCACTCCTTTTGGGCCCCCTCAGGGTCTGGGTGTGACTACTATCTCTGTCTCACGCATAGTATGCCTCTGACCCCATGCATGGAGCTATAATATGCCATATGCATGAGCAGTTCCAATGGCTATCCCTACTATGTGACAGTGACTTTACAACAGCTCTATGCTTCTTTTACCTGGGCAGTTCCCTTTTAAATAGGATGTTTGTAACATGCCCTTATATAGCCAAGGTGCTGTCTCCAAATTAACCCCTAAACCATCCTTATAAATAGACAGCTGGAATCAAATCAGCATACGAATTGAAGCATTTCTTCATGCAGATCAGGCATGTCCATTAAAAAAAACAAAAACTTCTATGTACAGTTGCAAAAAAAAGTATGTGAACCCTTTGGAATTATATGGATTTCTGCACAAATTGGTCATAAAATGTGATCTGATCTTCATCTAAGTCACAACAATAGACAATCACGGTCTGCTTAAACTAATAACACACAAAGAATTAAATGTTACCATGTTTTTATTGAAGACACTATGTAAACATTCACAGTGCAGGTGGAAAAAGTATGTGAACCCTTGGATTTAATAACTGGTTGAACCTCCTTTGGCAGCAATAACTTCAACCAAACGTTTCCTGTAGTTGCAGATCAGACGTGCACAACGGTGAGGAGTAATTCTTGACCATTCCTCTTTACAGAACAGTTTGAGTTCAGCAATATTCTTGGGATTTCTGGTGTGAATCGCTTTCTTGAGGTCATGCCAAAGCATCTCAATCGGGTTGAGGTAAGGACTCTGACTGGGCCACTCCAGAAGGCATATTTTCTTCTGTTTAAGCCATTCTGTTGTTGATTTACTTCTATGCTTTGGGTCCTTGTCCTGTCGCAACACCCATCTTCTGTTGAGCTTCAGCTGGTGGACAGATGGCCTTAAGTTCTCCTGCAAAATGTCTTGATAAACTTGGGAATTCATTTTTCCTTCGATGATAGCAATCCGTCCAGGCCCTGACGCAGCAAAGTAGCCCCAAACCATGATGCCCCCACCACCATACTTCACAGTTGGGATGAGGTTTTGATGTTAGTGTGCTGTGCCTCTTATTCTCCACACACAGTGTTGTGTGTTTTTTCCAAACAACTCAACTTTGGTTTCATCTGTCCACAGAATATTTTGCCAGTACTGCTGTGGAACATCCAGGTGCTCTTGCGCAAACTGTAAACGTTCAGCAATGGTTTTTTTGGACAGCAGTGGCTTCCTCTGTGGTATCCTCCCATGAAATCTATTCTTGTTTAGTGTTTTACGTATCGTAGATTCGCTAACAGGGATGTAAGCATATGCCAGAGACTTTTGTAAGTCATTAGCTGACACTCTAGGATTCTTCTTCACCTCATTGAGCAGTCTGCGCTGTGCTCTTGCAGTCATCTTTACAGGACGGCTACTCCTAGGGAGAGTAGCAGCAGTGCTGGACTGATGAACAGCAAGACTTTTGGAGATACTTTTATAACCCTTTCCAGCTTTATGCAAGTCAACAATTCTTAATCGTAGGTCTTCTGAGAGCTCTTTTGTGCGAGGCATCATTCACATCAGGCAATGCTTCTTGTGAAAAGCAAACCCAGAACTGGTGTGTATTTTTTATAGGGCAGGGCAGCTGTAACCAACACCTTCAGTCTCATCTCATTGATTGGACTCCAGTTGGCTGACACCTCACTCCAATTAGCTCTTGGAGATGTCATTAGTCTACGGGTTCACATACTTTTTCCACCTGCACTGTAAATATTTACATGGTGTGTTCAATAAAAACATGGTAGCATTTAATTATTTGTGTGTTATTAGTTTAAGACTGTGATTGTCTATTGTTGTGACTTAGATGAAGATCAAATCACATTTTATGACCAATTTGTGCAGAAATCCATATAATTCCAAAGGGTTCACATACTTTTTCTTGCAACTGTATCTAAGTAATAACCCCCTGCTGCATTGAGCTCAGAGCTCTTGCTGTTACAGAAGACATGTTACTTTGTATCTGTGGACTAGTGAGCTCCAGCTTCACTTTTTCCATTTTCATGAGGACCACAGAAGAAACGTAGGTTACCTAATGCTGAGAAGTGGTCGTTAAACAGTTAAATCAGCAGATTGACATAACCATGAGATTACAATGGCTGTTTATGTTGCATGTGTCGTCTCCCGTTCTCTTAGTAATGCTGATAATTTGGTCCATTGTTTAAGCCGCCTGTCTGACCTGCCCTGGCCTTCTACTGTTTTTAGTTCGGTTGTCTAGAAATTCTCATGACTGAGCAAATGACGGAAGGTTCCGGCATTAGATAATGACCTGTTCTATGGCGTGTAGGGAAGACACTATGTTAATGGAAGGCCAGATCAGCAGAGCAGGTCGAGGAAAAGTCTAAAATTACACACTTATTATAATAATTGGTTTGGTTACAGTATGTCACCCTCAGGCTTGCACTTTTTCTTCTCATCTTCCAGACCTGGCATGCTTATATAAGTGGGTGAAATAACTTTCATACCCCTTGAACTTTTCCACATTTTTTCACATTTCACTTACAAATTTAAATGTATTTTATGTGATAGACCAACACAAGGTAGCAAGTATGTGCGAAGGGAAAGTAAATTTATACATGGTTTTGAATTTTTTTTATGAAAAGTGTAGCGTACATTTGTATTCAGCCCCCTTTACTCCGATACCTCTAAATAAAATCCAGTGTGAACAATTGCTTTCTGAAGCCACCTAATTATTAAATAGAGTCCACCAGTGTGTAATTTATTCTCATTATAACTACAGCTGTAGTATGGAGGCCTCAGAGGTTTGTTAGAGAACATTAGTGAATGAACAGCAGGGATAAAGTTGTGGAAAGATCTAAAGCAGGGTTAGGTTCTAAAAAATATCCCAAGTTGTGAACATCTAACGGAGGACTGTTCAGTCTATCATCCAAAAATAGGAATATGGCACAACAGCAAACCTACCAAGACATAGCCGTCCACCTAAACTGACAGCCCAGGCAAGGAAAGTACTAATTAGAGAAGCAGCAAAGAGGCGCATGGTCACTCTGGAGAAGCTGCAGAAATCCACAGCTTAGGTGGGAGAATCTGTCCCCAGGACAACTGTTAGTTGTGTACCCTACAAATCTGGCCTTTATGGAAGAGTGACAAGAAGAAAGCCATTTTTGAAAGCAAGCCATTATAATTCCCGTTTGCAGTTTGCCACAAGTCATGTAAGGGAAACGGCAAACATGTAAAAGAAGGTGCTATGGTCAGATGAGACCAAAGTTGAACTTTTTGGCCTAAATGCAAAACGCTATGTGTGGCAGAAAATTAACACTGTACATCACCCTGAACACAGCATTTCCACTGTGAAACATGGTGGTGGCAGCATCATGCTGTGGGGATGCTTTTCTTCAACAGGGACAGGGAGGCTAATCAGAGTTGAATGGAAGATGAAGCTAAATATAGGACAATCCTGGAGGAACCTGGGAGAGGCTGCAAAAGACTTGAGACTGGGGTGGAGGTCCACCTTCCAGCAGGACAACGACCCTAAATATCCAGCCAGGGCTACAATGGAATGGTTTAGGTCAAGAATAGCCCAGTCAGAGTGCAGACCTAAATCCCATTGGGAATATGTGGAAAAACTTGAAAATTGCTGTTCACAGATGCTCTCCATCCAGTCTGACTGAGCTTGAGCCATTGTGCAAAGAAGAATTTACAAAATTTCAGCCTCTAGATGTGCAAAGCTGGTAGGGACATACCCCAAAAAACTTGCAGCTGTAATTGTAGTAAAAGGTGGTCCTACAAAGTATTAACTCAGGGGGGCTTAAAACAAGTGCACACCGCACTTTCCAGATTTTTGTTTATTAAAAGTTTTGAAAACCATGTATCATCTTCTTTTGACTTCACACGTAAAATTCCAATAAAATATATTAAAGTTTGTGGGTGTAATGTGAAATATTGTGGGAAAAGTTCAAGGGGTATGAATACTTTTTCAAGGCACTGTGATTAAAATCCGATATTATCACGCGTGTAGAGATATAGCTGAGCCAAATACATATATCCCCATGGTAAGTAAGGAGTTTAAAGCAAATGTTAATATCTCCTGCTGTGCAAACAATCTCTTAGCCTTTATCCCTATGACAATACTTCTGACCCTATGCTTTATTAAAAAGGACACTAGGGAAATGTTGTCCACCTCTGTTTTAGCATGTACTGTGCATGTTAACTGTTAAAGAAACGCTGGCTGCTCCTGCTCTGCTGACCTGCTCCAACGTTCCCAGGTTTCAGCGGCTTGGACCCGCCGGCCTCTCTCTCCTCCTTCCCACTGATTGGAGTAGCATTGTAGCTCCATGCAGGCCGTGGCTTCTTGCCGACTATGCTTCTCTCTGTATGTAGGGTTCTCGTGTGTGTTCCCTCCAGCTCTTAAAGGGCCTGCGCTTTTGCACCTTATCCTTCTCTGTCTAATGGCAAGCTACCGTGGTGTACTTGAGGCACCTTTCCCTATGTGATCGCTGGGGGTCTGACTGCTGGGATAGGTGAAAAATGCTGTGGATAAGTAATACATACTTTTTATGGAATTACCCCTTTCAAAGGGTGGTCCAGAATTTCAAAAATTTACCGAAGTGCAGAAAAGTGCCGTAGCTCTGATGACCCCTGTCAGTCTTTGGTTACTTCCTTGCAGTGATGATATGCTGTATATGCACAAAGGGGCACAATTATTAAGACCGACGTTTTAGATGCCGGTATTAATAAACCCCTAAGCTGGTGGTGGTTCCACCAAAGTTATGAAGAGGCCTTTTCATAACTTCGGGGTATCCAGCGCCAATTCTAAATGTAAGACATTTTCCTAACTGCCTTACATTTAGACCATTTTTTACGCCTGAAACAGTCACATAAAATGGTAAATAAGACGGGACTGCCAGCCTGTCCCCTTCCCTGCCCGCGCCCACAATTTTAGACCTGGCGTGAGTGGGGAAAAGTCGCAGGTGGCCTTTTGGGACAGGGGTTCTCTATTGATTTGAATAAGGAGAACCAAAACACAGAAACCCAAGCCATGTACTAGAGCTGCTGCTTTAGAGGCATGTATGAATGGGGCCGAGCAGTATTTCTTCATATAACATGCCATTGTGGACATTTATCATGAGAGTGTTTAGGTTACTTTGAAATATAAGGATCCGCTCTCACGTTGGTAGAAAGTTACAATCTCATTATGTATTCATTTCCAAATGAAATTGAGCAAGCTTAATATTCTTATCTTGGGATTACTCAAATTGGAACAAACTCCTTTACGGCATGAGAAAGGTCAATTACTTTGTCACAACAGCTCGGCTCCTGATGTCTGGGTCGGGAAACACAAGTGCGTAGTTATTTTACATTGTGCTCATGAAATAGTAATAGTACTAAGCTGGCATTGTATTACAGAATAAACTGGATGCGGATTGTTCTGGAGTGTCTCGTAAGGATAATTAAGGTGCGCCTTGGAGGGAAAATAATGGCATTTTGAATGTCAATGGTTCTGTTTTAACACTGATTTATCTTTCATCTCCATTTCTTCCATATGCCTTTGATGACTGTAAAATCACTTGGAAACACATCCATCTAAACAGCTGAAGAGCTTAATAACAAAGGCTGATTTCCTATAAATTGTGGCATTAGTTGAACGATAATGGAAGTCAAGTTTTCTGCGTGTGCGGTTATATACTGGAATGATTTCATATTAACTATAACTCATAAATATACATTATACTGAATGTATAAAAATTATCTATCTATCTATCTGCAGTGGCTGGGTTCAAGGTGGACCCAATGCTATGCTGGGTCCCCTGGACGCTGTCGAGGTGTCACCACATGTTGCTGATCTGCGTGTTGCTGCCTGCAGCGTTTTGCTGTCCTCTTGACGAAACTGAGCCAAATGGATCCGTCCCCATTGACTTACATTGTGTGCCAGGACGGATTCGTTTGGCTCAGTTTCGTCAAGCGGACAGCAAAACGCTTTCTCTGACACAATCTGGCACAATAAAAATTGGATCCGTCTCTCATTGACCTTCAATGGACTTCATGACGGATCCGTCTTGGCCATGTTACAGATAATACAAACGGATCCGTTCATAACGGATGCATGCAGTTGTATTAATGTAACGGATCAGTTTTTGCAGATCCATGATGCATCCGCCCAAAACGCGAGTGTGAAAGTAGCCGCTGGCTCCTTATTCACAGGGAACTATACTATCTACTGTATATATCTATCTCTATTTGTCTATCCATCTGTCTATCTCTTATATCCATAAATAGTGTTTTATCTATCTATCTATCTATCTATCTATCTATTATTATCCAAGTCATGTCTCAAGGCCTGTTTAGTAGGTCAAATATTGACTTATAGAAAAGCTACCTTACATCTGGTGGCATTAGAGGCAGAGCTTACGAAGAGTCTTATAGCCCAGTATTCCAGAGGAGCATGCCCTAGCCTATAAGACTCTTCACACCCATTAGGTGCTCTCCATAAGGAAATATAATATCCCCCATATCACACTTATCTTAATTTACAATACACATTTAACTGAATGTTGATTTACACTCACCTAAAGAATTATTAGGAACACCGTACTAATACGGTGTTGGACCCCCTTTTGCCTTCAGAACTGCCTTAATTCTACGTGGCATTGATTCCACAAGGTGCTGATAGCATTCTTTAGAAATGTTGGCCCATATTGATAGGATAGCATCTTGCAGTTGATGGACATTTGAGGGATGCACATCCAGGGCACGAAGCTCCCGTTCCACCACATCCCAAAGGTGCTCTATTGGGTTGAGATCTGGTGACTGTGGGGGCCATTTTAGTACAGTGAACTCATTGTCATGTTCAAGAAACCAATTTGAAATGATTCGAGCTTTGTGACATGGTGCATTATCCTGCTGGAAGTAGCCATCAGAGGATGGATACATGTTCTCATTCTGTTTACGCCAAATTCGGACTCTACCATTTGAATGTCTCAACAGAAATCGAGACTCATCAGACCAGGCAACATTTTTCCAGTCTTCAACAGTCCAATTTTGGTGAGCTCGTGCAAATTGTAGCCTCTTTTTCCTATTTGTAGTGGAGATGAGTGGTACCCGGTGGGGTCTTCTGCTGTTGTAGCCCATCCGCCTCAAGGTTGTGCGTGTTGTGGCTTCACAAATGCTTTGCTGCATACCTCGGTTGTAACGAGTGGTTATTTCAGTCAACGTTGCTCTTCTATCAGCTTGAATCAGTCGGCCCATTCTCCTCTGACCTCTAGTATCCACAAGGCATTTTTGCCCACAGGACTGCCGCATACTGGATGTTTTTCCCTTTTCACACCATTCTTTGTAAACCCTAGAAATGGTTGTGCGTGAAAATCCCAGTAACTGAGCAGATTGTGAAATACTCAGACCGGCCCGTCTGGCACCAACAACCATGCCACGCTCAAAATTGCTTAAATCACCTTTCTTTCCCATTCTGACATTCAGTTTGGAGTTCAGGAGATTGTCTTGACCAGGACCACCCCCCTAAATGCATTGAAGCAACTGCCATGTGATTGGTTGACTAGATAATTGCATTAATGAGAAATAGAACAGGTGTTCCTAATAATTCTTTAGGTGAGTGTAGTGTAAGTAGTGCTTGGGATCAGGAAGGTACATTCACTTTGTGATTTTATTTATTACTTTACATTTACATAAATATGGAAGCAATTCTTTTTTAGATGAAGCACAGAACTCATATTATACATATCTCAGCACCATCACACTGGACGGCCAGATTGGCAGATGGATGGTGTGTTGAGCGAACCCGAACTGCAAAGATCAGGTCCGTACCGAACTTTGCGAGTTCGGGGACCTGGACACGAACTTTGCAGCAAAAGTTCTGGCATTTAATAAAGCTTGTTGAAAGGCTGCAGAGCAGCCAGTCAACAACCTTTTAAGCTGTGGGCACCTAGAAGCCATCACAGCTATGAGTAGTGCAGGGACAGGAAGCAGGCAGCTGAAGTAAGAGAGAGAGTGGTAATTTTTTTGTGGATACAATATGCCAGCTTTGCACCCCTGACACAGAAATATAATAATTCATCTGGCTGTTAATTCTGTGGGTGACCTATAGCGATTTTTTTGTGGGTGCAATCCACCATCTTTGTACCCCTGACAAAAAAATATAATAGTTAATCCGTCTGTTAGTTTGGTGGGTGACATATACCAATTTTTTGTGTGAGGTACGCCTGCACTTTATACGTGACAGGGAAATTAATATAGTTAATCCATCTGTTAGTTCAATGGGTGACATATACCCATTTTTGGTGTGAGGTACACCTGCACTGCATTCGTGACTGGGGAAATTAATATAGTTAATCCGTATGTTAGTTCGGTGGGTGACCTCAAAAAATGAGGAGAGCATCAAATAAGGGACGTGGCCCTGTTTGTGGTGCTGCTGGTGTTGGTGGAGCTCCTGTTGCAGGGAGAGGACGTGGTTTCATCAGCTACACGCACAAATGAAACACATTCCTCGTTCAGCGTTATTTTGTAGGCCCGAATACCGGTGTACGAATGGTGAGGACAGAACAAGTAGAGGCGATAGTAGATTGGGTGGCTGACAGTGCCTCCAGTTCCTTCACATTGTCTCCCACCTGGTCCCCTGCTGAAAGTGCAGAGTTGGTACCTGCAGCCCATGGCCATCTCTCTTTTACCTCACCCCCTTGCAAATCAGCCAAGCAGTCTGAGCCCCAAGTCATGCAGCAGTCTCTTATGCTTTTTAAAGACTCTGCTGGGAGGGTTTCCATGGGCCATCCACCTAGCCCTACCCCAGAAGTGGAAGAGATTGAGTGTACTGATGCCCAACCACTTATGTTTCAGGATGTGGACATGGCAGGACCACCGCAGCATGTCTCTGATGATGACGAAACACAGGTGCCAACTGCTGCGGCTTTCTGCAGTGTCCAGACCGGCAAGGAGGGCAGGGGTGAAGTGTGGGTGGAAGATGATGTGTAAGATGATGAGGTCCTAGACCCCACATGGAATCAAGGTCATGTGAGTGACGTGTGCAGTTCAGAGGAAGAGGTGGTGGTCACACAGCGCCAGCCGCACAGCAATAGAGGGAGCAGGGTGCAAAAGCAGAGTGGCCGTCCCCTAGCCAGTACGTCTGCTACTGCGCACTGCACCCAGGGACCGAGCACACCAAAGCCAGCTCCAAGGAGTTCCCTGGCGTGGCAGTTCTTCAGACAATGTGCAGACAATAAGATGCAAGTGGTTTGCAAGCTGTGCAATCAGAGTCAACTTCTAAACCTCCATGACCAGGCATCTAAATGTAAAGCACGAGCCGCAGTGGAGTACACACCTCAAAAATCACAAAAGATCTCAAGCTCCTCCTGCTCCGTCTTCTACTGCAGTCTTGGCCTCTTCCTCCTTCTCTGGAGTGACAGTGGCACCTGCCACCCCGCAAACAGAGGATCTGCCAGCAACACCACCACCTCCGTCACCGTCACCAAGCATCTCCACACTGTCCCATGGAAGAGTTCAGCTGTCCATCCCCAAAACACTGGAGAGAAAGAGGACGTACCCCCCTACCCACCAGCGATCTCTGGCCCTGAATGCCAGCATTTCAAAATTCCTGGCCTTTGAAATGCTGTCATTCCGTCTGGTGGAGATGGAGACTTTTAAAAATCTTATGGTGGTGACTGTCCCACAGTACGTGGTTTCCAGCCACCACTACTTTTCCAGGTGAGCCATCCCTGCCCTGCATAACCAAGTGGTGGACAAAATCAGGTGTGCACTGCGCAATGCCATCTGTGGCAAGGTCCACATAACAACCAATACGTGGACCAGTAAGCACAGGCAGGGACGTTATATCTCCCTAACTGCACACTGGGTGAATTCAGTGGCGGCTGGCGGACAGCAGTTTGTCGCATGCCCTTCCGCCACTGAGGATTTTAGGACATTTCTCGTTGCCTTCTGTTGCCTCCTACTCCACTTTCTCCTCTACCACCTCCTCATCCGGTCAGCATAACACCTGCACCAACACAGCCACGGGGAAACGACAGCAGGCTGTTTTGATACTCATCTGTTTGCGGGAAAAACCCCATACCGCGCAGGAGCTGTGGACGGGCATGGAAAAACAGACCAATGAGTGGTTGGTGCATCTGAGCCTCAAGCCCGGCCTGGTGGTGTGCGATAACGGGTGAAATCTCGTAGCAGCTCTGGGTCTAGCCGGTTTGATGCACATCTCTTGCCTGGCGAATGTGCTGAATTTGGTGGTGCAGAGGTTCCTGAAAAATTACCCCGATATGTCAGAGCTGCTGCAGAAAGTGCGGGCCGTCTTGTGCACGCTTTCGGCGTTCTCACCCTGCTGCTGCTCGCTTGGGTTCCTGCACCAACAGAGGCCAGGTACAAAACTGTCCAGCCAGTACACAGTTCTGGAGGATGAGGAGGAACCGTGTTCACAGCAGGGTGGCACCCAAAGCAGCTCATGGGCATCACTGGAGTGTGGCTGGGGAGATACAGACTATACACCTCCCACAGAGGGCAGCTTGTCGTTGCCTCTGGGCAGCCTGGCACACATGAGTGACTACATGCTGCAGTGCCTGCGCAACGACAGCCGAGTTGCCCACATTCTAACCAGTGCTGATTACTGGGTGGCCACCCTGCTGGATCCCCGCTACAAGGACAACGTGCCATCCTTAATTCCGTCACTGGAGCGTGATAGGAAGATGCGCGAGTACAAGCGCACGCTGGTAGACGTGCTGCTGATGGAATTCCCACCTGACAGTGGGGGCTAAGTGGAAGCACAAAGTGAAGACAGAGGAGGAGGAAGAAGTCGCCAACGCAGCTGGGGCACTGCCAGCCCCTCAGAAGGGAGGGTTAGCATGGACGAAATCTGGAAAAGCTTTGTCAGCACGCCACAACAACCAGCACCACCAGTTGATACGGAACGTCTTAGCAGGAGGCAGCATTTCAGCAACATGGTGGAACAGTACATGTGCACACGCCTACACGTACTGAATGACGGGTCTGCCCCCTTCAACTTCTGGCTCTCCAAATTGGGCACATGGCCTGAGCTTGCCCTTTATGCCTTGGAGGTGCTGGCCTGCCCTGCGGCCAGTGTATTATCTGAACGTGTGTTTAGCACGGCAGGAGGCGTCATCACAGACAAGCGCAGCCGCCTGTCCACAGCCAACATGGACAAGCTCACGTTCATTAAAATGAACCAGGCTTGGATCCCTCAGGACTTGTCCGTACCTTGTGCAGAATAGACATGTATAACGGCCGCACACAGCCATTATTATACTCCAGCACACTTTCTCTTTGTGTTCTCTTTTCCATTTCCCAATGTTTTGGGGCCTTCCCAAATTTATAAAAATAAAAAAAAACACAGTCTTGGCTATCTCCTCCTCCACCGCGGCTTCCACCTACACCGCCACGTCTACCGCCTCCTCAACCTCCTACTCCACTTTGATCTCGTCCTCCTAGTTCAAGGTTATTATTATTATTTTTTTTTTCTATTCTATGTTATTTTAAGTCATTTCCCTATCCACATATGTTTGCAGAACAATTGTCCTGCTCTTACCCCCATTTTGCTTTCTTTTGCAGCCCTCTAGCCCTTATTATGACTATTTTACAGCCTTTTTAATGCACCAAAGTTCGGGTCCCCATTGACTTCACTGGGGTTCGTGTTCGAGTTTGGGTCCCGAACCAGAACTTTGACCCGAAGTTCGGCCGAGCCCTGCCAACCCGAACATCCATGGATCCGCTCATCCCTATGTGTGGGTGGACTGAGTAAAATGTCTTAGCCGAATAATTTTCAGATTGTTCGGTGACATTCGCGTCTCTTGTTCACATACAATGAGGCTAGATTTACCTAGCTTTTGCTGGAAGAGTAATTCCTTTCTAATATTGACAGCTCGATATGATTGACTCTTGATTTGTTAGTGCTTATTGCTTGCTGCCAGGCGAATCCCTTTATACAAAGCATCTTTCAGGTGGAGGATCTGCCCGGCCACCTTCTCCCTGCTAGTTCTGCCTTTTCTTCGATGAATCCTGTGGTACAGGGATTGGGCACCTATACGTCACATTGTCTTTACCATATGAATTGATAGATTTATTACAGCTAATAATGTTTTTGCACTTTAGAAAACATGGATAAGCAGTAGACTGTGGACTAGTGCCGTGCACAGACTGCTGTCCATAGTCCTGATCCTGAGCCAGCGGCAGGGAATATGTTTAGAGCAGGAGGAACTAAGCAAATTTATATCCAGATTTGTGGGAAAGATTTAGTTTAGGGGCTCATTCACATGACCATATATTTGTGTCTGCATCCTTTCCGCAATTTTGTTGAACAGATGCGGTCCCATTTATTTCAATGGGAGTGCAAAGGATCCGGATAGAACACCTTGTACTGTCCGCATCCGGACTTACGTTCCTATTCTTGTCCCTAATTGCCTACAGGAATATACATTTCTATCATAGGACTGGCCATTTGCGGTCCACAAAATGCGGAACGCACACGGGCCGTTATCCGTGTTTTGCGGATCCGCAATTTGCATACCGCAAAACACATATGGCCGTCTGAATGGGCCCTAACTTGTATTTAATTTATTTAAACCCAAGGTGTTTCTAGGCTTAGGAGTCCTATGGGCGGTCCTACTCAGTGATTGACAGTTGCCAGTCTATGGACCCTCATATAGGGAAGGCTGTCAATCACTGATAAGACCGCCCACTGGACTCATGAGCATACAAAGAGAAGGGATTTAAATACAAGTTATAGTAAATCTTTCCCACAAAGCTACATACATGTCACTTTGCTCAGCATCTCCCGCTCTATACTGTGTTCTATGTGACAATTACTTTTTTTTCCTCTGTTACTTAAATCATTTTTGCATTATTTTTTGGTATTGTTTTTTAACGCCATGTCTAAGTTAGTGTTTTTTATACTCGGGCAAATGTAAAAACAGGAAAAAAAGTATTTCATTTATTTATTTATTTTTTCTTTTAAATAACACAAATTATAACTAATTTACCAGATACTTTAACCCTTTTGTGACAACCTAATTTTATTTTGTCATTTGCGTTTTTCCTTCCCTGCCTTCCAAGAGCCATATTTTTTTATTTTCTGTTCACATAGGTGTGTAAGGGCTTGTTTTTTGTGGGACAAGTTGTATTTTTTAATAGCACTGTTTATTTTACTATAGCTTGCATTGGAAAACGTGAAAAAAATCTTTGTGTGGCGAAACTGAAAGTAAAAAGGCAATTTTGCCAAGGTTTTTTTTGAGGTTTTGATAAAAAAAAATTACATGATGACCTTATTTTGTGGGTCAGTAAGATTACGGCAATGCTAAATTTATATAGTTTTTTATTATATTTCACTACCTAAAAAAAAAAAAAACTTTGGAAGAAACTTTTTTCTTTGCATCACCACATTCTGACAGCCGTAACTTTTTTATATTTCTGACTACAGAGCTGTATGAGAGCTTGTTTTTTGCAGGATAAACTGTAGTTTTTAAAAGTACCATTTAAACACTCACCTAAAGAATTATTAGGAACACCTGTTCTATTTCTCATTAATGCAATTATCTAGTCAACCAATCACATGGCAGTTGCTTCAATGCATTTAGGGAAGTGGTCCTGGTCAAGACAATCTCCTGAACTCCAAACTTAATGTCAGAATGGGAAAGAAAGGTGATTTAAGCAATTTTGAGCGTGGCATGGTTGTTGGTGCCAGACGGGCCGGTCTGAGTATTTCACAATCTGCTCAGTTACTGGGATTTTCATGCACAACCATTTCTAGGGTTTACAAAGAATGGTGTGAAAATGGAAAAACATCCAGTATGCGGCAGTCCTGTGGGGGAAAATGCCTTGTGGATGCTATAGGTCAGAGGAGAATGGGCCGACTGATTCAAGCTGATAGAAGAGCAACGTTGACTGAAATAACCACTCGTTACAACCGAGGTATGCAGCAAAGCATTTGTGAAGCCACAACACGCACAATCTTGAGGCGGATGGGCTACAACAGCAGAAGACCCCACCGGGTACCACTCATCTCCACTACAAATAGGAAAAAGAGGCTACAATTTGCACGAGCTCACCAAAATTGGACTGTTGAAGACTGGAAAAATGTTGCCTGGTCTGATGAGTCTCGATTTCTGTTGAGACATTCAAATGGTAGAGTCCGAATTTGGCGTAAACAGAATGAGAACATGTATCCATCCTCTGATGGCTACTTCCAGCAGGATAATGCACCATGTCACAAAGCTCGAATCATTTCAAATTGGTTTCTTGAACATGACAATGAGTTCACTGTACTAAAATGGCCCCCACAGTCACCAGATCTCAACCCAATAGAGCATCTTTGGGATGTGATGGAACGGGAGCTTCGTGCCCTGGATGTGCATCCCTCAAATCTCCATCAACTGCAAGATGCTATCCTATCAATATGGGCCAACATTTCTAAAGAATGCTATCAGCACCTTGTTGAATCAATGCCATGTAGAATTAAGGCAGTTCTGAAGGCAAAAGGGGGTCCAACACCGTATTAGTATGGTGTTCCTAATAATTCTTTAGGTGAGTGTGTGTATATATATATATATATATATTCATAGAAAATCAACGCAGCACTCTTCTTGTAAAAAACGCAGTGTCTTTATTCACACATGTGACACAAAATAGGCAATGTTTCAATCCCCTTCTGGGATCCTTCTCAAGCCAAGTGCCTTGGCACTTGGTAGTGGATAGAGCGAGACATGATGTCCCAGATGTGCTCAATTGGATTCAGGTCTGGGGAATGGGCGGGCCAGTCCATAGCATCAATGCCTTCGTCTTTCAGGAACTGCTGACACACTCCAGCCACATGAGGTCTAGCATTGTCTTGCATTAGGAGGAACTCAGGGCCAACAGCACCAGCATATGGTCTCACAAGGGGTGTGAGGATCTCATCTCGGTACCTAATGGCAGTCAGGCTACATCTGGCGAGCACATGGAGGGCTGTGCGGCCCTCCAAAGAAATGCCACCCCACACCATTACTGACCCAATGCCAAACCGGTCATGCTGGAGGATGTTGCAGGCAGAAGAACGTTCTCCACGGCGTCTCAAGACTCTGTCACGTCTGTCACGTGCTCAGTGTGAACCTGCTTTCATATGTGAAGAGCACAGGGCGCAGTGGCGAATTTGCCAATCTTGGTGTTCTCTGGCAAATGCCAAACGTCCTGCACGGTGTTGGGCTCTAAGCACAACCCCCACCTGTGGACGTCGGGCCCTCATATCACCCTCATGGAGTCTGTTTGAGCAGACACATGCACATTTGTGGCCTGCTGGAGGTCATTTTGCAGGGCTCTGGCAGTGCTCCTCCTGTTCCTCCTTGCACAAAGGCGGAGGTAGCGGTCCTGCTGTTGGGTTGTTGACCTCCTACGGCCTCCTCCACGTCTCCCGATGTACTGGCCTGTCTCCTGGTAGCGCCTCCATGCTCTGGACACTACACTGACAGACACAGCAAACCTTCTTGCCACAGCTCGCATTGATGTGCCATCCTGGATAAGCTGCACTACCTGAGCCACTTGTGTGGGTTGTAGACTCCGTCTCATGCTACCACTAGAGTGAAAGCACTGCCAGCATTCAAAAGTGACCAAAACATCAGCCAGGAAGCATAGGAACTGAGAAGTGGTCTGTGATCACCACCTGCAGAACCACTCCTTTATTGGAGGTGTCTTGCTAATTGCCTATAATTTCCACCTGTTGTCTATCCCATTTGCACAACAGCATGTGAAATTGATTGTCACTCAGTGTTGCTTCCTAAGTGGACAGTTTGATTTCACAGAAGTGTGATTGACTTGGAGTTACATTGTGTTGTTTAAGTGTTCCCTTTATTTTTTTGAGCAGTGTATTAATCTGCTTAGCTCTTCATGCTCTGTAACATGCTGCTGTCAGATTCCATTGCATTTTTTGGTGACAGGTCCTCATTAACCTACTCTCTGTAAGCATTTTTAGAATTCTCACTCTGTAGGTGGCTAGTAGAGATAAGCAAATTTTTCAAAAATTCAGTTTGCCGAATTTTATGGGAAAAATTAATTTTGATCCAAATAAATTCGCAGTGAATTATGTTAAAAAAAACTGCTATTTCCTGGCTGCAGAGAGCCTTTATAGTGGTGTAGAACACTGTGCCTTGCAGTAACACGCAAGGGAGTCTGCTTTGGTAGTGAAATAATACAGTGATAATACATACAGTGAGCAGATGACAGGTGTTGCTCTTAGAATCACTGCACACTTCACTTATTTGGGCAGTCACGGAGCCAAAACTGACCAAATAACTAAGTTTTGAACTCAGCCTTACAGGTCGATGTTAGTGCCAAGAAGAATCTCACTCCTTTTACACCGTCATCAGATGATTCCACATAGATGACTACAGACTCTGTTCTATTAAATGCATATACAAGTAGAGCCCCCCCCCCCCGACAGAGTGGAGAGGGTGTCAGCAGTAAGTTTGTGTTGACGTCACTGATTATTTTGCCCTTCCTCTGATCCATCAGAACAGAGATGACATGTGAATGGAATAGTTGAATGTCTTCTGTGTTTTGTACCCACTCCTGCGTTTGGCTACCAAATCCCAAGACAATTTTTGTATTATTTTTTTTTGAACGGGGGAGAAAAAAAAACTTTATTTAACAAACAGGATATTAACAGACATAAAATACAACACAGAAGGGGCAAAACCATAAGATTTAAAAGACAAACTGAAAAAACAAAGTGCAGTGCTTCATCAACAAGAATGGATTAATGACCAGTGTCGGAGTGACCACGATGGTAATGCATATGGATCTAGAAATGTATGGGGTTATGGCTGATAACTGGAGGGCAGTCCAGCAAACAAGCCGACTCCAGCTCATTCCGTGACGAGCTGGGTTGCTGATAAGTGGATTCTAAAGTGACTGAAGAAATGCGAGTAAAGACATTGGAATAAATTCCTTGTATAAATGAATAAAAATCCAGCTCACCAGTTCAGTCGTGCAACAGAAAAGCCAGGTCAGCTCAGCGTAAACTTCATTCAGATAAACAGATTTCCAGCACGAAGGAGATAAAATCTTGCATGTTCTTTATTGGATATTCAAAACGTACACACGGTACAGTGAAAGAGGTCCCTCCGTGTCCCTGGTCAGACCGACATGTTTCGAGCCAGCCAGCTCTTAGTCATGATCATTGGATTGGAATAAATTGCCCATTGATTTATGAATATCATTCCATAAAGTGTTGAAGTCCTCTGCATGGATGGCATAAGAAATGTCCATGCGATGCTCAACTGGCACAGAGAAAACAAGCTCTGTGGTCGACACTTATCCAGACACGTCATACCCAGTCCACATCACTGCTAGCCACATAAGGTCCTGAGAACTGATAATCAGCTTACCCAAACAAAGTTTCTTTGTAACCACATCCCTACGATAGCCGTGAGCGCAACAAAGCCGTTATAAAGGAAGAGCGGGAGGAAAGTAAATGTCTTTGGTAACACCTCCAATAGATCGTCCTCTGTGTACGTCCCGCAGAACCAACTCCTCTGTGCTTGCCTTGGTGATGGTGGCTTTAATGAAATCTGTATGAGCACAGCCAGTGGATCTCTGTCCTTTCCTTTGAGTCCAGGTAAACAGGAAAATTTGGCTTTCAGGTTCAGCTCTGAGCCCACTTCAATGACAAGACCCTTCTGCTTCTCGACAGCTATGTGGGCAAACAGGTGCTTGGAATACTTTTTCAGTCTGGTGTATGAGAAATTATACATCGGTGTCACACTGTACAGAGTCCATTGTTTTTGAAGGAGCAAAGCAGCCTGTGCCGGATCAAGAGTTTCCTCCAAGGGGGTGCACTGCGGGATTTTTCTTTTAGACAAGCTTCGCAATGCAGACCGTCGACGTGCAGAGGTCAAGCTTTCAGGAGGATACCTCGAGCTGTGAAAATGACTGCTCCTTCGTGCTGATGATCTATTTCTAGGGGTTAACACCCCATTGGTTGGTGTTTGCATATCCTTGCGATAAATGATGTTCCCGTTCACTGACCGTAAACGGAGACATTGACAGACAAACATATGAAACTCTGCCGCCATGTTTCCAGGCGCCGGGTCTCCAGTCCCCTGACCATTAAGATTTACCAGCATCTGTTCCAGGACATGAAGCAGTGTAATGATATCGTTCTTCCCGTAGTCCTGGCGACTGACAAATAACGTGGCCGCCTCAAAGGGCCTTAGCAAACGGCAGGTGTCACAAATGATCTGCCACTGACTGACATCGAAGTTGCACAGGGGACTACTCCTGTCCGTTTGGATCATCAAGAAATCATTGATGGCCTTTCTCTGTTTGTACAGTCGGTCCAACACATGGAGGGTGGAATTCCAATGGCTGGAAACGTCGCATATCAGCCTATGTTGGGGGATGCCGTTCTGCCGCTGCAGCTCAAGGAGGGTGTGCTTTGCGGTGTACGAGTGGCTGAAGTGCATGCAGGGTTTCCTGGCCATTTATAGGATGTCTTGCAGATGGGTGGAAGACTTCAGGAACCGCTTGACAACAAGATTGAACACGTGTGCCATGCAGGGCGCATGGCTCAGCCCTCCTTGACGCAGTGCCGACACCATGTTCTTCCCATTGTCGGTCACCATGGTTCCAATTTTGAGTTGATGCGGAGAAAGCCAGTATTCGATTTCTTGATGAAGTACACTGAGCAGTTTCTCCCCTGTGTGACTCCGTTCGCCCAGGCAAACCAGGTGCAGAACAGCGTGGGAGTGATGAGAGGGGTCGCACATGGCTTGCATACACTACATGCCTCCAACATAATTCTTGGATCTCTACATGAAAATAATGAACATTTGGTGTAAATCGTGAGAGGGGCATATTTGGAGACATTGACTTCACAAGAAATACAGAGCAGCGGAGTTTGCTTTGAAATTTAAAATGTCAACACAGCGTTATTCAGCCCATACCGCAAAAGGAGGTGTACAGTCACCCATAAATTTTCAAAAAAAAACCTGTGTCACATAAAGAATTTCACCACAAAGTAAGTCGTTCCATACCGCAAAAGGAGGTGTACATTCACCCATAGATTTTCCTGAAAAAAAGCCAGTGTCACATAAAGAATTTCACCACTAAGTAAGTTGTTCCGTACTGCAAAAGGAGGTGTACATTCACCCATACATTTTCCCAAAAAAAGCCAGTGTCACATAAAGAATGTCACCACTAAGTAAGTCGGTCCATACCGCAAAAGGAGGTGTACAATCACCCATACATTTTCCCAAAAAAAAGGCTGTCTCACACAAAAAATGTCACTGCAAAAAGGGCTTTACCACTTATAACTGAAACTGTAGGCCCTTAATTGAGAGGGATCGCACATGGCTTGCATACACTACATGCCTCCAACATAATTCTTCGATCTCTACAGGAAAATAATGTATTTGCTGTAAATCGTGAGAGGGGCATAGCTGGAGACATTGACTTCACAAAAGATACAGAGCAGTAGAGTTCAACCATCTCTATTTGCTTCCCGCTGTTTACTGCTCCTGAATTAAAATTAGGGCAACCAGCTTCAGCTTCCTCTGATGTGTATGTCTACGGAGTCCATTTGTTATGGCTTTGCACAGGGAGCTAGATTGTTACCCACAATTCTGATGAAACTCCTGATCTTAATAAACTGGACTTGGACTCTAAAGCAGAGGCTCTCCTGTCATGTCTTGTGTGCTGTGGAGATCGAATGCAGATGGAGCAGATAAAAACACATGAATGTTTTCAACTTAGTGAAGCTGCTTGATTTAATTGTGAATAGATGGTAAAGGCAAAGTCTGCTGGTGTGTTGTCATCAGCATCTTTATTATGTTTACTGCAGGACCCACGACTACGTAATTTGGTCTATACAGCAAAAGGAGGGCTATAATCGCCCATCAATTTTACAATCAAAGAAAACATGGTTAAAATAAAAAATTTCACCAATGAAAGGATAATGGAATTCGGTTCATACAGAAGAAAGTCTACAATCACCCATCAATTTTCCCCAAAAAAGCCTGTTTTACATAAAAAATTCACTAATACGTAATTCGGTCCATACTGCAAAAGGAGGTCTACAATCACCCATCAATTTTCCTGAAGAAAACATGGTTGAAATAAAACATTTCACCAATAAAAGGATAATGGAATTCGGTTCATACAGAAGAAAGTCTACAATCACCCATCAATATTCCCCCAAAAAACCTGTTTTAAGTAAAAAATTTCACCACTACCGCGAAAAAAAGGGCTTCACCACATATAGCTGCACCGCTGAACGGCAATTAGGCCCTAATTTTTTTCTACTTTTACACAACACAGCAGGCTTTTCAACAGATAAGTGCAATGCTGAACGGCGAATATATTTTATTTCGCCAGTAATACACGGCAAACTGGGCTTTAGAATATTTCACTGCACCGCAGAACGGCAATTAGGCCCTAATTGTTTTTCTACTTTTACACAAAAGGCTTTTCAATAGATAAGTGCATTGATGAACGGCAAATATATTTTTATTTCGCCAGTAATACACGGCAAACTGGGCTTTAGAGTATATCACTGCACAGCTAAGCGGCAAATATATTTTTCCTTTTCCACTAATACACGCAAAAAATGTCTTTAAAACAGATAACTGCCCCGCTGAGCGGCAAATATATTTTTCCTTTTTCCACTAATACAGTCAAAAAATGGCTTAAAACAGATAACTGCACAGCTGAGCGGCAAATATATTTTTCCTTTTCCACTAATACACGCAAAAAAGGGCTTTAGAACAGATAACTGCAGCACAGAGCGGTAAATATATTTTACTTTTGCCACTAATACACGACAGAAAGGGCTGTAATTTTCGCACTTCACCACACAACGGCTAATAAGCCTTAATTCCTTCTAATAACACCTGTTAATGCCTGTACCAAACAGCACTTGCACCCTAATAAGAACGCTTTGCTGGAATTGCAGAGCTGTATAACGGCAATTTGGATCCCCAGTCAGTGCAGCAAGGTGTAATAGGATTGTTCCTATTACCCAGGCTGTAACCTCCCCTACTGAACCCTGTTCTACAGAAATGCTGTGGAATGATTCCTCCCTACCCTTTCCCTACACCTTGAATTATCTTTTTTTTTAGCACAATGATGTCTTTCCTAGCGCTGTCCCTAGAGCCTGCAGACGTCTCTCCCTGCGCTAAGTACACTGGCAAATGTCAGAATCTAAGGTGGCCGCCACTATTTATAGGGCTGTGACATCACAAGGCTGGCTGGCTGCTGATTGGCTGCACGCATGGCATTATGGGTGATCCCGCCTTCCCAGAGTTCCATTTTCCATGTCCTCACACGTGCAGTAGCCATTTTAGGAAAAAATGCGATTCGTTACCACGAAGCGCAAGGAAATTTGCATTCGGTGCGAATGAAATTTTTCCTGAAATTCGGAACTAATCCACTTCGTCAGCTTCAATTTGCTTATCTCTAGTGGCTAGCTTTCCAACATTTCGGAGGACCACACTTCCCACTACTCTTAATGCTGAGTACCCCACTGCAAAGCACAGGCACAGGGAGAGATGCAATATGCTTAGTAGATCTCACCATTCCAGCTATAGTCCCCAGCTAATTCAACTGCCTGTAATTCATTTCCCTCTACACTGCTAATCAATCCTGCCACCTGAGCCATGAGAAGGCCATAGGATTCAGTGACCACCAGTGTCTTGCTGTCCTCATCGACTCCTCCTGGGCTCTCTACTCTCTGTGGTTGTCATGACCTTGCACTGAGCTTGATGTGAACCGGCTGCATTCAGTGCACCCAGCACCATACCTTGGTGCCAGACTTGCCATGGATCTATTTGACACAAAGCTCTGCTCTCCCACCTCACCCCAGCATTGACCGCCTAACCTCAACATAATGCATGTTTTTTGGATTTTTTGCAGTGATTGCCGTTAAATTAAGTGTCACAATTTTGTGAAATTGTTTTTTTCTTGGCTCTTGTGAAATCTCTCTCTGCTCTGGCTGGTAGACAAGCTTATGATATCTGATGGTGTTGCTGGTTTGGTTCCTGCAGATGCTCAAAGGACCAGAGAGAAATCCCTGCAATTAATATCTGCACAAAATCCATGTACTATGCCAGCAGGGTAAAGCCTAGAGCAGGGGTTGGCAATCTCCGGCACTTCAGCAATTGCAAAACTACAACTCCTAGCATGCTCCATTTAACTGTATCGGACGTCAAGGAACGGCCAAGCAAGTGACCATACTGGGAGTTGTAGTTTAACAACAGCGGAAGTATCACTCCCTAATGACTTTACTATGGTTGGATCCTACATCTTGTCAACTACTATGGACTCTGTGACAAGGCCTCCGAAGCAGATGTAAGTTAAGCCTAAGATGATGGTTGTACAAGGCTGTGCCGCTGGAGCTGCTGGAGAAGTCACAGAACTTATTCCCAGCCATCGCTCCATTCTCCAGCACCCTTCTTCCTAACTAGTAAGGCTTAACAAGCTTCTACCTCTCACTAATCACTGTTGCACATGGGCCTCCATAGTCTCTATGCAGCCAGCGCTCTGGGACTTGGGGCCACATCATTCCTCTTTTTCCTCTAGATGGAAGAGAGCGTGTTGTGTGTGTGAATGGCAAGGGCGGATTGGCCATAGACCTTACAGGGAAATTTCCCGGTGGGCCGATACCCAGGGGCCACCTGAGCCCTCCTCTTGGCTGGCCAGTGGAAGTTTTTGGGGATGTATTTTATGCTGTTGGCAGCAGGATTTTGTGATGGACTGTGGTATTTGGCTTTGTTGGGGGTGGTATAATGTGCCGCAATATGGTATTGCTAGTCCCTACTTGTGTTTGCCCTGCCTTCCATCAATTTGAACCCGACTAAAAATTTTCCGGGGCCACTCTAAGTTCCAAGTCCAGCCCTGGTGAATGGTGTCTGTTCCCAGCTTAACAGTTTGCTTTGTATTTGCTCTGACGTTGAGTTATTGCACCCTATGTTGTATTACTCTCCAGCCACCTGCCCCTACTGCTGTCTTTAGGTGTCTGTATTGTTATAAGGGTGGTAGTCCTCAGTGGTGTAGCGTGACGCAGATGAGGATGCAGGAGAAGAATGGAACTGATGCCATCTCTACCCTTAAAAAAACTTTACTATAAATGAAGCAATAATACACAACCTCACAGCTTAGTTACAGCAATCTTCTCCAATGAGAGGCACGGTTTATTAAATGTTTTATTAGCTATGATATCATTCACCAGTGGCAATAAGAGCACTCATCAATATAAAGTACATACAGTTGCAAGAAAAAGTATGTGAACCCATTGGAATGATATGGATTTCTGCACAAATTGGTCATAAAATGTGATCTGATCGTCATCTAAGTCACAACAATAGACAATCAGAGTCTGCTTAAACTAATAGCCAGGGCTTTTTTTTCTCAGAGAAAAGGTGGTGGAACTCAACCCCCCTGGCCACGCCCCTACCCACCCCTAGGACCGCCCCCTAAAACCGCCCCTTTAGAGATTAGGGGCTGACTGATTCACAAGCATAACAAAGTACAAGGTGCATATTAAAATATATAACACTATATAACGACTATATAAACTGACTATGGTCTCTGCTGCACTGGTCTCTGCTGCACTGGTCTCTGCTGCACTAGTCTCTGCTGCACTGGTCTCTGCTGCACTGTACCGTATTTTTTGCCCTATAAGATGCACCTAGTTTTAGAGGAGAACAATAAGAAAAAAATATTTTTCATTACACCTCAGGTCAGACCAGCAATCAGACCCCCAATGTTAATCAGACCTCCGATCAGACCACCAATGGCTCAGATAAACCCCCAAACCTTTAGCCATCTATCAGCCCCCAATGTCAGCCATAAACCCCCCCAATGTCAGCCATAAACCCCCCAATGTCAGCCATAAACCCCCCCAATGTCAGCCATAAACCCCCTCACGTCAGCCATAAGCCCCCCATTAGCCCCTCATGTCAGCCATAAGCTCCCCATTAGCCCCTCATGTCAGCCATAAGCCCCCCATTAGCCCCTCATGTCAGTCATAAGCCCCCCATTACCCGGGCCCCTCATGTCAGCCATAAGCCCCCCATTAGCCCCTCATGTCAGCCATAAACCCCCCATCAGCCCCTCATGTCAGCCATAAGCCCCCTATTAGCCCATCATGTCAGACATAAGCCCCCCATTAGCCCCTCATGTCAGCCATAAGCCCCCCATTAGCCCCTCATGTCAGCCATAAGCCCCCATTAGCCCCTCATACCAGCCATAAGCCCCCATTAGCCCCTCATGTCTGCCCCATGTCCCCCAGGTCAGCAATCAGCCCCCAGTGCAAATAAAATAAAATAAACCACTTACCTCTCCTGCTCCTAGTCACCATCACGATCCTCTTCATTCTGCTGTCGGCTGGCTGTGTATAGCGGCGCACAGCGTGAGGTCACAGAGAGACCTCACGCTGTGCGCAGCCATGCACAGCCGATAGCCGAGCCGTGGACCAGGAAGTGGTGAGTACAGATCCTTCAACGCTTCCTGGTCCTTCTGTACTAATGAAGCGCTTCCATAATGTAAGCGCTTCATTAGTACAGCTTTAAAGACTGCCCTGATCGTCGCGGCCCGGCAAACCATCCTCCAGGGCCCGGTCCTGGGCCGCGGCCCGGCGGTTGGAGACCGCTGAGTAAACTGTCTGTACTAAAGGGGGGCGGGGCGAGGAAAATAGGTGGCGGAACGCCGTTGAGGGGCGTTCCGCCAGAAAAAAAGCCCTGCTAATAGCACACAAATAATTAAATGTTACCATGTTTTTATTGAACATACCATGTAAACATTCACAGTGCAGGTGGAAAAAGTATGTGAACCCTTGGATTTAATAACTGGTTGAACCTCCTTTGGCAGAAATAACTTCAACCAAACGTTTCCTGTAGTTGCAGATCAGACGTGCACAACGGTGAGGAGTAATTCTTGACCATTCCTCTTTAAGAAATGTTTGAGTTAAGCAATATTCTTGGGATGTCTGGTGTGAATCGCTTTCTTGAGGTCATGCCACAGCATTTCAATCGGGTTGAGGTCAGGACTCTGACTGGGCCACTCCAGAAGGCGTATTTTCTTCTGTTTAAGACATTCTGTTGTTGATTTACTTTTATGCTTTTGATCGTTGTCCTGTTGCAACACCCATCTTCTGTTGAGCTTCAGCTGGTGGACATATGGCCTTAAGTTCTCCTGCAAAATGTCTTGATAAACTTGGGAATTCATTTTTCCTTCGATGAAAGCAATCTGTCCAGGCCCTGACGCAGCAAAGCCATGATGCCCACACCACCATACTTCACAGTTGGGATGAGGTCTTGATGTTGGTGTGCTGTGCCTCTTTTTCTCCACACATAGTGTTGTGTGTTTCTTCCAAACAACTCAACTTTGGTTTCATCTGTCCACAGAATATTTTGCCAGTACTGCTGTGGAGCATCCAGGTGCTCTTGTGCAAACTGTAAACGTGCAGCAATGTTTTTTTTGGACAGCAGTGGCTTCCCCTGTGGTATCCTCCCATGAAATCAATTCTTGTTTAGTGTTTTACATATCGTAGATTCACTAACAGGGATGTTAGCATATGCCAGAGACTTTTGTAAGTCTTTAGCTGACACTCTAGGATTCTTCTTCACCTCATTGAGCAGGCTGCGCTGTGCTCTTGCAGTAATCTTTACAGGACGGCCATTCCTAGGGAGAATAGCAGCACTGCTGAACTTTCTCCATTTATAGACAATTTGTCTTACCGTGGACTGATGAACAGCAAGGCTTTTGGAGATACTTTTATAACCCTTTCCAGCTTTATGCAAGTCAACATTTCTTAATCGTAGGTCTTCTGAGAGCTCTTTTGTGCGAGGCATCATTCACATCAGGCAATGCTTCTTGTAAAAAGTAAACCCAGAACTGGTGTGTTTTTATAGGGCAGGGCAGCTGTAACCAACACCTCCAATCTCATCTTATTGATTGGACTGCAGTTGGCTGACACCTCACTCCAATTAGCTCTTGGAGATGTCATTAGTCTAGGGGTTCACATACTTTTTCCACCTGCACTGTGAATGTTTACATGGTGTGTTCAATAAAAACATAGTAACATTTAATTCTTTGTGTGTTATTAGTTTAAGCAGACTGTGATTGTCTATTGTTGTGACTTAGATAAAGATCAGGTCACATTTTATGACCGATTTGTGCAGAAATCCACATTATTCCAAAGGGTTCACATACTTTTTCTTGCAACTGTATATATGTATTCTAGAAACTTATATAGTGAAAGATGATAGATAGGGACCCACACCTATAAGACAATGGGAGCATATCCTAGCGATATGCCCCCATTGTCTATGATGAGACAACCTCTTTAAGTAAACAATGGCAAGAAAATGTTAATTGACTTTTTCAATGGATTTTAATGTCACAAGATAACACTCTGATGGTCATCAGAGTCAATTTTAACCTGGCTACATCTGTAGGAAATAGATGTCCTCCACCACCATATCAGCTGCTCTATGTAGGTGATAGTCCACCACAGAACAGCATTTTTCACCTTAACATGTTAAAAATTCTGAGAACATTTCTGAGTATATCTTTTTCATGGTCTGAGCTTTGTTTTTCTTATGCAGAGCTCCAAATTCCCAGCATGGACATAGATCTAAAAGACAACTTTCTGTCTTAAGGGGCGCTAAAGAGCTTACTGCATTGAGCTCAATAATAATGTGCAGTAATCTCCCTTGCTTCCTCTAGAGGGCACTGCAGGCAGCCAGCGTGTTACATGGATCTTATCAATTTGTGACTGTAATAAGGGTGTATTCACACGTGGCAGGTCTGTTGCAAATGTGGCTGCTGTTATACGCCTTTCAGGGTTTCTAACAAACAGAATGCCCCATCTATAAGTACTGTAATGGATGCATTAGTGGATGTTGGGAGGGAAGGGATGCAAATGAGCTCTTAACAAGCTCTGCCTCTAAAGCCACCAGATGTAAGGCAGCGATCCTATAAGTCAATGTTCAGCTCTTTTAGTGGATGTTGAATTGGACAAAGATACAGTACTAGCCACAGCTCATTAATGGTGCTATTTCTGGAAAGAAGCTAACCCTTTACATGCTTGTTTTCGTTAATGGGGTTATGGAGCACATCCTGTTGGGGTTGTATATGAACGTGATAGAGGAGGTCCTGCCGGAGTTGTATATGGACACAATAGAGCAGATCCCATCGGGGTTGTATATGGACGTGATAGAGCAGATCCTATCAGGATTGTATATGGAGTTGTTATAGAGCAGTTCCTGTCGGGGTTGTACATGGAATCATGATAGAGCAGGTACTGACGGGATTGTATATGAGTCATAATAGAGCAAGTCCTGTCGGAGTTGTATATGGAGTCGTGACAGAGCAGGTTCAGTCAGGATTGTATATGGAGTCGTGATAGAGAATGCCCTGTCGGGGTTGTATATGGAGTCGTGATACAGCAGGTCCTGTTGGGGTTGTATATGTACTGTATGTGATAGAGCAATTCCTGACGGGGTTGTATATGGAATCATGATAGAGCAGGTCCTGTTGGGGTTGTATATGGACATGATAGAGCAGGTCCTGTCAGGACTGTATATGGAGTCATAACAGAGCAGGTCCTGTCGGGGTTGTATATGGACGTGATAGAGCATGTCCTGTCTGAATTGTATATGGAGTCGTGACAGAGCAGGTCCTGTCGGGTTGTATATGGAGTTGTGATACAGAAGATCCTGTTGGAGTTGTATATGGATGTGATAGAGCAGTTCCTGTCGGGGTAGTTTATGGACATTATAGAGCAGGTCTTGTGCTAAGGTTCCACCAACATGAGCCATTCAGCGGACGTATTCTTTCGATGAATTACACGTATGACCATTCATCTTAATGGCCCACCATGTTCAACTATATCTCCCCGGCATTGACACACAGCTGGCTAAGCCTTTCCCAACAATATCAGCTGTATGCTTCGGGTATCAGAAGCCAGAAATGTGGCAGTCAGCTTATCACTGCTGTGGCTCTCAGAGTGAATGGGTTGTCGGTGATGAAACACCCTATTAACAGGCTGCATGTCTCCATAGACATTAATGTTTTGATTAAAGGGGTAGTCCATTCTTGTAACGTGATGGCATATTGCTAGGATACCCCATCACTATTGGATTGGTGGAGGTCTGACCTTTGGAACCTCCTTGATCCTTACAATAAAGGGGCTTTTAACTTGAATGGGTGCATTCTTGGTCACCTGGATATGCGGGGAACCGCAGCTGTCTCCATTCAATTGAATGCAGGTGGCCGGAAGACTTTAGAGGGGCTGCAGTGCACCCATATGAATGTGGGACCAACACACATGCCATCAGCTGAACATGCAACAGGTCAGCCAGTTTCATAGGTACAAATCTTCTGATAGAAGCCCTTTAATGAGGTAGAAATGCCACATTCATCAAAATTAGCAGCATAATTTGGCAAAAGTATCATGTACTGTATATGTCATTTAAACAGGATTGTATAATTTTTCTACCAGTGTGGTATTAAAAAGGACTCATCACCATGAAAATGCAATGCAGTCTGCAGGCAGCATGTTATATAGCAGGAGGAGCTGAACCAACTGAAATATTGCTTTAGGAAAAGACTCAATAAAAGATTAAGGGGGACATTTATAAAGACTGATGTTTTCCACGCCGGTCTTAAGTCCCTCTGCACTGCTGGAGGAAGTGCCAAAGTTATGTAGAGGTGCAGGCCTCTACATACTGTATTTTTCACTTTATAAGACGCCCTGGACTATAAGACGCACCCCAGGTTTAGACAATAGAAAATTAATAAAAATATTTTCTAGGTCCTCTTTGAAGAGGGAATGTAGTGAAGTGGACGGGTCAAGGTCTGTAACTTTAGGTTGTAGTGTGTGTAAATTACACATTTTACTGACTCTTTTCCCATCAATTATATATAAATCTGCTCATCTCCTCCTGCTCTACAACCTGCTGCCTGCAGTTTGCCAAGTATTTTCATGGTGTGACTTTAAAGGGGTTCTCCAGGTATTTTATCTAATTAGCGCAGGGTACTAACCTACGGAGGGAAGATGTTTTACATGGTACCTCCCCCCTCTGGCTCCCCCGATGCCACACTCTATGCTGAACTTGCGTGCTCTGATGTGGCCACTTCTTTTCCTGTTCAGCTGCATTGATTATTAGGGTGCCTTCACACGTTATGGAAAGTTCGGCCAGAAAATCTGCAGGATTGTTCTGTATGGTTCACATTTTGGTGCAGATTTCCTGTATGGGAATCTGTGCAGATTTTGTGTCGGATCTTTCCACAGCTTTTTCCACTGCAGAATCAGTTTGCCAGTGGTATAACTAGAAATGACCGAGCCCCCACGGCAAATTTTTGAACAGGCCCCCCTCCCTCAGTAACTTTTTTGCAACTCCTGACTCCTGTGCAACCCCCACTGCTGAGGCTAGTCAAGATCGCTCTCTCAGACGAGGCCCAACACCCACTCCATCTGTTTCCTATAGTGTCTCTGTATATAATGTCATTGTATAATATTGTTGAGGGGGCCCTGACACAGTGGCGTGCCTAAGGTGTTTGGCACCCAGGGCGTGGGCCTTTCTTTGGTACCCCCCCCCCCCCCAATACTTGTGCCAAAAAATTGTGCAATCTTACAGTAGCATTGCCCTCATTGTACAACCTTCACAGTAGTTATGTCCAAATATGTGCCCCCTAATAATATCCACATTGTGCCCCCTCATGTTAGTAATGCCCATTTTGTGCCCCCTCACAGTAGTTATGCCCACACTGTTGCCCCTCACAGTATTTATGTCCTCATTGTACAAACTTCACAGCAGTTGGGTTGCCCACATTGTGCCCCCCTTAAAATACTTATCCTTTCATTGTTCCCCCTTCACAGTAGTTATGCCTTTTCTGTGCTCATTTCACAGCAGTAATTCCCTATCTGTGCCTCCTTCACTGTGGCAATGCCCTCTTAGTGCCCCCTCACAGTAGTTATGCCCTCTCTGTGCCCTCTTCACAGTAAAAATGCACTCTGTTCCCCCTTCACCATAGTAATGTCCATTGTGCTCACTTCATAGTAGTGATGTCCACTGTGCCCCCTTCATAGCAATAATGCCCTCTTTATGCCCTCTTTTCAGTAGTAATGCCCATTGTGCCCCCTTTACAGTAGTAATGCCCTCTGTGTCCCCTATATAATAGTAAAGCCTATCTGTGCCCTCTTTATAGTAGTAATGCCCTCTGTGGCCCCTTTATATTAGTAAATCCCTCTGTGCCCCCTTTATGGTAGTAAAGCCCACTCCGCCCACTTCATAGTAGTAATACCCTCTGTGTGCCCTTTATAGTAGTAATGCCCCCTGTGCCCCCTTTATAGTAGTAATGCCCTGTGTGCCCCCTTTATAGTAGTTGTGCCCCCTCTGTGTTAATAAAACAAAAAACACAGTAACTGCTCACCTTGTCCCGTTCCTGAAGCTCAGATCCAGCTCTCCCCTGCAGGCACAGATCGCTCTGCAGCACTGTGTGGGAGGAGCACAGGCAAATGCCCAGGCTGCAGGCTCCTCCCACACAGGCCAGCTGGGCGATCTGTCCCTGCAGGCTGAAAAGTTTGTGGAGCAGGGAGTAGAAGGAGAAGGCTTCCTGCTTCACCTTTCAGTGCACCGGCCTGAAGGAGAGAAGGAACGTGGGGAGCTGAGCAGTCAGTGAGTGACGGGACCGCAGCCCCCCGGCGCTACAGCAATGAACGCTTCCATTGATGTATTGATGGAAGCACTCATTGCTTCTGCCACCCTCCTGACAGCGGGCACCCTGAGAATAGAATCTTTTAGTCCTCCTCCTAGCTGGGCCCCTTCTGAGTTCCGGCCCCCAAAGTAGCTACTTCCCCTGCTTCCTCTATAGTTACACCCCTGCAGTTTGTCATATGATAAGATGGTGGAAGTCTTGTTGTTTTTCTGGCAGAATTTTCTGCAACCTGTGAAGGCACCCTAATGGAGGTGAACAGGAGAATAAGTGGCCACTTCTGGTCAACTTTTGGGTGGAAGAGCCTGAGAGGCTTCAGCGGAGACAGCGGCCTCTGGGGAACAAGGGAGGGTAAGCACTATGTAAAACATCTTCCCTCCACAGGTTAGTACCCTGTGCTAATTAGACAAAATGCCTGGAAAACCCTCTTTAAAATGTGCTCAAAGTAATAGGTGTAAAAATAAATAAAAAAATTCAGTTGCCAAATGGCTAAAAGCTGAATACAGCACTGTATCGGACGCTGTAACAGACGCCGGCACTTTGACGATCTCCATTTCCCCATAACTATAACAAGTAGCTGATATTGTTTAGTGAAACACAAAGCTGACTGTACACACAATAAGAAAATGCAGAAAGATGTAAAAAAAAAAAAAAACACTAATATAATCATGTATGCATGTAAATGTCTACCCTGGCACCTAAGGGAAATCTCCTTGAAATGGAATCTGTAAACTTGGTAATTATACATAATAGCAGAACACAGCGGATCATAAAAATGAGTGGAGTGCTCGGAACGGGGAGCTCCTAACCGGTTTCTCCCTATATTTTTTTAGGGGTTTTTTTCCCCGCTAATTCCCTTATTCATGAGCGTCTTTGTCATTCTGGGCTTGGAGATGTTTTTAAAGGTCTACCTCTGGTGACGTTCTTTTCCTCTACGGTTTATACGAGGGAAATAACAAGGGATTTAACTCCTTAGCACCCAGAAAGTTAACAGTCCCTGGAAGCCTTTCCCTTCCAGCTAAATCCAGCAAAGGCAAAAAAAATAAAAAAGTATCCAAGGATCAAGCTGTGTCTAAGTGTTTCTTGCTTTCAGCCACTTGCACTCTGTCTCTGTCTCGGGGGCAAGATCTGGTTATTAAATCATTCCCTCTTGAAGACTGTAATGCATGAACGTGCTATTTCACGAGGAGCAATGTTGCATATCATGAGTCTCGTCTTCGCACTGCATCCCTCCTGCTTCCAGAATTATTCCTCCATCCCTTTAAAGCTTCGCTGGGTAGCAGGGCTTTAATAGAACTTGTCTGATTGTGTATTAAGTGAAGGAGAAAACCTGGTAGAGGTTGTCTCTTTAAATCAGATCTGCAGTGTTGATGGACCCTCTAGCAGGCATGGTAGGAACCATTCTCACCTCTGCAGCAGGGAGCTTGACCATACAGACTTACACATGCGATGGAAATGCTTTCCCTGTTAATATGCACTCTACCCGTCTTATTTCCATGGTTACAGCTCCCGCTTGTATGGTTGCTTCCATTCTGCAGGGAAAAAAAAAATAGGAAGCGATCGCATATTCTTAGTGCTGTAGTTTAAAATCTAATGAAAGCAGCCCTGTTGTGACTTGCATTTTCAATTTTTTCCCTTTTTTTTTTTCTCCCCTCCTGCTCCCTCTCTCTCTCCCTCTGATGTACAGAACGCCGTAGCCATCGCTTCCTTTCATTTGCCACAGTCTGCCTTTGCACAGTCTCCTTCGTTGCAATCTGTTGATAACTCCAGTTGCAAGCTACAGCTCATCGTCTTTCGGAATGGAAAACTCTTTCCGATCACTGGGAACACGTCCTACCTTGCAGATCAGGGGAAACGTCGGGCGGTCGCTACACCAGCTGTGCTTTCTAAAATAGGTAAGTTGCTCATTTTTTCCCCCTTTTCCTGTGTCTGATGTGAGAATTTGCAGATGGGAGAAGAGGAGGAGGGTGGGGGGGGGGGAAGGGGTGAGGTAGACGGTGTAGACGAGTCGTTCCTACAAGTGCACCGACGTCTATTTGCACAATCTGGGCAAGCGGAGAGATTAGGAAATGACTAGGACTTGCCTGGAGGATGGTGGACAGGCGGCTCAGGAGCCGAATGTCAGGAGGATGCTGCATTAAGGAGGAAAGTTATCGCAGTACTGTAAATATGAATGGTAGTACCCTGCTTCTTGCATATTAATGCCCATTCATGCAGTTCGACCAGGTGTACGAGAAGAGCCGTCCTCAGCTGCTGCAGACAGAGCAACGGCTTATGCTAAACCTCCATGCTTTCCGTTTTAAGGGACTATGATAGGACTCCGGATGGTTACATAAGACGTAGAGTTCGTTTGTAAAAACCGGAGGTGAGCTCGAGGCTGACGGCATGACAATTAAAAGTGTCATCAATTAACATAAAACTTTTCGGACTGGAAGCCAAGCCTTGTAGAGCCTGTAGCCACCTCCAGCCTACGGTTCTTAGGGCAATGGACAGGGTGTAAAATGTTGAGATTGACCGATCAACCCTAAAACCCGTATTATTTGCTCTTTTTTTTTTTTTTTTTGCAGATGGGTACAATTTTGGAAATCTCAGTCGTCCATTGACCATAGCCCTGAGACACTTTACAAGTGGTATAAACCCTATCGCTGCCTTTTGGGATTTTGACCTTCTTGATGGACATGGGGGCTGGTGCGGAGAAGGTTGCCACATAATTACCTCGACTGCCAACATCACCACCATTCAGTGCACTCACTTCGGTAACTTTGCCGTGCTAATGGTGAGTACTCGAACGGCGACGGGCGGAAAAAAAATTTCCAATAATTGTTCAGTGGACTGTACGGTGATGGCAAGGGAACACTCTTTCATTTTGCATTTGATTCCCTGCGTTAAAAAAAAGTGTGGATAGGTGTTGAATGAGTGAAGCTTGCTCGACTGGGTGACTTTCACTCTTTTAACCCCTACTGGACTGGACGGTCTAGACGGCAATGACTTTGCATGGCTTTTGTTATCTGTGAATGGCCTCGGCACAGGAGCTGAGGCTTGATTGATTAACATCAGGCAGTTCCACATTGCAGGACTGCACCCGAGATGGTTGTCTGCTTTGTTCCTGTCTTGCACTGTGTTGATCATACTAATTAGTTGCAGGGATACCGCAATGTTGAATCATTTAATAAATGGTGGAAGGAGAGAATTTAGGTCCACTTTCAAGAGGACATGCCCTTGCCCGATGGATGTGCCTAGAGCTGCAATAAGTGCCTTGGTGGCAGATGCTAAAAAAAAAAACCATTTCTCTTTTCTAATGGAAGCTGGCTGCGTGGATGGGGTTCACTGCAGTCTTTTACTATCTCTCCATAGAAAGTTATCCCACCGGGGAGCAGGAAGAGAACATTTAAGTTAATAATAAGCCTAGATGATTCCCTTATTATTTTAGTGTTGTGTTTATGGGGCCATCAGGGATTTTAAGAAGAGCCCTTCTGGGGAAGGTTTTTTTTTTTTTTCTGGTATTGTCATTTTCAAGAATGCATAATGCGATGCAGTGGGTTAAGAGGCTCGTTGGGCATCGGCAGGTTCTAATAAGTTAAAGGTCGCCTTTTTATGCTTTTGGAAAAGGACAGGCTCAGACAACGGTGAGATGGTGAAGACGTGTGCAGAGAATTCCAAGCTGCTGCAGTCACATAGAGCACAGACGTCAGCCAATCATCACAGGGGGCTGGCACCAAAGCCGAGGACTATATCCATGTGATTATTGCTGTCTACTTTAGGGAAAACCAAATTGATTCTGAGCTTACGGGATGGTCATCCATAGCAAAAAAATATTTAAAAAAATACAGGATGCACAATGGACATGCGCAAATCTTAGTACATCCCATCTATACATTAAAATGGACCAAGTCAACCCGTAGCTCACCAGCTGCTGTGGAACGACAAGGCTCAGTATGATAGTCCTTGTGGTTCGTGGCAATGTGCCAGCCCCCCCTACTTGCTGCAAGTTAATTTTCCTTTAAGATGCAGCTAGAATACTTATCGGTTGACATTGGCGTTTATTTCAATTTACGTTGATTGGGGTCTGTAAGGTTTCCCACTGAGTTCCGGATTTTAAGGTGTCCAGTTGCGTTGCACACATGGCTAATTTACATAGTTTTCATCTGGCTCAGTGGAGCCTGTCTGGTTGTGAACACGATGACATAGTGCGAGTGCTAAGCAGAATATTGGTGAAGCAGAATTTATTACAGCATTTACCTATGGAGCATTTGGCGTTCATTATATTACGCGTATTGTAATCGAATTATCTTCCGTTCTCCATCGGATTGTGCAAACTGAAATGTTAAATGTATTGTATCGTTTATGTGCATTATCTCTATTGCTGACTCTAAAATCCTCATCAGATCTGCTAATATTCCGCATCCGATGCAAATGAATGGGGAATTTTATCCCCCATTCACAGGGTGTGGAAAAAAATCTGCGTGGATTTTTGTCCAAGTGGCAGAAAAAAAATAATCGCATGCATGGAAAAGCCGAGGATTGGCCCCATTGAATGGAGCTAAATTTAACTTGGATCCACTGCTGCAGCTGAGGCTCATTTGCTGGAGAAAGCCGAGTGTCAGACGAGTATTTCTGTGCCGCATCCTCTTGTAAAAATACTCGTCGGATCACATTATTGAAAAACTGAGGTGGTTGTCAGGAACCAAAACGTTGAAAATCTAACAGAAATAAAGGTCAAAGTACTTGAAAAAGAGAAAGGAATTGGTCTGTACAGCTATCCATACAGGTTACTTACAATGCTTGCTAAGTACTGATGAGCAAATTCCTTGAAATTCAATCCGAATTCGATTCAGCCCAGTTGGTCGGGCGTTTCGGATCCAAATAAATGTAACTCGGATCGAAAGTGTCCGAAAAGTTGTGTATGACACTCTGGGGCCTCCTAGGGCGGTATGTAACTCATTTCACGATCTTTAATGCCAAGCCACCATTATACTTAAGGCTAGAGATGGGCAAAGTTTTGGCAAATTCGATTTGGCTGCTTTGCCGTCTTTGTACAACTTAGATGCCGCGTTCATACATCTGAAAAACACAGTGTAAAATTAACAGAACAATAAATTAATTCATACTTACCTCCTTCATTTGCTCGCGATGGGCCAGTCGCCTCCATCTTGGTGGCCAGCGTGGTGACGTCATAGGTCACTGCGCACCAGGATTTCGTTCAAGATCCTCAATCAAGATGGCGGAGGCCAGCACATCGCAAGCAAATGGAGCAGGTATGATTTCAGGTAAAATGTATTCATTACCACGAAGCATGAGGAAATTTGGCTTTGCAGAAAATTGAATTTATCCCAAAATTTGGATCAAATTCCACTTTGTTGGGTTTGATTCACTCAACACTCATTATGGCTATGGCTATGGGTAAACTCAAACTTTTGGGTAATTATTATTATTTTTTAAATCGTGTGAAAAGTTTTCGTTTTTTAGCTGCAACTGTCTACCAGTGATTGAATGGTATTTATTCAAATCATCAAAAATTGGAATTTCGATTTTACTTGAAATTCGGATCAAATTCATTTACAATCAATTTGCTTATCTCTATTGCTAAATAAATAAACAAAACAGAATAATTTAAAGGGCAAGTCATATGTTCTCCTATGAGAGCCATATTACCGTTTATGTATAGAATGTATAAAACACTGAGTTACTTTATAATTATATTGCAGTAATTATCTTGTATTGATCCTAAAATGCAGAATATGTTATACTCCAGAGCTGCATTCATGATTTTGCTGGTTGATATTGGCAAAAAGCAACACGTGTCAGTAGACACACCCCAGCTTCTATTATATATTGTGGGACACTGGGGTCTCATACACAAGGCAGAGCCTGTCTGGTAGATTGTTTGTAGGTAATATGGTCCTGAAAGGAGGCATCTCGTGGAGGTACTCAACATAGCACCGTATGGTGCCGTTCTACATAGATATTTTCCTCCAGCAGCAATGACAGAATATTGTGCCTCATTTTAGAAGCATGTGTAGACATTTAATCAGCAAGGAATTCTTGAAGAATTCCGGTCTAGCCTTACGCCTTAGGCTACTTTCACACTTGCGGCAGAGTGATCCGGCAAGCAGTTCTGTCGCCGGCAAAACGTATGCCAACTGATGGCATTTGTAAGACTGATCAGTCAGAAAAATGCATTGAAATGCCGGATCCGTCTTTCCGGTGTCATCCGGAAAAAAACGGATCCAGCATTTATTATTTTCACCTTTTTTTCGGTCTGCGCATGTGCAGACCGAAAGGACGAATCCGGCATTCCGGTATTTTGAATGCCGGATCCGGCACTAATACATTCCTATGGAAAAAATTAATTCAGGCAAGTCTTCAGTTTTTTTGGCCGGAGATAAAACCGTAGAATGCTACGGTTTTATCTTTTGCCTGATCAGTCAAAATGACTGAACTGAAGACATCCTGATGCATCCTGAACAGATTACTCTCTATTCAGAATTCATGGGGATATGCCTGAGCAGTTCTTTTCCGGCGTTGAGCCCTTTTAACGGATCTCAGTGCCGGAAAAGATATACCCTTAGGCTACTTTCACACCTGCATTCGGTGCGGATCAGTGATAATGCAAACGCTTGTTTCCGTTCAGAACGGATCCGTTTGCATTATTCTTTCAAAAAAAAGAACGGATCCGTCCTGACTTACATTGAAAGTCAATGGGGGACGGATCCGTTTTTAATTGCACCATATTGTGTCAGTGAAAACGGATCCGTCCCCATTGACTTACATTGTAAGTCAGGACGGATCAGTTTGGCTCTGCATCGTCACCAAAACGCTGCAATCAGCGTTTTGGTGTCCGCCTCCAGAGCGGAATGGAGGCGCAACGGAGCCAACTGATCCTTATCCATTCAGAATGAAGCTCATCAAGAGAATGCCAAGAGTGTGCAAAGCAGTAATCAAAGCAAAAGGTGGCTACTTTGAAGAACCTAGAATATGACATATTTTCAGTTGTTTCACACTTGTTTGTTATGTATATAATTCCACATGTGTTAATTCATAGTTTTGATGCCTTCATAGTCATGAAAATAAAGAAAACTCTTTGAATGAGAAGGTGTGTCCAAACTTTTGGTCTGTACTGTATGTGTTCGCAATAGGGGAGAGGAGTCGCTGTCAGCCACTTCTGGCGGCGACTTTTCCCCCTCGAGAACAAATGGATTGAAATTTTACGTGCCTGACCCTTTTTTTTCCCCAACGTTCCTCATTGGGGGAGAGGCGTGATGCTCCTATACACATTAGATAGCTGGTCAAAATCAGCAGTTTGACCAACTTTCGTCTGATGCTCTTGGCCACCTCTAGGATCAGTGATTCAATGTATATAAGTTACTAATTATTTTATTTAGATTATTTTTCACTCTGATTTCTAACAGATATGCTCATGTAGTTGCTTTCCTCATGTACATCTTCCCCATGATTTATAATTATTATTATATATTTTTTTTATTTCCTGACCCATTTCCAGCATACAAACCAATCCCTCTGTTTGGTTTCCATCCTGTATGTAGCACTTCTTGTTTCCAACCAAACCCGTGATGTACTTCTCCTTTCTCTATCCAGCTCCAACAACGCCGCTAACAACACTCAGATAACTTATAGCTCCTCCCACCCAGTTACTTACAGACACTCCCCTTTCACTGCCCCGCCCATGCACATAACATCGCAGGAAATAAAGAGGTGCATTGACATAGTCTTGGATCATGGCCCAGAATGGGAAATAGTAGCAATAAAGTTAATAGAAATGCATTATAAAATTACTGCTACTTTCATAAATGATTGTTTTAAACATTCTTGAAGCAAACCCGGAAAACCCCTTTAAGGACATGGTGTCCCTCCCTTCCCATAACCTATAAATAAGCCAGCAGACACTGTGTATTTGTCAGACAATCTCTATTATTCTTTAAGGGAGGTACAGATATGTGAGCATAGACAGATGTGAGCAAGTCAAGCATCTATCCTATGGCTCTGTGATGTCTTCAGATCACAACAAAAACCTAGGATATGTTGAGATTTTTGCTGTTTGATGAGCCTAAAGCCTCAACTAATGAGCCATGTGCAATGTTCGGTGATACATTAGACATGAGATACGTAATATTTAAGTGGCCAATATAAAATGCAGAACAAGTATATATATGAGGAGCCAGAACAAATTTGGAGAAAATATATCTACCGCCAAGTCTCATCTAAAAAAAAATCATATCTTGTGCCAAGTCTAATATTCATGGTGATATCTTCTCTACCGAGTTTTATCTTGCACCAAGTGTAATACGCTTTTCCATTTTTAATGCCAAGTCTAATATTGATAGCCATACAGTATGTCATACTGTACCAAATCTAATATGTCGTTTTATATTCAGTGACAAATTTAATTTACAAAACCATGCTTAGTAAAGTAACATCTCTAAGCACAGTAATGAATCAAGCAATGCTTAAGATATGTCTATTGGATGCCATCTCAACACAATCAAAGCTAAAAGTTGTCTATTAGGAACCTACTATTATATTATTATAGGCAGTAGGTGTGGACCCACTGTACCAACTAACCAGTTTGGCTTTGGGCATTATCCTGGCAGTGCCCCGGTATTCACCCATTAACCCCTATACTGGGATCTGGACTTGCTGTGCGGAAGCTACCAGGTCCTTACCTTGTAAGATAATCCCACTGGGGTCAGAGACACAGGTGCAAAGCACCAAGGATTTGGGCAATATGCATATTCTGGAGACAGGTTAAAGTCAGGGCAGGTAGCTTACAAGTGTATCCGCGAGACAAGTCTGAGGTCAGGGCAAGTGGCAGTAGGGAAATCCGAGAAGCAGGCTAAGGTTAAGCGGCTAGAAGTCAGAGTTGATTGTCAGGCAGTATTTCAGTACTTGGTAGTCAGACAGAATATAAAACCTTTGATGGAATACTAGACACTAGAAACCTAAAGCTCAGGCACCTTTCCACTGTGGAGAGTGTATTAAGTACCCAGGGATGACCAGCCATTGGCTAGGGAAGAATTCAGATGTACACACTCTGGCCCAAGAGGTAGCATGTGTGCACCCTATAGCACAAGACAAAGGCTGTACTGAGAGCATACAGGCCATGGCCTGCAGCGAGCACCAGCATCCAGGACCAGCTCGGCTTGGAGGAGAGCAGGACAGAGCAAGTAAGCAGTGTCAGTGTACCTTAGATCCTCCAATCTATGAATCAACTTTTGATTAACATCCTAAATAATTCTGTTATTATTGTCCGCTCAGGTCATATCATATTACATTCATAGAAGAAATTTGTGAATAGGCTCCAAATCCTCTTAAAATACCATTGGCTTCTGGTTGACATTTGGCGTTTATTGTGAGATCCACAGCCCTCCAGAGGATCCTGTTTTACACTGATGGGCCAGTCTTGGCCCAGTTTTAAGGGAAAGCATTATGCATGATGTGAATTTGTTTCTCCAATAACAGCTTTCTGGTTTCTTAGCTGACAAGCAACTGTAAGCTCTTCTGGTGTTCTGAGCCTAATTTACCACATTGTAGTTTGACCGCTTACCAAAACAGAGATGATAGGATTTATTCACCAGTATCAAGGTTCACGGTAAATCATAGAGACTTGCATTATGGAGATGGAATGGAGAATTGGATCTTTAAATGGATACTTTCATGAGAAAGGGGTACTGCATTTTTTAACAATATTCATAGAAAACTTTTTTTTAGGATTCTTGACTGTTCTTTTTCATTTCAGCGGTATTATACCATTGAAAATAAAATACATAACATTGTCCTTCTGTAGCAGTCAACACAAATATTTTAAGACCTCATATAGAGATGGGTAATGTATTTTTGGTGAGAGGAACATTTTAACTACAATGTAATCTTTACTATAATAGTAGGTGTAGAATTTGGAAGGCAGTATGTTCTCTTGTAAGACCTAGATACAGATGCCCACAAAAGATTGTTGCAGGGATTAGTGTAAAGTTGGTTCTCTAAACCACTACAGGGGGCTCTCTCTGGTCACAGTGGTGGTCCAACTGAGAAAGTTAATTGAGAGTGTCTGCTGTTCTAAAGGTCCAAGCAAAGAGGATGTTAAGGGGGGGAGGGTAATTATTGCATTCTACTCACTTTGGACTACAAATATTTTTGGGTAGGATGTGTAGCCCTTATCTCTAAACTCCTGACAGCTGATAAACCTTTAGTCCTTTAGAGGCGAGTATGATTATAAAGAGCTTCTTAGTCTGGAGGACCTGTTCTGTTCTGCATTACAAAAACAACCTATTCTTTTGAATAGGTACTATGCAATGCTTAATTTCCCTTGGGGTGGCGCTGTAGGTAAATTAGACACTTACTGTCAAGTTTCCCCACAGCCCATCACTGGAGGTACAAGCAAGGGGACGCTTTGTGGTCAACTTTTTGTCAAGGGACCTGTCTAAGAAGTAAAGCTTAAGAAGGAAGAAAGTGTAGAACCTCTTTAATTACATTACCAGTTAACTGCATTGCAATACAAGGACTAGGCTGCCTATATGCAAAGGATAGAACTGATATCTTAATAGATGTTATATAAAGGAAAAGAGACAAGGACTCTGGTGGAAAATTTACAAAGAAAAATAATTTTGTCCTCATATTGACGAGTCCTGGACAACTGCCCAGTTTGACCCTTCCATTGCCGGCCCAAAAATATCTGCCTGTTATTTTATACTTTTCTAGCCATTATTGCTGTTTTGGACTATTTGTTTTTTGGCCTTATCAGCTTATTTCAATGAATATGTTATAAAATTAAATGTACTCAGCTTCATGGTCTGTGCCAAAACACTAGCTTAGCCATGATACTCAGCCATGTGAACCACAAGCGTAGAATAGCAAACATCTATTGAGTGGATTCCAAGTAAGATACGTCTTCTGGAACAACTGGGCAAGCTTGAAGACCCAGAGGATAAAAAAAAACAACTAATAAACTGATTCAAAATACACATTTTCAGTTATTATAGGTTATATTATGAACATGTTCCTTAGAGGGAATGTTTGGTAGACATTTAGATATGACCCTCATACGGTAGGTTGTGTCAATAAAATAACTCAAAATCTTGTCAATAAAATTCCACTAACAATTGAAACCCATGAACAGTGAGTTGTCAAACAACTTATAATGCATTGCACTTTAATCTCACATTTTACAACTGTACAGTGCTTATGGTGCTACATCCATATCTATAACCATTCTACCTAGTAGAGTAGGCGTTAAAGAGCTATTGAAACAGCCTCGGTCATATTTTATACTATTACATACTCTAAATGGTCTTGCTTTCGGCCACTGGTGCTTTGTTGGTCCAGGAACATTCATGCAAGGTGGTTGTCACGGCTGTGGTAGTGGACCGTTACACTTTTGCCGTGCATGCTTGTGGCTGGTGGCAACGTGTAGTTTGTAGCATGTGTTGACACTATCCCTTTAAATCTGATTCCCTTCCCATTTCTGGTGTGTATGGGGTTAAGGTGTGTGCAAGGTGGAGCTGGGTGTGGCCTCTTGGCTCTTATAGTACTGGTGTTTGGAGCCTGAGGTCAGAGTTGACTTCAGCTTCTCGTGGGGCTTCAGTTATGCTGCCATCCTGGACCTTTCCATCAGTCCAGCTTGAGGGCCACCTTGTTGAACATAGTTTGTCTTCCCTTTCTATCCTTCTTTCCCCTACCTTACCTGTGTGGTTTTTGGTGTGAGTTAATGTTCAGGGTGTGTTGTCTCGTCTTGTCGTTGTTACATGTCTGGTCAGTTGGTGTTTTATGTTCAGCATGTATGCAAGGCGTTACCCTGGGTGTTGTGCCTCCGGTGAGGGGGCTTCTGTGTTCCTCAGAGGGGGAACAGCGTTGACCACCAGCCTGCGGAAGTGGGCTCCATGGTTTCCCGGAGGGGTGAACCACAAGTCTAGGCAGTGAGCATCTTTCTTCCCGTTGCTGCGGCAGGTAAATATGTGTCCCAGAGCTTGTTATCCAGTTGGGATTCCTGTCTCTGGGTTCTTACCTGACGACACTCTTGGTTTATCTCTGTCTTTTCTGTTTATGTGTTTCTATGGGGATTCCTACAGTTGTGGTGATGTTCCAGGGGTCAGGTGGACCCGCTCTAGAACATGATTGTAGTGTTGTTGTTTTCCCTGTTGCTACTGGTTGCTAGGCCTGTGGGAGACTCTGGTTCATCCGTATCGTCTCCTAGCCCTGACATTACTTCCAGGGATCTCCAGGGTTAGTAGGGCCGGAGGTTACGGAGTATGAGCCCCCCTACCATCGAGGCCGGCTCATACAGTTAGGAGGTCAGGGATAGGATATGGGTGGAGTTAGAAGGTGTCCTGCTCCCCTTATCCTGGTAACCAGGCCTAGTGGCATATCCCATCATTCATCATTATATGGTTCAACAAAGGCCACTCTATTTATTGCCTGTGGAAGTGGGTGCAGCTTGTATCGCCTTCTGTTTCTGGCATACTTGCTTGTCCTCCGGAGGGAGGGTGAAACGGGAGTTACTGGTAATGGCACGGTTCTTGGTAACAGGTGGTTGCCATGGTTGTGTACCATTGCTTGTGTAGTGTGTCCCCTTGTCCTTTCTAAGTGTGCTGGCGGCAGTTTTGAGGGACGTGCTGACACTGATTCTGTACTTTTTTTTCCTCCCCTTTATGTTGGGTCCTCCACCTTTTTTCCCCGTTATGTTTTGGGGAGGGCTTTGAGGGGAGGGAGTGTCAGGGGAGGTGTCCTGCTCCCCTTATCCTGGTATCCAGGCCTATTGGCATATCCCACCATGGATCAATGTACAGTGGGGGGTTTCCCCAACTCCCCATCGTGACAGTGGTTTGGGCCAAGGTCATACCCTGATTATTCTAAAGTGTGAGATTTGAAAATACCAGTATAGAGTAAGTTGTGGTATACAATCACGTAGAGTATATGCAAATAATGTTTTCGGTGAACCATGGGAAGGGCCGCTCTGTTCAGTGTATCTGGCTTCCCTTGTATTATCTCTAGCAGTTCTGAAATCCAAGGGACTGTCAATCTAACAAGAAGGGGAGGCACTAGGCAGTGTTAAAGCAGAGCCATGGTGCACCAAACTAAGCAGCCCCATCCATGGTGCACTAAAAACTTTATTTGCATAAAAATAAAAAGAATAATTTTTCAGTAGTAGAGGACCGGATCGTCACAAGAAAGGTTATGTTATTGGGGCATCTACTCCAGGTTAAGGTATCCGTACTTTGAAAACGATTCTGTAGGTGAAAGACTCCTTCTAAAGCTACATTCACGATACTGGACACGTGCATCCCTCATTTTCTCGGGCCACTTTGTCAAAATGCCTATTTTTGTCTACAAAACGGACAAGAACAGGATGCGTTCTATAATTTGAGTCATGGATGCGCATGGATGCAGACAGCTCATGGATGACATTCGTGTGCTGGTCTGGCTGCATTTTTTTGTGGCCCCATAGAGATGAATGGGTCCATGTGCAATCTGAAAAAAAATACGGACTAGATAAAATTCCTCAAACTTTGTTGTGGCAGTATACACTAAATAAATTTTGTTATACAAAAGTTAGAGATGATGGGGCTTGAGCAATGGGTTGATCAGTCAGATAGTGTAGTTTGAACCTTGAATTTTGCCACTAATCTCCACCAAACTTCCAGTCCCCAGCAAATCACTGTGGCTGGTGGCAAGTCAACAAAGCTTGATGGGGTGGACCAGACCAGCAGCGTAAGCAGTTACTGCCTTTGGGAAGCCTTTTGAATAACTCTAACAACCCCTTTAAAGGGGTTGTTCCACAAAAAATATTCTACAGTATTGGAACCAGCTCCTGGATCCGAATACTTTAGCCACTGAATTATTCAATGAAATCTATCTGTATAGCGCCACCTATTTCTTCTTTTTTTTTTATTTCTCTGTCTACCTCACTGAGGTGGACGGACATGCTCAGTTCCATCCTTCAACTGCTACCAGCTGCAGCAGAAAGAACACTCTACCTGAGAAAGGACACACCACCTCAGCTGCCAGCTTGAAATAAATCTAGCAGAACATTTGGAGCAATAATTGGGGAGATCTCTAGACCCATGTGAAGTACAGGGCTGGTTCTAAGTTTGTTAGAAAGAGATTGTTGTTTACTTATGATTTAAACTTTTTACATTAATCATGGGATAACCCCTTTAATGTAGGCATTAGAGAAATATCGGTGAGAAGAGAAGAATATCTGAGGAAGCCTATTAGTGTACCATGATGGGTTGTCCAAAAAGGTCATTGTAACTCTGTTAATGATACAAATAAACATGAAAGCAACTACATTTTGTATAGGTTAAGTTGGCCCTAATAATTGCTTCTATGATGGGTTTCGAGAAAGCTCTAGTCCAATCCTGACAGAGAACTTCAATATTCTCACATGGCTAGTCCATAAGTTCATAGAAGTCCTATAAAAAATCTTGTTTTAGTCTTTTTTGTAGCTAATACAATTGTACATCCATAGTTTAAGGAATGGCCGTTTCTGTGTCAAAAAGGATTTGTCCTCTCAAATAGGCCTTGATAAGGTCTCCTTTACCAGTCTGAACCCTGGAGCGTTCTCATGACTCCATTAAAATGATGCAGATCTGCAACGTTCGCTAATGATTCGGAAACCGCTCCGATCAATTGTTCTGGCTTATTGACTTGTGTATTTGTCATGTCACTCTTAGACTTGCACTATAATTGGATGCCCCTGGGAGTTTTCAGCCTTGTGACTCCTTCTTTTCCAAGAGATACTTCATGTAAATTGGATTAGCAGCCGGTAACATTTTAGTCATAATTTCAACACCGAGCTTTATTTATGTCCACCTTAGTTATGGGTTATTCGGTCTTGTTTAGCAAGCAAGCTGATCCTTATCAGGTAATTAGGCACGTAGCGATCGGACATTTTTTTTTTTTTATTATAATAAATAAATGTGAACTCTCTGTCAGCAAATTCGCACTCGACTATTGATTTCTGTTAATGACCAATTCTAGTTCACCTACACTACTGTTTATTTTATTGGAATGAATAATATTTTCTCCTATGTGTTTTAATCAAGCGCTGAAATTACAATTTAGCTCCTTGCTATTAGCTCGACAATTAATGGTCCCATTACAGTTGCCCTCGACTTGAATATACACGGAATCAAAGAAAAGATTTTTTCATAATTACAGTAGTAATTATCCCAAGTGTAAATTTCATCTCTTTTCCTCGCCTGTGAATGATAAATAGTGTTTATGGCTACACTGGAGAATTATAGTTTGTATATGCTAAGAGTAAACGCTGAGGTTCTGTATCACAATTACACTCAAGAAGCCAGCATGACGTAAAATGCTGTGTATCAATCTGACGATAGTGCGGAGCTATGTATCATGCAATAACTACGGCAAGCAAGAACACGAAAAAACACACCAGGTATTCAGTTTTTATGTGTAATAAGCTATTATAAAAGAGTCACTGGAGACATTGGATACATTATCATTATTAGTAGTAGTCCGATCATCGGGACCTCCAGTCCGAAGAAAAATTAAGGATGGCAAGTCCTAGTCAATATGTCTTTGATATGAATACCTCAGGAGACCATAATACAGCTCCATGTGCAGCTGAAAATGTTCATGGTGTTTCTATAGCAGTGGTGGCGAACCTATGGCACAGGCAGGCTCGGACTGGCCTACAGTGGTACAGGTGAATCCCCTGGTGGGCCCCTGAGCAAGGTTGGCCCCTAGTCTCCCACCCCCAGCACAAGTGGCACATAACAGATTAGACTTACTGTACTACATACATATATTCAATGTACAGCCCCTCAACCAGCCTATGTTCATATAAAAAACGTGATAGATTATTTCAGAAACTCCCCAGTTTATTCTAGACATGATCAAAGCTGAGATGATTTCTTGGTACAGAGGAAAGGTAGTCGGTGTCCTCTTCTCCCCAGGACCTACCTTCTCAAAGTTGCTGCATTCAATCATCTGGTAGCATCTTGCTGCTGTGTGAGCAGTTAAAATTTGAATGTATCCGTATGGTGGGCCCCCAAAATAAATTTTACTGGTGGGCTCTAGGCACCACAGTCCGACACTGGGCACGATTGCCAGAGGCGACACTCAGAGACCTCTCTGTGGGCACCTGCACCCTGGAAATAGTCTATGGTGTACCAATATGCCTTACACTTTTCCTGCCATTCACCAGCGCAGGGCGCACTATGAACGGCACAGGCACAGCATTGAATGTTAGCAGGATATTATAGCTAAATTATAAAGTACATGGAAGATATACTATATTGGTATTCAGGTTAAGTTGCCGTCAGGGGCCTTGCTAGGTTAAAACATTCGGGGCCTAGACCTCTGATGTTTTGTCCCAGGCCCTGAAAATCCTGCCTGCTAGATACAACTGTATTGCCCTCCTCAGGACGGCAATACAATTAAATCTAATGCACTGGAAGAGCTGAAGGACCTGTGGTGACATCACAGGTCACGTGACCAGTAAAACAGGCAGTGGTTGAGAAGGACCTGCAATGATGTCACCATCATGTGACCAGTGCAAGAGAGGACGGCAGTGAAGAGGAGAGTCCTGGGGGAGGAGGCTGTGGTGATGTCTGTACATGAGGAGAGGTAAGTGAAGGGAGAGGCAGAGCAATGCTGGGAGTTGTGGTTATTTAACTGGAACTGTATGTTATGGCTGAAGGGAGGGATGTTATTTACATGGAACTGTGTGTTGGAGGTGGCTGGGGAGGGGGGTCATGTTATTTACATGGGACTGTATGTTGATGGCGGCTGTAGGAGAGAGTTTTGTTGTTTACATGGGACTGAATGTTGAGGGAGCGATGTTATTTACATTGGACTGTATGTTAAAGGTGGCTGGTGGGGGGAATTATGTTATTAAGGCTACTTTCACACTCGCGTTTGGTGGGAATCCGTCATGGATCTGCATAAACGCTTCCGTTCACATAATAAAACCGCATGCATCCGTTCAGAACATATCCATTGGTATTATCTGTAACAAAATGGATCCATCTTGGATACCATTGAAAATCAATGGGGGACGGATCCGTTTTCTATTGTGCCATATTGTGTCAGTGAAAACGGATCCATCCTCATTGACTTACATTGTGTGTCAGGACGAATCAGTTTGACTCCGCATCGTCAGGCAGACACCAAAAGGCTGCAAGCAGCATCCAGAGCGGAATGGAGACTGAACGGAGACAAACTGATGCATTGATCCTTTTCAATACAGAATGCATTAGGGCAAAACTGATCCATTTTGGACCGCTTGTGAGAGCCCTGAAACGGATCTTACAAACGGAAACCAAAACACCAGTGTGAAAGTAGCCTTACATGGGACTGAATTTCGAGTGGGTGATGTTTACTTGGGATTGCATGTTGGAGGCGGCTGGGGAGGGGGTGATGTTATTTATATGGGACTGTATTTTGGAGGGGGCTGTATGGTGGAGTGAGGAATATAACTACAGGGGGCACTGCAAATCCAGGGGACATTATAGGTGTTCTTATTACTACTGGGGGCTCTATAGGAGGGACTTATAGATCTGCCTTATTTCTACTAAGAGCACTATGGGGGGCCTTATTACTACTGAGGGGTCTGTAAATAGCTTTATTACCACTGGGGGAACAATAGGGGGCCTTATTTCTACTGGGGGCTCTGTGATGGTATTATTAATACTGGAGGGATCTTCTACTAATGGGGGCACTCTTGGGGAGCGTTATCACAGTTGGGGGCACTGTAGGGGGCAGTATTACTAATGGGGGCATTCTTGGGGAGCATTATCACTGTTGGTAGCACTGTAGGGGCAGTATTACTTATGAGGGCATTCTAGAAGGGAATTACTATTGGTGGGACTATAAGGAGCACTATTACTATGGGGGGCACACATTTTTATTCAGGATAGTATTTGGGGGTATTGGGGAGCACAGTGAGCAGCAGGATAACACTGTGGGGACTCCAGGTTGGGGGATGATGATAGAAATATGAAGAAGCTAAGATGTCTGTATATCGCACTCTGCAGAGACAAGGCGGCTAAGAGAAGTTGTCCGGACCGAAGGGAGAAGATGAGGACAAAGAAGATCTACATCGGTGGAGGCGTCACCTGGAGGCCCTGGATGTGACAGGTATGTGCTGCTGTATAGCAAGTACAGCAAAATGAGGTGTGCAGGGGGAGGAGGGGGCCACTTAGAGAACTGGGCCATATTCATTGGGGCTTGGGCCCTAGATCTTTTGAGACCCTAGCAACTAGGGTGGCCTGACGTTCGGTTTTAGGCCCGAACAGTCCGGTTTTCTGGCTCCCTGTCCTCCGTCCGGCGCAGGGCCTGGACGGACACAGGGATGTCCACCCTTGCAGTAGCTCACGCTCAGACAGTAGCACTGCGTTGTCTGGTCGTGAACTACAGCAACTGACTGAGGCTTCTCCCACCCCCAGTCAGTCACTAGAGCCGCAGACATGGCTCCCTGTGGCTGACTGAAATGTCTAATCAGTATTAATCACTGGGCCCCAAAACCTGAGAGAGAGAAAGGACCACGTCATTGGGTTTTACCAGACACCGCGCTGATTCCAACCAAGTACTGGGCGGAATTCAAGTGATTGATGGGAGTTTGCGGCAATTCCTACACAACATTGTGAAGAAATGGTGCTGATTTGGAGAATATGTCAAAGGGGACATTAGGCTTTACCTAGAGCCGTCCCTTTGTTCTAGGAAGGTGAAAAGCGGCCTGGTCCTTATGGCTACAGACACCTATAGACTTATTGTTTTGATTTAGGTGTATTTTGGGCTAAAATATTTTTGTATTAGGTCTACAGTATATTAAAATGTTGCTTTGTTTGGCTTCTGCAGTCCATGTTTCAGTCACCTAAGCTGATTTATAACATCAAAGTTCAACTTTTCTTTGTAAAAATGTTGTGACTTAAAGGGGTTGTCCTGTGAAAAACATTCCGCAGTTTTCAAATCAGTACCTGGATCTGAATACTTTAATTGCATGCTAATAAGAATTTAGTATAGTCACTGAGATACTCAATAAAATGTATCTCACTGAGCTGGAAACATATGTTCAGTTCCATCCTTTAGCTGCCTCCTAAGCTGTGACAGGGAGAGCGGTAGCAAAAAAAACACATGCCCTCTGAGCTGCAGCAGAAAGGTCACACCATTTGGGCCGCCAGCTTGATATAAATCTAGCAGAGCGATTGGATGTATGGGAAGATCTCTGGATCGTCAGATCCATGTGATGTACAGGGCTGGTTCTAGCTTTATTAGAAAAAGATTGTCATGTACTATATGATGTCTATATGGGATAAGCCCTTTAACCTTATTGAATAGATCATCATCACCATGTAACATTACTATGTGAATTATCTCTGTGCTGTGACATCATTATATTTTTTATCCCAATAATATGACATTAGTTTGCACTTTACCCTGCTTTGTGACATCACTGTGTTTAATATCCTTGTTCTGTGACATCACTATATACATTATTCCTGTACTGTAACATCGCTGTGTTTATTATCTCTGTATTGTGACATCACTGTGTGTATTATCCTATACTGTGACATCACTGTGATTATTATGCCTGAACTGTGACATCACTGTCTTTATTATCCCTGTACTGTGACATCACTGTGTGTATTATCCTGTACTGTGACATCACTGTGTTTATTATCCCTGTATTGTGACATCATTGTGTTTATTATCCCAGTACTGTGACATCACTGTGTTTATTATCCCTGTACTGTGACATCACTGTGTTTATTATCCCTGTACTGTGACATCACTGTGTTTATTATCCCTGTATTGTGACATCACTGTGTTTATTATCCCTGTACTGTGACATCACTGTGTTTATTATCCCTGTACTGTGACATCACTGTGTTTATTATCCCTGTACTGTGACATCACTGTGTGTATCATCCATGTATTGTGACATCACTGTGTTTATTATCCCTGTACTGTGACATAACTGTGTGTATTATCACTGTTCTGTGACATCATTGTGTTTATTATCCCTGTACTGTGACATCACTGTGTTTATTATCCCTGTACTGTGGCATCACTGTGTTTATTATCCCTGTACTGTGACATCATTGTCTTTATTATCCACTAGCAGAAGGACTCGGCTTCGCTCGGGTATATTTAATCTATTTATTTCATTTAATGTTTATGTGTGTCGTTAAAAGATATCAACACTATCCACTATAGCAGTGCCATCTACAGCACCCCGGGCCCAAAACAGGGACCTCCACAGCCCCCCACCCCTTAACACTGACCCTTCCACAGTGCCCTGTCCCTTAACATTGGACCTCCACAGCAGCCCACCCCCTTAACAGTGGCCTTTACTGGATCGGGGGCGTGTCCTTTTGAACAGCTCACTCTAACACAGCAGCACTGTACTGTCTGAGTGTGAGCTACAGGGAGAAAGTCACCCTCCCTCCCACCTCTGCAACTGACAGAAGTTGATTTTTACCTTCATTTTTTCAAACCCTATTGGCTGAGGAGTGGAGGGGGCGTGACCTAACCAGATTGGGGCGTGGCTTTCGCAGGACTGGGGTTTAATTTTTTCAATCTCAGTCGGCTAAGGAGTGGGAGGGGGCGTGGCCTAACCAGATCGGGGGGGGGGTCCTTTTGAACAGCTCACTGTAAGACAGCAGCACTGTACTGTCTGAGTGTGAGCTGCAGGGAGAAAGTCACCCTCCCTCCCACCCCTGCAGCTGACAGAAGATGATTTTTACCTTCATTTTTTCAATCCCCGTCGACTCAGGAGTGGGAGGGGGCGTGGCATAACCAAATCAGGGGCGTGGCTTCGCAGGACTGGGGGCGGAGTTTTAAGTCTTTTGAGGGTGGAAATATTGTGGCAGTGCGTGTGTCTGGGCTCCTTCCTGCAGAGTGATGCCCCTCTGTGCACCTTACTGGCTCATTTGCATACCAAATAAACTGGATTTTCAGAGGATAAAAACATCTATTGCTGAAACAAAGGCACATCTTGAAATAAGGTACTAAGTGCTATTAGGCCATGGCTTTACTGCAATAGCGATTATCCTGGTGACAGATTTCGTTTAAAGCTCTCCGACAGCAGTGAAGAAAAATGGCTGGGTTGTTATGAAAACCTGGAATAAAAGTGTGTTATGTGGAGGCTAACGGCCTGCAAGCTTCTATGATAAGGGTCATGTAACCAAGCTTCTATTGGCTAATGCATTTTTTAGAGAACTGAGACCTGGTCTAAAGCCTTCCCGGACACCTGATGTACCTGTGTGCCAAATTTCGTGAATGTAAATGCAATGGTGCGGATTCCTTTAGCGGACATACACACACACACACACACACACACTCAGCTTTATATATTAGATATACTATGACATCACTGATTCCTGTACTGTGACATTATTATCTGCATTTTTCCTGTACTGTGCACTCTCTGTACTGTAACATGACTTTGCACATTATCCTTGTATTGTGATATCACTTTCAACATACATCCATGTGTATTATGGAAAGCACTATCCAGACTAAAACACTATCCAGACTAAAATAATCTAGAGCTTTTAAGATCTGAAGCTTTCTACTGAAGGTGGACACGGCGAAATGGAGACCTGTTCAAGTTTTTCTATAGGACCTAATGACTTTTAAGTCTCTGTTTCGGTTCCTTTAAAAAAGTTTTCCAGATGTTAAATCTTGGTGACCGATCCTAAGGAAAGAGCATTAATATCTGATCACCAATTAACTTTTTATAGACGATGCAGCGTTCAGACGAATGCAGTAACCTCTTTATAGTAGACCAAGCACAGCACCTACATTGTAGAGCGTCTGTGCTTGATATTACTCCTTATTCCTATTCACTTGACATTTTCGTTAAAGTGGGAATAAATATTAAAGAGAGCATTTACTTTGTCCCTCTATGGGATCCCTTCCTGATTTCCCTACAAAAGAATTAAAAAACACCACACAACACATTGCACGAGCTCCATCTTAGTCCCGTAAGAATAAACTAGCAGCAACAAATCCTCGTTTTCCATCAGACAAGTTATTTAGCCACGGTTAAATGCAAACAAATGGCGATGCCATACTAATGTGGTTTTAATAGAGACTTTGGCCAGATTAAGGGAATAGAATTACAAACAAGGCGGATTAATGAGACCGATGAGAATGAACTGAGTCACTCTAATAGGAGGCTGAGGGTGAATGTTGACCTGCTCAGCAAAGCATTGTGGGTATTAAAGGAAAGATTGCTTTATGTTAATCACAGACAAACGCATAGAACGGAGGAAATATTGTCGTAGCCATACAGAAGCATAGACATTTTCTCTATTCAAACAATGAGTTCATTTATTGCAAAAAACATAAAGGGGTTAATTTACAAAAAAGTGGCATATCTTTGGCGCAGATTTTTATTGCAAGGGTCATTTGCGGAAAAATCTGTGACTTCTTTCCCTTCCACGCCACGTACACCAGTTAAAAAAGGGGACGGGTTATGGGCTGGTTATGAAGCGCAGAGCGTCACAGCCAGGGAGAAAAAACCTCCCTGGCTGTGACGCTCTGCGTTGCGATTGGACAGCGCTACAGCCAGGGGAGAAGGAGACACCCACGGAGAAAGACTCAGTCTCCTCCTCATTGTTCCGATGCGCAGTATTAGCATACTGAGCGGGAGAAATCCGGCGGGGCATAGGAGGCATATTTTGAAAAATCAAGCAGGGTGGCAGCATCAGCGGGGGGACCCCGCAAGTACAGGTTTATATCTCCCTTAATAAAATTGTATGAAAGGTCCTCTTCAAAGGGGTTGTCCCACAAAAAATATTCAACAGTTTTCAAACCAGCACCCAGATTTGAATACTTTTTTGATTGCTTGTAATTAAACATTTTGTATAGCCACTGAGTTATTCAATAAAATGTATCTGTATAGCGCCACCTGCTGTTTGTTCTTTTCTTATTTCTTTGTCCATCTTACTGGGAAGGCTGCACATGCTCAGTGTCATCCTTCAGCCTCCTGAGCTCCTCTGAGCTGTGATAGGGAGAGAGCTACACATGAAAGATTTGTCTCCTGAGAAAGGACGCTCCCCTTGAGCAGTCAGCTTGATATAAATCTAGCAGAGCAATGCATGGAGAGATCTCTGGATTCATGTGAGGTACAGGGCTGGATCTAGTCATGTACTATATGATGTCTGATTTTCATTTTTTTAATTAATCATGGGACTTAACCCCTTTAATGTAGGCATTCGAGAAATATCGGTGAGAAGAGAAGAATTTCTGAGGATGCATATTAGTGTACCATGAGAGGGTTGTCCAAAAAGGTTGTTGTCCCATCAAAACAGTATATGGATGTCATAGATAGAGTGATCCTTCATTCAGACTCTAACTTTTCTAACAAGCAGTAGCAATACACATACAATAAAAGTTGGCCAATCAAGTCAATTCAAGTTGGATTGGTTAATTATCCTCTGGAAGCCCCATGATAGCAGATATTGTGGTGGGGGGAGGGGGGTTACAGGGTTATACCCATCTCAGATCTTCATGGCATATCACTAGGGACACCTCTGGGACATGCTCCTATCTACAGAACAGGACCAACAAAGTGAAGGAGAGCACACTGTGTATGTGTGGCGTGCTCTCCTTTCACTGCTTTGGGAGTTTCGAAAATAGTCAAGCAAGCACACGTGCCTATTTTTGGAAGTTCCTTAGTGGTGAATGGAGGGTGGCCACGCTTGCACTGTGTGCTCTCTGTCACTGTTCTGGAGATAGCAGCATAAAAAAATCGGCATATTGAAATCCAACTTGCTAAAATCGGTAACCCATCTCAGACATTGGTAGAACATCACTAGGATATGCCACCAATGTCAGATAGGTCTGGGTCCCACACCTAGACCTATCTCACATTGGTGGCATATCCTAGTGATGTTCCACCAATGTCTGAGATGGGTTACCCATTTTAGCAAGTTGGATTTCAAAATGCTGGATATTTTTGTTGACACTAGAGATAAGTGGCCACCACAGGAGTCTGGCAGTGGCTTAATCCCCTCTCCCATTTAAATCAATCTGCACATTTGATGAAGCCAAGTGTAGATCTTTAAGGTGGAGCCTAATAATGAAACATTTGGCCAAGAGCAATCCAATCTAGCTTTAGTCATAAAACATATTCTCTCAATCATATTCTTTCAATTTTGGACTAAAACACAATCAACAATCAACACATTACTTAGGAATGCCGTTTAGGTATTTGGCAGGTGTAGCAGAGCTGAATTTCTCCTGAAACTGTTCCTTTTTGTGTACCATCATGCCAATGTCTCCACCCCTCCCCCTCCCCCGCAGTGTAGCACAAGCCTAAATACAATGCCAGGTCAGACCTGGTGTTTCTTTCTGCCATTTTTCTAACTAGTGGTTGGGAGACAGATACATGAAAAGATATAATCTAAAACAAGGCTACAACGTGTAAATGGTTGGGAATTCATCATTTTATATAAGAGAGCAGCTTGAGGATTTAGCAGTTGTCAGAAAGCATAAAAACTAGTATATTGCTTAATTAAATCTAAAATTGTATTTGCATTTGATTACTGCAATGTGTAATTACTGATAATCGTGTTGTGCTGGTAGGCAAGGCTTTGATCGTCAGTTTTTATCTCAAACTTGCTTTTTCTATAGAGAAACAATAATCTCACAATTCTTAAAACTTGGTTTTAAAATTTGGAAGTTCGCTTGAATTTACTCTTTGCTTTTAAAGACGTTTTACACCATCAGAAAAACATAGCTACTTTCTTCGAAAAACAGGGTCACCCTTGTTCATAGGTTGCGCCTGTTAGCGCAGCTTAAAAGGGTTTTCCGGTTTCAGGGGTGATCTTGGGTATATGCTGCTCTTTATTTCTAGCCTACATACAGTAAAGACCAAAAGTTTGGACACACCTTCTCATTCAAAGAGTTTTCTTTATTTTCATGACTATGAAGGCATCAAAACTATGAATTAACACATGTGGAATTATATACATAACAAACAAGTGTGAAACAACTGAAAATATGTCATATTCTAGGTTCTTCAAAGTAGCCACCTTTTGTTTTGATTACTGCTTTGCACACTCTTGGCATTCTCTTGATGAGCTTCAAGAGGTAGTCCCCTGAAATGGTCATCCAACAGTCTTGGAGGAGTTCCCAGAGATGCTTAGCACTTGTTGGCCCTTTTGCCTTCACTCTGCGGTCCAGCTCACCCCAAACCATCTCGATTGGGTTCAGGTCCGGTGACTGTGGAGGCCAGGTCATCTGGCGCAGCACCCCATCACTCTCCTTCATGGTCAAATAGCCCTTACTTTCAAAGTTTTCCCAATTTTTCGGCTGACTGACTGACCTTCATTTCTTAAAGTAATGATGACCACTCGTTTTTCTTTACTTAGCTGCTTTTTTCTTGCCATAATACAAATTCTAACAGTCTATTCAGTAGGACTATCAGCTGTGTATCCACCTGACTTCTCCTCAACGCAACTGATGGTCCCAACCCCATTTATAAGGCAAGAAATCCCACTTATTAAACCTGACAGGGCACACCTGTGAAGTGAAAAACATTTCAGGGGACTACCTCTTGAAGCTCATCAAGAGAATGCCAAGCAGTAATCAAAGCAAAAGGTGGCTACTTTGAAGAACCTAGAATATGACATATTTTCAGTTGTTTCACACTTGTTTGTTATGTATATAATTCCACATGTGTTAATTCATAGTTCAGTGTGAATCTACAAGCATTTCCTTGCTCCGATGCTCCCCCTTGCAAAGTAGCATAGAACCCACCTCCAAAACAGCCCCCCCGCAGTGCTAGAGACCACCCATTTGTGCCAGTGACGGAAGCCTCTGCTTACCATAGTGATGAGAAGCCCGGTACGTCACCTGCACAATGAAAACAGATCCTTGCGCTGCGCGATTGCAGCGTGACAAAGGGGAGCATCGGAGCAAGGAAATGCTCGAATGATCCACTCATACATAGGCTAGAAATAAAGAGCAGCATATACCCAGGATCTGCCCTGAGCCAGGGAAAAACCAATAAAGAGGTATTCCCATTTCATGAGGATATGTCATAATTAGTAATGAAGAATTTCATGAAATTTTATTCAGATTCAGCAATTCGATTCAGGTCTGTATAAATTTGACCCAAATCAAAAGTGCACCAATTGCCCTGAAAAGTTGGGGATGACATTTTGGTGCCTCCTAAGAGTGTAAGCAACTCATTTCAAGCTATTTAACCAAGAGATAAGACCGACACTCACTGAATAGCAATTATTCATCTTTATTAGTCACATAGAGTACAATTGTGACACTTTTCGGCTCTAATTGAGCCTTTCTCAAACTGAGGTCAGTTTGAGAAAGGCTCATCATTAGAGCCGAAATGCGTCACAATTGTACTCTATGTGACTAATAAAGATGAATAATTGCTATTCAGTGAGTGTCGGTCTAATCTCTTAGTATGGGTATGGGAAGTCGACCCCTGACACGTGCACCACGCCACTGAGTGCCGTCTGTGTTTGCTTTGCTCAAGCTCTTTAACGCAATCAGTATTACTAATCTTAAAGTAACAGTGACATATATATAGCTATGGGTAAACGCATGTCTGTTGGTGGTAACAGCCTGTTGAAAAAAACCACTGTAGAATAAAAAAAATTTAATGGCCCAAAATGTTTTCTCTTTTTGCCCGTTCACTATTTGGCAGTAAATACCTCTGTTGGTGTATATACACAGACACTGTCTGAGGTAATGTGATCCTCCTTCTTCATCTTTCCTATCTTCTGATCTGAAAAATGGATGATGTCATTTTAAGAAATTCTCCCAAATCAAACCAACAAAAATTCTATGGATTTGACTGGAATTTTTGGATAATTCAGGTCAAATTCAATTAGTTTAGAATTGATTTGCTCATCTTTAGCCATAACTTTATAATCATTGGGGGTCTGACCTCTAGGACCCCCACCGATCCCAGCAATGAAGGTTATAGGAGTTCACCTTGCATCACTAGGCACAGCTATACTGAGAGGGTTTCCATGATGACCAGGCAAGCCCCAGCCTACGGACCTGTCAGTGTGACTGGAAACTAAGCCAATCAGGTTTCTGTCTCTTTGTCTAATCCTAGAGTTAGGTGAGAGATTTAAGTCAGCTGTTTCCTATCGTTATTGCCTGTGATTGCGTTTGTCTTCTCTAGACTCTGCACTGTGTGAGTTACTCAGACGTCTATGGTTTTTACTTCTGGCTTGTTTGTTGGATTATCCGTGTGGCTGCTGATTCTGCTTACATCTACTCTCCTGGTAATTAACTCTGGTTAGTCTCTGGATTTAACCTGTCCTGTAGTGCATTCTTCATGTTTGTCTCTACTGGTTTTTTGACCCTGATTGCTGACTTCGCTTCTACCTCTCTGGTCATTCTAAAAGGTCTGCTACTAGTTTGGCCATAGCAGTATTTTGTTATTAGCTCTGTAGACCTATCCTATGGGTCCCTACCAGCCAAAGTCCATCCAGCCTTAGTTTCACACTACTCGGAGAGGTTTCAGAAGGCTGGTGGCAGTTTTTCGGTTCACTGGCGGTGGTCTGGATGGTGACTGTAAGTACTTCTTAACAGAGGGGTCCACAGTAGAGATGAGCGAATTTAAGGTTATGAAATTCATTCACACTTCGTTTACTGGTAAAAGGTGAATTGTGTTATGGATTCCGTTACCACGGACCATAATGCAATTCTATGATGGAATGGTAGAACGGAATGCCTTTAGAGGCATTCCGTTTTTCATTCCGTCATAATTGAAGTCTAAGGGCTGCAAAACGGATCCGTCCCGTTTCCGTTATGCACGAGAGGACTCCCCTGAAGTGACCATAAAATGTTTTGGTGCTTAGTCTATTGGGCAAGCACATATACGGTGCTAAAACTACTATACAGATACATTTGCAAAACTGCAGAACCAAGCAATAGTGGGCCAATCATGTCTATTCAATATGATTAAGTAGTATGTGGTTAGGTTAAGGAAGAGGGAATAAACAGGAGGTTATGGATAACCGATGGAGTGAGGGGGGTGGAGGGGGGGTGAGGGTCAGGTGTGTTAAGAAGGTAAGAAGGGGGGGGAGTGATGGGGGGGTGGGGGAGGGGGGAGAGCAAAACAATAGTTCCTGTAGACAATTATATTTGAGTCCTCAAGTAGTTAAAAAACCACTCTGGATCATAGTTTCTTGCATATTAAATACCTTTCAACGAGACTCCAAGTTCAGACCAGCCAGACCCTTTACAATGTTATTGTCACATATTGGTGTATGTGTTATTTATTAATCTATGTTTTGTAGACGTAAATAAGAGCATCTAGATCTATGTTTCTGACTTCCAAGGTCCCCATATTTTTTCAAATTTGGAGTGATTTCTAAGTTCCCAGTGTGAGAGTTCCTCCAATCTGGCAATGTCATTTACTTTAGCGGACCATTGAAGTCCAGATGGGATGTCCTCTGATTTCCATTTTATTGCAATTAGTAATCTACCAGCAGCTAGTAAAATTCTTATCAAACTCTTTTCTATTTTGGACAGGGAAGTCGGTAAAAGAGAGAGTAAAGCTATTTCTGGAAGATATGGAAGTCTTTCCTCTGATAAATGCAAGATCTTCCTGATCTTGAAAAATATGTCTTTCCAGAAGTTAGTTATCTTAGGACATGACCACCAAATATGGAGGAAATCTCCTACCTGTATATTGCATCTCCAACAATTATTGGATGTGAGGGCATATATTTTGCTCAATTTATGGGGTGTTAAGTACCACCTAGTTAATAGCTTATAAGCATTTTTGACCGTCATTTCTTAAAGTAATGATGGCCACTCGTTTTTCTTTACTTAGCTGCTTTTTTCTTGCCATAATACAAATTCTAACAGTCTATTCAGTAGGACTATCAGCTGTGTATACACCTGACTTCTCCTCAACGCAACTGATGGTCCCAAACCCATTTATAAGGCAAGAAAGCCCACTTATTAAACCTGACAGGGCACACCTGTGAAGTGAAAACCATTTCAGGGGACTACCTCTTGAAGCTCATCAAGAGAATGCCAAGAATGTGCAAAGCAGTAATCAAAGCAAAAGGTGGCTACTTTGAAGAACCTAGAATATTACATATTTTCAGTTGTTTCACACTTGTTTGTTATGTATATAATTCCACATGTGTTAATTCATAGTTTTGATGCCTTCAGTGTGAATCTACAATTTTCCTAGTCATGAAAATAAAGAAAACTCTTTGAATGAGAAGGTGTGTCCAAACTTTTGGTCTGTACTGTACATAAAGACAGCCCGGCACATAGAAGGACAATGGTACCTGAAGTTCACACTAATTCCCTCCTACCATAGAAGGGGAAATAGCAATTGGATTTATCCTAAGTTCAAGTAGCCTTCTTTGGAGCGGACGCCCTACATGCCCATTATATACTTTACATACAAGTTTGCAGACTCCTGATTTCACATTTCATGGTACAATGTGTGCAGTTCAATCAGTGATGGTGTTGCCTCCAGCAGTCCACCCTGAACCGTGTCAGACATTCCTTGTTTGCTCTGGAATTCAATCACAGATGCTTTCCCCCTACAGGCGTGTATTCAGACACAGTTTTATACAGCGCTTGGTTAAAATAGTTATAAGGCAAAAGAGAGGATGTCATATTTATAAAAAGCCATCTCCAACCATAAAATATACCGTTAAGGCTAAAGGGGTTATCCGAGTTAATAAAAACACCCCTAATGCTACTAGATATCATAAAATATAGGATGAGTTTATACTCTCCTGATTAGGCCTCGTACACATGACCGTATCTGTTTTGCGGTCCGCAGACTGTGGATCCGCGCAATATAGATACCGCCCGTGTGCGCCCCACACATCCCGCCCTATTGACAAAATGCCATCTTTTGTCTGTAAAAAGGACAAAAATAGGATTTTATTTTTTTTGCAAGCCAGACATACGGCTGCACGGATGCGGACAGCACCCAGATGACATTCCTGTGCTGTCCGCATTTTTTGCAGCCCATGGAAATGCAAGGTCCATATGAAATCCACACAAAAAGTGGACATACGGTCGTGTGCATGAGGACTTACTCCACTACCGTTCCTGTGCTCCTCCTCTGATGCGCGTACAAGGCTGCAGCAGTGACATAGAGGAATATGACACGTGACCGCTGCAGGTGAGGATTGACCTCAGTGGTATACAGCTCACTCTGTTTCACTCCATCTTTTGTTACAGTATGAGCCGTTTTTTAACTTATTGATTTATGTATTTGGGTTCTCCAGCCCGTCTCTGACTTCTCCTGCATGAACACTTAAGCTGATTCATGCCCAAATTCATAGTATTTTTACAGGATTAGAAGAGCGGCAGCAGCACCCCACCTGTCCATTGGTTGTGTCGGGAATTGCAGCTTCACTCCCCTGACGGAATTGGAGCTGAGCTGAAATACCAAACACAACCTGTGGACCAGTTTGGCGCTGATGTGACCGCTGAGGCCTGTCATTGGCCACCAAGCCGCTCCCTGGTCCCGCAAGGACAGGTGAGTGTTTTTTTTTTTTTATGTAATGTTAATGGGAACAGGTTAAGACCCCAGGGATTGTCGGCTGGACAACCCCTTTAGCTTATGAATACAGTTGACCTCAGTATCCCACTGGTCAAATGCTAATGATGGTCTTGGAAGCTGAGATATGAGGTGTTTTTTGACAGGTAGTCAAGGAATACTAAATGTATGTAATGCTCCAAGATATTCCTCCCCTCTGCTCTGCCCTATCCCGTGTCTGCCCCCTGTCACCTGCCAACTGATAATGGAAGGAATTAGGAGGACACAGTCCCCTGTTCTCTGCAGGACTTCTACAAATTTGCTTCTGGAACATGTAGAATATCCTACAGACCAACAAATAATGGGGGCAAGGTTATCTCCTGTATCATTCAATTCTAGGTTTTGCATTCCTTTAAAGGGAATCTGTCACCTATAATTATTTCGGTTAATTAAAAAGAGATAGCGACATGACTATGGGGACGACCATCTTGCCTGAGATGTTTTTAACAGCATTTAGAGATACAGTATACTTTACAGTGCCATGGACATGAGGGTCTGGAGGGGACCTCATTGACTTCTATGGGAGAGCTTTCTAGGCATGCCTTGTGTGATCTGTGCAGAGGTCAGGGGGGAGTAGATAAGCTGTTATATGACCTATTGTGAATGATGGATCCTGCGTTATCTATGTATAGGTGATTTCTGTCAGCCTAATCCTGTCTGTGATGATAATGAGATGACTGCGTGTCATTGTGTCTTGTGTCATTTATTTTGTTGTCTTCTTAAGGGTGGGTTTACATCTGCGTTCTTGATTCCGTTATGGATTTCCGTTATAACATGGTTATAACAGAAAATAACGGAATCCATAAGATGGAAGGACGGATACGTTATGCTGCCAATAGATTTGTATTAGGACGGAATGCAAAATGGAAGCCTTTAAAAGTAATTCCGTCTTAATAGAAGTATATGGGAATCATAACGGAACCGAACCGTTTTCCGTCTTGCATAATGGGAACCTCTTAAAGGCTTCCGTTTTGACTTCCGTCTTATGGATTCCGTTATTTTCCGTTATAACCATGTTATAACGGAAACCCATAACGGAATCCAGAATGCTGATGTGAACCCACCCTGACCACAATCTATCCTTGCCTTATACTGCTTGTGTCTGATGTATATTTGATTTTCAGATAAGCTAATTTTGGAATATCACCCCACTGACTGGATCATTGACCTTTATATCGTAAAATGTATATCTGGGATATTTTTTTCAACCTGGGACAGTATTAACCACAATAAGGAGCCTAATCCACAGCTACCAACATTTTATCCATCTGCAAAGTCTACTATGATCGATCTAATCCAGGGATGGCCAACCTGTGCGTCTCCAGCTGTTGCAAAACTACAACTCCCAGCATGCCCACATTGCCTACAGCTATCAGCCTACAGCACGGCATAGTGGGAGTTGTATTTTTACAACAGCTGGAGAGCTGCAGGTTGGCCATCCCTGATCTAATCCAAATGTTCTAGAATCATGAGGCCTTCTCAGCATTATTGTATTCATTCATAGCAGTGTCTCCTGTGGCTGCAAGGTGGCCACCATCTCTGTGATTAAGATCCAGTGTCCAGTTTTTTTTAAAGTTCAGATGAGTGTCAATCTTCTCCTACCTGAAGTTGGACCTAATATTCTCTAGACCACGGATGCTCAACCGGAGGCCCTCCAGCTGTTGCAAAACTACAACTCCCAGCATGCCCTAATAGATGTAGGCTGTCCAAGCATGCTGGGAGTTGTAGTTTTGCAACAGCTGGAGGGCCGCAGGTTGAGCATCCTTGCTCTAGACCATGCTAGAAAAGGGTGTTCCGTTTCTTGAACATGGATGTCTTATCCTAGGTAAGGCCACCAATATTAGATCAGTGGAGTTCCAGTGTGCATTGTGGCACCTTCAAACATCTGATTGGTTGAGGTGCCAAGAGTTGGACTCCCACCGATCCAATATTGATAACCTATCCTAAGGCTAATCTATCAGTTTTCTAACACTGTGAAACCCCTTTAATAAAGTATCATCTAAACTATGCTAAAATCATATAGGTAAAAGTAGTGCTACCTGGTGCTCTCCCGACACCACAACAAGGGCTGTCCAACCATAGGGGAGTGAAAATGTCCTGAGTGTCTGGATATAATTTGGAGCTTTACTGAGCTGGAAGACGTGTAGTGGAGAAAAGTGTAATACTTCTTTGGTGCTGTTCATATGATGGAGAGTAATAGTTAACTAAGGTGATATAGTCATTTTCCAAAAATGGGTGAACACTGATGAATAACGCATTTCACAGCCATACCAGCTTCTTCATCAGGTATAACACAACACTGGATCAACAGATAAAAGCTGAGATACATTATTTAGCAGTATAGTGAGCCGAATCTACTGCTATACGAATGACGCCACAAGCCAGCAGTCTCCAGAGCACTGATTCGGAGCAAGAGGGCAGCATTATCCGGAAGTGCACATTACATGGCTGGCCGGCGCGGTGTAATACTAGCCAGTTGGCCTAGCTTTCTAAACTGATTAATTAGTTTTTTTTTCACAATCTGAGCAATAAATTCCCAAGGGTGATTAGGGATTGATGCATGCTTTGAGGCTGTGCATAACAAAGGCTAGTCAAACATTACAGAGCGGGACATTGGCCTAATCCCTAAATGTCTGGATAGCAGTCCAATCTGGTTTATCCTTAGCACTCAGAAACCTGCAGCTGCTACTTAGTCTCAACTAAGCATTATAGATACAGTAAAGAAACCATAAAGAAATTTCACTGCATCGCCCCTTGCTTTATATGTATTATATATATATATTTTTACACACATGCCACCCAGTCCAAATATTACTCAAAATCGTGTATGTCTGGACATAAGCTGACATTCCGAGGGAGCCCTAAGAAATTCCCTATGCAAACTTGGCGGTCTCCACAAGAAGAAACTTTTTTTTCACCGGACCCATATCAAAGTCTCTTTAGACCACCAAATCAGTCCCCTGCTCTGCACTGACGAGGGTCAAAAACCTCGAAAACAACTGTCTGCAGATGGGTCTCTATTTCTTATGGAAAAGATTTTTATTTTTTTTGCAGGCATCCCGGGTCACGTTCTAAGGCCTGGACATTGACATAGGGTAGCTATTCAATACAAGGCATTAATGATGGAATTGACCATCAGATTCAATGCGGTCCAAATAAATGTGACCCAAATCAAAGTGCCTCAATTGTTCCGAAAAGTAGTATATGACACACTGGGGTCTCCTAGGACAGTGTCCAACACAGCAGATATAAACAAAGGTTTTTTTTAAAATTAGTTTCAGGTCATATTCACATAATTGAATCGATTGTCAGATTCTATCCAGGACCAAATAAATTTGACCCTTAATTGATAGTATCCTAATTTCCCTAAAAAGTCATGTATGACGCTCTCGGGTCTCCTAGGACTTTATCCAACCACTTTAAAGCAGCACAGCCTGGTTAATAACACACAGTTTTTTTATGCATTTTAAAATTAAAAAATGTGACAAAAATAATTCCTTTTTGGTGGCAGATGCCTTCTTCTCTGCATTCTGAACTGTAAAATGTCAGCCGCCAATATATGATTGCTGGAAATCTGATACCACTGCCAAGTTTAAGTCCCTTTAAACTGAATGATTCAGCAGCTGAATGTCAGGTCCGGCAATCACCTGCTCATCAGTGGAGGAGACCGCTGCATGTAAATCTCACAGTATGGGAAGGAGCGATCACTAATGCCATCACTCTTCCCCATATAGACTCATTGTTTGCTGGCAGCAGAGCTTGTTTAGACAGCATGGTCTTCTGCCGGCAAACAACGATTTAGGTGCCTAAACAAAGGATCCAATTGCCCAACGAACGAGCGTTTCATTTGTTTATTTGGTAGTCGGCGGCACCTACAGCTCCAGATAATTGCTAATCAGCGTTCCTATGAAGCTCGTTAGCAATTATCTGGCAAATTCTCGGCCTATTTAAGGGTCATTTACAAGTAGCATGTCTATATAGATAACACAGGATCCACTATTCACAATAGGTGATATCTCAGCTTATCAGCTCCCTCCTGACTTCTGCACAGGTCACAGAACATGCCTAGACAACTCTCCTACAGAAGTCAATGAGGTCCCCTCCTGTCCATTGTGTCTATGTTCCTTGTAACTGCTCTGAAAAGACAATGGGCCAGATTTATCATTAGCTCAAGTCAGAATAATGGAGTGAAAAAGTCGCAAATTTTTGCGCAATCGCTTAAACTGCGCAAAAATTTGCGACTTTTTTCTGCTCTGCGCTATGCTCGCCAGTTTTCTGAAAGTGGGCGTGTTTTCTTATGCAAATTAATCTCTAGACAGATTTACTATTGCGACTATTCAAAAAGTCGCAAAAAATGCACAATTTCACTCCAGTGAGGACCATGCTTTTTTTATGAGACTTTTTAATAGATCATGCAACTTTTTTGTAAAGATGTGCGACTTTTGTAAAGCTGCTTACTGACGGAGAAACTGATACCGTCAAACCACATTTATTACAGTCTTAGGCCTAGTTCACACGAACGTGTGTGATCCGTGGCCGTATTGCGGCCCGCAAATTGCGGGCCGCAATACACGGCCACAGTTCCGTGTGCATTCTGCATCGCGGGTGTGGACCCATTCACTTCAATGGGTCCGCAAATCCGGAATTGCGGAACGGCCGCACAGAATGGGACCCCTCGAAAGCACTATGGAGTGCTTCCGTGGGGTTTCGTCCCGTACTTCCGTTCCGCAAAAAGATAGAACATGTCCTATCTTTTTGCGGAACTGGCGGATCGAGGACCCATTAAAGTGAATGGGTCCGCGATCCGATGCGGCTGACCTACGGCCGGCGATCGTGCATTGCGGCCCACAGCACGGGCACGGGTCACACACGTTCGTGTGAACTAGGCCTTAAAGGGCCGATCATAAATCTGACTTGGCTAAAACTGACTTTAGCCATATGTGAAAGTAGAGTGAGCTGTCAGAGTAATGATAAAGCTGGCCCAATAAGTCTTAACATATTGTAGGCCTAGTGGCCAGTGTTAAAACTGCAGGGTTATATACAATTTTTTTTACTATAGATAGCAACATGGAAAAATGTAAAAAAAAACATCAAAAATTCTAAAACAATAAAACATAAAAACCTGATTCAAACAATATGTCATTTTCTGATGACACATTCCCTTTAAAATCCCAGAAAGGCCCTTTAAAGAAGACCTTTCACCAGTCCTGTCATATTTATGTAAAAGCATACTGAAGGCATGTTATAGCGAATACTATTTTCCCTATGCGCTGCTCCGTACACCCGCTGTGCCCCCCGTTCTGGTTTCCCGCCTGGTATGTAAATTCATCGGTACAGGGAGGCCCTTTTTTATCTCCCTGGCTGTGACGCTCTCCGCTGCGATTGGGCAGCTCACAGTCAGAGAGAAGGATACACCCCTTGAGAAACAGGGCCTTCTCCTCCTCCCTGTATGGTATGAATTTACATACCAGGCGGGAAACCAGAACGGAAAGGCACAGCGGGCAAACGGTGCAGCACATAGGGAAAATAGTAAGCGCTATGACATGCCTTCAGTATGCCCTAACCTGCCAGCTATTTGCACAATGTCAGGACCAGTGAAAGGCTATGGTGCCCATTGGAATCAATGCATGGATGTGCTGGGTCCTCCCTAAAAAGATGTAGCCATCCTCTGCTAATTGATGGAGGTCTTTACAGAGGTTCTCCACTCTGTTTAAACAAAATGTCCAAACAGAGTGTTGCAAAATGGGTTTTCTAAGACCTTAAAAGTAGTTTTCCAAGCTCTAGATATTGATGGCCTATGAACTGAACTGGAGAATGAGCTGCAGCAACCTGGCAGGGCCACCACACAGTAGACAGAGTTGTCTGCCTCTCGGCTTCATCCATTGTGTTGTTTCTAGCATCGGGATCTGCTGATCGGTGGGGATGTCGGATCCCCACCAATCTGATAGTGATGACCTATTCTCAGGATAGATCAACAGTATCAACCACTTTAAAGGGGTTCTACAGTTATTTTAAACTGAGGATCTATCCTCTGGATAAATCATCAGCATCTGATCGGCAGGGGTCCGACACTGGGACCCCCGCCGATCAGCTGTTTGAGAAGGCAGCAGCGCTCCAGGAGCGCTGCAGCCTTCTTACTGTTTACCGCTGGTCCAGTGACGTCACGACTGGTATCAACTGGCCTGGGCGCGGCTAAGCTCTGTTCACATGAATGGAGCTTAGCCCCGCCCAGTCCATTGATACTAGTCGTGACGTCACTGTGCCAGCGGTAAACAGTAAGAAGGCTGCAGCGACGCTGCCTTCTCAAACAGCTGATCGGCGGGGGTCCCGGTGTCGGACCCCCGCCGATCAGATGCTGATGATCTATCCAGAGGATAGATCCTCAGTTTAAAATAACTGCAGAACCCCTTTAAGCTATCCATGTTGCCAATATGAGGTTCTCTTTTTAAGTATACTGTTGTAGTCACTTAACGTTTTGTGCCTGACTGGAGATTGTTTTTGAATTATTACTTTATATGGCTTGACATTTTGTTTATATCATCAGTAAAATAGAGAATGCAGTTCTCCGGTTTACTATGTGATACAGTCTATTAAAATTTAAACACATCAGAAGCAAATTGTAACATAATAAATATTATTACAGATTATTTTGTCAAAAGTAAGAAGGAGAGAAGGAGGAGAAGGGAGGGTGAATTACTGTAGGAAGATATGTGTAAAGAAAAGATGTCAAAGATCCTCCCGCCCTATGCAGACAGTATATTCTATGTAGAAATAAGAGGGCCAGATTTTTTGATGTGCTTGCCTAAGATCCGGGGGGGGGGAGAAGTACCTTATCCTTCCGGATCCTTTCACTGGATTTCTAAATTTACAACAAATGTGGTCCTCACCCCAAACCTAATCTTTACAAGAGCTGTCAGTGCCAATCCACACTGTTGAGCTCAACAGATGAATGATACAAGACAGACTGGTTACAGGGGAATGGAGACACTGCCTGACAACCATAGTCTTTTATATAGGGTTGTCAGACAGCACATCTTGGTCAACTGATCTGATCATCCCAAACCCTGCACTACGACTGAGCCCCAGACCCTTGGGGATCAGCCATTAGGCCAATGTATCAACCTTGAGAGAGGGACAGCTAGCTCAGGCCTTTCCTCAGCAAGGAACCTTCTTCTGCCAGGATGGAGACTGGAGAAGCCAGCCCTATGCCTTGCCTGTATTGATTTGCACTTGAGTTCCTCCAGTAAAGAAGCACTCTGACTCTCTGGACACAACATGTGGTGACTAGAGATATCGCAAACATAAAATTTTCCGTTCGCGAACGGCGAACCCAAACTTTCGCGAACCGGGCGGACCGCCATAGGCTTTAATAGACAGGCGAATTTTAAAACCCATAGGGACTCTTTCTGGCCACAATAGTGATGGAAAAGTTGTTTCAAGGGGACTAACACCTGGACTGTGGCATGCCGGAGTTGACGCAGAGTGTGGTAAGTTGAATTCGCAATGCGATTAATATAACCTGCATTAATCGCATTGCGAATTCAACTTAGAGCTAAGTTCCTAATGGTTGTATTGCTAGAATTGACGGATATAACGAATATAGCACTATATTCTCAATCTTCGTTATATTCTAGCAATACAACCATTAGGAACCCAGCTCTAAGTTGAATTCGCAATGCGACTAATATAACCTGTATTAATCGCATTGTGATTACAACTTAGTCAAATTTGTGACACTGCAGCTTCAGAATGAATCTAAGATGGGTGCTGTCCTTGCTTTTTGATAGGAGGTGGGAGGGTCTGGGAGGGAGGGTATGCTGATTGACTGGATTGTGTCTGCTGACTGTGAGGTACAGGGTCAAAGTTTGATCAATGATGATGTATAGGGGCGGACCGAACATCGCATATGTTCGCCCGCTGCGGCGAACGCAAACAAGCTATGTTCGCTGGGAACTGTTTGCCGGCGAATAGTTCGGGACATCTCTAGTGGTGACACAACAGTGTCCGGGAGGACTCAGTATAGTGTTGGAACCACCTCAAACCCGTTCAGTGCAAATCCACTACTGACATTGGCTTCATAAGCTGATTAAAAAAAAAACTGAATGTGTAAACCCAGCCTTAAAGCTTGGTAAATATAAATGTAGGTTTTTTTTTAATGGGGAAGGGATGACTGCAATTTCCACATTATTTCCATAAATTCCAGCAGAGCAATGTCATTCCCACATCAATTCAAGCTGCTATTGAAATCAATGACCTGCATCGTATAACTGAACATTACTCTTGTAGGATGCGGTGACGATATTGTATTATACGAATCATTCACAGTAACACAGTATCGTGGATCAATTCATTTCATATACAGAGGTTATTTCTGCTGAGACAGTTAGTTTCTAGTTAAGGATCTCAGCCAATTAAGTAACTAGAATGATCAATCTAAATACTAATTACAGAAGTAGAAGAGCCGGTTTGGTCATTGGACCTAACTCATGGTCCTATCACTAGGTCTCAGTTTTTACATAGGACTGCCAGTATGCCAAGTACTTTATTAAAAAATCATGATGAAGTTCCAAAGAACAGAATGACAGTCACCTCTGCTACATCTGTATATTATAACCGTTATTGTGAAACTACAACTTCCAGCATGCCCATACAGCTGCAGACTGGGAGTTGTAGTTTCACAATAATGGAAGCGGCACAGGGCATTTTAACGATGACTAGTTTGCTATCCAGACAGCAAGAGATTTGCAGACAGAGACCCCAGAGCAAAATATCTGATGATGATGACAAGCGCCTAACACAGGCCAGTACTGCAGGGTGTGACCATCCATAGCTACATGAGAGCAAAGTCCCTGAGTGTCTGCAAGTAGGATTTGAAGTTAACATGACTTGACAAACAATGTCACCCACAGAACAGGGGAAGAAGATAGTAGATTAAAATGTGAATATATTCCAGCCAGCAATAACAGGGGCCATCAGCATCACTGCACGGAGATACTCGTTGCTGCAATCCACAAACAATAGATGAAAATTGCCAGAGGGCGACTATTGATCCAACACATATAGAAGACACATGGTGATCGGCTTCTCCTTTATCTTCTTTCTTTTGTAAATTCAGCAGCATTTTCAAAGCTTATTATGAAGCCCATATCATCCTTGTAACATGGAAAATAACAATTATCATTTTATTTGTCCCCTGCTCTCTAGGTGTGGTCTTATTCTATAGATGCCTGTCACATTTTCCTTCTTTAACCCCTTCAGTACACAGCCATTTTTCACCGTCGGGACACAGCCTAATTTAGCAAATCTGACAAGTGTCACTTTATGTGGTGATAACTTCAAAACGCGTTTACTTATCCAGGGCATTCTGAGATTGTTTTCTCGTCACATATTGTACTTCATGACACTGGTAAAATTGAGTCAAAATATTTAAATTTTATTAATAAAAAAAATACCAAATTTACCAATAATTTGGAAAAATTTTCAATTTTCAAAATTTCAATTTCTCTGCTTTTAAAACAGATAGTGATACCTCCTAAAATAGTTATTACTTTACATTCCCTATATGTCTACTTCATGTTTGGATCATTTTGCAAATTATATTTTTTTGGGGAGACGTTAGAAGGCTTAGAAGTTTAGAAGCAAATCTTGAAATTTTTGGGAAAATTTTCAAAACCCACTTTTTAAGGACCAGTTCAGGTCTGAAGTCACTTTGTGAGGCGTACATAATAGAAACCACCCATAAATGACCCCATTTTAGAAACTACACCCCTCAAGGTATTCAAAACAGATTTTACAAACTTTGTTAACCCTTTAGTTGTTTCACAAGAATTAAAGGAAAATGTAGATTAAATTTTCGAATTTCACTTTTTGGGCAGATTTTCCATTTTAATCCATTTTTTTTCCTCTAACAAAACAAGGGTTAACAGCCAAACAAAACTCAATATTTATTAGCCTGATTCTGTAGTTTACAGAAACACCCCATTTGTGATCATAAACTGCTGTACGGGTACACGGCAGGGTGCAGAAGGAAAGGAACGCCATATTGTTTTTGGAAGGGCAGATTTCACTGGGATAATTTTAAGTCGTATGTCACATTTGAAGACCCCCTGATGCACCCCTAGAGTAGAAACTCCAAAAAAAGACCCCATTTTGGAAACTACGGTATAAGGTTGCAGTTTTGTTGGTACTATTTTAGGTTACATATGATTTTTATTGCTCCATATAACACTTTTTGTGAGGCAAGGTAACAATAAATAGCTGTTTTGGCACAGTTTTTTTTTTTTTGTTATTTACAATGTTCATCTGACAGGTTAGATCATGTGGTATTTTTATAGAGCAGGTTGCTACTAATGCGACAATACCAAATATTAAATTTTTTGGTTGTTTGTTTCATTTTACATAACTAAGCATTTTTGAAAAAAAAAATATTTTTGAGTGTCTCCATATTCTGAGAGCCATATATTTTTTTATTTTTTGGGAGATTGTCTTAGGTAGGGGCAAATTTTTTGCAGGCTGAGGTGACGGTTAGATTGGCACAATTCTGGGGGGCATATGCCTTTTTGATTGCTTGGTGTTGCAGTTTAAGTGATATAAAGTGACAAAAAAATTTTTTTTACCACAGTTTATTACATTTTTTTGACTGTGTTCACCTGAGGGGTTAGGTCATGTGATATTTTAATAGAATCAGTCGATACGGACGCGGCAATACCTAATGTCTACTTTTCTTATTTTCCCTATTTTATACACATTTTTTTACTTTATTTTAGGAAAAGGACGCTTGTTTTTTTACTTGAAACTTACATTTTTTTATTATAAAAAAAACCCTTTTTTTTCCACATTTTTTCACTTTTTTTTCACTTTTTATATTTGTCCCACTGTGGGACTTAACTTTTTCAGGGTTAGATCCCTGTTTCAATTCAGTACAATACATTATGTATTGTACTGAATTGAACTGTCAGCGTCTTACACAGTAAGACGCTGACAGTTGCCTAGGAGACCCAGCCCTCAGGCTGGATCTCCTTGGCTTCTGTACCTGGCAGGCTCCGATGCCTGCAGAAGGCATCGGGGCTGCCATGGCAACCATCGGCCCCCTGTAAGCGCAGCGCTGGGGGCTGATGGAGTCAGAGGGAGCCCCCTCCCTCTGTAAAACCCGCAAGTGCCGCAGTCAGCGCTGACCATGGCATGTGAAAGGGTTAATCTGCCAGTATCGCCGCACACAGTGATGACGGTGGATGCAGCAGGGGCCCGGCTATCAGTAACAGCTTGGCCCGTGCTGCGGATCGGGCAGGTGCAGCTCCTGCACCCGCCCGATCACATCACGTACATGTACGTGGGAATGCGGTAAGACACCACATTCCCACATGTACGTCTTGAGAGGTTAAAGTGTAACTGTCATTCTTTTTTTTATTTTTGTAATGTGTAGGGGCAGTGATACTGACCATTTTTGTAATATACTGTAATTACTGAAATTGCACATTTCTATTAGAAAAATAGCTCTAAAGTGGCCCATTTTGAGCCTCTGCAATGCTCCTCTGTCTCCTTCTTTTTACATAACAGTCAATGTTTAGCAAGTCTCCACTGTTATTTAAACATAAGACAGAGGAGCGTTGCTAAGGCTCAAAATGGGCCACTTTAGAACTATTTATCTAATAGAAAAGTGTGATTTCAGTAATTAAAGTATATTACAAAAATGGTCAGTATCACTGCCCCTACACATTACAAAAATAAAAAGAACGACAGTTACACTTTAAACAGTTCCTGATGACTTGTAGGTGACTTACACTGGATCTCAAACATACTGTTTGGTCTTTTGCTAATTTACTTATCACCAGAAAAATGTCTTTTGAGCCATATCCCAATTTGTTGACAAGAGCCCAAGGCGTGGTTCCCATTGCTAACGGTTCCCAGGCACTCCAATTTACATTGAGCGGTGCTCCTCCCTTCTGTCTCTTCTTTCCACCTCGTTCAGCTTTCTACAGGGTGGGCCATTTATATGGATACACCTTAATAAAATGGCAATGGTTGGTGATATTAACTTCCTGTTTGTGGCACATTAGTATATGTGAGGGGGGAAACTTTTCAAGATGGGTGGTGACCATGGCGGCCATTTTGAAGTTGGCCATTTTGAATCCAACTTTTGTTTTTTCAATAGGAAGAGGGTCATGTGACACATCAAACTTATTGAGAATTCCACAAGGAAAACAATGGTGTGCTTGGTTTTAACGTAACTTTATTCTTTCATGAGTTATTTACAAGTTTCTCACCACTTATAAAATGTGTTCAATGTGCTGCCCATTGTGTTGGATTGTCAATGCAACCCTCTTCTCCCACTCTTCACACACTGATAGCAACACCGCAGGAGAAATGCTAGCACAGGCTTCCAGTATCCGTAGTTTCAGGTGCTGCACATCTCGTATCTTCACAGCATAGACAATTGCCTTCAGATGACCCCAAAGATAAGTTGGATTCAAAATGGCCAACTTCAAAATGGCCGCCCTGGTCACCACCCATCTTGAAAAGTTTCCCCCCTCACATATACTAATGTGCCACAAACAGGAAGTTAATATAACCAACCATTCCCATTTTATTAAGGTGTATCCATATAAATGGCCCACCCTGTACATCAACATGCTGCACTCTTGCGCCTGTAAAATTTATACCCCCCTGTGGGCAGCGGCATCTTTAACTTCACTGCTTGCATAGTGCATGGTACTGATTGTGCAAGTGGAGGATGAGTTCAGCAGTGCTCCTGCAGGTGACATCTTCCACATGATATAGAGAGCTGAAGGAGGTGAAGAGAAGACACCAAGGAAATGAGCAGGGCTCGATATATATGCATTGACAAAAAAAATAACGTCCCAAGAAGAGGTTGGAATGGACTGAATTTTACTATGTATGAATCTAAGGATGATACACGTAAGCGATTAGGAGCGAAAGGATAAGTGTATAGGCAAAAACTGTCCAATTGAATAGAGGTTCTATGGACCACCTCTATCCTGGATACAAGACGAGACACAGTTAGGAGGAAGCATACAGGTTCTGTATGGTATGTTGATGCACTCTTGTCAGATATTACAGCTGAGCCTGTAGATCCTGTACACTCGTAGGTTGCTGAAACTGCCATCTCAGCTGGTCCAATAAATGCCCAATTGGCGATAAATCTAGTGATCAGGCAAATCAAGGAAGTGGTGCAATCTTACCAAGACATTCCTGGTAAACCCTTGCCGTGTGTGAGCGAGCATTATCCTGTGGAAAAATGCCAGTTGGAAGCCCTGCCATGAGAGGAACACATCCGGTGGCAGGATGTCCTGCACATATCACTGAGCAGTTAGTGCCCCTCATATCACTACTAGGGGTCAACGACTGTTGTATGCGATGGCTTCCCAGATCGTCATACCAGCAGTTCTGTCGCTCCACAGCAAAAGCAGCATTGAATTGCTCATCATGAGGCCTCCATGCTCAAAATTGAACATTTTAGGTTCCGATACAGATTTGTTGCTAAAGATGATACAGTTCCAGTCCGTAGCAGTCCATGCTTAATGACACCACTACAAACGCAGGAGATGGATACATCATGGCCTCCGTGTCACCAAATTTCATGCTGGGCAGAGACAAGGGTGTAAAATGAAGTTGCCACCTGTGCTTGGATGGTGGACAACAAAACTGTGGGAGCTGCTTGTGCTTGTTGGCGGATCAAACGATCCTCTCTACTGGTAGTCTGTCTGCACTGTCCACAGCCTGTTCACCATGTGTATTAGTGTTGGCCGCGAATATTCGAATCGCGAATTTTAATTGCGAATATCGCCACTTCGAGAATTCCCAAAGATTTAGAATATAGTGCTATATATTCGTATTCTCGAATATTCTAGATTTTTTTTTCATCAGTAACCTCTCTTCTTGCTTGTGGGCCAATGAGAAGGCTGCAATGTCTTTGTCTGAGCTTAGCAACATCCCTAGCAACCAATAGGAAAGTTGCCTACCCCTCACTATATAAGAACCTCCCCAGCAGCCATTTTCTGTAGTTTTATGTAGTTCTGAGAGAGACAGCAGTGTTATTGCTCTGTGCTTTGCAGTGTCGTTACATTAGACAGTTAGTTAGGCTCCATTCACACGTCCGCAATTCTGTTCTGCATTTTGCGGAACGGAATTGCGAACCCATTCATTTCTATGGGGCCGCACGATGTGCTGCCCGGATCCGGAATTGCGGATCCGTAATTCCGTTCCCGAAAAAAATAGAACATGTCCTATTCTTGTCCGCAAAATGTGGAACGCACATTGCCGGTGTCCGTATTTTGCGGATCCGCGGATCCTCAAAACACTTACGGACGTGTGACCCTTAGTTAGCTCATATATATAATACAGATAGTAGTGGGAGATAGTCAGTGTAGGTTAGATAGTGATATAGTGTAGCTGATAGGTTCTTCTGTCCATACATACATGTTACATACATAGTGCTGCGATGTCACAAGTTCACAACAATACTTAGTACATCAATCACTAATAAGTAGTCAGACCTACTAAAATGTTAAGTTTCACGTATTGCGCCAAAATATACGCATCATTAATTGCCAATTTGCGCAATCACAAATATATTGGAGCACTCTATCTGCATATAAAGCTATTGTAATGTTCCAGTCTCAGGAAACTTCTAGCAGCTTGAAAAATGTAGCAAAAGTGACCCACGTCTGTATTGCGTGCCCAATACGCGCATATTACATTGCCGTTTTTCGCAATCAAGAAAAAAATGGCGAATTCTCGAATTCATGACGAATATTTGCCCAAATATTCGCGAAATATCGCAAATTTGAATATTGCCCCTGCCGCTCATCACTAGTAACCGCTGTTTCCAACACCTCGTAACAGCTAGGTCAGAACAGCCTAGATGGTGGGCAATTCGTCGAAAGGACCATCCTATTTCTCTCAGTCCAATAATGTGCCCCCGTCAAAGTCTCTCATCTTGGCAAAATGTCAAGTGCTTTGTAATAGCATGTCTAGCAGTCAGTGATCTCTCACTAACAAGTACAATACCCAAAAGTAGACTCTGAGAGGGGCCTTTTTTTATAGAACAATGTGGCAAAGCATTTTTACGTGAAAAGACCCAATATCTAATCAGACTACAACTGTAATCATTTCTATATCTGTCTGAGACATGCCAAATTTAGCAGCAATCCGACATTTTGTTATTTCTTTTGTCAATAAGTGTCGATGGGGTGCCTGGCCACCAATGGCCCTGGGGACTGCCCCATGGACTCTTTTCAACTAATTTGCATATGTCTCAAATGACTATTTCTGGGGCTATGAAAATAAACAAATGGACCAAAGGGTGTGTGATACTGTGTAAATCATATACAAGAGCTGTTAGATGCGTGAGAATCTGGGAAAGAGGCACAGCACTCAGTTATGCACATTTAGAAATTGGTGGGGTTCTCAGCACCTGCACCCCTACCACTATGACGTCAATTAAAAAAAAATAATAGGTATACTTTGATTGATGTTCAATCAACCTCCTGCGCTACAATCCTCAGCCGCTTTCTATGTTTTTTGTTACTTTTTTGTTGTTCTCATAGCTGCAGGTCGTAAACTTAAACAATCCAAAAAGAGGGGCAATTATAGTAAGTTAAAACTAAACTTTTAATAAATAGTATCTAAAAAGTAGACAAAAGTGTAACTAACACAGGTACAAAAACTAGAACTGTCTTACCGGTATACTGATGGATTGGTTGTAACCTGGATACCGGACCGGCTGGGCTGATGCCGCTGACGGGGTAAGCGATGAGAAGGGGGGGTTAAGGTGATACAGTGCGGATGGGGCCGCTCTTGTCAGGGTGATGATTCCGTATTAGAAGGTTCTTAGGGCGAAATAGACCTGACAGGGCGAGGTAGTGACAGGATAATACGCGCTTTGTATCACCTTAACCCCTCCCTCTCATCGCTTCCTCCGTCAGCGGCATCAGCCCAGGCGGTCCGGTATCCAGGTTACAACCAATCTATCAGTATACCGGTAAGACTATTCTAATTTTTGTACCTGTGTTACACTTTTGTCTACTTTTTAGATACTATTTATTAAAAGTTAAGTTTTAACTTACTATAATTGCCCCTCTTTTTGGAATTGTTTAAGGTAGATTTGTAAGGGAGCAAAGTAGGAGTATGCCATTTTATACTCGTACAGTATCACACGCCTTGAGATTACTTTAGGTCGTAAACTTACCCTGATTGACACAGCGATGCACGCTCACTTAGTGACTTTCCTTCTCATCAGTTTTTACTGTCTCTGGATGTTGCACCCTGGAGATCGACCAGTTACAAGTGAATGAATCTTTGCTTCTTTAATCTCCACACATGTTGGAGTAGGAGTGACCCAGCTGGTGCCCTGTGTGAAACTTGCTATAGAAATAAAGTTCGGATGATGTTAGGGCTTTTGCTAAATCCGTACGTTTTGGGTAAATAGTCAGATTCCGTTGTCACTTTGAAACAAGGTCTCTTTGGATGAACTACAACTACTATTTTATAGATTTAATAGGGTTGAAATAGAAAAAAGGATCTGCTTTTTTTCCTCAGCAATAGCACCACCCTCGTCTATGGGCTGTGACTGGTATTGCAGCTTCGCACCGTTCATTTGAATGGGTCTGGCTGAACTATGAAACAGACTATATTGAGAAATTAGATCAAGTATTTTGTTGTATTTAAACCTTATTAATATGAAATAATATAATCACTGTAAATTACTGAAATGATAACATCTCAATCAGGTTTCTATTTTAGGATATATTGGTTTAAGTTGTAGGTGTTAAAATATTGCAACTTTTCAATTGGTCACTAGAGCAGTCACGCTAAGGCCTCTTTCACACGAGCGTGTCCGGATAAGGTCCGGATGCGTTGCGGCAAACCCGCGCGAGTAGGTACCCAATTGAGGTCAGTTTTGACTGCGATTGCGTTCCGTTGTTCAGTTTTTATCGCGCGGGTGCAATGCGTTTTGCACGTGCGTGATAAAAAATTGACTGTGGTACCCAGACCCAAACTTCTTCACTGAAGTTCAGGTTTGGGTTAGGTTGTGTGTAGATGTTATTATTTTCCCTTATAACATGGTTATAAGGGAAAATAATAGCATTCTTTAATGCAGAATGCTTAGTAGGTGGTCAATTGAGGGTTAAAAAATAAAAAATAATTAACTCACCTTCTCCTCTTGATCGCGTAGCTGCCGGTCTCTTCTTACATCTTCAATCATGAGCTGCCGGCTAAAGGCTAAAGGACCTGTGGTGACGTCAGATCACATGGTCCAATCACATGGTCCATCACCACGGTGATGGACCATGTGATTTGATGTCACCACAGGTCCTTTAGCCGGCAGCTCATGATTAAAGATGTAAGAAGAGACCGGCAGCTACGCGATCAAGAGGAGAAGGTGAGTTAATTATTTTTTATTTTTTTAACCCTCAATTGACCACCTACTAAGCATTCTGTATTAAAGAATGCTATTATTTTTCCTTATAACTATGTTATAAGGGAAAATAATACAGTGAATAGACTGTCATCTTAGCAGCCATGCGTGAAAATCGCACCGCATCCGCACTTGATTGCGGATGCTTGCGATTTTCACGCAGGCCCATTCACTTGTATGGGGCCTGCGTTGCGTGGAAAACGCACAATATAGAGCATGCTGCGATTTTCACGCAACGCATAAGTGATGCGTGAAAATCACCGCTCATGTGCACAGCCCCATAGAAGTGAATGGGTCGGTATTCAGTGCGGGTGCAATGCGTTCACCTCACGCATTGCACCCGCGCGGAAATCTCGCCCGTGTGAACTCAGCCTAAGGGATCATTCAGACGATCATATGTTTGTGTCCACATCCTTTCCGCAACTCACTTCAATGGGGCCGCCAAAGATGCGGACAGAACACCGTGTACTGTCTGCATCCGTAGTTCCATTCCGTGGCCCCGCAAAGAGGATAAAGCATTTCCTATTCTTGTCCGCAATTACGGACAAGAATAGATATTTCTATCATAGGGCTGGCCACAGGGGCGGACTGGGAACTTAAAGTGGCCCTGGAAAAAATGCTAAAAGTGGCCCCGTTTTGTAGTTGGTCCAAATCGATGGAAGGCAGGGCCAACAATACCATATTGTGGCACATTATACCGCCCCAACAGAGCCAAATACCACAGTCCATCACAAAATACTGCCGCCAGCACAAAATACATTCCCAAAAACTTCTACTGGCTGGCCTTGAGGAGGGCCCAGGTGGCCCCCTGGGCATCGGCCCACCGGGAAATTTCCCTGTAAGGTCTACGGCCAATCAGCCCCTGGCTGGCCGTGTGCATGCCTCAAAATATGGAACACACATGGACGATTTCCGTGTTTTGCGGATACGCAATTTGCAGACCACAAAGCACATACATGTCGTCTGAATGGGCTCTAAGCTGATTTTTTTCTGTAGCTCACTTGTCAACTTTGCAGTGTAGAGTGGGACAGAGTGAGCAGAGGGTGGAGGCTTTACTGACAGTTTGAATAAATGTGGAGGGCCTAGGTAAAGCGGTTTTCTGGGAGTACAATATTGACCCATCCTTAGGATACTGTAGGTCATCAATATCAGATCGTTGGGCTTCCGAATCAGTAGTTTTAAGAACCTGAAGTGCTCCAGTGACCGCAGCGAACTTTTCCTAGGCCAGTGACGTCACGTTCATTGGTCACATGGCCTATGTGTATTTCATTCCCATTTGAGTGAATGAGCCTGGGCTGCGATACTAAACACAGCCACTATGCAATGTGCGGCGTTGTGCTTGATATGTTGTGAGGAAGCCACAGCGCTCATCCGATGGTTGTGACTGCAGTTGACTCTCTCTAGGCCAGTGACGTCACCATCATTGGTCACATGGCCTATGTGCAGCTCTTTGAGTGAATGAGCCTGGGCTGCAATACCAAGCATAGCCACTATTGAATGTGTGGCGCTGTGCTTGATATACTATGAGGAGGCCGCAGCACTTATCTGAGCGCTGTTTCTCTTTCAAAGAGCTGATCAGTGGTGGGGGTTCTGGGAGCATAGGTCATCAAATTTGTACTCCCAGAAAACCTATTTAAAGCAGGACCATAAAACTATAGGCTACACATTGAGATTAGCTCTGCATGCAGCTCTTTTATCACTCCTTGGCTTCTGCATAGGGATATGAATAGACCCAGAAGGATTTGACAAAGACATCCATGGCTTGCAGATGGAAGTGTCTTCAAGGTGCCGGGGGTAAAATCTGATCCTACTTAAATATAATCCAGTCGACAGTGGGAAGATCTTAATTTTTTCATGATGGTGAGCCTCCTTGCCTATAGAGTCCCTGTGCATCCGCATAGGCTGCACGTACACTGCGTGCAGAATTATTAGGCAAATGAGTATTTTGACCACATCATCCTCTTTATGCATGTTGTCTTACTCCAAGCTGTATAGGCTCGAAAGCCTACTACCAATTAAGCATATTAGGTGATGTGCATCTCTGTAATGAGAAGGGGTGTGGTCTAATGACATCAACACCCTATATTAGGTGTGCATAATTATTAGGCAACTTCCTTTCCTTTGGCAAAATGGGTCAAAAGAAGGACTTGACAGGCTCAGAAAAGTCAAAAATAGTGAGATATCTTGCAGAGGGATGCAGCACTCTTAAAATTGCAAAGCTTCTGAAGCGTGATCATCGAACAATCAAGCGTTTCATTCAAAATAGTCAACAGGGTCGCAAGAAGCGTGTGGAAAAACCAAGGCGCAAAATAACTGCCCATAAACTGAGAAAAGTCAAGCGTGCAGCTGCCAAGATGCCACTTGCCACCAGTTTGGCCATATTTCAGAGCTGCAACATCACTGGAGTGCCCAAGAGCACAAGGTGTGCAATACTCAGAGACATGGCCAAGGTAAGAAAGGCTGAAAGACGACCACCACTGAACAAGACACACAAGCTGAAACGTCAAGACTGATTTTTCTAAGGTTTTATGGACTGATGAAATGAGAGTGAGTCTTGATGGGCCAGATGGATGGGCCCGTTGCTGGATTGGTAAAGGGCAGAGAGCTCCAGTCCGAATCAGACGCCAGCAAGGTGGAGGTGGAGTACTGGTTTGGGCTGGTATCATCAAAGATGAGCTTGTGGGGCCTTTTAGGGTTGAGGATGGAGTCAAGCTCAACTCCCAGTCCTACTGCCAGTTTCTGGAAGACACCTTCTTCAAGCAGTGGTACAGGAAGAAGTCTGCATCCTTCAAGAAAAACATGATTTTCATGCAGGACAATGCTCCATCACACGCGTCCAAGTACTCCACAGCGTGGCTGGCAAGAAAGGGTATAAAAGAAGAAAATCTAATGACATGGCCTCCTTGTTCACCTGATCTGAACCCCATTGAGAACCTGTGGTCCATCATCAAATGTGAGATTTACAAGGAGGGAAAACAGTACACCTCTCTGAACAGTGTCTGGGAGGCTGTGGTTGCTGCTGCACGCAATGTTGATGGTGAACAGATCAAAACACTGACAGAATCCATGGATGGCAGGCTTTTGAGTGTCCTTGCAAAGAAAAGTGGCTATATTGGTCACTGATTTGTTTTTGTTTTGTTTTTGAATGTCAGAAATGTATATTTGTGAATGTTGAGATGTTATATTGGTTTCACTGGTAAAAATAAATAATTGAAATGGGTATATATTTGTTTTTTGTTAAGTTGCCTAATAATTATGCACAGTAATAGTCACCTGCACAAACAGATATCCCCCTAAAATAGCTAAAACTAAAAACAAACTAAAAACTACTTCCAAAAATATTCAGCTTTGATATTAATGAGTTTTTTGGGTTCATTGAGAACATGGTTGTTGTTCAATAATAAAATTAATGCTCAAAAATACAACTTGCCTAATAATTCTGCACTCCCTGTATGTCATGCTCATCCTTCATTTCTTATAATTAATTAGTGTTGAGCGAATCAATGGACTTCAAGCTGAATTTCAGGGAAAATTATATTTGCCGCAAATTCCAATTTCCTCATGTTTCGTGGTAGCGACTCGATTTTCCCCGAATGATGGTAAAAAATTGAGAAAAATCTAACTTACTTCATCCACTTCATCGTGACAGCCAGCCGCCGCCATCTTGATTGAAGATCTTGCACCAAATCCTGTGTGCGGTGACGTATGATGTCACCACTCCGACCAACGTGGTGACGTCATCAGAGGCCAAGTGAGATTTCGCACAAGATCTTCAAGCAAGATTAGCAAATGGAGGCAGTAAGAATGATTTTTTTTTTATGTTAATTTTACACTGTGTTATTACTCTCAGATGCCGCAATCATGTATGAACGTGGCATCTGAGAGGTAGAATGACGGGGGGCGGCGAAATCGCCGCTCCCTGTAATTGCACCCACTGCTTACAAAGAAATGCGCTTTGTGATGAATAGGGTTGAGCGAAACCGAACTTTAGGATTTTTTGACCCCGGACCCGAACCCGAACATTTCAGTAAAAGTTCGAGTTCGGTGTTCGGCGCTTTTTGAAAGGCTGAAGAGCAGCCAATCAACAAGTGTTTAACTCGTGTGCCCTTAGAAGCCATCACAGCCATGCCTACTAATGGCATGGCTGTGATTGGCCAGTGCAGCATGTGACCCAGCCTCTCTATAAGCTGGAGTCACGTAGCGCACGTCACTCAGCTCTTACTAGTGTAGGGATAGGATGCTGCTGCTGTGATGGAGAGAATAGGAAAGAATCTTATATCAGAACTTGTTAACTCTGCGATCTACAGTGTTTTTTTTTTGTGGGTGCAATGCAACATTTTTGTACCCTGCCCTGAGCCCAGTGACACAGAAAAATACGTTTTATCCATCTGTTAGTTAGGTTGGCGTCGGCGGCCAGTGCACCAGCACAGCATACAGTATGTGCCAGGGACAATAATTTAATCCTGTTCTTTTAGTTCAGTGGGCAACATATACCCATTTTTTATGTGCACCTGCACTGCATATGTGCCTGGGGAAGGGAAAATAATATAGGTAATCCGTCTGTGAGTTCAGGGACCCAGGGGGTGACATAGTTAAAAAAAAATCTGTAAAGTACCCCTGTGCTGCATATGTGAGTGTAATCAATTCAGTAAATCCAACTGTTATATTCTGGGGGGGACAAATTATTAGTTTTTTGCTAAAAAGTACATTTGCGCCCTGCACTGCATTTGTGATAGTGAAATAAAATCAGTAAATCCATCTGTTTCACTGTGGGTGAAAAAAAACATATTTTTTTCCCAATATGTACCTTTGCGGCCTGCGCTGCATTTCTGATAGTCCAATAAAACCGTTAAATACTGCTGTTACATCGTTGAGGAAAAAAAGAGACAATGCAGCAGCACTCTGCAAATCAGACAAAGTACAACAATGTTTACAAAAATTATGGTTCTAATACTACGCTTATTTATAAAAGCGAAATGCTTGGACAATGCATTTTGTACAAAACCATCTAAGCCCGTCTGCCGAACGTCAAGGCGATCTCTGTTAGACGGGTCCTAACACTAAATACTACCTGTTATGCGCCATAATGACCGCCATAAAATTCAGGGAGTGTTGGACCCACATGCATGTTGGATCCACTCTGCTTTTTTCAATTTTTTGTGCCAAAATGGCCTCCATTACAAGGGATGCAGGTACCAACATGCATGCCGAGCCCACTCCATACCCTTCCTGGTGCTAGACAGCTTCCAATGAATGTAGTGAGAGCAGGCTACAGCTTTATACTGAAAGTAATTAAAATCAGCCTATGGGGCAGACAGGCTAATCAGGAGTGCACGACTCGCTGGAGTGCCACATCTCCAGCATTGTAAATCTGCAAAAAAGGGGGTTAGTCAGCACCTCCCAGTGCGCAGGTGTAACATTGTTGGTAGACGAAAGCACACTTTTTGTGCTAGATAGTACATTTGCGGCCTGCTCTGCATTTCTGACAGTCCACTAAAACCGTTAAATACTGCTGTTACATTGTCGTTTGAAAAAAACTCACTTTTTGTGCTAGATAGTAAATTTTTTGGCTTGCGCTGCATTTCTGACAGTCCAATCAAACCGTTAAATACTGCTGCTACATTGTTGGTAGAAAAAAACGCACTTTTTGTGCTAGATAGTACATTTGCGGCCTGTGCTGCATTTCTGACAGTCCAATAAAACCGTTAAATATTGCTGTTACATTGTCGTTAAAAAAAAAAAAACTTTTTGTGAAATAAAATCAGTAAATCCATTTGTTTCACTGTGGGTGAAAAAAATTACAATTTTTTTTTTTTCCCTAAAGTACCTTTGCGGCCTGCGCTGCATTTCTGACAGTCCAATCAAACAGTTAAATACTGCTGTTACATTGTCGTTTGAAAAAAACTCACTTTTTGTGCTAGATAATACATTTTCAGCCTGCGCTGAATTTCTGACAGTCCAATAAAACCATTAAATACTGCTGTTACATTGTCATTTTTGAAAAACTCACTTTTTGTGCTAGATAGTAAATTTTTTGGCCTGCGCTGCATTTCTGACAGTCCAATCAAACAGTTAAATACTGCTGTTACATTGTCGTTTGAAAAAAAAACACACTTTTTGTGCTAGATAGTACATTTGCGGCCTGCGCTGCATTTCTGACAGTCCAATAAAACCGTTAAATACTGCTGTTACATTGTTGTTTGAAAAAAAACTCACTTTTTGTGCTAGATAGTACATTTGCGGCCTGCGCTGCATTTCTGACAGTCCAATAAAACTGGTAAATACTGCTGTTACATTGTCGGTTGAAAAAAAATTAATATTTGGCCATAAAGTACATTTGCGGCCTGCACTGCAAATCTGATAGTGAAATAAAATCCGTAAATCCATTTGTTTCGCTGTGGGTGAAAAAAATCACCTTTTTTTCCCATAAAGTACCTTTGCGGCCTGCACTGCAAACCTGATAGTGAAATACATGGTGGGTCATTATATGGATACACCTTAATAAAATGGGAATGGTTGGTGATATTAACTTCCTGTTTGTGGCACTTTAGTATATGTGAGGGGGGAAACTTTTCAAGATGGGTGGTGACCATGGCGGCCATTTTGAATCCAACTTTTGTTTTTTCAATAGGAAGAGGGTCATGTGAGACATCAAACTTATTGGGAATTTCACAAGAAAAACAATGGTGTGCTTGGTTTTAACGTAACTTTATTCTTTCATGAGTTATTTACAAGTTTCTGACCACTTAAAAAATGTGTTCAATGTGCTGCCCATTGTGTTGGATTGTCAATGCAACCCTCTTCTCCCACTCTTCACACACTGATAGCAACACCGCAGGAGAAATTCTAGCACAGGCTTCCAGTATCCGTAGTTTCAGGTGCTGCACATCTCGTATCTTCACAGCATAGACAATTGCCTTCAGATGACCCCAAAGATAAAAGTCTAAGGGGGTCAGATCGGGAGACCTTGGGGGCCATTCAACTGGCCCACGACGACCAATCCAATTTCCAGGAAACTGTTCATCTAGGAATGCTCGGACCTGACACCCATAATGTGGTGGTGGGTGCATCACCTTGCTGGAAAAACTCAGGGAACGTGCCAGCTTCAGTGCATAAAGAGGGAAACACATCATCATGTAGCAATTTCACATATCCAGTGACCCCCTTAGACTTTTATCTTTGGGGTCATCTGAAGGCAATTGTCTATGCTGTGAAGATACGAGATGTGCAGCACCTGAAACTACGGATACTGGAAGCCTGTGCTAGCATTTCTCCTGCGGTATTGCTATCAGTGTGTGAAGAGTGGGAGAAGAGGGTTGCATTGACAATCCAACACAATGGGCAGCACATTGAACACATTTTATAAGTGGTCAGAAACGTGTAAATAACTCATGAAAGAATAAAGTTACGTTAAAACCAAGCACACCATTGTTTTTCTTGTGAAATTCCCAATAAGTTTGATGTCTCACATGACCCTCTTCCTATTAAAAAAAACAAAAGTTGGATTCAAAATGGCCGACTTCAAAATGGCCGCCATGGTCACCACCCATCTTGAAAAGTTTTCCCCCTCACATATACTATTGTGCCACAAACAGGAAGTTAATATCACCAACCATTCCCATTTTATTAAGGTGTATCCATATAAATGGCCCACCCTGTATAATCAGTGAATACAACTTGGACATTGTGGGTGAAAAAAAAACCCACTTTTTTTTGGCCATAAAGTACCTTTACGGCCCTCACTGCATATCTGACAGCCAGGCAAATAAATACAGTAAATCCATCTGTTGGATTGTGGAGTGACATTTCCACGGTTATCAGGCCAGTCATTCACAAGTGGCTCGGAGGGTGGGTTCCTGCACCAAGATAGGCCAGATACAAAACTGTCCAGCCAGGGGCCAGGGCACATGTGCAATACATAATTTTTACGCCCCGGACACAAAATGATAATTTATCTGTCTGTTCATTTTGTGGCTGACCTTCCTACAGCAATTTTTTGGTGGGCGCAATGCAACATCTAAAATAAATATTAATAATTTAATACTCAATCCATCTGTTAGTTAGGTGCGCGACAAACCAATTTTTGTGTAAAGTACACCTGCACCTGCATATGTGCCAGGGACAATAATATAGTTAATCCGTGTGTGAGTTCAAGGGTTGACATATTTGCATTGTTGACTATTTTATACCCCTGCTCTACATAGCAGACAGGGAAATAATTTTTAAAAATTTGTCTGTTACATTGTTGGCAGTGGCGTACCTACCATATAGGCAGACCACGCAGCTGCTATGGGGCCCATGGCATGGGGGGGGCCCGGAGCGCATGGAAGGCCCCGCCCCCTACATCTGAAGACAGTTTATTGGGCATTGAGGAAGCACGCCCATTTGTCCTCCGTTCAGTCTTGGCCGGGCCCTGCTTGCTTCCTCTATGCTCAGGGCCCCCTCCGAACCGCTCCCCCCCATTCTGTACACAATAGAGCACACTCTGCTGATGTCCCGACCCTCCGTGTCAGGCTCAAGCAGACAGAACTTCACCGGCCACGCCAACATCCATGAAGCCACGCCCTGTCCCGTGAATCCACGCCCCCCAACACCAGTCACGAAAAAATACTGCAGCAGTAAAGAATCTGAGGTAGGACACTAGCTGTCTGCCACTTCCCTCTATCCTGCTATTACCTATTATCTCCCTCCTGGCCCCCACAGAACCTCTCTTATATGCCCCTCTACTACTCTCCCCACAGGCCACAGAATAGCTGCAAGCTTGCATCCATCTGTGGCCTCCCAGCCACTATCATCTCCTATGTTCCCTGAAGTCCCCAGAGACTCCTTGCCACCTTCTGTGACCAAAAGAACTTGTACCAGTTTCTAGGCTCTCTTCTCATAACAGAGCCCCTGCCACTTTTTGTATTCCTTGTCACCACCACCCACTCACAAAGCCCATGGAACCCTCTGTCCTTCTCCAATCTGTCTGTCCATCCATCAGTAACTGAGCCCCTATCACCTATTGGACTTGATGTGCCCAATCCCTTAGCACAAAGCCCTTGTCAACTTCTGCCCCCTGATCTATCAGAGTCCATGCCACCTGCTTCTTTCCCCTTTCATATAAAAGAGCCCATGCCAGCTGCTGCTACCCTCCCTCTAATAACAGATCTCCACCACCTTTTGTCTTTTATGTTCACTCTGTTCTGTCAGAATACTATACCTTATCAGAATGCTATACCCTCGTCACTTCCGTTGACGTGGCCACACCAGAAGTGACGAGAATCAGCTGAAGGAGGCGGTGTGCGGCGCTGCGCAAGCGCAGACCCACGGGTAAGTCAAAATTATAGCAGCGCCGCGGGAGAAGCGCCCACTTAATGCGCATGCGCGAAACCAGCCTGGACACAGCTGGGTAGGAGATGGTGCGCACGTCCGGCTATATACTCCGGTCCAAATCTACCTACCCCTGAGTGCGCACGCGTGGTGTAATCCTGATGTGTGTGGCCGACGTGAGTATATAGCCGCACGTGCACACCCTCTCCTACCCAGCCATGGCTCCGAGCGCAGGAGCAGTGTGTCCTGGCCGGTTTCGCGCATGCGCATTAAGTGGTACCTGATAAGGTATAGTATTCTGACAGAACACACTGCCCTCATAGAGCCTCTAGCCGCTTCTAATCTCCCACCCACTGCAGTGTCCCTGACATCTGCCTCCTCTAACAGTGCGTAGTGGCACTGACACTGTGGCAATTATGGGACAAATAATTGCTAATAGCTGCCCTGTCCCACTGTGTGCAGGATATGGTGGCTTTATCTGTGCACATTGTATAAGGGTCCATTCAGACGTCTGTTGAATGGGTCCAGATCCGTTTTGCAATTATGCGGAACAGGTGCAGACCCATTCATTTTCAATTGGGCTGGAAAAGATGCGGACAGCACACAGTGTCCTGTCCGCATCCGCATTTCCTGTCCACTGTCTCGTTCCGCGGCTCCGGAAAAAAATAGAGCATGTCCTATTCTAATAGGAATGATCTATTAAGTGCCGGTGATGTGCGGCATCAGTGTTTTGCGGTCCGCAATTTGCAGACCGCAAAACACTATGGACGTCTGAATGGACCCTTAGCAGGATTATTCATCTGTATAGCATATTATGTTATTATTTGTGCATAGTGTATGGGAGAAGCACTATATGGTGGAGTTACTGGTGTGTGCAAGGTTTAACAACATTATTGGTGTGTACCGTGTAATAGATAATATTTTTAGTGTATAACGTATGATGTTCACGCTTTTATTTCTTGCACGTTATGACAGCAATATCAACTTATACTCAAGTCATTATTCATGATAAATGGCTATTTTTTCTCATGGTAAACTAAGCATCAGCAGCAAAGAGTTAAAGAGGTTATTCAAACCCTATAATGCCCCCCAAAATGCCAGGGCACCTCATACAGGTAATACTTTGCCCGCTCCCAGCACCCGCGTCACTGATGCCCACATGGCCACCACTGCATCCCCCCTGTCACATGAATGAAAACATCCAGAGATGTGGGGGGCAGTCAATAGCAGGCCACAAAGGGAACGAGCCTCCTTAGCATCACGGGTGACGCTAGGGAGGCTTATTTCCTTCACGGCCCGCTATTGGCTGCACCCCACCCCCCGAGCATAAGTATTATCTGTATGCGGTGGCCAAGCATTTTGGGGGGCATAATAGGGGTTGGATAACCCCTTTAACAGGATACCAGAGTTTTTTTTTTCATTTTTTCATTTTCATTTTTCTTTGCTATCTTCCTTGAGCCATAACTTTTTTTATTTTTCCGGTCACATATCCATATGAGGGCTTATTTTTTGCGGGACAAGTTGTACTTTATAATGTCACCATTTAGTATGGCATACAATGTAGTGTGAAGCGGACAAAAAATTCCAAATGGGGTGGAATTGGAAAAAAAAAATGCAATTCCTCCACCATTTCCAGGGTAGATAGTGGGATGGGCCAGGGGTGGGTAGTGGGCGGAGTTAGGGGGCCCAATTCAGATTCTTACTATGGGGCCCAATGATTTCTATGTACGCCCCTGATTGTTGGGTGACATTAACCCTTTTTTGTCTGTTTTATACCCCTGCTCTACATAGCAGACAGGGAAATAATTAAAAAAAATTCATCTGTTACATTGTTGGGAGACATTAACCCATTTTTGCCATTTAAAAACCCCTGCTCTGCATAGGTTATAGGGACTTAAATTTCTAAAATTCATCTGTTCCATTAGTGGGTGACATTGACCCATTTGTGCAGTTGAAAAACCCCTGCTCTGCATAGGTGACAGGGAACTAAATTTAGTAAAAACGTCTGTTACTTCAGTGGGTGACCGCAAAAAATTATGAGAGCGTAAAATAAGGGACGTGGCCCTGGTCGTGGTGCTGCTGGGGTTGGTGGAGCTTCTGTTGCAGGTAGAGGACGTGGTCGATCTGTGGCAGTTTCACGCCCAAATGAAACACCTTCCTCCAGTGGCGTCTCTAGCTTTCAAATTTTGGGGGGGCACACTGGGGGCCAGGACAAAAGTAGGGGGGGCAGCTATAACAACGATACATTTACACAAGTATGCTTAGAAATGCTGCAATACTTTACCCAATACCTAAAACCGCAACAGGGAAGAAAAGTCCAGCTGTCTGTGGATGACACTTTTATAGAGAGGGGGATCTGTGGATGACACTGCTATGGGGGGGATCTGTGGATGCCACGTACCGTATATAGCATCTTATGCTATATGTGTCATCCACAGATCCACCCCATGACAGTGTCATCCCCATTTCCCCCTCCATAACAGTGTCATCCACAGATCTCCCTCCCCGCCTCTCACAGGAGTGTACATATATAAAATAAACATATTTCACATGAACACTTACAGTTACTTGGCTTGGCCCTTGGGGATCTCGGACACCACTTCAACACTTTGGCCGGGGGCTCGGCGGAGCTGATGTTGTGTTTTATCCTAATGAGAAAGATTTCATAATAAGGATTTGGAGAAGGGGCAGAGGGATAGTAGAGCAGAGAGAGGATGGTGCTGCTACTAGGGGCTCATACCATGGGGGAGTAATAAAGCCCATCATAATGCCCCCCAGTAGAAATAATTCTCCTTATAATGTGCAAAACATACCCCCTTATGCCCCCAGTTGAGCTAATGTCCCCCATAATGTGCCAGTATAAAAAAAAACCTATATAGTGCCCCAGTAAATGCCTCCATAGTGCTCCTCTCCCCCCTTCCTGCTAGGGCCCCCCATAATGTACCAGTATAAAATGCCCCATATATCGTGCCCCAGTAGATGCCCTCAGTGTCCCCCATAATTTGCAAGTATAAAATACCCCTTCTTAGTGCCCCCGTAGATGACTCCATAGTACTCCTGTCTCCCCTTCTCCATAGTACCCACCATAATGTGTCCCAGTATAAAATGCTACTGTACAGAGCCCCCCATATAAAACACCCCTTCTTTGTGGCCTCAGTAGATGCCGCTATAGTGCCCACCAATAATGTGCCAGTAATAAGTTCCCTCAATAACGTGCCACTGCCAGTAACAAGAGCCCCCTAATGTGCCAGTAATAAGCCCCCATCACGTGCCAGTAACAAGAGCCCCCATTACGTGCCAGTAATAAGCCCCCCATCACGTGCCAGTAATAAGCCCCCCATCACGTGCCAGTAATAAGCCCCCCATCACGTGCCAGTAATAAGCCCCCATCACGTGCCAGTAATAAGCCCCCCAATGTGCCAGTAATAAGCCCCCCATTACGTGCTAGTAATAAGCCCCCCCATTACGTGCCAGTAATAAGCCCCCCCATTACGTGCCAGTATTAAGCCCCCCCATCATGTGCCAGTATTAAGCCCCCCCATGTTCCAGTATTAAGCCCCCCCATCATGTGCCAGTATTAAGCCCACCCATCATGTGCCAGTATTAAGCCCCCCCATCATGTGCCAGTATTAAGCCCCCCATCATGTGCCAGTATTAAGTCCCCCCATCATGTGCCAGTATTAAGTCCCCCCCATCATCATGTGCGAGTATTAAGTCCCCCCCATCATGTGCCAGTATTAAGTCCCCCCCCATCATGTGCCAGTATTAAGTCCCCCCCATCATGTGCCAGTATTAAGTCCCCCCCATCATGTGCCAGTATTAAGTCCCTCCCATCATCATGTGCCAGTATTAAGTCCCCCCCTATCATCATGTGCCAGTATTAAGTCCCCCCATCATCATGTGCCAGTATTAAGTCCCCCCATCATTTGCCAATATTAAGTCCCCATCATCATGTGCCAGTATTAAGTCCCCCCCATCATCATGTGCCAGTATTAAGTCCCCCCATCATCATGTGCCAGTATTAAGTCCCCCCATCATCATGTGCCAGTATTAAGTCCCCCCCATCATCATGTGCCAGTATTAAGTCCCCCCCATCATCATGTGCCAGTATTAAGTCCCCCCCATCATCATGTGCCAGTTTTAAGTCCCCCCCATCATGTGCCAGTATTAAGTCCCCCCCCATTGTAATAAGCCCCCATAATGTGCCAGTAACACTATTGTAAAAAAAAAAAAAAAAAAAACCCACTTATACTTACCTCAGTGTCAGCGATGCGATGCAGACTCTTTCTGTGTCCCGCGCTGTAAGGCTCAGGCGGCGCGATGACGTCATCGCGCCGCCTGCGCCGGCCTCTGATAGGCTGCAGGCACTAGGCCGGCAGCCTATCAGAGGAAGGGGAAGGGACACGCCTCTCCCTCCCCCAGTGGCGTAGTGTGGGTTGCCAGCACCCGGGGCAAGCCAAAAATTGCGCCCCCCCCCCCCACAGGCACGCCCCTTTTAACAGATACTGTAGTAGATCACCTGCAGTCCTATGTAACACCACAGATAACACAGTGATAACTCTGAGTACAGATAATGTAGTAGATGGGTGTAAGCCCCCAGAATTCAGAACACACACAGTGGGACCTGAAGTCTGGGGCCGAATGCGGCAGGGTGGGCCATATTCTCAATCTCCTCCCCCAACCCTACTGTGAAACAGATATGTGCATGGACATTATTATTACAGTATAATATCGCCCCATACCTGTTACATCCAGTGACGTCTCCTGTGATGTAGACTCTCCTCGACGTCTTCATTCAGAGATAAGACCGCCATGATACTTTCTTTCAGCCGCTTCTCGTCTCTGCAGAGTTTCACAGAATTTTTTTTAGGTTCCTCACTTTACTCTCATCCTCTCCTTCCTGGTGTCTCAACAACTCATCCTGCTGCCCCCCAATACTGGGCTAGAGCCAGACAGATAGTCCCCCATTCCTCATAATATTATTTCCCCTGTATATTATAATGTCCCCCTCTTTGTTAATAATACAATAGCCCCCTCTTTGTTATTAATATAATGTCCCCCTCTTTGTTATTAATATAATGTCCCCGCTTTATTATTAATATAATGTCCCCCTCTTTGTTATTAAAGAGGGGGCCATTATATTAATAATAAAGAGGGGGTCATTACATTAATAATAAAGAGGGGGCCATTATATTAATAATAAAGAGGGGGCCATTATATTAATAATAAAGAGGGGGTCATTACATTAATAATAAAGAGGGGGCCATTATATTAATAATAAAGAGGGGGTCATTACATTAATAATAAAGAGGGGGCCATTATATTAATAATAAAGAGGGGGTCATTACATTAATAATAAAGAGGGGGCCATTATATTAATAATAAAGAGGGGGTCATTACATTAATAATAAAGAGGGGGCCATTATATTAATAATAAAGAGGGGGCCATTATATTAATAATAAAGAGGGGGCAATTATATTAATAATAAAGAGGGGGTCATTACATTAATAATAAAGAGGGGGCCATTATATTAATAATAAAGAGGGGGTCATTACATTAATAATAAAGAGGGGGCCATTATATTAATAAAGAGGGGGTCATTACATTAATAATAAAGAGGGGGCCATTATATTAATAATAAAGAGGGGGACATTACATTAATACTAATGTATTGGCCCCCTATTTATTATTAATATAATGTCCCCCTCTTTGTTATTAATATAATGGCCGCCTCTCCCCTCCTCTCACCTAATTACACAGGGTGGGACTCTGCACTCAGGGACTGTCACTCACTCTAGGTCGCTTGAATCACTCTCTGCCTGGAGTCTGGACTTCAGTTCTGCATCTTCATTCTTGCTCCGGCTACTGGGCTGGCTCTGCAGTCACTGCCTTTCCTGCCAGGAAGGTGGGCGGAGCCTATCGGGAACTGCCGTGCATGCCCCGCCCCCTCTCCCCTCCTCACTCTGCTCTGCAGCCGGACTCTGTGTGAAGACGCTGGCGGCTCACTTCACTGGGGGGGGGGGCATTTTAGTTGGGGGGGCACATGGGGAGGCACAGCATGATGTAGGGGGGGCCATGGCCCCCTCTGGCCCCCCCCTGGCGACGCCACTGCCTTCCTCAGGTGCACGTAGGCGACAGAGCCTTCAGCATTATTTAGTAGGCCCGAATGCCGCTCTACGAATGGTGATGCCAGAACAAGTACAGGCACTAGTAGATTGGGTGGCTGACAATGCCTCCAGTTCCTTCACATTGTCTCACCCAGTCCGCTGCTGAAAGATCAGAGTTGCCATCTGCATTTCACCTCAACCCCTTGCAAATCAGCCAAGCAGTCTGAGCCACAAGTCATGCAGCAGTCACTTCTGCTTTTTGATGACTCTGCTAGCAGGGTTTCCCAGGGAAATCCACATAGCACTGCCCCAGAAGTGGAAGAGATTGAGTGCACCGATGGCCAACCACTTATGTTTCAGGATGAGTACATGGGAGGACCATCGCAGCACGTCTTGGATGATGCCGAAACATAGGTGCCAACTGCTATGGCTTTCTGCAGTGTGCAGACCGACAAGGAGGGCAGGGGTGAAGACTGGGTGGAAGATGATGTGGAGGACGATGAGGTCCTCGACCCCACATCGAATCAATGTCATGCGAGTGACCTGTGTAGCTCGGAGGAAGAGGCGGTGATCGCACAGAGCCATCAGCACAGCAGAAGAGGGAGCAGGGAGAAAAAGCGGAGCGGCCATCCCCTAGACAGTACGCCTGTTACTGCCCACCGCACCAAAGGACCGAGCACACCAAAGCCAGCTCCAAGGAGTTCCCTGTCGTGGCAGTTCTTCAGACAATTGCTGACGACAAGACAAGAGTGGTTGGCACGCTGTGCAATCAGAGCCTGAAGCGAGGCATAAACGTTCTAAACCTGAGCACAACCTGCATGACCAGGCATCTAAGTGCAAAGCACGAGCTGCAGTGGAGTATGTCACGAATGTACCTGTACGCAGACGAATACCGCACGCAGGGCCGTCTTTAACAAGGGGCAAAAGGGGCAGCTGCCCCGGGCCCAGTTTCTCCTGGGGGGCCCGAGGCAGCTGCCTCTTGAGCCCTGCTGGCCACTGCCCCGGGTGTCAGGCTGTCAGCTGCACAGGGGGTTGCTGCCATGCCATGCCATGCCATGCCTGCCTGCCGGTGTTCTGCCAAATTTCTATACCTTGCGAAAAGTCTATACCGGAAGTGACTCGGACGCACCTGAAGTGACGCGGCCGCACAAGAATCAGCTGGAGGAGGGTGTGCGCGGCGCTGCGCAAGCGCACATCCACCGGCTTGGCAAAGAATTATTGCAGCGCCGCGATAGAAGTACTTCGTACACCGCACGTGCGCACTTAGGGGTATAGAGATTTTGCAGCGCAAAATGTTTCATCAGATCTCCCTATTAGAGTTGAGTGAACCCAAACTGTAAAGTTCGGGTTCGTACCGAACTTTAGGTTTTCCGGGACCCGGACCCGAACCCGAACAATTATGTAAAAGTTCGGGTTTGGTGTTCGGCGCTTTCTTGGCGCTTTTTGAAAGGCTGCACAGCAGCCAATCAACAAGCGTCATACTACTTTCTCCAAAAGGCCATCACAGCCATGCCTACTATTCGCATGGCTGTGATTGTGTAGTGTCCCACTACGTAAGGGCAGGGCCGTCTTTTCGAATGGGCACGCTGGGCAGTTGCCCGGGGGCCCCACTTGCCTGGGGGCCCGCCTGCCCAGTGAACCCACCAGCCCACCCCCCAGTTGAATACTAATGAGCGCTTCCATTATGGAAGCGCTCATTAGAACCGAGAGACCAGGAAGTGGTGAACGCTCTGTACTCACCACTTCCTGGTCCTCGGCTGTCGGCTGTGCAGGGCTGCGCACAGCGTGAGGGCGCTCTGTGACCTCACGCTGTGTGCGCCAGTTCAGAGCACAGAGTCGACTGAGGAGAGGCAGGCGGCGTCCAGGAGCAGGAGAGGTAAGTGATTTTTTATTTTATAAGAAAATGTGGCTGCTGGGGGCATAAGGGGGCTAATGGAGAGGCATATGGGGGCTAATGGAGAGGCATATGGGGGGCTAATGGAGAGGCATATGGGGGGCTAATGGAGAGAGGCATATGGGGGGCTAATGGAGAGAGGCATATGGGGGGCTAATGGAGAGAGGCATATGGGGGGCTAATGGAGAGAGGCATATGGGGGGCTAATGGAGAGGCATATGGGGGCTAATGGAGAGGCATATGGGGGCTAATGAGGCATATGGGGGCTAATGGAGAGGCATTTGGGGGCTAATGAGGCATATGGGGGCTAATGGAGAGGCATATGGGGGCTAATGGAGAGGCATATGGGGGCTAATGGAGAGGCATATGGGGGCTAATGAGGCATATGGGGGCTAATGGAGAGGCATATGGGGGCTAATGGAGAGGCATATGGGGGCTAATGAGGCATATGGGGGCTAATGGAGAGGCATATGGGGGCTAATGGAGAGGCATATGGGGGCTAATGGAGAGGCATATGGGGGCTAATGAGGCATATGGGGGCTAATGGAGAGGCATATGGGGGCTAATGGAGAGAGGCATATGGGGGGCTAATGGAGAGAGGCATATGGGGGGCTAATGGAGAGGCATATGGGGGCTAATGGAGAGGCATATGGGGGCTAATGAGGCATATGGGGGCTAATGGAGAGGCATTTGGGGGCTAATGAGGCATATGGGGGCTAATGGAGAGGCATATGGGGGCTAATGAGGCATATGGGGGCTAATGGAGAGGCATATGGGGGCTAATGAGGCATATGGGGGCTAATGGAGAGGCATATGGGGGCTAATGGAGAGGCATATGGGGGCTAATGGAGAGGCATATGGGGGCTAATGAGGCATATGGGGGCTAATGGAGAGGCATATGGGGGCTAATGGAGAGGCATATGGGGGCTAATGAGGCATATGGGGGCTAATGGAGAGGCATATGGGGGCTAATGGAGAGGCATATGGGGGCTAATGAGGCATATGGGGGCTAATGGAGAGAGGCATATGGGGGGCTAATGGAGAGAGGCATATGGGGGGCTAATGGAGAGGCATATGGGGGCTAATGGAGAGAGGCATATGGGGGCTAATGAGGCATATGGGGGCTAATGGAGAGGCATTTGGGGGCTAATGAGGCATATGGGGGCTAATGGAGAGGCATATGGGGGCTAATGGAGAGGCATATGGGGGCTAATGAGGCATATGGGGGCTAATGGAGAGGCATATGGGGGCTAATGAGGCATATGGGGGCTAATGGAGAGGCATATGGGGGCTAATGGAGAGGCATATGGGGGCTAATGAGGCATATGGGGGCTAATGGAGAGGCATATGGGGGCTAATGGAGAGGCATATGGGGGCTAATGGAGAGGCATATGGGGGCTAATGAGGCATATGGGGGCTAATGGAGAGGCATATGGGGGCTAATGGAGAGGCATATGGGGGCTAATGGAGAGGCATATGGGGGCTAATGAGGCATATGGGGGCTAATGGAGAGGCATATGGGGGCTAATGGAGAGGCATATGGGGGCTAATGAGGCATATGGGGGCTAATGGAGAGGCATATGGGGGCTAATGGAGAGGCATATGGGGGCTAATGAGGCATATGGGGGCTAATGGAGAGGCATATGGGGGCTAATGGAGAGGCATATGGGGCTAATGGAGAGGCATATGGGGGCTAATGAGGCATATGGGGGCTAATGGAGAGGCATATGGGGGCTAATGGAGAGGCATATGGGGGCTAATGAGGCATATGGGGGCTAATGGAGAGGCATATGGGGGCTAATGGAGAGGCATATGGGGGCTAATGGAGAGGCATATGGGGGCTAATGAGGCATATGGGGGCTAATGGAGAGGCATATGGGGGCTAATGGAGAGGCATATGGGGGCTAATGGAGAGGCATATGGGGGCTAATGATGAGAGGCAGCATATGGGGGCTAATGATGAGAGGCAGCATATGGGGGCTAATGATGAGAGGCAGCATATGGGGGCTAATGAGAGGCATAATAACACTGTCATCCACAGATGCCCCCATAACAGTGTGTCTTCCACAGATCCACCATAACAGTGCGCCTGCGCACTGACGAGAGACAGAAAGAAGGGGAAAGAATCCGCGGAAGCAAGCAGAGGACGGCACAGCAGACGATTGAACAGCTTCTTTTGTAAGTAAATAGTTTTATTATAAATGTATCCCTGCATACCGCAATTCTCTCATATTTTGTAATCTTATTTATATATACTTATTTTGTTTTTGCCCCCCCATTTTTGACTGTGGTATCTTTGTGCCCCCCCTATATATTATTCCTATATTAAACACTGATTTTGTTGAAAGTACCAATAAATATCGCCTTATTGATAATTTGCATTTTTATTCTAGTGCGTGATTGTGTAGACAGGGCCCCAGTGCACTGTATTGCCCGGGGGCCTATAATGCTCTTAAGATGGCACTGCGTAAGGGTGGGCACTACACAAGGGTCAATTGGGTCACGTTGTTCTCCACCTCCTGTGGAACATGGTTATGGTATTTTATATTGCATTGTAATGTATAATTTAATGTTGTCTCCTGTGTACCAGGCCTGTTAGGGGTGTAGTTCCTCCTCCTAGGCAGTAGAGGGAGCTAGGGAACCCCCTAGTATATATAGTCAGGTCCAGACCAGAGAGGGTGTGTGTGGTCAGAAGCCAAGATTGACTCCAGCCAGGCAGGAGCTGAAGTGCAGCCTCTGACATGCAGCTAGATAGCCCAGGCTCCTAGCTTGCCCCCAGGAGAAGAGGTTCCCCCCTGAAGTCATCCAGCACCTTACAAAGTACAGAGCAGAGCCTTTTTTATCCAGCCAAATAGAAAGCTGAAGGGCAGAAGGATATTTACAGCAAGAAGATATATACCAGAGGAAGTTTTCCCTACCCAAGGATAAAGCCAGCAATAGGGCATACGGGCCTTGGTGAAAGCCAGACAGGATCTGAGGAAAGTACAGCCTGATCTGTAAGTGTTATACCCTCTGAGTATCTTGCAAAGACTTTGCCTGCCATTTGTATGAAGCCTGCCTGTATTCAACATTATACCTATGGAACTAACTGAGGACTGTATATAGTTGAACTGTTCAGTAAAAAGAAGTTCTGGTTTACTGCAACTGTGTGTACCTCAATTCTTCCTACAATAAATCGGTGTGCCACCGTTACTGGCACTGGCGTCACAAACTATAAGGGATCTTGCCACAGGCACACTAAACCTACAACACCCAGGGCACCTCACCTACCAACTGGCCTGGTCCCTATACACAGAGAGTGCCCCAGAAGATCCATGTGCCAGCCTCTCCATCACTGCTGCACGCCTGCCCAGGGTATATAAAAACTGTGAGTACCAAGAACAACCCTCGTTCTGCCTATTAACCGTGACCTCACATTCGCTCACCCTGCAGGACTGGCGTACTGCAATTGGCCAACTGCAGCATGTGACCCAGCCTCTATTTAAGCTGGAGTCACGTAGCGCCGCCCGTCACTCTGCTCGGATTAGTGTAGGGAGAGGCTGCAGCTGCTGTGAGGGAGAGATCAGGGAGAAATCTTATGAAGAACTGTTTTTTTACTCAGCGATCTACAGCAAATGTGTTTTGTGGGTGCAGTGCGCAATTTTTTTAAGCCTGCCTGAGCCAACTACTGCTGAGAAGAACTATTTTTACTTCAGTTTGTCAATATCAATACATAATCGGCAGCAATTTTATGCAACAATAGTGCACCAGCATAGGCTATCTGCATGTCTGCAAGTCCAGATATACAGCTTTTTGCTTACTGGGGTTAAAAAAAACTTTTTTTCATATAGTGCACATCTAGGATTAGACGTGCATGAGCGAGTGTCACATTTAGGCCAGAAATACAGCTTTTTGCTTACTGGGGTGAAAAAAAACCCATCTGTTTCATATAGTGCACATCTAGGATTAGACGTGCATAAGTGAGTGTCACATTTTGGCCAGAAATACAGCTTTTTGCTTACTGGGGTGAAAAAAAACATCTGTTTCATATAGTGCACATCTAGGATTAGACGTGCATAAGTGAGTGTCACATTTAGGCCATAAATACGGCTTTGTGCTTACTGGGGTGAAAAAACCCTCTAATATACTGCACATCTGGGATTAGACATGCATAAGTGACTGTCACATTTAGGCCAGAAATACGGCTTTGTGCTTACTGGGGTGAAAAAACCCTCTAATATACTGCACATCTGGGATTAGACGGGCATAAGTGAGTTTCACATTTAGGCCACAAATAAGGCTTTGTGCTTACTGGGGCATACTGGGGTGAAAAAGTGACTGTGAAATTTAGGCCACAAATACGGCTTTCTCACACTGGGGCATACTGGGGTGAAAAAAAAACATCTGTTTCATATACTGCACATGTGGGATTAGACGTGCATAAGTGAGTGAGAGTCACATTTAGGCCAGAAATACGGCTTTGTGCTTACTGGGGTGAAAAACCCTCTAATATACTGCACATCTGGGATTAGACATGTATAAGTGACTGTCACATTTAGGCCAGAAATACGGCTTTGTGCTTACTGGGGTGAAAAAACCCTCTAATATACTGCACATCTGGGATTAGACGTGCATAAGTGAGTTTCACATTTAGGCCACAAATAAGGCTTTGTGCTTACTGGGGTGAAAAAAAACATCTGTTTCATATAGTGCACATCTGGGATTAGACGTGCATAAGTGAGTGTCACATTTAGGCCACAAATACGGCTTTGTGCTTACTGGGGTGAAAAAACCCTCTAATATACTGCACATCTGGGATTAGACGTGCATAAGTGACTCTCACATTTAGGCCAGAAATACGGCTTTGTGCTTACTGGGGTGAAAAAACCCTCTGATATACTGCACATCTGGGATTAGACAAGCATAAGTGAGTGTCACATTTAGACCAGAAATACGGCTTTTTGGTTACTGGGGTGAAAAAACCCTCTGATATACTGTATATCTGGGATTAGACGTGCATAAGTGACTGTCACATTTAGGCCAGAAATACAGCTTTTTGGTTACTGGGGAGAAAAAACCCTCTAATATACTGCACATCTGGGATTAGACGTGCATAAGTGAGTGTCACATTTAGGCCAGAAATACAGCTTTGTGTTTTGCTTACTGGGGTGAAAAAACCCTCTAATATACTGCACATCTGGGATTAGACGTGCATAAGTGAGTGTCACATTTAGGCCAGAAATACGGCTTTGTGTTTTGCTTACTGGGGTGAAAAAACCCTCTAATATACTGCACATCTGGGATTAGACGTGCATAAGTGACTGTCACATTTAGGCCAGAAATACGGCTTTGTGCTTACTGGGGTGAAAAAACCCTCTAATATACTGCACATCTGGGATTAGACGTGCATAAGTGAGTGTCACATTTTGGCCACAAATACGGCTTTGTGCTTACTGGGGTCTCGGATGATGACGAAACACAGGTGCCAACTGCTGTGCAGTGTGCAGACCGACAAGGAGGGCAGGGGTGAAGACTGGGTGGAAGATGATGTGGAGGACGATGAGTTCCTCGACCCCACATCGAATCAATGTCATGCGAGTGACCTGTGTAGCTCGGAGGAAGAGGCGGTGATCGCACAGAGTCATCAGCACAGCAGAAGAGGGAGCAGGGTGAAAAAGCGGAGCGGCCATCCCCTAGACAGTACGCCTGTTACTGCCCACCGCACCAAAGGACCGAGCACACCAAAGCCAGCTCCAAGGAGTTCCCTGTCGTGGCAGTTCTTCAGACAATTGCTGACGACAAGACAAGAGTGGTTTGCACGCTGTGCAATCAGAGCCTGAAGCGAGGCATAAACGTTCTAAACCTGAGCACAACCTGCATGACCAGGCATCTAAGTGCAAAGCACGAGCTGCAGTGGAGTATGTCACGAATGTACCTGTACGCAGACGAATACCGCACGCAGGGCCGTCTTTAACAAGGGGCAAAAGGGGCAGCTGCCCCGGGCCCAGTTTCTCCTGGGGGGCCCGAGGCAGCTGCCTCTTGAGCCCTGCTGGCCACTGCCCCGGGTGTCAGGCTGTCAGCTGCACAGGGGGTTGCTGCCATGCCATGCCATGCCATGCCTGCCTGCCGGTGTTCTGCCAAATCTCTATACCTTGCGAAAAGTCTATACCGGAAGTGACGCGGACGCACCGGAAGTGACGCGGACGCACAGGAATAAGCTGGAGGAGGGTGTGCGCGGCGCTGCGCAAGCGCACATCCACCGGCTTAGCAGAGAATTATTGCAGCGCCGCGATAGAAGTACTTCGTACACCGCGCGTGCGCACTTAGGGGTATAGAGATTTTGCAGCGCAAAATGTTTCATCAGATCTCCCTATTAGAGTTGAGTGAACCCGAACTGTAAAGTTCGGGTTCGTACCGAACTTTATGTTTTCCGGGACCCGGACCCGAACCCGAACAATTATGTAAAAGTTCGGGTTTGGTGTTCGGGCTTTCTTGGTGCTTTTTGAAAGGCTGCAAAGCAGGCAATCAACAAGCGTCATACTACTTGCCCCAAAAGGCCATCACAGCCATGCCTACTATTCGCATGGCTGTGATTGTGTAGTGTCCCACTACGTAAGGGTGGGCACTACACAAGGGTCAATTGGGTCACGTTGTTCTCCACCTCCTGTGGAACATGGTTATGGTATTTTATATTGCATTGTAATGTATAATTTAATGTTGTCTCCTGTGTACCAGGCCTGTGTTTTGCTTACTGGGGTGAAAAAACCCTCTAATATACTGCACATCTGGGATTAGACGTGCATAAGTGACTGTCACATTTAGGCCAGAAATACGCTTTGTGCTTACTGGGGTGAAAAAACCCTCTAATATACTGCACATCTGGGATTAGACGTGCATAAGTGACTGTCACATTTAGGCCAGAAATACGGCTTTGTGCTTACTGGGGTGAAAAAACCCTCTAATATACTGCACATCTGGGATTAGACGTGCATAAGTGACTCCTCCAGCTGCACACACCCTCCTCCAGCTGATTCCTGTGCGGCCGCGTCAATTCCGGTGCGTCCGCGTCACTTCCGGTATAGACTTTTCGCAAGGTATATAGATTTGGCAGATCACCGGCACTCCAGGCATCGAACTGTGAGAGCTGTGATTCTCTTAAGGACCTTAGATAACATCATCACCATGTGACCAGTAACCTAGCAATATTACTGGTCACATGGCTATGAGGTCATCAAAGGTCCTGTCTACTAGGAGTGTTGCTGCAGTAGAAGTTTGCCAGACTTGTGGAGCTTTTTTTGTGAAGATTACATCAGTAAAAGGTGACAGCTATACTGTAAGCTACTGTATACTGTGGGGGGCTGTATACTGTGGGGTGCTATACTGCTCTACTGTATACTATGGGGTGCTGTATACTGTGGGGTGCTGTATACTGGGTAATATACTGCTCTACTGTATACTATGGGGTGTTGTATACTGTGGGGGCTGTATACTGTGGTGTGCTATACTGCTCTACTATATACTATGGGGTGTTGTATACTGTGGGGTGCTATACTGCTATACTGTATACTATGGGGTGCTGTATACTGTGGGGTGCTATACTGCTCTACTTTGGGGTGCTGTATACTGTGGGGTGCTATACTGCTCTACTGTATACTGTGGGGGCTGTATACTGTGGTGTGCTATACTGCTCTACTGTATACTATGGGGTGCTGTATACTGTGGGTGCTATACTGTTCTACTGTATACTGTGGGGTCCTATACTGCACTACTGTATACTATGGGGTGCTGTATACTGTGGGGTGCTATACTGCTCTACTGTATACTATGGGGTGCTGTATACTGTGGGGTGCTATACTGCTCTACTGTATACTATGAGGTGCTGTATACTGTGGGGTGCTATACTGCTCTACTGTATACTGTGGGGTGCTATATTGCTCTACTATATACTATGGAGTGCTGTATACTGTGGGGGCTGTATATTGTGGGGTGCTGTATACTGTGGGCTGCTATACTGATCTACTGTATACCTGGGGTGCTGTATACTGTGGGGTGCTGTATACTGTGAGGCGCTGTATTCTGTATAGTTTGGGGTGCTGTATACTGTTTACCGTGAGGTGCTGTATACTGTGGGGAGCTGTATATTGTAGAGTGCTATACTACTCTACTGTATACTGTGGGGTGCTGTATACCGTTGGGTTGCTGTATACTGGGGGGTGCTATACTGCTTTACTGTATAGTGTGGGGAGCTGTATATTGTGGAGTGCTATACTGCTCTACTGTATACTGTGGGGTGCTGTATACTATAGGGGGCTATACTGCGTACTGTGGGGTGCTGTATACTATAGGGTGCTATACTGCATACTGTGGGGTGCTGTATACTATAGGGTGCTATACTGCATACTGTGGGGTGCTGTATACTATAGGGTGCTATACTGCATACTGTGGGGTGCTGTATACTATAGGGTGCTATACTGCATACTGTGGGGTGCTGTATACTATAGGGTGCTATACTGCATACTGTGGGGTGCTATATACTATAGTGTGCTATACTGCATACTGTGGGGTGCTGGGGTGCACTGTAACACTAAGGTGAGCTGAGCCTCGGTCTCCTTCCTGCAGAGCGGTGCCCACTTCCAGCCTGAGCCCAGCTGCCCAGAGCACTGATCCTGAGCGGCTTTGCCCAGGGTCCAATCAATATTTAAGACGGCCCTGTGCACGTGACAAGGGGTGGTTAACTTCCGGTTAACCCTTTATAGATACTATTCGGTATACTGCCACCACGTGTTTTAACGGCACACGAACTGACAACCGGTCACTCACCCTCACGCAGAGCAGGGAATGAACCAGCTGCCGCTTTCTGACCGATCGCAATCGTTCAACCAAGCAACAACTCAAAATGGTAACGTTAATCTCTTCAGAGACAGGATTCGTTAATTCCTTTGCTTAGAACACGGAAGACTTAGCAAATAAGATTTTTCAATCTTTTAATAAAAGGTGAAAGGAAAAACAGTGCATATATACATTTACAGAAAAATGACTATTCTTGATAATAATAGATCAAGGTAATAGTAATTCACGACAGTTAAAATAAAAGGGATAATGGATGAAAAGTATACTTAGGTTCCTCTGTTTCAGTCCTTGAAGCCATTGTGCAATCCGATTGGTATAATATCAGTGGACCCTGAGCACTGACATTCAGATTGCAATACAAATCCAGGTGTTAAGGCAAGGCAGGGTTGCCATAGAATGCCCTGACAGCATCTTATAACAGTTCTAAAACAGGAGGTGCCAGCAGTTCTGCCCACCAATGGTATGAACGTGTGGGCAGGGTCGAGGAGGTGTCAGCAAGATTTATGACCCAGCTAAGGTCAGCCCAGAATGTCCTTATTCTGGCTGAGCCCACAGTTCTGTGGAACCACTAAATACAGCTATGACATTCATGTATTAATGACCCTTATGATTTTACGAGTCTAACAAGACCATACTTGACTCTGCTGGGGCTTGCTTAAAGCTGGCTTTTCAGCCTTCCAAGGGCACAAGAACATACTGTTTGATATCTCCGTGATCGCATTGGTCCACAGAGGTTGAATCCAGCCTTAGCCAGTGCAGAATATGCCTACGACCAGAGATATGAAAAATGACTATGTTTGAGTTCCTCAAAGGTTCAATAGGTTGCTTTCCCATCTCTCTCTGGTCGTTGCTGGGACTGTAGTCAAAATGTCTGGCTAATGTTATCCCAGGATCCAGTATTTTACGCTGAGCCTCGGCAGGGGTGCTTTTGAAGCTCCCATCCTTATCTTTATGATGGGGAAGTGTAATTTTCAATTACTAGGAGACAGCTCCACGCAAGGGAATATTTATCTTTTAAAGCAGAATAAAGGGGGCCTCTAGGCCTGTGAGTGTGTGTGTATTTAAAAAGTGGACTCTACTTGGGGTACCCTCGTCACAGAGTAGACACTTCAAAAACCAAGAAAGATCTCTGGCTCCTCCTGCTTCCTCTTCTGCTGCAGTCTCGGCCTCTTCACCCCCCTCTGGAGTGACAGTGGCACCTGCCACCCCGCAAACAGAGGATGTGGCAGCAACGCCACCACCTCGGTCACCAAGCATCTCCACAATGTCCCATGGAAGTGTGCAGCTGTCTATCTCCCAAACACTGGAGTGAAAGAGGAAGTACCCCCCTACCCACCCGCGATCCCTGGCCCTGAATGCCAGCATTTCCAAATTCCTAGCTTTTGAAATGCTGTCATTCCGTCTGGTGGACACGGACATATATTTCCTAATGTTTTGGGGTCTATCCAAATTTAAACGAACAAAATTTTTTTTTTAAAAATAAGAAAGAAAACAAAAAAACAGTGTTGGCTACCTCCTCCTCTTTAAGTACTCAAAAATTTGATTCGAATTACTTCATCACTAGAGTTGAGCGGACACCTGGATGTTCGGGTTCGCCGGGACCAGAACTTGACCCCGAACCCCATTAAAATCAATGGGGACCCGAACTTTGGAGCACTAAAATGGCTCTAAAAAAGTCATGGAAAGGGCTAGAGGGCTGCAAATGGCAGCAAAATGTGGTTAAGAGCATGGCAAGTGCTCAGCAAATGTGGATAGGGAAAGGACTTAAAATAACATAAAATATGTAAAAATAAAAAATAATAATCTGGATCTAGTAGGAGGATCTCCATATGGAGTAGGAGGTTGAGGAGGCGGTGGATGTGGCGGTGTAGGTGGAATCGGCGGTGGAGGAGGAGGAGGTAGCCAACATCCGAACATCCAGGTGTCCGCTCAACTCTAGTGACGAAGTAATTAGAATCAAATTTTTGAGTACTTCGCTCATCTGTACTTCTAATGCATGCAGTAAAATGGAATCTATCTAATGTAGTTACTTTACCGCGCTGATCTTGTGAAATAAAGTGTTAGTAGCAGAATTGACATTTACCAAGAAGCGACCAGCTCAAGACTTAGGGCTCATGCACAAGAACATATTTTTTTCCGTGTCCGTTCCATTTTGCGGACTGTATGTGAAACCATTTATTTCAATGGGTCTGCAAAAAAAGCGGAAGTTTCTCCCCGTGCATTCCGTTTCCGTATGTCCGTATTTCTGTTCCGCAAAAAAATCAAACATGTCCTATTATTGTCCGCATTATGGACAAGGATAGGACTGTTCTATTAGGGGCCAGCTGTTCCGTTCCGCAAAATACGGAATGCACACAGACCTCATCCGTATTTTTTTGCAGATCCGTTTTTTGCAGACTGCAAAATATATACGGTCGTTTGCATGAGGCCTTAAGCTGATAAAGCATCTGCATAGGAAGGTGTTCCAATAGATTTTTGGGAAAGAGATGTAATTTGGCTGGCGAGTGCGTCTGCCTTTATGAGACGAATGATGAATGGGTATGTACAAAATAAACTAGCGTAATCACACATATAAATGGTTAAAAAAGCGGCATGGCTTTGTATTGTAGTCCGGCTCGCCGGGAGCTCGCTTACAATCCGCAGTTATGTTGATGATCATTTTAGAAAACTATGTCACCGAGAGTTTACAGCAGTGAGTCCATCAATGGAAATGAGTCACCTGCGTTGTGGGTGGGAGAGCGGGATGGTCTGTGTGTGGAGAGGCAGAAGCAGTCACGACATTGTGTCACAAATCCTGCTGTCAGAAAACAGCCGCTGCTGCCTGCCATTTATTCCAAGCTCAAGGCCAGAACATGCAGCACATAGAAGACCTCTCCAATGTCCACGTCTCCTGCGTCGCTGGGTAGATTATATTCTGCTCAGTCTGACATTATCAAGCTTGTAAAGATAAGTCCTCTTTCCCACGGGCTTGTGCGCCCTGTTGCTGTATTGCGGACCGCATTTGCGGATCCGCAATACACGGGTGCCATTCCGTGGGCATTCCGCATCACGGATGCGGACCCATTCACTTCAATGGGTCCGCAAATCCGGAGATGTGTAATGGTGCGGAACGGAACCACGGAATGGAACCCTACGGAAGCACTACGGAGTGCTTCTGTGGGGTTTCGTCCCGTAAAGATAGAACATGTCCTTTCTTTTTGCGGAACGGCCGGATGGCGGACCTATTCAAGTGAATGGGTCCGCGATCCGCTGCGGCTGCCCCACGGACTGTGCTCGTGCATTGCGGCCCACATTTTGCGGGCCGCAGAACGACCACAGGGTGCACACACCCGTAGGAAAGAGGCCTAAGTAGAAGATTTGATAAAAGTAAGTAGGAAGGTTTAAAGGGGTTCTCCACTTAGAAGGGTCCCTTTGACAACAAACTGATCATAAAGAATGCCTCTGCTGGGACCTTGGCGATCATCTGGAATATGAGGGGAGACCAGGCTGTAAGGAAGAGTTCAGTTTTCCTGCATCTATCTATCTATCTATCTATCTATCTATCTATCTATCTATCTATCTATCTATCTATCCATCTTTCTAGCCTTTGATTTCACATGTCACTTCCCTTGTCACCTTTGAGCCATTTGGTGAGTTCCTCAATAGGCTGGGTATATTCTAGCTATCTAGGTATGCAAAGATTTAATTTCATAAATTCAGAATAATATTAAATATGTTCTAAAAAAAAAATACAAAATATCAATTAATCCCTTTTTTCCCCTAAATGACTACGATATGCATTTTTTTTTTTTTACGGTGATCACTAAGGGGCCTTTTTGTTTGCCTACTTAAAGTGCTGCGCGGGTCTCGCAGTAGCTGGCCGGCATCGCAGTAGCTACTGTGCATGCGCCGGCCAACGGCGAGAAACAGCGGCGAGGAGGCGGACCAGAGACACCCACAATGGGCATCGCAGTGCGCATGCCCCGGCCAAGTAATGGATAGTGCAGGCGCGGGATCTTGCTGCAGAGAAGAAGGACGCAAAGGAAGAGAGGGGCGGGCAGAGGAAGAGGCTGGGGCGGGGATATGACGAAAAGAGGCAGAACAGCCTGGGCACCAACGAGGTGAATGCCGCCCTGGGCACTTGCGAGCCCTAATTTACATATGAATAAAAGTCCGTTTTTGCCTTGGGGGAAACTCACAAGAAAACATCAAAGGTACCATTAGAATCATAGACTGCTATGCTAGAGCGCTATGTAAGCGGTCTATAAGGTCACAATCTGGTGACAGACTCCCTTTAAATGCCGTGGCCAATAATGACCGAGACATCAAAGTGGCTTAGAGGGAGGGAGATCCATCTGCTCTGTTTCCCATTGGCACCCCACATAGGGGTCTAATGGAGGTTCTAGGCATGGCTGCAGTGTATTCCTAGCAGGCTTTACCTCTCTGGCAGAGCCTGCTGGTGACTGTCAGTATAGCACTGACAGGATAATCCATTCTACTGCATAAAACAGTGCAATGTCTTTTAGAAGTGATCAAAAGATTGCCTTTTAAAGCCCTCTTCTGGAACTAATAAAAATAAGTTAAAAAAAGTTTTATTTAATAAAAAAAATCTCCAAGTTACATTGGAAAAAAAAAAGTTTTTCAATGGAAAAAATTGCTAAATAAAATATCACTCCACAATCTCCACACATGTGGTATAGCCGTGTACCTGTCGACCTACACTGTACAATTATCTTGTCATTTATCCCATACAGTGTTTTTTTGTTTATTTACCAGCAAAGAATATATATAAAAAGTCATCAAAAGTGTAATGTAGACCAAAATAATACATTTGAAAGTATAAGTTGTCCCGCGAAAATCAAGTCCTCACTCAGCTCCGTAACAAGAAGAGAAAAAAAAATTATAACGTAAAAACTTAGTGGCAGCACTGCTTCTTTCTATCCCCCTAGAAAGAGTTAATAAACGTTAAAGGGGTTGTCTCATCTTGAACACTGGGGGCACATCACTAGGACCCGCACCTATCCTTAAAATGGAGCCTGCAAAGTGCCCTGCAATGCCCTCCATTCATTTCTATGGGACTGCCGAAAATAGTCAAGTGGTGCTATTTTCGGTGCCACACCGAAGTGGGGGGCCACACATGCGCGGCGCGCCCTCCTGCAGTTTATGGGCTCGGTTCAAAGTATAGGTGCGGGTACCAGAGGTGGGACCGGCACCTATCAGACATTGGGGGCATATCCTAGTGATATGCTTCCAATGTCGAAGATGGGACAATCCCTTTAATCGGTAAACTATGTGTACCCCAAAATGGTGCCATCTCATAAGCTCTCCTATGGCTACCAAAACGTCAAAATCAAAAAGTTATGGTTAAGAAAGTCATATGGTCACTAAGGGGTTAAGTCCGTTGGGTAGTACCATGCCTTGCTCTGTAGAGACCCTTCAAAGAAACACTTCCGGAAACCACTACTCTGCATCATTGCATCATACAGTACATGACGTGGTGCGGAACTTGAATATACAGTGCACGACCTCTATATGTGCCGGCCATTGAATCCATCCTGTGTGTCACGCTCCGCCCCCTCAGACCCTGCGCTGAACATAACACAGTGCTGCTTTAATTTTTTTATTTTTTTTTTACTTTCCAGTTAGCTTTTTACTTAATTTTTGGAGAATCAGACGACAGGTGCAGCAGACTTTACAATCAGGGAACTATTGTAGACAGTGAAAAATATCAGGAATGTTCTCCCGTGAACATCTCTGACATCCAGAACCTAGGAACCACCAACATCTGAAAACACTGAAGGATTTAATAGGTTGTAAAAAGGCAGCATCAACAAAAAAAAAAAGGATGCTTTTAAATTTCACAAGATTTGTCGTTAATTATTAACTTAAAGCTCCTTGGAGAAAAAGAGTCAAGTTTGCAAGATGAAGGCGATGTAACGAGACACCCTCAGAATTAGGCCACATTACTAATAGTAGACGGAAAGTTTATTTCATGTTGATCTCTCCCCATGCCTATAGCAATGAATGCATTCGTAGCGCCACATTAAAGTTAAAGACGGATTTAAATATTTTTTATATTTTTTTAGATATTTGATGGCTGACTGTAATGAAATACACTAAACAGAATTCATAAGGATAACGTAGGTGGAATGCCATTACATTTAATGACTCAGATATGAGGAATGATGCCACCGGACACCTCTGTTATTTTAACGAATATTCTCCAGCTATAAATATAAAGGTTAGCATTATTTTTAATGCTCATTATCCCAACAGCCGGAATGTAAAAGATAGCGATCTGGAAATGGCAGCTCTAAGATATCCCATATCTGTGAAGTAAGTTAACATGGACGGGAGATTCCAGGGTAGGTGAATGTAGTTGGAGCTCATTCACACCACAGTCGGAGCCATACATTTCAATGGGGTCGCAAAAGATGTTCTGTTCCGCGGCCCCACAAAAAAATATAGAGCATGTCCTATTCTTGTCCGCAAGAATGTTCAATTCTGCAAATGGCGGCATCCGTGTTTTGAGGATCCACAATTTGCGGACCGCAATACGCGGCACAGTTGTGTGATTGAGCCCTTAGTATTTATGCAACAGGAAAACTATCGCAACAGTCTAAATCTTAGTACATCTGCTTCAGTGTTCTAATAGACATGATTTTAAATCGGGGACTCTATTATTACTGTCTTAAAAGGCTATTGATAACTTTGAGGACAATTTTGTTATCATTACATTCTTCTCATTTAGCGCTAAAAATTATTATTTTTTTTTGTTCTTAAACACAAATTTTCAAACGATTTCCTTCTACAGCTTTCACTTTCATAGCATTTGCAGACTGGCAGGCGTTCTGCTTCACACTGAATCCATCATCCGTAGCCTCTGAACTCCTGACAGCTCATAATCACTCGTTTAAAGGGCATCTGTCAGCAGATTTGTACCTATGACATCGGCTGACCTGTTACATGTGCGCTTGGCAGCTGAAGACATCTGTGTTGGTCCCATGTTCATATGTGTCCGCATTGCTGAGAAAAATGAACTTTTAATATATGCAAATGATCCTCTAAGAGCAACGGAGGTGTTGCCGTTACCCATTCATTCTCTATGGGCGCAGAAATGGATGCGGACAGCACACAGTGTGCTGTCCGCATCCACCTTTCCGGAGCGCGGCCCCGATCTTCCGGTCCGCGGCTCCGGAAAAAAATAGAACATGTTCTATTCTTGTCTGCAATTGCGGACAAAAATAGGCAGTTCTACGGGGGTGCCAGCTGGGTGTATTGTGGATTCGCAATTTGCGGATCCGCAATACACTACGGACGTGTGAATGGACCCTTATCGACAATCTATTGCAGGGATGGCCAACCTGAGGCTCTCCAGATGTTGCAAAATTACAACTCCCAGCATGCCCAGACTGCCAACAGCTATCAGCCTACAGCAGGGCATGGTGGGAATTGTAGTTTTACAACAGCTGGAGAGCCACAGGTTGGCCATGCCTGGTCTATTGTTGTCACGAGGGTGTCAAGAGCCACGCCTGACTCCGTTATACCCGGGGTCAGGAAGTCGCAGCGGGTGGCTGCGCGCTCTATGTCTAAAGACAGTGCTGTTTATTAATGGTAGCTTTCTGGGTTTGCCTTGCAATCCATTTTGGCTCACTCAGGGATCCGTAGCTTCTCCTCCTCAGCTGTTTCTTGTCCAGCAATCCCAACCTCCTTATATTCCCATCTCTCACTTCTCTGGGTTGCCAGATATAGAGCTTCCTGCCTGGACTTCTATACTGACCCACTGGAGCTGTGTAGTTGTGTTCCCTGGTTGTTGTTCCAGAACGTTACCCTCCGGATCCCTGTTGGGCCTTTGTGGTCTGCTGTTGTCGCCCACCTGGGATTATATGTTTGTCTGTATTGTCTGTCCTGTCCTTGGTGTTTTCCTCTTAGTGTCAGTGGTGCGGACTAGTGATCCCACCGCCCCGTTCACTACATAGGGCTCATCCTAGAGAAAGCCAGGGTTTAGGCAAGTGATCGGCGTACGGGTGAGGAACCCGTCTAGGGACGTCAGGGCAGTCAGGTGCCAGCCGCAAGGTGAGTCAGGGGTCACCATCTTTCCCTCTCCCTTGGACAGGGCCTTCCCATTTCCCTCCCTTTGCGTGACGCCGGTCATTACAATTGTATGGCTGTGTTATCTGATCAGAAGGGAAGTCCATGGACATCACAGAGAAGGATCTTCTGCGTACGATGCGCTTATTCATGTGTCCTATGTGTCTTGAATTAGCAGCTTTATGATATACACTTCGCGTATAAACACTGGGGGTCATTTATTGTTTTTACATATTTTAGTCGCAGATTTTGTCACAAAGGGGTTTTGCGGCAAAATCTCTGACTCCGCTCACGCCACTTTTCCGAGATGGCAAAAAAAGGGGGTATGACGTGGGCGGGGAAGAGGGCTGGCCGGCCCGCCTGTTTCATTCATCATTTTCCATGCCAGTTTATGGCGTGGAAAATGGTCTTAAACTATTCCAGCAAGGGCTTAGTTTAAACCATGTGGCATGACCAGCAGCACCAAGCGCCAAAGTTATGTAGAGGCCTGCCCTGCGACTCTACAAAACATTTGCGCATCCGCCTCCATACACCGGTTTTAATAAATGACCACCATAATTTTTGTAGGCCAGTTTCACACACAGCCTTTATTCGTGTGCCGGTCTTAAGTGGGTTTTTCCCCATATTTTTTTTTTACAAAATCCTGTGCCCAGATGTTACTTTAAAGAGGACCTGTCACCCCTCCTTTTAACAAAGCTAGAACCAGCCCTGTACTTCACATGGATCCAGAGGTTCCCCCATTCATTGCTAAAGTTGCTCTGCTAGATTATCTTCAGCCTGGCAGCTCAGGGGGTGTGTCCTTTGTGCTGCAGTTCTCTCCATGTGCAGTGACCAGGAACGGGTACGCTGACACCACTTTAATGCAGTGGCCGGGTCAGGTGGATAAAATTCTGTATTTGTTTGTGACGCCAATTGCAGCGTGCACAGGGTACTATCCCAGGGCCCTTCCAAGGTGTTATAACGCACGTCACAGACTAGGAATGCCAGAGTGGTGTAATGGCTTATAATGTCCCTACAGGGTGGTGATAATTGTGTCAACGGTGTCTCCTACCTGGGTACGGCTGGACTCCTGACTCCTGGCTAACTTGCAATAAATTTGAGTGTAGTGATAGTAGGGGTAATAAAGGAATTTTGCAGAGTAAATGATGTCCAGACCTTTAGATGAAGTTCCAACGTTGCTTTACTTTAAATAACTTGCATCAAAGCAGTATACAGCTTTGGTCTCTTGGTCCCAGCAGGTTTTAGCAATGATTGGCAGGAATGAATACTTCTGCTTTAAATGTAACTTCTGCTGTGTGGGGACAGACTAGCTGAGGAGGAATAGGCTTCTCCTAGGCACTGGACTTATCTCTTAGATGGATTCTCAGGGGATGCTTTCCGCCTGAAACTCTGGAGTTTGTCTGTAGTTTTCTGCTCTTCCTCATCCAGTAGAGCTGAAGGTGCTCAGACTGGGTATATGGCCAAGTCTCAGCCGAGACTAGGTCCTTGCTGTCTTCCCTATGCAGGGGAACCCCTCACACACACCCTACGCCTAGCAGGGGGGTGGGCTACACACTGAATCTAACTTCCTTCTCCACCCATGCTGCAGGATGTGGGAACTGCCCACTTCGCTCACAGAGGGGTAACCAGGCAAATTACAGGAACAATTGCTTTTAACATGGTTTATATGCACATTTGTGGAGGACATGAGCAAAATCATATCTGATGACAGTATAAAGGCTCTTAGGCGATAGTAGCGGGGTAGAGGTGTGTAGTAACACAACTCCGAGGTGTTACACATGTAACTGCCACAGCTTCTAACAGAAAATATGGCTTGGGGCAGTTCAACATTTAAACTGAGCACGCTTGAGCAGCTCAGTGATACGGACAAAAAAATAAGGAAAAAATCAAACAGCAGGTGGCGCTATACAGATACATTTTGTTGAATAACTCAGTGGCTATATTAAATGTTTAATTACATGCAATTACAAAAGTATTCAGATAAAAAAATGTAGAATATGCTTTGTGACACAACCCCTTTAAAGCAGGTCATAGGATTTATTTACAGTTCAACAGTCGTGTACCGGTAACTACCACTTATGCCCTATTGATATTGTTTTGGGGGGGTTGACTTTTTGAGTTCCCACAGAAGCCTACAAAGAAGTGACTGCGGCCAAGAAGGTGTTGTCTATAGTAAAGGGTCATACACACAAATCTATATTTTTCCGTGTCCATTTTTTTGCGGCCCATAGGAGGAACCATTCGCTTCAATGAGGCCGCAAAAAAACGGAAATTAATCGGTGTGCGTTCTGTGTCAGCATGGCCGTTCCACAAAAAAAAAATAGTACTTGTTCTATTATTGTCCGCATTATGGACAAGGGTAGGACTGTTCTACTAGGGGCCAGCTGTTCTGTTGCGCAAAATGCGGAATGCACACGGCCGGCATCTGAGTTTTGCAGATCCGCAATTTGCAGACTGCAAAACATCCAACGGTCGTGTGCATGAGCCCTAACACAGGTCTATTCCAATAGAAGAGACTGTCTTATGTCTCCTTCATAGCGTCAGGTCACGAGGTATTGCTCTACCAGGACAGCCGTGCGGTCAGACATCCTCATCATGCACTGACGGCGTGTCCTATAGAGACGCTCACATAGCTCCGTATTTAAACCATCACTTCAGTTGGTGATAGACATTTTTGACTGACAACCATCAACTCCCTGCTAATGACTCCTTCAGTGCGCCTGGGGTAATAATGAAAATCCTGCTCTGATAAACTTGTTGTATTTGATTGGAGAAATCCTCTAACATGGCATGTTTACCTCCGAAATGACAGAGAGCGATTATACAGAGGTGCACAAATCAACCGGCTGCGGCATGTTGGCTTTCACATTTGTAGTCAATTCCTTTAGCTCAATCTGGCATTGTTAATAATAAATGATATTCCAAGTGAAGACAAAAACACCCACAATGTTTATTTCTGCCGTCATCGGAGTCTCAGAACTTTAAAGAAGACCTGTCATGTCTGTTTTTAGCAAATACTTATATTTCCCAGGAAAAAACAAATCTGGAACATCATTTTTTACAATTTTGAGACCTGATGCTCCTCTGTTATTCCTCCTGGAAAGTATGAATAACTTGACTAATGGGTGATACAATTTCCTTTGTCAAAGGGGTGCGTCCCATACTGGCAGCACTGATTGGACAGGGTCAGAGTGTGCAGGGACACAGCCCCAAATTGTCAAGGTCGTCAGTTTATTCAGTCATACATGTGTATAGTAAAGGAAGTTCGGTCGGCACTCGGAGGTTAGCGGTGCACATGGCAGGGTGGGTCCCGCTTTCTTCAATTAAGGCTACTTTCACACTGGCGTTTCTGGGTGTGCATGTGAGATCCGTTTCAGGGCTCTCACAAGTGGCCCCAAACGGATCAGTTCAGCCCCAATGCATTCTGAATGGATAAGGATCCGCTCAGAATGCATAAATTTGGCTGCGTTTGGTCTCCGTTACGTTTTTTAGATGGTCACTAAAACGCAGCTTGCAGCGTTTTGGTGTCCGTCTGACTATGCGGAGCCAAACGGATCCGCCCTGACTTACAATGTAAGTCAATAGGGATGGATCCGTTTTTCACTGACACAATATGGCTCAATCTTCAAACGGATCCGTCCCCCATTGACTTTCAATGTAAGTCAAGACAGATCCGTTTTGACTTATCTTTTTTTTGAATGAATAATGCAAACGGATCCGTTATTAACGGATACAAGCGTTTGCATTATTGGTGCGGATCCGTCTGTGCAGATACAAGACGGATCTGCACCAAACGCGAGTATGAAAGTAGCCTGTCATATCTTTTATTCAAGCATCATGTTACAATATGGACACGTTTCAGCCCATAATGAGCCTTTGTCAACCATGTGTATAGTGACTGCGCTATCAATGTCCGGAATCCAAGTAGCATGCCCGATTGCTGCTCCCTATAATACTGTATGTAGTAACCACAGGTATATGTACACAGGACATTTCCCACATAAGCCAATCAGACACCTACCAGGATCGGTGACATCCGATCGGCGTCCTATTGTATAGGCAAAAATCCACGGCACTGGCGATGCAAGTTGCAGTTCTGGATAATGCTTTAAGTGTGCCCATTAATTCTGGAGATGCCTATATAATTAGGAGAAGAACAAGGGTCTTTATCCCTGAGGAAGGAAAGCATGACTATTTTCCGAAACGCGTCGGATTAAGTTTGATCCTTTGGAGATTCTGCAGCTCACTTAACATCACTGTGAGTTAGCTTTGAGGAGGAGAAACCCGCTTCTGGCCGGGGCACGCTTAAAGCATTATTCAGAATCGCAACTGACATCGCCAGTACCGTTGATTTTTGCCTATACAATAGGAGACCGCATACATAGGACTTCTTCTTCCTCTCCGGTGCCACCGGTCCTGGTAGGTGTCTGATTGGTTTATGTGGGAAATATCCTCTGGGTATTACGAAGAACTGTACATATACTTGTGGTTACTACTAGTGTTGACATGGACAATGATCCGAATTTCAGGATAATTTGACTCGCCGCAAAGCCGAAATTCCACATGCTTCGTGGTATTTGCGAGCCGCCGCCATCTTTCTTGAAGATCTGGCACAAAACACTGTGCACGGTGATGTATAATGTCAACACATTGGCCGGCGTGATGATGTCATCTCGGGCCGCGCGAGATCTTCAAGCAAGATGGCGGCGGCTGACCCGTTGCGAGCAAATGGATCAGGTAAGTGTGTTTTTAAATTTTTTTATTTTATACTCTGTTATTTATATCAGATGCCGCGATCATGTATGAATGCAGCATCCGAGGGGTACAATGATGGTCACAAAGTAAAATTTTTTGTAAACTTGGTGAAGCAGCCAAATCGAATTTTCCAATAATTTGCTCATCTCCAGTTACTGCATACAGTATTATAGGGAGCAGTGGTTGGGCATGCTAGTTGGATTCTGGACATTGATAGCGCAGTCACTGTACACACTTTATCTTTGGCATTAGTTATTGAGCCGGCTGGCGGTAATGGCTCATGCACTGCCGCACTATGCTTTGTGATTGCGCTGGTGATCTTATTAGTGAATTGGTTATTCAGTCATACATTTTTAGGAGAAAGAACAGAGGAATGGCACAACAGTTCTCAGAAAAAGATACTTTAGAATTGTTATTTCATGGGAATACAAGTATTTACTAAAATAGACATGTGAGGAGAGGTGACAGGTCCTCCTGTGATATAAAAAAGATGTTCCTTCCTAGTTTTAGCTGTCAGTCAGATGGGATTCAACACTATGTTATTATTTAATGGTTCCAATGCATGAGTCTTCATCAGTTCAGTCATGAGTTTTTTTTATAGGATCCATCATCATCTGCTTATTTTTCTTTCATTCAGGGCAGTGATGGATTGGAAACATCCAAAACACATCATAAGTAGTGTTGATCACGAATATTTGAATTTCGAATTTTTATTGCAAATATACGTACTTCGAAAATTCGCAAATATTTCGAATATAGTGATATATATTCGTAATTTCGAATATTCAATTTTTTAAAAAAAAAGTACACATGATCCCTCCCTGCTTCTAGCTTGTGGGCCAATGAGAAGGCTGCAGTATATTTGACTTTAGGTGTAGTGTTGTTTGCGAATTTTCGTAATGCGAATTTTTAGTGCAAATTTTTCAACTTACAACTATTAGACAAAGAAGATTATAGCACTATATTAGCTAAATTGCTCTATATTCGGTTTTTTTTTCCGAATATTCGCTATATTGCTATAACTTCGTTTTTTCGAATATTCGTGATATTCTAAAACAAGAATATATAGCAATAAAGCGAATATTCGAAAAAAAATTAATATAGAGCAATTTAGCTAATATAGTGCTATAATCTTCTTTGTCTAATAGTTGTAATTTTTTTCTCATCTGAAGTTCAGATTGGAAAAAAATGACAACTATAAAAAAAAAAGATTATAGCACTATATTAGCTAAATTGCTCTATATTCTTTTTTTTGGAAATTCTCTATATTGCTATATATTCTTGTTTTAGAATATTACGAATATTTGAATATTACGAATATTACTATAATCTTTTTTTTTAATAGTTGTAAGTTGAAAAATTCACAATAGAAAATTTGCATTACAAAAATTCGCATATTACACGATCATTACCTTGCCGATTTTTCGAGTAAAAAAAACGTAGAATATAACTAATATTCGAATTTGCGAATATTCGACAAATATTCTACAAAATATTCGCGAAATATCGCGAATTCGAATATGACCCCTGCCGCTCATCACTAATCATAAGAATCATACAAGATCTGTGCTTCAGCAACCCATACTAAACAAACAGCGTAGCCTTAGTATAGGCCATCAATATTTGATCAGTGAGGGCCTGACCATCAACCAGTCAGTACAAAAAAGAGGTCATTGAGATCTTTCAAGTCCCATGTAGCCTTCATTGTTCACACGTTGCCTGGTTTGTTCGTGCGGTACTGCAGCTCATACCAGTCAACAGTCAAATATGGAGAGGCCAATACAGTTCTCAATACAGTCCTATTAAACAGTGGGAAACTGATTGTCCTAAGTGAACAATTCTTTTAAGGGGACTCTGTCTGCATTCTTGACGATGTTAAACTGATGACAGCATGAGGTACGAGCTGGGGACAGCAGTTCAAACATAGCTTTTGTGGATCTTTTACTATCAGGAGTAGTCTGTATGTCAACTTTTATTCTGCCTCATTCTGCTTCTGCAAGTGTCCAGAAGGTGGAGCTTCACTCTGAAGTACTCTCTGCTCTCTACCTTGAGCTGCTTCACAGCCCCTCCCTTCTCAAGCAGCTCAATACAGTGAGCACATCAAGTAAGGCCGTACTGGGGGCTTCAGCCTAAGGGGAGGCCCTCATAATAAAATTTTAGTGGGGACGGGTGATTTAAGGGTTAATGTTAGAGGGAGAGGGGCTGTGTCACTAGGGGAGGGGTTGAGGCTTTAAAAAGGCGACGGTTAGGGTGACGGGCGCCATTTTATAATCGCACATTGAGAGGAGAAGCTTACTGTGAAAACACTGAGATCACCTATGGAGTCAGTTTAGGAAATGTTGCAGAGGTTGCGGGCGGCAGCGGAGGCCCATGGTCTGGGGTAGCTGCAGGAGCTGGTGGCAGGCTTATTGCAGGGGGGGCGGCGGGTGCATGAGGCCCACAGTCAGGAGGGAGACGGAGTCGGCGGGTATGTCTGTTGACGCGCCTTAGCCCTAGTGAGACCCCCAGGGCTCGGCGCCAGATTGAAAGCCCCTCCAGGGACCCTTCACAAAGAGGAATAGTGGGCAGCCGTTAGCCGCGTCCTCCCGGCGTGGGAGGTATCTCCTTGTATGACGGAGCTAAGAGCAGCAATGGCTCTGGAGCAGGAGCTGTGGGCCCCCTCCCTCCAGGGTGGGGGGTACTTCCGCTCGGCGTGGGAGAGGTGGCAGCTTCAGGAGCACGGAGGCTGGGTAGTTAGGTGACTGTAGTGTACCCAGACCTTTTGATAGGGACAGCTGGCATAGGGATCCCCCTGCGAACCGGGAAGAAGATGAAGATTTGGGATCAGATCAGAGCGCACCCAGTAGGGACGGAGCTGGGGTGCAGTCTGGAAGCGGCGGGTCATCAGGAACAAGAAGACGGGAAGATACGCCTGGACAAGACAGACGTCTGGAGTCAGGACCATCGGCTGCGGGGTTCACAGCACCCAGGCAGCCAGGTGAGACAGCTTGGGGATCCTTACATTCACTAGGTAGCAGCCCGGGGGGTGTGGGGGCTGGGGAGAGTCAGGGGGAGCTAGTTGGGGGCCTGGAGCAGCTGCTGAGCAGCCTTGCGGGGTGGGTTAATGGTTTGGGGGGAGCGAGTGGGGCCGTGGGGAGTCTGCCGTCTAGGGCTGGGGGATCAGTGTCTGTGCAGACACAGGCAGGGGGGGAAGATGACAGGCCTAAGGTTCATGACAGGGCAAAGGGAGACGTATACGTATGCTTTGAAGGCCCGTTGGGGGTGCATTTGAAGCAGGACGTGCAGGAGCGCATATGGAAGGGGGAGTATGTAGATATACTTACATTAGAGCATTTTAATTTAGATAGGACAACGAAGGATGAGGGGAAATAGGATGATGAAGAGAAGCGCCGTCATAGATTGATCCCGCGCACTTGCTCTAATTGGTTACAAGCATTTGCTATTCTGGCGAGTGTTATAGGGGAAAAAACACCCGAGTGTTGCTTGGCCCTGTTCTGCTATTTGGATGCGATAGGGAAGGCGTAACGGGTTTATGGGGGTTTGGGTTGGCTCCGTTACGATGAGCAGTTTAGGCAGAGAAAGGCAGTTTGCCCTACCATAAGGTGGGACCATAAACACATTGGTTTATGGTTACGGGTAATGGCGCCAGGAACACAGGGGCAGTCCTTTTGTGGGGATTCAGGGGGATCAGATCAGGCTAGCTTCGCAGTGGCGTCCGCAAAAGGGTTGCGCTTCCTTTTTAATGAAGTAAGCTGCAAGTTTGGGGCAAAGTGCAAATTCAAGCACGAATGCTCATATTGCGGGGGGAATCACGGAGCCAATCGATGTTTAAATGGCAATAGGCAAAGGGGGGCCGACGCCGCTTCAAAAGGGGCTGACGCCAGTGCGGGTGGAAAAGATGGCGCAGTATCTAGATAGATACCCTAATAGGGAAGCGGGGTTTCTCGCGGGGTTTTGGTATACCGTCAAAATCCCGCGCAGGCGGTTGGCATGCAAAAAAATTTGCGTTCGGCTTTGTATCATCCGGAGGTAGTGTCTGAAAAATTAGCAAAGGAGGTTTTGTTGGGTAGGATGGATGGTCCATTTGCAGAGCCACCGTTGGTTAATTTGAGGGTTTCGCCATTGTCTTTTTTTGGGGCTTTCCGTTTGGGGGAATTGGTATGCAAAAGTGTGGGGGGGGGGATTATGCGGAAGATGTAGATCTGTATCAGGACAGGGTCATAATTAGGATTCGGAGGAGAGAGGGCAAAGGGTTATTTTGTTTACGGTTACGGGGTGTTTTTTGTGCCCGATGAAGTGTTTGCAGGATTACAGCATGGGGACTAGTCTCAGTAGCGGACCTCTTCTTAGGCACGAAGATGGGTCCTTTTTGTTGCGTTTGCAGTTTTTGGCAGTTTTTAAGAAGTGCTTGATGGGCTTGGGGGTTGATCCAGCAGATTTTACCGGCCATTTATTTAGGATCGGGGCTGTGATGGAGGCTGCAAGGCTGGGGATGAGCGAGGATGTTATAAAAAGGATAGGCAGATGGGAGTCTATCAGGTTCAGATCGTATGTGCAGTTAAATAGTATAAAGGTTGATTGAGTGGTAACATGTTTATTTTGTTTTCTGTTATAGGGTGTTCCGCGCGCATTAGTGTGGATTCTTGGGCACTCATTCATTTTTTGGGGTGTGCTTCGGGCGGATGTACGGCCAAAATGGCGTCAACTAGGTTTCAAGAGGGAGGTCGTGGTTGTGCAGTGGATGGGGTCTTGAGGTATGCTGTGGGGGAGTGTTTTTAGAAGAAGTACATCGTTTTAGTCATTTAGATAGGGCCCCGGACATTTTAGTTTTGCATGTCGGGGGGATTGATTTGGGGATCAAGCCAGTCAGAGTACTAATTAGGGACATAAAGTTTGACCTGCTGAGACTGTGATCGTTATTCCCAACTTTGAAAGTATGGTCTGACATTGTTCCCCGTCTTAAGTGGCGGGAGGCGAGGTCAGTGGATCGTGTCAATAAGGCCCACATCAAGGTTAACAGGGCGGTAGGAAAGTTTGTGGCTAGGAATGGAGCAGTGGCGGTCAGGCATCTGGAATTGAAGTTGGGTGTTGGTGAATTTTGGAGGTCGGACATGGTTCACCTTAATGTGGTAGGCATTGACCTGTGGTCTCTAGGTCTACAAAGCAGGATTGAGCGGGCGCTAGGTTTGTGAAGGAACGTGCACGCTTGAGGGTGTTGAGGTCAAGTTGTGTGTTGGGCGGTGGAAGGTCCTCAATGGTGGGGCTGGACTCCCATGGTTGGGCACTTGGAAGGCTCGGAGAGGCGTCCATCTGTTGGTGTCTCCGAGCTGGTGTTCTACGGCTGGAAGAAAGATGGATTTGCCAGGTTGTTTGGGGGCCAATAATAATATTTTGGGGCTTCTAGGACCTCCCTCGTCTAGGTTAATTTATTCTTAATGTAATATTATTTATGTTATGTATTTAAATAAAACGGCTGCTGTCCAAAAGGGGAAAAGGTGAAAAAAAATATATTGGGCCAAGAGGACCAGGAGAAGTAACCAATAATTTAATCATGTGAATCTCTACAAAAGGTATGTTTGTCCTGCTAGAGCTGTCAGCAGTTTAACATGGTCAAAACTTCTGACAGACTCCTATTAAGGACGTGTCAAAAAGGTATTATCCAGCAATGATTTAAAATGAACACAAGCAACCTGTCCTAAAATGTGGACTGGTTGTCACCAATTGCATTACGCTCTGACACCTGAATATACTACACATAGGTGAGTGTTCCTGTCAGGCTGCTCAGTCATAATGGAATAAAGTAGGCAGGATTACATCATTACCATCTATTGTAGAGCAGTGTAGTGTGTAGTGAGGCCTCACCCCCTAGGCCGCCCTGCAAGTTGGTGGCAACCAGTCCTGCTCACATTCTAGGACAGGTTATTTGCAACCATTTTGAATCATTTCCGGGGAAACACCTTTAATATTTTCTTGCGGTAACCAATATTAGCATATAGAAATCTAAGTGATTGTTTTTTTTTTTTTTAAACCACAGACAGCAGGACTTTTCTTCCCTGTTGTGGTTTTAGGTATTGGGTAAAGTATCGCAGCATTTCTAAGCGTACTTGTGTAAATGTATTGTTGTTATAGCTGCCCAGCCTACTTTTGTCCTGGCCCCCAATGTGCCCCCCGAAAATTTTAAAGCTAGAGACGCCACTGGGTGCTGGCAATAAGACTACGAACTGTAGAAACTTAAAAAAAAGCTGGCTGGTTGTTCACACAGAAAACTATGAGTGCACACTTATTCACTCTCTGTCACACTCGTGTGTGGGAGGAAAACACCACACTGAGCATAGGAGGGAAAGGGGATACTGGAATAAGACCTGGAAACTCGGGAAAGAAGATGGACACCTCCTAGAGAAAAACCTAACTCCAGTCCTGTTCATAACAAATCTGATTTGTTTAGAATTGATTCGCTCATCTCTAATATGAACATCTTTGCACACTTTTTATTTTTTTAATGCAATTGCAGGTATATTGGCAAATCAAAGAGATTTGCCGTTGGGAATTGATTTATGAAGTGTAAGCATAGTTGGACGAGCAGAGACGTAACCAGGAGCAAAGGTGCAGGACCAAAGGATAAGACAGAGACGTGGTCAAACAGGTAATAGGTCAGGGTAGGCGGCACAGGTACAGGTCAGGCAATGCGGATCGGCAATAGGAGAGTCAAAGCAAGCAGGCAGGGATCAGACGATAAGCCAGTCCAGGAACGAAGTACAAGTCAGCAACACAAGTGGTTATCAGGCTCTTTATCAAAAGACAAGGACCTTGACACTGAGGCATCTGTGAAGAGAGCTGAGCCACTTAAATACCTGCAGGAGGTCAGCGAGGTCACCTGACCTAACCCAGCCAGCCAGGGAGTGATGCGTGCCGCCCCTAGAGCAGGGTAACATGAAACCAGGAAGCTGTGGAGCAGAACCCTCAGAAGCACAGCACACACCCTGACAGAGCCCAGGACTGCAGCGGTAAGCAGGGGAACATCGGCGCTCCGCAGTCCCTGTTACAAGGAGAGCTTCGAGAGAGGCCACAGACAGAACAATCTTGTGGACTGAGCACAGAATGAGCTCAAGCAGCCTGAATTGTAGTGTAATACATGCAAGCTGCAGAAAACAAAATGAGGACAATGTTAAAAAAAACATTTGCAAGTTTTTTTTTTTAATTGTCAAGTATGTAATGTGATAAAAAAAAAGTGTTAAAACATTTCTTTAGCATTAAAATCAGTACACAAAATATATTGAAAATGATGCACAGCTCCAAAAATGACCATGGAAAAGTCTAAATCCATTTTCTTAGAGGCGATTCAATACAAGGTCAGTGGTAAAGTACTTCATACGTTATGTGAAGAGGTTCTAGATAAGACACTCGTTTAAAGAGAATCCAGGTGGATTTAGCTTCTGGGTTTCCATAATCTCTAGGTTTTAAATGTGTGATTTCAAGAGTTGCTTTTTTTCTTGTAATAATGCGGTTACTTTTACTTCCAATCCATGTAGTAGAATTGCTTTATATGATAAAGCTAGAGATGAGGACCGCATTGCCCCTGGACACCAACAACCTTGCAATAGTCTAGATACTGAAATAAAAACTTGATCGACAGGACTAGGTTCTGCATTGTCATCTCTCCTGGTCCTGTCAATCAAATAGGAAAAGGGAAGGACTCACAGACAAAGCAGGAGGAAGAAAGGTGCACAGCATATCTTGGCCCCACCCTTGGTGCTCTTAACTGCTCATTTCTATATGGATTAAAAGTACTTTTTCTCCAGAATGAACCAAGAGGTTGCTGAAAGGTACCATTACATTTGGCTGATCTAGTCTTACAAAGCATTGTGCCTGGTAGGCTATGGACACTTTTGGGCAAGTTTTTTATGATTGCATTTTTTTATGATTTTATGATACTGAATCTTTATTAAAAATGTTCAGCCTTTTTTGAGAGACAATGCTGAAAAAAAATCAGTCTGTTTGTAGAGTATCACTTCTCAATCCTGTCAGCTGGCAGCTCATGTGAAACCTGACCTCACAAATACTTATTTAAGCCATATTCTTATCAGTTTGATTATCAGTTTTATCAGGTCAGGAGGCCAGAGAAAAGGCTGACAGCTCATGTGAAACCTGATCTCCTGACCTTATAAACACTTATTTAAAGGGATTCTGTCACCAGGTTTTGGCCTATAGAGCTGCGGACATGCACGGCTAGATCACCGCTAGCATGTCCGCAATATATCTGTCCTATAGGGCTGTGTGCTTTTAATTTCTTTAAAAAAGGATTTTATAGATATGTAAATTAGTCTTGAATGTGTCCAAGGGGCTGTACGAACCTTCCTGGAGCCCAGCCATGCCCAGCCACGCCCGCCTGTGAAGGAGCCCAGCACCGCCTATGTCCTCCGAATCTCCTCCTTAATAATCAACTATAGATTGCCGTAATCTCGCAATGCGTGAGCTCGCGCATGTGCAGTGCCGGTATAGTGTTCTTTCCTTGTGCTGGCATCAGCCTCAGGGAAAGAACTGCGCATGCGCGAGCTCGCGTATCGCGAGATTACGCCAATCTATAGTTGATGAAAGGAGGAGATTCGGAGGACATAGGCGGTGCTGGGCTCCTTCACAGGCGGGCGTGGCTGGGCTCCAGGAAGGTTCGTACAGCCCCTTGGACACTTTCAAGACTAATTTACATATCTATAAAATCCATTTTTAAAGAAATTAAAAGCACACAGCCCTATAGGACAGGTATATTGCGGACATGCTAGCAGCGATCTAGCCGTGCATGTCCGCAGCTCTATAGGCCAAAACCTGGTGACAGAATCCCTTTAAGCCATATTCCTATCAGAGATAAGGCTTCCCATGGAAATCAGGAATGACAGTCTGCAAATAAACTGATTTTTTAAACTCTTGTATCTTAAAAACTACTTAACATTTTTAATAAAGACCAATTGAAAAAAATCATTGTTTGCTTGAAAAGAGTAAAAGACAATCATAAAAAAAAATTCCCCAAAGGTATCCATAGCCTTTAACAATTACCATATTTATCACCTATATGACGCATTTTTCCCCCCAAAAGTGTGTCTTATGGGGTGAATACTAATGGGCGCTTCCATTATGGAAGTGCTAATTAGAACAGGAGGACCAGAGGGCGGTGAATGCAGTGCTCTCCAGGATCTGTACTCACCGATCACCTAGTCTTTTTCTGTCGGTTTTGCTCTGTGCTGTGACTTGTGCACAGCATCAGGACGTCGGCGTGCTGTGACCTCACGCTGTGCAGCAGGATGAGCCAGAAGAGTGCTGGATCCCTGGAGCAGCATCTGGAGCAGGAGAGGTAAGTACATTTATTATATTTGTCTGATCTGAGGTCTGAATGAGGGTCTTAACACTAGGGGTAGTGATGAGTGAAGTTTACAAAAATTCAATTCGGCTTCTTTGCCAAATTTCACAAAGAAATTAGCTTCACGACAAATTACTTTGTCACTAAGCGAATTTCTTTGTAAGTAGCGTGCACAATGACGGGGAATGGCGATTTCGATGCCCCCGTCATTGAATCCCTCAGTTGCCATGTTTATCATTGATCGCTGCTCTTCATGCTCAAATGAATGGTAAGTATGTTTTTTTTTCAACCCCATTTGAGGGAACATTATTTCGTTACCATGAAGCACAAGGAAATTTGGCTTTACGGCGAATGAAATTTTCCCTGAAATTAGGATCAAGTCCACTTCATATACTTCGATTCAATCAATAATTGGGTGTCTAATCTGAGTGTCTGAATGAGGGTCTTATTAACATGCTGGTCTGAACTGAGGTCTGAATGGGGGTCTTAACATTGGAGGTCTGATCTAGTGTTTGAAAAGGGGTCCTATTAACATGCCGGTCTGATATGAGGTCTCAATCAGAGTCTTAACAATGAGAGTCCAATATGAGGTCTAATTGGGGGGTCTTATTAACATGGGGGTCTCATCTTAGGTCTGATTAACATAGGGGGTCTGATTGGGGCTCTGAGCTGAGGTCTGACGATTTATTTTTCTTATTTTCCTCCTCTAAAACCTAGGTGCGTCTTATGAGCAGGTGCACCTTATAGGGTGAAAAATATGGTAATTTACTTGTGACAGACTCCCTTTAATGGAATATATACTGTTTTCGCAACAATTCTATTCGGAAGTTACAGTAGATCATCCTAGGGGGAGGGGTGCACTGAAAAAAAAGGAAGAAATATAATGAGACTCATCAGAGCAGAGAAAGGAAAGGTTCAATTTAATCAGTATATATTCTCATGCATGTAATAGTGAACAAAAGGGAACATTTCCAATCTCAACACAGCAAAACCTGCAAATGTCATGATTTAAATAGTGGCATCCTAACATTTACAAGAAACCCTGAAAAGCAGGAGGAAAAAATGACTGATTGTAACGATGGAGCGTATGACATTACAAATCCGAAAATATTAACCAATGAGGCAGACAAACTAAAATGTGTAGTAATGACCTGAACAGGAACCTCCGACTGGATTGTAATAGAGGCCCAATCTGTTTTTATGTTTTGATTTTAGATTTGTTTTTATTCTATTTCCTGAACATGATTATGGGGCAGCCATCTTGCCCGAGCTGTTTTTAACAGCATTTACAAAGCATACAAAAAATTGCTTTACGGCAGCCTCATGGCCATAGACACAATAGTCAGGAGGGGATCTCATTGACTTCTTTGGGAGTGTTTTCTAGGCATGCTCTGTGACCTGTGCAATGGTCATTGTACAGGGAAAGAATAGATAAGCTGTTCCAATCACCTATTGTGAATGGTGGATCCTGTCTTATCTGTACACAGAGGTGGTATCAGGCAGGATTGGAATGACAGATAAGCAGGTAACTGCAGAAAAGTGATCTGTACAGACAAAGATGTGGCACCTATTATTAGACATAGTGGCCAGTGCGAAAAAACTGCAGGAATTTTGGTTTTAGTTTAAATATAAAAAAAAAGTGACATGGAAAATTAAAAATATTAAAAATTATTAAAAAATATATTAAACATAAAAAAGTGATTTAAGCAGCAGGTCGTTTTCTGATGACACTTTCCCTTCAAAGAGGTGGGCCAATTTCTAATTAAACTTTTCATAATGCCATATACAGTCATATACGTTCCATATAAACATACATGGCTGTAAACAGTCCCCCAGCTGAACTATTGGATGCCCCCTCCTACCCAGGTGTCAGAGAAATAAACATACTTCCCTGTCATCCTCCACGTCCATGCAAGATGGTGCGACCACTTCCTCTGGCTGCTCCTGGAATCCTTGTATTCTGTTCAGGCGCTGAACGGCAAAGGGATGCGTCCAGCGCAGAAGCAGACAGCAGAATCCCCTGTATCTGCACATGCGCTGGATGTGTCCATTTGCCATTCAGTGCCTGCGCAAGAAAAAAACTAATAAATCTAATAAATCAAAAATACTCTACAAAAAGTGTATACTGCATTTCAAAACTCCTATAGACTAACCAACATTGTGGGGTGGCTGTCACCGCCAGTTCTGTGAGAAGGTCTGGCAGACGTTCTTCTCTACCTCTTGCATGACGTTCTTTGTTTTGGTTTCACTTTGTCATCTCCTTTCCTTCTCCCAGGTGTCACCTATTTAGACTAATTGTCTCCCTTTATATTCCCTCTCATACTGCCTCACTTTGCGGTTTATACTACTTCCTGGATGAGGTGTTCACTGCTGGAGTCTGCTGCTTGCTGTTTGCTAAGATAAGTCTTTTTCTTTATTTGTGTTTCCTTGCTGGCTTGAATCTAGGTGACCCTGACTCCGTCCGTATTAATTGCAGCGAGCCGGTGGTCGTGTCCCCTCACTATTATAGGGTCTTCAGGTGTCACACAGTCTCAGGTACGTGGGCATGCAATCGTCTACCATCGAGACCCTTGCATGGGCATAGCAGTCAGGGAGAGCTCTTAGGGTTTTATAGGGCTCACCCATATGCTCCTTAGTTTGGGATCAAGCCAGTTGGATGTTTATTTATAAGTTCCAGCTATCTGTAACATCATCCGTGAAATTATAAACCGCCATAACCGTCTTAAGCATGGATCCAGTTTCAGCCTTGATTGACCACATGCAAGGTCTTTCGCTGGAGGTAGCAGATCTCCGTAAAACTGTATCTCAGTTTCAGGTGACCGGTTCTGCTGGCGTTCATGGAGTTTGTTCCGAGCCTAAGATCTCGCTTCCGGATACGTTCTCCGGGGGTAGTGAGAATTTTGTTCGCTTTAGAGAGGCTTGCAAACTCAATTTTCGCCTATTTCCCCATTCCTCTGGTGATGAGGAGCAGAGGGTGGGGATCATCATCTCGCTGCTCAGGGATAACGCTCAGTCTTGGGCCTTTTTCGCTGCTGGTGGGGGCACGGCCCCTCCGATTGGTGGATTAATTTTTTGTAGTCCTGGGGCAGATATATGATGACCCGGATCGTATTTCTCTGGCTGAATCTAAACTGCGTCTTTTATGCCAGGGTAAACAATCCGCAGAGATATATTGTTCTGAATTTCGGAGATGGGCAGCTGATACTGGTTGGAATGATGCTGCACTCCGAAGTCAATTTTGCCATGGTCTTTCGGAAAGATTGAAAGATGCATTTCCTTTTCATGAGAGACCAGCCTCGTTAGAGTCTGCCATGTCTCTAGCTGTTCGTATTGACAGGCGTCTTAGAGAGAGAGAGGAGACTACTCCTTCCTGTCATATGCAGCCCAAGGACAGTGGGGCTGGCTCATTGGCACAGGGGTCTCAGTCTCTTTCAATCCCCTCTGAGGAGGAGGCCATGCAGCTGGGTTTGCTTGCCTCTGATAGTAGAGGATTCAGCTCTCAGAGGAGGGTTTGTTTCTATTGTGGGGGTATAAATCATTTGGCTAATGTTTGCCCCTCTAGGAGATTCATGGAGTTTTCTGAGGGTAATAAAAGAAAAACAAAAAGAAAAAAAACCTCTAAAAACTTTCCATTTGCTACTATTGGCAAGGTTGATGCGGAAATTGAAGGTTTGCCGTTTGCTTGTAGTTCCCGTTTTCTCCTACCAGCCAGGGTGGCGTTAGACAGCAAGAACATTGTTTGTGAGATTTTTGTAGATAGTAGAGCAGCTGTCAATCTCTTTGATAATCAATTTGCAATAACGCATGGTTTCCAGGTATGCACTTTGGAAAAGGATATACCTGTTTTTGCTATCGATTCCGCTCCACTTTCTCAAAGATCGTTAAAGGGCATAGTTCACAATATCCGTTGTGATGCTCATGTTGAGGATATGTCGTGTTTCGTCCTAAGCAGATTACCTACTCCTCTAGTGTTGGGGCTACCCTGGCTCACTAAACATAACCCCACCATTGATTGGCAAGCAAGGCAAATAAATGGTTGGAGTGAGTTTTGCAGAGAGAATTGCCTCATGGCGTCTCTTTCAGAGGTTTCTACCAAGACTGTAACATCTTTTTTCTCTGAATTTTCGGATGTGTTTTCCGAGAGTGGCGTCCAGGAGTTGCCCCCTCACCTGGAGTACGACTGCCCTATTAATCTCATCCCAGGCGCCAAGCTGCCAAAATCACGTTTATACAATCTCTCCCAACCTGAAAGAGTCGCTATGCATACTTATATCTCTGAGAGCCTGAGAAAGGGACACATCCGACCCTCGAAGTCACCTGTTGCCGCTGTTTTTTTTTTTTGTTAAGAAAAAAGATTGGGTTCTTTAAGACCTTGTCTGGATTTCAGGGAGCTGAACCGTATCACAATTCGTGACCCATATCCACTTCCTCTGATCCCGGACCTGTTTAACCAGATTGTTCAGGCCTAAAAAAAAATCTAAGTTGGATTTAAGAGGGGCATACAACCTAGTCAGGGTCAGGGAAGGGGATGAATGGAAGACGGCCTTCAGTACCCCTGAGGGTCATTTCGAGAATTTGGTTATGCCCTTTGGTTTGATGAATGCTCCGGCCATCTTCCAACATTTTGTGAACAGCATTTTTTATCATTTAATGGGGAAATTTGTACTGGTGTATCTAGATGACATTTTGATTTTTTTCTCCTGATTTCATGACTCATTGGGACCACCTATGTCAGGTCTTGCTGATTCTGCGGGAGAATAAATTGTACGCTAAACTGGAAAAATGTGTGTTTGCGGTTCCGGAGATTCAATTTCTTGGTTTTCTTCTCTCCGCTTCTGGTTTTCTCATGGACCCTGAGAAGGTCCGCACAGTGCTTGATTGGGAGCTTCCTGAGAATCAGAAGGCACTGATGCGGTTTTTGGGTTTTGCCAATTATTACAGAAAGTTCATTTTGAATTATTCCTCTGTTGTTAAGCCACTCACTGATATGACTAAAAAGGGGGTAGATTTTTCCTCGTGGTCGGTAGACGCGCTTAAAGCCTTTTCTAGTATCAAAGAGAGTTTTGCTTCCGCTCCCATTTTGGTACAACCTGATGTCTCTCTACCTTTTATTGTTGAGGTGGATGCTTCTGAGGTGGGTGTGGGTGTGGTCTTATCTCAGGGTCCCTGTCCTGCCAAATGGCGACCGTGTGCCTTTTGCTCAAGGAAACTCTCCTCTGCAGAGAGAAATTACGATGTGGGAGATAGGGAGTTGTTGGCCATCAAATTAGCTTTTGAGGAATGGCGCCATTGGCTAGAGGGAGCCAGACACCCTATTACCGTGTTTACCGACCATAGGAATCTGGCCTACTTGGAATCAGCCAAGCGTCTGAACCCGAGACAGGCCAGATGGTCTTTGTTCTACTTGGAATCGGCCAAGCATCTGAACCCGTGACAGGCCAGATGGTCTTTGTTCTTTTCTAGGTTTAATTTTGTTTTCACGTTCCGCCCTGGGGTTAAAAATGTTAAGGCGGATGCCCTGTCACGTTGTTTTCCGGGAGGGGGTAACTTTGAAGACCCGGCAGTGGCGTATCCAAGCTATGGCAGCCATGGCTAGTGCCATAGGCGCCAAGCGGGGGGGGCGACAAAAAAAAAAATATCATGAAAAACACCAGGGGTTAAGTCCTCCTCTCCGCTTCCCTGTTACTGGCAGGCATTGGTTCGTGACGTCACTGGCTTTGAACGCCGCGCGCTGATTGGCTGGGAGGAGGGCCGGCTGATACATTGTAACACTGTCCGCGTTCTGGGCGGCGGGTGGCCCCCAGCGGAGAGGAGCGGCTCCCGGGGTCCCCTCACTGGCATCGGGACGACGGGCGGCAGAGTGAGCGGTAAGTGATCCTCACGCTCCCTTGTTAGAATGGGTTAAACCAGTCCTGGGCAAAATTCCTGTCATCTGCTGGTGGCCGAGGGGGTCGGATAGGAGTTGTAGTCCTCCTCTTCGATGAGAGATGGGGCACGGCATGGTGTCTATCCTGCTGACTGCACGTGTCTGTGGCCCTTCCAGGGCTGTTATAAGTAGGGTTGTACTTCTTGTGCAGGACTGCCATGGTCTGGAGTCTGCAGAGAAATCATTGCAGAGAAGATCTCTAGGAACAGTGAGGTTTAGCTTCCTCTTATCCTGCACTGATGCCGCTTATCCCAGGCTGTATACTATATATACACAATATATGCCGTATACTATATACACAGTATAGGCCGTATACTATATATACACTGTATAGGCCGTATACTATATATACACTGTATAGGCCGTATACTATATATACACAGTATAGGCCGTATACTAACTATATATACACAGTATAGGCCGTATACTATATATACACAGTATATGCCGTATACTATATATACACAGTATATGCCGTATACTATATACACACAGTATAGGCCGTATACTATATATACACTGTATAGGCCGTATACTATATATACACAGTATAGGCCGTATACTATATATACACAGTATAGGCCGTATACTATATATACACAGTATATGCCGTATACTATATATACACAGTATATGCCGTATACTATATACACACAGTATAGGCCGTATACTATATATACACTGTATAGGCCGTATACTATATATACACTGTATAGGCCGTATACTATATATACACTGTATAGGCCGTATACTATATATACACTGTATAGGCCGTATACTATATACACACAGTATAGGCCGTATACTATATATACACTGTATAGGCCGTATACTATATATACACTGTATAGGCCGTATACTATATATACACTGCATAGGCCGTATACTATATATACACTGTATAGGCCGTATACTATATATACACTGTATAGGCCGTATACTATATATACACTGCATAGGCCGTATACTATATACAATATGCTATATATACACTATATCGGCCGTATACTATATATACACAATATATGCCGTATACTATATACACTGTATAGGCCGTATACTATATATATATATACACTGTATAGGCCGTATACCCTATATGTACACTGTATAGGCCGTATACCCTATATGTACACACTGTATAGGCCGTATACCCTATATGTACACACTGTATAGGCCGTATACCCTATATGTACACACTGTATAGGCCGTATACCCTATATGTACACACTGTATAGGCCGTATACCCTATATGTACACACTGTATAGGCCGTATACCCTATATGTACACACTGTATAGGCCGTATACCCTATATGTACACACTGTATAGGCCGTATACCCTATATGTACACACTGTATAGGCCGTATACCCTATATGTACACACTGTATAGGCCGTATACCCTATATGTACACACTGTATAGGCCGTATACCCTATATGTACACACTGTATAGGCCGTATACCCTATATGTACACACTGTATAGGCCGTATACCCTATATGTACACACTGTATAGGCCGTGGCGTATCCAAGCTATGGCAGCCATGGCTAGTGCCATAGGCGCCAAGCGGGGGGGGCGACAAAAAAAAAAATATCATGAAAAAAAAATTCCCACTCATTCTGCAGCCACCTCCTTTAGCCCCAGCGCTGGCGGCGGCACGCAAATTAACTTGGAAAGTACTTTTACCTTGGCTGGACAGTCTGGACTGAGGGCTGGCATGTAGGAGAAAGACAGGCGCCCCCATGATTTTCTATGAATGGGATCGCCCAGTCCGTCCGTGTATCTGCTAACTTGCAGAGGCTCCGCCTCCAGCTCCGCCTCAAGCTCCGCCTACCCTCCTCTGCGTATCGTAGCTTCATTTATCCAAGCGTGTCACTTGTGAGGTGACTGACTGCACTGAGGTGAAGTGAGGAGAAGAACTGTGAGAAGTTGGACGATTGGACGGGACCCCCAGCCAGGCAGCACTGCTAGTCTGCTACGGTACACACACACATCATGATCACACTGTATAATGATGTACTGACATTCTGCAATCTGCCAAGCACTGCAGGCACCCTAATAAATGTAACCTTGCTAAATACCTAATATAGTGCTGCTAAATATATGGAATAAATAAATTAGAATTATGCATAGATATCCTAAATAAAGTGATTTGTGCAAGTTGTACCTGCTGTTGCACAAATCACTTTATTTATATCTATGGCTATGCATAATTATAATTAATTTAATCCATATTGTGCAAGCACTATATTGGATGGGCTGCTTGCTTCTGTTTGAGACTGTCATGATGCCAGGCTTAGGCTATTGTCACACTGGGGCGTTGCGCTATTGGCGGTAAAGCGTCGCTATTTGAGCGGCGCTTTACTGTAGTTTTTGCGGTGCTATTCAGCCGCTAGCAGGGCGCCTCAAATATGCGGCTCGCAGGACTTTGAGCTTCCACTAGCTGCCCAAAAAGGGTTAAAACCGCCCGCAAAATGCATCTTGCAGCGGTGCATTGCTGGCGGTTCGGCGGCGCTGCCCATTGATTTCAATGGGCAGTGGCGCTTTCGAATCAGTGTGTACACTGTTCCTACAGCGCCTCAAAGATGTGGCTAAAAGGACTTTTTTTATTGTCCTGCCAACGCACCGCTCCAGTGTTAAAACCCTCTGGCTTTCACATTGGAGTGCTCTATTTTGTAGCGCTGTAGCACCTGCAAAGCGCCCTGAAAGAGCGGCTCCATTCACTCCTGTGTGAAGAAAGCCAGAGGGCTTTAACACTGGAGCAGTGCGTTTGCAAGCAGCATCTTTGAGGCGCTGTAGGAGTGGCTCCTAAAGTGCCCCTGCCCATTGAAATCAAAGCGGTGCTTTGCAGGCGTTTTTTTTAACCCTTTCTCGGCCGCTAGCGGGAGTTAAAAGCGCCCCGCTAGCGGCTGAACAGTGCCGCAAAAAAGACGGTAAAGCGCCGTTAAAAATAGCAGCACTTTACCACCGACGCCCCCACCCCCCAGTGTGAAAGAGGCCTTAAAGTCATCATCAGGTGCGATTGTGCGTATGTGCTAAGCAGACAGGGCCGCTGGTGATCCTACTTCCTCTCTCCCCCCAGGGGCGCAGTTTCAGTGCTTGCCATAGGCGCCATTTTCACTAGATACGCCTCTGAGACCCGGGTCCCATTTTGGCTGAAGGGGTGGTCGTCTCTGCTCTTTATCCTGATTTGGAGGCAGAGGTTCAGGCAGCCCAGGCAGAGGCTCCTGATCTTTGTCCTCCTGGGAGGTTGTTTGTGCCTCTCTCTTTACGAGGTTTTTAAGGAGCACCACGATACTGTCCTTGCTGGGCACCCGGGGAGTAGAGCCACAGTGGATCTCATTGCTCGGAGATTCTGGTGGCCGGCTCTTCGTAAGACGGTTGAGGGTTTTGTGGCAGCCTGCGAGACCTGCGCTCGTGCCAAGGTCCCTCATTCACGGCCATCGGGTTCTCTCCTCCCGTTACCCATTCCTTCCCGTCCTTAGACGCATCTGTCCATGGACTTCATTACGACCTGCCTCGTTCCTTGGGGAAGACTATGATTCTGGTGGTAGTGGACCGTTTTAGCAAAATGGCGCATTTCATTCCCTTTCCTGGGTTACCCAATGCTAAGACGTTGGCGCAAGCGTTTGTTGATCACGTTGTTAAATTGCATGGCATTCCTTCAGACATTGTTTTTGATAGGGGCACGCAATTTGTTTCCAGATTCTGGAAGGCCTTCTGTTCTCGCTTGAGGATTCGGTTGTCGTTCTCTTCTGCTTTTCACCCACAGTCGAATGGTCAGACCGAACTCGTCAATCAGAATCTGGAGACATATCTGCGCTGTTTTGTGGCAGAGAATCAGGAGGATTGGTATTCTTTTTTGTCCCTTGCTGAGTTTGCTTTAAATAACCATCGCCAGGAGTCCTCTGATAAGTCACCATTTTTTGGTGCATATGGGTTTCATCCGCAGTTTGGGACATTCTCTGGAGAGGGGTCTTCTGGCTTACCTGATGAGGAGAGATTTTCCTCGTCTTTGTCATTTATTTGGCAAAAGATTCTGGGTAATCTGGAGAGGATGAGTGAGAGATATAAGCGTGTGGCAGATAAGAGACGTGTGCCTGGTCCGGACCTGAATGTGGGTGATCTGGTGTGGTTGTCTACAAAGAATATCAAACTGAAGGTTCCCTGCTGGAAGTTGGGTCCTAGGTTTATTGGGCCTTACAAGATCTTGTCCGTCATCAATCCCGTTGCCTTCTGTCTTGATCTTCCTCAGACTTGGAAGATCCATAATGTTTTTCACAGGTCCCTATTAAAACCTTATGTCCAACCCACTGTACCCTCCTCTTTGCCTCCTCCTCCGATTGTTGTTGATGGTAATCTTGAATTTCAGGTCTCTAGGATTGTGGATTCTCGCATTATCCGCGGTTCTCTCCAGTACCTTGTTCATTGGGAGGGTTATGGTCCTGAGGAGAGGATGTGGGTCCCAGTAGCGGACATTAAGGCCACTCGTCTCATCAGGGCTTTCCATAGGTCTCATCCTGAGAAGGTGGGCTCTGAGTGTCCGGAGTCCACCCGTAGAGGGAGGGGTACTGTCAGCCGCCAGTTCTGTGAGAAGGTCTGGCAGACGTTCTTCTCTACCTCTTGCATGACGTTCTTTGTTTTGGTTTCACTTTGTCATCTCCTTTCCTTCTCCCAGGTGTCACCTATTTAGACTAATTGTCTCCCTTTATATTCCCTCCCATACTGCCTCACTTTGCGGTTTATACTACTTCCTGAATGAGGTGTTCACTGCTGGAGGCTGCTGCTTGCTGTTTGCTAAGATAAGTCTTTTTCTTTATTTGTGTTTCCTTGCTGGCTTGAATCTAGGTGACCCTGACTCCGTCCGTATCAAGTGCAGGGAGCCGGTGGTCGTGTCCCCTCACTATTATAGGGTCTTCAGGTGTCACACAGTCTCAGGTACGTGGGCATGCAATCGTCTACCATCGAGACCCTTGCATGGGCATAGCAGTCAGGGAGAGCTCTTAGGGTTTTATAGGGCTCACCCATATGCTCCTTAGTTTGGGATCAAGCCAGTTGGATGTTTATTTATAAGTTCCAGCTATCTGCAACATCATCCGTGACAGTGGCACACGAACAAGAAGAATGCTGCAAACAAAACGTTGGTACAAATGCTAAAAAAAGACATATACAGTCAGGTCCATAAATATTGGGACATTGACACAATTCTAACATTTTTGGCTCTATACACCACCACAATAGACTTGAAATGAAACTAAGAAGAGGTACTTTAACTGCAGACTGTCAGCTTTAATTTAAGGGTATTTACATCCAAATCAGCTGAATGGTGTAGGAATTACAACCGTTTGCATATGTGCCTCCCACTTGTTGTAGGGGCCAAAAGTAATTGGACTATTGGCTTCTCAGCTGTTCCATGGCCAGGTGTGTGTTATTCCCTCATTATCCCAATTACAATGAGTAGATAAAAGGTCCAGAGTTAATTTCAAGTGTGCTATTTGCATTTGGAATTTGTTGCTGTCAACTCTCAAGATGAGATCCAAAGAGCTGTCACTATCAGTGAAGTAAGCCATCATTAGGCTGAAAAAACATAACAAACCTATCAGAGAGATAGCAAAAATATTAGGCGTGGCTAAAACAACTGTTTGGAACATTCTTAAAAAGAAGGAACGCATCGGTGAGCTCAGCAACACCAAAAGACCCGGAAGACCACAGAAAACAACTGTGGTGGATGACGGAAGAATTTTCACCCTTCACAACAGTAGGCCAGGAGGTAGGTCTATATGTGTCAAAGTCAACAATCAAGAGAAGACTTCACCAGAGTGAATGCAGAGGCTTCACCACAAGATGTAAACCATTGGTGAGCCTCAAAAACAGGAAGGCCAGATTAGAGTTTGCCAAACGACATCTAAAAAAGCCTTCACAGTTCTGGAACAACATCCTATTGACAGATGAGACAAAGATCAACTTGTACCAGAGTGATGGGAAGAGAAGAGTATGGAGAAGGAAAGGAACTGCTCATGATCCTAAGCATACCACCTCATCGGTGAAGCATGGTGGTGGTAGTGTCATGGCGTGGGCATGTATGGCTGCCAATGGAACTGGTTCTCTTGTATTTATTGATGATGTAACTGCTGACAAAAGCAGCAGGATGAATTCTGAAGTGTTTCGGGCAATATTATCTGCTCATATTCAGCCAAATGCTTCAGAACTCATTGGACGGCGCTTCACAGTGCAGATGGACAATGACCCAAAGCATACTGCAAAAGCAACCAAAGAGTTTTTTTAAGGGAAAGAAGCGGAATGTTATGCAATGGCCAAGTCAATCACTGGACCTGAATCCGATTGAGCATGCATTTCAATTGCTGAAGACAAAACTGAAGGGAAAATGCCCCAAGAACAAGCAGGAACGGAAGACAGTTGCAGTAGAGGCCTGGCAGAGCATCACCAGGGATGAAACCCAGCATCTGGTGATGTCTATGCGTTCCAGACTTCAGGCTGTAATTGACTGCAAAGGATTTGCAACCAAGTATTAAAAAGTGAAAGTTTGATTTATGATTATTATTCTGTCCCATTACTTTTGGTCCCTTAACAAGTGGGAGGCACATATGCAAACTGTTGTAATTCCTACACTGTTCACCTGATTTGGATGTAAATACACTAAAATTAAAGCTGGCAGTCTGCAGTTAAAGCACATCTTGTTTGTTTCATTTCTAATCCATTGTGGTGGTGTATAGAGCCAAAAATGTTCGAATTGTGTCGATGTCCAAATATTTATGGACCTGACTATATGAGACCAGCTTTATAATACATACTGTATTTCACGTGACAGATATTCCTCCCCAGAATTAGGGCCATCCAGTTCCAAATGGAAACTGGCAAGAATGAGTGTGCCTGTCAGTTGTTGTTTTTTTTTACCCACAACATGGATATCCAGACAAGGAAAAATCTGTATGAACTACAGCACTAATTCCAAGTTAAATGAATGGACAGTCATGTTTAGGCATTTTTTTGCCTTGAAACACATGCTGAAATTAGCAGCAAAAAAACTGTGTGAACTTTGCCTGATAATGTCATAAAACAGTCATTGATTTATCACTAAAAGTCACAGATAGGCCCTTCTTCACCCAGCAAAAAGACTCAGTTGGCTGCCCTTTACCTGTGTCTATCTAACCTGGCCAGTGCAGAGCAGACTGCTCACACATTGCCTCACCAGCTCCCCTAGCTTCAGCCCTGGTCCCACTCACACAAACGTACAATGAGTGTTTCTGCACTGTCAAAAATAAAGTACATTTCAGACTCGGGGCCATTAATGGGGATAAGGACTCATATTACTGAATTCTCAGTGCATGATAAATTGGTATTATACATATTTCAGGAAATAAAATCAGAAACATTCATAACGTCCCGGTCAGACTGGCCCGTCAGAGTACCAAAGGATCCTTTGGTGGGGCAAGTCTCTGAAGCCATAGTGGACCCCAAAGGTCCAGGAGAGCAGAAAAACATTTGGCACCAATCACTTGCCACTAGAGCCTGTTTCTCTGATTCAAAGCCTATTAGACTTTATCGATGATATAGGGCTTGGGCCCAGAGAAAAACTTCCTCTGACAGGCCCAAGGAAACCCAATAAAAGGGCGCATTCAGATGACCATGCTGTGTTTTGTGTTCCACAAATTACGAATCTGCAAAACACGGATGCCGCCCGTGTGCGCTCCACAATTTGCGGAACAGAACGGGCTGCCCATTATAGAAATGCCTATTCTGGTTCGGACAAGAATAGGACATGTACTATATTTTTTGCAGGGTCGCAGAATGGAACAACAGATGCGGACAGCAAACTGTATGCTGTCCGCATCTTTTGCGGCCCCAATAAAATGAATAGGTCCGCACCCGTTCCGCAAAAATACAGTCGTCTGAATGAGCCCTAATACTAATACCAGCAGATAAACATGTTCAAGGCTGGAATATCTCTTCACAATCCCTCTTACATGGAACGGCCTATATAAAGATGACAGGACAAAAACGTCCTCATATAAAAGCTAAGCTCCGAGATCTTAACCATTTACTTAGTCTTATTATTGTCAGAATTTGCCAGCAAAGTGGCTCCGGGAAGATGTGACATTTGATCTCTCAGCGGCATCCAAGTGTAACAATCTTCATGGACTCCTGCTTTTCCCGTGTTACACTTGATTAAAGACGGTCTCCCGCTATTAGAATATATACATTTTACCAGATGTTCCTGTGGACTGAATTCAGATTTATTCCATCTTTTTCTTCTATTTGCTCAAAGGATTATCTGCAATGTCACCAGAACTGAACATCCTTATTTGATTAAGTGCTTATTGAATCTCTATTATCCAACCTCCTGTATTCTATGCTAAGATGTAATGCCTTATACCTCGGCAAATGTTGACTTTTATACTGCCTAATATTATGCGTAAAATTGGGACATTTTAATTTTCTTCTCTCCATTGCCTACATCCAATTTAAATACTGTAGCTTTTTAGATGACATTGGTACATGAATCATATCCAATAAGGAATAACTATTTTATGCTGCATTTTATAATATTTCATTCTATGCTGCATATGATGATGTTAGCTTATGTATGCCCAGGCGTTTAACAAGTAACCATTGGGCGCCATAGCAAACTTTGGTTTGGGGCCGCTGTGCACTTTAACCACTTTCATTCGCAAACTGACAACATGAAAAGCTTATGGATAGTTTGGTTTTCCTAATGCACAGGAATAATGTACACAGTGAGCTCTCAGTATAGGAATAATAAACACAGTGATGTCACAGTACAGGAATAATAAACACAAGTGATGTCACAATACAGGAATAATAAACACAGTGATGTCACAGTACAGGATAATAAACACAGTGATGTCACAGTACAGGAATAATAAACACAATGATGTCACAGTACAGGATAATAAACACAGTGATGTCACAATACAGGAATAATAAACACAGTGATGTCACAATACAGGAATAATAAACACAGTGATGTCACAGTACAGGATAATAAACACAGTGATGTCACAGTACAGGCATAATAAACACAGTGATGTCACAGTACAGGATAATAAACACAGTGATGTCACAATACAGGAATAATAAACACAGTGATGTCACAATACAGGAATAATAAACACAGTGATGTCACAATACAGGAATAATAAACACAGTGATGTCACAGTACAGGATAATAAACATAGTGATGTCACAGTACAGGATAATAAACACAGTGATGTCACATTACAGGAATAATAAACAGTCATATCTCAGAACAGGGCTCATAAACACAGTGATGTCACAGTACAGGACTAATATGCAAAGTGATGTCACTGTACAGGGATAATACACACAGTGATATCACAGTACAGGGATAATAAACACAGTGATGTCATAGTACAGAGATAATAAACACAGTGATGTCACAGTACACAGATAATAAACACAGTGATGTCACAATACAGGGATAATAAACACAGTGATGTCACAGTACAGGGATAATACACACAGTGATATCACAGTACAGGGATAATAAACACATTGATGTCACAGTACAGGGATAATAAACACAGGGATGTCACAGCGCATGGATAACAAACACAGTGATGTCACAGTAAAGGGATAATAAACACAGTGATAGCACAGGGATAATAAAAACAATGATGTCACAGTACAGGGATAATAAACACAGTGATGTCACTATACAGGGATAATACACACAGTGATGTCACAGTACAGTCATAATAAACACAGTGATGTCACAGTACAGAGATAATAAGCACAGTGATGTCATAGTACAGGGAAAAGTTGCTTTTTTGCGCTCCTCTGGCACTCAGCCCCTGTGGCAGATGGCCTGGTTGAGCGATCCTTTCTATGACACTGGGAACAGCAGAGAGGACTGTCAGAAGAGCAGTGCTCTGATTAATTTATGTGACATTCAGCAGCACTACCAGATAGGTGAAGGACTTTCACACACTTTGTAGAAGCAAGTTGGTAGGACATTTTTATTGACTATTTAGTATAGTAAGCTGCTTAATTTTGTAAAGACTATTTAGTAAGTCATGTAATTTTTCATTTACAAAGTAAATGTCCATAAAATCTATGTAAATGAGTCCATACTGAATATAATAGTATATTTGACTTAATCTTTTAAGCAGAACTGCTGTGATGTTAAAATGGTTGTTTAGTATGTATAACCTACTGTATTTACAAAAATTCTGTCTTAATAGAACTCAGTCAGAGCCCTCATCTATTGTCCAGAGTAGAAAGGGTATTTCCAGAACTTGGATATTGATGACCTTTAATGTTTTGGGAAACTCTACAGGGGACAGAAGGTTCCATCCACTGTGTAGTTTCCAGCATCAGCATACAGCAACTCAGCTCCCATTCATTTGAACGGCCACTATACCGTGGACAGAACCTTCTGCTTCCAGCTTCATCAATAGTATAGTTTTTGGCTCTGGAGACTGTGAAAAACAGCTGATTGGTGGGATGCATGGTGTTGGACCCCCACAAATCTGATTTTGATGACCTATCCAGAAGATAGGACATTAATAAATAAGTACCGGAAAACCCCTTTTAAAAAACATTGATTAAAATAATTGCACCATTTATGTCTACCGCTCCACTGCAGATCTATCCTTCTCCATGGTTACAGACGTCAAACAAAACCATTGTCTTGTCTGATCTTGAAGTCATAAATCTCTGTCGACTCCCCTACTGTTTATAGGTTAGCAGAAGAGGGGGCAGAGGTTGTGGGTTAACACTTGACTGCGGGATCAAACTTCAGGGGGTTGTTTATAATCTGACCATGGAGATACAAAGGTCTGCATAGATGCTGAAAACACAAAATGATACAATACTAAACTATTGGCAAAGTTGCATTTTATTTTATTTTTTTCAATTTTAGATGCATTGAATCCATAAAAAATATATGTGCAAAAGTACATACCATTTAAATTAAACTTTCTGTATTCCAATAAATTGTTAACAGTTTTAATGAGCTCCAAATCGCATAACTTCCCAACAACACTAAAACATTCACATTTTCCATGTGATTATGCCATGTTGAAATATTGACTTTCAGAGCTAAGTGCTCAGTTGGCAACTTTGCAAAAACAAAATGTGGTTTAATCACTGAAGCTGTTGGCCCCCTACACTCTTGCCTAGTCAAAGCAATGGGTCCAATACAGCAGCAAAGTGTGTGTCCTAGAGGGCCCTGAAATAAAGATTTAACTTTTCCACCATCGATGCGGCAACCCACTGGTTCACTGCTAAAGGGTTAATGGTATGGTTCACTGTAAAAGGTAAACTAATGGTTCACTGTTAATGTCAGGATGTTTAGTGAAATGTTTACTATACACCATCTGTAATGCAAGTGGTTACTTTGCTATGCACTTTGTATTCCAAAAGGCTGAATATGGGAAGGAAATAATTAACTGCCAGTTCTTATTAATAGTTGCTTGGTAGTGTGCCAATCCCTTTACCTAGGTTAGTGAGTCTGCTAGTAAGCAAGCCAGATTGAAGACTTGTTTTTGTGTGTGCTGCTGCCAAGTAGGCCAAGAAATGAGTTCTTTACTCCAAAACGGGTTGTCAAGATTTTATAACTAATGACCTCTGGATAGGTCATCAGTATCTGATTGGTAAGCAATTAAAGGATTCTTCTCCAGGAAGCCACCATTCCTAGGAGTGACAGTTGACCAGAAATGCAACTACTGGGAAGTAACCTCTGAGTAATGAAGCATTGAATTATTGCAGAAGGTGAAGTGCAGTATCCCAGGGGGTCAGTAGAGCAGCTTTGGGTATGCGGGGAGTCGTAGTGCAGGGCGACCCACTAACCTGGGATTCACTGTCGTCTTCAATCCGGGTCAATACTGGAACAGGCAGTTGATAAATGTCGTGACGCCAGTGCCAATTAAACGGTCACACACCGTGTAGTGATAGGAGGAATAAGGGAGCAATCCGGATATTTATATAACAGGTTAACTTTACTGAATGAATTTGTAGTTTAATGAACAGCCAGTGAATACAGTTCCAGAGTTATTCCACACTTTACCATACAGTTACAGCAGTGGTTCAGGCTTTTACTTACAGTCACAAAAAGACTAACTTCAAGGCAGGCCTCCTAGGATCAGGGATTCCCTCTTATGCTAAATGCAGCAATACCCTCAAGGTCCAGACACCCAAATCCTGGTGATAACCCTTGAGCAAAGATTTGGTAGAGGTCTTCTTCCCTCCTGATGGCAGGCTCTATCTTTGGAGTTCCTCAGGTATAATTAACCTGGAAAACTGGGTGGGAATGATCCTCCACACCAGTAGTGCAATTTCTGCACTCCTTAATGAGTCCTGAATCTCCCAGAACTGACTCTAGAAACTTCCAACTAACTCCCTAGGCTAGGCCCTAGCCTATTTATACTAAACTGGGGGCTCCCTCTGCTGGCTGGAATAGGAATTGCCCGCAACAGGCCTAAATTGCTTAAAGGGAGATACACCTTAAAATATAGCAGTGTCGGGTAAACTACCCGTATGCTGCACACCCCCAGACTTTAACGTGAGTAAGGCCTCGTACTCACACACACGCCTTCCTGAACCGGCATAAAATGGTACATAATTTAAGCATTACATTATAAATATGATAAATAATTATTTCACACAGAAGATATAACATTTGTAACTCAATGAACAAATGACGTAAGGGAAAAGGGCGTCTTCTTGCTTCTTAGACACGGCCGCTGACCTGGCACAGCGGACTTAAGGTGAACCAGGTTAGTCCATTTTTCTTGACTGCAGTATAATAACGGAACTACACAGGGGTTTCCTGCGGATGTATAACAGGCAAGGGATCACGTGGAGGAGTCCATTCTTGCGCACAAACGTCAAGCAAGCTATTTCCAGTAGTAACTGCTTGGGAGGAGACACCACCAGCATAGTCAAAGTCCCCTAAACGGACTGGCGGACATCCCCTGTTCATCCGGGTGGACCTTCTCAACACAGGGGTCTCGGTCAGTTTCTTTTTTAACAATTGGAACGCTATCTCTCTTTCCTCATTCCACTCAATGGGCACAGGAGTTCTAGGACTTTTCTTGGGTTGCCCCCTCAAGAGTTCCTGGATAGGATCAGCTATTTGAGCAAAATGGGGGATAAAACGTCTATAGTAGCCTGCAAAACCAAGGAAACTCCTCACCTCTTTGACGGTAGTGGGGACCGGCCAATTACGGACAGCCGCTAGCTTATCAGGGTCAGGCTGCACGCCCTCTGCGCTTACCACATGCCCCAGGTATTTTACTGCAGGTTTGAGCAAGTGACACTTGGATGGCTTTACTTTCAAGCCATATTTGATAAGGATTTCAAATACTTCTGCTAAATGTTTCAGATGGTCCTCATATGTTTTTGAGTATACAATGACATCATCTAGATACAGCAGCACTGTTTCGAAGTTTTTGTGACCCAAACACCGCTCCATTAGTCTCTGGAAAGTCCCTGGGGCATTACACAGCCCGAACGGCATACAATTGAATTCGAACAGGCCCATGGGAGTGGTGAAAGCAGTCTTTTCCCTATCTGCAGGGGCCATGGGTACTTGCCAGTAGCCACTGGTCAAGTCCAATGTGGAGAAATAGGCGGAGGAGCCCAGAGCAGTTAGTGACTCCTCAATGCGGGGCAGTGGGTATGCATCTTTGTGGGTTATTTGGTTAATTTTCCTATAATCCACACAGAAACGGATACCACCATCCTTCTTCTTTACAAGGACCAGGGGGGCAGCCCACGGGCTACGGCTGTCCCGGATTACATTAGAGTCTTTCATCTCTTGGATCATTTCTTTTACAGTCTGATATGAAGTAGGCGGTAAGGGTCTGTATCTCTCCTTGATAGGAGGATGAGAGCCAGTAGGTATGGTGTGTTGTATGGCACTAACCTCTCCATAATCAGTAGCATGTTTACTGAAGGCCTGGTGGTGCTCTTTGACAAGCTGTAGGATCCCTTCTTGTTGATGTTGGGGGGTAGTCTCGTCCCCTACATGGAGCTCTTCCCACCAGGACACTTGTGGCTGGGTCACCGACGGACGTCCACTGACTGCAGCTGGCGGATTTTCTGTCACTGGAAGACGAATGATGTCTTGGAAGGACACCTGAGAAAGCTGGGCAACACGGCAATGCTTAGTAAGCGCAACAGGATGATCACTCAGGTTAATCAGACGGACAGGTACTTTACCTTGGGAGACGTTCACCAGGCACTTGGCAGCTCTCACATAAGGGTAGTTCTCCATCTGGATTGGTTCCACCAGGGCTGGATAATCTTGGTCTTGGACTCCCAGGATAGCACGACACCATAAAAGAGTTTGAGAATTAGGAGGCAAAGTCACAGGCTTAATATCACGGATCCTGGCAGTACAAATTTCTCCTTTCCCATTAGCAAACCTCTGCTGAGCACTTAACACAGTAATAGTCTTCTGAATCACCCTCTTGGATGCAGAGGAAGCAGTGGGCAAAGTCTGGTGTAATACGGCAAGTATTTCAGAATAACAGTTTTTGAAGACATTGGTGCCTAGAATGACAGGATGTCCTCCTCTGTCGCCGGCCTGTACTACTATCACTCCCTGTTGAGGCAAGGTTACTTCTCCCACCTGCAGGGTGGGTTCCCAGTATCCATGAATCTTTACCGGTTTGCCATTGCTGGCGTTAATCTCTACCCAGGATTCAGGCGACTGGGTTAACTGGTTGGTGTCCCAGAACTTTTCAAATGCGGGCAGCTGAATGGTAGTGACCTGGGACCCAGTATCTAATAGGGCTTCAAAGGGGACCCCGTTGATCTCTATATTGATTTTAGGATGAGATCCTACATACCGGGGCATCCAACTTGGATCCTTTGGACCTAGTGTTCTACCTCCCGAGGAGCGGTCCTCAGCCTCGAGGGTAGCCCGTTTAACTGCCAGCACGTGGATTCTGTGTGTCCCACCTTTTTACAGTATTTACACACGGGCCGCTTGCAATCTTTGGAACGATCTCTATTACGCCTCCCAGGATCCCTGGGGTGAGTCTCTTGGTATGGAGGTGAGAACGGCTTAGGAGGTGACAAGAACTCTTCCTCTGACATTATGGGTTTTTCCCATTCCTCTATCTTTCTGCACACTCTCTCTAGACTTTTAGTGAGGTGATTTACCTGTTCTGTCAGCATGGCAATAGTATCGGTAGCTGAAGCTTGAACAGCTTGACTGGCCTCAGCCTGGTTAGTGCTAAGCGGTTTTGGCCTGCAGGCTGATGACTCAGGCGGGGTGCTCAACTCAGTAGTTTCTGCTGACCCCAGAATTCTTATAGCCAGCTCTTTAAAGTCCAGAAAGGTACTGTTAGGGTGCTGGGCTGACAGCATCTTTAGTTGGGTCCTTATTTGCTCACTAGACACCCCTGTGATAAATTGTTCCCTCAGGGTCTTGTCTTGATTATCAGCCTCCTTGGGATCTATCTGGATTACAGCCCCCAAAGCCTCCTGAAGTGATAGGGCATAATCACGGAGGGACTCACCGGACTTCTGTTTCTTGCCAAAGAAGTGCATCTTTATCTCTGAGGCAGTCCTGGTTTCAAAAGTGGCCCTGAGGCGGGTGAATATTTGCTCTAGAGTACTCCGCTCAGCAGCAGGCCAGGATAATACCTCTCTGCGGGCAGATCCCTCCAGTTGTGCTAGCAGGATTTCCATCTGCTGTTCGGCATTTATGGGGTACAGTTTGAATAATGGCAGCAACTTTTCTTTAAAGTCTCTTAAGGTATGGGTCTCTCCTTTATAGCGGGGAAACCATGGGGCCCCAAAATAGTAAGGCATGGTAAAGGGCATCATGCTGGGGGCTATAGGATGATTAGGAGCCGCAAGCTCTCCCGGGGCCGGCTGCTCGGGAACTCCCGGTTCTGACATGTTAGTTTATTAAGATGTGGCCGCGGGCGACTAAAGGGGCCGGAACAATCCCCTTCCCTCCGGTTACAAGTCCTTACCGGTATCGCCGGGCTTGCGCAGGCCAAGTCTCGAGAGACCCCGGACGTCCTGGGTACGCGGTGACGTTGCTGACGAAGAAGAAGCAGGGCCGCGGCGGTGCGATGATGAAGAGGGGCGGGATTCTCTGTGTCTTTGAAGGGATCCGCCCACGAAGGTCCTCAGCAGCGCGGGAAACTTTACTCCAGGCGGCCGGTGGCCATCTTGGTCACCATTCCCTGACAGCAAGCAGGGTTGTTGACAAGTTAATAAATTGTAATCCACAAACACGATTTTCTTTCCCTGGGGGTAGCGCAACACAGCACAAAGCCTCCGATTCCTCCCAGGCACAATTGTAATCCACCGACTTGGAAATAAAGGGTACAGTCCTTGCAATACGGTGGTGGAATAGTTAAAGCACACAGTTCACACTTCTCTGCACTCCAGAAGCATGCGAATCCTGTTCGTGATGCCAAAAGAGCGATGCAGTATCCCAGGGGGTCAGTAGAGCAGCTTTGGGTATGCGGGGAGTCGTAGTGCAGGGCGACCCACTAACCTGGGATTCACTGTCGTCTTCAATCCGGGTCAATACTGGAACAGGCAGTTGATAAATGTCGTGACGCCAGTGCCAATTAAACGGTCACACACCGTGTAGTGATAGGAGGAATAAGGGAGCAATCCGGATATTTATATAACAGGTTAACTTTACTGAATGAATTTGTAGTTTAATGAACAGCCAGTGAATACAGTTCCAGAGTTATTCCACACTTTACCATACAGTTACAGCAGTGGTTCAGGCTTTTACTTACAGTCACAAAAAGACTAACTTCAAGGCAGGCCTCCTAGGATCAGGGATTCCCTCTTATGCTAAATGCAGCAATACCCTCAAGGTCCAGACACCCAAATCCTGGTGATAACCCTTGAGCAAAGATTTGGTAGAGGTCTTCTTCCCTCCTGATGGCAGGCTCTATCTTTGGAGTTCCTCAGGTATAATTAACCTGGAAAACTGGGTGGGAATGATCCTCCACACCAGTAGTGCAATTTCTGCACTCCTTAATGAGTCCTGAATCTCCCAGAACTGACTCTAGAAACTTCCAACTAACTCCCTAGGCTAGGCCCTAGCCTATTTATACTAAACTGGGGGCTCCCTCTGCTGGCTGGAATAGGAATTGCCCGCAACAGGCCTAAATTGCTTAAAGGGAGATACACCTTAAAATATAGCAGTGTCGGGTAAACTACCCGTATGCTGCAGAAAGACCATTTACTGCCTGTGGTTTGTGTTATATTGCTTGTGATGCCCGCCACACTACTGAGATGGACTCGCCATCTGATCCAGGACTGCACACAGCAGTTGAGGAATTGCACACCTTTGGTCAATAGGGAAGATTGCTAGTGTCTATGGAGAGAGAGGCTCACAGAGGACCACCATTATAATACACAGCCTTTGGGAAAAGCCTACTCTGAAGCACTTGAAAAATGTGTCTGCTGTTTGTGTCTGTACTGTAACCCCCATCATTCAGTCAGTAAGGCCTCTTTCACACTACCGTATGGCTATTTCAGTGTTTTGCGGTCCGTTTTTCACGGATCCGTTGTTCTGTTTTTTGTTTCTGTTGTTTCCGTTCCGTTTTTCCGTATGTCATATACAGTATACAGTAATTACATAGAACAAATTGGGCTGGGCATAACATTTTCAATAGATGGTTCCGCAAAAAACGGAACGGATACGGAAGACATACGGATGCATTTCCGTATGCATTCCGTTTTTTTGCTGACCCATTGACTTTAATGGAGCCACGGAACGTGATTTGCGGCAAAATATAGGACATGTTCTATCTTTGCACGGAACGAAGATACGGAAACACGGAAACGGAATGCATACGGAGTACATTCCGTTTTTTTTGCGGACCCATTGAAATAAATGGTTCCGTATGCGGAACGCAAAAAACAGCCCGCAAAACGGAAAAAAAAACCTGTAGTGTGAAAGAGGCATAAAGGAGAGACTTTATTTATAATCAAGACGGCCTGGTCATTGGTCTCCCTACCTGATCCTGGTTGTTTTCATCTGTTCTCCAGCCTTGAACCCCACTGCTCACCAACCGAGCCATCACCAGGTAGGAAACCCCATAAATCCAGGGTGTTTCCCAAAGGAAAGAAGGAATGTGCCCCTCCACTTCATCACACACATAGCCTGGGAGAGCAGGACTACAAGCACCCTTATTGTCTTGACCAAAACTCCTATCTCCTTTTCCAACCACCACCACTCCTCCCCTGTGGTTTCGTGTGCTGTATGATCACAGTGCAGTTACATCTGCTTCCCAAATAATGACTACAGCATCTAGGGTGTTTGACAGAAGGAGGGGGTTTTCACACCACATTGTGCTTTTTGCATGGACTTGATCTTTAAGTTACTTGGGTCATAGGTCCTGATATGGGCCTCACATTAGTTTCTGGACACCCCAAAACATCACGACTAGAGTTGAGCGGACACCTGGATGTTCGGGTTCGGCAGGTTCGGCCGAACTTGAAAAAAAAGTTCGGGTTCGGGACCCAAACTTGACCCCGAACCCCATTGAAGTCAATGGGGACCTGAACTTTTGGGCACTAAGATGGCTCTAAAATAGTCCTGGAAAGGGCTAGAGGGCTGCAAAAGGCATCAAAATGTGCTTAAGAGCATGACAACTGTTCTGCAAACAAATGTTGATAGGGAAATGACTTAAAATAACATAAAATACAGAAAATTTTAAAATAACAATCTGGATCTAGGAGTAGGAGGTTGAGGAGGCGGTGGATGGGTGTATGTGGCGGTGTAGTTTGACGTGGCGGTGTAGGTGGCAGTGGCGGTGAAGGAGGAATAGGTAGCCAACACTGATTTGTGTTATTTTTTATTTTTAAATTGGGGTATCCCGCAAAATATTGGGACATATAACAAAATAAAACTAGGAATAAGTGCACTTGAGTACAAGAATGGATGGTTGAGGCTGGTATAAATGTCTATTCTGCACAAGGTACAGACAAGTCCTGTGGGATCCATGCCTGGTTCATTTTAATAAACGTAAGCTTGTCCACATTGGCTGCGGCCTGTGATAATGCTCTCTGCCGTGCTAAACACACGTTCACACTATACACTGGCTGCAGGGCAGGTCAAAGCTTTTCCACATTTTGGCCATGCTAACCCTGCCTTCTCAGGTGTTGGTGGTGCCCCAGCTGCGTTGGCGACCTCTTCCTCCTCCTCTGCCTTCGCCTTGTGCTTCCACTGTGCCCACGCTGTCAGGTGGGAATGCCATCATCAGCGTGCGCTTGTAGTCGCGCATCTTTCGATCAGTAACAGATGTTTTCACTAAATTTTGTTCCCTGTCAGCAATGCAGAGCAGGGGTTCATTCACGGCAAAAGGGGGTTCATGTCACCCAGCAATACAATAGAGGATTTTGAGAGATTTAGGCCCCTGTCACCCAGGCACAGCAGGGGTTCTTTCACGGCAAAAAAGGGGTTCATGTCACCCAGCAATACAACAGAGGATTTTGAGAGATTTAGGCCCCTGTCAGCAATGCAGAGCAGGGGTTCATTCACGGCAAAAGGGGGTTCATGTCACCCAGCAATACAACAGAGGATTTTGAGATATTTAGGCCCCTGTCAGCAATGCACAGCAGGGGTTCATTCATGGCAAAAGGGGGTTCACGTCACCCAGCAATACAACAGAGGATTTTGAGAGATTTAGGCCCCTGTCAGCAATGCACAGCAGGGGTTCATTCACGGCAAAAGGTGGTTCATGTCACCCAGCAATACAACAGAGGATTTTGAGAGATTCAGGCCCCTGTAACCCAGGCACAGCAGGGGTTTGTATACGTCAAAAATGGTAAAATGTCAAAGGCAGTAAAATGTGCTTAAGAGCATGGCAACTGCTCTGCAAACAAATGTGGATAGGGAAATAACTTTAAATGAAATAAAATAACTAAAAATTACAAATTATTAACCTGCAACTCAGAGTAGAAGGTGGATATGGAGTCGGAGGTTGAGGAGGCGGTGAATGTGGTGTTGTAGGTGGAGGCAGCAATGGAGGAGGAACAGGTAGCAAACAATGTTTTTTTTAATTTTTTATTGGGGTAGGTAGCCCCAAAATATTGGGACAAATAAAAAAAAAGAAAACAAAGAATCAATGCACTTGACTTGAGTACAAGAATGTATGTTTGATGGTGGTATAAATGTCTATTCTGCACAAGGTACAGACAAGTCTTGTGGGATCCAAGCCTGGTTCATTTTAATGAACGTGAGCTTGTTCACATTGGCTGTGGACAGGCGGCTGCGTCTGTCTGTAATGACGCCTCCTGCCGTGCTAAATACACGTTCAGAGAGTACACTGGCTGCAGGGCAGGCCAGCACCTCCAAGGCATACAGGGCAAGCTCTGGCCATGTGGACAATTTGGAGACCCAGAAGTTGAATGGGGCAGAACCATCAGTTAGTACGTGTAGTCGTGTGCACAGGTACTGTTCCACCATGTTGTTCAAATGCTGCCTCCTGCTAACATGCTCCATATCAGCAGTTGGGGCCGGTTGTTGCGGCGAGGTGACAAAGCTTTTCACATGTCGGCCATGCTAACCCTGCCTTCTGAGGTGCTGGCGCTGACACAGCTGCGTTGGCGACCTCTTCCTCCTCCCCTGCCTTCGCCTTGTGCTTCCACTTGTCCCCAGCGTCAGTCGGGAATGCTCTCAGGAGCGCGTCTACCAGCGTGACGGAATTAAGGACGGCACATTGTCTTTGTAACGGGGATCCAGCAGGATGGCCACCCAGTAGTCAGCACACGTTAAAATGTGGGCAACTCTGCAGTCATTGCGCAGGCACTGCGGCATGTAGTCGCTCATGTGTGCCAGGCTGCCCAGAGGTAAGGACAAGCTGTCCTCTGTGGGAGGCGTATCGTCTGCGTCCTCCGTATCCCCCCAGCCAAGTACCAGTGATGGGCCCGAGCTGCGTTGGATGCCACCCCGCTGTGAACATGCTTTATCCCCATCCTCCTCCTCCTCATCCTCCAGTAGTGGGCCCTGGCTGGCCAAATTTGTACCCGGCCTCTGCTGTTGCAAATATCCACTTTCTGAGCCACTTCTAAAAGACTGGCCTGAAAGTGTTAGAGATGACCCCTCTTCCTCCTCCTCCTGGGCCACATCCTCTTCCATCATCCCCTAAGTGTTTTCTCAAGGAGACATAGAAGTGGTATTGTAACGCTGATAACGCCACTGGCCATGTTGGTGGAGTACTCGAAACAGCGCAACAGGGCACACAGGTCTCTCATGGAGGCCCAGTCATTGGTGGTGAAGTGGTGCTGTTCCGCAGTGCGACTCACCCGTGCGTGCTGCAGCTGAAACTCCACTATGGCCTGCTGCTGCTCGCAGAGTCTCTCCAGCATGTGCAAGGTGGAGTTCCACCTGGTGGGCACGTTGCATATGAGGCGGTGAGCGGGAAGGCCGAAGTTACGCTGTAGAGCAGACAGCCGAGCGGCGGCAGGATGAGAACTCCAGAAGCGCGCACAGATGGGCCGCACTTTATGCAGCAGCTCTGACATGTCGGGGTAGTTGTGAATGAATTTCTGCACCACCAAATTCAGGCAAGGGCAATGCGTCAAACCGGCTAGTCCCAGAGCTGCGACGAGATTTCGCCCATTATCGCACACCACCAGACCGGGCTTGAGGCTCACTGGCAGCAACCACTCGTCGGTCTGTTGTTCTATACCCCGCCACAACTCCTGCACGGTGTGGGGTCTGTCCCCCAAACACATCAGTTTTTTAGAACAGCCTGCTGACGTTTACCCCTGGCTGTGCTGAAGTTGGTGGTGAAGGTCTGTCGCTGACCGGATGAGGAGGTGGTAGAAAAGGAGGAGGAAGCTGAGTAGGAAGAGGAGGCAACAGGAGGCAAAGAATGATGCCCTGCGATCCTTGGCGGCGGAAGAACGTGCGCCAAACAGCTCTCCGCCTGGGGCCCAGCCGCCACTACATTTACCTAGTGTGCAGTTAGGGAGATATAGCGTCCCTGGCCGTGCTTACTGGTCCACGTATCTGTGGTTAGGTGGACCTTGCCACAGATGGAGTTGTGCAGTGCACACTTGATTTTATACAATACTTGTGCAGGGAGGGCACGGCTCTCCTGGAGAAGTAGTGGCGGCTGGGAACGACGTACTGTGGGACAGCAAGCGACATGAGCTGTTTGAAGCTGTCCGTCTCCACCAGCCTGAAAGACAGCATTTCAAAGGCCAGTAGTTTAGAAATGCTGGCATTCAGGGCCAGGGATCGAGGGTGGCTAGGTGGGAATTTACGCTTTCTCTCAAAGGTTTGTGAGATGGAGAGCTGAACGCTTCCGTGAGACATGGTGGAGATGCTTGGTGACGGAGGTGGTGTTGGTGGCACATCCTCTGTTTGCTGGGCGGCAGGTGCCAACGTTCCTCCAGAGGCCGAGGAAGAGGCCGAGGCAGCAGCAGAAGAGAGAGCAGGAGGGTCCTGAAGGTGCTTACTCCACTGTAGCCCGTGTCTCGCATGTAGATAGCTGGTCATGCAGGTTGTGCTAAGGTTCAGAACGTTAATGCCTCGCTTCAGGCTCTGATAGCACTGCGTCTAAACCACTCGGGTCTTGTCGTCAGCACATTGTGTGAAGAAGTGCCATGCCAGGGAACTCTTTGAAGCTGCCTTTGGTGTGCTCGGTCCCTGGTGACGGTGGCCAGTAACAGGCGAACTGTTTTGGCGATGGCTGCTCTGCTTTTGCATCCTGCTCCCGCTTTTGATACGCTGTTGGCTCGGTCTCGCCACTGCCTCTTCCTCCAAACTCTGAAAGTCAGTGGCACGACCTTCATTCCATGTGTGGTCTAGGACCTCATCGTCCCCTGCATCGTCTTCCACCCAGTCTTCCTCCCTGACCTCCTTTTCGGTCTGCACACTGCAGAAAGACGCAGAAGTTGGCACCTATGTTTCGTCATCATCAGAGATGTGCTGAGGTGGTATTCCCATGTCCTCATCAGGAAACATAAGTAGTTGTGCGTCAGTGCACTCTATGTCTTCCACCGCTGGGGAAGGGTAGGTGGATGCCCTTGGGAAACCCTGCCAGCAGAGTCTTCAAACAGCATAAGAGACTGCTGCATGACTTGAGGCTCAGACAGGTTCCCCGATATGCACGGGGGTGATGTGACAGACTGATGGGCATGGGTTTCAGGCGCCACCTGTGCGCGTTCTGCAGAAGACTGGGTGGGAGATAATGTGAACGTGCTGGATCCACTGTCGGCCACCCAATTGACTAGCACCTGTACTTGCTCAGGCCTTACCATCCTTAGAACGGCATTAGGCCCGACCAAATATTGCTGTAGATTCTGGCGGCTACTGGGACCTGAGGTAGTAGGTTCAGTAGGACGTGTAGCTGTGGCAGAACGGCCACGTCCTCTCCCTGCACCAGAGGCTCCACCAACACCACCGCCACGACCATGACTGTGTCCCTTATTAGATGTTTAGATGTTAGCATTCACCAAGCAAAGTAAAAAGTGGTTAAGTCTGTTAAAAATAATTAACCGCCAATAAAAACCCTGATGTAGGGTATTGCACTCCAATTTTTTTTTTTAACTCTATATGACAGCGGTATTTGTGGCCTAAATTTCACAGTCACTTATACACGTCTAATGCCAGATGTGCACTATATCAGAGTTTTTTTTTTAACCCCAGTAAGCAAAATGCCGTATTTCTGGCTTAAATGTGACACTCACTTATGCACGTGTAATCCCAGATGTGCAGTATATCAGAGGGTTTTTTCAGCCCAGTTGTCACGGCCACGGTTATGGCCGTGACTCCTTGGGAGCCGCATACTGTTGCCCGCGATTTTTGGTTGTAGTGTCAACCGCAGCTTGAGGCATAATGTAGTTGGCCTCAGGTGTGGTTGCCGCGGACAACAGCTATGTGTGCGGTTCCCTTGGAGTTATGTGCACGTTTGTAGCACTTTTGTATGTCTGTGTGCACTTTGTTTATGTTTGGTGTGCACTGACATTTTCCCTGCACTGTGGCTGTCCGTGGCAACGTTTGGTTGTATGATGTACATGGCAGTGTCCCGGCCTTCGGGCTGACTCCCAGGACACGCTTGCCACCCATGTCGTTGCCTGCGGCAACAGCCACAGTGTGTTTATTGTTTGAACACTTCCCCTTTAAGTTATGTTTTCCCTTCTGTGGTTTTGGAAGGGTTAACTCCCTTTCAGTGTGTGAGTCACGGGGTGTGTCTGATTGTTGGGTGTGGCCTCTTGGCCCTATATAGCCTCAGTTGTAGGCAGTAGCCAGGGAGGGTGTTTCAGCCATGCTGGCTGTAGACATCCTCCTGGTTACTTACCAACTGCCAGTGGGGGCCAACCTTCTGGTCATAAGCTAAAATATGTCCTTTGGTGTCTGGGAGATGTGTTTGGTTTTATGTTGTTTTATTGCACCTGTGGTCCTGGGTTCCCGTGTGTTGTGTGTTTGTGTGCTGAGTCCTGCTGTCTGTGGGCAGTACATCCACATGGGTTCCAGGCTTGGTTGTCTGTGGTAGGTCTCTGCTATGTTTGTGGCAAGTACCTGCCATTGCCACAGGTTGCATTTGTTTCCCCTTGCTTGCAGCTTGGCCAGTGAGACTCCTGTTCCTCCGTATCCAGAAGGAACAGGATGTCTTACTCTGACTCCTAGCCAAGGGACCGGCGGAGGGCGAGTAGGGATCCGAGGTTCCTGCGCATGGGTCCTCCTACCTTCAAGGTCGGCCCATGCAGGTAGGAGTTAGGGTCAGGTTAGGGATGCTGTAGGAGGTGACCTGCTCACTAATCCTGTTTGTCCTGGTCAAGCAGCGACCATCTTCCTTCCGGCACACGGCTGAGGGTTTCCCCCATCCTCAGCCGTGACACCAGTATGCCAAAGCCGTATTTATGGCCTAAATGTGACAGTGACTTATGCACATGTAATCCCAGATGTGCAGTATATTAGAGGGTTTTTTCACCCTAACCAAAAAGCTATATTTCTGTCCTAAATGTGACAGTGACTTATGCACGTGTAATCCCAGATGTGCAGTATATTAGAGGCTTTTTTCACCCCAGTATGCCAAAGCCGTATTTCTGTCCTAAATGTGACAGTGACTTATGCACGTGTAATCTCAGATGTGCACTATATTAGAGTTTTTTTTTACCCTAATCAAAAAGCTGTATTTCTGTCCTAAATGTGACAGTGACTTATGCACATTTAATCCCAGATGTGCAGTATATTAGAGGGTTTTTTCACCCTAACTAAAAAGCTGTATTTCTGTCCTAAATGTGACAGTGATTTATGCACGTGTAATCCCAGATGTGCAGTATATTAGAGGGTTTTTTCACCCTAACCAAAAAACTGTATTTCTGTCCTAAATGTGACAGTCACTTATGCTTGTCTAATCCAAGATGTGCAGTATATTAGAGTTTTTTTTTACCCTAACCAAAAAGCTGTATTTCTGTCCTAAATGTGACAGTGACTTATGCACGTGTATAGAGGGTTTTTTTCACCCCAGTATGCCAAAGCTGTATTTCTGGATTTGCAGATAGCCTATGCTGGTGCACTATCGTTGCATAAAATGGCTGCCGATCATGTATTGATATTGACTAACTGAAGAAAAAAAAGTTTGTTTTCAGCAGTAGTTGGCTCAGGGCAGGCTTAAAAAAATTGTGCACTGCACCACAAAACACTTTTTCTGTAGATCGCGGAGTACATAAACCAGTTCTTGATCACATTTCTCCCTGATCTCTCCCTCACAGCAGCTTGAGCCTCTCCCTACACTAATCCGAGCAGAGTGACGGGCGGCGCTACGTGACTCCAGCTTAAATAGAGGCTGGGTCACATGCTGCAGTTGGCCAATCACAGCCATGCCAATAGTAGGCATGGCTGTGAAGGCCTTTTGGGGCAAGTAGTATGACGCTTGTTGATTGGCTGCTTTGCAGCCTTTCAAAAAGCGGCATAAAAATCGCCGAACACCGAACCCAAACTTTTACGTAAATGTTCGGGTTCAGGTGCCGAAAACCCTAAAGTTCGGTACGAACCTGAACTTTACAGTTCGGGTTCGCTCAACTCTAATCACGACCACTCTAATTAGTGGTAGGGGAGGACCATAATCTCTTGTACAGTAGTCTCTTCCATATAGAAATTTGATTTTTGAAAACACTGTTACCCTTACAGCTGAATGTCTACATTTTTCTCCACAGTTTCCCTTCCATGACTATATACTGACCTACTGGCTTGTGAGTACAGACACAACTGTGACCGCTGCAAATCCTATAGGTGACGATAGATGATTCTACATGCTAAAGCAATTCCACGCAGAACATTGTACAATGCAAGCTATGGACAGGACAAATGTTATTCTGGATTCTGTAAACCTTAGATTCTTAATTAAATTATTGCACACATAGGTCATATCGCCAAGAAGGCCTATAAGCGTATTCGGAAAATAACTCTATCCTTGGGACAGTCTGTGTTGCACTATATGGGAATATATATATATGATTAGTTAGGCAGCGATCAGCTAAGGGAGAAACGGAGCACTAAGAGATTAGGAGCAGGTCCAAAGCTCCTGTTCACACTGTGTAAAAAAAATCTAAAGTATCTCTTGCTCTAAATGTCTCTTCCAATAGTAACACAGAGGTCTCGGGGACTCACCACCACCTCAGAAGAGATCGAGGGTAAGAAGGCCTTCTATTCAGTCCTGTATCTTCTTCCACCAACTCCACATACACGTTTGGGACAGATGTTTTGCAATCACTGCTTGCCACACCAGCAGTAGAAAGTTACTCCAAGCTGAGCTCAGAATAGATGTTCAGTTGCTCATAGGTATTCAGACCATGCCCCGGAATAAGCCGATAGTGGGCAAAACCCATGTTTGTTACATGCTTTTGTATTTTGGACTTTTGTGAGTATGAATTAAACCAATGAAGCCCTTTTGACTGTGCATGTCAGTCTGCATCTCCTTGGTTATTTGGCCAGGTGACTCCCTGCTGGGTAAGATCTAACACCGGACGGTGTAAATACCTATGAGCAAGTGAACATCTATTCTGAGCTCAGCTGGGAGTAACTTCCTACCGCTAATGTGGCAAGCAATGATTGCTAGACATCTGTGCCAAGCGTGTATGTGGAGTTGGTGGAAGGAGATACAGAACTGAATAGTAGGCCTTCTTAGCCCTTCTGAGGTGGTTGTGAGTCCCCAAGACCTCTGTGTTACTATTGGAAGAGATGTTTAGAACCAGAGATACTTTAGCTTTTTTTTGACCATATGGGTATGGGTATAGTTGGGGCCATGGGAAGGTGGTCAGTCCACCCTTGTTCTCTGCACTGTATAGTCAGTCTTCATTGTTAATAGTCACGCAGTATTGAAGTTGCCACGCGGCTATTAACAATGAAGGCCAACTATACAGTGCGTTCTTCATCAGTTAAGTGAAAGGCAGCTGTGGGCTAATTGGCCGTGCAGTACTTGACCATAGCACATCCACAACCCAACCATATCACGGCCGCTCTGCATGGCCGTACCCTTAGAGGAACTTCGATAGATAGATATGTTTTACAGTAACCGCATGGACCATAGGAACCTGCAGACGGCAATGACTTGTTTACTTGTAGGGGAAAGTGTTGTGGACATGCTCTGTGCCCTGTGCAGAGGTCACTTTGCAGGGAGGGAATGAGCTGAAATAATCATTTATTGTCATTTTGTCATTACTGGATCTGTTATGATAATAAAAGGATGCTTGGAAGCAGTGGCGTACATAGTGAAGTAAGAGCCCCATAGCAAGGATCAAACCAGGCCCCCCACACAGGACAGAAGGGTTTCTGCCTAAACCCTTTTCAATGACCCTTGGGCCATTTCTCCACTGCTTCATTTGCTAAAAGTTGTTCATTTAGAGGGTAGAGTCCTGACCAAGTTTTCACCTCCAGTAGATAATCCCAACTAAGACTGGTTCCCCTCTTGCCCTGGGTCCCATGGCAGTCGCATTCTCTGCCACTATGGTAGTTACGCCCCTGCTTGGAAGATAATCTCTACAGAACAGGAAGCGTCAGCCTATTATTATTCTTAGTGGCCACTGTAAAAACTGTAGGAGTTAAGGATTGTTTTTAAATATACATAGTGACATAAAAAAATTTTTAAGAACAATTGTTACGAGCAATGTGTGTGGAACCACTGCGTCAACCAACCAGTTTGACTTTGGGCTAATCCTATGGCATTATCCTGGCAGTCCCCTGGTATTCACCCTTTAACCACCCTTCAGGGATCTGGACTGTGCTGCAGGGCAAACAACAAAGGCTCTGCCTCCTGGAGTAGTCCCAGTGTGGTTGACACTTGACCCACAGAGGTCAGAGGCAATGCTACTAGGCACCGAGGGATCAGGGTAAAGTTATAGTCAGTAATAGACTGAAGTCAGGGCAGTTAGAGTCTGTGTGAATCCTTCAAACAGTGAAAAAGTCAGAGCAGGCAGCACAGAATCATTATGGTGATCATGCATGGTTCAGGTCATGCAGCAGAAAGTCAGAATCTGTCAGAACTCAGTACACAGATAGATACGCAGATTATATTACCTTTGCAGGATCTAGCAAGCTAGTAAACCTATTGCTCTGGCAGAAAATAAGATAAACATCAGTTATATATAGCAAAATCTGGTTAACACATTCGAAACAGCTAGCAGCTGCACAAAGAGCCAAATGAGGGTTTACCTCTTGCAGCACTGAAGAATGAAGTGACGTTCAATGTACAGTAGAATATCTCTAAGAGACATACAGAAAACTGGTACCTGGGTCCACTGCAACAAAAACAGGGTGATTGGAGCAGCGTCGATGACTGTCTGAAGTAGCGGGGCAGCGGCAGGCATGGGTCACCCATGTAACATTCATCAAATGACCTTAATAAACTCAACATTTTGACTAGCAGCTGAGATTTCAATAAAATGTACGAGGCACTTTTATAAGTTTCAAAGATGTCTGAGTAGCAGGTCCTTGTAGAAAAGATGTGAAAAGACGCATCACCCTGTCACTGGCATTGTTATCCATTACAAGAAGATGTTCTGTAACCTCTCTTCACAAACACAAAGAAGAGATGGTGCTTGGGACAATATAGCGACCATAATTTAAACATTAATACAAAAGCAGATAAGAAGTGTTCACCCCGTAGAGTCTCTCATTTGCCACTCTTCAGTAGAGGCGCAGACAATAAAAGATGTGTGGCTTTACCTTCTGGTGAGCCATTTCCTGTAACTATAGAAAATCATTGCTGGAGCCTATTACTGTTTAGGATGAGCTAGTCACAATATGAAGCATTAGAAGTGAATCATCCAGCCAAAGCTGATAAAAGAGGAAAAACTAGATGTAAAAAAAACTGCAGAAAATCGGCTATTTGTAATGCTTGGAAAAAGTTTATCGCTCTAAAGCGCATCTATCACTGAACCCAATAGACGGGGAGTGAAAAGTTCTCTTTGTGTTAGACCACGGACATCAGAAATAATACCTCAGTGGGATTCAGAACAGCAGTCAATAGATCACTGCAGGGGGGAGACGCATTCAACAACTGCACAATAAACCATATAGAGGCTCAGAACTCAGCCTACCATTTCTCATCAGCGATGTCATTCGGGGGCACAGTATAAATAAATATTATGACATCATTTCATCAAGATGGTGCCTGTGATGCACACACTGTGACCACACCTGACCACACCATATCTCATTTTTCCCGATCACATACCAACATTAATTTGTTTTCCCAACAGAACACATACAGATATTTCTATAGGGACGAGGGTCTGCATTTTGGCCTCTCTTATCAGGGCTTGGACTTCCAGAAGGTTAGTTTTGAAGAACATAAGATATACCCTTGGAGGGACATAACAGAATATTTACATCTCCTTGCCCTCAAGCTTTCAGCTGATAGCAAACTCAAGGGTTAGGCCAACTTAAGTAAAGATGCTTCCTGCCGTGGGAGATCAATGCCATTGCTGCAAACAATATGGCAGGTGACTGGTGCACCTCAGTATTGAAATTGACAGGTTAATATACATATAAGAGAAGGTGACCCATAGTAGAGATTGAAATTAGTCCACTTATGGGTGCTGGCTGGGATCTGCCTGGTTTTATTCTGTTTCTGATTTGAATCTAAAAGGGTCAGTTTTTGGACATTTTTCCGTCCACCTCACTGAGGTGGTCACACACGCTCAGTTGAAATCTTCAACTGCCGCCAGCCATATCCTCTCTTAGAAGCTTTGAAAGTTACAGAGAGAAGAGCAGCAAGAAAATCAGTATAATTATAAAACCTCACATACAATGTTAAGTATTTAAAATTATTTCATATGAACAAATGATTTAATACTGGAGAAATGTCTATATTTATATAAATGACAACAACTGCAGATTAAACAGCGTAGTGAAAAACATGACATCATCATTGGTGATAAATGGATTTTATAGAGGTCTCTACATGAAAACTGGTGTTATAGTTTTTTTTTTTATTGATGACCTTTCCTCTGGATAGAGGGTCCGACACCTGAGACCCCCGCCAATCAGCTTTTTGGGAAGGCACCAACGCTCACAGTAGCTGTGCAGCCTTCTCGCAGCTTACCAAGCACGGTGCCGTATATTGTACAGCTGCTGTGCTAGGTATTGCAATTCAGCCCCCTTCACTTGAATGAGGTTGAGCTGCGCCTAGGCCATGTGACTGATAAACTTGATGTCACATGACCTATGGAAATCTACGAGAAGGACATGGGGCTCACAGGAGCGCCAGTGTCTTCTAAAACATCTGATCGGCAGGGGTCCCAGGTGTCAGACCTCCACCGATCAGATACTGATGAACTATCCTGAGGACATAAGTTAAAAAGTCTCAGAAAACCCCATTTAAAGGATTTTTTTAAAAAATGGTTGAAAATAAAATGTATTTATTACTCACCTCACCGATTCTCGGCTGCTACCATTCTAGTTGCTCTCTCTCACCTTCCAGGTCCCAACTCAACACACAGGAAATTGCCTGAAATCTAGGCTCAACCAGTCACTGACCAGGCATTCCATGCCATTTCCTGTGCCTAGTCGGGACCAGAAAGTGGAGAGGAGCAAGAACTGGAGCAGCATCAGAACTGCAACAGAGTAATGTTTTTTTTTTTTTTTTTTTTTTTCATTTTTAACTCTTTAAAAATACTTAATAATAAAAATGAACTCTCTGGAATTCCCTTTCAAATTCTTGAAGTCTAGTTAAGAACACTGAAGATCAAAAATGGTGCCAAGTACAATACACAATGAATGTAGAAAAATATCTGGCAGTACTGACGGTTGATATCAGTTTTTTTGCCTGGCAGAGTTATTTTAATTAAGCTTTTTCTAACTGCTCTGTCTACCTTTGTGTCACTGCAGGAGCTCTTAATATTGATCTAACGTACTCTAACTTTTTTTTTGCTACTTGTATCTGATAAACTAGATTACTGTACTTGACGGTTTGTGATAAACTGAATAGCCTGCCAGTAGTTCACTGTATCTGTGTGATAGATGGGTGTAAGGTCTACAAGGAATGTTACTTGAATGTTCTTTTGTCAAAGGCTTTATCACTGCTATTGTGCAGTCTGGCATTGAGGTTTCAAAGTGTCCATCTACTGAAAGTAGATCTGTCATTACTGAATAAATCCATGTTGGTCTCTACTAGATATGTTTTAACTATAGAAAGGAACATAAGGAGTAAAGTTTTTATCAATCTCCTCGGAGCAGGAGAAGAGTCAACAATTTAGTCTCTTTAAATTTCAAGTTGATCATCCTAACTTACAAGTTCTTCAAGTTTCTTAGCATGACAAACATCATCAGGAAAATGTTTTGGTTAAATACATTGTATGTGTTACTAAACTCCTATAGGATGCAGCCTAGTTTGGGCCTTAAAGTGGATAGATGTGGTCCCACCTCTGTTAATAGAAAAGAACCCATAATTGTAACATAGTTTTATGGGTTTCATTTTAACATCATTCATCGTTCAATCTAAAAAATATCTAAAATAGTTATTGGGTTGAATAAATACCTAATTCCATCAAGTTTAACCCAAGCTGATTCAGAGGAAGACAAAAAAACAGTCCTAATAGAAGAGATCCAATTGGCCATAAAGTGGAAAAAATTAGTTCTCAGTCCTTGATGGTGATCGGATAGAACCTTGGATCAGCATTCTATATTAATGATAGTAACCCTGTATATTGTATTTTATGAGGAAGATATTTAACCTCTAGTCAAAGCTGTCTACTCATGTGAGAGCATGTTCTATAACGTAATAGTTCAGACAGTAACGTAATGCCTTCGAACTTTTTGATAAAAGTGCCCTTCCCTCAACCATAAAAAATGACCACATCTTCTCTATTGGGTCCAAAAAAAAAAAATTATTGCAAATGTTATCCTCCCTAAGACTTCTATTTTCTAGGGTAAATATATTTGCGTAAGATAACCTGTCTTCATGATTGTGTCACAGCTGTGTCACGGTCTCTTTGTTGTTTGCCGTGACACGTCTGCCGTGCATGTAGTTTCCTGGGGCAACGTGCTGTTTCTGCATGTGTGTGCACTGCTCCTTTTTCCTGGCCTCTCCCTAGTCTGGTGGTTATGGGGTTAAGGTGTGGATCAGGGTGTGGTCTCATGGCTCTACTTATCCTGTTGTTGTGAGATGGAGGTCAGTTGTATTCAACCCTTGGTTGGTGCTTGAGCCTTGCTCCTTCCTGGATATTACATCTCTTTTCTGCACACACATGCAGAAACAACACGTTGCCCCAGGCAACTGCATGCACGGCAGACGTGTCATGGCAAACAACAAATATACCATGACACAGCCATGAAAGATTGAGATGCTGCACATTAGGTTGGTTGTTATTCTTTGCACCTCTTCTAGCTCTCCATTGAAGGCTCATGCAGTTGTGATCCATTCAGCGTATAAATATTCTTTTTGCCCCAAATTGCATAACCTTATAGTTTTGCTGCCCATTTGGCCAGGTTATCCAGGTCACCTTGTAAGGGTAGGACTCTCTGTAATGTATGAACAACACTTTAGAGGTTTGTGGCCTCTGCGAATATCGGGAGAGTGCTATGAAGACCAGCTTCTGCCTCTTTTATAAGCCAGTTACTACTTACTTGCATAAAAAGAAAAAACTTTTAAAATAGTGGTTGTTGCAGAATTCCAACATTATTTTTAATTCAATTTGTTACTTTGTTATTATCTCATTCCATTGTTTGTAGCGGGCGCAATGACAGGGAGCTCTGATCGTGCCATCTGATAGTTACATTAAGGACTTTCAGGGGTTAATAAAAAAATAGAGGTATATGTTTTTTTGGGGTTTTTTTTTACCACCATTTCAGGAAAAATGTATTTGTTACCATGAAGTGGGAGGAACAGTTAAATCTCGGAGAAAAAATTGATATATAGCAGTAGTATAGGTGTCCATGACGTGAATATTAGCCTAGAGATTTGGACCCTTTAAAATGTAGCTTTTATTGGTTCAATTAAAAAGCACAATACATCACTTTGTGATAACTGGGTGACCGAAAAATATCAGGACATGATGTCGCCCAGCTACCACCGTGAATTGGTGAAATTAATAAGATGTAAATAGTGCAAATTCCACAAGGGCACTTGTGACATTAATGATAGGTATAGGTTTTGGGGAAAAGTTAGGTCACTTTTGATGGGTGCTGGGGATGATTCTCTCCCTGTACCCGCCCTAGGTTAACCCTTTGCCCAGGGATGATCCCCGATGGTGGGATCTCCCTGTCTCCATACTTGCCCTGTCTGGCCCTGTACAACCCTGTACGTTAGGAATTTCACACAAATGATGATGTCAATTTTAACCCTGACGCGTTTCCCCACCACGGTTCATCAGGGGGTCGGTTAGAGGAGGATAATAGTTGTAAATAACATCATAGATAAAAAAAATAGATAAAAAAAAATAATATAATAATGTACTATGTCCTGGGTGATACAGTAAGGCAGGCCATGCTTGGATAAATCACAAAGGCTCTCTTTTTGGTGAAGAGGGATGTCACCTGGAAATAAATAACAAAAATTTGTATTTACTTGCAGGATCGCCCAAATCTTAACGTCCCACAGGTGATAAAAAACTTACTGATGATGTGCCCCAACGATGTCCGGACTGCCACCTGCCGTGTTTGGTAAGGCAGTGGGGCTTCTCTGTGCTGTCTCTGTTTAAATGAGCGCCCAAGCGCACGCTTGCACTCCTGGGAGGTGAATATCCGGTGAGTGGAACGCACGTCGGCCGTCACTTCCGGTGTCCTGGAGCGCAAGCATCGCTTCCGGTTTGCTGGAGCGCAAACGTCACTTCCGGTTTAGCGATGCTGCGGCACTCCAGACTCTCACCGGACAATTACAGTGTAGGGGAAGTGCAAAAACGTATCTGCACTAATTCCCCCCCAAAACTGAAGTAATCTTCTTGCGGCACTTGTAAACACAGGGAGGGGGGAAGTGGATATGGGGGTCGATTAGTCAGTTATGTCGTTTAACAAGCTAGATGATGCGATCCGAATGGCATAATGAGATTGATATTAATAGATGCCATATTCGGGATTACCTAATGATTAATATACTCTCTTCCCCAAAACACCCAGATTTTATCATGCCCCAAACTCTTACAAAAATAATAGAAAAGGACATAATTTTTCGCAGTTGTAGCTCTTCTAATCAGGAGATACACGGTTAATTAATTATAGTCATCACCTAATGAGATCATAAGAATTTATTAGATATAATTAAATATTTAAACTAGGGCTAAGCATGATCTAACAAATACCCTTTTTGATACAATTTTTTGAGTACTTTATGTACTCACGACCAGTTAGGACTGTATTTAATTTCTCAGGGAATGCAGAGGGAAGCGTAGAGATTAGAGATTCCTGGGCGAAGCTACCTCCCAATTTTGGATCCGTATTCCATTAATAGGGTGCAACATTATTCTACAAGAAACAGGTAAAGGTAAGTCTTTCATTAAGACCAGAGGGTGCTTGTGAGCAGCATCTATAGATCCATTCCGCTTCCCTCCGCAGTATCTTATTGTTCCAGTCTCCTTTTCTCGGGGGTAACGGGACGAGTTCTAGTGCTGAAAATCTGAGTGCGCGAAAGTCCCCTGCATGACATTCGTGCATGTGACTCGCCACTGGTGTGATTTTATTGTTTTTGACATCATTAACATGTTCTCCCACCCTTTTCCTTAGCTCCCTGAAAGTTTTTCCGATATAGTCTTTGGGGCATGGGCACTGGCAGATATAGATTACCCCTCTGCTTTTACAGTTTATAAAGTCCCGAATGATGAACACTCTTTGGGTGGCTGAGCATGTTACGGTCTTGCCTGTAGAGATCAACTCGCATATTTTGCAGGTCCCGCACTTGAACATCCCTAAGGGACGGCGATCAAGCCATGTTCCTGGTGTAACTGGGGCTAGGTAGTGACTGTGTACCAGTCTATCCCTAAGGCTTTTGTCTCTCCGATAGGTTATGCTCGGGTGGGGTGAGATACTCTTAGCTACACTAGTGTCCATTTGTAGAATAGGCCAATATTTGTTGAGAATAGCTCTCACTTCTGTGTTGGCCACATCAAATGTGGAAATAAGGAGGGTCTCTGCCCTCCCATCCTCCCCAGGTTTTTTAGGGGAGAGTAGCATTTCCCTTTCTGTAGTTAAGGCATGCTGGAAAGCATTTCTTAATGTGGTCTTTGGATAACCTCTATCTGTCATTCTTTTGTAGAGTTTTTTGGATTTGCAGTGGAAGTCGGTTAATCCAGAACAATTCCTGCGTATCCTTAAGTATTGTCCCCTGGGGATACCTCTTTTTTGTGGGATGGGGTGATGGCTTCCCCAGTGCAGAATTGAGTTGGTTGCTGTCGATTTTCTGAAATTTCTTTTTCGCCCTGTTTGTGTATCGTTACATCAAGAAAGTTGATGCAATCTTTCTGTATTTCAGAGGTAAATTTGAGACCTATGTCATTGATGTTCAGGACGTCTATGAATTCGGTAAACTCCCTCCTACTACCACTCCAAAGCACAAACACATCGTCTATATATCTTGTCCAGAAAGCTATCCTATCACTCCACCAAGTGTGATGGCCCGGAAAGACGATGTTGTCCTCCCACCAGCCCAGGAAGAGATTGGCATACGTGGGGGCACAAGGGCACCCCATGGCCGTCCACCTGAGCTGGTGGTAGAACTGCTCACTGAACACGAAAAAATTGTGCCTTAGAATGTAGACAAGTAGGGTCAGAATGAAGTGATTGTGGTCCTGAAAATGATTCCCTCTTGTACCCAGATAGTGAGAGACCGCTAGGAGACCCTTTGTCATGGGGGATACTACTATACAGGGACTCCACATCAATGCTGGCTAGTAGACAAGAAGATTCAATGACTAGGGATTCAGTTTTTTTTCAGAAAATCCATGGTGTCCCTTGTATATGATGCTAAAGATTACACAAACTCTTTCAGTACTTGGTCGAGATAAAGTCCACAGTTTTGTGTGATAGGATTCACGCCAGATACTATAGGGCGACCTTTTAAGGGAATTGTCCTTTTGTGGACCTTGGGAAGCCGGTAAAAAGTTTAAATTTGTGATGTACTGGGTAGTAGAAAGTGGTATTCAAGGAACAGTTAACCTGCTGCGGATGGCATGGGCACAGCTCCCGTGAACTACCTCCCTCCAACACCTTCAATGTGCGTGCAGTGGGTTTAGAAGTTGTATTTGCTTCCAAATGAATCAGAATGTGAACATATTCTACTGCAGTCGGTTAAGCAAATATTAAAGGTAAAGTCTGCTTTGGACAATGCTGTTGTTCGAAGGTGAATGTCCTGCTGCAGGGATTCCCAGGGAGCTGGTTGGCAGACAAGCATCAGGTGACTATGTCGATCTTAGTTGATGCAACGCAAGCAATGGCAGAACTAGGATCCCATGACCCCCAAGCAACATTTGGACGACCTCCCACTTTTATATTGCAAGATATTGTTCGGAGTGTATGAATTCAAAGTTGCCTCCCTTCACCTAAGTAACGTTTTATAAATAAATTTATGTATTTAACCCCTTATTGACCACCCAATTAGCCTTTTTACGGCAGTCACTACGGGGCTTTAGGGTGGGAGACCCGTGCAGCGGAGAGCCAGGGCTTGGCTTCAATGCTGCTCTAACGGGCCAGAACGACAGGTAACCTCGATCTAGGCCGTTTAACCCCTTACATGCCACAGGGTGCCCATGCCAGTGGAGGCATGGCCAGGGCCTAGTGTATGCCCCAGGCTTGCCTCCATCCTCTCTGGCGCAGCCTGCTGGTGAATGTCAATACACCACTCACATTAACCACCTCCCGTCCGCCCATTGAATATAAAAGTCCGGGAGGTGGTTGTCTATCTCCTAATGGACTTATTAAAAAGTCCTTTCAGAGATCGCAGCTGCACGCTAATCGTGCAGCTGCTGATTAGGTTGCCCGCTGTCAGTGATAGCCGGGCAACCCTTAGAGAAGGCAGGGACAGTGCCCAGGTGTCCCTGCCTTCTAGATCGCTGTATACACAGCGCTCACCAAGCGCTGTGTATACAGTGCAGGAAGCGCTATGTGATCGCCGGGACCAGAGAGTGCAGGAGCTGTGTGAGGTCTTTCAGAGACCTCAATCAGCCCTGCACTGAGGCTGTACAGTGTTGTATTGTGCTGAACAGCCTCTCTGGGGGGTGTATTTCTTCTGTAACTGGGGCTACTATGTCAGCCCCAGTTACAGGAGAAATCAACAGTGAAAAAAAAAAAAGTGAAGTAAATGTCCCCAAGAGGTCTTGTATGACCTTATGGGGGACGCAAAGTGTAAAAAAAAAAAAATTGAGTGTTAAAAAATAAAATAAAAAAAATGTTTCACATGTAAAAAAAAAAAATTCCCCATGTAAGGAATAAAAAAAAATGTTAGAAATAGAATTTTTTTTATAAAATAGACATATTTGGTATTGCCGCGTCCGTGATGGTCGGCTCTATAAATATATCACATGATCGACCCAGTCCGATAAACACCATAAAAAAATAAAAAAACTGTGTTGAAAAAAGCCATTTTGATCACCTTACATCACAAAAAGTGCAACACCAAGTGATCAAAAAGGCGTATGTCTCACAAAATGGTACCAATAAAACCGTCACCTCATCCCACGAAAAATGGGCCCCTACATAAGAAAATCGCTAAAAAAATTTAAAAAACTATAGCTCTCAGAACATGGAGACACAAAAACATAATTTTTTGGGTTTCAAAAATGCGATTATTGTGTTAAAGTGAAAAAAAAAAGTATACATATTGGGTATCGCCGCGTCCGTAACAACCAGCTCTATAAAAATATCACATGACCTCACCCCTCGGGATTAAAATTTGAAGAATTGCTTCTAAACTTCTAATGCTTCTAACATCCCCAAAAAATAAAATTACATTTCCAAAATGATGCCAACATAAAGTAGACATATGAGGAATGTTAAGTAATAAATATTTTATTAGGTATCACTTTCTGTTTTAAAAACAGAGAAATTGAAATTTAGAAAATTGCGAATTTTTCAGAATTTTGGGTAAATTTAGGATTTTTTCATAGATAAAGGTAAAATATATTGACTCAAATTTATGACTAGCATGATGTACAATGTGTCACGAAAAAACTATCTCTGAATGACTTGGATAAGTAAAAGCATTCCAAAGTTATTACCACATAAGGTGAGATATGTCAGATTTGCAAAATTAGGCCTGGTCAGGAAAGGGGCAAATGTCCCAGGTGTGAAGTGGTTAAAATACATTAAATTAAAAGGAATAGTGCAGTGTCCTGTAAAAGCGATCAAAAAATTATAGTCCCTTTGTCAGACTACGAAATTGTTAAAAAAGTAAAAAAATAAAAATAAATACCAAATTAAGAAAAAAACATTTTTCCAATGGAAAAAAATAGCAAAAACAAAATCTCCACATATTTGCTATTGCCACGTCTGTAACGCCCTGCACTATGCACTTGTCATGTATATGGTGAACGCCGTAAAATAAGAAACAGAAATACGGGTATGCCAAAATTGCTTCTTTTTGCTCATTTACCACCAAAAAAGACAAATAAAAAGGGATCAAAAAGTGTTATACACCCCAAATTGATACCAATGAAGACTACAAGTTACCCCACAAAAATCAAGCCCTTACACAGCTCCGTAGAAAGAAAAATAAAAAAGTTATGGGTATTGGGATGCAATGATGCAAAAATCACATTATTTTTTATTTTTTTTTAAGGGGTTTTTATTGAGCAAAAGTAGTAAAACTTAAAAAAATGTGTATTTGGTATCACTGTAATTGTACTAACCCAGAGAGTAAAGTTATCATGTTATTTGCGCTGAAAAATGAATGTTGTAAAATTTATATGGTAAAAACTCAGTGGCAATATTTCTCAGTATTTCTTCTATTTTTCCCATCTCCCTCCCAGAAAGAGTTAATAAACGATAACCAATAAGTTATGTGTATCCCTAAATGGCAGCATTAAAAACTACAGCTCGTCTCGCAAAAAAAAAAAACTGATACTGCTACATAGACGGAAAAATAAAAAAGTTATAGCTCTTGGAAGGCGACAAAAAAAATTAAAAATTTAAATCGCTTGGTCATTAAAGGCCCAGAACAGACTGGTCACTAATAGGTTAAGGTACAGAACGGTGATGACAGCACATATATGCTTCACATGTTTAGCACAAATTACACAAAAGGAAGCATGTTGCTGAAGGGTTGCTACTGTTTTAACGCAGACCTGCAAATGATGAATGAAAATACACTGTAAATGCACATTCCCTTAGGTTTTTGCAGCTAATTATGTGATACAAAGAGAATGAAATCTGTGAAAAAAAATATAAAAAAGAAATACACTGAACAAAAATATAAACGCAGCACTTTTGGTTTTGCTCCCATTTTGCATGAGCTGAACTCAAAGAACTGAAACATTTTCTACATACACAAAAGACCCATTACTCTCAAATATTGTTCACAAATCTGTCTAAATCGATGTTAGTGAGCACTTCTCCTTTGCCGAGATAATCCATCACACCTCACAGGTGTGGCATATCAAGGTGCTGATTAGACAGCATGAATATTGCACAGGTGTGCCTTAGACTGCCCACAATAAAAGACCACTCTGAAATGTGCAGTTTGATCACACAGCACAATGCCACAGATGTCGCAATGTTTGAGGGAGCGTGCAATTGGCATGCTGACTGCAGGAATGTCTACCAGAGCTTTTGCCCGTGCAATGAATGTCCATTTCTCTACCATAAGCCTTCTCCAAAGGCGTTTCAGAGAATTTGGCAGTACATCCAACCGGCCTCACAACTGCAGACCACGTGTAACCACACCAGCCCAGGACCTCCACATCCAGCATGTTCACCTTCATGATCATCTGAGACCAGCCACCCGGACAGCTGCAGCAACAATCAGTTTGCATAACCAAAGAATTTCTGCACAAACTGTAAGAAAACGTCTCAGGGAAGCTCGTCTGCATGCTCGTCGTCCTCATCGGGGTCTGGACCTGACTGCAGTTCGCCGTCGTATCCGACTTGAGTGGGAAAATGCCCACATTCGATGGCGTCTGGCACGTTGGAGAGGCGTTCTGTTCACAGATGAGTGGCGTTGTGTGGGTGAGCGGTTTGCTGACATCAACGTTGTGGATCATATGGCCCATGGTGGCGGTGGGGTTATGGTATGGGCAGGCATATGTTATGGACAACGAACACAGGTGCATTTTATTGATGGCATTTTGAATGCACAGAGATACCGTGACGAGATCTTGAGGCCCATTGTTGTCCCATTCATCCACGACCATCACCTCATGTTGCAGCATGATAATGCACGGCCCCATATTGCAAGGATCTGTACACAATTCCTGGAAGCTGAAAACATCAGATTTGTGAACAATATTTGAGAGTAATGGGTCTTTTTGTGTATGTAGAAAAGGTTTCAGTTCTTTGAGTTCAGCTCATGCAAAATGGGAGCAAAACCAAAAGTGTTGCGTTTATATTTTTGTTCAGTGTATATATATATATATATATATATATATATATATACAGGGTGGGCCATTTATATGAATACACCTTAATAAAATGGGAATGGTTGGTGATATTAACTTCCTGTTTGTGGCACATTAGTATATGTGAGGGGGGAAACTTTTCAAGATGGGTGGTGACCATGGCGGCCATTTTGAAGTCAGCCATTTTGAATCCAACTTTTGTTTTTTCAATAGGAAGAGGGTCATGTGACACATCAAACGTATTGGGAATTTCACAAGAAAAACAATGGTGTGCTTGGTTTTAACGTAACTTTATTCTTTCATGAGTTATTTACAAGTTTCTCTTTGTTTACAGCCATAGACATGTCGCCGAGGTTAACACGTAAGGAGCGGATAGAAATTGTGTTGATGTCTGGTGAACGCAGTAACCGGGTCATTGCAGCAGATTTCAATGCAAGACACCCTACGAGACCACCCATCTCCCATGCTACAGTTAGCAAACTGCTTGCTAAGTTTCGTGAAACTGGTTCAGTGTTGGATTTGCCAAAATGTGGACGCATGAAATCTGTCTCTAATGAAGAAACATCAGTGGCTGTCCTAGCTTCATTCAGCAAGAGCCCACAGCGTAGCACTCGCCGCATGTCACTGGAGAGTGGCATTAGTCGAACATCCCTTCGGCGGATATTAGCTACTCACAAATGGCACCCTTACAAACTCCAGCTACTGCAGCATCTCAATGAGGATGACTCAGATCGGCGCACTGAATTTGCAGAATGGGCAAAAATTGGAACAGGACACTCAGTTTACGCAGAAGATTTTGTTTAGTGATGAGGCAAACTTTTATGTGAATGGTGAAGTTAACAAACAAAACCACCGCTATTGGTCTGACACTAACCCACATTGGATAGATACCTCCAAGACTGTTGGAACAAAAAAATTGGTGGTATGGTGTGGTATATGGGGTGCAAAGGTAGTGGGGCCATTCTTCATCAATGGAAACCTCAAGGCCACTGGATATGCAAAATTGCTACATGATGATGTGTTTCCCTCTTTATGCACTGAAGCTGGCATGTTCCCTGAGTTTTTCCAGCAAGATGGTGCACCACCACATTATGGGTGTCAGGTCCGAGCATTCCTAGATGAACAGTTTCCTGGAAAGTGGATTGGTCGTCGTAGGCCAGTTGAATGGCCCCTGAGGTCTCCCGATCTGACCCCCTTAGACTTTTATCTTTGGGGTCATCTGAAGGCAATTGTCTATGCTGTGAAGATACGAGATGTGCAGCACCTGAAACTACGGATACTGGAAGCCTGTGCTAGCATTTTTCCTGCGGTGTTGCTATCAGTGTGTGAAGAGTGGGAGAAGAGGGTTGCATTGACAATCCAACACAATGGGCAGCACATTGAACACATTTTATAAGTGGTCAGAAACTTGTAAATAACTCATGAAAGAATAAAGTTACGTTAAAACCAAGCACACCATTGTTTTTCTTGTGAAATTCCCAATAAATTTGATGTGTCACATGACCCTCTTCCTATTGAAAAAACAAAAGTTGGATTCAAAATGGCCGACTTCAAAATGGCCGCCATGGTCACCACCCATCTTGAAAAGTTTCCCCCCTCACATATACTAATGTGCCACAAACAGGAAGTTAATATCACCAACCATTCCTATTTTATTAAGGTGTATCCACATAAATGGCCCACCCTGTATATATACTAGCTGAAGGACCCGGGTATATTTAATCTATTTCATTTAATGTTTATGTGTGTCATTAAGAGATATCAACACTATCCACTATAACAGTGACATCTACAGCACCCCGCCCCCTTAACGGTGACCTCCACAGCCCCCCACCCCTTAACACTGACTCCCCCACAGTGCCCCGTCCCTTAAAATTGGACTTCCACAGCAGCCTTCCCCTTTAATAGTGAGTTTCACAGCACACCAGCCCCTTTGGCGGTGACCTCCACAGGAGCTCTCCCCCTTAACAGTGGCCTTTACAGCAATCTGACCCTTAACACTGACCTCCATAGTGGACCATCCCCTTAACTGTGACCTCCACAGCAGCCTGCCCCTAAGGTGGCGAGAGGTCCAGTTTTAGGCCAGACAGTCCGGCTTTCAGACTCCCTGTCCTCCATCTGGCGCAGGGCCTGGACGGACACAAGGATGTCCTTTTGAACAGCTCACTCTCAGACAGCAGCACTGCGGTGTCTGAGTGTGAGCTGCAGAAAGAAAGTCACCATCCCTCCCACCCCTGCAGCTGACAGAAGTTGATTTTTAACTTCATTTTTTTCAATCCCTGTCAGCTGAGGAGTGGGAGGGGCGTGGCCTAGGCAGATCTGGGCATGGCTTAGCGGGAACTAGAAGTTGATTTTTAACTTTATTTTTTCAATCACTGATGAGTGGGAGGGGCGTGGCCTAATGAGATAGGGGCGTGTCCCTTTGAACAGCTCACTCTAAGACAGCAGCACTCTTGGCCCCTCTGTGCATCTTACTGGCTCATTTGCATACCAAATAAACTGGATTTTCAAATAAAAACATCTATTGCTGAAACAAAGGCACATCTTGAAATAAGGTACAAAGTGTTAATAGGCTAAGGCTTTACTTCAATAGCATGTGACCATGCTTCTATTGGCTAATGCATTTTTTTGGGAATATCTCAGGAACGGTACGTCCTAGAGAGCTGGTCTAAAACCTTCCCAGACACCTAATGTACCTGTGTGCCAAATTTTGTGACTGTAAATGCGACGGTGCGGATTCCGTTAGCGGGTATACATACACACACACATACATTCAGCTTTATATATTAGATATATACATACAATTATTTCCTTACAGTATGTGAACAAAAAGCAATAACAGATTCATTTTTGAATAATTCATTAAACCAAAAATTCCCAGATGCGCCAAATGCGTGACCTATCTTAAGGATAGGCCATCCATATCCGATTGGTGGGGGTTTGATTTCAGGGACCTCCGCCGATCATCCATTTAAAGAGGCTGTGATGCTCCATGAGCACTGCAGCCTTTTCCTAGGCCATGTGACGTCATGTTCATCGGTCACATGGCCTAGGCAACTGAATGGGGCTGAGTTGCAATACTAAGCACAGCCACTATACAACGGATGGTGCTGTGCTTGGCAAGCTGCAAAGAGGCTGCGGACTCTTCAAATAACTGATCAACACAGGTGCCTGAGTATACGCCATCTACATTAAACCCCCACTCAACCCCTTTCATCATTTTTTAATCAACAGCTTCTTAATTCTTGCACTAAACGTAACATTCACCTAGTTAGACATGACAATAATGTATTCATAATTTCCCCCTTTATTATTAACATAAGTCATGTTTTACATTTTCATGGGCTTTTTTTTATCTTTCGGAAGAATTTTATGAATTTCTGTGACTCAACAAGCCGGTTTGCATATAAATATGCACATTATCAACATTTTCACATTAATGATTCATTTTGTATCGACAGCTCAGGCTCATTTTAATACTTGCTGATTAGTCACTGACTTTATTAAGTATATATAGCTTTGGAAAGTAAAGTGAACTATAGAAAAAAAAAGTCACAGTATTCTGATTTATATAAGAAAAATTGTCATTCAGTGATATAGGGTAATACTGTAAAATGGTTTTTATTGAGTTACGGGGGGCGTGATAGGTGTAAGGTTATCAGCTATACTGGATTATTGGTTAGTCTTAGGAAACGACTGTATTTTTCACCCTATAAGACGCACCAGGCCCATAAGGTTTTAGAGGACAATAAGAAAAAAATAAAAAATTCTTTAGATCTCAGATCAGACCAGCAATCAGACCCCCAATGTTAATAAGATCCTCAATCAGACCTCAGATCAGACCCCCAATGTTAATAAGACCCCAAAAAGACCTCAGATCAGACCCACAATCAGACCTCAGATCAGACCCCCAATGTTAATAAGACCCCAATAAGACCTCAAATCAGACCCACAATCAGACCTCAGCTCAGACCCCAATGTGAATTATTCCCATTCAGACCTCAGATGAGACCCCCATACCTCATATCAGCTCCCATAACTCATTTCAGCCCCCCATGCCTCATATCATCCCCCAGTCTCATATCAGCCCCTAGCCATAAATCAATATGCCCCCAGCCTCATTGCAGCAGCCCCCAGCCTTAGATCACAAAATAAAACATCTACTTACCTCTCCTGCTCCAGACCCGCTGCTTCTCATCTCCAACGCTCTTCTTCTTCCTGCTGTCGGCTCTGCTGTAACGCGATGCGCACAGCGTGAGGTCACAGAGTGCCCTCACGATGTGCGCAGCCAACAGCAGAGGACCAAGAAACAGTGAGTACAGAGCCCAGGGAGGGCAGCATTCACCGCTTCCAGTCATGTTTCCACTGTCATGTTTTAATCAAAAAAATCTATTTTACCATATGTTACTGCTGCTGCTGCATTATGCATAAAGCAGTCTTTAGTTTCTTCACTTACCACTGTTTTCCTTGAGTGTTTCTTTTAGTTACGGCTATTTTGAACCCTACAATATGAGGATCTTTTCAAGATGGCTCTTCTCCATAAATGGCTGCATTCTTGTTATCCTTTGATTTCTCTTATATGGGGCCTCAAATCCTCTGCTCAGTATCCACATCTCCTGGTGCCACTACACTAGAATGTCTAATCTCCCTTTTAGTAAACGCTTAAGTGAGTTGTCATCTTTTTTTTTTTACACAGACACTCCAATGATAACTGTTGCTGGGACCCCTTTGGAATCACTTGTAATCTGTAGGTAGAAAGGGTTCAATTCCCTGCAGTGCCCCTAAAGGAGAAATTTTACACATTGGCGATTCTTGTAATGCATGCATGTGCTGAGCCCTTCCTGATTCCTAAGGGTATATTTCCATCTGGTAGATACTCTGGATTTTCCTCTGTATGCATTGGCACATTGGCATGTACTGCATGCGGAAAATCTGCAGTGTATTATTGTATTATTGTATTATTGAGATCTGAGATTCTCAAGCCAAAATTAACTTGGTCTGGATATGAAATCTGCAGCATATCAATTTCTGTAAATTTTTTACATTGCAGATATTATCCTTTGCAATGCATGGTATTCTGCTGCCAATGTACATGAGAGAAGTCTCTGATAAGTGTTAGTGGCAATCTCTTGTACAAGCAATAGAAGATATTGAACTTGCTATAATCATTGTTGTTATGTTATTCTATGTAGAATTCCAGTGAGGAGATACAATGGATATGCCTTTAGATATTTTATTAAATATACCTTGAAAAATTGTGAAAGAAGTTAAAGGAAAATGCTCTCTCCAGCTCTGTGATGCATGTGTAACAAACCGGAAAGGACTCAAGGACACAGGATACAAGCTCAAAGAGGAGCATAGTGAATGACATGGTGAATTACAACCATAGATAACTTAATAAACCAAATATAACAATGGTCAATAGATGCCAGAAAAGTACACTAAATATAGTGGATAATAAATATAACAAAATACAATAATGAATTGTAGTTAAAAGCCATAGCTGGGACAGCACACTCCCCATCTGAAATCCTTGGATCTTACTATATAAACTGACATTAAAGAGTAATGTGTACCTGATATTCAACTGTTCTTGGTATATTCAAACGGATAACATCTTCATATGGAGAAGTCGCACTAGTCTAGTTGTAATCCATTACTCAAAATTCGGAGGGGTACATAGACAAGGAATCAACACCTAAGTTGACTAAAAGTTCCTTGAAGGTTCCTTCTGACTGGACAGATATAGGCCTGATGAAAGATTTGGAGTCACCAATGGTAACTCCTACTTTACAAACTTTGCCATATTTGCTAGGAAATACTGTATATCTCAGATAAGTCCCATGGGCCATGCCTTTCTTTCCACTTTCTGTTCCTTCATGAGAATGAGATCTCATACACATAACTTGAATTACATGACAAAACCAAATCTAACACAAGCCATATTTGCTGTAGATGTAGAAAGTATCCTGCAGAAAATCCTTCCAGTGTGGCCCATACCCTATAACGCAGCTGGCAAAATGGGGTATGATACTTTGTCTATGGGAAACACGTTGAAAAAATATCCTTGTCCAATCAATCAATGTGGAATTTTTTTCATGAAAACTATATATGACAAACCCAGACGCCAACTGACTGTATATCACCTATCAGAACGGTGACTGTACAATGATTGTAAAGGTTTTTGTCTCCATAACAATACAAGCTGCATGTATTATCCGTCCGAGAACTATTTCATAAAGCTATCATCGGTAATTAGTTTTAGTGCCGCGGTTTTCATTACACCAATATTCACTTATTAATTTGTAAATAACACAAGGGTTTCCCTAGCAATGAATCCACTGGCTGGTCTCTCCTGTGGATACCATCCTATTTATTAACGTTGGCACAGCATTAGACTAAGTGGGTAAATTTGCAAACAAATTTTTATTACCACTATTATGATGCACTTCAATGAACTTCATACAGACATGGACAATTAACATCCTCATTCAATTAGAGAGTAGACTGGCGTAAACATAAAGTACAAATAGCCAGCATGCTGGAAGCTAGAAATCATGAAGAACACTAAACCTGAATTAGTGGTTCAATAGCTTGCAGAAGGTTTAACTAAATACTTGGTGACCATGTACTACTTGCTGCAGCCTGATGCACAGTATCCACATTGATATGGCAAAAGTCACAGTGCGCTTGGTGACTTTTGGCAGGATCATTTGAAACTTCTTCGGGAGATCTATGACTTGGGTTTTTAGCCAAGCAGCAGAAACCTGAAATCACCATTCTCAATGTCAGGGTTGTGAGTGGTCTGGCAGATGTATTCATTTATTTTTTACTACTTTATATGACTTGCAAGCATATTCCACAGCACTGTACCCAGACTGTCCCATTGGGATAATCTTAATTCCAAATTAACCAATCAGTTTATTTTTGGTACGGGGGAGGAAACTGGAGAACCTCGGAGAAACCCACATAAGCACAGAGAGAACATTCAAACTCCATGCAGATGTTGTTCTTCGTGAAATTTGAACCCAAAATCCAGCACTGCAAGACTGCAGTTCTGATCACGGAGCCACCATGCAGGAAGCTTGTATTTTACCTGCAACATTTTTGGGAGGATGAACAGGGTTTGGGGGCAGGTTTCATCTGGCCAGTTGTTTCAGATAACATTGTGGAGAATAGGTTTTGGAATCCTCAACAAGTATAAATGAATGTGAGGTTCAGGTGTCCACATAAATTTGACATATAAATTCTCAATTCAACGGCAGGCAAAGTATTCCATAATTACATTTTTAGAAAAGGGTTTTCCAGGGTGAAACTTTTGTTAAAGAAAGGGCCAGAAAATGTTAAAAATAGCAAAGAAGGATTGTTCACTACCGCTGCTTCATGTCCTGCATCAACATACAAGTATTTACAAGAAAGGCCTGCTCAGTCCATCACTGATACAAAGGCTAGTGATTTGCTGAATGTGACTTTCTTAGCGTTTTTCAGCCAGGACACGAAGTGGAGAGCAGTGTGGACCATAGCAGCGAAGGGTGTCAGGGTTGTATTTAGGGTTTATGCTGCCCTAGACACGATTATTAGCGTACGCCCCCTATTAGTTTGGCTGTACAGTAGCTGTCTAATGACTTGAGTGTATCCAGTAGCTACATTAAATTATTTTGATCTTGTGGTAAAAAACACAGTTGAAATCACTCTTGGTTTTACTGCACTTGCTGTGGTTTTGTGGTGTGGAAACACATTTTTGTTACATTTTCAACTTGGAAAAATGTATGGCAAATAACCACATTACAAAACAGCAGCAAACTCCGTAAAACGGAGTGCGGTTTTAAGCGCTTTTTTAAATGCAATTATAACTGTGTGGTTAAAATTATCTCACCTAAATATACCCTTATGCAGCTGACAGTAAAATATAAACCTAACACACATGTTCAAAGGCATCTCCACCAATGAATGGTGCATGCTATGATTGGAAAAAACATAGCATGAACCATCTAGCTATAATTTTGCCTCAAGGTTAATTGACTCACGTGAGTGGGTCTGCAAGAGCTTAACTATTTTCATGTCAGTGTGTAGATTATAGAATGGTCTGCTGTGTGACAGCAAGAGAAATCCTCTCTGCTAGTTGCCAGTGTGCATATGGGTCATATACTGGCTTCACCTTTCTCCTCATCTGGCTGCTCTGATGTCTCCTTATCACTTATTTTTGTTTATTGTAGCTACAAGTTAGGGGATTTAACCTGTACATTGCCTTCCTGAAGAGATTACTGATACATTAGCTGTAGGCTCTAGGAACGTGTCCTCATGTGCCTTTTTATAAGTACGGGCCCTGACAGGAGTGCTGTGGAGGGAATAATCATTCTTTGGTATTTTCAACTTCGTCTGGCCCATTGGTTGATAAAAGGTTCATCCGGGAAAACTCCTTCAAGACAGTGCTAATCTTAAGCTGAGGTTTGGTGAATGCTTTGACGAATCCACTGACAATACCTTTGATCAGGCTTTCTTGCCTAATTTAATAGTCTTTTGAGGGACCCTCAGCATGGTTCTAAAGCAAACAAGGATCCTTCAAAACTTTAGCTATGTTACACTGCTTGGACTGCAGATCGTCCCTGTAAATATGAGCTCATGAATAGTGTTGAGCGTGAATATTCGAATAGCGAAATTTTTTTGCGAATATCGGCACTTTGTAAATTAGCGAATATTTCAAATATAGCACTATAAATTCGCTATTTCGAATATTTGTGTTTTTTTTTATTGTTATATTTTTTTCTTTCCCACTTCCCAAAAGTAGTTCTTACTTGTCCTGAGGATTCCTGGCTTCCTGGCTGCTCCAGTCAGTGCCCGTTGCCGCTTCTGCCGACTTCCATGCTCATGGAGCGTCCCCATCACCATGGGAATGCCTCCATACTAGAATGTACTGTCTGATGCGAGAATTAAGTTAAAATCGGAATGCGATTTAATATAACTTGAAGTAATCGCATTGCGATTTCAACTTAGACCTGGTTTACTATGGTTGGCTTGGTAGAATTAGCGAAGATGACGAATATGACGAATGTATTCGTCATATTCCTCAAAACGAATATAACGAAGTATTCTCCATCTTCGTTTTAGCTCCATATTCGTCAACTTCGCTAATTCTAGCAATCAAATAGGAAGGTTGACTATAGAGACAGCTGTGTTTAATTCGCTATGCGATTATATTACTTAGCTTTTTTTAAATAAATAGAATAATTATAATAATTATCAAGTATTAGAATTATTTAATTTATTTTAAAAAAAAGCAAAGTAATATAATCGCATAGCGAATTAAACACAGCTGTCTCTAGAGTCAACTTTCCTATTTGATTGCTAGAATTAGCGAAGTTGCCGAATATGGAGCTAAAACGAAGATGGAGAATACTTCGTTATCTTCGTTTTCAGGAATATGACGAATACATTCGTCATATTCGTCATCTTCGCTAATTCTAGATATCAAACCAATAGGAAAGTTACCTTAAGTTAAAATCGCAATACGCGATTATTTAAATCGCATATTAATCGCAATAGCTAGAATAATGATGAATATTCGATTTCGAGGAATATGAGACGAATATTCAAGCGAATATTCGCGAATTTCGTCTAAATAGAATATGGCCACCTCCCGCTCATTACTAGTCATGAAGAGTAATGGTCTCAAATAAAGTTGCTTCAGTGAGTTAGGAGCCTGCATAGGGTTTCTCCTCTCCCAACATCATGTCATGATAGGCTTCTAAAATGAGGTTTCTAAGATGTCAATCCAGTACTGCCTACGTCAGGAGTCAGCAGCCTCCGGCACTCCAGCTGTTGTGAAAGTACAACTTCCAGTATGCTCCATTCACTTAGGGTACTTTCACACTTGCGTTAAAGTTTTCCGGTATTCAGTTCCGTCCTAGGGGCTCAATACCGGAAAAGAACTGATCAGTTTTATCCTAATGCATTCTGAATGGAGAGCAATCCGTCTTTAGTTCAGTCACTCTCACTCTATTTGGCCGGAGAAAATTCTGCAGCATGCTGCGGTATTTTCTCTGTCCAAAATTCTGGAACACTTATTTTCCATTGAAATGCATTAATGCCGGATCCGGAACCAAATGTTCAGGCAAAACGGATCTGGTTTTCCATTCTGCCCATGTGCAGACCTTTAAAAATGCAAAAAAAAAAAATACCAGATCCGTTTTTCCAGATGACACCGGAGAGACGGATCCGGTGTTTCAATGCATCCGGATCCGTCTACAAATGCTATCCATTTGCACACGGATTTCCGGATCCAGAAATCTTCACAACGCATGTGTGAAAGTAAACTTATATGGGAGTTTTGAAAACAGCCAAGCAAATGTGCTCTCTGGGCGTTTCACAACAGCTGGAGTGCTGGGGGTTGCTGCCTCCTATACATGGTAAATTCACCACTCAAGAGTCTAAGTAGGTAATTTGTCTTATGTTTAGGGATGAGCGAACTTGGGTTTTCAAGTTCGGCGTACAAGGCTCGGGTTATCTAAGAATTCCGTTATGGATTCCACTACCATGGATGATAACTTATGGTCCGTGGTAGCAGAATCCATAACAAAAGTCTTAGATAACCCGAACCTTGTACGCCGAACTTAAAAACGCAAGTTTGCTCATCTCTACTTATGTTCTATACATTATGTTGCATTTGCCGTCTTCTGCAGTGACAGATGCACAGTTCTAAGATGTATTGCACTTCTATGTATATAACCTATTTTACTTTTACTATTTCTTGTATGTAAATGTATAAAACATGCAGACTTGCCGATTATGTACCATTTTCTTCTGCGTTGAGGGTCCTATGTAGAGTTGTACTAAAACATATGCGTGTAATAGTGAGTTGTTCTATATAAAGCATTATATTTGAGGATCTGGGCAGAAGCTTTAAAAGTGTGACCTGTGTAGATGAGGCTGGGATATAATGTTGTTTGCTTTTCTTGTTAGGATTTGAAGACTGTGCTGTCTCTCCCTCAGTACCCAGGGGAGTTCCTGCACCCTGTGGTTTATGCATGCACCGCTGTTATGTTGTTGTGCCTGTTCGCATCTATCATAACCTACATTGTGCATCACAGGTAGGACGCCTCTTTTTATACATTACTTTCACATGTGTAATCATGCTATTATCCTGAATTGCCTGTTAAATTGCAGAATTTAAATGTGCCGGGATAGCATTCAATGTCTGCGCTGTGAAGAGAGGATGCTGCACAGGAAAGCCACCCTTGGGGTTTTGTATGATGGCTGCTGACAATTTAAAAGCATCCTAAATATTTTAACAGTAAACAGTATTGGGCCCTATTCCCGCAGTTGTTCTGTGCCAAATAATAGTGGAGGAGGATAGAAATAATTATCTCGAAAAATAAAACCCTCCACAGAACTCAGATCTGAATGCCGTCAAATTATTTTACAGCAGCAACATACGTTTTATTATGTACTAGGGTTCAGGGGTGTACAAATAACTATGAGGCTTTAGCAGCAGGTTCAGAATATGAAAAGCTTTAAAGGGAGTCTGTCACCTACCTGACCGGTTTCAAACAGGTGACATTGTTCAGTGGGGCACAAAGACATGACACAGATGTTACCCGTGGTTAGTTCTTCTGATGCTTCAAATCGCCCAAAAAGTCGTTTTTATCATATGCTAATGAGCGGTCGCAAGTGTCCAGGGGCGGAGAGTTTTCTGAAAGTGCCCAAGTTCCTCCGCCTCACTCGCGCCTAACTCCGCCCCTCAGTAAGCTCAAGCCAGTGTCCTGTGGCTCTGTGACATCATATTTCCCTATAGGCTGTTCGCGCATCACTGCCGGGACCGGGCATGCGCACTGTTCTGCCCACTGTGGGCAGAGGGACAGGGATATGGAGTGCGCATGCACCAGTTACTGGCGTGAAATTGGCGCATGCGCACTGCTTATCTCTGTGCCTCTGACCACAGTGGGCAGAACAGTGCGCATGCCCGGGCCCGGCAGTGATGCGCGAACAGCCTATAGGGAAATATGATGTCACAGAGCCACAGGGCTGGCTTGAGCTTACTGAGGGGCGGACTTAGGCGCGAGTGAGGCGGAGGAACTTGGGCACTTTCAGAAAACTCTCTGCCCCTGCACTATATTAGCATATGATAAAAAAGTACTTCACTTTTTGGGCGATTTGAAGCATCAGAAGAACTAACCACGGGTAACATCTGTGTCATGTCTTTGTGCCCCACTGAACAATGCCACTTGTTTGAAACCGGTCAGGTAGGTGACAGACTCCCTTTAATTATTTGGTCTCTATAACACACAAAGATAATGCCCATTGTGATGTCATAGTACAAAGGATAACAAACACTGTGATTTAATCATGCAGAGAATACACAATGATGTTACAGCACAAGTATAATAAACATAGGGATGTCACAGTACAGGGATAATAAACACAATGATGTCACAGTACAGGAATAATAAACACAGTGATGTCACAGTACAGGGATAATAAACACAGCGATGTCACAGTAGAGGAATAATAAACAGTGATGTCACAGTACAGGATAATACACACAGTGATGTCACAGTACAGGAATAATAAACACAGTGATGTCACAGTACAGGAATAACAAACACAGTGATGTCACAGTACAGGGATAATACACACAGTGATGTCACAGTACAGGGATAATACACATAGTGATGTCACAGTACAGGGTAATATACACAGTGATTCACAGTACAAGAATAATAAACCCAGTGATGTCACAGTACAGGATAATATACACAGTGATTCACAGTACAGAAATAATAAACACAGTGATTCACAGTACAGGATAATATACACAGTGATTCACAGTACAGGGATAATAAACACTGTGATGTCACAGTACAGGGATAATAAACACAGTGATGTCACAGTACAGGATAATAAACACAGTGATGTCACAGTACAGAAATAATAAACACAGTGATGTCACAGTACATGGATAATAAAAGAAAAGGGGATCACTATCTAGTGTGATACCCCAGGGGATCACAAGATGAATCACCGGTAAGTACACAGAATGGTGTTGTGCGACCAGGCACAACACTAGTGAGAAGCAGAAGGCTATTGTGCTCGCTTGCCTGACACATCCTAATGGACGCTGGAGAAAACACGTGGAAGAGACACCTCGAGAAGAGAAGGAAAAACAGCACACTGCACCGGAAACTCCAATTAAAATATAAAAAAAATTAAATAAATAAAAACATAAAATCCATCATCGGCTATGCGTTTCAGTCTGCCGCCTTCATCAGGCTGAGGGACTGACATGCAAAAAGATCAATAATTACAGTGGATGTCACTAGAAATGAATAAAACAATCAAGAGCACACACAGTAATAGTTACAATGTAGAATATTCCATTGGATGGATATGACAGTTTAAATACATGGAAATTACTGAGACCTACATAAAAAACTAAAAAATGAACTAGATAGTGTGCCTGGATATTATGGGCACAAGAACAAAGGAAGTGATGTAATACGGTCGCTAAGAAACCAGCAAACAACCAATTGATGTGGTGCTGTAACCTAGAAACCAAAACGTCAAAAAGCTAGGTGACCAAGGATAGCAGAGTAACCAATAGATGAAAGAAAATGAGAATGAAAGGAACAAGACGTTTTATTAATGGAAGTGAAGATAGTAGCAACAACGCAATACAAATCGCCCCACTGAAGTAGCATGAAGTGAAGCTGTAATCCAGTGGATATGAGAATTATTTATTTCCATTAAAATACACTGTATTTATTGAACTGTTTGCATGTTAGCGAAGTGAGGAAGTTAGTGGGCCACCACCGAAACGCATAGGTGATGCTGAATTAATAATTAATTGGAGTTCCGATGCAAGGCGCTTTTTTTCCCCTGCTGTTCTCAGGCTGTCTCTTCCACAAGTACATGGATAATAAACACAGTGATGTCACAGTACAGGGATAATACACACAGTGATGTCACAGTACAGGGATAATACACACAGTGATGTCACAGTACAGGGATAATAAACACAGTGATGTCACAGTACAGGGATAATAAACACAGTGATGTCACAGTACAGGGATAATAAACAGCGATGTCACAGTACAGGGATAATAAACACAGTGATGTCACAGTACATGGATAATAAACACAGTGATGTCACAGTACAGAGATAATAAACACAGTGATGTCACAGTACAGGGATAATAAACACAGTGATGTCACAGTACAGGGATAATACACACAGTGATGTCACAGTACAGGGATAATAAACACAGTGATGTCACAGTACAGGGATAATAAACAGCGATGTCACAGTACAGGGATAATAAACACAGTGATGTCACAGTACATGGATAATAAACACAGTGATGTCACAGTACAGAGATAATAAACACAGTGATGTCACAGTACAGGGATAATAAACAGCGATGTCACAGTACAGGGATAATAAACACAGTGATGTCACAGTACATGGATAATAAACACAGTGATGTCACAGTACAGGGATAATTAACACAGTGATGTCATAGTACATGAATAATAAACAGTGATGTCACAGTACAGAGATAATAAACACAGTGATGTCATAGTACATGGATAATAAACACAGTGATGTCTCAGTACAGGGATAATAAACACAGTGATGTCATAGTACATGGATAATAAACAGTGATGTCACAGCACAGGGATAATAAACACAGTGATGTCACAGTACAGGGATAATAAACACAGTGATGTCACAGTACATGGATAATAAACACAGTGATGTCACAGTACAGGGATAATAAACACAGGGATGTCATAGTACATGGATAATAAACAGTGATGTCACAGCACAAGGATAATAAACACAGTGATGTCACAGTACAGAGATAACAAACACGTCACAGTACATAATAAACACACCTACATGTGTGTGCTCCTGTCAAGTGGGCCCATAGAAAAGCCTCACCTAGGAAACACCTTTCCTGAGAATAAAAAGCTGCCTGAGAACAATGTAACTACTGTAAAGGAATATCCCTGAGGGTAAGAGAATGGAGATTCATAGAAGGTGTAGAACCATCAAAACCATGCAGGATTCCGACAGTAAGGCACCACACATTTATGGCAATAAAACTTTACTTCTATGTAAAGGATATATTGGTTTGGCACCCACCACACTTTGAGATGAACTGGCCATCTGGATCTGAGATCTGCACCTGCCACAAGCTCATGAGGAGCTGGGTGGAGGATGGAAGTGTTTGTGGCTCTGGCTGTAACAGTCAATTACAATGGCAACCCTCACAGTGAAAGTGGGCCGCACCCTTTCTTCCCTTGGGGCACACCCTAATGTATGGGCTCCTGCCTGATGGTAGTTGGGGAGCCCTTGATGTTACAGGTTTGGTGCGGGCGCAAGGCAGGAGGTGTAGGGTACATGGCATATGGTGCCGGAGAGGAGCTGTATGTAGTACCCCTAATAGTATCAAAACACAGTTCTAAATTATTCACAGTGCAACTCTCCCAAATAGCAATGTATGGATTTGAGTAAGGAAGGGAATTATAGTACTCCTTCCTCTCTATCTTCTTAGAGTCTCTCTCTCTCTAGAGAATATATGGATGGCAATATTACTCTTGAAAGGCTGGCTAAAATTTCCAATGGAGGGGTATAGGTTTAAGATACGACTGACCAGAGGGATGTCTCAACAATGTCCTTCTCACAGCAGTAGGGTCTATCAGCTTTGATCAGCAAATACCTTACTGTCTGACTCCCATGCTCGCCCATGCAGACTCTAGAACTTCTTGGCTCTTTACTTTATTACTGTTATGTATTGACAGTAGACATAGGGGGCAGTGTATCAAACCCTTCGATGTGAAGCCGCAGAGAGATGCAGGAGATCACTGCTCACTCTCCTCCATCTCCTCGCAGCTAGTTAGTTATTCAGAACGCTGGGATACAGAGCGAACATACACTGTCAGCGCGAGCCACTGACAGTGTATAGATGTCAGCCAGACAGGGCGGAATATATATATAGTCAGTATAGCAGTTTTAGAGATATATAAGAGGGAGGCAGTGAGTGCAGACGTGAGCTGGACTGTGCTGTGCTGACACTACTGATGGGTTCTCCATAGCAACTTCAGGGGCAGTTTTGAGATAAAAAAAAAAAAACACAAAAAAAAAAGTATATTAGAAAAATAACCAGAATCACTTGCCCTACACATTAAAAAGAAACATTAAATGACAGTTACAGTTTAAAATACATAAAGTGGAATTACTGAAGAGAATCCTTATGTTTTACAGTTAATACGCTAATTAAACGGCAGCAAAAATGTTCTGTTAGTAAATGGAAGACTTTAATGAACTTCTGTTCAGCTGCTCCTATCAAGAAAAAATATCAGCTCATATCCAAGTAAGGTTTTCCTTGGATATTAATGAAGTTAATTAATTCCAGTCACAGCGTAGAGATAAATCAGCCTCAAAAAGCAAATACACTGAGTATAAAGTGCATGAGGCACAGAATCCACAGATCCACTGGGTTGTCAAATCGTAAAAAAATCTATAAAAAATCTTATAATTATATCTGTTTTGTACACAGTTTGATTTTGTACACAGTTTTTCTTGGCAGTATTTATGCAGTGATACATGCTCTGCTCCTGTATGGCTACACCTGAGCATTAGGGTGAGAATATGTAAACATATGCATTCCCTCCCCAACCCCCGGATGTGGTAGGTAGGCTTTCCACCTACATCAAATGCGTTCGCAGCCATGCCACTGTATCAGCCCTAACCCAAGGCACCCAACCCTTGATTCTCTAATTTTGTAACTCCAGCGAGGCTGCTATGGAAGTGAGAGGATAGGAATGGTAGTGCAGATGGGAGTTGTAGTAGTCATGGTGGTTGTCCTCCCCAGCGTTTCCTGAGACCATGCAGTAAAAATGATAGAGTGAACAGGTAGCGTAATGTGGTACAGTGACGAGACTAGTTGTGGTGTAACAGATCCACAGTACTTTACTAAAGCCGGTCCACAGGTGATTCACACAAGCACTATTCACATGAAATGCAGTCTTTACAGTTGGCATAAGTAATTACGAAAGGTTTTATATAGAGGCTCAGACATCACATGAGCCATCAGCTGAAGGGACGGTGAAGTGATACTCTGCAAACAGACTGATTTTTAACCCCTGTACTCAAAAATGGCAGAACATGTTTAATAAAGGCCAACTGAAATTTTTTTTTGCCCAAAATGAGTAAAATGTAATCATACAAAAAATTCTCCCAAGGTGTTCATAGCCTTTGAGCCTTTAGCCACAACAAAACCACAACAAAAACCGAATGTGCTTCCCTTTTTTGGTGTGGATTTGATACAGTTTTAATGCAGATCTCTCCCTTCCATTAAGGCCTCATGCACACGACCGTTGTGTGCATCCGTGGCCGTTGTGCCGTTTTCCATTTTTTTTCGCGGACCCATTGACTTTCAATGGGTCCGTGGAAAAATCGGAAAATGCACAGTTTTGCAGCCGCATCCGTGATCCGTGTTTCCTGTCCATCAAAAAAATAAGACCTGTCCTATTTTTTTGACGGGCAACGGTTCACGGACCCATTCAAGTCAATGGGTCCGTGAAAAAACACGGATGCACACAAGATTGGCATCCGCGTCCGTGGTCCGTGGCCGTAGGCTACTTTCACACAGACGGATCCGCAGATCCGTCTGCATAAAAGCTTTTTCAGAGCTGAGTTTTCACTTCGTGAAAACTCAGATCCGACAGTATATTCTAACACAGAGGTGTTCCCATAGTGATGGGGACGCTTCTAGTTAGAATATACTTTGAACTGTGTACATGACTGCCCCCTGCTGCCTGGCAGCACCCGATCTCTTACAGGGGGCTGTGATCCGCACAATTAACCCCTCAGGTGCTGCACCTGAGGGGTTAATTGTGCGTATCATAGCCCCTGTAAGAGATCATGTGCTGCCAGGCAGGAGGGGCACACCCCCCTCCCTCCCCAGTTTTAAATTCATTGGTGGCCAGTGGGCCCCCCTCCCTCCCTTGTATTTAACACATTGGTGGCCAGTGCGGCCGGCCCCCCCTCCCTCCCCTGTAGTTAACACATTGGTGGCCAGTGCGGCCGCCCCCCCTCCCTCCCCTGTAGTTAACACATTGGTGGCCAGTGCGGCCGGCCCCCCTCCCTCCCCTGTAGTACTGTAGATTCATTGGTGGCCAGTGGGCCCCCCCTCCCTCCCCCTCCTAATTAAAATCTCCCTCCCTATCATTTATGGCAGCGGAGAGTACCGATCAGAGTCCCAGTTTAATCGCTGGGGCTTCGATCGGTAACCATGGCAACCAGGACGCTACTGCTACCGGCCGGGCGCTCCTCCTACTGGTAGGTGACAGGTCTGTGCTATAAGCAATGCAACGCACAGACCTTTCACTTACCAGTAGGAGGAGCGCCCGGCCGGTCACAGATATCGCAGCTCGCAGGTAAGTATAATGCTTATAAAAATTGCTAAGTAACCATGGCAACCAGGACTGCAGTAGCGTCCTGGTTGCCATGGTTACCAATCGGAGCCCCAGCGATTAAACTGGGACTCCGATCGGTACTCTCCGCTGCCACCAATGATAGGGGGGAGATTTTAATTAGGAGGGGGAGGGAGGGGGGGGGGCCCACTGGCCACCACTGAATCTACAGTACTACAGGGGAGGGAGGGGGGGAGCGGCCGCACTGGCCACCAATGTGTTAACTACAGGGGAGGGAGGGGGGGTCGGCCGCACTGGCCACAAATGTGTTAACTACAGGGGAGGGAGGGGGGGCCGGCCGCACAGGCCACCAATGAGTTAAATACAGGGGGGGAGGGGGGGTCTGCCCCCTGCTGCCTGGCAGCACCTGCCAGGCAGCAGCGGGCAGTCATGTACACAGTTCTTTTAGTATATTCTAACCTGAAGCGTCCCCATCACCATGGGAACGCCTCTGTGTTAGAATATACTGTCAGATCTCAGTTTCACGATCTAACTCAAATCCGATGGTATATTCTAACATAGAGGCTTTCCCATGGTGATGGGGACGCTTCAAGTTAAAATATACCATCGGATTGGAGAAAACTCTGATCCGATGGTATAAAATGGACTCCTGACTTTACATTGAAAGTCAATGGGGGACGGATCCATTTGCAATTGCACCATATTGTGTCAACGTTAAACGGATCCGTCCCCATTGACTTGCATTGTAATTCAGGACGGATCCGTTTGGCTCCGCACGGCCAGGCGGACACCAAAACGACTTTTTTTTCATGTCTGTGGATCCTCCAAAAATCAAGGAAGACCCACGGACGAAAAAACGGTCATGGATTACGGACCTACGGACCCCGTCTTTGCGGACCTTAAAAAAAAACGGTTGTGTGCATGAGGCCTAAAGAGGATGAAATAAACAGAGAAAATTGAACAAACAATTGGCATGCTTCAGATCTCAACATCACAAGAAATAGGAAAGAGCTGAATGGACACGGTCATGTGACCGAATCCCAGAACAGGAGAAATAAAGGTAAACACATGGACCCCTCAGCTGTGTAGTCGGGGCCTGGCTGGGTGTACGGTGAAGGTGTGTTTGAGTCACCCACCATTAGCACAGAGGCAGCTTGTGCTATAAGGTCAGTCAATGTTATTGAAGGCTTCACAGGAGCAATGCTTGCAGTTTTTCTCTTATTCAGGGGTATGTGGCTTTACATTGCAGAGTCTGCCTAAGGGCTCAATGCACTTTAGTGGGTTGTCCCTGAGACCAACTGGTTGAATCGGCAGTCTCATGTGCATGGGGTGCTCCTGACCAGTGGCGTAGGGATCGCCATAGCAACCATAGCAGTGGCTATGGGGCCCTACGCCACTGGGGGCCCGTCCGTGCCGACTTCTGTTGATTTATTTTATTTTATTTTTTTATTTCCACACACACTACACACAGGCAGCCAGGCCCGATCCGCGGACCTCGGCCTGGCTGGGCCGAGGCTCGGCCTGGCTGGGGAGGAGTCAGGACTGGAGCAGGGCGCACGCAGGGCCGGGCCAACACAGTGGCTGCGGAGGCTCCAGCCAGGCCACTGAGAACTCAGAAGATCCGATAGTATATTCTAACCCCCAGTCGTTCCCATGGTGACAGGGATGCTTGCCTGGGGTTTAGAATATACCATCGGATCTGAGTTTTCACGAGCTCAGTGAGATCGTAAAAACTCAAATCCGATGTTATATTTTAACCCCCAGGCGTTCCCATGGTGACAGGGACGCTTGCCTGGGGGTTAGAATATACAGGGCCACGCCGCTCACAGCAGTATATTTATAAACTAATCAGTAACTACTTTAACTTTAATAATTGCTCATTGCTGAGCTCTTTACTTGGATTTTTTGGATATCTTACTCTGTAGGCTCCTCCGGTAACAGCAGGCAGTGCGGGGGGCGGCGCTCACTCACTGACGTCACGCGCCTGCTCCTCCCACTAGGCGGCGCAGGCGCGTGACGTCAGTGAGTGAGCACCGCCCCCCGCACTGCCTGCTATTACCGGAGGAGCCTACAGAGTAAGGTATCCAAAAAATCCAAGTAAAGAGCTCAGCAATGAGCAATGATTAAAGTTAAAGTAGTTACTGATTAGTTTATAAATATACTGCTGTGAGAGTCGGGGAGGGGGATCTGTGGATGTTACTGTTTAGGGGAGGGATCTGTGGATGGCACTGTTATGAGGGGGGGATCTGTGGATGGCACTGTTATGAGGGGGGGATCTGTGGATTGCACTGTTTAGGGGAGGGGGATCTGTGGATGGCACTGTTTAGGGGGGAGATCTGTGGATGGCACTGTTTAGGGGGGATCTGTGGATGGCACTGTTTAGGGGGGCTCTGTGGATGGCACTGTTTAGGGGGGATCTGTGGATGGCACTGTTTTGGGGGGGATCTGTGGATGGCACTGTTATGAGGGGGGGGATCTGTGGATTACACTGTTTAGGGGAGGGGGACTCTGTGGATGGCACTGTTTAGGGGGGGGCTCTGTGGATTGCACTGTTTAGGGGGGATCTGTGGATGGCACTGTTTAGGGGGGATCTGTGGATGGCACTGTTTTGGGGGGATCTGTGGATGGCACTGTTTAGGGGGGATCTGTGGATGGCACTGTTTAGGGGGATCTGTGGATGGCACTGTTTAGGGGGGGATCTGTGGATGGCACTGTTTAGGGGGGATCTGTGGATGGCACTGTTTAGGGGGTATCTGTGGATGGTACTGTTTAGGGGGGATCTGTGGATGGCACTGTTTAGGGAGGGGGATCTGTTGATTGCACTGTTTAGGGGAGGGGGGATCTGTGGATGGCACTGTTTAGGGGGGAGATCTGTGGATGGCACTGTTTAGGGGGAGATCTGTGGATGGCACTGTTTAGGGGGGATCTGTGGATGGGACTGTTTTGGGGGCATCTGTGGATGGCACTGTTTTGGGGGGATCTGTGGATGGCACTGTTTAGGGGGGATCTGTGGATGGCACTGTTTAGGGGGATCTGTGGATGGCTCTGTTTAGGGGGGATCTGTGGATGGCACTGTTTAGGGGGGAGATCTGTGGATGGCACTGTTTAGGGGAGGGGGGATCTGTGGATGGCACTGTTTAGGGGGGATCTGTGGATGGCACTGTTTAGGGGGGATCTGTGGATGGCACTGTTTAGGGGGGGATCTGTGGATGGCACTGTTTAGGGGAGGGGGGATCTGTGGATGGCACGGGGGGGGGGCATACATTTTTTTGCTATGGGGCCCATGCATTTCTAGCTACGCCCCTGCTCCTGACTGTCCCCTAACAGATGACTTGGGGGGAGGGATCGGGTACCAGCGTTGTCTCACAGCAGTTTTCTCCTTTCTCCTTTCTTTGCCGAACCCAACTTGTATGTGTATGAGGGGAATAATGCGGGAGAGATAGCTGTAGCCAAACGATCACCTTAAGACATGCTTGTAGGCCAGGCTCACGCAGCTATCTCCTCACCCTGCCTCAGTCAATGTGCGGCTGGTGTTGCCACAGGGACTTCTGTGGTATCCGGCCAGACAGACCGCGCCTGGAGCACATGCTGTCGGCATTCTCACCGTGTACTCCAGTCCAGACCGAGCTGTGTGCTCAGCTATATTCGTCAGTCCCACTGAAATGAATGGGAAGTGCCCCATGCACAAGCACGGCCACCGCTCCGTTTACTTCTATGGGTCTGATGGAAATAGTCAAGCTAGCGCTCTTATAGGAATGAGTGGGGGACAGCCGCTCATGCGCTTCCCCCCTCCCCCCCGGGACTTTGCGGGCTCTATTCTAAGTATAGGTGTGGGTCCCAGAGGTGTGACCGACACCTGTCTGACATTGGGAGCATATCCTAGCGATATGCCCCAAATACCTAAAGGGGGACAACCCCTTTAATTATTAAATTCATCAGAAATCTAACTGGGGGGTGTCTCTTACTGGGGCCCTATGGTATCTGCGTACGCCCTGCCTTATACAGTGATTGTTCCAGTATATAGCGGACGGCTTGGTATAGAAATGATGTGATTTTTATCATGAGATTCATTGTTGCTTAGCAACCTCTGGGTTTTAATGCCACAGCCTCAATATCTGTAGCTGCTGATCATTCACTCGTCATTATTTTTCAGCCACTCTTAATTTTTCCTTGAAGTCATTTATAGCTGCTGATTAAATGAGTAGATAAATATGTGAACCCTAATCCAGCATCAGAGCCTACTTCTGTATGCCATTCATGTCCCCAGCAGTACAAAGCCTTTTCTCTGGTGCACGGAGAAACTCGACGTAGAGGAAAAGCTGATGTAAGATGCAAAGAACAGGCGGCTCCTGCATGGAAGGTGTCCATGGGTCCTGGTCCCAAGACTTCAAGACTTCAAGAGAGAGGGTTAACAAGTGCAGCAATCATTTACGGGTAGCCTGTGCCCTCTGCACTTTGATTGACAGGGCCAGATGTGATGATGTTTTAACTGTCTGGTCCTGTCAATCAAAGTGGAGAGGGCGTGGCAGCTGCAGAGAGGGCAGAGCCCCCTAGGAGTAATGGCAACGCCTCCGTTGCTCCCAGAGGCTCATTTGCATATATTAAAGCATAATTTTTCTCAGCAATGCGGACACATATGAACATGGGACCAACACAGATGCCTAAAGATCCCAAGCGCTCACATAACAGGTCAGCCAGTGTCATAAGTACAAATCTGCTGACAGATGCCCTTTAATGCATCATGCATGTATTGTGCCCCATCATTTTTTTATGATTTCTTTTTGTACACAATATTTGATTATTTTCTGTTAAATGGAAAATATGGCATTCTCCGACATATTTTTTCAGAATATATTGATATTTGGTGAAGTCGTTATATCAGTTGCATTAACTCACCACATATCTACATAATGCTGAATGTGATCATAAAAGTATGTAAGACTCCGCGATATTACAGAACACTCAGTATTATTGCCACATAAACGACATGATCCTACGACACCACCCTGCAGTAAAATACTGCTGTTATAGCACCTGATAATTAGTCCAGTTTTAGGATTTTTGTTTGCTTCACTACATCGTTGCCTACTATTTAGCATAGACAGAAAAGGCGATCTCCTAGACTCAATTCATTCTGGACTCTCAGTTACATACCATATACACTCACCTAAAGAATTATTAGGAACACCTGTTCTATTTCTCATTAATGCAATTATCTAGTCAACCAATCACATGGCAGTTGCTTCAATGCATTTAGGGGGGTGGTCCTGGTCAAGACAATCTCCTGAACTCCAAACTGAATGTCAGAATGGGAAAGAAAGGTGATTTAAGCAATTTTGAGCGTGGCATGGTTGTTGATGCCAGACGGGCCGGTCTGAGTATTTCACAATCTGCTCAGTTACTGGGATTTTCACGCACAACCATTTCTAGGGTTTACAAAGAATGGTGTGGAAAGGGAAAAACATCCAGTATGCGGCAGTCCTGTGGGCGAAAATGCCTTGTGGATGCTAGAGATCAGAGGAGAATGGGCCGACTGATTCAACCTGATAGAAGAGCAACGTTGACTGAAATAACCACTTGTTACAACCGAGGTATGCAGCAAAGCATTTGTGAAGCCACAACACGCACAACCTTGAGGCGGATGGGCTACAACAGCAGAAGACCCCACCGGGTACCACTCATCTCCACTACAAATAGGAAAAAGAGGCTACAATTTGCACGAGCTCACCAAAATTGGACTGTTGAAGACTGGAAAAATGTTGCCTGGTCTGATGAGTCTCAATTTCTGTTGAGACATTCAAATGGTAGAGTCCGAATTTGGCGTAAACAGAATGAGAACATGTATCCATCCTCTGATGGCTACTTCCAGCAGGATAATGCACCGTGTCACAAAGCTCGAATCATTTCAAATTGGTTTCTTGAACATGACAATGAGTTCGCTGTACTAAAATGGCCCCCACAGTCACCAGATCTCAACCCAATAGAGCATCTTTGGGATGTGGTGGAACGGGAGCTTCGTGCCCTGGATGTGCATCCCTCAAATCTCCATCAACTGCAAGATGCTATCCTATCAATATGGGCCAACATTTCTAAAGAATGCTATCAGCACCTTGTTGAATCAATGCCACGTAGAATTAAGGCAGTTCCGAAGGCAAAAGGGGGTCCAACACCGTATTAGTGTGGTGTTCCTAATAGTTCTTTAGGTGAGTGTATAACAGATAGGCCTATTCATTAAAAAAATGTCCATGAATAGCTTCAGTTACATTCCATGCACTTTTTCAAAGCAGAGAATGTTGGAGGTTTAGGGTAATTTCACACTAGCGTTATTCTTTTCCGGCACTGAGTTCCATCCTAGGGGCTCTATACCGGAAAAGAACTTATCAGTTTTATCCCCATTCATTCTGAATAGATAGCAATCCGTTCAGGATGCATCAGGATGTCTTCAGTTCAGTCTTTTGGACTTTTCAGGACGGAGATAATACCGCAGCATGCTGCGCTTTTATATCCGTCCCAAATTCCAGAACACTTGACGGAATGCAGGATCCGGCATTTTTTCCGATTGAAATGCATTAATGCCGAGTGTTCCGGCAAAACGGATCCGGCATTGCGGTCTGCACATGCTCAGACCGCAAAAAGTGTGAAAAAAATAAATGCCGGATCAGTTTTTCCACATGACACCGGAGAGACGGATCCGGCATTTCAATACATTTGTCATGCGGATCAGGATCCTGATCCGTTTGACAAATGCCATCAGTTTGCATGCGTTTTGACGAATCTGGCAGGCAGTTCCAGAGACGGAACTGCCTGCCGGAATCCTCTGCCGCAAGTGTGAAAGTACCCTTAGGCATCTTTCACACATCAGTGAACCATGGACGTGTGGTGTCCATCTTCTCCATAGACAGCACACGTACCCATCTATGTTAATTCACACATCAGTGATTTTTCACTGACTGAGCACTACTTTGGTCTGTGATGTGGGCCAAATGCACCCATTGAAGTCTATGAGTCTGTGAAAACCGCTGACACAACAGTGTCAGTGTTTCAGTGATTTTCATGGACTATTGGTAGGAGATGCTCTGAAAACTAATATTTAGCCTAGAAGTGTATGTGAAATATGGATGCCACATGGAGGGCAAAAATGGCCACATGGACCAAACACAGATCCCTCAAAGAACCATTTTGTCCAAAATATCATCACAGACACAGATGTGTGAAAGAGGCCTTTGTAGGGTTGAGTCGGAAGTTGCTTTTAGCAGACATCTCAAGTCAGGAGGACTGCAGATGTCCATGGAAACATTGACTATCCATTGACTGGGTCTCATTCAGGATGCCACCATCAGGATGCTATAGGTGATACTGCTGCCAGGGGCTCAGTCCAAAAAGAAGTCCATTCTTACCTGTCTTGCACTTACCTGCTGCCCCATAGTCATTCCAAGGGAATGGCACTATTTCCTTTATATCAAAGAGACCATGGGACCAATTGATTTCATTCCACTAAGACTATACAAACCCCAATCAGTCTTGTGTTCCCCCTTCTTTCAAAGCTCTTGGATGCTCATTTAAAATAGGAAATAGGGCTCCTACCTACCATGTGCCATTTAAAATAATGTTGTCATCTTATGTGACAGAAGGGCTGTAGATCCCGTTCAGGCATCAGAGCCTGAATGTGACTGCGACCTGTGCCCACCTTACTTCAAAAATAACACATGAAATATGTGGTTTGGGCACCAAAGATGACAAGATCCATGGGCCGTTATGTGTGTTAAGGAGAACAGTCTACATAGTACAAGACTACGTGGCGGTATCCAAGATGGAGATTGGGATTATGTAGAAGGGAGCCCATTGGGCACTAACCACTTGGCCGTAGTGGGATCAGACAGTTTTAGCAGAAGACCTGGTCTATAGGGAAAATGAGCATTTGCATAGCAGTTACCCCAATATTATAAAGATATAATAGAGATGGTCAACTTTCCTGTTAGGTTCCCTAATTTGAAATAAGGATTGAAAACTCCAGTAGGAATTGATTTAATCACCAAGTGGAACATTTCTATATAAGGCTACTTTCACACTAGCGTTTTTTGCGGATCCGTCATGGATCTGCAAAAACGCTTCAGTTACAATAATACAACCGCTTGCATCCATCATGAACGGATCCAGTTTTATTATGTCTTCTATAGCCAAGACGGATCCATCATGATCACTATTGAAAGTCAATGAGGGACGGATCCATTTTATTTTGTGTCAGAAAAAAAGGATCCGCCACTATTGACTTATATTGTGTGTCAGGACGGACCACATCGCGGACAGAAAAACACTGCTTGCAGCGTTATTCTGTCCGCGATGGTGACGCAGCCAAACGGAACGGAATGCATTCTGGCGCACTCCGTTCCGTTCAGTTCAGTTTTGTCCCCATTGACAATGAATGGGGACAAAACTGAAGCGTTTTCTTCCGCTATCACTGACAAATGTAAAGTTATGCACATGGGAAGGAATAATGCAAGTCACCCGTACATACTAAATGGTAAAACACTCGGTAACACTGACATGGAAAAGGATCTAGGAATTTTAATAAACAGCAAACTAAGCTGCAAAAACCAGTGTCAGGCAGCTGCTGCCAAGGCCAATAAGATAATGGGTTGCATCAAAAGGGGCATAGATGCCCGTGATGAGAACATAGTCCTACTACTTTACAAATCACTGGTCAGACCACACATGGAGTACTGTGTACAGTTCTGGGCTGTGAACAAGGCAGACATAGCAGAGCTGGAGAGGGTCCAGAGGAGGGCAACTAAAGTAATAACTGGAATGGGGCAACTACAGTACCCTGAAAGATTATCAAAATTAGGGTTATTCACGTTAGAAAAAAGACGACTGAGGGGAGATCTAATTACTATGTATAAATATATCAGGGGTCAGTACAGAGATCTCTCCCATCATCTATTTACCCCCAGGACTGTGACTGTGACGAGGGGACATCCTCTGCGTCTGGAGGAAAGAAGGTTTGTACACAAACATAGAAGAGGATTCTTTACGGTAAGAGCAGTGAGACTATGGAACTCTCTGCCTGAGGAGGTGGTGATGGTGAGTACAATAAAGGAATTCCTGGGCCTGGATGTATTTCTGGAGTGTAATAATATTACAGGATATAGCTACTAGAGAGGGGTCGTTGATCCAGGGAGTTAGTCTGATTGCCTGATTGGAGTCGGGAAGGAATTTTTTATTCCCCTAAATGTGAGGAAAATTGGCTTCTACCTCACAGGGTTTTTTTGCCTTCCTCTGGATCAACTTGTAGGATGACAGGCCGAACTGGATGGACAAATGTCTTTTTTCGGCCTTATGTACTATGTTACTATGTTACTATCAGATCTGCAATCAGAAAATAATAACAGATTAGAAAAAAAATGATCTGTCGCTATCTGGTTTTAACCGCAGATAAAATTACAAGATACATTTTTCGCGATACATTTCCTTTATAAGGATCGTTCTAGTGTGATGAAGTTGGTCTTGAAATGCGAGTCATGTACTGCATAGATGTACACAAGGTGTGAGTGCTCTTTGCTATCGTGACCATATTACTGAGTGAATTATGGAGTCTCTAATAGTTCAGTACTAACTATCTAGAAGCCGAGTCATATCTCCAACATCATGGGTGGAAAAATAAATAAATCACTAAACCGCCAAATTATGGTTTGGGCTGAATGCAAATTGCAAGAACGAAATTAAAACTCTAGACATGATGATGAACACAATCTGCCCCGAAAAGCAAGTCTTTAAAGTAGCTAGATCGTCCATTAAAGTGTGATTTGCAGTTTGATTAGTGGCTTTTTTTTTTTTTTTGCGCTGACTTTAAATCAGAGAACCTGACTTCTAACATTTGACTACATTAGAATATGCATGTCACTTGATTGCCCCTTCAAACTAAATAATCTTGATTTTAGATTTTTTTTTCACAGCATTAGTCCATTATATAGAGCACAGTAGTATGTTTCATTTACGTTTAGTATCATTTTACAGTGTGATGTAATGTGCCGTCACATAGTGCACCATCAGCGTAGATATATTTGTCAGGGATGCAGGGGCATTGAAGCGTAGCTGATTGCTTAGGGTAGCGGCCCACGGTCACATTAAGGGGTCTACACAGATATGATTGGGCGCCACAGCGAAACTCAGAATGGGGCCCACTTTCCACTGCACTTAAATGGGACTGAGCTTCATCTAGGCCATGTGATCAATGAACGTGATGTCACTAGCCTAGGAAGAGGCCACAGCGCTTACCAGAGTGCTGCGAACTCTTAAAACCGCAGATCTGGTGGGGTGCTGGGAGTTAGACCCCCATCAATCAGCTATGTATGACCTATGAATATATATGAATATATTGAAATTTTTTATATATGTCTGATGACTTATAAGGCTACTTTCACACTTGCGCTTTCCCTTTCCGCTATTGAGATCCATCATAGGCTCTCAATAGCGGAGGAAAACTCTTCCGTTTTGTCCCCATTCATTGTCAATAGGGAAACAACTGAACTGAACGAAACGGAATACACCAAAATGCACTCCCTTCTGTTTGGTTGCGTCCCCATAGTTTTTTTTTTTTATCCGCAATGAGGTGCGGAGCAAGATGGATCCGTCATGACACACAATGTAAATCAATCTGTTTTCTCGGACAACAAAAGAAAACGGATCCGTCCCCCATTGACTCACAATGGTTTTAGTGACGAATCCATCATGGCTATTTTAGAGATAATACAACCGGATCCGTTCATAATGGATGCAGTTGTATTATGACGGAAGCGATTTTGCTGATTCATGACAGATCCAGTAAAAACGCAGATGTGAAAGTAGCCTTAATGTTTTAAATATAGCTGTAAGGGGCCACATGCAACTGCCTATATGGGGAGCTCACTGAGTATGGATTTATACAGGTAGTATTAAAATCAGAGGTAGTTGTACACGCAGTGAGCTCCACCTAGTGGTGGCTGGAGGTGGCAACTGTGGCAGTGGTCTGGGTTTTAGCATTTCAGTGTTGGGCCCTCTTCCTGTAGCAGTTGGCTGCCTCTAATTTATGTATATTTAACTTGCACATAAAAATAGCTATATATACAGTATATTTATTTCTGGTGTGTAAATATAAGAATATACCATGTACATTTTAACATATGTTGGCATATTAATATCCTTTCAAAAATGGTTTTGTAATAATTGTTAAATGCCATTTCCTTCTGAGGCTCTAATTGTCCCCTTGGGCTCAAACAACCTTCAGCACGTATAATATCAACTGTAGTATCTCACAAAAGTAAGTACACGCCTCACATTTTAAAAAATATTTTATTGCATCTTTTCATGGGACAACACTGAAGATCTGACACTTTGATACAATGTACAGAATTCAGTGTATAGCTTGTATGACAGTGTAAATGTGGTGTGCCCTCAAAATAACTCAACACAGCCATTAATGTCCAAACCGCTTACAACAAAAGTGAGTACACCCCTAAGTGAAAATGGCCAAATTGTGCCCAATTAGCCATTTTCCCTCCCCGGTGTCATGTGACTCGTTAGTGTTACAAGGTCTCAGGTGTGAATGGGAAGCAGGTGTGTTACATTTGGTGTTATTGCTCTCACACTCTCTTATACTGATCACTGGAAGTTCAACATGGCTCCTCATGGCAAAGAACTCTCTGAGGATCTGAAAAAAATAATTGTTGCTCTGCATAAAGATGGCCGAGGCTATGAGAAGATTGCCAACACCCTGAAACTGAGCTGCAGCGCGGTGGCCAAGACCATACAGCGGTTTAACAAGACAGGTTCAGCTCAGAACAGGCCTGGCCATGGTCGACCAAAGAAGTTGAGTGCACGTGCTCAGCGTCATATCCAGACGTATGAGTGCTGACAGCATTGCTGCAGAGGTTACAGGGGGGGGGTCAGCCTGTCAGTGCTCAGACCATCCATACGCCGTACACTGCATCAAATTGGTCTGCATGGCTGTCCTCCAAAGAAGGAAGCCTCTTCTAAAGATGATGCACAAGAAAGCCCACAAACCGTTTGCAAGACAAGCAGACTAAGGACATGGATTACTGGAACCATGTCCTGTGGTTTGATGAAACCAAGATAAACGTATTTGGTTCAGACAGTGTCAATTGTGTGTGGTGGCAACCAGGTGAGGAGTACAAAGACAAGTGTGTCCTGCCTACAGTCAAGCATGGTGGTGGGAGTGTCATGGTTTGGGGTTGCATGAGTGCTGCCAGCTATGGGGAACTGCAGTTCATTGAGGGAACCATGAATGTCAAAATGTGTTTTGATATATTGAAACAGAGCATGATCCCCTCCCTTCCAACATGATAACGACCCCCAAACACACCTCCAAGACGACCACTACATGTCTCCAGACCTAAACCCTATTGAGCATCTGTGGGATATCCTCAAATTGAAGGTAGAGAAGCACAAAGTCCACCGGCTCCGTGATGTCATCATGAAGGAGTGGAAGAGGATTCCAGTGGCGACCTGTGAATCTCTAGTGAACTCCATGCCCAAGAGAGTTGAGGCAGTGGTGGAAAATAATGTTGGCCACAAAAAATATTGACACTTTGGGCACAATTTAGCTATTTTCACTTAGGGGTGTACTCACTTTTGTTGCCAGCTGTTTAGACATTAATGGCTGTGTGTTGAGTTATTTTGAGAGCCAACCAAATTTACACTGTTATACAAGCCGTACACTGACTACTTTTCATTGCATCACAGTGTCAGATCTCCAGTGTTGTCCCATGAAAAGATATAATACAATATTTAAAAAAATGTGAGGGGTGTACTCACTTTTGTGAGATACTTGTATTTCACCCCTACATGGATGGATAGATGGATAGAGAGATGGATAGATAGATATGAGATAGGTAGATGGATATAGATAGATAGATAGATAGATAGATAGATAGATAGATAGATAGATAGATAGATAGATAGATAGATAGAATAGATAATTGTAATGGTGAGAAGACTGGGTCAAAGCATCTTCCAACCAGCAGGTCTTATGGGGTGTTCCCAGACCCAGTATAGTTAAAAGTTAGTGGAGAGCATGAAAAGGTGCTATGAGAGTCAATACATCACAGTTGGCTGTGTTTGGGGGCTGCACAGCTGCAGACCATTCAGAGTGATCATGCTGGACCCTGTTCCTGAACTGGACTATGGAGGAATAAAACAAAGTTGCCTGGTCTGATGAATAAGGTTTTTTTCTACATTATGTGGAAAGCTGGATGCTCATAGATCAAGGAAAACTGTTGATTGTTCACAAATGCCCTGTGGGAAGAAGACAAGCTGGTGAAGACAATTTGGTGGGTAATGTTCTTCTGGGAAATCTTGGCTTTTGGTATTCATGTGAATATTACTTTCCATGGACCACCTTCATGACAGCTGTATTCCCTAATGGCAGTGGCCTCTTTCAGTTGGATTGTATACCCTGTCACCCTGCAAAAAATATTCAGGAATGGTTTGAGTGACATGGCAAAGAGTTCAAGGCGTTGACTTGGCCTCCATATTCCCCAGATCTCAATCTGATCATGTATCTGTGCGATCTGCTGCAAAAACAAGTCTGCTCCATGGAAACCCCACCTCAAAACTTACAGGATTTAAAAGATCTGTCGATAGTGTCTTGGTGCCAGACACCACAATACACCTTCAGAGATCTTGTGGGGTCCATGCCTCAACGTTATACAACTGATTTGGCAGCACAAGCAGAACCTACACAATATACGGCTGGTGGTTTTTAATGTTATGGATGATCAATGTAAATAGTACTATATAGAGGACTGCAGATATTGTGTACAGTATTGTATCTTCTTCTAGGGCTTTATGTTATATTGGTTGCATCGCATTAGTTCTTTTCCCTTCATTCCTAACTCTTGCCACAGAATTTTTATGCAGACTTTAGCAGAAAAGTGTCGACCTCTGGAGGAACCGTTCAAAAATCTCATTACAATATGTATATTGCTCACAATGGTGCTACATAAATCCCCCAATTTAAAATCTTTAAATCACTAGCTAAAGTACATACGATGAGAACTGGAGAGAAGTGCTTCAGCCGAGAGAAATGGAAAATAATAATAATAATCAGCCGCCTATTCTGCACATCAGTAAAATGTTGAAATTAAATGAAAAATCGAAAAACTCCGAGCCTCAGATAGGATGTGATTTGGCCTTTATAGGTTACAGAAATTAAAGTTGACTGGAATATTCATCCTGGTGTCAAGCTGTTTGCCAGACATCATCTGCTCCACATCGGGCATCATCAGGTCCAAATGTTATTATCTAAACTACAGAAAGATCAGAATTTAATACTGCCCTTTAACACGGCATAAAACCCATCAAACGTACAGTATGTGCGCTGTAATACAATACATAGACAGGGGGAACAAAAAGCACAGAGTGAACCCTGGGGCATGTAAAGGTGTCACCCATGTTCTGGGACCTAAGGGGAGTCAAAATGTCCCTTTACCCTGATTGCGAAGACCACTTCTATAAATGACACCTGATGGTTGGCGATTAATTTGACATTGCAGAAAACCCATTATGTATGCAGTATTATTTTACACATAGACACTGGCTAAACTATAAAGGGTGTAGAGGTAGCAGTCACACTCAGGTCCTAGAGCTTGAGGAAGCCCAAAGGTCCTTCTGCCAATATGAGGAGACCAGTACCTCACAAAAGCCGGCATCAGGAACACAGTAAACAAGAGACAAAAGGAATACGTCAGTGAATGGAGGAAGGAGGAGAGAGCATCCCAGAAGCTGATGGTGTACCAGAGCCTGCAGAGAGACTACAAACTGGCCCCATACCTGGAAAAACTAGGGAACCCCAGAGACCGGAAAATCCTGAGCCGCTACAGACTGAGCGCCCATAGCCTGGTCATAGAATCCGAACGGCATCGACAGAGCTACATGCCTAGAGAAAGCAGACTGTGCCAGCAGTGCCACCTGGAGGCGGTGGAGGATGAGGCTCACTTCCTGATATACTGTCCCAAAGAGGGGGACATCCAGTTTTGGAGACTCTCTGATCTACTCCCAGACTTCAGCTTCATGGAGGAGGAAGAGAAGCTACCCATCCTGCTGGGAGAGGAAGAGAACACTGTGGACATAGCAGCACACTATATCAGTGCCTGCCACAGACTGAGAGGAGCCTGATGTGCCATGGACTCCGATACCCTGACCCGGGGTGTGTCCACCCCCCCTCCCCCCGTCATGATACTCCGCGGACTCCTATACACCAACCTCGGGTGTGTCCCCATTTCTCAACCCCCTATTTCCCACATGCTTTGGCAATACTAATGTATAATTTTAGACCTGCCAATAAAGCTTTTTTGATTTGATTTGATATATGGATAGACAGATAGATAGATAGATAGATAGATAGATAGATAATAGATAGATATGATATTAGATAAAAGAGCGATAGATTGCTAAATAGGTAGATAGATGATAGATAGATAGATAGATAGATAGAAGAGATAGATAGATAGATAGATAGATAGATAGATAGATAGATAGATAGATAGATATGAGATAGATAGATAGATAGATAGATAGATAGATAGATAGATAGATAGAAGAGATAGATAGATAGATAGATAGATAGATGAGATAGATAGATACACAAAGCAAAAAAAATGGCAGCACAAGACAACAAAATATCAAGTGGTGCAAGCCCAAAGGGACAAGACAATCACCCAGAAATATTTTTAAAAAAAATAGCAAAACAGGCAGCACTCTCAAAGTGAAATGCAGGACGCGACTGAAGCCTTTCTCAAGCAACTAGTGACAGTGACCATGAAATATATAAATATAAAGTGCAGGTGCATATCATAATTCATCAATCAACAAAAATATTCATACAAATATGAGATAAAGTGCTGACATAGTGCAAGAATACATCAGTGAACCATGATTGTACAAGGCAATAATATACATAATCGTGCAGAAATATAACTCATTCCAAAAAGCTTATAAATATAAAATACTGTTAATCACGCAATTAATAAAATGAAAAACATATGTGTAGATCATTTGTACTTAGTGATTATAATGGCTATCAAGAAATCGCGCCATATTACGGCATTCACAAACAGAGACTGCGCAAGTCCCAAGTTGCCGAGAGGAAGCGAAAAGATACGTAGCTATTGCGCATGCGCACTTGACCTGTTTCACGTGCTCATTTTACATATGGTTTTGTAGTAACCTTTGTGCATTGTGCGCATGTTGCGCATGCGCGGTAGCTACCTTTTCGCTTCCTCTCGGCAACTTGGGACTGGCGCAGATAGATAGATAGATAGGTATATGCCCCTTAGGAAGTTAAAATGTCTCCTAGATACAAAATGTCTTCTGCTAATAGCAGGTTCTTTCATTTAGCTTCCCTGTATAGACTTAACAATAGAACGGAGTGGATTTTCAGTGAATGAGTCTGACGAAGAACTAGCATTTTGGTTTTGCTCTGTGAGCACATAAAATAGTGTAATATAAATGTGGAAGTGTATTAGGTTTAGGTAATGCCGTTCCAGGAACGTTTACAATTTCACAGGTACCGGTAGTTTGCTGACGGCATGAAAAAAACTTGGCTTATTGTTAACATTTTAATACAGATGATCTCTTGTGCTGCAGCGGAGGCATTAACAATATTCTTTACTCAAGGACAGATTTGCATTTCCCACATATTTACGCTGAAAACCTTTTTTATCTGCTAATTTTGCTGAAACAGTTTTTTCCAGGAAGTGAATGCCAGTCTACATACAGATTACCTGGCCTAGATCACTTATTTTCTCTATCCTACCATAGAAAACCTGCGAAATGCATTTGCACCCTAGATCACCATGAATGTTGATAACAAAGGGAACCTGTCAAAAGACCGTGCTCCCCCGCTGAGCAGCTGCAGACCAGCCATGGAATGCAGGACTCCCCTCGATCTGTAGTCCTTGTCTCTTAAAAGGGTTGTCCGGGTTCAGAGCTGAACCCCAACATAACCTCATCCATACTCATTTAGCATGTATGAGTGGAGAATCGAAGCATTTCTTGCATTGCACAGGGCAAGGGCCTTTTCTTTACTTCAGAAGAGTATGGTAGGCAGAGACTTCCGCCTAGCAGTGATCCCGGTGATGTCACCGGCACTCATACATTCTAAATGAAGATGAGGTTATGTCCGATGTAAGAAGGTACAAGGATTCATTGTGGATGATAGATACGTGTCACCGAGGTTCCTGGCCTCGGTGACAGCCGGTTTTTATGTGTCAGCAGCAGTTGCTGTTTGACACTTTGATACTTAGTATGGCTGTAATAGCTGATCCAGGACGGCTCTTACTGGGAGTAGTCAAAGTGCTGGGTGGGTGACTACTCTTCATGTTCCAGACCGGGTTTTGCCAGGCATAAAAACCAGCCAGCACTGCCAGGTGGAGAAGATTACCTCCGTCTGACAGTGGAGCTCTGTGTTGGGATACGCGGCTTGAGCCAGGCTGGAGGGCTCAGGCCCCTGTGAGGGCGAACAGGCCACCTAACGCCTGCCTGTGGACCTGACAAGGCAGAACTTACAACAGGGTGTGAAGTAACACACATATGAACTTTTTATGTATGTGAACGATCACCAAGCAACTTGCGTTTTTTTGTTTTGCTGTCACGTGTGAATAAACACTGATGTTTTGAACCAAGAACTTGTACTTTGCCTCTGTGCTGCACCCGCTAATCCTAACTACCAAAGCGAATCCCCACACCGGGTTCAGCTGAATGAGTCTTTATGAGCTGTTAGAAAAGTCCAGATAAGGGCTTTTTTTTTTTTAACACTTTTTATTAGTTTTACAAAGGATATATATAGTAAATAATTTTGAATAACGTTCAAAGTGTGACCTGTACATAGTTCCTTATACAATACCCTTAGCCTTCAACACCCCCCCTCCCCTCTCTCCCCCCCCACTCCCTTCCATTCTCAGCATGTCAGATAGCATCATTTCATGTTAGTCAGGTCACTTGGATTTTTGTATACGTGTGTTGATTTTATACTTTATATTGTAAAGTTTATTTTTGTTATGGTTTGTATTGTGTTTTTGTATATTTTATATATTACGCCTTGTCTTATATTGGTCTTGTCTCTTAGTCTTCGTTCACATCACCGTTCAGCCTTTCTATTCTTCTGCTCCGTTATAGGAGCAGGAAAACAGAAAGGACGGATTCGGCACATAACTGAGCCGAACGGAACCTAAGGACCCTATAGACTATAATGGGGTCCGTTAGGTTTCCGCTCAGAAGAAGATTTTTGTATTGGAGAGAAAAGTAGTGCAGGCAGGACCTTTGTCTCTGCTTCAAAAATCTTCTTCTGAGCGGAAACCTAACAGACCCCATTATAGTCTATGGCAGGGGTGCTCAACCGGCGGCCCTCCAGCTGTTGTAAAACTGCAACTTCCACCATGCCCTGCTGTAGACTGTTAGCTGTAGGCTGTTCAGGCATGCTGGGAGTTGTAGTTTTACAACAGCTGGAGGGCCGCAGGTTGAGCATGCCTGGTCTATGGGGTCCTTAGGATCCATTCGGCTCAGTTATGTGCCGAATCTGTCCTTTCCGTTTTCCTGCTCCGTTTAGGAAGGCTGACTTGACTACTTCAATCATTGTTGGACATTTTGGGTTTAGCCAATTCGCCAGCAAACATCTCTTGGCTGCTAATAATTAATAAGTGTAGTACCTTTGGCAGTGGTTCACACCCAGGCACAGTTTAAAACACCACCAAGTGTAGGTCATTCACTACTGTAATATTAAAGTTATGCTTTATATGTTGCCTCATGTTTTCTCAAAATAGTTGGGATTTCGGACATGTCCATAGGCCTTGATATAAGTTTGTATTTTCCTTTTTACATTTAGAACAGGAAGTTATTTTATCAGACTGACCTCCTCTTGTAAAGAAACCATATATTGCTCTGTGCATTATGTGATATTGTGTATCTCTACATACCTCATATACAGTGCACCTGCGCACCAACTCCCAGCCTTTTAGTATATCTACTGGTGTATCTATCTCTGGGATGTCCTTCTTCCACTGTTTAAAGATGTTACACACTTGTGTTTTAGATATATAGTGGCGTATATCTTTTTAAATAGTGGATAGCGTTATTTGTTCCTCTGGTTGTCCTTTTAATGAGTCACAGTTATTCTGTTGATATTCAGGTGTGTAGTCTCTTAGTTTTTCTCTTAATATTCCCACTATCCTATAATAGAGTAGGAAAGAAGACTTGTCAATCCCCGTCCTACTTCCTAATGTCACCATCAAACCATTTTTCTTCACTAGGCCACCAGAAATGTCGCCATCAAACCATTGTACTTCGCTAAGCCTTCAGGAATGTCACCATCAAACCATTTTCTTCCCTTAGGCCACCAGGGATGTATCTCTTAAACTGGACTGTTACTAATAACAACTAACATTAAGGCCTCATGCAAACGGCCGTTGTTCTGGTCCGCATCCGAGCCGCCGTTTTGGAGGCTCGGATGCGGACCCATTCACTTCAATGGGGCCGCAAAAGATTCGGACAGCACTCCGTGTGCTGTCCACATCCGTTGCTCCGTTCCGTGGCCCCGCTAAAAAAATATAACATGTCCTATTCTTGTCCGCGCTTTGCGGACAAGAATAGGCATTTATATTAAAGGCTGTCCACACGCCATCCGTGTTTTGCGAATCCGCGATTTGTGGACCACAAAACACACCACTGTCGTGTGCATGAGGCCTTATGGCTCCACAAATACACAACGCCACAAATACAATGTCCTCACCATATGGACATGGTACACTTTTTTCCCCATGGTCTATTCAGAAAAGGCTTCTTAAAGGAATAATTCAGTAGAACTGCAGAGAAAATGGAAAGTATTGCAATCATCATAATGTAACATTAATTGGAAATGAGCAAATAATTTAAAATTCATGTGCGTGTCCACCAATCAGTCAGCTGAATTTTGATGTCTGATCCATTTCAGAGTCGGACTGGCCCACCAGAGTACCAGAGGATTCTATGGTGGGCCCAAGCCCTAATACCATAATGGGCTCCAAAAGTCCAGAAGAAACAAACCCATTTGAATCTTCCTTTTGGGCTAATCACTTGGCGCTAGGGTCTCTTTCATTGAATCAAAACCTATTAGAATTTATTGATACCATGGAGGTTGGGCCCCAAAAAATTTCCTTTGGTGGGTCCACACTGCAGACAGACATCCTACTGATCCTGACTTACAGGCTGTTTTTAAGTCCCTGTGCCAGGACATGAAATTCTGTATAAGAATTGTTAGAAACCTGGCTGTCCTGGTGTAGTACAATGTTTTTAGGGGATGACCAAAAAATAGCCAACACACATGAGCAATAACCTGATGGAGTTTAGCTATGACATAGGCAAAACTGTATTGAAGGCTTGATACAGTATATGGTGTAAGAAGGTACAAAGAATCATCGTGGATGATAGGTACGTGTCACTGAGGTTCCTGGCCTTGGTGGAGTAAGAGTCGGTTTTTATGTGTCAGCAGTAGTTGCTGTTTGACACCTTAATACTTAGTATGGCTGTAATAGCTGATCCGGGGCGGCTCTTACTGGGAGTAGTCAAAGTGCTGGGTGGGTGACTACTCCCCATGTTCCAGACCAGGTTTTGCCAGGCCTAAAAACCAGCCAGCACTACCAGGTGAGGAGGATTACCTCAGTCTGACAGTGGAGTTCAGGAGGTGTGTGTGCTGGGATCTGAGGCTTGTGCCATGCTGGAGGGCTGAGACCCGTCTGTAAGGGAAAGGGGCCCCCTAAAAACCTGCTATGGACTGCTGGTGGCAGAACTGCCAACAAGGTGATTTTTGCTGTGTCGACCTTTCATTTTGTGTGAACTAACACCAAGACTGCAAAGTGACGTTTTGTTTTTGCTTTATGTGTAAATAAACACGGAAGTTTGATTTAAGAACTGGTAATTTGCCTCTGTACTGCGTGCGCACACCCTGTCTACCAGACAGAATCCCCACAATGGATATCAGCATAGAGGATACGTGGTTTCTCCACCTGGATTTCTTGTGTTTGTACCCTTGTTCTAAAGGGAGATGGGATGTAACACACAAACAGCGATGGAGTGCATCCGGTGATTTGGGAGCTGACATGGTAGTTGGTCCTCACTTTCTAGATCAGGGATCAGCAATCTTGGACACTCCAGCTGCTGTGAAACTACAACTCCCAGCATGCAAGCATGCTCAGCTGTTCTTCTAATTCCCACAGAAGTGAATAAAGCATTCTGGGAGTTGTAGTTTCTGAACAACTGGAGTGCCAGAGGTTGCCGATTCCTGTTCTAGATCAACACCCAGATGGGCTGTCTTACCAATGATTTTTATTATTACATGTATATAATGGCAGCAACTTATCTTGACGTCACAGAAGAAGACACTAGAGCAGGTCGAAACATGTTGCTGTCATTATATACGTGCAATAATAGGATATTGTTGGTATTATGACAACTCCTGGCATTGATCTAGAATGTGAGGACTGTCATCGCTTAGCTCACTGGATCCACTCTGTTACTGGTTGCATTCTATGTGGATTGTTAATAGCCTCTTTGTGCCAGTACATTGGTGCTCAATGTGGATTGTTAATAACCTTAGTGTGTCAGAACATGGATGTGCCACGTAGATTGGTAATAACCTCACTGTGTCAGTACATGGGATGCTCTGCATATGCAGTTCTCCTCAGTACAGGAGTTATCTGCAAATGTTATTTAATGTTATGTACTGTAATGTAAGTTATTGTTATTCTATGCAATGTAGTGCATACTCAGTATATCTATGCATGGTGTAGGCATGGCCAGGGTTATTAATCCTGGCCCAGCCCTTGCAGGAGCTTAGGGTGTGGGTGGGCTCCATCCCTAGCTCTAGGCAGTTGAAGGGAGAGCTTAAAGAGAGTAGGAAACAGATAAGGTGTGCTTCTCTCCTCAGGATTTCAGCTTCAAGAATCTGTGGGGGCCCCTGCTTCTGCTACAGCAAGAGAGAAAGAAAGATGAGATTGGAGAATGGGCTTGGCCAGGCAAGGAGTCAGTTAGCAAGGTCACCTGCATAAAGCTTTCCAGACCCTGCTGCTGTGGAGGGGTAACAAATTAAGACACCCTACACACCTCAGCAATTATTTGACCAGTTATATCATTGAACTTTCACTCCACCGTGCGAATTGCAGGCATTATTATTAGAATACAATAGCCAGCCAGAGATTCTAGAGAGAGAGAGATACTTTAGAAAGATAACATACCAGAGGGCCATTGCTTCCAACATTACCTAACTTGTGCAGACATCTGTGAAGAATTTTAACTGTGTACAGACTGCTGCTGGATATACTATAATTCCTATTTTGCATTTAAGTAAAGAAGGACATTTGTTGTGTTAAAGATTGCCTGGTTTACTGACTATTACATCATCACAGATTGGGAATTGCTCTATTTCTCGTTCTGCCTTGCATCCACACAGATATTTAACATCAAGGGCACCCCCAAATAACTATCTGGCAGGAGCCTTAACTACAGGGAGGGCCTCGAAGGAAGAAAGGGTGCTCCTTCCTCTCACTACACCAGCCCTAGGGAGCCATGGCCTGAGGCAGACCACTGTGACATATACTATAGTCAGAGCCACTCCCTTCTTCTGCTCCGGCTCCTCAAGGGCTCGCTGCATCTGTATGTGGGTTGTTAATAGCCTCATTCTTCTAGTTCATGGGATGCTCTACATGTATGTATGTTAATAGCCTCACTGTGCCAGTTAACAGTTTTTTCACCTTTCAAAAACTAGGACCATGCAAAAAGTTTAAAAAAAAAACTCCAGCATCTTTTGCCTAGGTTTGTATGTCATAATGTTTAAATATGAGCTTTGTAAAGGGAGCAACTGGTTAAATCTCTCATTGGTTCTTGAATTATGAGCACAGCTTGTCCTCTCTCTATATTCAAACAAAGCATAAACTATTTTTATAATTAAGTCTGCTTTTATATTACATGCCCACACTTAATCTGTCTTTGTTTTCATCTGCAGCACTATCCGAATCAGCAGAAAAGGATGGCATATGTTGCTTAATTTCTGTTTCCACACTGCGCTCACTTTTGCTGTGTTTGCTGGAGGAATCAATCGAACAGGCTATCCCATCATATGCCAGTCTGTAAGTAATGCTCGCAGCTTTGTTTATGAGAATTGTTGAGATGCAGACTAAATGATCTCAGTAGACACTCAGCTGCCGCCATGTAATATACATCACTGATTCTGGAAATACCGTGTCTGCAAACAGGATTGGACTTATATATTGGCACGCCACAGATGGTACCTTAATGTGAATGCTCATCTGTGAACACCATTTTATTTACCAAAGTCCAAAATTCTGTGCTGATAAATTTCAAAATATTTCTTTAAAGTGGCTGTCTGTTTTTTTAATTCGGATCTCTAAATCTCCTATACATACTGTGTATAGACATACATGATAAAAATGTTGCCCTCCTAAGGCCACCACTAGAGGGAGTCTACGGTATACTTCACCTAAAGCAGCTGAGTCTTAAGTCAAGTCAACCTTTAAAGAGGTTTCCAAACCCAAAAAATAAACTCCAGTGAAGGGAAGACAAAAAAAAAAATCCCTGCTATTCCCCCACTGCTGGTGCTGTGGTCCAGTCATGTCCTAAGCACAACGAAGCAGCAAATCAGTAGAAGATGCATTATCGATGCCAGGCCACCATAGTGACCCGTGATGACTGGGCAGTAGACTATGGCACTGGCAATATGAAAACTCACAGCTATATTAGACTCAATTCACAGTACCACTGTAGCTTCTGTTTATAACAGAAGCTACAATGCACTGCTAGGTCCATAGTACAATATATACCACTGGTGCCCAACAGACATCATTGACTGTAATGGGGTCTGTAACGTAACATGAATTCAAAAGATTTGAGAATGAATAAGCTTACGCAGCTAAGTGAATGAATATATTTACTAAGTGATTAAATATACGATCCTCTGCCAAAGAAACACTAGCCTAAATGTGGAGTAGGGATCCGGTCAGCCATTCTATAACCCATGACTGTCTACCACGTTATAACACATGACCAACACCATAGGGTATACAAAAGAGAGGGCAAATCAATACTTACATCCTACCTAGGATGAAGTGCCTAGTTGAATACCAATTATTTCTTAGTGAAGACCACACTTATTTAAGGGAAAGCTTGAAGAGGGTAGGTAACAGATAAGGTGTGCTTCTCTCCTCAGGCTTTCAGCTTCAAGAATCTGTGGGGCCTCTGCTTCTGCTACAGCAAGAGAGAAAGAAAGATGAGATTGGAGAATCTGCTTGGCCAGGCAAGGAGTCAGTTAGCAAGGTCACCTGCATAAAGCTTTTTAGACCCTGCTGCTGTGGAGGGGTAACAAATTAAGACACCCTACACACCTCAGCAATTATTTGACCAGTTATATCATTGAACCTTCACGCCACCGTGCGAATTGCAGGCATTTTTAATAGAATACAGTCGCCAGCCAGAGATTCTAGAGAGAGAGATACTTTAGAAAGACAACATACCAGAGGGCCATTGCTTCCAACATTACCTAACTTGTGCACAGACATCTGGGGAGAATTTCTACTGTGTACAGACTGCTGTTGGATGTACTATAATTCCTATTTTGCATTCAAGTAAAGAAGGACATTTGTTGTTTTAAAGATGGCCTTGGTTACTGACTACTACATCATCATAGATTGGGAATTGCGCTATTTCACGCTCTGCCTTGCATCCACACAGATATTTAATTCTTATTGCAGACCACACTTATTCCCATCAGCCCCTCCTCCAGTGTGCCTCACGCATGTCTCGGAGATCACTCAGGAATGTGTTCTTATCAGCACAATGGGGGATTAAACAGAATTAAAGGGGACAGAACCAATCAGTACTTAAAGGGGTTTTCCGAGTCTATGAAAATAAAATAAAAAACACTGTAGTTGCTTATTATATGATAGACTAAAACTATATGACCACCTTGATGCATGTTTTGATACAGCGCTGAGCGCTCCACATTTCTCCCATGCAGCCACTTCTTCCTGCTTCTATACTTCCTGGTTGTGGGAATGTCAACAGTGATGAGGTTGCTCTTCTTTGAATTATCCCACTGCCCTTCCCAGCAGTGCTTCTCCACGCCCCCTACTGCTATACCTCTCATACTTCCCCGCCCTCACCCATTACATCATCATCCACAGCCCAGTACTCCTCAGAGCATGCTCACTCCCTTTCTCATGGTGTAGCATGGAGCCTTCTGTGTATCTCACCTTCCCGTTAGTGTCCTAGATGATAGCCCAGTGATTCACAGGAGCAATCACACACCATAGTAATAAAGACTGTGCCAGCCATCTGACTATTCATATACTTCTCAAGACCCTGCATGTGAGCTGACTGCATATTCCTCATTAGTATTGTGGTACTCAGTCAGGCTGTGCACTGCTGCTCTCTGTTATCAGCCACTATATATATATATATATATATATATATATATATATATATATATATATTGTAGGAAAGCGCAAGGGGCTGTCTTTGACGGAAGATATGTGTCACCAAGGTTCCTGGCCTCGGTGAGGTAAGAGCCGGTAATTTTAAGTGTCAGCGGCAGCTAGTGCTGACTGACACTATTGGTTATTAAGTGTGGCTGTAAAGCCGATCCGGGCCGGCTCTTACTGGGAGCAGCCAAAGTGCAGGGTGGGTGGCTGTTCCCCACGTTTCAGGCATGGTTTTGGCTAGGGATATAAAACCCAGCCAGCAGTCTCAGCTGGGTGTGGATTATCCTCCATTTCACAGTGAATATCTGTGGAGTCTCTGTGGTTTGGGATCTGCATATTGTGTGCCGTACTAAAGGGCTGAGAACCGCATTGCTGGGAAGCAGGCCCTAAAGCCTGTTGAGGACTGCTACTACCAAAACCACTGACAAGGTAAATGCTTTTTGTTCTGTGGACTTGCCATAGTGTGAATGAACAGCAAGACGACAAACTGTCATTTTTGTTTATGTGTGAATAAACAATGCACTGTTTAAGTCAAAGACTTAGTTTTTGCCTCTGTACTGCATCCGCTAATCTGCCTACCAGAGCGAATCCCCACATTTGGTGTCGGATGCGGGCAAATGCAGTGAGGCAGGTCTGAAGGTCGAAAAGTTTTTGTTTTCCCGGGCACAAGTGCATTTTTTATATTAAGCCGGCAAGGTTGCGACCCGAGGCCCCTGACAAAATGGAGGCGGTTGTGAAAGCCCTCGTGGAGGCTAACTTGCAGCAGTGGGAGGCTAACAAGCAGCAACAAGAAACTAACCAGCTGCTATTACAACATGTAATGGCATTGCAAGCGGTAGGAGCATCGCAAAACATCCAGGATTCCTGGAAGGCTGTCCGCGAGGTGATTCCTAAGATGACCCCCTCGGATGACGTCGAGACCTATCTGACGGTCTTTGAAAAGGTGGCCGTGAGGGAAAAGTTACCCTGAGACCAGTGGGCTGAGGTCGTCGCACCGTTCCTGGCGTCTGGTTCCCCGCAAGTATTTTTTGATCTCTCAATGATCAAGCGGCCAACTACCCAACAGTAAAAGGTGAGATCCTGGCGAGACTTGGGGTGAATGTATTGGTCCAGGCCCAGCGGGTGCATCAGAGGGAATTTAACCCGGCTATACCCTCCAGACAACAATTTTATGGTCTGCTGCCCCGATTGCAAAAATGGCTGCAGGCTGACATTTTGACTCCCACTGCTATGTTGGATCGGCTGTTGGCGGACGTGTTTTGGAGGGCTTTGCCGTACCCTCTCCAGCACTGGATCGGCCAGGTGTCTCCGGATAATGCCTTGGAGATGGTCGACCTGGAGGAGCGCTACGAGGCCACCGGAAATCTGCAGGTGGGTTCTTTTGGGTGGGGGCCAGTCAAACCCTGGAAATCTCCTCTCCAAACCCGGCGGCTGATGCCAGCCTAACCCGTCTGGGACATACCCCCTGCAGACCTAGCACCGGTGGTCTGCTGGTGGTGTCACGAGCCTGGACACATAAGAGCCGACTGTCCCCATCAGGGTGAACCCATGGATACCAATTATGGCTACCGCCACTCATTGTATGCCAGGAAGCTGTGCGCCAAAGGTACCTCCGAGACTGTAGACAATAGTCACCTGTGCCAGGTGGAAGTGGGGGACACTCTGGTGGTGGCACTGCTGGATTCAGGGAGCCTGGTGTCCCTGGTAAGAGCTGCCCTGGTGCGGCCCGCCGACTATACTGGCCGAAAAGTCGGCGTTGTCTGCATTCATGGGGACTTAAAGGACTATCCCACCGCCCTGGTCTCTCTGTCAACGGTGGCCGGCAGGTGGACAAATGAGGTGGCTGTCGCCACAAAGTTACCGTGTGAGTTAATAATTGGGAGAGACTTCCCCGGTTTCCCGGCACTAAGGCCAGATACAAAAGTTACCGATACCCGGGAGACAGATGTAACCCTAGCAGAGTGGCCCGGCTCTGGGGGGAGACCAGAACCCTGGGAACCTGAGTCAGAAGGGCCAGCGGTAGGGGTGACCACCACTTCGGTGGAAGAGGGGGAGACAACCCCGCTAAGTGTGATGGTGGGAGACGTAGAGGACCTGCCGCCGGGTCCTGAGCTGGCAGACCTCAATGTCTCTGGGGATAATTTTGGTACAGCACAGCACCAGGACCCGACTCTGTCTCAAGCCTGGGAAAATGTGGTCATAGTTGAGGGTGAGCCGCAACAACCGGGTGCCGAGTCTATGTTCCCCCGTTTTGTGGTTCAACAGGAGATGCTGTACCGGATAAATCAACTACGGGGTGAACATATTAAACAGCTGGTGGTGCCCAAGGCGTATCGCAAGCTCGTGTTGGAGTTAGCCCACCAACATGTTCTTGGGGAACACCTGGGAGAGCAGAAAACGCAGGACCGGATTCTACAGCGGCTCTACTGGCCCAGTGTTTTCAGAGAGGTGAAAGAGTATTGCAAGTCTTGCCCAACCTGCCAGATAACCAGCCCCCAGCCACATTTCCGTAGTCCCCTGGTCCCTCTCCTGATTATTGAGGTTCCATTTGAGCGGATCGCTATGGATCTCATAGGCCCAGTACCGAAGTCCGCTAGAGGGCGCCAACACATCTTGGTCGTCCTTGACTACGCCACTCGGTACCCAGAGGCAGTGCCACTGCGTCGTACATCAGCCAAAATCATAGCTAAATAGTTAATAGAGATATTTTCTCAAGTGGGTCTGCCTAAAGAGGTTCTCACTGACCAAGGGACCCCTTTTATGTCCAAGGTCATGAAAGAACTCTGTAAGTTGCTCCACATAAAACAGTTCCGGACGTCCGTCTATCACCCGCAAACTGACGGCCTGGTAGAAAGGTTTAATCAAACATTAAAAAATATGTTAAAAAGAGTGGTGTCTAAGGATGGGAGGGACTGGGACCTATCTGCCCTATCTCATGTTCGCAGTGCGAGAGGTACCCCAGGCCTTTACTGGATTCTCGCTCTTTGAACTGCTGTACGGCAGATACCCTCGCGGTCTGTTGAACGTGGCCAAAGAGGCGTGGGAACAACAACCCACACCACACAAAAGTGTTTTTGAGTATGTCACCCAGATGCATAGTGTTACCTCTGGTTAGAGAGCATATGGAGGCAGCGCAGAGTAGGGTCTATAATCAGCAGGCTCGGGTCCGTAACTTTAACCCGGGTGATCGGGTATTGGTGCTGGTACCAACCATAGACAGTAAGTTCCTAGCTAGGTGGCAGGGGCCCTACGAGGTACTTGAAAAAATTGGAGAGGTAGATTACAAGGTACATCAGCCGGGGAGGCAAAAGCCGGAGCAGGTGTATCATGTGAATCTGCTCAAACCCTGGAAAGATTGGGAAACCTACGGAAGACATCTCCTCTAAACAGGCTCAGGAAGCCAGGGAGTTCATTAGTCTGAACACGGATGTGTTCTCGGACCTTTCTGGACGCACTTCCATAATCCGACATGACATTATCATTTTGCCGTAGGGAAAAGTCGGGTTAAAACCATACCGGGTACCCGAGGCTCGGCAACAAGCGCAGGAAGTGCAGCTAATGCTACAGCTAGGTGTCATCGAGGAGTCAAAAAGTGAATTGGCCAGTCCGATAATACCTAAGCCGGATGGGACATTGCGCTTCTGTAACGACTTCCGAAAACTGAATGAGGTGTCCAAGTTTGACGCATATCCCATGCCCGGAGTAGATGAGCTTATTGAGAAGTTAGGCCAAGCCCTGTATTTTTCTGTGTTGGATCTCACCAAAGGGTACTGGCAGGTATCCTTGACGGAGACTGCCAAGGAAAAAACAGCTTTTATCACGTAGTTCATCCTTACCGCAGAGCTGAGTGCAGAGTATCGAGGTCACCACATAGCAGAGCTGAGTGCGGGATATTGGGGGACACCGGAGAGCTGAGTGCTAGATATTGGGGTAATATCCTGCACTCAGCTCTGCTTTCTGGTGATCTCAATATTCTGCACTCAGCTCTGTGGTAAGGATGAACTGCTCCTTATGATTTGTGCGAGTGTGCGCACTCAGGGTAGGGAGATATGATAGAACATTTTGCACTGGAAAATCTACCTACCCGTAAGTACGGTTTCGCACATGCGCATAAAGTCATGATTTTTTGCTAATCCAGTGGATGTGCGCTTGCGCAGCGCCGCACACACCCTCTTCCAGCTGATTCCTGTGTGGCCATGTTACTTCCGGTGTGGCCGCATCACTTCCGGTATAGCGTTCTGGCAAGTTATAGAAATCTGGAAGAACACCGGCTGGAGAAGGAGGAAAGGCAGGAGGAGAGCAATGAACATGTCTCAGGGATGCCGTGGGATGGAACAAGACATCAAGGATCACGTGCACAATGAACGGCACGTGATCCTGAAGCAAGGAGGAAGCAGGGGAGTGTAGCTCGACTGGGATCCAGATCGCTGGCCCAGTAGGAAATTTTTAATTACTGTCTATTAGAAAATTAACATACACACCAGTGGGGCAAAATAAGAATAAAAAATTGAAATCTCGGAATAACCCTTTAAAAATACCTGTCTCGGCCTCTGTTGTATTCGCCGTGACACGGTTGCGATGCATACTGTTGCCTGCGGCAACTTGTAGTTGTTGCAGCATGTAGGTGGCTCCTTCTTTCCCATGGGTCCTTCCCTGTCTGGTGCCAGAGGGGTTAATTATCTGGCTGGTGTGGCTTTAGGTGTCTTAGGTGTGGCCTCTTGGCTCTTTATATGTTGTGTTGTGAGCATGAGGTCAGTTGCACTCCAGCCTTTGTGTGAGCTGGAGAGCTGCTCCTATCCTGCATATACCATCTGTCCAGTGGGAGGGCCTCCTAGCTAGACATCAATGTTACCTTTATGTCTCCCCTATGTCTTTACCTTTCCCTTGTATCTATGTTTGGTGTGGGTTATGTGCGGGGTCTGTTGTATGTCTAGTTGTCGTTACATGTCTGGCATGTGGTGTCTTTCTTCCAGCATGTTTGCTAGACATTTTCTCTGTGAGTCGCATAACCTCCAGAAGGGGGTGTCAGGGTTCCCGGAGGGGGAATCACAAGTCAGTGAGCATCTCTACCTGGGGCCGCCATGCTTTCGGTCTGCATGGGGTTCCAGTCGTCTTTGTGGCTGCGGCAGGTAAGTGCGTGTTGTTTCTGGGCTCTTACCTGCCGTTTCAGTGGCTGTTCACTGGCTGTCCTTTTCCCGCGTCTGGGATGAACAGGTTGTCTCCTGCTCCTAACCTTATTTCAGGGATCCTCAGGGCTACTCAGGGTCCAAGGTTACTGTGTATGAGCCCACCTACCATCTGGGTCTGCTCATACAGTTAGGAGTCAGGGCCAGGATTAGGGCGGATCTAGGAGGTGACCTGCTCCCTTTTCCTGGTGTTCAGGCCTAGCTGCTTCCCCGTTTTACTTAATTATACGATGGGGAGTTCCCCCACAATGACAATACCCTTACAATACAGGGTCCGTCAGATTTTTTTGTGGTTTCCATAATTTTGCAGCGCTATTCTGTCCATCAAATTTGTTAAGACAGCCAACGGAGGCTCTATGGCAGTGTGAACTGAGACTCACAGTTTGTTCCTTTTACACAGTGGGAGCCAATTGTTGAATTTATGAGGGACTTGATAACCCGTTGCCAGAAATGTGGTTCACCCATATCTTTTTGATATTTCATTTACAATACTTATGAATAAAATCATATTTTTCTGTAATACTCCAGAAGCCGGGCATTCATTATATAAACCAGTCGTTTTATGGACACGTTCTCTTATAGTAGAATTATATTACTGTATTAACTTAAAATATTGTTGAAATTGTAAACCTTTGCAGAAAAGCAGAAAAGACTCCTACCAGTCCAGATGCCACCGCCTGCATCACTTGGATAAACTATGGGGCTGATATATATTTTGTTTTTGATTGTAATTTACAGGCGATTATGTTTTTATGGTGAGAATGCATTCATGAGTATCCAGAAATATATTCGAAAAATAAATTTCCTTTCAGACCAGCGAGCGCTCAGAGCTCTTGTTATTTGCCGCATACATTACTATTTTGGTTTGTGAGCTCTCCAGTCCTGGAGATGTCTTCAATGCTAATAGAAAAAAATGTGCTTGAAGTTTTAATATTTGCTAAATTAGGAAGAACAGGATTTGCTTGGTAGAGTGAAGGGAACGTGTCTCATCGTCAAGAGAAGCTCCATCAATGGTAGATGTGGTAGATTTACCATTTAAAGAATTTCTACGTTCTTGGTGTGGATTACCATTTCCTGTAACTTCTGCATAAGGGGGTCATTTATTATCAGATATACTCCAGTGTTTGACATATATCTGGCGCAGATTGCGGCGCAAAGGTTATTTGTGCCACAATCTGCGATTTATTAATTTTTTTCCCCCGTTTTATTTTTTTCCCCCGTTCGTGGCAGGTCTAAAAAAGGGAGCGTGGTGTGGGCGGTTTAGACCCGTCTCATTTATCATTTTCTACGCCTGTTTTCCTTGCTGGTGTAGATTAGAACAGGCGGCGGACTTAAGAGCAGCCAGTGCAAAGGGGTATTAAGACCCCCTTGGTGCTTATACGAGGAGATAGACAAACAGATAGATATATAGATAGATATATGAGATAGTTAGATACTAGATAGATAGATTGTCTAAGCAGTGGGACACCCTGTAATTAGCTTATATGAAGGGGACGCTTCCTACAAGAAGAATTGTCCAAGGCAGACATCCCCTTTAAGGTATAAATGCCATTCTGACATAATCTAGTAAAGCAGAAGCCGATAAAACAGAAGATATCATCAAGATCTAAATGACTTGTTGATGCAGCTCAAGTGCAGAACAGACATTATAGCCTCAAGATGCAAATATGTGGAAAAAGGTGATTTCATGAAAAACATTAACTGAAATAAAATTAAAACTAAGGACTTTGAAACCAGTCAGCAGAGACCCTTTTCAGCTCAGTAGATCAATTCTAAGGAGAAGCTGAATGGACGTTTGGCTTAAATAAAGACCCGTCTAGAAAGGGCATAATCATCATCATTACTCTTCCTGTCCCCTCTCCTGACATGTCTCTTTTAGTAACTACTTATATTCCCCATGTAATAACTATTCAGGTACATATATTCTTATGCTGTGCCATTCCTCTACTATTCCACCTAGAAGTTTGAGTGCATTGCCAGCCGTCTTCAATAATGGTCCAACTGGGTGTTACCAGTTAGAGGAGTGTCTCTGCTGCACAGTCTGACACTATCCAACCAGTGCTGCCAGTGTCAGACTATGCAGGGGTACACCCAGTTGGACCTTTATTGCCCGCTGTTGGCTATGCATTCATAAAATTCAAAAAGGAATAATAGAGGAATGGCACAACACAGGGTCAGAGGAATGAATTCTCCAGAATTGTTATTACATGGGGAATGCAGATAGTTACCAAAAATGACATCTCCAGAGAGGTGACAGGTCCTACATAAATTTTTATTTCAGGCATTACTAAAGCACGGGGCATAAAGATTGGTTCCTTCTGAACAATATGAGTACACCAGTACTAAAAAGGACATTTCATTGTTAGGGCCCTATTAGAGATTTTTGCATTGGAGCCCAGGAGCCTTAACACCTTAGTGTCCACCGATACGTGTATTTACGGCGGTCACTATGGGGCCTTAGGCTGGGCCACCGCTTTTATATGGCGGCCCAGTCTGAGCGCTGCACAAGCCCTGCTCTAACAGCCCAGACCGGCAGGAGTGCCGATCCGGGCTGTTTAACACTTTACATGCGATCGCGGGGTGCCGATGTGTGTGAAGGCTGATTGGGGTATGATGTAGGCCCCAGACCAGCCTTCAGTAATTTCCAGCAGGCTGCGCCTCTTTGGCCAATGATAGAATAGCATTGCCATTAAATTGCAATGCACTATAGGGATAGTGCACTGCATTTTAAAAGCAATCAAAAAGCTGTCTGTTATAGTCCCCTTGTGGGACTATTAAGTGGTAAAAAAAACTAAAAAGAAAAAACGAATTTATTAAATTAAAAAGATTCCTTAAAAAAATTATGCTTTTTTTTTTCATTGAAAATACGCTTTTCAATGAAAAAATTTTTTAAAAAAAAATCTTTCCCATTTGTTTGGTGTTGCCACGTCCGAAACGACTCGGACTACATAAATATCATGTAAATTATCCCCTACGGTGAATGCCGTAAAAAAAAAGATAGAATTGCTAATTTATTCTTGGTTGCCACCAAAAAAAACATAATAACAAGCGATCAAAAAGCGCAATTTACTCCAAAATGATACCAATGAAAAATACAAGTCATCCCACAAAAATTGAGCCCTCATACAACTCCATAGAAAGGAAAATAAAAAAGTTATGGGTCTTGGAAACAGCAATGCAAAAACATTTTTTTTCGTTAAAAAAAAAAGTTTTATTGCAAAAAAGTAGTAAAATGTAAAAAAAACTATATGTATTTGGTATCACTGTAATCGTACTGACCCAGAGAAAAAAAATATTATGTTAGTTATACCAAAAAATTAACGCCGTAAAATTTATAACGTAAAAAGGCAGTTGGCAGTATTGCTGTTTTTCCCCATCTCCCTCCCAGAAAGAGTTAATAAAAGTTAGGCCTCTTTCACACTACCGTATGGCTATTTCAGTGTTTTGCGGTCCGTTTTTCACGGATCCGTTGTTTCATTTTTTTGTTTCCGTTGTGTTTCCGTTTCGGTTCCGATTTTCCGTATGGCATATACAGTATACAGTAATTACATAGAACAAATTGGGCTGGGCATAAAATTTTCAATAGATGGTTCCGCAAAAAACGGAACGGATACGGAAGACATACGGATGCATTTCCGTATGCATTCCATTTTTTTTGCGGACCCATTGACTTAAATGGAGCCACGGAACGTGATTTGCGGCCAAATATAGGACATGTTCTATCTTTGAACGGAACGGAGATACGGAAACACGGAAACGGAATGCATACGGAGTACATGAAAAAAAAAACGGTAGTGTGAAAAAAGGCCTTAATCAGAAAGTTATGTGTACCCCAAAATGGCACCAATAAAAACTACAACTTGTCCCGCAAAAAACAAGCCCTTATAAAGCTATATAGATGGAAAAATAAAAAAGTTATAGCTCTTGGAACGCGACGATGAAAAAAGGAAGAAAAACGCTTGGTCAGTAAGGCCCAGAACTGACTGGTCACTAAGGGGTTAAAGGGGTTTTCCGGGAGTTTGATATTGATGATCTATCCTCATCGATATCTGATCAGTGGGGGTCCAACTCCCAGCATCCTCATGGATCAGCTATTTGAAGAGGTGTTCGTCGGTCACGTGGCTTAGGCGCAGCTCAGTCCCATTCAAGTGCAGGGGCCTGGGCTGTAATACCAAGCACGGCCACTATCCAATGGACGGTGCTGTGCTTGATAAGCTGCAAAGAGGCTGCAGAGCTACAATGAGCGCTGCGGCCTCCTTCAAGCAGCTGGTCATTGAGGGGGTACCTGGAGTCGGACCCCCGCCAATCTGATATTGATGACCTTTCCTGAGGATAGGTCATCAATATTGAACTCCCAGGAAAAGCCCTTTAAATCACTCCTCTCCTAAACCATCTAGAGGCCAGCATAATACTGACCAAACACTTGAATCACCTACAACATATTCTGGCAAAACGAAAGCAATCCCTGCAATTGTTATTTCTATTGCCTTTTCTGTTATTCCAGATTTTCGCACACAAAATCGTTTTCTATATTTGTTGCTTTAAGTTTTCTTTTCCTTCAAGCTATTACCGCGTTACGAAATGAACATTATCTCAATGTGGGAACAATTTTGTTATCCGAGAAGAGAATTATTTAGAGAAAAAAAAAAACACTTAGAAGCGCGAATAGTACGACTGATGTTCCATTCTGCATTACGGCGGTGGTTGCTATGGATATTCTGCTTCTTAGTAACAATGGCTCATTTCTTTTATGGAGGAGGTTACTTATTGAAAAGGTTTCATGCCAAGTATTCACACAGGCTGTTATTGAGAAGATGAAATAGCGATACCTAGGAGTATGTCCACACGGGATGTCATTTGTGGCGGAAAAATTCATGATAAATCTGTTGCAAAATCATGTTTTAGAAGCCGATTTGTTACGGCTAGGGTTGAGCAAATTGAACTTTGATCCGAATTTCAGGGAAAATTCGATTTGCCTCAAAGTCAAATTTCCTTGTTCTTAATGGTAATTAATAAATTTTCTCTGAAATAGCCTTGAAAAAAAAAAAAAAAAAAAAATCATACTCACCTCATTCGTTTGCCTCTTCATTGAAGATCCCGCGCAAAATCTTGTGCGCGGTTATGTATGACATCATCACGCGGGCCAGCATGATGACGTCATCATGCGACATGCAGGCTCTTCAATCAAGATGGTCGCGGTGGCCAATTTGCACTCAAATGGATAAGGTGAGTATTATTATTATAATTTTTCTTTTTTAATCGATTAACCCCTGAAAGCCCTCATTTTTCATCTCAGATGCTGCGATCAGCAATGAGATTAGACGGGAGGCGGTGCAATTACCATTCCCGATCATTGACCCCGCTACTTACAAACAAATGCGCTTTGTAATGAAGTCATTCGTCACAAAGTGAATTTCTTAGTAAAATTCGGCGAAGCAGCCAAATCAAATTTTTGTCAACTTTGCTCATCGCTAGTTACGGCTTTTTCTGCAGATTTTAATCTGTGCATTGCAAAGGGTGAAATCCACCGTGGAAATAGCGCAAATGGGGATTTGAAGTCAATGGACGCTATGAATTTTTTTTTTTGCACCATGTGGATGCAATTTCCTAAAATATCCACCTTGCCGGTACTGTAAGACGGAGCAGCGGATTTGCGAACACGTCACGTGTTCTGCAGGCCATTCTGCAGTATTTCAGTCCCCTGTGGATGGAAGCTTATTAAAATATACAGACAAACTTTAAAAACTCTTCCTTGCACACAAACATTTTTGTTTTCCGTTTACGTTCCATTTTTTTTGCGTTCCGTATACGGACCGTATACGGAACCATTCATTTCAATGGATCCGCCAAAAAAGGAAGGTACTCCATATGACTTCCATTTCCGTATTACCGTTTTTCTGTTCCGTTCAAAGATAGAACATGTCCTATTATTGTCCGCATAACAGACAAGGATAGGACTGTTCTATTAGGGCCAGCTGTTCCGTTCCGCAAAAAACGGAATGCACACGGACGTCATCCGTATTTTTCGCAGATCTGTTTTCTCTTCAAGGACAGTTTCAGTTTTGATCTTGAGAACAAGGACATTTTTTCCCCCTTTTGCATTCCGACGTTCATAACTCTTTATTTTTTGTACAGCGTTGCTGTATGAGGCTTCAATTTTTGTGGGATGAGCAGAACTTTATGTAAGTGCCATGTTTTTTGTACATACACATTAGCGTTTAATTTATATCAGTTTTTATGTTGGCAAGAGTACAGAAAAAAGCAATTCCGCTGCAACTTTTACTATTTAAAAAAAATTAAATTATGGTGTAAACAGATCATTATAAGGCCTCTTTCACACGGGCGTGTCCGGATGCGTCCCGGTGCCTTGCGGCAAACCCGCGCGAGTAGGTACGCAATTGCAGTCAGTTTTGACTGCGATTGCGTTCCGATGTTCAGTTTTTTTTTTATAATTGTATATTTATTATGGTGTAAAAGAGAAATGTAAATACACTTTTACAGTAGAATAATGCACAGAAGTACAAAGTAAGGATAATACACAAAATACATCACATACATATTGGATGGGCATATGTAACACTTGACAATAGTCAGTGATGAAGAATGGAAGACCGAACAAAAGTAAAGCATTAACATGAACTAACTGAGACTGTGTCTATCTGTAACCAGTCCGAAGAAGGACTACTGTGCAATGTATCCTAAACAAAGAGACATCAGGTAGAAGCGGGAGAGCCTTAAGGAACCGAAGGCCCAGAGCTTCTCAGCCAATAATACCCAACCCAACAGATACCCAACAGACAAGACAAATGACATAGACAAAGACATAAAAAAGGGGAAAGGAGGGGGAAGGGAACATTCCTTTCACACGAGATCGTCAAGGTTGCCTAGTGGCCCAGTAATTATTCCATATGTCCCATATGGCATTGAAGAGTGCCATTTTGTCCTGAAACATAGCAGTGAGGTACTCCATTGTTCGGACCTCCATCACCCTGGCATACAAATCAGAGATCCGTGGTGGTTCGGGGCTTTTCCAGGCTCGGGAGACTAGACAACGAGCTGCTGTTAGTATCAGTAGCAGCAGCTTGAGTGCATGTTTTATAACTTGTATGGGGACCACATTGAGGAGGAAGGACACAGGTTCCGGTTGGATTTCAATTCCAAAGACATCGCTCAGGAGGGAGCCTACTTCAGTCCAGTAGGGGCATATCTTGGGACAGTCCCAAAAAATGTGAGGCAATGTACCCCTATGTAAGCCACATCTCCAACAATCACCCGGGACTACTGGATTCATTCTATGGAGGAGGTCAGGAGTGTGATCGATGTTCAGTTTTTATCACGCGGGTGTTTTGCATGCGCGTGATAAAAAACTGACTGTGGTACCCAGACCCGAACTTCTTCACAGAAGTTCAGGTTTGGGTTAGTTGTAGTGTAGATTGTATTATTTCCCCTTATAACATGGTTATAAGGGAAAATAACAGCATTCTGAATACAGAATGCATAGTACAATAGCGCTGGAGGGGTTAAAAATAAAAAATAAAAATGTAACTCACCTTAATCCACTTGTTCGCGCAGCCGGCATCTCTTCTGTCTTCATCTGTGAGCAATAGGACCTTTGATGACGTCACTGCGCTCATCACATGGTCCATCACATGATCCATCACCATGGTGATGGATCATGTGATGAGCGTAGTGACGTCATCAAAGGTCCTATTGCTCACAGATGAAGACAGAAGAGATGCCGGCTGCGCGAACAAGTGGATTAAGGTGAGTTATTTTTTTTTTTATTTTTTTTAACCCCTCCAGCCCTATTTTACTATGCATTCTGTATTCAGAATGCTATTATTTTCCCTTATAACCATGTTATAAGGGGAAATAATAATGATCGGGTCCCCATCTCGATCGTCACCTAGCAACCGTGCGTGAAAATCGGTGCGCATCCGCACTTGGTTGCGGATGCTTGCGATTTTCACGCAACCCCATTCATTTCTATGGGGCCTGCGTTACTTGAAAAACGCACAATATAGAGCATGCTGTGATTTTCACGCAACGCAAAAGTGATGCATGAAAATCACTGCTCGTGTGCACAGCCCCATAGAAATGAATGGGTCGGTATTCAGTGCGGGTGCAATGCGTTCAACTCACACATCGTATCCGCGCGGAATACTCGCCCGTGTGAAAGGGGCCTAAATGATGCTATAAATTTGTTACAACCCTGATGATACTAAATTCTATATTATTCAATGTCTTGGGACTTACATTTAAGAAAGTTAATATTGTATTATAAGAAATGTGGATTTTTAATGATTTTTTTAACTGCTTTTTTAATTCATTTTTTATTTTTTAATCCTATGGGGGATTTATAATATCATTATTTTTATATATCTATATGCCAGTATATTTTCCTTTGTGCTGATAACAGATAATATAATAACAACAACACTAATCTATATATATAAAGAAGAACATATATATATATATGTGTATGTATGTTCTGCGATCACTCAAAAACGCAACCATCAATTTCAATGAAACTTGGTATACACATCCCTTGCTACCTGGAAAGAAATCTTGTGGGGGTCTCAGCTCTCTAGGACGTACCGTTCCTAAGATATTCCCAAAAAATGACCTGCATTAGCCAATACAAGCCTGCAAGTCTTTCTCTTCATATCCCAACGGCCAAACACACGGTCACATGTCCCTCATCAGCCAATAGAAGCTCGCAGGCCCTTAGTCTCCACATACACACAGTTTTACTCCAGGTTTCCATAACAAGCCAGCCATTTTTCTTCACTGCTATAGGTCAGCTTTAGGCTAGGGCTACACGACGACATGTGTCGTGTGACAATAAGTCGCACGACACATGGGGCACAACTACACTGCTACATGTGTTGCACCGATGTCATGCAACAATTTTTATAATGCTAGTCTATGGTGTCGCAGTGCGACACATGACATGCTGCGACTGTGACGTGACAGTCGCAGAAAAATCCATCTTGGATGGATTTTTACAACTGTCATGTCACAGTCGCAGCATGCCACATGTCGCACTGCGACACCATAGCCTATCATTATGAAAATTGTTGAGACAAAATGTTCTGCGACACATCTCGTCGTGTAGCCCTAGCATTAAAGGGGAGGCACTGTGGAGGTCACTGTTAAAGAGGCGCTCACTGTGGAGGTCACTGTTAAGGGGGCAGGGGCCACTATTAAAGGGACAACTGCTGTGGAGGTCACTGTTAAGGCAGCGGGGAACTGTGAGGTCACTGTTAAGGCAGCGGGGTACTGTGAGGTCACTGTTAAGGCAGCGGGGTACTGTGAGGTCACTGTTAAGGCAGCGGGGTACTGTGAGGTCACTGTTAAGGCAGCGGGGTACTGTGAGGTCACTGTTAAGGCAGCGGGGTATTGTGGAGGTCACTGTTAAGGGGGCGGGCCCCGAGGAGGTCACTGTCAAGGGAGTGGGGTGCTGTGAAAGTCACTGTTAAAGGGGCGAGCTGCTGTGGAGGTCCCATTTTAAAGTGGCGGGGCACTGCGGGGGGCTCATTGTTAAGGGGTGGGGGAATGTGGAATTCACTGTTAAAGGGGCGGGGTGCTGTAGATGTTATGGGGAATACTGTTGATATCTTTAACGACACACACAGACATTAAATGAAATAGATTAAATATACCCGTGCGAAGCCGGGTCCTTCTGCTAGTAGTTACTAAAAATATTGTACTAATGACAAGAAGAAATATGGTCTAACAGCACTTAGAAGATATGGGCCACAAGTATATGAAAGGGTTCGCCTATGATGCTATCAAAGGGGAGTCCCTCCTCAGTCTCTCCCTTCAAATGTGATAATTAGGTCTTTGGTTAAAGGCTCATTCACATGAACGTTTTTTGCGTTCCGTATACGGGCCGTTTTTTGAGTTCCGTATATAATCCGTATACAGAACCATTCATTTCAATAGGTCCGCAAAAAAACGGAACACATATGGAATGTATTCCGTATATCTTCCATATCCGTTCCATTTTTGCGGAACCATCTATTGAAAATTTTATGCCCAGCCCAATTGTTTCTATGTAATTACTGTATACTGTATATGCCATACGGAAAAATGGAATGAAAAACGGATTGGAACCGGAAACACTACTGAAACAAAAACCGGAAAAACGGATCCGTTAAAAACAGCCCGCAAAACACTGAAAAAGCCATACAGTCGTGTGAACAAGCCCTAAAGATGTAGAACAGGGCTGCAGATGTATATCACAACCATTGTCCCTCTCCTGATTTCATGGGCACAGTGGTGATGCCCGCTTTATCAGCATGAGTATGCTTGTCAGGATCCGGCAGCTGCCTCTCTCCTGTCCCGTCTCATATTGCACTCAAAACAGTGAGACATGCAGTATAGGAAGAATTCCTCAGTATATGTCCCGGGATATGACTGATTCTTCCCTACTTCTTCTCACAAATGTCAACTAAGACAAATCTCTGGCTGCAGCAGAAGCCCTCCCCCATTGGTTTTTCAGCAAAAGGAAACACACTATCCTGCAGGAAGCCCACATCTTCTGGCAGCTGAACAAGGAAGCAGAACATGTAATACAATATCTGTAGCATCTATTCTTATGACTGTATGTTGTTCCATTCTTCTATTATTCCTATTAGAAGTCTATGGATGAATTGCTAGCAGTTTGCAATTAAGGTCCAGATGGGTGTTACCAGTTTAGGGTATGTCCCTGCACAGTATGACATTATCCAATCAGTGCTGCCAGTGTCAGGCTGTGCAGGGACACCTCCCCCCAACTGGTAACCCCCAGCTGGACCTTTATTGCGGACTGCTAGTAATACATCCTTAACGTCTTGCAGGATTAATAGAGGAATGGCACAACATCGAGTCATATTATATTAGTTATATGGGGAATGCTAGTAATTACTAAAACAGACATGTCCGGGGAGGTGACAGCTCCTCTTTCAAGAGTCACGGTTTCCTTTTCAGAAACTCTAAGGCCTCTTTCACACGGGCATCATGTTTTTTGCCCGGATAAGATGGGGGTGCGTTGCGGGAAGATGCATGATTTTTCCGCGCGAGTGCAAAACATTGTAATGCGTTTTGCACGCGCGTGAGAAAAATCGGCATGTTTGGTACCCAAACCCGAACTTCTTTACAGAAGTTCAGGTTTGGGTTAGGTGTTGTGTAGATTGTATTATTTCTCCTTATAACATGGTTATAAGGGAAAATAATAGCATTCTGAATACAGAATGCATAGTACAATAGGGCTGGAGGGGTTAAAAAAAAAAATATATTTTTTTAACCCTGACCCATTCATTTCTCTGGGGCTGTGCACACGAGCGGTCATTTTCACGCATCACTTGTGCGTTGCGTGAAAATCGCAGCATGCTCTATATTCTGCGTTTTTCACGCAACGCAGGCCCCATAGAAGTGGATGAGGCCGCGTGAAAATCGCAAGCATCCGCAAGCAAGTGCGGATGCGGTGCGATTTTCACGCATGGTTGCTAGGCGACGATCGGGCTGGGGACCCGATCTGTATTATTTTCCCTTATAACATAGTTATAAGGGAAAATAATAGCATTCTGAATACAGAATGCAAAGTAAAATAGTGATGGAGGGGTTAAAAATATAAAAAATTAACTCACCGAGTCCACTTGATCGCGTAGTTGCGGATCTCTGTCTTCTTCTGTAATGTTGAGCTGCCGGCTAAGGACCTGTGGTGATGTCACATCACATGATCCAATCACATGGTCCCTCACCATGGTGATGAACCATGTGATTGGACCATGTGATGAGCACAGTGACGTCATCAAAGGTCCTATTCCTGTGCACAGCAAAGAAGAAGACAGAAGAGAAGCCGGGCTGCTGTGCGATCAAGTGGATTAAGGTGAGTTCAATTTTTATTTTATTTTTTTAACCCCTCCAGCCCTATTGTACTATGCATTCTGTATTAAGAATGCTATTATTTTCCCTTATAACCATGTTATAAGGGAAAATAATACAATCTACAGAACACCTAAACCAAACCCGAACTTCTGTGAAGAAGTTCGGGTTTGGGTACCAAACATGCCAATTTTTCTCCCGTGCGTGTGAAACGCATTTCTACGCGTGCACTCACGCAGAAAAATCGTGCATTTTCCCGCAACGCACCCGCATCTTATCCGGGCAAAAAACATGACGCCCGTGTGAAAGAGGCCTAAAGGAAGTCATTTCTTTAACAGAGGGGCCTAAGCCATCATAAGGAGCTCATCTGTGCAGATGTTACAACATACTGAAAAAAGATTTACACTTCCTGAATGTGACAAGTCCTCATTATTATCCTCATTATATTTTCACACATGACCCTTATTATAGGATCAGTACCTGACAGTGAAGAGGATGATGATACATAGAGTAGCTCTGCTGTGTGTAAGGAACTGAAAACTCCTACAATATTAGGCCTCTTGCACACGAACGTGTGCACCTCGTGGCTGTGATGCGGCCCGCAGCCACAATGCACGAACACCCACCGTGGGGCAGCCGCAGCGGATCGCGGACCCATTCAATTTAATGGGTCCACGATCCGGCTGTATTGCAAAAAGATAGGACATGTTCTATCTTTTTGCGGAACAGAAGTCTGGGACGAAACCCCACGGAAGCACTCCGTAGTGCTTCCGTAGGGTTCCGTGCTTCCGTTGATGCGGAATGCACGCGGAACGGTGCCCGTGTATTGCGGTCCACAGTACGGCCACGGAGCGCACACGTTCATGTGCAAGACTTAGCTATATTTTTTTACAAATGTGTATGCAGTTAGTAGGACAAATTTCTTGAATTCAGTCATACAATGACGGCCAAATATTACATAGTGTCCTCCTGTAGGAAATAAGAAAAGGCCCTTCAAACACTGCAATTTTTAGTGCCCGTTCCAGACAGTTTCTTAGCCTTTTTTTTATTTTGGCCAAAAATGTCTAGAAAAAAATGTGAGTAAAACATTGTAGCTACATACGAACCCACCCTCACCACCCACCCAAAAAAATAAAAAAAACTTGTAGAAAATGCTTGAATTAAATACGTTTTTTATTTGCTCGCTAATTTGATCTTACAAGCAATGTATCACCCTGTTCTGGATGGTAGAAAAAACTTAATTTAATTAAAAAAGATTCAAAAAAATGTTATGTCAAAGCATGTTACATAATATACTCCATATTTTATACATGTCATACCATGGAGAAAAAGCAGAGCCGAGCACAGTGCCGTTATTTGTAGATCTTAGGGCCGTTGGTGTCCTGTTCCCGTATTGCGGACCGTATTTGCGGGCACCGTTGTCATTTTAATGGGTCTGCAAATCCGGAGATGCGCAACAGAAGCACGGAACGGAACACTACTGAAGCACTACGGAGTGCTTTCTGGGGTTCCATTCCGTGCCTCCGCACCGCAAAAAAAGGTAGAACATGCTCTATCTTTTTGCGGAACGGAGGGATCACGGACCCATTCAAGTGAATGGGTCTGCAATCCCCATGCGCCTGCCCCACGGAAGGTGCCCATGCATTGCGGACTGCAATTTGCGGTTCACAGCACGGGCACGGGACACCAACGGTCGTGTGAACGACCCCTTAGACTGTTAATGTCACTTGAGAAGTGTAGTAGTCAAAGCTTCCATTTTTTAAAATAAAGCATCCCATTGCATCTGTAAACAATTGTTCGCCCTCTTAAAATCCCGCGGTCTGCCTTCCCCCGTGATGTTCTGGGTATGTTCCGCCACTTAGAAAGCTGAATGAAACTCTCTGCACTGGTCACGGTTAATTTAACACATTTGACAATCTATTGTTTTTTGCTTTGAATCCTTTTCACAGCTAAAAAAATGTATGACAAAAATAAGTTGACGCGATGCTTTTCATTTGACTCGTCGTGCTGTAGGTATAGCGCGGTTTCAAGTTGTCATTTTATCATCATTCACCTCATCAAACTCACTAACAATACACAATCACTTGTTATCTCTGATCTTTTCAGATGGTGGAAAGAATCCCCCTTGAAAGGAATTGTTAGAAAATTGCTTTACAAAAATAAATTTTTCTAAAAAATGTAACACAATATTATTTACCTGCCAAAGAGATACATTGTATGTATGGTAAATATATTTGCTACCTTCATAAGGCACAATTCTACTTGTGCACAACGTGTCAGACATAAGGGAATACATGTTATCTACAGTCATGTGAAAAAATTAGGACACCCTTTGAAAGCATGTGGTTTTTTGTAACATTTTTAATAAATGGTTATTTCATCTCCGTTTCAACAATACAGAGAGATTAAAGTAATCCAACTAAACAAAGAAAACTGAAGAAAAGTCTTTTCAAGATCTTCTGTAAATGTCATTCTACAAAAATGCCTATTCTAACTGAGGAAAAAGATAGGACACCCTCACATGTATTCCCTCTTAAATTGGCTCAGATCTCACACCAGGTGCACATAATTAGTAGATCGTTACTCTGCATGTTGAATGAGGCTTGCCCTATTTAAACCTCAGACATTTAGTTTGGTGTGCTCCTGACTGTTGAAGTGAGAGTGAGCACCATGGTGAGAGCAAAAGAGCTGTCAGAGGACTTCAGAAAAAAGATTGTAGCAGCCTATGAGTCTGGGAAGGGATTTAAAAAGATCTCAAAAGATTTTGAAATCAGCCATTCCACTGTCCGGAAGATAGTCTACAAGTGGAGGGCTTTCAAAACAACTGCCAACATGCCCAGGACTGGTCGCCCCAGCAAGTTCACCCCAAGAGCAGACCGCAAGATGCTAAAAGAGGTCTCCAAAAACCCTAAAGTGTCATCTCGAGAACTACAGCAGGCTCTGGCTACTGTTGATGTAGAAGTACATGCCTCTACAATCAGAAAGAGACTGTACAAGTTTAACTTGCATGGGAGGTGTGCAAGGAGGAAACCTTTGCTTTCCAAGAGAAACATCGAGGCCAGACTGACATTTGCCAGAGATAAAGTTGACAAAGACCAGGACTTCTGGAATAATGTTCTTTGGACAGATGAGTCCAAAATTGAATTATTTGGACACAACAGCAGAGGACATGTTTGGCGTAAACCAAACACAGCATTCCAAGAAAAGAACCTCATACCAACTGTGAAGCATGGAGGTGGAAGTGTCATGGTTTGGGGCTGCTTTGCTGCAGCAGGACCTGGTCAGCTCACCATCATAGAATCCACGATGAATTCTACTGTGTATCAGAAGGTGCTTGAAGAACATGTGAGACCATCAGTTAGAAAATTAAAGCTGAAGCGGAACTGGACCATGCAACATGACAATGACCCAAAACATACTAGTAAATCAACCAAAGATTGGCTGAAAAAGAAGAAATGGAGAGTCCTGGAATGGCCAAGTCAAAGTCCAGATTTGAATCCCATTGAGATGCTGTGGGGTGACTTGAAAAGGGCTGTACGTGCAAGAAACCCCTCAAACATCTCACAGCTGAAAAAGTTCTGCATTGAGGAGTGGGGTAAAATTTCCTCAGACCGATGTCGAAGACTGGTAGATGGCTACAAGAACCGTCTCACTGCAGTTATTTCAGCCAAAGGAGGTAACACTCGCTATTAGGGGCAAGGGTGTCCTATCTTTTTCCTCAGTTAGAATAGGCATTTTTGTAGAATGACATTTACAGAAGATCTTGAAAAGACTTTTCTTCAGTTTTCTTTGTTTAGTCGGATTACTTTAATCTCTCTGTATTGTTGAAACGGAGATGAAATAACCATTTATTAAAAATGTTACAAAAAACCACATGCTTTCAAAGGGTGTCCTAATTTTTTCACATGACTGTATACAATCACCAGGTCTGTAATGCAGTACTTGTCCCCAGTGGCAGCCATGAAAATAGGAAATCCAGTGGCTCCTCCGGTAGATATTTCCCATCAGTTTTGCTTGGCCTAAATCCTAATTTTATATTTAAATATATTAAAATATTGTATGTCATTACTGATGAGCGAAGTATTTAAAAACTCGGCTGCTTCGCCGAATAAAAAATAAATAAAAAACGCTTTGTGACAAAGCGCATTTCTTTGTAAGTAGTGGGTGCAATGACAGGGAGCGGAGATTGCGCTTCTCCCCATCATTGTACCCCTCAGACACGGTATTCATCGCTGATCGTGCCATCTGACATTGATATTACAGTGTAAAAAAAAATTATTAAGAAAATCATACTTATCTCATCCATTTGATAGCGAAGAGGTGGCCGATGATGGTGAAGATCTTGCGCAAAATCTCGCACGGCCCATGATGGCGTTATCACGTCGGCCAGTGTGACGACGTCATATGCCACTGTGCACAGGATTTTGTGAAAGATCTGATGGCGGCGGCGACTGGCTCTCAAATATTTTTTGGGGTTTTTACCGCCATTCAGAGAAAATTGATTTGCTACCATGAAGCACGAGGAAATTTTAATTCACAGCGAAACTAATTTTTCCTGAAATTCAGAACGAATTCCACTTTGTCCAGATCACTTCGCTTAACACTAGATGTCATGTAACCTTTGGTATTGAGATTCAATGGATTTTGCTATAGAGGGGGTCAGTGGGGAACTTGCCTTTGGAAAATGAATAGAAAATTGAAATTTCTCATACAAAATTCTCCAGTAGAGTGAAATGTCTTTGACGCAACCACCTAAAATTGCATTACAAAGTTGCCTTCTGTAGTGGTGTCCTCTCAAAGCATCTAGCCAGTATTTATGGTATATGATGGGACTGAAGATCTTTTATTGGAAATCTGGTGTAGATAAAGCAGTTGTCTTCTCAAATCAGTGGTCTCCTGATTAAATCTTAATCATTTCACTTCAGTTTTATATTCCTTATGTGGTCTATAGTGAACAGGATGAGTTGTTTAGACCAAAGATGACTAGGGTTAGTTGCTGATGCCCACAGAGACAAGGTTTAGTTGTCCATGTCACAATGACCAGGTTTGATTGTTAGTGATGGATGAACATCGGCCGGGACGTTTCAAATGTTCGCGAACCGTGCGTTCGCGGCGGGCCCCAATCAGAAAGCGAACCTAAAAAACCTTCAGGTCATATTTGCAGCCAACAAATACTTACTAGTAGTGCACAAATAGTCCCACAACATGGACAGTGACATACCAGAGAGGGATCAATGGCAAAATTTCTTACAAAAAATATGTATTTTAATCAGGGGCCATTTTTATGCGTCTTAACCTCTGCAGGACACATGACGTACCGGTACGGCATGTTGTCCTGGTACTTAAGGAATTTTACTTAAATCATTGAGCAGGCACCTTGGCTAAATGCGCAGGGGGTCCCGTGACAATTCAGACCTGCGGTTTGCGGCTTTTACCTGTGGTTGCGGCTGCTGGCGGCGGTGCCATCGGGTCCCCATGCGGCTGTAGGGGGGACCTGATGTAATGGAAGGCAGCACAATGCCTTCCTGAGGCATCAGCGCTGCCTTCCGGTGACGAGCCTGTGAGATCCAGCCCCCTGGATCTCACAGGCCCCGGAAGCTGTATGAGTAATACACACAGTATTACTCAGACAGCCAATGCATTCCAATACAGAAGTATTGGAATGTATTGTAAAGGATTAGACCCTCAAAAGTTGAAGTCCCAAAGTAGGACAAAAAATAAAGTGAAAAAAAAGTTGAAAAAATTTCATTTTCCCCCAAAAAATTAAAAGTTTCATGTAAAAATAAACAAAAATGTCATTTTCCCCAAATAAAGTTAAAAAAAAAAGAGGTAAAATAGGAAAAAATAAAAAAGTATACATATTAGGTATCGCCGTGTCCATATCGATCGGCTCTATAAACATATCCCGTGACCTAACCCCTCAGATGAACACCGTAAAAAATAAAAACTGTGCTAAATAAACCATTTTTTGTCACCTTACATCACAAAAAGTAAAAAGGCGTTTGCCCACCACAATAGTACAAATCTAACCGTCACCTCATCCCGCAAAAAATGAGACTCTACCTGAGACAATCGCCCAAAAAATAAAAAAAAACTATGGCTCAGAATATGGAGACACTAAAACATCTTTTTTTTTGTTTTAAAAAAGCTGTTATTGTGTAAAACTTACAAAAATAAAATAAAGTATACATATTAGGTATCGCCGCGTCCGTATCGACTGGCTCTATAAAAATATTACATGACCTAACCCCTCAGATGAATACCGTAAAAAATTTAAAATATAAACTGTGCTAAATAAACCATTTTTTGTGACCTTACATCACAAAAAGTGAAATAGCAAGCGATCAAAAAGTCACACGCACCCCAAAATAGTGCCAATCAAACCATCATCTCATCCCACAAAATAATACCCTACCCAAGATAATCGCCCAAAATCTGAAAAAATCATGGCTCTCAGACTATGGAAACACTAAAATATGATTTTTTTTGCTTCAAAATCAAATCATTGTGTAAAACTTACATAAATAAATAAAAAAGTATACATATTAGGTATCGCAGCTTCCGTAATAACTTGCTCTATAAAAATATCACATGAACTAACCCCTCAGGTGAATACCGTAAAAAAATAAAAATAAAAACGGTGTAAAAAAAGGCATTTTTTGTCACCTTACATCACAAAAAGTGTAATAGCAAGCGATCAAAAAGTCACACGCACCCCAAAATAGTGCCAATCAAACCGTCATCTCATCCCGCAAAAATCATGCCCTACCCAAGGTAATCGCCCAAAAACTGAATCAAAAAAGAAATCATTGTGTAAATCTTACATAAATAAAAAAAAAGTATGCATATTAGGATCTCCGCGTCCGTGACAACCTGGTCTATAAAAATACCACATGATCTAACCTGTCAGATAAATGTTGTAAATAACAAAAAATAAAAACGGTGCCAAAACAGCTATTTCTTGTTACCTTGCCTCACAAAAAGTGTAATATAGAGCAACCAAAAATCATATATACCCTAAACTAGTACCAACAAAGCTGCCACTTTTTTGGAGTTTCAATTCTAGGGGTGCATTAGGGGGGCTTCAAATGGGACATGGTGTCCAAAAAACCAGTCCAGCAAAACCTGCCTTCTAAAAACCGTATGGCATTCCTTTCCTTCTGTGCCCTGCCGTGTGCCCGTACAGCAGTTTACGACCACTTATGGGGTGTTTCTGTAAACTACAGAATCAGGGCCATAAATATTGAGTTTTGTTTAGCTGTTAACCCTTGCTTTGTAACTGGAAAAAAATATTAAAATGGAAAATCTGCCAAAAACTTGAAATTTTTTAATTATATCTCTATTTTCCATTAATTCTTGTGGAACACCTAAAGGGTTAACGACGTTTGTAAAAATCAGTTTTGAATACCTTGAGGGGTGTAGTTTCTAGAATGGGGTCATTTTTGGGTGGTTTCTATTATGTAAGCCTCGCAAAGTGACTTCAGACCTGAACTGGTCCCTAAAAATTGTGTTTTTGAAAATTTCTGAAAAATTTCAAGATTTGCTTCTAAACTTCTAAGCCTTGTAACATCCCCAAAATATAAAATATCATTCCCAAAAGGATTCAAACATGAAGTAGACATATGGGGAATGTAAAGTAATAACTTTTTTTGGAGGTATTACTATGTATTATAGAAGTAGAGAAATTGAAACTTTTACAAATTTTTGGTAAATTTTGTATTTTAAAAAAAATAAAAATTAATTTTTTTGACTTCATTTTACCAGTGTCATGAAGTACAATATGTGACGAAAAAACTATCTCAGAATGGCCTGGATAAGTCAAAGCGTTTTAAAGTTATCACCACTTAAATTGACACTGGTCAGATTTGCAAAAAATGGTCTGGTCCTAAGGTGAAAAGGCTGTGTCCTAAAGGGGTTAAAGGGAAACTCAAAAATGTGCCCTGCTAGAGCCTATAATTTTTTTATTTTAGGCTACGGGAGGATAGGCCTTAAAAATTAGGCATTCACCTGACAGAAAAGAACAAGTGATTATGTGGCTGGAGGTACATTAGGCGGACACTGGCTAAAAATTTTACTGTCGGCCTGCACAGGCCCCAAATATTAGGCATTCACCTGACCGAAAATAACTTGTGATGATGTGGCTGGGGGTACATTAGGCGGTCACAGGCTAAAAATTTTACTGTAGGCCAGTACAGGCCCCAAAAATTAGGCATTCACCTGACAGAAAAGAACTAGTGATGATGTGTCTGGAGGTACATTTGGCGGTCAATGGATAAAAATTTTACTGTAGGCCACCGGAGTAGAGGCCCCAAAAATTAGGCAGTCATCTGACAGAAAAGGCCTTTTATGCCGCTGTATATACATAAGACAAGGACCATTGTTTGTTCTTGTGGAGAATATGTGTAGGCTGGCATGAGGAAATTCAATTACATGTGGTCGTTACAGGTGTTGAATTCCTCCCATATCCATGCCTCATTCATTTTTAGAAATGTGAGTTAGTCCACACTGTCGTGAGCTAGGCGAATGCGCTTATCGGTCACGATCCCCCCTGCTGCGCTGAATATCCTTTCGGGTTAGACACTGGACGAGGGGCAAGCCAAGAGTTCCATGGCAAATTGTGCCAGCTCTGGCCACAGGTCAAGCCAGCACACCCATTAGTCCAGGGGTTCCTCGCTTCTCAGAGCCTCCACATCTGCCATTAACCCGATTTAGTCAGACACCTGTCGGTCTAGGCATTCCCTGAGGCTGGATCCAGAGGGCGGCTGTCGATTGGTTGGCTGCAAGAATGATCTCATATCTAAAGTGATCAACACATCTTCAAACCGCCCTCTTTTTGCAGGCGCGGTAGGATTGGTACCCGCACCTGTTTTGCTGTGGGTGTAAATTCCTCTGCCAGTGCCCGCAACAGCAGAATGCAGCCTCTCTCGCAGCAAGGCCTAGAAATGCTGCATTCTGCCCGCCCTCTGTGATGCTGGTAACATGTCCGCCATTTTGTGTTGTGGAAACAGGTTATCGCAGTACGTTGCCACCCAGTACTGGTCCTTGCCCTTTATGCTTTTTATATTCTTCTCCCTTTGTGCTGCTCTATCTCTCCCTCTGAACTCCCCTCCTCTTCCTCTCTTGTGGGCACCCACGTGACATCCATCGACACGTCCTCATCGTCACCTTCACCACCACTGACATTAGAGATCTTGGAGTAGGCAGCAACAGCGAGGATGACCCTCCTTGGGCTGATCTGGGTACTGTCGTCAGACTGCTGGGTGGCTGCCGTTGCTACCTCCTCTTCCTTATCTGATGCCAAGAATGGCTGCGCATCGGTACGATCTGGGAATGAATGGGAAAATAATTCCTCTGACTCGAGTGGAGGGGCTATGGTGGTGGTGGTGGTGTCTTTGGGGGTGCACACAGCAGAGAGTGAGGAGGGTGCAGATACAGAGAATGAGAAGGGTGCAGAAGCGGAACACTGAGTGACCCACTCAACCAACTCTGGTGCGTCCTTTGACGTAATCACACGCACCTTCTCCAACTTCCCACTTAGGCTCCGGCCTGGTGCACCTGCCTGACCCCTGCGGAACGGCCTGCCTCTTCCTCTGACTGTCTTTTTCAAAATGACCCTGTGCCAAAGTCCCTAGAGAAGAGCAGTATTTGTGGCAGGCCTCAATCAGTATTTGGTGGAAGCTGGTATATTAAACCCCTTAATCAGTATTTTGTAGAAGCAGGTGTATCGCAGGCCTCAATCAATATTTGGTGGAAGCAGGTATATCAATCCCCTTAATCATTATTTTGTGGAAGCAGGTGTATCGCAGGCCTCAATCAATATTTGGTGGAAGCAGGTATATCAATCCCCTTAATCAGTATTTTGTGGAAGCAGGTATATTGCACCCCTCAATCAGTATTTTGTGAAAGCAGGTGTATCGCAGGCCTTAACCAATTTTTTGTGAAAGCAGGTATATCGCACCCCTCAATCAGTATTTTGTGGAACCAGGTATATAGAATCCCTTAATCTATATTTGGTGGAAGCAGGTATATCACAGGCCTAAATCAGTATTTAGTGGAATCAGGCATATCAATTCCCTTAATCAGGATTTTGTGGAAGCAGGTATATCGCACCCCTCAATCATTATTTTATGGAAACAAGTATATAGAACCCCTTAATCAATATTTGGTGGTAGCAGGTATTTTAATCCTCTTAATCAGTATTTTGTGGAAGCAGGTATATCGCACCCCTCAATCAGTATTTTGTGGAAACAAGTATATAGAACCTCTTAATCAATATTTGGTGGAAGCAGGTATATCGCACCCCTCAATCAGTATTTTGTGGAAGCAGGTGTGTCGCAGGCCTCAATCAATATTTGGTGGAAGCAGGTATATCGCACCCCTCAATCAGTATTTTGTGGAAGCTGGTATATAGAAACCCTTAAAGAGAACCTGTCACCTGGATTTAGTGCATAGAGCTGGGGACATAGGCTGCTAGATGGCCACTAGCTCATCTGCAATACCCAGTCCCCACAGCTCTCTGCGCTTTTATTGCGTTAAAAAACAGTTTTGATCCATATGCAAATGACCTGATATGAGTCCTGTATCCGGAGATGAGTCAAGCGGAAAGGAGCCCAGCACCGCCCCGCGTCCTCCGAATCTCCTCCTTGCTGGCTGACGTCACAGAGCTGGAGCGCCGAAATCTCACGCATCGCGAGCTAGCGCATGCGTAGTTCGTTCCCTGTGCTAATGCCAGTACAGGGAATGAACATGATGCCGACACTGCGCATGCGCTAGCTCGCGCATCGCGAGATTTTGGCGCTCCAGCTCTGTGATGTCAGCCAGCAAGGAGGAGATTCGGAGGACGCGGGGCGGTGCTGGGCTCCTTTCCGCTTGACTCATCTCCGGATACAGGACTCATATCAGGTCATTTGCATATGGATCAAAACTGTTTTTTAACGCAATAAAAGCGCAGAGAGCTGTGGGGACTGGGTATTGCAGATGAGCTAGTGGCCATCTAGCAGCCCATGTCCCCAGCTCTATGCACTAAATCCAGGTGACAGGTTCCCTTTAATCAATATTTGGTGGAAGCAGGTATATCGCACCCCTCAATCTGTATTTTGTGGAAGCAGGTATATCAAACCCCTTAATCAGTATTTTGCGGAAGCAGGTATATCACACCATCAATTAGTATTTTGTGGAAGCATGTATATTGCAACCCTCAATCAGTATTTTGTGGAAGCAGGTATATCAAACCCATTAATCAGTATTTTGTGGAAACAGGTGTATCGCAGGCCTCAATCAGTATTGGAAGCAGTTATATTGCAAACTTCATTCAGTATTTTGTGGAAGCAGGTATATCAAACCTCTTAATCAGTATTTTGTGGAAGCAGGTTTAACGCAGGCCTCAATCAATATTTGGTGGAAGCAGCTATATCGCACTCCTCAATCAGTATTTTGTGGAAGCTGGTATATAGAACCCCTTAATCAATATTTTGTTGAAGCAGGTATATCGCAACCCTCAGTCTGTATTTTGTGGAAGCAGGTATATCGCTTCCCTCAATCAGTATTTTGTGGACGCAGGTATATCAAACCCCTTAATCAGTATTTTGTGAAAGCAGGTATATCAATCCCCTTAATCAGTATTTTGTGGAAGCAGGTATATAGAACCCTTTAATCAATATTTGGTGGAAGCATGTATATCACACCCCTCAATCAGTATTTTGTGGAAACAGGTATATCAATCCCCTTAATCAGTATTTTGTTGAAGCAGGTATATAGAACCCCTTAATCTATATTTGGTGGAAGCAGGTATATTGCACCCCTCAATCAGTATTTTGTGGAGGCAGGTATATTAAACCCCTTAATCAGTATTTTGTGGAAGAAGGTATATCGCACCCTTCAATCTTTATTTTGTGGAAGCATGTATATTGCAACCCTCAATCAGTATTTTGTGGAAGCAGGTATATCAAACCCCTTAATCAGTATTTTGTGGAAACAGGTGTATCGCAGGCCTCAATCAATATTTGGTGGAAGCAGGTATATCGCACCCCTCAATCTGTATTTTGTGGAAGCAGGTATATCAAACCCCTTAATCAGTATTTTGCGGAAGCAGGTATATCGCACCCTTCAATCTGTATTTTGCGGAAGCAGGTATATCGCACCCTTCAATCTGTATTTTGTGGAAGCATGTATATTGCAAACCTCAATCAGTATTTTGTGAAAGCAGGTATATTGCACCCCTCAATCAGTATTTTGTGGATCAGGTATATAGAATCCTTTAATCAATATTTTGTGGAAGCAGGTATATCGCACCCCTCAATCAGTATTTTGTGGATCAGGTATATAGAACCCCTTAATCAGTATTTTGTAGAAGCAGGTATATAGAACCCTTTAATCAGTATTTGGTGGAAGCAGGTATATTGCACCCCTCAATCAGTATTTTGTGGAAGCAGGTATATCAAACCCCTTAATCAGTATTTTGTGGAAGAAGGTATATTGCAGCCCTCAATAAAAAATTTTGGGGGGCAACAGGTATATCATACCCGTTTCAAATAGTTGTTCCAATAGCGCTTGTCCCTCTATATACCTGCGGTATCGCAGCAGAACCACACACAACTGCTGCACAATACAAATGCACTATATACGTTCTATGTTAGAAAGTATATTATAGGTATATCACACCCCTCAATCAGTTTTTTTGGGGGCAACAGGTATATCACACCAGTTGCAATTAGTTATTCCAATACCGTTTGTATATAGCTGCGGTATTGCAGCAGAATCTCACACAACTGCTGTACAATACAAATGCACTATAATATACTTTCTATGTTAGAAAGTATATTATAAGTATATCACACCTATCGATAGCACACCTATACCAGTCCTTAAAAGGACTTTTGTGGCCTTATTAGCTAGTGTGTCCCTGCTCCGCAAAGCAACTTCTCCCTACAATGGCAAAACACAGAATGTAAAATGGCTGCCAGATCGGGTTCTGTTATAGGGTGGGGGTGTGTCCATGTGCTGAAACATCTCAATTGGCTGTCCTGTCCCACCTGATGGATGTGTCATGGGTCAAAGTTCGGCGCAATGCAAAAGAATATGGCGCATGAGAACATCGCCATATGTTCGCATGTTTGGTGAATCGTGAACACATAAAGTTCGCCGCGGAATGACCTCCGGTCAAACCACAAGGCCATCTCTATTGATTGTTTTATGGTATTCAATCTGGTTATTTATGTGGAGAAAGTCAACTGTAAGCCTGACTCATTCATGAGCTGGAGACCTTCCACCATCCATCAGCCTTCTTTATATCCAATATGGTACAGAAAGGACAGTCAGTCACTAGTGGTAAAATAAAGGTCTTTGGTTTATGACTGCACCAGGTTCAGTCTGCCTGCCCGTAGTCCCCAGGAATCTTTCATCAGGAAATTCTTTTAGACCAGGCGCAATGTCTTGTAGGGCTAGCTCCTGAACATAATGATACCTTTCACTTGGGCCCAAGCCACTGTGTGCACCCTTACTCTTCCACCTTTGTCTGCAGCCCCCCTCTCCTTTATGATTGACAAGGCCAGTTGAAATCACTATGCAGAACCCTGATCCTATCAAAGAAAGAAAGTGGAGAACGTAGGAGGAGGAGCAAGGGGGCACAGAGTGGCTTGGGCCCACCCTCAGTGCACTTAACTGCTCAATTATATATGGATTAAAAGTAGCTTTTTTTCTCCAGAATAAAGCAATGGATCACTAAGTGAAAGGTATAACTTCATTCAGCTGTGCTAGCCCTGCAAGGAATCGTGCCTAGTTTAACAGTGACTTTCCTAGTGACTCCCTTTAAGGCCTCATTCACATGTCACTGAGCTTGGTAAGCTGAGAGAAGGCCGAGGAGCTACTGTGAGCGCCAGTGTCTTCTCAAACAGCTGATCGGCGAAGGTCCCGGGTGTCGAACCCCCACTTATCCGATCTAAGGATAGGTCATCAGTAAAAAACTCTGGAAAACCTCTTTAACTTAAATAAGATAGCCAATTACATGGCTTGACCATGTACAGCAGTCTCGTAGAGGTCGAATGAAGTGTGCATGCTTGAATGCCACTCCATTCAACTCCTTCTTGCCAGTCTTGTGACTGGTGAAAATGTGAGACATGGGACCCCTGTTATGACAATTGGTGAAGATCCCATTGGTTGGACCCCTACAAATCTAGCAGTTATCCCCTATCAAGTGGACACAAGAAAACTTGTATTTCCATAATACCCATTTAATTGTTGGCTAACTAAGTAAAAAACAGTCTGCAGAGCATTAAAGGGCTTCTGTCACCTACCAAAACTCATTTTAAATTTTTGGGCATATTAAAATCCTTATTGTATGACTATTCCCTATATAAAGCTCTTACCTTGTTCTGTGGCTTCGTTTCATTAAAAATCGAGCTTTTAAAATATGCAAATGACTTCACTACCAGCAAGTAGGGCATCTACTTGCTGGTAGCCGCCGCATCCTCCTTTTAAAAAAACGCTCCCTCCTCCAGTTGATTGACAGGGCCACCGAGCGCTATCCTCCTCTGGCTGGCCCTGTCAGCATTTCAAATCCCGCGCCTGCGCCTTATGTGTCTTCATTCGGCGCAGGTGCTCTCAGAGAAGGACGCTCGCTTCCTCAGCACTCCCTTAGTGCGCCTGCGCCGATGACGTCACCACTAAACCCGAAAGAGAAGACGTCATCGGCGCAGGTGCACTGAGGAAGTGCTGAGGAAGCGAGCGTCCTTCTCTCATAGCGCCTGCGCCGAATGAAGACACGTAAGGCGCAAGCGCGGGATTTGAATTGCAGACAGGGCCAGCCGGAGGAGGAGAGCGCTCGCTGGCCCTGTCAATCAACTGGAGGAGGGGGCGTTTTTTTAAAAGGAGGATGCGGCGGCTAACAGCAAGTAGACGAACAGAACAAGGTAAGAGCCCTATATAGGGAATAGTCGCCCAATAAGAATTTTAATATGCCAAAAAATGAAAAATTAGTTTTGGGGGTGACAGAAGCCCTTTAACTCTATTGACATGCCATTACATGCTTCTTATGTATGAAGGGAGGTTTTGCAAAAGTGCAATCATGTAACTGTTTCCTTTTCCTAACTTTCCAGGTCGGCATTGTCTTGCATTACTCTAGCCTGTGCACAGTCTTGTGGATTGGTGTGACTGCAAGGAACATTTACAAGCAAGTTACAAGAAAACCTTCTCAAAACCAGAATAGTGACCAGCCTCAATTCCCAAAGCAACCTATGCTCAGGTATGAAGATTTTGTCTTGTTTATGCCTTAATTGATTTACCTAAAGGAATAACAAAATTATATTCTCCAATCACAAAACCTGATATCCCCACAAAAAAAATAAACACTAGGACCATTCTAATAGCACCCATATACTATCATTCAATCCCCTAGTTAAAGGGAGTCTTTCACCGAATATGACGATTACAGATCACTCAGATCAGGTTCTACATTACTTTCCCCAGATTACTATGGTACCTTTCATATTGCAGTCCATCGCCGATTTGCTCCAAAAAACACTTTTATACCATATGGTAATTAGGTTCTGAAGGTGCCAAGGGGCAGCGTTCATGCGGCCGGTGCCCAGGCACATCCTCCAAACTTAGCCTAGGGCCTCCTGGTTTCATAGAGTGAGACTTCCTGTCTTCTTCTCCTCATGGGTAGGGTCTACCTACCCTGTTCTCCTCATGAGTGGTGTTTACATATCTTGTTTTCTCCCAGGCACCTATTTGTATTATTGTATGTGACCATAACAGTCATGTCTGTTAGAAGGCAGGATTCTGTTCTCACTTGGACATGGAGTGTTGTCATTTAATTGACAGGTGTAGACATGAGAATATAGTTTGAAGCCTCACACATGATAATGACTGAAATCATGTTTTAAAGAGGTTGCTCCGATGCTCTTCCTTGGCCTGCGCTGGATCGCGCTGGGCAAGGGCTCTTTTGTTTCCAATAGCACACTGCCGGGCTAAATCCCGCCCATCAGTGTCGGTGACATCATCAGGCTCACTGCTGGGCGGAAGCCTCCTCCTGGCAGCCCTAAGGAGAGCCTGTTACGTCACCGGAACTCTACAAAATGCCTTTGTTCTGCTCGATTCAACGCAGGGCAAAGGAGAGCTTCGGAGCATGAATTGCTGAGATGCTCAAGTCAGGCGGGCTGCCTGGGTGAAAATGGGGATATGTCCGGGTTCAGCTCTGAACCCGGACAACCCCTTAAATTTAATTTTCACTACCCATATGGGATACTATTTTAATGATTTGTTTGATAATAAGACGTAAACCTTTACAATATCATGGAATTGAGCCAACATTGCTGGAGTCTGGCTGTTATATAACCTCTTTAGGCTCTTCCTCACGCAGGCATCATGGCTTCCATACATACAGTAAGGGAGCCATGACAGTTAAGATGGCCCCTGTCAGGTTTTCATTAGGCTTCTTTTTTACAGCAAGCGTAGCATACTTTTGCTTGACATAAAAATGCCTGAAATTCTTATGTGAGCAAGAAACACTAATGTGAACAGAGTAGAGCTGAGCGAATCAATTCTAACATTCGGGAATTTAACATTAAGTTTCAAAAAAAGTTATAGTTCGACAGAATTTTAAAAAAAATTGTCACTGAAAGGAAGAGGAGAGAGAGAGTTTCCTAGGCAAATAGGGTACTTGCAATTCGATTCAAATTTATTCAGAACTAAATCGAATTTGACAACTGATTTGAACTTAAATAAAATTTTAAGAAATTCACTCATCTCTAGAACAGTTCCTTAGTATAATGTGAATTTAAAGTACAAGACAATATATTATTATCGTTTAGAGCAGTGATCTATGCTATAACAATTACACTGTTGAGTAAACTACAACTTTCAGGATTTCTCCAAAAAATTTGAATGGTAGGTTAATTTACAACCTACAGTAAGTGTAGGGCCGCAAGGAGCGGCACTAATGTGGATACGAAGCTGCCAAAAACCATGGTGGCATGCGGCCGGTGACGTTTTTGAATTCATGGTTAAATAGCCACATCATTTTACTGTGAAACTGCTGTTTTCACCCGCAAATTCATGCAGGCCATGGAGCCCTACACTAAGATGTAGATTGCAATTGGTTGATCATGTGTGTGTCACGCATCAAGTGACATCATAATATTAAAAGCGATGATGTCACTGGTCCCAGTCTGCTTCCACAAGGCAGTGTCAGCCCACTTACTTACGTTAGTGCTACTATTGTTTGAAGTAATGAAATGTAAAAGACTAAAACAGCCCAAGGCTAAAAATATGCACACATCATCTTATGAAAGCTACGCGGTGGAAACATGAACGCACGTAATTAACTTCAAATTGGTAATGACCATGACGTGGAAAATCTCAGCTATATTGTGTCTGTTAAGATGATTCTGCATAACCTATATAGTAACCCAGCGAAGCCACACAGAATTGCATAATACCTACATAGATATAGTGTATAGCCAAATTATAAATTACAGACAACCATCTCGTTGGTAAAAAGATCTCTTTATTAAATACAGACATGTAAAAAACATATCCACAGGAGTCCCCACCATTTCAGTGGGACTAAAAAAGTGCAAGAGGGACAACTGGAATGAGACTATATGTATAAAGTATATAAGGTGAGCACAAGAAAGATATCCTCCTGCTGATGACACATATATTACCTAATAAAGTGCTTAAGAGAGGAGAGACACAGGTAATTGGATCTCTACTACAGGTTGTACATGTATAAATATGAAGGTGCATCAATCATTATGAAGTCACACACAGGTATAATATAATGTTGAACCTGTGGCAGTAAAATCAGGAGGCGACCATATAGGGGAGAACCAAAAAACCTAAAACAGGCTTATCAATATATACACAGAGTGTAATCACGTCTCTCATATGAGTAATAAAGTACTTAAGCAAGAGAAAGTGAAGGTAAACGGATCTCTACTGCAGGCTGTTCATATATGAATATAAGAAAATCGTAACCCATTACAAAGTCACTCACAAGTATAGAAAGGAATATTTAGACTTGCAATAGTAAAAACATAAGATAGCCATACAGGAGAGAGCCAGAGAAACCAATGCATAAACAGAGTATAATCACATGTCCCATACCAGTGTCCCTCACTTACCCAACGCGTTTCATCAGGGGAATATATATATATATGTTATATATCTGTATTTATAGAGTTTCTATCACTTCGTATCACATAATTAGCTGTCAGACACTAGCGATCCGCTAGTGTCTGCTCTAACAAACCATCCTAATATATCGCTAAAATAACAACTTATATCGATATGCTAATGAGCCTCTAGGTGCTATGGGGGCGTCATTAGCACCTAGAGGCTCCGTCTACCTTCATAAACTGCCGCCGCCCAGCGCGTCCCTCCAGCCCGCCCATCTCCTGCTGAATGCGATCCTCCCCGTGCGCGTCTCTGTTCGGCGCATGCGCAGTGAATGTCTGACCGCTTCCCTGCTCAGACATCTCCACTGCGCCTGCGCCGATGACGTCATAGTGCTCCGAGGAACAGGTGCAGTGGAGATGTCTGAGCAGGGAAGCGGTCAGACATTCACTGCGCATGCACCGAACAGAGACGCGCACGGAGAGGATCGCATTCAGCAGGAGATGGGCGGGCTGGAGGGACGCGCTGGGCGGCGGCAGTTTATGAAGGTAGACGGAGCCTCTAGGTGCTAATGACGCCCCCATAGCACCTAGAGGCTCATTAGCATATAGATATAAGTTGTTATTTTAGCGAAACGGCTGCCCCAAAACCTATCATATTAGGATGGTTTGTTAGAGCAGACACTAGCGGATCGCTAGTGTCTGACACCTAAATATGTCATACCAAGTGATAGAAACCCTTTAATAAAGAGATCTTTTTACCAACGAGATGGTTGTCTGTAATTTATAATTTGGCTATACACTATATCTATGTAGGTATTATGTTAAGATGATTAGCTTAATCCATAATTTGTCACTTCTGTTTAGCTGGTCTTGTACTTTATGTCTGTAACCCCCAAACACTGGTGATGTTCAGAAGCTATGACGCAGCAACATGTAGAAAGGAATCACAGCTAGGAATGCTGACCACGGGCAGAGCAGACCCTGGTGCTGCTACTGCTGAGGTTTTATTACGTTCCTGAATATCGACTGCTAAACAAAGATTATGTTATTGGTGTACTGCCATACATATAACCTAGTGGGCATCTCCTGAACCCTAGGATCTTTAAGAGACTGTCTGCACCATCGCCATGGATAGCAGACCAAGACTTCTGGAAAGATTGCTTGGCCTGGAGGGTAGGCTAGTGGTATGTTGAGACTGAGGATTTTCTACAGATGAGAAAAAGTCAAGCTCTGTTCTGGGAGAACGCTGGTTTTGTTCGGTGCCTGGCTCTGTAATGGTGGCACCGTGGCACTGTGCAATACCGTAAAGACAGCCGTGGTTGGCTCTGTAATGGTAGTAATTGGGCTGTCTCTAAAATGAAGGGCACCTTGATTGTTTTGTAATAATGATAGATAGATAGATAGATAGATAGATAGATAGATAGATAGATAGATAGATAGATAGATAAATAGATATTGGATGGATTTATGGATAGGTATATAAGGAGATAGATAGTCAGTCTATCTATCTATCTATCTCCTTATATACCTATCCATAACTCCATCCATCCATCCAATATCTATCTATCTATCTGTCTATCTACCGTATTTTACACTTTATAAGGGAGAATTCACATCTCAGTTTAATTTTCCGTTCTTCTGATCTGTCAAAAGAACAGAGAAAAAAAAACAGGATCCTGTAAAAAAACGGATCCTGTACATCAGTCATGCACATTTGGCGTCCGTTTCAGATCTATTTTTTCGACTGGAAAAAAAATACTGCATGTAACACAGGCAAAGTGTGGCGGTTCTCAGCAACTTTAAAGGCTATGAACACTTGGCATGGATGACTGCCATCTGATACATAGGAGGCTGGAGGATTCCTTTCCAGTTCCTCTCTCTCCTCTCCTGAACAATCATCTAAGCTGAAGCCAGGCAAACATTTTTTTTTATGAAGAAATATTATTGGAAAATTATTTTTTAGACCAAAGCACATGCAATTAAATTAAAATAAATAAGTGAGGTGAACAGCCATAGGCTACATAGACTAAGCAGTAACTAGACGGCATGTCCCTATCCCTTTAAGCTGTTTCACAGCGAGCATGCTACTATGGGAAGCATGACAGTCACACAGGCATGCACAGTGTCTGATTTCCCTGTATGGTGGTTCATATGAACTTTTTTTTTGCTCAGTAATTCAGTTGTCAGATATAAGGTCCTTTCAACTGACTATACTGGGACAACTACTATTACGCTGCCCCATGGACAGCTTACTATATAATTGGTGACTAGGTTGTTCCTTGCAATTGCCATAAGCATTTGGTGGGGCCCTTCCTTATTTCATAGTAGTTTACACATTAAATGGGTTATCCCATGGCTAATGTAAAAATGAAAATCAGACATCATACAGTACATGACAATCTCTTTCTAACAAAGCTAGTACCAGCCCTGTACCTCACATGGATCCAGAGATCTCCCCATTCATTGCTCTGCTAGATTTATAGCAAGCTGAGAGCTCAGGGGAGTGTCTATTCTGCTGCAGCTCAGGGGGCGTGTCCATGCACTCCCTATCATAGCTCAGGGGGCGTGTCCATGCTCTCCCTATCACAGCCCATCAGGCAGTTGAAGGATGAAACTGAGCATGTGCGGCCTTCTCAGTGAGCAGGACAAAGAAATAAGAAAACAAACAAACAGCAGGTGGCGCTATACAGAGACATTTTATTAAATAACTTAATGGCTATGCAAAATTTTTAATTATTTACAATTACAAAAGAATTCAGGTCCAGGTGCTGGTTTGAAAACTGTAGAATATTTTTCATGGGGCGACCCCTTTAATATTGGGCTAGTAAATGTACAATATGAGTATGAGACTGTACTGTCTATGGCATTTTTTCTTTACTGTATGTAGCAGGAAAAATAAAACTCTATGCAGGATCAACCGAGCATAATTTTTTCCTATAGTCGTAACCGTATTCCTTCACTAAAAATAAGAAGTAATGAATGAGTTAGCCTTTGTGACCTTAATTGCTCTTCTCCGGCTGTGGGTTTTGGTCCCCACTTATCAGATTGCCATACGCCTTACAGTTCTGCTGTGTGCTAACTGTACCGCATTGAACCTGATAGAGCGTCATAGTCTAAGCTGCATACACATGATTGAATGTGACTGCCCAGCGACTGAGTGGGCATAAGAAGTCAATGTGCCGTATAGCATGGGCTGAGCTTTGTTTTATGTGTCTATGTGTAGTACATTTCAATACCTGTGCCCCCAATATTATGATAAATCGTTTTAGAAAAGTTTTCACACCCCAGTCAATTTTTATTTTTTAGGGTATAAAAACAATGAACCACAATGGGTTAAATTAAAAGGGTTTTACAACCATATATATACACACAGGTGAAACTCGAAAAATTAGAATATTAAACCTTTTCACAATATTCTAGGCTCAAAGTGTCACACTCTAGTCAGCTAATTAATCCATACCCCTTGAGCAAAGCGTACCTGAGATTGAGACTTTGGGGTTTCATAAGCTATAAGCCATAATCATCCAAATTATAACAAATAAAGGCTTGAAATATCTCGCTCTGCATGTAATGAGTCTCTCATATGTTAGTTTCACCTTTTAAGTTGCATTACTGAAATAAATTAACTTTGCACGATATTCAAATTTTTTGAGTTTCACCTGTAGGTGGCATATCGCTAGGATATGACATAAATGGCTTATTAGCGGAAGACTGACCAATGCAAAACAAAAATGGTACTCTTTGGAGCGCCTGGCTTACCAACTTTTATTGGTCATGCTTGGCTTCATTCAGGAGATGGCTAATTATAGAACATTCAATGGCTGCCTGTGCTGCATTGTAAAGGACCCAAAGCTTGTCTTTAGGGTGCGTATGTGTTCCCCAGCTCTTAAAGGGCCAGTGCGCGCACTCTAGTTGCTTCCGGCCAATGGCTGTTCACTTGTGTCTATTTAAGATACAGTACCCTTCTCAAGTGTAAGATGTCTGAGTTGTCCTAGCGTGATAGTATTTCAGTGAAGGTGCCCTGACTTTTTTGCCTGTGTACCATATCTCTGCCTGTTTATCGACTCTGATGCTACCTGCCCTGACCTCGGACCAGCTTCACGGATATGCACAAACTCTGCCTGCCCCAACCTTGGCCTGCTTCTGACTGTGAATATTGCCTGATCCCTCAGTGCTTTGTGCTGGTGTGCCTGATCCCTGTGGATCGGCCACCAACTACACCTGGATTCAAGAGGTAGTGGTCTGATGGCTCCACTAAAGGGTAAAAACCAGGGGACCACCGGGATAATGCAAGAAAATTGGATGGGACGGCTCACCCTGCTTTAGGAATACTATGGTGCTCCTACTGCAATTGATGCACCCAAATCAAGAAATAGAGAAAATGTAATGGAAAATGTAGAAGGGCACTCAACATAAGGAGTCACATCGAATCATGGAAGTTCGAACAGTACGATTTATTGAACACGTCTAAAACAGTAAAACTACTATGGTAAAAACCGCACCGAACATAAAAGCAAATATTAGCAATAACATATATAAAATGGAGAAAGCGCTTGTTGAAATAAAATGTCCAATATAAAATGGAAAAAGGGATTATTCGAATAAAATGTCCAATATCACAAAGGAACGCACTTCAGCGTTAAGGGTATTTTGTGTACTTAAATGTGCAATGACCACCGGGATAATGTCCATAGAGATAGCTGAAAACCAAACTAGTTAGTTGGTACAGTGGTTCCAAACCCACTCTCCATTACAGCCTCATAGCAGGGGCATATCTATCTCTATCTCTATCTATCTATCTATCTATCTATCTATCTGTCTATCTAATAGAAATACGCTGTATTGGCAGGACTAAATCCACATTATCATTGCCAAAACAAGAAGAAAATAATTGGGTTGGGATTGGAAATGGGAATAAGGACACATCCAAGTTGGGGGTATAGAAGTCTAGCATGACAAAGGCCTCATTGTGCTGGGCTGAAAGGTTGCTGGGGAATAAACGGGGTCCAACACCCTATTCACTGTAATTTTGGAGTGCTGCCTCATTTTTATCTATTTGGATTTCATAGTGAACCTTCTGCCTAGGGTTCCAGAGGGATTGCACCCTACATCTTTGTGACTGTGCTGCTGCTATTTCTCATTTACTATCTATCTATCTCTCTACAAACTTCCTAGCAGAATCTCCTTTTTTCCTTTGCTTGTCCTACCCATCAAATTGTAGCTCACTATATTGGCAGCGCGCATAAAAGGGTAAGTAGCTTGGCAGTACAGAAGCCATGTCCTTCAGTAGCTCAGCCGGCCACTTTATGTTACATTTTTAGAACAAAAAGTTCCACTGGAAACGCCTATAAGCTACATAAAAGGAATCGACTGTAAGATTTCTACAGTGCTGCCCATAATTATTCATACCCCTGGCAAATTGTGACTTAAAGTTACTTTTATTCAACCAGCAAGTAATTTTTTGACCTTTGCAAAAGCTCATCTGGACAGAGACGACAAAGAAGAAGACTTCTGGTCTTCTGTGTTATGGTCAGATGAAACAAAAATTTAATTGTTTGGTCACAATGATGTTTCCTTCATTTGGCATAAAAAAGAAGAAGCCTTCAACCCAAAGAACACCATCCCCACTGTCAAACATGGTGGTGGGAACCTAATGCTTTGGGGGTGTTTTTCAGCCAATTGACCAGGGAACCTAATTACAGTAAACGAGCAATACATGAGGATTTTCAACCACAACATCAAGAAGTCTGCAGAGAAACTTGTCCTTGGGCACCAGTGGACATTTCAGCATGACAGTGACCCAAAACACACAGTAAAAGTGGTGAAGAAATGGTTAGCAGACAACAACATTAATGTTTTGGAGTGGCCCGGCCAGAGTCCAGACTTGAATCCAATTGAGAATCTGTGGAGGGAGCTAAAGATCAGGGTGATGGCAAGAAGACCCTCCAACCTGAAAGATTTGGAGCTCATTGCTAAAGATGAATGGACAAAAATACCTGTGGAGACATGCAAAAAGCTGGTCTGCAATTATAGGAAGCGTTTGATTGCTGTAATAGCCAATAAAGGCTTTTCTATTGATTATTGAGAAGGGTGTGAATAATTTTGGACTGGAGACTATTTGCTCAAATGTGAATAAAAGCTGAGAAATGTTTTTTTTCCACAATAATGCCTCTTGTACATTGTCTTATTATCTTTTGGGAGATTCCTATGTCATTTCCCGCCAAAAAATTACTTGCTGGTTGAATAAAAGTAACTTTAAGTCAAAATTTGCCAGGGGTATGAATAATTATGAGCAGCACTGTATATGTAGAAGCAGCATAACCTCATAAAGCATGTCAGACATTTCCTATTACCATCTACTCAGCCCTGCACGGTATTTACTCTATTACTCTAGTGTGCCCAATTTGTAAGGTGGATTATGTTTTGTATGCAGTGTCGGGTCTGTGAATAAACACAAAATCCCATAGGTATTGCTAAGAGAAATTAGTATTTGCTGTTTATTATTATGCATCAGGAAATTATCTCCACTGCTCCAATACCATGCAACAGATGAATGCTACTCACAACATGCCCTGACATGGGAGACGGGTGTTCAGCAGATTTTATTCTGATGGAAACATGAATTTTCACTGAAACACACAATGCATACTTATTATTACTGGCTATTCACAACTTTTTGGGGCAAGGGGGTTGAAGTTAAAATTAGCATGAGAAGATTGGAGAAAGAGATCTTGGATTTTGCCATCTTAAATGAACACTTAAAGCTGTGATGGCTGAACTCCAGTACTCCAACTGTGGTAAAACTACAACTCCCAAGATGCATGCTTGCTTGGCTGTTCTCAGAACTCCATAGAAATGAATGGAGCATGCTGGGAGTTGTATTGTTACCACAGCTGGAGTGCTGGAGGATAGCCCTCACTGACCTAAAGCAAAACTGATACGCTGTACTCCACCAATGGGACCTTTATCTGTCTCAAAAACCAGGATCCTAGATCTCTGTATCTTAGCCAGTGTAAGGCTACATGCACACGACTGATCCGCAAAACACGGATGGCGTCCGTGCGCGTTCTGCAATTTGTGGAACGGCACGGACAGCCTTTAATGTAACTGCCTATTCTTGTCCGCAAAGCGCGGACAAGAATAGGTCATGTTATATTTTTTTGCGGGGCCACGGAACGGAGCAACGGATGCGGACAGCACACGGAGTGCTGTCCGCATCTTTTGCGGCCCCATTGAAGTGAATGGGTCCGCATACGAGCCAACAAGTAATCTAAGTCCTTCACCAAACAACAGTGCAGTGCTCTGCCATGTTCTAATGTAAAGTGGAGAACTGTGGCCATTTTTCTGCTTATTACGGGAACTATTTTACCTTACTGATGATACCTTGATGGCTTCTCGTAAGGATAGGCCATAATATTATTTTTGGGAGAATCCATACAACAGACCTTGCAAGGTCCGATATATCAGTAAAGGTTTGTTTTAGGGCTCATGCACACGAATGTATTTTATTTCTGTGTCCGTTCCATTTTTTTTGCGGACCGTATACGGAACCATTCATTTCAATGGGTCCGCAAAAAAAATGGAAGGTACTCCGTGTGCCTTCCGTTTCTGTATGTCCGTTCTGCAAAAATATAGAACATGTCCTATTGCTGTCCGCATTATGGACAAGGATAGGACTGTTCTATTAGTGGCCTGCTGTTCCGTTCCGCAAAATACGGAATGCACAAGGACGTCATCCGTATTTTTTGCGGATCCGTTTTTTGCGGACCGCAAAATACATACGGTCATGTGCATGAGGCCTTACTGTGAATTCTGAGATCCAGGAATAAGATAAGTTTAACACAGTCTAAGTGAATAAAAGTTTACTAACAATGATAAAGAAAGGCACTTGATCTATCATCAAATACTATCCACCGCACCCCATACTCTTAAATGGGTTGTCCTGGTTTTTACTCTTGATGACCAATCCTCAGGATAGGTCATCAATATCAGATTGGCGGGGAACCGACATCGGGCACCCCCGCCGATCAGCTGTATGAGGAGACGGCATGCGCTGTGCACACATGCTATCTCCCTTCTCTCGTCCTGTTCACCACTGCTGTCTATGGCAAAGCCAAAACAACAAGCATGCTCCCATCGGCCATGCTACCAACATGGTACATGACAGACGCCTGAGGTGAAACAAGACGTATAGTAACAGACATCTTTCTTCACATGATGTCTCCTGGAGCTTGAAGCTCTTTTTTAAATGCTAAAAATGTATACCTCCTGGCCCCCCAAGATGCTTCCAAAGTGTGCAGTGTGCATGTCCTGTGAGTTAGGGTCCATTCACACGTCCGCAAATGGGTCCGCATTCCGTTACGCATTCATTCTCTATGGGGACAGAAAAGATGCGGACAGCACAGTGTGCTGTCCGCATTTCTGGAGCACGGCCCCGAACTTCCGGGCCATGGCTCCGCAAAAAATAGAACATGTCCTATTCTTGTCCGCAATTGCGGACAAGAATAGGCAGTTCTATGGGGGGTGCTGGCCGGGTGTATTGCGGATCCGCAATACACTTTGGACGTGTAAATGGACCCTTAATCACTCTGAAATGTGGCCTAGTGGTCAAGTGACCATGATTAATGGCTTTGTATATGTTAACTATTTCTAACTCACTATATTACAAGGAATAGTATTACATAAAAAGGTAAAATGATAATTAAAGGAAAAGTACCAAAAACTAAAACAAAAAAACATTCTAACACAATATTAAACACATTTACAAGCATATGTTTGTGGAAACTGATTGGTTCATCATTTCAGAGAAAAAGGACATTGATTGATTATGCAAATGAGCAGGCAAGTGCCCCAAGGGTGGCAAGGGCAAGTGCATCAACTTTCTTGAGTAAACTTCACCCAATGCTTTGGCCTTCATTGATTGCTAAACCGTTTTGCCATGTCATGTGTTGGCCACTGGAGTCTCTTGGCGCATGCACAGTACATGAACAAGGCCGTTACCCAAAGCAGGGAGAGTACTGTGCATGTGCTGCATTTTTCTCTGCACATGCATGAGATTGCACTGCCATCGCAGAATGGTGGAGCTGTCAATCAAGGCCAAGGGGGCTGCATCGAGAGGGTATTTACTCAGTAGAGTCAAAGCTCTAAGGCGTGGGACTTCCCTCAAGGCACTTGCCAGCTCATTTGCATAATCACTCACAGTTCTTTTTTCTTTCTAATATTGAATCAATCAGTGGCCGGGGATATTTTAAGAAGTGATGAGCGAAGTTTTGAAAAATACGTTTCGGCAGATTCACAGAATTTCGTCAAGAAATTCGATTCTTTATGAATTACTTTGTCACAAATCGCTTTTCATTGTATGGAGCGGGCGCAATGACAGGGAACGGCGATCGTGCCACCCCGTCATTTAACCCCTTAGATGCAACGTTCAGCTCTGATCACAGCATCTGAGACTCACACTCAGGTGCTCAGGGGGTTAATCCAGGGTTAAAACTAAAATTATGCTCGCCTAGTCCACTCGCTGACGGAGAGGCTGTCCTCTCCCATCTTGCGGCCAGTGTGATCATGTGGTGGCGTCTTCACGCTCACAGCAGGTCCTTTGGCGGGTTTTCTTCGATCAAGACGGAGCAGACCACCGCTCCAGGAGTAAGTGAATGAGGTGAGTATAATTTTTTTTATTATTTTCAGCCACCATTTTAGGAAAAATTGATTCGTTACCACAAAGCGCAAGGAAATTCGGCTTCACGGTGCACCAGATTTTTCCTAAACTTCGGATCGATTTCCACTTCATACCTTCGATACACTCCACACTAATTATCAGTTTAGTCATGAGCCATAAAATAAAGAGTGGAGTTTATAACACTTGTGATAATGAGGCCTTGTAAAGTCATTGCGGGGTATCTTTGTGTGCACTCTTTTTATTCTGTATATAATAATCTGTGTATATAATACTTTTTTTCCCCTGCTCTGGCTGGTACATGCCCTCTTATCATGTAGCACATCCAAAACGTTGATGGCTTCTAAAACGCATGTGTCTTCTAAGATCTGCATCAAGGGTCTCTTTATTCTCACGTTGGGTATAATGTCAGACGGAGGACTTTATTGTTTTAGAGCGAAACAAAGTTTTGCAGTCGTGTAACAATTGACCTCTGGTGAATTGTTCATGACTTTTATTCACTCTGTCGCTCATTGTTTATCCAGAATCAGTCAAGTGAGTAAAGAGTCTTGGCAATGGCGGGGAGCGCTGCAGAGAGTTGTTCCTGCTCAGATCAAACATGCTTATTTTGAGAAACATTTTTTTTTAAACATTTTTACATTGGAGAAAACATTTACAAAAAAAGTGAAAAAAGGTTAGAAATGAACTTAGTATATCGCATACAATATAGAGTATTGTATAGGAAGTCAAACAGTGTACTTTGGTGCACCAGAGATAAAGCTATAGGGGGTCCAGAGGTTGCAATTGCACTTGGACCCTGGTGTCTGAGGACACCCAGTGGTCCCTCTGCTATATATACTGTAATGGTACATAGTAGGTAGGGGCCCTTTTAGAAATTTTGCACTGGGGCCCAAGCTTCAAAATAAAATTATTTACATTATATTGGGACCCCCACCAAATGCCATAATGACGACCCTATAGTTGCTTCTGTCAGTGCCATAGACTTTCAATAGAGTGACAGAGAGCATGCTTATCTGTTCCTCCATTCAAACTTCTCCCAGCTACGGTCAAACTGTGATCAAGTCCCCCCACTAATCTATCGCGCATCCAATGATAAATGTTTTTTACTGGAATACACTTTCAAGAGTCCCTTTATTCTCATAGTATCAGGAGCAGATTAGCCATAGACCTTAAAGGGAAATTTCCTGGTGGGCCGATGCCCAGGGGCCTGTCCAAGCCTTCATCTCTGCTGCTGGCTGGGTACATAATGAGCTATCAGTGGTAAATAACACTGTAAGAATCAGGTACTCATGTACCTGGCCAGAGACCACACATGCCCTCCTGAATTCAACTATGTCCCGCATTTCACCTCCTAGACACCCTGCTCCATATCTTAATCAGAGACAACTGGAAGAGGAGCAGAGAAAATGGATGGTATTGATGGCCAACTCAGAGGGACAGCTTTTGGGGCAATACATTGTGCGGCACTGTGGTATGTGGTATTTCACGCTATGGTATTGCTGACCCCCCTACTTTTGTTGCCCTGGCTCCTTTTAATTTAGACCCTCCTACAATATGGGGCCACTTTTAGGTATTTTTTTTTTCCCGGGCCACTTTATATTCCCATGCTACCCCTGCATGGCATAAATGGTCTGCTTCCCTGTCCACTGATGAATGCTTGAATGCCATGTAATGTACCGGACAACACAGGGGCATAGGGGAAGCAGAGGAAGTGGCTGCTTTGGGGCCCAGACCCCTCAGGAGGAGGAGTAAAAGATTTTATTGTCGGGCCCCCTCAACAGTATTATACAATGATATTATATAGAGGGACACTGTAGTAAATGGACAGAGCGGCTGCCGGGCCTTGTCTAAGAGGTCAATCTTGACTAGCCACAGGAGTGGGGGTTGCACGTGAGTTGGGGGTTAAGAAGAAATTGCTGGGGAGGGCCTTCAAAGATTTTCTGTGGGGCCCTTTCAGTTGTAGTTACGCCACTGAGACAGTGACATACAAGTGAAACAAAAAAAAAATTAATATAATGCAAAAGTTCATTTATTTCAGTAATGCAACTTAAAAGGAGTTCCATTAATGCAACAAAAAATTAGAATATTGTGAAAAGGTTCAATATTCTAGGCTCAAAGTGTCAGCTGTAAACCATAATCATCCAAATTATAACAAATAAAGCCTTGAAATATCTTGCTTGGCATATAATGAGTCTATCTCATATATTAGATTCACCTTTTAAGTTGCATTACTGAAATAAATGAACTTTGCACAATATTCTAATTTTTCGAGTTTCACCTGAACTTACCCCTATCCTAGTTACTAATTTAGGGGCATTCCCCCTCCTTGGGAACGTCTAACTCCCACCTGTAATTGCCCACTTAGAGTGGTGCTTAGTTCCACAAGCCCCATCCATTTTCTCCCCTGGATGGTCTGGATTTTCCAGGGGTTGACGGTCCCTACAAACTTGGAACTGTCAGCAATTATACAGTCGAGTTCTTGACTTGGGACCCTATGTGTTGCTCCTTTAGGGGTGTACTGTCTTCATACACATTCATACAGTGTTCAGTCTGACATTCAGCATAAACCATTCCTGTCTTCCAAATAAGAGGACTGTTCTTTGTAGTCTAACTTGTTTATTGGTAAAACAGGATTGTTTGGTAAAACTACAAGAATACAAATAACATGTATAAGTATTAAAGGGAACCTGTCACCGGAATTTTGGGTAAAGAGCTGAGGACATGGGTTGCTAGATGCCCACTAGCACATCCGCAATACCCAGTCCCCATAGCTCTGTGTGCTTTTATTGTGTAAAAAAATATTTGTTACATATGCAAATTAACATAAAAGAGTCATATCTTACTTGTGTGACCAGAGAAGAGTCATATTTTCAAGCTCTGACTCATCTCAGGTTCATTTGCATATGTATCAAATCGTTTTTTTTTACACAATAAAAGCACACAGAGCTATGGGGTCTGGGTATTGCGGATGTGCTAGCGGCCATCTAGCAACCCATGTCCTCAGCTCTATACACAAAATCCTGGTGACAGGTTCCCTTTAAGCATGGATACCATGTACTATAACATTTGCATTGACAGTGAAAGCACATGGTAAAATGGCTGTCTATACATAAGATTACATGTCTAACATCTAACATATAACTCCCTAAATAGCAATTACAACTGACTGAAACAAAGGTAGATCTCTCACCAGATATGCTTTTACAAGGATGGTGGAGTTTGCGAAGGAGATATGCAAAGAACAGCTCTGCTGATGTGTCCTGGAGACTGGAGACTTCTCTTTCCCAGGATGCTTTGCACTTCCACAATGCAGTGCACCACCCACAATGCAGTAGTATTCTAACAGAAAAACAAAGTGGAATACAACTTAACACCACTAGACCACTTGAGAAATACCAAGATTCTGGCAGAATGAACTACAATCATTTCCTAACCCAGCTGGGCAGAACAAGGGGACTGACATTCATTACAATTTTGTGTTACCCTGCAGATTCATCTTGCTGCCTTTGCAACGTTCCAAAAATAACAGGGAATAAATTGAGTGGCCGTTATCATCCTTCCAGATAAGAATGAATATGAATCCTTTATATTCCTCTGGTTTCTTCAGACATAGTCTTACGGCTTAGCTCATGTGGGCAAAGTCAAGGAGAAGGCATTTTATATTTGCAGAAATAAGGACATCCAGCCAAATCCGTATGACACAAAAGCCTCCTTTGAATGAGAATGAATGTTTTATACAATGGCTCCACGCTTGCTGTTAATGTTCCCACTGAAGATCTTGCAGTGGAGTAATTCCTTCAGAACATGGCATGTCACACACAGGCCTGTCAAGATGAAAAGAGTCAGTGTGGTTCTATCACATTCTGATAGCGCTTCACGCTGTGCAGGGCCAATGCTATGTGCTGCTTTATAGCGACGATCTGTGTGGGGAGCCTAATGTACCATGGCCCCTCCAGCAGAGTAAATATGCCTAATAAGTATTGCATGAGTGCCATGCACAAGTTCCCTTCAACTCCCACGCCACAAGATGTTTCTCCGTTCCCTCATCCAAAGGAAACGATCGCAGGTGTGTGATTATTATTACGTTACAAATCAACCTTGATAACAAAATTGCGCTGTTATGTTGCAGATGCAACCTGTTTAAACTGGAAGCAACAAGAGCATTAACTATTAGCTAGGCAAACGCATTTCATTCCTCCAGAGAAGGAAATATGGGGTGTTTCTCAAAGCCCATCTTTAGGAACACCAAAAAATCCTTAAATAATATAGTCCTTCAGCTTTGTAAAAAAAATTGACAACTTATCCTTAAATTAAGTCATCAATATAGATTGTGAGGGCCTGACTCTAGCATCCTACAGCTGATGGCATAACCTAATATTGATGGCCCACAATAAGGATAGGACATCAGTTTTGCAAAGCGGGATACCAATGTTACTTCTAGGTCTAGCATTCTTTGCTGATTTATGTCATAATTACAGATGAGCGAAGTTTAAAACTTGGCCGAAGTTAGCCAAAAAATTCATTTGTCACAAATCACTATTAATCAGGTATACCCAGGTCACTTAGGGTGCGGGCAGGTTGAGGCCATGCTGCAATGAAGAATCGCGTGGCCAATTAGCGCGCAGCTGCCTTTCATTTACTAATGAAGACCGCACTGTAGAGTCCTTCTGCATTGTTAATGGCCATGCGGCACCTTTAAACAGGAGTTGTTGCTGGTATGGGTTTTGGCTGGTTAGGTGGGGGCAGAATATATTATTGCTGTTCTGGCCTGCAATCTTCTGCAGGTTATTTGACAGTAAACACAGAAAATAATCAGCTCTGGTATATCCACTTCTCCACCCCCAGCGCTTTCCTGCCCTACAGGTGGGAGCCCTTCTTCTGCCATCTGCTTTACCTCCTTTTCCACATCATCAAATATCGATGAGAATATGTCATCAGGAACATCCAGCTCCTCCTCTCTCTGCATCTTGCTGACTTTTCGAGGACATGGAGACTTTGAAGGATGATTTGGAAGAAGTAAAGCCAGCAAAAGATAAGGATGTACATCATTAAGACCTGGCCCCCTAAGGGGTGCAGGCTGGATGGTATTAGTTGGTCCGCTGGCACTGGAATAATAAAGGCATCTTATTGGTATTGAATTACATATCTTAGTTTACGGCTGATGTAGGAATAGGGAAATGTAGGAATAAAAAAAACTGACAAAGAATAAGTCTCCCGCAACTCTCCCTGCACTGTCCCTGCAGTCTCCCTGCACTCTCCCTGCAGTCTCCCTGCAGTCTCCTTGCAGTCTTGCTCTCCAATTTTCTTTTATTAATCATTTTCAGTAACACTGTCCCTAGTGCATGAGTGCTTGCCACATCTCTCCCTATGCTCAGCAAACAGGACAAACACGAAGACGCCGTGGGATGAGGGCTTTATAGGGTTGTGACAGGGGGTGGCTATCTGGGGATTGGCTGGCTGCATGGCATTATGGGTGATCTTGCGTTCCCAGGCTTTGTTCTTTCACTTTGTAACATGTGCAGCTGTCATTTTAAGTGTTTCAATCCTGAGAATAGGCCATCAGTTGGAAAATTTGGGACAAACTCTTTAAATTTGCAGATCAACACTAAAATAAAGCATTAAAATGTGATCTTTAAAAAAAAAATTATTTACTTTCTTTATATAATCCTTTATGAAAATCTCTGGTGGGCATTCATACTTAAATTCACTTTAACTATTAAATCTTTTTGTGGCATTAGTTCCTGGCAGAGCAGATCTAGGCTTCCTAAGACCCACGAGTTTTCCATGCTAGGAGGAAACCAGTGATTGCTTCATCCCCAGATCCAACAGATCCGGTGATCTCAGGGTCTCCAGCTGACAGAGATAGCTGGCCACCCAATGTGCTTCTGCTAGTATGAAGGAGCTTCAAAACCACACACTACATTTACAGTGGAACGTGTATAAAGCTCAGGATCACTAACCAAACATTTATGGTGTGTGATTCTAAATGTGAGTTCATGCACAGTTTTTTCTTTGCTAAAAATTTAAAGTGGACTGCGCTTCAAAATTCTGTTTAGATTTTTACGTAGTTTTCTACACCCTTTTAAGTCTATCCATACCATTGGGACTTTTGGATGTCAGTTTGATGAATCCACACCTAGAATGAACAGTGTAAACTTAACCTAATTCTTGGTTTACACATTTAGATTTTTTGATGCAGGAGTGAATTCAAAAAGAGAAGACTCAGTCTTTCCTTTATATCTGTCCTCCGTTTATGATCTGTTCCTGGCTTTGGCTTCAAAATCTGCATAGAAAAATCTGAACATTGAAATTTCTGCCTAACGACTCATGCACATGACAATAGCGCTACAAAAGATGCGGACAGCACACTCTGTATGTCCATTTTGTAGCCCCACAAAAAAAATAGAACATGTCCTATTTTTGTCCATTTTGCGGACAAAGATTGGATAGTTCTACAGAGGCATACCATTCCTTAAAATGTAGAGTGCACACAGCCGGTATCCATGTTTTGCGGATCCGTAATAGGCTGACCTCAAAAATGGCAACAGCCGTATTCATGAGCCCTAAACAGGTTAAGAAAACCACTGACAGGTGAGTAACATTGATTATCTCATTGGCAACTCTCAAAGGGTAAAATATATTAGGCATAAAATGAACAGTCTGTTCTTGAAGTTGATGTGGAAGCAGGGAAAATGGGCAAGTGTAAAGATCTTAGTGACATCGATAGGGGCCACATTTAGCAAAGGATCTGCTGTATTACCCCTACAACCTAATTGGCTGCCATGGGGAATGAGACATAGATTTGAAAGGAAGCTTTTCCTGGCTCTGTCAGCTTTCTCCACTCTCCCCTTCCCTTCTCTCAGTTTAGACATAGCAGCAGGGAGAGGGGGGAGGTTGTATTTGGCAGATCAGAGCGTGGAGAGAGGGGAAGCAAACAGAATTATTTCACACTTAAAATGAACATTCATAGGATAACATTTCTTTAGGAGTAAAACACAAATTTGTATGACATTTAAAGAGGATTATATTTTCCTCCAGAATCAATGTACAAGAAGAATCAGACTTGTCCGCACAGTTTCTGTGCCTTTCATCCTCCCGCCATGACTAGGACAAGCCATACTGAATTTGTCACAGATCATATTTGTCTCTCCGGCCTCAACTTGTTAAGATTGATGCAAAAAGATATATGTTAAAATGTAAACTCATGGAAGAAGACATTTCTTTATTGCCATTGTTCGTGTCATTTTGTAACATAATAAACTCAACAAAGAGAAGTTATATATAAGACAAAATCTTTTCCATTGCCTATTTTAGCATAGTAAACAATGGAAGCAGAAAACAGATCCAGCAATGTACTGAAGAGCTCAATTTTGGCTAGAAATTATGTAACAGAGTACTTGTAATTCACTAATCCCAATCCCTAAGGAAAGAAAATGTGGCTGGCTTCACATTTAGCTTGCTATTTGACTGACAGGTTTCTGAGTGAAACTGATTGGATATGTCTGCCAAAAAGAAAATCTTAAAAAAACACTCTAGACAAAATGTATGGATTGTTTTATGCCTGATACAAGGATTTATTCTGTATGTCAACCCAAATTCTCTTATCTTAAATTGATTACAAAATATTCAACATTTTTCTTGCAATTACAACATATCCTTGCTGTAGTATTTATTTATTTGTTTGCTTATTTTACGCATTCACTGACATATTAGTCAGTGCTTTACAGACAGTAGCATCAAGCGGTCCCCAATGGGGCTCACAATCTAAGTTCCCTATCGGTATGTCTTTGGAGTATTATTGAGCTATTGTCTCCTAGAAGCCTCACGGGAGCTATTATGGTGGCGGGCTGTGCCTACTGCTGCTCCTCTCCTGCTGGTGGGTATGGCTTTTGTATTGCTTATCTGTTCCATAGCTCCAGGGCTCTGGTGGTCAAGTCCTGCCGGCGTACCTTTCTGGCAATCATGACTTCCGGAGTAACACTGTCCTCCTATGCAGACTGAGGCCTGCTTCTTGGTGGTAATGCCTCTCATTTGTTCAAAAAAGTAATAGTTATGTGGTGGCTCACCTATCGCGATTTATGGAATAAGGTGCTCTGTTAAAAAAGGTTTACCCTGTAAAACCTCACAAAAGGATGTACAGTATGTATAATTAACTAAATTAACATGCACTCTATCATCCAGGACTGTATTGAGAACCTACGTTTTAATTAAATATATAAAGGAATAATAAAGTACAATTCATATAATATTTTATCAATCTTAACACGTCAATACTTAATACATAGAAACTTGATAAAAAAAACATATAATAGCATATATAAAGGAAGATATAAAAATTCTTTTTAAAAAATCGTCCAAAGGAATCAATTTAATGTCCTTGTTTACTGTAATTTTTTCCTAAATCGATATTCTCATGATTAATGCAAGAGATACATTTTCTCCATGATTGATCAAAGGGATATATTCTTCATTCCAGTGATTATGAAAAACTTTATAAAAAATATAATGTGAATATAGTGATTCATTGATGTAAAATTGTTAGTTGGTATTCAATTGAAGATATATCATAGAATTTCAATAAATGTCCTTTATTTTGCCTAGTGTCAAATAATAAATAGAATAGAATGAGTGATAGTGTCTCTTTAATTGTTAATTTTCTTTAGTCTATATCCCTTTGTTAATTTCTAGGTCACTTCTTTATTCACTTATAATAAAATGTTCATACTGAGCTTGGTATCCATATATACATATATATTTTCAAACTGTTATCGCTGCTGTGCAGCTTTATTACCGCCTCGATGTTTTCACCGGGAGAAGCTTTGGTGTTCTCAGCGGCAATAGCTTCCTATGTACTGAGCGGTATAGCTGCAGCGGTGTCTCTCCCCTGGTTGGCGTCTACACATGGTGTCCCACCTGTTAGTAAACTTTCCTTTGCTCCGAATTCAAAAAGATATACGTAAAAAAAAAAATTACACCCACTACAGACTCCACATCTAAAGAAACCTTCTGTAGCGGGTGTAAGATTGCCAAATTCCCAAAGAAAACTACCAATATACAGTCCACGAAGAATTATTTTAATCTAGAAATAAGAGAGCTTAACATGTAACTCAACCGACGTAATTTACATTATACAGTGTCCATGTGACAAACAATATATTGGAAGAATGAAAAGAACTCTAAAAAAAAGAGAATAGCTGAACACATTAACAATATAAGAAAGGGCTTTGAACAACATTCCTTATCAAAGCATTTCAAAGATTGTCACAATAAAGATCCATCAATACGTTTTCAGCTTTAGAAAAAGTCACGAGACAATGGAGGAGTGTAAATTACATTGCACAGATGTCAAGAATAGAATCGAGGAGAATTTTTGAATTCGACACATTATTGCCAAATGGACTTAAAGGGAACCTGTCATGTGGATATTTGATTATAATCTAACTAATTATATACAATCATTAACTACTAAAAAGTGCCTTAGATGTATTCACTTACTGGTGTGACAGATGGTTATCTCATAACATACACACAAAGATGCCGCGTGCTAATGAGCTGATTGGAGTCCGGCGTGATGTCATTGAGTCCAGCGTATATTTAATTCAGAGCTATAGCCACTCCCCTGCCCACCTGCTGCTGATTCATATGGAAACAAACTGTCATTCAGCAGCAGGTGGGCGGGGAGAGTCAGGAGCTCATAAATATTCATGACTCATCATTATCAGCTGGAGCCTCCACACTTCCATTTGAATTACCGTACCTGAAAAACAATAAATAGAAAACAAATAGAGGAATAAGAAAATCTCTCTAAATAACCAATAGATATCCTCTTCACAACATATTGCTAGAAAAAACGCACCTAAACCGCAGAGGTGTTTTTTTTCTCCTCTCCTCCCTTCTTTGTCAAAATAGAAATATATATACACTGCTCAAAAAAATAAAGGGAACAGACAAATAACACATCCTAGATCTGAGTTAATTAAATATTCTTCTGAAATACTTTGTTCTTTACATAGTTGAATGTGCTGACAACAAAATCACACAAAAATTAAAAAATGGAAATCAAATTTTTCAACCCATGGAGGTCTGGATTTGGAGTCACACTCAAAATTAAAGTGGAAAAACACACTACAGGCTGATCCAACTTTGATGTAATGTCCTTAAAACAAGTCAAAATGAGGCTCAGTAGTGTGTGTGGCCTCCACGTGCCTGTATGACCTCCCTACAACGCCTGTGCATGCTCCTGATGAGGTGGTGGACAGTCTCCTGAGGGATCTCCTCCCAGACCTGGACTAAAGCATCTGCCAACTCCTGGACAGTCTGTGGTGCAACGTGACGTTGGTGGATAGAGCGAGACATGATGTCCCAGATGTGCTCAATTGGATTCAGGTCTGGGGAACGGGCGGGCCAGTCCATAGCATCAATGACTTCGTCTTGCAGGAACTGCTGACACACTCCAGCCACATGAGGTCTAGCATTGTCTTGCATTAGGAGGAACCCAGGGCCAACCGCACCAGCATGGGGTCTCACAAGGGGTCTGAGGATCTCATCTCGGTACCTAATGGCAGTCAGGCTACCTCTGGCTAGCACATGGAGGGCTGTGCGGCCCTCCAAAGAAATGCCACCCCACACCATTACTGACCCAATGCCAAACCGGTCATGCTGGAGGATGTTGCAGGCAGCAGAACGTTCTCCATGGCGTCTCAAGACTCTGTCACGTCTGTCACATGTGCTCAGTGTGAACCTGCTTTCATCTGTGAAGAGCACAGGGCGCCAGTGGCGAATTTGCCAATCTTGGTGTTCTCTGGCAAATGCCAAACGTCCTGCACGGTGTTGGGCTGTAAGCACAACCCCCACCTGTGGACGTCGGGCCCTCATATCACCCTCATGGAGTCTGTTTCTGACCGTTTGAGCAGACACATGCACATTTGTGGCCTGCTGGAGGTCATTTTGCAGGGCTCTGGCAGTGCTCCTCCTGTTCCTCCATGCACAAAGGCGGAGGTAGCGGTCCTCCTGCTGGGTTGTTGCCCTCCTACGGCCTCCTCCACGTCTCCTGATGTACTGGCCTGTCTTCTGGTAGCACCTCCATGCTCTGGACACTACGCTGACAGACACAGCAAACCTTCTTGCCACAGCTCGCATTGATGTGCCATCCTGGATAAGCTGCACTACCTGAGCCACTTGTGTGGGTTGTAGACTCCGTCTCATGCTACCACTAGAGTGAAAGCACCGCCAGCATTCAAAAGTGACCAAAACATCAGCCAGGAAGCATAGGAACTGAGAAATGGTCTGTGGTCACCACCTGCAGAACCACTCCTTTATTGGGGGTGTCTTGCTAATTGCCTATAATTTCCACCTGTTGTCTATCCCATTTGCACAACATCATGTGAAATTGATTGTCACTAAGTGTTGCTTCCTAAGTGGACAGTTTGATTTCACAGAAGTGTGATTGACTTGGAGTTACATTGTGTTGTTTAAGTGTTCCCTTTATTTTTTTGAGCAGTGTATATATATATATATATATATATATAACACATTGCAAATAAGAAAAATGGATCCGGTATTTACAATTTTCGCATTTTTAAAGGTCTGCGCATGCGCAGCCTGCAAAACCGGATCCGTTTTCCCGGAACACTTGGGGCTGGATCTGGCATTAATGTATTTCAATGGAAAATAATGCCGGATCCGGCATTCCGGCAAGTGTTCAGGATTTGCATGCTGCGGTATTTTCTCCAGCCAAAAAACGTAAGAGGGACTGAACTGATGCATCCTGATGCATACTGAACGGAATGCTCTCCATTCAGAATGCATTAAGTTAAAACTCCGTTTTTTTCCAGTATTGAGCCACTGTGATGGAACTCAATACCAGAAAATAAAAACGCTGGTGTGAAAGTGCCCTAACGCGGAGGTGCTGATCCATTTCGGACCATTCAAATGACATCCTCAAATCATTCCTGCCCGATGTAGCTATAAAAGTACTCCCTGTAGATTGCATTTATTTACCACTGAGGAAGGAGCGTGTAAGCTCCGAAACGCGTTTGGTGATTTAACAAATGCAATCTAAGAAGTTGTCTTGAGGGATATATGCCGAAATTGATAACTACAAATATAACATATTGAAAGAAAAGAGCATTAATATCCATGGAGGGTATCGTAGTAGATATTCAGCTGGAGTGAGATTCCAACAACCCCAGATCCAGCGTTCACCCAACAACTCGGAGCAAAGGCAAGTTTACTAACACGTGGGACACCATGTGTAGATGCCAAGCTCGGGAGAGACACCGTTGCAGCTATACCGCTCAGTACATAGGAAGCTATTGCCACTGAGAACACCAAAGCTTCTCCCGGTAAAAACATTGAGGCGGTAATAAAGCTGCACAGCAGCGATAACAGTTTGAAAATATATATGTATATATGGATACCAAGCTCAGTATGAACATTTTATTATAAGTGAATAAAGAAGTGACGTAGAAATTAACAAAGGGATATAGACTAAAGAAAATTAACAATCAAAGAGACACTATCACTCATTCTATTCTATTTATTATTTTACACTAGGCAAAGTAAAGGACATTTAATAAAATTCTATGATATATCTTCAATTGAATACCAACTAATAATTTTACATCACAAATCACTATATTCTCATTAACTATATTTTTTCATAATTTTTCTTATTTTCCACCCCCCGTTTTTTCACAAAGTTTTTCATAATCACTGGAATGAAGAATATATCCCTTTGATCAATCATGGAGAAAATGTATCTCTTGCATTAATCATGAGAATATCGATTTAGGCAAAAATTACAGTAAACAAGGACATTAAATTGATTCCTTTGGACTATTTTGTATATTTTTTATATATTTCTTTATACACTGCTCAAAAAAATAAAGGGAACACTTAAATAACACAATGTAACTCCAAGTCAATCACACTTCTGTGAAATCAAACTGTCCACTTAGGAAGCAACACTGAGTGACAATCAATTTCACATGCTGTTGTGCAAATGGTATAGACAACAGGTGGAAATTATAGGCAATTAGCAAGACACCCCCAATAAAGGAGTGGTTCTGCAGGTGGTGACCACAGACCACTTCTCAGTTCCTATGCTTCCTGGCTGATGTTTTGGTCACTTTTGAATGCTGGTGGTGTTTTCACTCTAGTGGTAGCATGAGACGGAGTCTACAACCCACACAAGTGGCTCAGGTAGTGCAGCTTATCCAGGATGGCACATCAATGTGAGCTGTGGCAAGAAGGTTTGCTGTGTCTGTCAGCGTAGTGTCCAGAGCATGGAGGCGCTACCAGGAGACAGGCCAGTACATCAGGAGACGTGGAGGAGGCCGTAGGAGGGCAACAACCCAGCAGCAGGACCGCTACCTCCGCCTTTGTGCAAGGAGGAACAGGAGGAGCACTGCCAGAGCTCTGCAAAATGACCTCCAGCAGGCCACAAATGTGCATGTGTCTGCTCAAACGGTCAGAAACAGACTCCATGAGGGTGATATGAGGGCCCGACGTCCACAGGTGGGGGTTGTGCTTACAGCCCTACACCATGCAGGACGTTTGGCATTTGCCAGAGAACACCAAGATTGGCAAATTCGCCACTGGCGCTTTGTGCTCTTCACAGATGAAAGCAGGTTCACACTGAGCACATGTGACAGACGTGACAGAGTCTGGAGATGCCGTGGAGAACGTTCTGCTGCCTGCAACATACTCCAGCATGACCGGTTTGGCATTGGGTCAGTAATGGTGTGGGGTGGCATTTCTTTGGAGGGCCGCACAGCCCTCCATGTGCTCGCCAGAGGTAGCCTGACTGCCATTAGGTACCGAGATGAGATCCTCAGACCCCTTGTGAGACCATATGCTGGTGCGGTTGGCCCTGGGTTCCTCCTAATGCAAGACAATGCTAGACCTCATGTGGCTGGAGTGTGTCAGCAGTTCCTGCAAGACGAAGGCATTGATGCTATGGACTGGCCCGCCCGTTCCCCAGACCTGAATCCAATTGAGCACATCTGGGACATCATGTCTCGCACTATCCACAGACTGTCCAGGAGTTGGCAGATGCTTTAGTCCAGGTCTGGGAGGAAATCCCTCAGGAGACCGTCCGCCACCTCATCAGGAGCATGCACAGGCGTTGTTGGGAGGTCATACAGGCACGTGGAGGCCACACACACTACTGAGCCTCATTTTGACTTGTTTTAAGGACATTACATCAAAGTTGGATCAGCCTGTAGTGTGTTTTTCCACTTTAATTTTAAGTCTGACTCCAAATCCAGACCTCCATGGGTTGAAAAATTTGATTTACATTTTTACATTTTTGTGTGATTTTGTTGTCAGCACATTCAACTATGTAAAGAACAAAGTATTTCAGAAGAATATTTAATTAACTCAGATCTAGGATGTGTTATTTTTGTGTTCCCTTTATTTTTTTGAGCAGTGTATATGCTATTATATGTTTTTTATCAAGTTTTAATGTATTAAGTATTGATATGTTAGGATTGATGAAATATTATATAAATTGTACTTAATTAGTCCTTTTAATATTTATTAAAACGTAGGTTCTCAATACAGTCCTGGATGATTGCATGTTAATTTAATTAATTATCTCATTGCCTGTACAGAAGGTGTGATAAGTGCCCTAGGGTGGCCAGCCATGGTCGGGGGAAGATTATTATATTTGTGCTGGCCCTTTAAGAGCCAGAGAGAGCGCGTGGTAATCCTAGTCTTCCTCAGGCAATGGCCAGCTATCCTGGGAAACTTAAGGCACCTTACCCTATAGGGAGGTGCCTAAGGGTACTTTCACACTAGCGTCAGGGGACTCCGGCAGGTTGTTCCGGTGGGTGAACAGCCTGTCGCATCCTTCCTGCCGCTAGTTTACGTGTGCCCCCGGACTGCCACTCCGTCCCTATTGACTATAATGGGGTCGGGGGTGGAGTTACGGCAGCAGCACGGCAGCGCATGGCGAGAGGCAGCCGGACTAAAAGTACTGCATGCAGTGTGAAACTAGCCTAAGCAATACGTTCAATATACCTGTCTTCTGGTTTTGACCTTCGCTGCCTGAATTGACATCTGCCTGATCTCTGTTGAAAACATCGCCCCCACCCTTGGACTGTTTATTGGATTGCACACACTCTGCCTGCCCTGACTTCAGCCTTTCCCTGACCATGGTTTTGCCTGTTCCCTCAGTGCTCTGTTCCAGTGTCTCTTGACCCCTGTGGGTCAGCCATCACTTGAACAAAGACTAATCCAAATTGTAGCAGCCCGATGATTCTCCTGCATCAAAGTCCTGATCCCTGTACATTGGTTAAAGGGTGTACAGTAGCTCCAAAGTCACATCTGTTCAAGTGACATAGTAGATCCACATCCGTTCCATTATAAGGGTATTATATGGCAGCATGCATACTGCCTACCAGTCCATAATACAAACCCATAAAGGTAGAGACTCAACTTAGTCCCTTTCCACATTTTGGCTCAAAATCTAATTTCATCAGTATGTTTTTGGAGTGTGAGGGGAAACTGGAGAACCTAGAGGAAACCCACGGAAACACAGATTTGTGTGATATGCATCTCAAAATATGGCACTATTGGCCCAAATACTATACCTCCATGTACCTAAGGGCTCATGTACATGACATGAGCCGAGTCTTTACATCAGTGTCTCTTTAGTGTAGAGTCACACAAGCACCTGCCATTCATGGTCTGATGGGTCCTGTATCTTAGAAGCAGAGGCTTAGTTAAGGGTTCAGCACAGAGGATGGTAAACAACCATGGCCTGAGTGAGACTACAACTCAGGCATATGGGGCTGGGATTTAATTCCAGAACCATACACCACAATGGACACCAGTGTTCCTATCTGAGATATTATTTACATGGCACTACCCCATGCATTTGTATTATCATCATCAAAATGATCTTCAGAGGTCAAATATGGGGGCACCCTCGATATTACATCACCTTGAAGGTCCAATGCTATAACTCTGCCTCTCTCATGCACATTCAATGGTCGCAGTCTAAGGCTACTTTCACACTGCCGTTCAGAGCGGGTCCGTCTGATGTCTGCTCAGACGGATCAGCTCATATAATGCAGACTTTGGATCCGTTCAGAACGGATCCGTCTGCATTATAGTTTAAAAAAATTTCTAAGTGTGAAAGTAGCCTGAACGGATCCGTCCAGACTTTACATTGAAAGTCAATGGGGGACGGATCCGTTTGAAGATTGAGCCATATGGTGTCATCTTCAAGCGGATCCGTCCCCATTGACTTCCATTGTAAGTCTGGACGGATCCGCTTGCCTCCGCACGGCCAGGCGGACACCCGAACGCTGCAAGCAGCGTTCAGGTGTCCGCTCACTGAGCGGAGGCTGAACGCTGGCAGACTGATGCATTCTGAGCGGATCCGCCTCCACTCAGAATGCATTAGGGCTGGACGGATGCGTTCGGGGCCGCTTGTGAGCCCCTTCAAACGGAACTCACAAGCGGACACCCGAACGCAGGTGTGAAAGTAGCCTAAAACAACACAAAGATAACAAAGAGCAGCAGTCACATACACCCTTATCAAATGAGTCCATATCCTCGATCCTTCAGCACCTGAGCCGCCTGACACTCGGTTATATTACACATACCGCTGGGGAAGAACAGGGATCGGGTGAATAAAATCTCCACCCTCTTAAACACTTGCCCCCTTTCTTGGAGCTCCTTCCTCTTCTACTGGCTGCCTCCATGGCCTCTTTTGCTCTGCACATGTGAGTTTTAGTGCATCGACCCATCATATAATGGGCCCAGGGTTATCGCCCTTTCTGCCCCCACTAGTTTTTCAGCTGCTTAGAAGCAATGCTTTTAGGGAATCATACAACACCCAATAGAACATGATTCCTTTTTCTTAAAACCCTCTATGTGCCTCCCCATAAAACTGGAGTCATATGGTTGTACAGTAGAGGGCCTATGGATCGGAATGGCAGCCTTATTACAGAACTGATCTTTGTGGTATGTTCCATTGCGTGCCATATTACCCAGGTGTCCTCCTCTAGAAGCAGGAATTATACTGTGGTACCTGAAGTGCATACAGACTCATAGGTTTTCATGTGGCATCACATAGGTCCTCCCGCATGGTATTGCCATGTGCATGAGCCCTTAACTATAGTACAATGGGAAATCGCACATTTGTTGTGATATAATGTTGAGTAGTCCTTAAAGGGGTTGTCCGCCCAGTCAATTTGAATAAAAAAGCCATTAAAAAGTAATATGTCAAAAATGCCAACTCACTTCCATTCCGAATTTTTTTTGGTCCCTCACAGTCATGTGATGCTGCAGCCAGTACCTGACCCCATAGTAGGTCACTGTTGTGGTCAGTAACTAGGTAAGGCTGGGCTCATGTCACGTTTTTCCCATCCGCTTAACGTATACAAAAAACGTATATGTTAAATGGATGCCTCAGACTGATGCCATACAGTGGCATCCATTCATCATTGAGTTCCATTGTTAACAAAAAACGTATATATTTTTTTTACCGGGATACAAGAACGGGGTGTGCTGCGTTTTTGTATCCCTTTTTTCTATATACGTCAAACAGAGGCGTAAAACGTGATGTGAAGTCACCCTAAGCAGTCATATTTCCATGTCAAGAAGAGAGTAGAGACCGGTAGGAGATCAGGAGCAACGGGGGATAAAAAAAAACCAATGTTTACAGCATGCAGAGCCGTTTTTTAATAAAAAATACGCCTGGTTGGAAAACCCCTTTAATGAACAACTCACCCCTGCTACATGCGCTCAATGTAAACAGCATGACAGACACTTTGCGCTGCTATATCAATTTACGTGAGAAGATTCCATTTTCCGCCCTGCCTCAGACGGCAGAGTGACACGACGGAAAGTAATACCGTGCGATACTTGTAATCATTTCTTTTTCCACGGCTCATAGGTCCTGCAAGTGCAGCGCCGACTCCCTTCTAATTGTGCTGCATAGTGAGGGGTGGCAAAATGTCCAGGTTCCATTAAAGCTCCCATAAAAGCAGCTACACAAGCCGCATCTCGCGGGAAGGGCCCCCCGGTGCATGTCATTTCAGTATTTATGACATCTTGATAAATGACCCCTACTGCTTGTCTGAGATTCCGCTTCTCCTTGATCAAAAAGAGGCCTCCTGTCACACGATGAGACTCGAGAAAAAGCCAAGATAAACATCCCCAGCCCTTCATCACTGCAATGCCTGACGCATGTTCTGGGAATGGAAGTGTGCAGGTGTAGAATAATGTGGAGGGAGACTGGCAATTCACTAAATGAGATGCCGTAGACATAAAATATACTGCAACCCTCAGGAAATAAAATAAAAAATCCTTCATATTCATATATAAAAGTGAACATTATTTTCTCGGTTACGTGATGCATACATGTTAAAGAGCCAATTAAACCATTTAGTCATTTATTGCTATTACATAGGGAGGAAAATCACCATTTTTTATTCTGTTTATTGCTTTAGGGACTTATTCCAACGCCTGGGTGACATACGGATCGCAATGTACTGCAAGCGTGACATATTATGTCTACTACTTGTATACACATAGAAGGCTATCTGTGCTAGGGAAGGTGATTAGAATGAGAAATTTCCTTTTTTTACTAGTATCGAGCCTCATAGGAGAGGCTGCAGCCTCCTAAATGCACATTCTATTACATATATTTCAAAAATGTTCCAGCCAGGGCTTACAAAAGCGAACTGACGGGTGACAGTCAGGGTGAGTAGCGGAGCTGGCATTTGAGGTGCACTGAGCTCAACACCCCGACCTGCTGGTGGGCACAGTGCGACGCTGATTGTGGTATGGTTATTTTTACACTGTATGATAGTACAACCTCTACAAAAGGAAGGAGGCTTTTCACTTGGAATGCCACAGACTGGATTGCCGTTTAGCACTATTGATCGGAGCAAAACTGTGATCGCACATCCGCCGCAATTTCCAGTGGAGTCCATCCAGACACAGTACCAAGAAGGACATGTCCTTTCTTGGCCCGGTCACACTCCTAAATTGTTGGCTGTGCGAATGGCAGCCCTGCATCTCATATGGGAGGCTGACACAATGCTGCTGCCTCCAAAATTTTGGCACGAAATTCCATCTGTAAAATCCGCGATCTGAATATACCCTTAGACCGGTCAGGCATCAGGGTACCGGAAGATTTTCTTTGAGCCCAGGCTCTGACACAACAATGAGCCCCAAATTTCCAGCAGAAAACAACCGTTATAGAGCTTTGGAGCCAGTCACTTACTACTAGGGTCTATTTCTTTTTTTGTAATTAACTTAATTGAACTTATTGATGAGATTTCCAAATTCTTGCAGATATCTGCCATTATTGCCATTGAGTAGGTCATTACTTGGTCCAATGCCTAGGGCAGCATGGTGGGAGTGCTTGGACAGCCCCATCTTATTATAAGAATTTCCCAATGATAAGCTGATCCCAATGATAAGCTGATCTCTGGGTGCATCACCAATGAGGTAAGGTGAGGCGATTGCCTCAGGCAGCACCAGGTAGGGGCAAGAGGGGGGCAGTGGAAGGGGATTATTTGTTTCTGCAGTATAGTCTTGGGAAGAACAGTGGGCACAGTATGTGGTGCTGTATTACCCTGTAATGTTTTCCAAGTATGTCTTTAACAGTAGGGATGGAGAGGAGGGGTTAGGTTAAGAAATTGGCATTGGGGGGATCTGGTGCCGTTTTAGTTTTTGCCTCAGGCAGCAGAAAGGCTAGGTGCACCCCTGCCACTGGAATGTTATCTGGGGAGGATTCTGACAGGGAATGGAAACTCTCTTGCAGCGCCATCAAAAGGCAAACACAGTATTACACAGTGCCCGATGAAATCAGTGGAGTGTCTGAATGTTTGGGGTTTACTAGAGTAAGAGATGCTCTCTGCCGTGGCTAGTAGATGAGGGTCATTAGGTTCTCCTCTATAAACTTGGAATTCTCTAATATGATATATAAAATTGGGTTTTCTAAATCAGACAAACCCTTTAATATAAATAATTAAAGTTGAACCAGAAATAGCATTTTACAAACAAGACGTCCCAGTTATTGACCTTGTAACCTGCGCAGAGCTTCCTCACTTAACCTCCCTACCTCACCGAACCTGGCACTTAATAATAAAATAGTTATCTAAGTACGTGCCACCTTCAATAACACACACCTCAGTGAAGACACGGACGCCTTCATGTATGCTGGAAATCTACTGGAAGAATTTTCTTCCGTCCCTGATAAAGAGTAATTGGGTGATGAAATGTGACATCCAGGCTGTGACCGTGGAGCAGATGTGCGTCGCTGCTATAATAATGAAGGACTGGCAGCATTCAAAGGGTCACTAAACAGCTGGCACATTTCAGAGCCACCCCAGCCGACAGTAGAGAAGTGCATGCAGTGCTGTGAGCAGTACAGGCTCTCGAATAGATTTCCTGACACAAATCACCAATTTCTGTAGAAATTTAGGCGATAATAGCACCGAGTGTAAAGGATGAAAATACACAATAAATGCATTAGGAAGCATGAAAGATCCATTATAATGGGGGACCAAAATGGCAAAAAAGATGGCCCTGGATAGGAAAGTATGCTACTGATCGTGCCAGCATGATGACGTTTTACTATCATGACCTCCAATTATTTAAAGGGGGGGGGGGGGGCAAACTTTACAACTTATTACGAAGAATTTGCACTGTCCATGAAGTGGACTTCGATCCGAATTTCCGAAAATTCGATTTGCCGTGAAGCTGAATTTCCTAGTACTTGGTAACAAATCAATTTTCCGGTAAAAATAAAAAATAAAATCTTACTCACCTCTTGATTGAAGATCCCGCACGGCGTGGGCAACCTGTTGGTACAATTTATTGGGGGAGCTTTGCACTGTTTATTAGTGTTGAGTAAAAGTTCATGAAGTAGACTTTGATCCGAATTTCAGGGAAAATTCGATTTGCCACGAAGCGGAATTTCCTCGTGCTTCATGGTAAGAAATCAATTTTCCCTAAAACGGAAGTTAAAAAAAAAATCATACCTCATCCATTTTCGGGCGAAGAGTCCGCTGCACCAAGCGAGATTTTGCACTGGATCTTCAATCAAGATGGCCGCTGCCGACTCTTCACGATCAAATGGATAAGGTGAGTATTTTTTTTTTTTTACAGATTAACGCCTGGCAGTCTTCAATGGTCATCTCAGATGCCGCGATCAGCGATGAACGCAGCATCAGAGGGGTACAATGATGGGGGGCTGCACCATCACCATTCCCCATCATTGTACCCACTACTCTCAAAGAAATGTGCTTTGTGATGAAGTAATTATTTTTGAAATTCGATGAAGTAGCCGAATCGAATTTGTGAGAACTTTGCTCATCACTACTGTTTATGATGGTGCTGTTAAAGCTGACACATTGGCTTTGATTATGGAGAGGGAATTCATTTCTATATGTTGCAAATCATATAACATTGTAGTTTGACCCCACTCTTCTAACTCCTCTATGCTACTATATCAGGCATAGTGGTGCAATTTGGGACTCCTGGGCCCCAAAGCAAATCTGTAACAAGGCCGCCCAGTTACCGAGTGTCACTTTCTATGTGGTAGTATTGGTACCATATGCGACTGCTCCTTTGCACCCCTGATTAGACATATGACATATAGATTACTTTTTATGGGTCTCTAAATCTTCTGTTCCCTGTAAGGAGCCATTCCAGACTGTCTATAGTTTTCTCTTCAGGGATTACTGATATAACCTCTAGACAAAATGTTTGCCCCCATGATCACTATTTTATAGAGATATTATCAGATCGGAGAACCTCCAGAAACATTAATATACTTGTGAATAATTTTAGCAGCTTTTTTCATCCTTTCAAAGGGGTTGACAAACTAGGACAGCCCTTATCTATCTATATGACCTACCAGAATACATGGAGCAGTGAGTTCTCTGGGATCTTTATTACGGATGAGCGAAGTTTTGGAAAATGCGATTCGGCTGCTTCGCTGAATTGTACAAAATTTCGCTTCATGACGAATTACTTCGTCACCAGGTGCATTTTTTTGTAAGTAGCAGGTGCTGCTCCCCGTCATTGTACCCCTCAGATGCCGCACTCATAGCTGATCGCGGCATCTGAGAGTAAGGCCCCTTTCACACGGGCGAGTATTCCGCGCGGATGCGATGAGTGAGTTGAACGCATTGCACCTGCACTGAATACCGACCCATTCATTTCTATGGGGCTGTTCACATGAGCGATGATTTTCACGCATCACTTGTGCGTTGCGTGAAAATCGCAGCATGCTCTATATTGTGCGTTTTTCACGCAACGCAGGCCCCATAGAAGTGAATGGGGTTGCGTGAAAAACGCAAGCAAGTGCGGATGCGGTGCGATTTTCACGCACGGTTGCTAGGAGACGATCGGGATGGGGACCCGATCATTATTATTTTCCCTTATAACATGGTTATAAGGGAAAATAATAGCATTCTGAATACAGAATGCATAGTAAAATAGCGCTGGAGGGGTTAAAAAAAATAAAAATAAAATTTAACTCACTTTAGTCCACTTGATCGCGCTGCCCGGCTTCTCGTCTGTCTCCTTTGTTGAACAGGACCTGTGGTGATGTCACTCCGGTCATCACATGATCCATCACATGATCTTTTACCATGTTATAAGGGAAAATAATACAATCTACAGAACACCGATCCCAAGCCCGAACTTCTGTGAAGAAGTTGGGGTTTGGGTACCAAACATGCGCGATTTTTCTCACGCGCGTGCAAAACGCATTAAAATGTTTTGCACTCGCGCGGAGAAATCGCGGGTGTTCCCGTAACGCACCCGCACATTTTCCCGCAACGCCCGTCTGAAAGAGGCCTAATATTACAGTATAAAATTACACGACAGGCCAGCCGCTGCCATTTTGCTTGAAGATCTTGCGCGAAATGTTGCGCGGCTGACGTGGCGAAGTCATACGTCACCATGCAGGGATTTCAGACAAGATCTTCAATCAAGATGACGGCGCCCGGCTGGCCCGTCGAGAGCAAATGGAAGTATGATTTTTATATTTTTATTTATCCTGAAATTTGGATTGAATTCCACTTTGTTGGATTCAATTTGCTCATCTCTAATCTTTATCTATTAGGCCTTATGGACACGACTGTATGCATTTTGCGGTCAGGAAACCGTGGATCTGCAAAATACGAATACTGGCCAGGTGCATCCCGCATTTTCCATGGGCCCCATTGTCAAAATGCCTCATCTTGTCCACAAAATGGAAAAGAATAAGGCATGTTTTTTTTTTTGCAGAAAGGATGTACGGATGCAGACAGCACACAGATAACATCCGTGTGCTATACGCTTTTTTGCGGCCCCATATAAATTAATGGGTCTGTGTGCAATCCGCAAACAATGTGGATCAGATACACAGACTGAAAATACGTTCATGTGAATGAGGTCTTAGCCAGAGCACTAGAGCTGAGTCACCATCATGATGTAATACCACACTTCTCCTGCAGTGGCCGCTGCAGGAGTAATGTACAAACCCCCACAGCCTAAATGTATTTGCCCACAGCTAGGTAGATTTGGCATTCAGGAGTCTGGGAAGACTACAACCATATCAGCCCTAAAGGGGTTATCTGAAACTATAAACTGCCCCCCATATGCCGGGCCCCTCAAATGGAATATACTTACCCTGCTCCCTAGTCCCCGCACCGCCGCTTCTCCCCTTGCGCCGATGAAAACATCCATTGTCGAGGGGAGCAGCCAATGGAAGGTGGTGACGGGAACGAGCCTCCCTAGCATTGCGGGTGACGCTAGGGAGGTTCGTCCCCGTCCCCGCCTGCCATTGCCTGCCCCCCCCCCCCCGACACTGGATGTTTTAATCGGCGCACGAGGAGAATCAGCAGCAGCGGCGGTGCAGGGAGCGGGGTAAGTATATTCCATGTGAGGGGCCCGGCACATGGGGGGGGGGGGGCAGTTTATATTTTCGGATAACCCCTTTAACCCCATTTTCAGGAACAGCTATGACTATGAAATGTCTGGAGGAGTTAATTTGGAGATCCCCTTTACATTTACTAGAACCATATTCCAATAATCCAATAATTTAATTCAAGGACAGTCCAGCTCTTCAGATAAATCCGACGTTCACAATTCTGGTTCCTGCTCATTTATTTAATAGGGAAAGGGTGTATTGATTCTGTGCGCGTAAGAATGCGCTATACCTTTAATGAAATTGGAGTAGATAATACATTCAGTAATGAATTCCTGTAAATTCTCTGACGCTCTGTTCTGTAAATCCTATGATCCATCGTCCAAATTGAGTGCCCTCGAGATTTTAAGAGCACGTACAGCAAATTAATACTGGTACTATCATTATGATATAATTATTAAGAACGTAGAGGCTATGGTTCATGATAAATCTGAAAAAAACATTAAAGAACAAGAAATAAAATAAGAGAAAAATAAAGAAATAGACCACTTGATCTTATTACATTGTTTAATATATTTGCAGTTTTTTACTTTTTTTTATGCATTCTTTTTCTATGATTTTTTTTATTTTATATATATAGTTCTGAAAATGTAAGAAAAATATTGCTTGCCTCTTGCTCCCCTCCGAGCCATAGGAGATAAACATGCTGTCAGAAAATTGAATTCCAATGGTTGCCATGTCAACATTATCCTCTGACATTATAAGTTATATGTTCATCCTATGGAATGCCGAAACATTACAGCTTGCCATCGTAGCGTGCAGAAGGAGTAAAATATGTGTGTGCAAATGATGCAAATGATTTTTTTTCACGGGAATGTGAATAGAATGCAAGTAAAAAAAAAAACATTTCAATGCTGATATTTCAAGGGCTCCTGACTTTCAAAAAAAGATAGCAAAAAAGCATCTAGAATTCAATGAGACAAGGGGTAATGCCATGACTGATGCAAAAAAAAATATAATCAGACATAATATAGTACATTTGAATCTCTTTGTAACAAAGCTAGAACCAGTCCTGTACCTCACATGGATCCAGAGATCTCCACATTCACTGCTCCAATTGTTCTGCAAGATTTTTTTCAGACTGGAAGCTTATGTGGGATGTCCTTTCTCAGAGGGTGTGTCCTTTCTGCTGTAGCACTTTCCCTGTAACTGCCACAGCTCCTAACAGTGCCGATTTAAACTGAGCATGTTGAGGCGGACAAGAAATAAGGAAAAGAACAAACAGCAGGTGGCGCTATACAGATGCATTTTACTGAATAGCTCACTGGCTATACAAAATTTTTAATTACATGCAATTACAAAAGTATTCAGATCCAGGTGCTGCTTTTTGTGGCACAACGCCTTTAAGTCATGGATTCGGGTGTTTGTCCTGGAATCTCCTACATCTGCCCAGATAAAAGACACCGGACTGTGCTTCCCCAGTCTCTGGCCATACAGATTGGCACAGGAAGTTAAAACGGCATTCCAGATGTTGCATATTGGCTGCTCAAATTGTAAGTTCTTCTTAGTTGAGTAAGGACGGGTTCACATTGGCGTTAGGGAATTCCGTTATAGGTTCTGGAATTTTAGGATGGAATGGAAAACAGAAGCCTTTAAGAGGCATTCTATTTTGCTCCGTTCTAATACATGTCTATGGGGACACAACGGTTTCGCTTGGTTCCGTAATGTATAACGGAAAAAAATAGTCCTGTCGACAGGACTATTTTTTTCTTCGCGTATAACGGAACTGTTCCCCATAGACATGTATTAGGAAGGAGCAAAATAGAATGCTTCTTAAAGGCTTCTGTTTTATATTCCATCCTAAAATTTCGGAACCTATAACGGAATTCCTTAACACCAATGTGAACCCGCCCTAAGACAACCGAGGAGATAAATGTGCTGTATTATAGGAACACAGTGTCTGGTGCATTTGTTTGGTCATTGCTTTAGCAGCAACTACCCTGTTGGCACATTTATGTGATTATTTTATGAGCACTCTTATGCAGAGGCACAGTTTTATGTGTCTTTTTTTTGTGCTGATATTATCATGCTGGCACTACTGTATTGCAAAGTGGAATATATGGGAGATGGCAGCACTGTATAGGTAGTATATATATATATATATCTGTTAGTACTACAATTGGAATAATTCAGGGGTCTAAAGCATCTCTACATCTGGGTGCATCTAGAGGACACCATATTGTTTTTACAGTCAGGGTTGGTTTTGGAGGGGGAGTTGTTGGGTCTCAAAAATTTGCTTTGACACATTAGCAACCCCACCCTTTAAAGAGCATCTGTCAGCAGGATCTTTTTGTGTGAAGGCAGCCCCCACACAAGACTACTTCTCCAAGCATTTTTTGGTGGTGGCCTTATAGAGAACCCACCAACATGATCAATTTCATTACACTAACCATATTGGCTGGTAGCGTTGATCCTGCTAATTAAAATGATATATGTCTTGGGAAAATCTGAGAAAAAAGATGTTTATTCCTCATGCAAATTAGGGCTTCGGTGCATCGGGGGCAGGGCTAGCCTTGTGGTGCACTGAAGCCTTTATTTGCATAAAGAACAAAAGTCTTTTTTTCATAGAAATGCTGCAAACAATTTTAACAAGACAGGTATCATTTTAATAAACAGAATCCACCCTACCTGCCAGTATGGTTAGTGTAATGAGATTGATCATGTTAATGGGTGCTCTTTAAGAGGGTTGTCCCATGAAAAATATTCAACATTTTTTCAAACCAGCACATGGATCTGAATACTTTTGTAATTGCATGTGATTAACAGATTAGTATAGCCACTGATCTATTCAATGAAATCTATCTGTATAGCGCCACCTGCTGTTTGCTCTTTTTCTAATATCTCTGTCCTGCTCAATGAGATGGACGCACATGCTCAGTTTCATCCTTTAAATGCCACCAGCTGCAGTAAAAAAAAGACACGCCCCCTGAGAAAGTACACGCCCCCTAAGCTGCCCGCTTGAAATCATTCTAGCAGAACAATTGGAGCAATGAATGGGGAGATCTCTGGATCCATGTGAGGTACAGGGCTGGTTCTGAGTTTGTTAGAAAGAGACTGTCATGTACTATGGGATATCATATTTTCATTGTTTACATTAACCATGGGATAACCCCTTTCAGAACACCATCCAAAATTGCTTTGAGAAGTAGTCTGGGGCGTGGGGGGGGGGTTATTTTCATAAAAAAAAGAAGACCACTATCCATCATATATGGTGAAACTGAAAGTATGTCAGGAAATCTGGTCCGGATAAGGAAGTGGACTTCTCGAGGAAGTGGTTTTTTGGGGTGGTTTCTCTGTATATTGTCGGGATCTCTACATGCGGCTGGCAATCGTCTGGCTCAGTGCAAGACTTCAGCATATAACACCTGCAGGTGCCCGTCTGGACTGTAACTAAACATAAGCAGGTTTCCTCAGCTATACCTACAGTAAATTCTATAAGACTCAGCGTCGGACAGCATGCCCACACTTTCTAGCTATTCTATGAGTTATTACCAGATTCTGCACAACTCCCTCCCCCCAATGCATTGTCCTACATGTAAACCCCTGGTTCTTTCTACAGAACCTGTATTTATCTCACCAGACAAGGATACGGCGGCCGGTGGTAATAGATCATTCTGTGACCTTATCTTCTTAATACAGTAGCTATAAGTGAGGTTCGCCTTTGCTCACCAGATATTTACAATCTATTTTCTTGCTTTCTAACAAGCAGTTAAATCTTCAGCGATATCTTTATGTCATGTCTACGCACAGGCCCAGACGTCAGTGGAAAGCAGCCTCATAACAAGATGCGCTCCAATGTAAAGCACAATCGCCCATGGCTTTCAATGGTAACAAAGCCCTCCGTCCATCCAGTTGCAAAGTGGGTCCTGAAGAAGGAAAAAAGGTCAAAATTACTCATATTAGGGAAAACTTCCTTCCCGGCTCCAATCAGGCAATCAGACTAACTCCCTGGATCAACGACCCCTCTCTAGTAGCTATAGCCTGTAATATTATTACACTCCAGAAATACATCCAGGCCCCTCTTGAATTCCTTTATTGTACTCACCATCACCACCTCCTCAGGCAGAGAGTTCCATAGTCTTACTGCTCTTACCGTAAAGAATCCTCTTCTATCTTGGTTCTTTCCTTTTGCAAGTGGCTTGGAGCAGTCTGTCCCAGAATGTTTTCCGCAATGGCGGTTGAGTGCAAATTAGGGTGGCCACTGGCTTCACCCAAGAAAGCCGGACCTCACTGGCCACGCCGCCAAACGACACCTCCATGAAGCCATGCCCTCCACCTCAGTGAAGCCACGCATAGGGGAAGGTGAGCTGGGGACAGCCGGGGTGCTTCTCTCCCCCTCGGGCAGCCAGAGGGAGCCATGTCTGCGGCTCTAGTGACTGACGGGGTGAGAGAAACCTCAGTCAGTTGCTGCAGCTCACGTTCAGACAGCACAATGCTTCTGTCTGAGCGTGAGCTACTGCAAAGAGTGGACATCCCTGTGTCCGTCCAGGCCCTGCACCGGACGGAAAACAGGGAGCCAGAAAACTAGACTGTCTGGCCTAAAATCGGACGTCTGGCCGCCCAAGTGCAAATCCATTGGCTACTGCTATGTCTTGTCAAAAATTGTGAACATCGTTGAGAAGATCTGTGTCGGTGCTGACAGATTTCGTATCAGTATTTCGAGCTGTCACCAAGATGTATAGACATGTCTATGGAATAACATAAATGCCCTATATTGTAGAGAAAATGACGTGCAGGCCACTCGGATGCTTCTCTGCAAATAACTTACATCATTAGCACCTTTCAAAGGCGTATGGGTTCCCCTGAATTAATCTTTTAAATATCATTATTTAATTTGAGCCCCTATATTCGAAATATCGCCTCCCACACTCCAGGTGACCACCATGCATACACAAATTTGGGCAGATTTATCAAAACTGGTGTATTGGGAAAACTGGCTTAGTTGTCCTTAGCAACCATCCAGATCTTGTCCTTGGTCGGATTCGAATCCAGGACCCCAGTGCTAACCCCTGCACCACCGTGCTGCCAACTGACCCAAATTTTTTCAGAGACAGTCCCGGCAAGTTTGTGCTGTCCTGGGCCAAAAATGGGCATGGCTAATACAGACCCCGGGTGTTTCCGGGTGGGTTTGGGCATTCCTAGGGCGGGGCTTATATGCCCCGATTTTACCAACTCACATATTGGTAAGTGTGCACGTGGAGAGACCCATGTGGTCCTCCGTTTCTTACTGTAAGAGGCCTGTATTCTGCCAAGTATCGGATATATTTTTCTGCTGTTGGTATGAATGTTAAAAATGTTCAATGATCTGGAAAATCCACTAATTTAGCCTCACTATCTGAAGACACATGAAGAGGGCACTGGCTATTTGTTCAGTCCCACTAGCTCAACCATCATCCTACCCCCAACCCCACATCCTAACCCAGGAAATAAACACACCACACCACTGCTTGGATTTAATCGGCCACAGCAGCCGTTTATTGAATACATACAAAATATATAACATAAGTTAACACATGACGAGGGAGGTCCTAGAAGCCCCAATAACTCCATAAACGCTGGAACACCTGCGTCTCCATCTTGCCCCCAGCCGTTGAACCCAGCTCGGAGGCAGCAACTGATGGAACGCGTAATTAGTTCCTACCAGCTCCTCAATGAGAGTCCAGCCCCTCCCGCGGGGCCCTCCCATCCTCAGGTACCACCATATTCCTCCACTTCAAGGACCTCCCCCGCCTCCACGACTGCCGCGACATATAACACAACAACGCACACCTCAATCCACCTCCACTAGGGTCGGGTGGGTGGGCGTTTGGATCCCCTGGCCGCACTGACCTCACTTCCGCCTCCTTCCACTGTCTCCGCTCCGGCCACGCCCCCCGCCGCCCTGGCAACTCCCGCCCTTCCTCTTACACCGCCCCCACAAACCCCTAACCCTTTCCTCACCAGTCCTTCACCGCCCGGCCTCTTCATGCGCGTCCTCCCCAACCGCTGCGCTCCAGTCCGGCCTGACTTGAAGAGGGCACTGGCTATTTGTTCAGTCCCACTAGCTCAACCATCATCCTACCCCCAACCCCACATCCTAACCCAGGAAATAAACACACCACACCACTGCTTGGATTTAATCGGCCACAGCAGCCGTTTATTGAATACATACAAAATATATAACATAAGTTAACACATGACGAGGGAGGTCCTAGAAGCCCCAATAACTCCATAAACGCTGGAACACCTGCGTCTCCATCTTGCCCCCAGCCGTTGAACCCAGCTCGGAGGCAGCAACTGATGGAACGCGTAATTAGTTCCTACCAGCTCCTCAATAGTGATGAGCGGGAGGTGCCATATTCGATTTCGCGATATTTCGCGAATATTCGCACGAATATTCGTGTTATATTCGTCGAAATCGAATATTCGCAATTATTCCAATTATCGCGAAAATTTTTTTTCGCATATTGCGAAAATTTATCTTGATAGTATAAGGCAACGTTCCTATGCTAATGACTATGGCTAGGCTAATATGTGTATTTTACGAAATTTCGTAATATTGCTCTAACTTCGTCTCTTAGAATATTACGAATATTCTAAAAGACGAAGTTAGAGCAATATTAAGAACATTTTCAAAAGTCGAAATTGCGATGCGAGTAATATAACACGAAATAGTCGCATGAAGATTTCAACTTAGCACAGCTATATTCCATATTCTAGCCTAATATGGAATATAGCTGTGCTAAGTTAGCACTGCTATATTCCATATTAGGCTAGAATATGGAATATAGCTGTGCTAAGTTGAAATCTTCATGCGACTATTTCGTGTTATATTACTCGCATCGCAATTTCGACTTTTGCAAATGTTCTTAATATTGCTCTAACTTCGTCTTTTAGAATATTCGTAATATTCTAAAAGACGAAGTTAGAGCAATATTAAGAAATTTCGTAAAATACGCATAGATTGTATTTAAGCTAATATACTGCTATAGTAATAATTTTTAATAGTGTACATATTTTACAAAACTTAGGTTCAGAAGAGGCAAAAAAAAATTACAGGAAAAAAAAGGGATTATAGCACTATATTAGCTAAATTACAATCTATATGTGTATTTTACGAAATTTCTTAATATTGCTCTAACTTCGTCTTTTAGAATATTCGTAATATTCTAAGAGACGAAGTTAGAGCAATATTACGAAATTTCTAAAAGACGAAGTTAGAGCAATATTAAGAAGATTTGAAAAAGTCGAAATTGCGATGCGACTTATACAACACGAAATTTTCGCATGAAGATTTCAACTTAGCACTGCTATACTCCATATTCTAGCCTAATATGGAATATAGCTGTGCTAAGTTAGCACTGCTATATTCCATATTAGGCTAGAATATGGAGTATAGCAGTGCTAAGTTGAAATCTTCATGCGAAAATTTCGTGTTATATAATATATAACACGAAATATTCGCATGAAGATTTCAACTTAGCACTGCTATACTCCATATTCTAGCCTAATATGGAATATAGCAGTGCTAACTTAGCACAGCTATATTCCATATTAGGCTAGAATATGGAGTATAGCAGTGCTAAGTTGAAATCTTCATGCGAATATTTCGTGTTATATTACTCGCATCGCAATTGCGACTATTGCGAAATTTCGTAAAATACACATATAGATTAGATTGTAATTTAGCTAATATGGAATATAGCAGTAAGTTGAAAACGCCACTGACTGGAGCAGCCAGGAAGCCAGGAATCCAAAGGACAGGTAAGAACAATTTTAGGGAAGTGGGAAAGAAAAAAATATAATAAAAAAAAAAAAAAAAAAAACGAATATTCTATTTCGCGAATATATAGAACGATATTCTAAATATTCGCGAAATCTCGAAATTGCGATATTCGAGAAAAAAATTCGCAATTCGAATATTCGCGCTCAACACTACTCCTCAATGAGAGTCCAGCCCCTCCCGCGGGGCCCTCCCATCCTCAGGTACCACCATATTCCTCCACTTCAAGGACCTCCCCCGCCTCCAAGAACGCGCAGCTTGACCACCTCAACCCTGCGCGTCCCTCCACACACGCAAAGCAATTTCAACGCCGCTCTGGAGCCCCAGAGCCCACAAATCCGTACCCACCGCATTCAGGTGCACTCCATCTGCTCTCCAAAATGCACCCTCACCTTTCTCCAACACCTCATGCCGCACCACAACCCCGCCATTCCTTGCCATAAACCGGCCCACTGCTCTGTTCACCTTAATCCGAGCCTTATTAAGGCTCTCCACTGACCTCGCACCCCTCCACACCTTCCGCGGCACAATGTCTGACCAAACTGTTATGATCCCTGGAAACAACGCCCAAATCCTGAGCAAATCAAACTTGACATCACGGACCAATTCCCTAAAAGGACGCTTACCCAAATCATTCCCCCCCACATGTAAAACTAACACATCCGGAGGACGATCCAATCGCACAAAATGATGCACCTCCCGCAAAACTCCATCCCACAACATACCTCTAACCCCTAACCATCTGACCGTAGCACACTCCGGACTAAAGCCCAACTGTCGCCCACTCGGCCTTACATCTGCTCTGATCGCACCCCAGAACACATAGGAGTGCCCCAGAATCCATACCAAAGCCGCCACCGTCCGACCTGTGAACACAAAAAGGAACAAATTAACAACCCCCTATCACCAACCGTACCACTATAATAATGCAGGCCTCACATATGATTTGAAACGCACCGACTCCCAACGCCCAATTCTCCTAATCACCTCCTCACTGGCGCCCCACCTGGCTGCCTCAGTTGCCGCACCAATTCTGAAAGAATGACCAGAATACTCCTTGACCGGCACACCCAAAATCTTCAAACATTTCTTAAAAACCGCCAGGAACTGAAACCTAGACAAAAAGGAGCCGTCCTCATGCCTAAGGAAAGGAACCTCATTACGCTGTAGCCCCGCCCCATAAGACCCTGCACACCGCACCGGACACATACTACAACCTGGCACCGGGAACAACGTAAAACGCTGCCCCCTGCCTTCCTGATCAGTTTTTGACCTCCGAATCCGGACATACACCCTATCCCCCGCTAACTCCACATCCTCACTCCTAAGTCCCCCTGCTCTACTCACACTGTCACACACCAACTCCCCCAAGCGAAAAGCACCGAAAAACGCCAAAGCAAATGCAGCCCTGAACAGCACTAACTCCCAACCAGAACTACAAACACCACTCAACTTCTCACCCATCTGCACAAGCAACTCAAAGGACACCGGCCTCCGATAATCCGGCACCCTGCCTACCCCCCTACGCCACCCTTTCAACACCTGCCTAACCAAAAAACCCTTAGTCAAATCCGGCAACCCCCGCAACTTAAAGCCAAACGCTACCCCCGCTATCAAATGATTCACCTTTGCCACCGACCACCCTTCGCCCTTCAACTGCCCTAACAACATCAACAACCTCACATCACCATCCCCAACACCAGCCCCCCAGGCTCCGTTCCAAGTTTCCCAGGTCGCCCACGCCTTACCATACTCCCTCCAAGTACCCGGGCTCAACGAATCCCTCAACATCCCCATCACTTCTCCTCCAGGATCCCCCACAGCCACGACGGACACTCCAGACCTTCCAGCTCCGCTTCTGGCGCAAGAAGCCGGAACCGCTCCCACTGTAAACGAGAAAGAGAATCCGCCACAGAATTAGACACTCCAGCCACATGTTCTGCCACCAACCACATGTTAATCGACAAACATCGCAATACCAAAAACTGTAACAGCCTAACCACCGGCGGGGAAGATGCGGACAAACTGTTGATAGCCTGAACCACTCCCAAATTGTCACAATGAAAGCGCACCTTCCTGTTTTCAAATTTCTCACCCCACAATACTACCGCCATCACAATGGGAAAAAGTTCCAGCAACGCCATGTTCCTGACCCAGCCCCGACTTACCCACGAATCCGGCCATACTCCCGCACACCATTGGCCTTGGCAATAAGCCCCGAAACCCACTCCCCCCGACGCATCAGTGTACAACTCAAACTCCACACTATCACACAACTCCGCCATCACTAAAGACCTGCCATTGTACTGGCCCAAAAACTCAGCCCACACCCTTAAATCCCCTTTTAACTCCTTGCGTAACCTGATAAAATGATACGGCGCTAACACCCCCGCCGTAGCAGCAGCCAGACGTCTACAGAAAATTCTACCCATTGGCATAATTTGACAAGCAAAATTCAATTTACCCAACAATGACTGCAACTCCCTCAACCTAATCTTCTCCCTGACCAAGGCCCTATCAATCTCCAAACGCAAATCTACCAACTTGTCCTGCGGAAGCCTGCACTCCATCCGCTCCGTATCTATAACAATCCCCAAAAAACACAACTCCGTCACCGGCCCCAACGTCTTCTCCCGCGCTAATGGTACCCCAAAACGCGCAAAAACCGACTGCACCGTGTGCAGCAACAAAGAACACACCCGCGAATTTGCCGGCCCTAAACATAAAAATTCGTCCAAATAATGGATAACGGATGAACAACCTGAAACTTCCACCACTACCCATTCCAAAAATGAGCTAAAGGTCTCAAAATATGCACATGACAGCGAGCACCCCATTGGCAAACACCTATCCACAAAATATTCGCCATCCCAAAAACAACCCAACAAACCCATGCTGTCCACATGTACCGGAAGCAATCTAAAGGCCGCCTCCACATCCACCTTAGCCATCAACGTCCCCCGCCCCAACCGCCTCACCCATCTTACAGCCGCATCAAAGGAGGTATATACCACCGAACAAAGTTCAGGATCTATACCATCATTGACCGACGCACCTTTTGGATAAGACAAATGATGAATGAGCCGAAACTTATTCGGCTCCTTTTTAGGCACCACACCTAACGGGGACACCCTCAATCCCAGAATCGGCGGCTCCTTGAATGGACCCGCCATCCGCCCCAACTCCACCTCTTTCTTTAATTTTTCCGCCACAACACCCGCGTGAACAAGCGCAGACCTAAGATTCCTAAGAACCGTAGGCCCCGCCGTGACAACTGACGGAATACGAAAGCCAAACCTAAAACCATCCCCCAACAACCCAGCCGCAACCCGATCCGGATATCTATCTAGGAACACCTGCATCTCTTCCACCCGCACCGGCGTCCGTCCCTTTTCCAGCACCGTCACCCCCCCTATTCTTACCCCCTTTGAAGCAACGGTTAGCTCCATGGGCTCCCCCACACCCCGTGCACTCGTGCTTAAATTTGCACTTGGCCCCAAATCTGCAATTTCCTTCATTAAAAAGGAAGCACAACCCTTTTGCCGATGCCGCAGCCAATGCCCCAGGGGATGACCCCCCGGACTCCCCACGAAAGGACTGCCCAGCCCTAGGAGGCGCCGTCACCCTCAACCACAACCCAATATCCTTATGATCCCACCGAATATCAGGCCTCACCGCCTTACGCTGCCGGAACTGCTCGTCATAACGGAGCCAACCCACACCCCCATACACCCTATAAGCCTCCCCAATAGCGTCTTGGTAACAAAAAAGCGCCGAACAACATTCCGGCGCCCGTTCCCCAATGACACTTGCTAATATGGCAAACGCCTGTAGCCAATTAGCAAAGGTACGTGGAATCAATCGATGCCTACGCTTATCCTCATCCTCCTTTTTTCCCTCGTCCTTCTTACCCCTATCCAAGTTAAACCTTTCCAACGGGAGCAGCGAGAATATCTCCACATACTCTCCCTTCCAGATCTTTTCTCTCACCTCCTGTTTCAAATGAGCCCCTAGCGGCCCTTCAAAGCACACGTACACCTCACCCCGAGCCCTATCATCCAACCTCTGCACCTCCTCCTCCCCCCCCGCCTGCGTCTCCACCGACACCGACCCTGCACCTGACGTAACAACCTGCGTCCCTGACCCTAGACCCGGCACCACCCCCCACCCCGGCAATGGAGACCCAGCACCAGCACCCATACCTGACAACCAACCCGCCAATCCCCCCAAAAACTGCCCCAAACCTTTACCAAATTCCCCCATGTTCCCACCCCCCCCACCCGGGAAACCCTGGGCTAAAACAGATCCCCAACCAATCTCACCAGGCACCACGGGCGCTGTGACTCCCGCTGCCGTAGATCCTGACTCCCGCCGTAACGCCACTTCACCATCAAAGCTCCTGGATGTCGACGGCTGCTCCTCCTGGACCACCTGTACGACCCTCTGCACCACGCTGGCTGGACGCCGGGACGAGGCCGCAGCACCCACCGCCGCAAGGGGATCTTCCTCCACACTGCTGGAATCTTCTCTGGGCCTGCCCTGGTATTCCTCTCCCCTCAGAGCAGCCCGAGGAGCCCGGATCCTTTCTGAATGCCGAGTGGACCGCCCGCTTAAGGAAGGACTGGGCCGGTCCACCGTTCCTGGTCCCGCATCCGAGTCACCTGCTGCAGGGAACGGGGGAAGGGGCGTCCCGCTCCTAACAGGGCCCCGCCGAGGATCGGGATTCCTCCCACGGCGAGAGCGGCTCGCAGGTGGCTGAGCGGCCGCTCTCCGCCGCCGAGGGTCCACAGGGGGGCTCCCTATTCGGCGCCGGGCCCGGGGGGTGATTTCAGGGCTTAGGCGTGCCGGCGCTATGCTCCGCCGCAGCCGGGCAGCCCTGGCAATGGGGGTAGCCGCCGGAGCAGGCGATACAATGCAGGCGCCCACCTGTTCCTGCAGCCAGCCAGGCCCCCTCACCTCCGCCTCTCGCCGCAACCTCTCCAGCATCTCATCCACGGACATCCCTGGCGCCGACATCTTGAGGCACGTCCTGCTCGTTTGGATCCCCTGGCCGCACTGACCTCACTTCCGCCTCCTTCCACTGTCTCCGCTCCGGCCACGCCCCCCGCCGCCCTGGCAACTCCCGCCCTTCCTCTTACACCGCCCCCACAAACCCCTAACCCTTTCCTCACCAGTCCTTCACCGCCCGGCCTCTTCATGCGCGTCCTCCCCAACCGCTGCGCTCCAGTCCGGCCTGACTGACGCAAGCCCTGCGTAATATTCAGCTCGTATCATATGCGTGATTAGCCAGAACCTACATATTTAGCAGACTTGCTGACTGCAGTCATTGCCATGGCTTGTGTGGGGATATAATATTTTATTACAACACACACCCCGGTGCCGCCAGAGTCCTGTCCTAGTCATTCCTATCCAATGGCGGATTATAATCCCCCAAACGCCCAGACGTCATTACTTATTGACATTTACATGTCATTGAGCGCAGCACTAACAACAGCGGGCCGGAATGAGCGAGGGAGAGGAGAGTGAGGAGGGACTCGAGTAACTTCTATACTTCTTTCCAGGGCTGCTGTAACCATAGGGCGAACCCTGTGAGATGAACCGGAGCTCTTTTATTCCTGTCTGTTTCAGACAGGAATAGAAGAGCAGGCCTGACATCGGAGACCACCTGACCTAGTTGCTCCTGAGTGAAGCAGCGCTCCTCAGAGGCTCAGCTTCCCTTGTGTGCTCCGGCTGGCACCAGGTCAAGGCTCCAGTTACCCCATACCAGGCCTGGACTGGTCATATGGAGTCTGCTATCCATAGAGCACTGGTTCCGCCCCCTGTCTTCACCTGCCAGCAGAAATTCTTGTGATCTGTCTCCGGCCGAAGCCTGAAGCCCGGCGGCTACATCCCACAATGAACTGATGTGCCATCCAGACACTGGGGATTACTCACTAGATTTACACTAGGTCGGCACCAGCAAGCCTGTATAATACCCAGGCTGCAGAGAACACTATAACTAGGGATGAGCGAATCGACTTCGGATGAAACATCCAAAGTCGATTCGAATAAAACTTCGTTCCAATACTGCACGGAGCAGGAGCTCCATACAGTATTAAAATGTATTGGCTCCGATGAGCCGAAGTTATTGCTATGTGAAGTCTCGCGAGACTTCGGGTAATAACTTCGTAAATTAATTTGTACTGTGAAAAACCATTTCCCGAACTCGAATTTGGTTCCAAGTGGTACCTCGTTCCGGGGACACCTTCCTCTGGGGACTTGCGTGTCCTTTTTGGCTTATGTCTGTTCCCATTTTTGCATTGTAGCATCCATTACATACACTCACCTAAAGAATTATTAGGAACACCATACTAATACAGTGTTGGACACCCTCTTGCCTTCAGAACTGCCTTAATTCTACGTGGCATTGATTCAACAAGGTGCTGATAGCATTCTTTAGAAATGTTGGCCCATATTGATAGGATAGCATCTTGCAGTTGATGGAGATTTGAGGGATGCACATCCAGGGCACGAAGCTCCCGTTCCACCACATCCCAAAGATGCTCTATTGGGTTGAGATCTGGTGACTGTGGGGGCCATTTTAGTACAGTGAACTCATTGTCATGTTCAAGAAACCAATTTGAAATGATTCGAGCTTTGTGACATAGTGCATTATCCTGCTGGAAGTAGCCATCAGAGGATGGATACATGTTCTCATTCTGTTTACGCCAAATTCAGACTCTACCATTTGAATGTCTCAACAGAAATCGAGACTCATCAGACCAGGCAACATTTTTCCAGTCTTCAACAGTCCAATTTTGGTGAGCTCGTGCAAATTGTAGCCTCTTTTTTATATTTGTAGTGGAGATGAGTGGTACCCGGTGGGGTCTTCTGCTGTTGTAGCCCATCCGCCTCAAGGTTGTGCGTGTTGTGGCTTCACAAATGCTTTGCTGCATACCTCGGTTGTAACGAGTAGTTATTTCAGCCAACATTGCTCTTCTATCAGCTTGAATCAGTCGGCCCATTCTCCTCTGACCTCTAGCATCCACAAGGCATTTTTGCCCACAGGACTGCCGCATACTGGATGTTTTTCCCTTTTCACACCATTCTTTGTATACCCTAGAAATGGTTGTGCGTGAAAATCCCAGTAACTGAGCAGATTGTGAAATACTCAGACCGGCCCGTCTGGCACCAACAACCATGCCACGCTCAAAATTGCTTAAATCACCTTTCTTTCCCATTCTGACATTCAGTTTGGAGTTCAGGAGATTGTCTTGACCAGGAGCACCCCCCTAAATGCATTGAAGCAATTGCCATGTGATTGGTTGACTAGATATTTGCATTAATGAGAAATAGAACAGGTGTTCCTAATAATTCTTTAGGTGAGTGTATTCCATGCGACACATGTTGTTGTTGTTGACGTTCCCATCCATCAGTCTTGATCCCTCTGCATCGGAGTCAGATGCGCCTAATTTATTAAGAGGCAAATGCCTCTTAATAAATTAGTCACATCCCCTCCCTTCAATGCTCAAGAAACTAAAATCTATGCCAGCTAGGGCCTGCCATAGATTTCAGCTATGACTTATGCGAGTTTCGACTATCCCAAGTCCTGTCCCGAAAAGTGAGGAGATCAAAAAGTTGCAAATTATGGCACAAATATGGCGAGCACCATAATTTACGACTTTATTTTACACCACAATAGTGGGGTAAAAACTTTAGTAAATGCCCCTCATTGTGTTTAGGCCTCTTTCACATCTGTGTTAAGATCTCTGGCAGGCTGTCGCAATATCCTGATCTTAACGCAGATGCGAAAGAGACCTTATTATCCCAGTGCTTCGACATCACTGTGCCTATTATCACCAGTGATGGCCAGTTTGCCGTGTTCGCCCGCAAACACATGCGAGCTGCCATCTTAACTCACAAGTCCGGCAATGCACAGGTAAGTCCTTACCTGTGCATGTGCGCGAGCCGGTCTGAAAAGGCGGTCTCCAGGTGCAGGCAGTTCCGAGAACAGCCTGCTCCCGGAGACCGCATTTCATTTCAGACCGGCTCGCACACAGGCACAGGTAAGGACTTACCTGTGCATTGCCGGACTTGTGAGTTAAGATGGCAGCTCGCAATTGTTCGCGGGCGAACACGGCTAACTGGCCATCAATGATTATCAATGCGCTGTGACATCACTAAATTCACCATGTGTATTGTTACTATGCTGTGACATCACTGTGTGCATTGTTACTATGCTGTGACATTACTATGCTGTGACATCACTGCGCTGTGACATCACTGTGTGCATTGTTACTATGCTGTGACATCACTCAGTACATTGTCCCTGTAATGTGACACCATAGTGTGCATTATTGCTGTGCTATGATATCACTGTGTGCACAGGCTCGGACTGGCCCACAGGGGTACAGGTGAATCCCCCAGTGAGCCCCTAGTCTCCCTCCCCTGCACAAGTGGCACATAACACAGTAGACTTACTGCACTACATACATATATTCAATGTAGAGCACCTCAACCAGCCTATGTTCATATAAAAAACTTGATAGATTATTAAAGAAACTCCCCAGTGTATTATTATAGACACGATCAGAGCTGAGATGACTTCTAGGTATAGAGGAAAGATGCCAGTCACCTCTTATGCCCAGGACCTACCTTCTTAGAGTTGCTGCAGGGACCCTCACATTCAATCATCTGGTAGCATCTTGCTGCTGTGTGAGCAGGTAATATTTTTATGTATCCGTACAGTGGGCCCCCAAAATAAATTTTACTGGTGGTCCCTAGGCACCCCAGTCCAACACTGTGTGTGCATGATTCTTTTACTGTAACAACAGTGCGCATTATCTTTTGCACAACTTCCCTGGGGACATTTGGCCTACCCTATGACATCACTGTGTGCATCGTTACTATGCTGTGATATCACTGTGTGCATTGTTAGGCTACTTTCACACTGGCGTTTCTGGGTCCGCCTGGGAGATCCGTTTCAGGGATCTAACAAGCGGCCCAAAACAGATCAGTTCAGCCCCAATGCATTCTGAATGGATAAGGATCCGCTCAGAATGCATCAGTTTGTCTGCGTTTGGTCTCTGTTCCGCTTTTGAGGCGCACACCAAAACGCAGCTTGCAGCGTTTTGGTGTCCGCCTGACAATGCAGAGCCAAACGGATCCGTCCTGACTTACAATGTAAGTCAATGGGGACGGACTACGTTTTCACTGACACAATATGGTGCAATTGAAAACTGATCCGTCCCCCATTGACTTTCAATGTAAGTCAGGACGGATCCGTTTTGACTTAGACTTTTTTAAGAATAATGCAAACTGATCCGTTATGAACGGATACAAGCATTTGCATTATCGGTGCGGATACGTCTGTGCAGATACAAGACGCATCCGCACCGAACGTAGGTGTGAAAGTAGCCTTACTATGCTACAGTATGTGTGCATTATTCTTTTATGTCATAGGGTAGGCATTTGGCCTACCCTATGACATCACTGTGTGCATACTGGTGGGTGATCATACAACATACGTTCCACATACAGATAGGAGTGGTGTTAGTAGACCCGGTAGTTGTTCTAACCTTAGACAAACAGATCTTACATGACTAATGCAGCATTTCTCATGGTTGTCATAAGACAAGGAACATAATGTAAAGACAAATTACATTTCATACACATTTAGAGCTGCAGTTGGAATTAATGACGATTAAGCAAGAAGGATAAGGCAAAGGCTAAAAAGGCAATTAGCATTTAGATAGATGAATCCCCAATTCCAGAGATCAAAGTAAGATTATCTCAGGTAGTGCAGCTGCGAGTAACATTGCTGGGGAGACGGGATTCCTTTATACAGCAGATTGAGAGAGATCATAATTAATGAATTATGTTAGAAATGAATAAAAAACGGTAAGATTGTCTGTATTATATCTCATCTCTTTTCATGACTGAAGAGTGTCAGGTGCGTCATAAGATGTGTCCTAAGATGTAAGCCTACGAGTAGAACAGCGAGGAGGAGGAGGCAGGGCAAGGAACTCTCCAAGCTAAGCATCTTCAGAAGCGCCCTCTGGTGGTGAGGAGGTTTGGCTCCACCTTCATGTACCATTCATGCCACATAGGGCAGAACCAGGGTTGCCAAACAGAATTTTTCAGGACAAATTATCCGAAAATCATGGACAGCCAACATTTAGTGAGCTGTAAACTGATGATAATCACCACCAAAATAATCTAGTCATGTGCCACCGGCCTCAAAAAAAAAGATCACAAACACGGGGAAAAAGTCACCTATTTTTACGGACTGTCCAGAAATTTCTGCATGGTTGGCAACCCTGGGCGGAACAATGAGTGAGGCGTCATTAAGGAGGGTGCAGTATTTATACATGAGAAAAGCAAAAAAGAATGTTCTGCCTGTACATTTCTTAGCAATAAGATCAGAGTGCCCTTTCTGAGGCCCTGCCATGGGCATAAACCAAGCTTGCCACTTTAGTATTATTAATAGCAGATATGAAAAAATGTTATAGGATTTTCTAGATAGATATATAGATAGACAGACAGACTGAGAGGGGTGTGATATGCCATGGACTTCTATACCCCAGCCCTGGATGTGCTCCTATCTCCATTCCACATCCCTTCCCAATTACTGTATTTTTCGCTTTATAAGACGCACTTTTTTCCCCCCAAAAGTGGGGGGAAAATGTCTGTGCATCTTATAAAGCGGATACTTCGCTGGCCGCTATGCTGCACAGCGCAGCCAGCGAAGTATCAGTGTGGAGGGAGGAGGCGGGGACACTCATGGCGGGGCCCGGTGCAGTGACTCTACTCTAATACACCGGGCCCCGCAACTGTTAAATACATTCAATCTGATCTATATCTAAATGTATACGCTCTGTTCGGTACTTACTGTAGTACTGTAAGTATAGCATTAACACTGCGCAGACCGGCAGCTCCCTCGGTCATGCGCCGCCTGCCGCAGCTCCCTCCTCATTCGCCGCCTGCCACAGCTCTCTTTGTCATGCGCCGCCTGCCCCAGCTCCCTCTGTCATGCGCGATCGAGGGAGCTGGGGCAGGCGGCGCATGAGGAGGGAGCTGCGGCAGGCGGCGCATGACCGAGGGAGCTGCCGGTCTGCGCCGTCTTAATGCTATACTTACGGTACTACAGTAAGTACCGAACAGAGCGTATACATTTAGATATAAATCGGATTGAATGTATTTAACAGTTGCGGGGCCCGGTGTATTAGAGTAGAGTCACTGCACCGGGCCCCGCCATGAGTGTCTCTGCCTCCTCCCTTCACACTGATGCATCTGATGGGGGATCTGTAGATGACACTTATGGGGATCTGTGGATGACATAAGTGTCATCCACAGATCCCCCATCAGTGTCATCCACAGATCCCCCATCAGTGTCATACACAGATCCCCCATCAGTGTCATACACAGATCCCCCATCAGTGTCATACACAGATCCCCCATCAGTGTCATAAACAGATCCCCCATAACAGTGCGTCATCCACAGATCCCCCCCATAACAGTGCGTCATCCACAGATCCCCTCATAACAGTGCGTCATCCACAGATCCCCCCTATAACAGTGCGTCATCCACAGATCCCCCCCATAACAGTGCGTCATCCACAGATTCCCCCCATAACAGTGCGTCATCCACAGATCCCCCCATAACAGTGCGTCATCCACAGATCCCCATAATAGTGCGTCATCCACAGACCACCATTAGTTCAAAACCTACCAAAAGCACACCTTTTGGTTCAAAATATTTTTTTCTTATTTTCCTCCTCAAAAACCTAGGTGCGTCTTATCATCGGGTGCGTCTTATAAAGCGAAAAATACGGTATGTTCTACTTGCTTTGGCAATGATAATATCTATTTAGTTCTACCAACACAGCGTATTTCAATTAGATAGATAGATAGATAGATAGATATTAAGTAGATATAACCCCATGTTTCTTCTTATAAATAAAGCTTTGTAGTCCTGACCTAGAGAAGTCACTGTGTGATATAAAGAAGATTTCTGTAGATTCCATTGTCTTCCAGTTCTCGGAGTGAAGCCGGTGCTATATACAATGGATGCCTGGTTCTGCTTGTCAGGGTCAGGTCATCAGAAAACATGTAATGCAGTATATATTCGTATTATCATGTGGCTGTGTGCATGGCACTATGAAGAGACTGCACACATGTCGTCCACCAGTTCATACGGTTTATTAATAGTTTGGCGGTTTGTAGTTAGTTTGGCGGCGAGCTGACAGGTCTTGATAAGTACTGTATTTCTCACTTTATAAGACACATTTTTTTCCCACCCAAAGTGGTCGGGGAGTCAGTGCGTCTTATAAAGCGAATGTGTCTCAAATCAAGATGGCCAGCCCTATTGCAGGATAGCAGGAGCTATTGCTAAGCCTGCTCCTCAGCGTGCTTATTAAGTGTGGGGCGGGCAGCAGCAGTTAAGCATTCAGTGATGCTGAATGCTGCCAGCCCGCACGTCCTTACCACAGATCTGCCGTCTGGGTCCGCTCCATACCAGAGGAGAAGAGAGGAGAGCAGTTATTTTCCTCTGCATTGCCGCCTGCATGCATGTAACCCTAATTGGTGGTATGCGCCAGCGGGAACTACTGCTGATCCCTGCCTCCACCAATCAGCTTACTCCCTCCCATTGCCGTACCACGAGCGCCGCTGTTACAGAGCTCCGCCGCTCCTGCTGTGAGAGAGAAAGCAACTGAGTTTTACTGGCCCTCTGTCACCCTGTGCTATTCCCTGGCCTGTAACCTAAAGTCCTGGGTAAGTGACAGCTCAGGGGCCGGTCTAAAAATGAAATGTGTGTTAAATATGACTAACTCCCCTCATCTATAGGAATGCACTGATGTATTGCAGTACAAGGGGGCATTCCTATGGATGAGGGAGGTTATAATCATATTTAATATAAACAGAGGCCAATAATGGTACAGTCCCTGGACAGTGTTTTATATTTAATGTGACTATAATCCCCCTCATCCTTAACAATACACCAATGTACTGCAGTACATGGGTGAATTCTTTAGGATGATGGGTATTATAGTCACATAACAGTACATCATTTACAGATCCCCCGTAACAGTGTGTCATCCACAGATCCACATAACCGTGTCATCCACAGATCCCCCATAACAGTGTCATCCACAGATCCCCCATAACAGTGTCATCCACAGATCCCCCATAACAGTGTCATCCACAGATCCCCCAAAACAGTGTCATCCACAGATCCCCCAAAACAGTGTGTCCTCCACAGATACCCCATAACAGTATGTCATCCACAGGTCCAGCAAAAGAGTGTGTCCTCCACAGATACCCCATAACAGTATGTCATCCACAGGTCCCCCAAAACAGTGTGTCATCCACAGATCCCCCATAACAGTGTGTCATCCACAGGTCCCCCATAACAGTGCGTCATCCACAGACCCCCTGTCACAACCAGACAGTTGAGAAGCTCTGACAGGAGCTTTCCAGATCCTCCTCCTTGAGTTTCTTTGTTTTGGTTAAGTTCCTCATCTCGTTAGTCTATCTCAGCTGTCATGCAGTTGGACTGATTGCTTCCCTTTAAGTTCCTCCCCATGATGCATTAGGTTGCGGCTTATACAACTTCCTGGAGTGTGTGTGCATGCTGTTTCTATTCCTCAGTCCTCTGCAAGATAAGTGCTGTTCCTTTATTTGTGATTTTCTGTCTGCTGGATTTTCAGGTGACCCTGACTCCCTCCGTGTCTTGTGTAGGGAGCCGGTGGTCGTGTCCCCTCACTATTGTAGGGTCTTCAGGTATTAGATAGCCGAGGTACGTGGATATGCGCCCATCCACCTTTGGGGTGTTCGCATAGGCTGAGCAATTAGGGAGAGTGGCAGGACTCATGTAGGGGTCTCCCTTTTGTTCCTTAGTTGTGGATCCAGTGAGTCATTAATTGTATTGCATTGTCTTGTTTCCTGTACACCATCCGTGACACCCCCATTAGTTCAAAACCCACCAAAAGCACACCATTTGGTTCAAACAATTTTTTTTCTTATCTTCCTCCTCAGAAACCTAGTTGTGTCTTATCATCAGGTGCGTCTTATAAAGCAAAAAATACAGTAAATTAGCAGCACAATGCCGAAGAACAACAAAGAATCTCTTTCAAAGATGTTTAATTCTGGAGAGCTGCTTATTCCATCGCTTTCTGTTATTCTTAAGCCGCGGGCGGCAGCGTTTAATTAGCTGCATGAAGGTTACAGTAATATTAAGAAAAGAGTTAAGTTCATTGATGGCTGATTGGATTGATATAATGGGTAATTCTGCCAGCAAGAAGCTTACCTATCAGACTTATTATACAGTGCAAGGCTGCGTTCACTTCCGCAGATTCTTTTTTCTATTTTAGATTTCATTCTATCAACAGAAAAACAATAAAAGAAAAAAGGGCACGTGCACGGCGTGCTCTCCACTTACTGCTATGGGGCTTATGAAGATAGCCGAGCAAGTGCGCTCCACTATTGTTGGAAGTCCCATAGGGGTCAGTGGAGGGTGAGGGCGTATGAGTGGTTGCTTTCCCATTAATTTGGGAGTCTCGTTCTGGAGATAGGAGCGGGTCTCAAAGTTGGGACCCACAGCAGGGGTATTCCCGTCTCAGACAATGGGGGCATATCGCCAGGATATGCTCCCATTGTCTGATAGGAGCGGGGAAGGTGGTGGCCGGAGGACCCTCGGTTTCCCAAGCGCTCTCCTCATTGAAGTGAATGGGAGTGCACCACGATTGCCCGGCCACCGTTCCTTTTCATTTCTATGTGGCTATTTTCAGCGGCTCCATAGAAATGAATGGAGGGTGGGTGCGCATGCGCAGTGCGCCCTCCACCACTTTCAGGGCTCTGTTCTCGATGTAGGTGCGGGTCCCAGTGCACCTATCAGACAATGGGGGCATATCCTAGCGATATGCCATCAATGTCCCAAATGAGAATGCCCTTGAATGACATATATCTCTGAGGAATCCGACTGTTGGGACCAGCCCGATTAAGGGCCAATTCGCATTGCTGTAGAGCCGATGTGCCTGTGTTACGGACTGCAAACAGCGGGTCCACAAAACATGGGCACCGGCCGTGTGAACTCCACATCATGATGCGGACCAATTGACTTCAAAGGGTCCACGATCCACAAGATACAGCAAAAAATAGGACATGTCCTATCTTTTACAGAGTGGAGACCCTTTCGTGGGCATCCAGGTCTGTGTCTACGCTCCACCAAAGATAGAACATGTCTTATCTTTTGCCGTATCTTGTGGATCACAGACCTATTGAAGTCAATGGGTCCTCATCGTGATGCAGAGTTCACACCCCCAGTGCCCGTGCCTTGCGGACCCCTCAAGGGCCCAGCAGTGTGCAGGGCCTCGTTGTTATATTAACCTCATAGATGATCCCAGCCATCACACCCCCAAATCACACATACTGTCAATCAGTTGTAAAGTCCAAAAAGCCATTGAATTTAATAGGAAGGTTGGGGGAGGTCTCCAATTCTCTGTGTAAGTGTCTTATGGTACACGTAACTGTCTTCTCTCTCTACAGGTTCTATCTTATAAGTGGCGGTGTCCCCTTTATTATTTGTGGAGTTACTGCTGCGACCAACCTGAAAAATTATGGAAATGAAGACAATGCACCTTAGTAAGTAATGTCTTATGAGGAAATATCCGAAACCAATTGTGTTCTGTGTCCCCTCATTAACCCTTACCGATTCAGCATTCCGAATATTGTAGAGTCCTGGAATTAACAGGATAAGGAACGACACCATGGACTCACTACAGCCATTGTTACAGCTATACTGTACATTGTTACAACCATACTGTACACTGCCACACCAATACTATTCATTGTTACAACCATACTGTACACTGCCACACCAATACTATTCATTGTTACAACCATACTGTACATTGTTACAACCATACTGTACATTGTTACAACCATAATGCACATTGTCACTAAGGATCAGCGAATCGACTTCAGATGAAACATCCGAAGTCGATTCATATAAAACTTTGTTCTAATACTGTAGGAGCTCCGTACAGTATTAGAATGTATTGACTCCGATGAGCCGAAGTATTTGCTTTGCAAAGTCGCGTGAGACTTCGCCCAATGACTTCATAAATTAATTTGTACTGTTAAAAAACATTTTCCAAAATCGGGTTCGGTTCCAAGGTACCACTTGGAACCGAACCCGAGTTCGGAAAATGTTTGTTTACAGTAAAAAGGAATTTATGAAGTTTTTGTGCAAAGTCTCGTGAGACTTCGCGAAGCAATAACTTCGGCTCATCAGAGCCAATATTAGAACAAAGTTTTATGCTAATCGACTTTGGATGTTTAATCGGAAGTCGAGTCGCTCATCTCTAATTGTCACAACCACATTGTCCACTGTTACAACAACCATACTATCCATTGTCACAACTATACTATGCATTGTTACAACCATACTGTACACTGTCACAACCATATTATCCATTGTTCCAACAACCATTTTTAGAACCATACTGTGTATTACTACAACCATATTGTACACTGCCACAACTATACTGTACATTGTTACAACTATACTGTATATTTCTACTACTGTACTAGAGAAGATGGTAGGATTGTGTATCCTGTAGGTGAGACATTTGTCTGTCTATGATCAACCATGACAGGGTATTTTAACCCTCTAAGTGCTGGGATATTCTCAGGGAACTTAAGTGAAAACGTGAAGAGGCGGGTACATTGTTGATTAGGGAAAAAAAAGAAATGTTTCTGGTCTTTACCTACAAGTGAAGAATTCTTATGTGAAGAGACAGCTTTACTACAATAAGTTAGACACGTCCACATGGCCACCTATATGTACTATGGCAGCTAGCTATGTGCTACAAAAATGCATGTATATTGAATATTTTATTCCTGTTGAAATTAAAGGGTTTCTGTCACCAGATTTAACCCTATTAAGCTAGCTGACATTAGCGATGTGCTAATGTCAGCTAAACCTAACTAGCCTATTCCTACTTTTATCTATGCCCCCGTTACACGGTGAGGGAAAGACGCTCCCAGGCTGCCAGCTCCGAATACTGAACGGCGCGAGATTTCACCAGAGCACAGGGCTGGCAGACAGATGCGATAAAGGTGGGAGAACGGAGCCTCTAGGAGCAGGAACAACGCCCCCCCCTCCCTCCCCCCGCTCCTAGAGACTAATTAGCATATTATAAAAGTTAGATTTCTGGCGTAACGGGGGCATGAATAAAAGTAGGATTAGGCTAGTTAGGTTTAGCTGATATTAGCACATCGCTAATGACAGCTGGCTTAATAGGGTTAAATCTGGTGACAGAAACCCTTTAATGGAAACCTACAGGTACGGCCACGCAGTAGGGTTTCTTGATGCAATTTTGGAAGCTAAAATCAAGGAATGGATTAGAAAAGGAGAGAAAGCATTAATGAGTTATCCCCTTTCCACCAATGATGAGAATGGGGGCCCTGTAGAGTGGCCCGTCACACATGCGCACGGCCGACCCATTCATTCCTATGGGAGTTCAGCTATCTCCGGAACTCCCATAGAAATGAATAGAGCAACCGCACGTTTGTGCGACCGGCTGCTCCATTCATTTCAGAGTTGCTGCAGGGGGTACAGGGCCCCCATTCTTGTGATCGGTGAGGGTCCCCACCAATCTGATAGTTATCCCCTACCTTGTGGATAGAGGATAACTTCGAACAACCATAATACCCCTTCAAGAACAGACTGACGTATTGACGTGCTGAGGATTTCAAGATCCGCACAGCAGGTAAATTTCCGCACGGAAAGAAAAAGATTTGTCTGATCTCATGCACTTTGCTGGTGCTGTAATAAGCTACGTTTTTTACTCAAAAGAATCCACATGAAAAAACATTGTGTAATCCGCAGGTCACCTTAGGGTAATTGCACACATTCCGGATTACATGCGGTTCTTCTGTATGGATTTTCATGCAGCAAATCCGCAACATAATTCAGCACCAGCAAAGTGAATGAGATTTGCCAAATCTCACGTACACAGCGCATATTTTCTATGCATTGAAATTGAACTGTAGTTTGGCTCTTAAAAATCCACAGCATGTCAAATGATTGTGCGGATCTGCCACAGATGAAATGTGGTTTCACCGTAGACACCAATGGGGTTGTTAACCACTTGCCTACCGCCGCATGATTTTCTACGTCACTGCGGTAGGCTCTTATCTGTAACCCGACGTATAAAAGCCGTGCCGCCGCAGATCTCTGTGCCCGCGCTGTCGTTAGACAGCTGCGGTCACAGGGAGGTCTGGCCAGCTGGAGCGGTCAGGCAGTAATACACACTTGTAGCACTCTGAAATGTCAGCCTGCAGGCAGAAAGGGGTTAATTTACTTTTTAAAAAAAAGTTAATAAATAATAAATATAAATAAAAAAAAATAAATAAAAATTTATAAAAAAAAAAATGTCCAAATTTCCCCAAGATGAATAACATAAAAAAAGTCACTTTGAAGGGGCTTGTAGCGTTTTTGTCGCTGTACAAGATTTTTCTGACAGTACGGTGCTATAGAACAATAGGCCGCCAAAATCCAAAATGCTCTGCAGTCTTTTGAAGTCTTGCGGCGGGCCCAGAATTAGATAAATTACATAAATAGCGTCAATTTTAAGGGTACAAGCATACGGGAATGGTTTTAGAAATGGTTTGTCTTGAAACCTTTTGTAATAGTTAGAAAAAATTTTGCTAAGAAAGGAAAAATATATTTTTTTTCTAAATTTTCAGTTTTTACTTAAATATATACTGTATATATATATATTTTATATTATATCCATCATCTAATGGCACAAAAGAAAGTTCAAAGGTGTCCCGAGAAAAGTAATATCAAATACATGTAGGCTGGCTCAGAAATTAATCCGTTATTTGCAGTTAGGTAGACGCGCAGAGAATTTTTGAAAATGTTTTTTGTAGAATTATTTACATAATAGTCATTATACCGAAGGTTGTTTTCATTTTTGCGTTTTATTTTTTATTTTTTTGCGTCTCTTCCTTGGGCCATAACTTTTTTATTTTTCCATTTACATAGCTGTATAAGGGCTTATTTCTTGCGAGACAAGTTGTACTTTCTAATGCCACCATTTAACCACTTCACATCCGGTAAACGTAAAAGGAAAACTGTGGCACTCCAAGGTCTTTTAAAAAAATCGGTGTTTGTTCCCACCTGGCAGGCGACGTTTTCGACCCAAAGAGTCTTTCTCAAGCTCAATGTGACATACAAAGTGCAACATATACAGTACAGTATATACCCTAAACAAACATCTAATTGGTTACAAAAAAGTGCATAGGGGCGGTTAGAAGTCCCTAAATGGGCTACAGGGGGGTTGGTATTTGATCAAACCCAGGCTTTGGATACGAGTATTAAATATCGTCCATCACCTGTACTGTTGACAGGGTGTTGACACAAAAGGGTGTGACTGAGATCTATGGTTCCATTAGTATGTTTACCTGTCTGGAGTTTGAGAGGGGATTTTGGGGAACCCTGTTGCATGCAACTCCCCTACAGATGGGGTTGAGTATGTCGAGGGGACCCCTTACCTAAGGATGAATGGTGGCTGTTGCAATTCCTAACCCCCGGATGAGAATCACTGGGTATAGGTATATTGCGAGATAGAGAACCACCTCCCGGACGTTTATAGTCAACGGGCGGAAGGGAGGTGGTTAATAGTGTTGAGCGCGAATATTCGAATATCGAATTTTTTTAGCGAATATCGGCACTTCGATAATTCACGAATATTTCGAATATAGTGCTATAAATTCGATATTTCGAATATTCATATTTTTATTTATTTTTTTGTTATATTTTTTTCTTTCCCACTTCCCAAAAGTAGTTCTTACCTGTCCTTAGAATTCCTGGCTTCCTGGCTGCTCCAGTCAGTGCCCGTTGCCGCTTCTGACGACTTCCGTGCTCATGGAGCGTCCCCATCACCATGGGAACATCTCCATACTAGAATGTACTGTCGGATTTGAGAATTACGTTGAAATCGCAATTCGATTAATTCAAGTTATAATAATCGAATTTCGATTTCAACTTAGCACTGCTATATTCCATATTCGTTAATTCTAACCCAATATGGAATATAGCAGTGCTAAGTTGAAATCGAAATTCGATTATTATAACTTGAATTAATCGCATTGCTATTTCAACTTGGACCTGGTTTACTAGGGTTGGCTTGGTAGAATTAGTGAATATGACAAATGTATTCGTCATATTCCTCAAAACGAAGATAACGAAGTATTCTACATCTTCGTTTTATCTACCTATTCGTCAACTTCGCTAATTCTAGCAATCAAATAGGAAGGTTGACTATAGAGACAGCTGTGTTTAATTCGCTATTTGATCATATTACTTTTCTTTTTTTTTTTTTTTTTTTTATAAATAGAATCATTATAACAATCAAGCATTTAACTATTCAATAAAAAATAAAAAAAGCAAAGTAATATAATCGCATAGTGAATTAGTCAACTTTCCTATTTGATTGCTAGAATTAGCGAAGTTGACGAATAGGTAGCTAAAACGAAGATGTAGAATACTTCGTTATCTTCGTTTTGAGGAATATGACGAATACATTCGTCATATTCGCTAATTCTAGATATCAAACCAATAGGAAAGTAGCCTTAAGTTAAAATCGCAATACGCGATTATTTAAATCGCATAATAATCGCGATAACTAGAATAATGACGAATATTCGATTTCGACGAATATTCTATCGAATATTCTATGAATATTCGCGAATTTCGTCGAAATCGAATATGGCACCTGCCGCTCATCACTAGTCGAGATGGAACAATTCCTTTAACCCCTCAAGAAGGACTGCCATACATGTCCGGTGGAAGTCTGGTTTTAGACATGGTGCCTGCTCAGAGGCTGGCCATTGGGTTTCTGCTGTTTTAAACAGCAAATACCTGGAGGCAATGTCCGTGATCAGCATTATCATTGATCATGGACATTTAACCCCTCAGATGCCGTGGTCAATTGTGACCACGGCATCTGAGAAGTGAAACCCTGGGAAGGCTATGCTCACGGGACCCTAACGACTGCCTTGCACTGAGATTGAGGGATCCGTTTGGTTGCTATGGCAGCCTCGGCCCTCTAAAAGATCTGAGGCCTGCCACAGCCATGTTCATATGGAGTCCTGCCATAGGAACATAGTTACTGTAATCTCCATCCATTGCAGTCTATGGGAGAAGCAATCTTTCTGGAGCAGGTTTGCCAAACATCCAGAAGTTTCGGAACAGTTCGTAAAAGTAGGTGACTTTTTTCCTGTAGCCGTGAAAAAAAATAGACGTGTCTGTGATTTTTTTTTAGGCTGTTGGTATTTGACTAGATCTTTTTGGTGGTAACTATCATCATTTTACAGCTCAAAGTAAATGCTGGTAATGAGGTTTATCAGTATATTGAGCTGTAGAAGTGTATTACTAAATGTATTACTATTCATTATGGTTTTACAATTTGTCCATAAAAAATGTTGGTTGTTCGTGATTTTGGGATAAGCTGGTTGGCAATCCTGTTCTGAAGGACTATTCTAAAGTGGTAGAACAAAGTCTTTAAAAGTATATAAAATTTCAAATCACTCCCCATCGCCGCTTCCCAAAATGCCCAAAGTATTAAAATATAAACATATTTATCCCATAAGGTGGACGCCATTAGGAAAAAAAATGGCCAATTCACAGTTTTTTTTTTATCTCTTAAGCTCCCAAAAAAATGAATAAAAAGTGATCAATGAGACATACATACTCCAAAATGGTATCAATAAAAACTACTGTGATTGGAGGGTAAACCGCTTTCTCAGTGAAGACCACCATGACTAGTGTATCTGCGTCACACTTCTGTACCTTTGTGTCTTCTTCCGTAGTACTCATGTCTGCATTTTTCCTCTCTGTTCACAGCTGCTGGATGGCATGGGAGCCAAGTCTTGGTGCATTCTACGGCCCCGTCGCATTCATCGTTCTCGTCACCTGCATTTATTTCCTCTGTACCTACATCCAGCTAAAGCGTCATCCCGAACGCAAGTATGAATTAAAGGAAAGGACGGAAGAGCAGCAGAGGTTGGCAGGTGGAGAAGTGGGTCACAGTCATATAACTGAAGCAGGGCCAGTTGCTCAGGCAACTTGCTCCATGATTTCATCTTCCCTGCTGGAAAATGAGCATTCATTCAAGGCCCAGCTACGAGCTGCCGCATTCACTCTCTTTCTATTTACAGCAACCTGGACCTTTGGGGCTCTTGCTGTATCTCAAGGGCATTTCTTGGATATGATCTTTAGCTGCCTGTATGGAGCTTTTTGCGTAACTTTAGGCCTCTTCACTTTAATACATCACTGTGCAAAGCGAGACGACGTTTGGCATTGTTGGTGGTCCTGTTGCCCGTCGAAGAGAAATGCATATGCCGTGCCAGCGAACGCCCGCCAGAAAGTGAACGTAAATGGAGATGCCCAGGGTCATGCCACCTGCATTCAGGATTCGCCATGCCCCAATAAGTCTCCCATGTACAACCACCCATCGGTGGGTCATTGCAAACTTACTAATTTACAAGCTGTGCAGAACCATGTAAACTGCCTATCACCGGTCACACCTTGCTGTGCGAAGATTCACTGTGAACAACTTATGGAAGACGAAGCTCATATCCATGTGCACAATGAAGGTGCTTTTAGACCCAACATGCACGTTCACAGGTGTCTAAAAAGCAGAACTAAGCCGCGCTACTTCAGTCGACATAGGTCAGCCGCCGAGAGAGAATATGCTTACCATATACCTTCTAGCATTGATGGGAGTATCCATAGCTCGCACACAGACAGTCCACACAGTACACATGAGGGCCATACAGGCCACAGACGGGGCTGTTGTGCAGCAAGCGACCCTTACCCTACCACCAACCAGCCCGAGAGCAGCGATGCAAGTACTGCAATATTTAGTTGTGGCAAAATGCCTGATTCTGACACTGTGCACCATACTCACTTTGAGATGCAACCAAGGAGACAATCATATCCATTTAACACAACAAATCCTAACGGGTTACTCAAGGGTAGCATGCATGAAGCCATGATCTATAGTTCCGATACTGCAGGAAACGTGAAAACGGGGCCATGGAGGAATGAAACTACTGTGTAGTTCTGGGTCTAGCTCTTTGCGTCTTTCCTGCACTGGTACAAATGTACGCCATGTTTTTCAGTTCACTTGTTACGTGTCTGTACAGCACACCAGTACATGTACAATGCTTGGTTCTGTTTTCTTATACAAAGAAACCGATAATAATGTGGAAATTGTGAAAATAACATGTAAAAGAGGAATAACAATAAGTGTACTGCAAAGAACCATGAACACCAAGGTGCAAAGTAGATCGAAGAGGCAATATCCTTTTTTTTTTTTCACGTTAACTCATGGCACACTTCTCCGTGTTACACTTGTTAATGTTACCATGACAATAAATTATTCCAATAATTTTTCTATTATGTTCTACACATTGTACTGTATCTTGTCGGATAGGTATCACTTGTTTCCATGTTATAGCTAGAGTTGTCTTCAGAACGCGGCCATAAACCCTTAGCTATTTGTCCACATGCAGATGAGAAAGAAGGAACCTCATTAGGTGCCACCAACATAACTGTACCTATCGGCAGTGGAAGTAACCTATTCACCAAACTATGGGGAACATTTATTAAGACTGGCGTTTTACACGCCGGTCTTAATAAAGCACTATACCTGGTGGTGGTTCCGCCGAAATTATGAAGAGGTGCAGGCCTCTCCGGGCCTGCCATCTTGCCGGGTGTTGGACCTCTACTGATCCGATATTAATGACCTGTCCTGAGTATAGCTCACTAATATCATTAACCTGGAAAACTCTTCCTATTCTGAGGATAGGTAATCAAAGTCATTAACTCGGAAAACCTGTTGAGCACCTCTGATATACAGAACCTATGTTCTCATGATTTTCAATTTTACAACATTATCAGTTTATTTTTGGCTGATTTCCCTCTCCTTAGTAGTCTAGTTTAAGTGCCACATACAGATGTAGCCTAAATTGGAACTGCCATCATGCAACCCATTGCAAAAGTGTTAAATTATCACCTGTCATGGAGCAACAGCTAATTAGGTCAAATAATATGCCACTTAATTATTTTAGGGATACCTTTCTCAAATGATATAGTTTGGGAAAGGCAGAACATGAATTAGAAAAGGGCACCTACTAAATCTGTATTGCAGTAGCAGAGGTGTTTGCCTTTATGCTCCTTAATATTCAATAAACATAGGGTGGTGGACACATCTAGGATGGAAAGTAATTGGTGACCATTGATTTGAAAACTTCTCATTTTCATATTTTTTCCATTAAACTTACACTCACCTAAAGAATTATTAGGAACACCTGTTCTAATTCTCATTAATGCAATTATCTAGTCAACCAATCACATGGCAGTTGCTTCAATGCATTTAGGGGTGTGGTCCTGGTCAAGACAATCTCCTGAACTCCAAACTGAATGTCAGAATGGGAAAGAAAGGTGATTTAAGCAATTTTGAGCGTGGCATGGTTGTTGGTGCCAGACGGGCCGGTCTGAGTATTTCACAATCTGCTCAGTTACTGGGATTTTCACGCACAACCATTTCTAGGGTTTACAAAGAATGGTGTGAAAAGGGAAAAACATCCAGTATGCGGCCGTCCTGTGGGCAAAAATGCCTTGTGGATGCTAGAGGTCAGAGGAGAATGGGCCGACTGATTCAAGCTGATAGAAGAGCAACGTTGACTGAAATAACCACTCGTTACAACCGAGGTATGCCACAAAGCATTTGGAAAGCCACAACACGCACAACCTTGAGGCGGATGGGCTACAACAGCAGAAGACCCCACCGGGTACCACTCATCTCCACTACAAATAGGAAAAAGAGGCTACAATTTGCACAAGCTCACCAAAATTGGACTGTTGAAGACTTGAAAAATGTTGCCTGATCTGATGAGTCTCGATTTCTGTTGAGACATTCAAATGGTAGAGTCCGAATTTGGCGTAAACAGAATGAGAACATGTATCCATCCTCTGATGGCTACTTCCAGCAGGATAATGCACCATGTCACAAGCTCGAATCATTTCAAATTGGTTTCTTGAACATGACAATGAGTTCACTGTACTAAAATGGCCCCCACAGTCACCAGATCTCAACCCAATAGAGCATCTTTGGGATGTGGTGGAACGGGAGCTTCGTGCCCTGGATGTGCATCCCTCAAATCTCCATCAACTGCAAGATGCTATCCTATCAATATGGGCCAACATTTCTAAAGAATGCTATCAGCATCTTGTGGAATCAATGCCACGTAGAATTAAGGCAGTTCTGAAGGCAAAAGGGGGTCCAACACCGTATTAGTATGGTGTTTCTAATAATTCTTTAGGTGAGTGTATATTCTTCTATTCCACCATATCAAGTGTTCTGTAAAGTGTCCAACATAAAGAAATAACATTTAGGACTCATTCACATGGCCAAGTTACACCTCCACTTTGGACTGATTAATAAAAGAGCACCAACAGGGTTACAAGGGGCCTCTACCGCAGCGCCATATGACTAGTTTTATAAACCATGAAATGCCCAGTTGAATGTCATACGTACACAGCTCTTTTCTCCTAGAAGCATTGAACCTGATGGAGCATTGTACGTATGGCACCAAGGCCAACATTTTTCAATGAGCTTTACTGCCAAGTGCACAGCTCTCCCTTCACTTGGCAACAACAATGCTCCTCTTAAGGCCAGGAGGAATCTTGGATCATTCTGAGAGAAATGTCCATCAGATCTCCCCCACCACCTCTACTCCTGGTCTTTGTATGTGGTCCTTTACACATATTTGGTTAGCCATTTGTGTCTTTAAAAGGTAATAAACCTTATGCACCTAACACTGGATGGACCTAAAAAAAATGGTTGCTTGCGGAAATATAAATGACATCGGCACTGGTGATACCATTCTGACAGAGATATTTGCATATATGACCTAAACTACAGTACAATATGTAGTGTGATGATATTGCCTCGGACTGTCTGCCATTAGCACTCTAGAATCACATAATGTCCACTCAGTGTTAGCTTCTCTCCATGTTGGAGGGAAGAGATGGCTAATATGACTCCTTTTCCATCTGCAGTGTTGTATTGGTTGTTATTTGCATGACGCAGGTCAGAATATACCATTTGTTGTTTTTCAATGTTACATGTTTAAAATGCAGTATTGTTAAAAGACTGTGAAAACTCATGTTGGTATTACTCTAGAGCATTATGAATCTACCAGAACTCACCTCTGCACTAGTGTAAGTGGCACAATCCTTCGTATGAGGTATTATGATAAACTTTAATTAAAACTCACTCAGATGTCTTTGCAAAGCATGCAGTAACCATTGTATGTGACACGGTACATTGTGCTAATGTCTGAACAGGTCATCCACTACATGGTAAAAAAAGACAACTCACAAAAAAGCTGAAATTGAGGTTGGAGAAGGTAAGATGGTTCCTAGAAACTCTTGGAGGTATGGTAGCCAAATGAGAAACCCAAGATGTCAACACAAGATTTTTCTCAAATTATGGAAGCACGTAGCATTGACAACTCAACAGTCAACCATGTCAATCATCCATTTGTATTTATGAATTGAATTCCCCCCCCCCCGCCTCAGCCATTGTAAAGAAAATATTAGGACATTTCAGTTCCATAATTTAAAGGCTATGGAGACCTCCGAACATGTTTTTTATTGTTACAATATTCTTACCTTTGGCTAAAAACATTTTCCAGTCAGTCTTTATGAAAAAATTTCAACCATTTGCAACCTTCACCTTTTCACATATATTGTGGTGAAATAAGTCACAGGAGCTGATCTGTAGCCCTTATTACTCTATTCCAGACAGCTCATAAAGACTCATTTAAGCTGAATTCTTATCAAATTGATAAGAATTCAGCTTTAAAGAGGGTTTATAAGCTCTCAATAGAACAGACACAAAGGTTACAGATCAAGCTGTCCGACAGTACATATGACAGATTTCAATGTGAAGGGAAAGGAACCGCCTGAAATATATGTGAAAAGGTGAAGGCTGCAAATGGGAAAAAGTTTTTTAGCCCAATATAGGTACAATGCAATAATAATAAAAAATGTATTCAAAGGTGATCATATTCTTTAATTCTACTCACTATATCACACTGAATATTGTCCTGCTGGGCTAGGTGACATTACTCACTGTTACCTTAAGTTGCCATAACAGCATCCTGATGAGTCTGTAGAATATATGTGGCTTTTTTGAAATTACATGCAGCTACTTATGTAACTTTTGGCATACTTGTACCTCAGGTTCATTCGTGTTACAGACCTGTGTTGTATGGATCCATAATAGAAGCTCTTACAAAGGTCCATGGGCACATAGTATACATCTGGATCCCTCAAATTTCATATAGAGTCCTACAGTCTTTAAAACAAAAAGTGTATGGTATATAATAATAACAATATAAAACACTAATTGTCTTTTGTTAATTGCAGTTAAAGCAGCACTCCAACAGACTGTTATTAATTAATATTTTAGAGGCTCTTTTGTATGCCTTGTATATGCCTGTTATAGTTGATGGTACAGACACAATTCTCTTGCAGCAAACAGTTAACTTTACTGGAAGGACTGGCAGTGTAACAGGGTAGCCAAAACAGTCCAATCATATATACATGTGAGTACAGTTATTCTCAGACTGAGAGAAGCACAGTCTTATAAAACGCTACCAGCAGTCAATGTGGGGGACAGCAGTATCAGCGGGATATAGCAACAGGTTTATTTTCCCTGTTACAGGGGTACTCCAAGAAGAGCCTCCATAAACTTGTCATACTGTTGAGATCCATCTAGGCAGCTTCACTTTGCTTGTGGCTAGAGACACAATGCCTATAGCTCTGGTCCCAGTCCCATAGTTCAGCATAGATCACTGATAGCTATTTGGCCTATGCCCAATTCATTGTTTTGCAGGAAGAGCAGACATGTTTATGAACTCTTGGCACAATTTGGGGCCACTCCTTCATACTGCCATATTAAAAAGGTCATGACTGATTATTAGACACCAAAGAACCACTGTACCTTTACGATGAGAGGAGCAGTTACAGTACCAATAGGACACAAGCCAGAAATTGAAGTTTTCAGCTTGAGGACCTGTATAGCTAGAATATGTGAACAATAGGTCTTGTGCACATACAATGCACTCAGAAAGTCCTCAGACCCTTTCACTTATTTCACATTTTGTTATTTTGGGCCAAAATTCTGCACTCAGTACCCAATAATGACAAAGTGAACACAGAATGTTAAAAATCTTAGCTAATTTATTGAAAAGTAAAAACTAACATCTTGCATTCACATAAGTACTCAGACCCTTTACTCAGTACTTTGTTTAGGCACCTTTGGCAGCGATTACAGCCTCCAGTCTTTTTGGGTATGTTGCCACAAGATTTACTCACCTGGATTTGGTGATTTTCTGCCATTTTTCTCTGCAGATCCTCTCAAGGTCTGTCAGGTTGAATGGGGTATGTCAGTGGACAGCCATTTTCAAGTCTCTCCAGAGATATTCAGTTGGGTTAGGCTGTGTCTGGTTTCCTCCAAACATGACGCATAGAATTGAGGCCAAAAGGTTCAACCTTGGTTTCATCAGACCATAGAATCTTGTTTCTCACAGTCCTTTAGGTGTTTGCATTTTGCAAACTCCAGGCAGGCTTTCATGTTTGCTTTACTGAGGAGAGACTTCTTTCTGGCCACTCTGCCATAAAGCCCCGATTGGTGCTACAGTAATGGTTGACCTTATGAAATTTTCCCCCATTTTGATTTTTGAAGATCAGCCAGAGCAACCAATGAGTTCTTTGTCACCTCTTTTACCAAGGCCCTCTCCCCTGATTACTTACTGTAGTTTGTAGCTCTAGAAAGAGTCCTGGTTGTTCCAAACTTCTTCCATTTAAGAATTATGGGGGACACTGTGCTCTTGGGAACTTTCAGTGAAACAGACTTTTTTTATATCCTTCTCCAGATCTATTCCTCTACACAATCCTGTTTTTGTGCTCTTAACACAGTTCTTTTCTCCTCATGGCTTGGTTGTTGCTCTGATGCATTGTCAGCTATGAGACCTTTCTAGAGACAGGGATGTGTCTTTCCAAATCATGTCCAATCAACTGAAGTTTCCACAGGTGGACTCCAATCAAGGTGTACAAACATCTCAAGGATCAATAGAAATGGGAGGCCCCTATAGCTAAATTTCAAGTGTCATAGCAAAGGGTCTGAATAGCTTTGTCCATGCAAAATTTTAGTTTTTTCTTTTTAATGAATTTGCAAACATGTCTAAAATGTTGTTTTCTCTTTCTCATTATGGAGTATTTAGTGCAGAATGATGGGGGGAAACTTGATGTGAAAAAAATTAAAGGGTTTGAAGACTTTCCCAATGTATTGTATATTCCCCTATACAAGTCCTGAAAATGGGGATGGAGAGTCTTCCACACTGGTGTGATCACATGCCATTTGACACTAAGGAAGATACAAAAACTCAATTAAAGTTAATTTGTCCGTTGAGTTACAAATGTTGGTGCACCCATTCCTCATTGGATCAATAAATTAGAAAGTAAACAAATGTTAAATTGGTAAAGTGGTGCAAGATTTAAAAAACAATGCTGAAGCTCAGCTCAATTTACCTGAATATGGCAGAGCTGTTATAATAGTGCCTTGATTTGAATAGCTTCCAAAATTTTCACAACTGGAAATTCACCCCCAATGCATTTAAGAAAAATGTCAGCCTGCAAATGTTCTGCAAACATCATAGAACCCTACAAAGACTGTCACAGAGCAGCCAAAAAGGGAGCAGTGGCTCTCAAGGTAAGTTAACAATTGTGAAGCTTTAAAGTTTAGGCCTCAGGTTTTGTGCTGGTCAATTTGTTAATATACCTTCATAATGTCAGAGCTCTGATACGGTCCTCCAAATCTCCTGCATTGATGTAGATTTAGTAACATAACAGCTGAAGGTTTAGGCTGTATGCGGTAAAATGGAATTTTAAGGGTAGACATTTACTTTAAAGGCTATGTACACCTTCAAGGGCAATTTTTTTTTTTATGATTGCATTTTACTTGTTTTAGAGTAAAAAAAACTTTTTTCAATTGGTCTTTATTAAAAAATATTGAGCTGTTCTGTCACAAAACTGTTTATCTAGCTGTGTGAATGGTACTTTCACTTAGCGCCAGTCATCTAATAACCCTTATCTGTAATTTACTAAGAGGTCATATTTAAGCCACATTCTTATCAGTAAGATAAGAACTGAGCTATAATGGGTGTTTATAAGGTCAGAGATCAGAGAAAAGGAGCCCATCCTCCTGCCTGACGGATCAGAGAAAAAATTGAGAACCAGCTGCTAAATAAACTCTAAGCTGTGCAGGGAAAACGACTCAATATTTTCTAATAAAAAAAGATTTTAGCTACAAATGAGTACAATGCACTAATTAAAAAAATGCCAACAAAGGTATACATAGCATTTAAGATTACAACTCCCCCATAAAAATATTGTACATAGCCACCTTACCCATATGTTCCAAAGATCCCTGCTGCTGGGACTCTACTTGTGAACGAACCACACTATGGAAAAAGTGCCATCAGGATCGTAAAATTGTTGCTTTATTCAAACATTAAAGGGGTTCTGCAGTTTTTTTAAACTGATGATCTATCCTCTGGATAGATCATCAGCATCTGATCGTCAGGGGTCCGACAACCGGGACCCCTGCCAATCAGCTGTTTGAGAAGGCAGCGGCGCTGGCAGTAGCACCGCGGCCTTCTCGCTGTTTACCGCAGGCCCAGTGGTGTCACGACTAGTATCAATGGCCTGGGTGGGGCTAAGCTCTGTTCACTTGAATGGAGCTTAGCCCCTCCCAGGCCATTGATACTAGTCGTGACGTCACTGGGCCTGCGGTAAACAGCGAGAAGGACGTGGCACTACTGCCAGCGCCGCTACCATCTCAAACAGCTGATCGGCGGGAGTCCCAGGTGTCGGACCCCCGCCGATCAGATGCTGATGATCTATCCAGAGGATAGATCATCAGTTAAAAAAAAATGCAGAACCCCTTTAATCCAAAACCAAACAAGTAGTTAAAGACAGTTCAAACAATGCTTACGCATTTCAAACACACACCAAGTTCTTATTCATAGCAGTTACTGTTATGGTTGTGGATTTATGTCTGAATAAAGCCAAAATTTTAGGATTCTGCAGACACTGGACATTTCTTTTTGTATAGTTTGGACAGATTTACTAAGCCTGTAGATGGTGTAAAACAGCCTGTCTAGACCTGCACCAGATTTATCACAGGCTAGATGATAAGATAGGTGCAAGTGTGAAACAAGCTATTTATGTTAAATTGGAGAAACCAAGCTAGAACAGAGGTGAAAGGGTACAACATTGCCACTTACAAGGCTGTTCTGAAGTGACTACATTAGCGACCGTCTAATGTATGTGGGAAGCTCCTGACTCTTCCCTAACAGATTATGTTGGGGGAGAGAAGGATCGTGCAAAGTGAATATTTTCACACAATCCTTTTCTTCTCCCAGGAGAAAAGCTCCCTCTAGAGGTTTCTGGCTGCGGGTTTCTCCACTATCCCTAGTAAATACATATATACAGTACAGACCAAAAGTTTGGACACACCTTCTCATTCAAAGAGTTTTCTTTATTTTCATGACTATGAAGACATCAAAACTATGAATTAACACATGTGGAATTATATACATAACAAACAAGTGTGAAACAACTGAAAATATGTCATATTCTAGGTTCTTCAAAGTAGCCACCTTTTGCTTTGATTACTGCTTTGCACACTCGTGGCATTCTCTTGATGAGCTTCAAGAGGTAGTCCCCTGAAATGGTCTTCCAACAGTCTTGAAGGAGTTCCCAGAGATGCTTAGCAGTTGTTGGCCCTTTTGCCTTCACTCTGCGGTCCAGCTCACCCCAAACCATCTCGATTGGGTTCAGGTCCGGTGACTGTGGAGGCCAGGTCATCTGGCGCAGCACCCCATCACTCTCCTTCATGGTCAAATAGCCCTTACTTTCAAAGTTTTCCCAATTTTTCAGCTGACTGACTGACCTTAATTTCTTAAAGTACTGATGGCCACTCGTTTTTCTTTACTTAGAATTTGTATTATGGCAAGAAAAAAGCAACTAACAGTCTATTCAGTAGGACTATCAGCTGTGTATCCACCTGACTTCTCCTCAACGCCACTGATGGTCCCAACTCCATTTATAAGGCAAGAAATCCCACTTATTAAACCTGACAGGGCACACCTGTGAAGTGAAAACCATTTCAGGGGACTACCTCTTGAAGCTCATCAAGAGAATGCCAAGAGTGTGCAAAGCAGTAATCAAAGCAAAAGGTGGCTACTTTGAAGAACCTAGAATATGACATATTTTCAGTTGTTTCACACTTATTTGTTATGTATATAATTCCACATGTGTTAATTCATAGTTTTGATGCCTTCATAGTCATGAAAATAAAGAAAACTCTTTGAATGAGAAGGTGTGTCCAAACTTTTGGTCTGTACTGTATGTGTCTGAGAAAGTTGTGACTGAGTCGGCAGAGATAGCTGTCCAGCCATCATTTGTCCGACAGCTATTGAATGCATACCTTAACACCCAAGGCAGGTTAATCACACGTAGCTTCAGTCATGCAAATTGCAATAAAAATGTTACCTCCATGAGGTTCTCGTGCTGATTATGATAAACAGATGCTGACTGAAGCATGAGTCACCAGTACTTAATACTGATGATTCCTTGAGCAAGTCATTCTGAGAAAGCCAGCCAGATGAATAGCTAGTTACTCAGACTTATTAGTACTGACATTGGTGCAGGTCTAGATACTTTTATCTAAGTTAATAACAACCTTCAGTTGTCTTAGTTTGGGACAGAATTTTATGCCAAAATTGTGGCATCATTTTGGTGCTAAATGTTGCATATTAGGACATGGTTCTTATGGGGCTTGGTGCAGATAATTTCTCCTAGATGTGCCAGTTTGTGCCACATTTACATGCACTACCATTAGTAAATGAGGGCCATTGTGTAAAGTACTCTATTAATACAATACAGTGCAATACAATATATTCAATACAATTTGTAATTTCCCAGATGTGAACATGTCAATATTTATTGTAATTAATAGTTAATTAGCCTTTCACAGAGCATATTGTATTTTAGATTTATGACCCTTTAACCTGTACAAACAATTTCCTGCCTGACCTGGATTATCACATGAGACGTTTATTTCAAAGAAGTCACATGTTTGTGTTGTTGAGATCCAAATTCTGTGTATTGTTCCACGTATCCATTCAATTTCACTTATAATTTTATTAGTTTTAGTTTCCTGTCCTCTATCCCTGAAGCACCGACTCTCAACCTTTGATATATGCATCCACAGGCCACTGACTAAGGCCTCATGCACATGACCGTTTTTTTTAAGGTCCGCAAAAACGGGGTCCGTAGGTCCGTGATCCGTGACCGTTTTTTCGTCCGTGGGTCTTCCTTGATTTTTGGAGGATCCACGGACATGAAAAAAAAGTCGTTTTGGTGTCCGCCTGGCCGTGCGGAGCCAAACGGATCCGTCCTAAATTACAATGCAAGTCAATGGGGACGGATCCGTTTGACGTTGACACAATATGGTGCAATTGCAAACGGATCCGTCCCCCATTGACTTTCAATGTAAAGTCAGGAGTCCCTTTTATACCATCGGATCAGAGTTTTCTCCAATCCGATGGTATATTTTAACTTGATGCGTCCCCATCACCATGAGAACACCTCTATGTTAGAATATACCATCGGATTTGAGTTAGATCGTGAAACTCAGATCCAACAGTATATTCTAACACAGAGGCGTTCCCATGGTGATGGGGACGCTTCAGGTTAGAATATACTAAAAGAACTGTGTACATGACTGCCCCCTGCTGCCTGGCAGGTGCTGCCAGGCAGCAGGAGGCAGACCCCCCCTCCCCCCCTGTATTTAACTCATTGTTGGCCAGTGCGGCCGGCCCCCCCTCCCCCCCTGTAGTTAACACATTGGTGGCCAGTGCAGCCGGCCCCCCCTCCCTCCCCTGTAGTTAACACATTGGTGGCCTGTGCGGCCGGCCCCCCCTCCCTCCCCTGTAGTACTGTAGATTCATTGGTGGCCAATCTCCCCCCTTATCATTGGTGGCAGCGGAGAGTACCGATCGGAGTCCCAGTTTAATCGCTGGGGCTCCGATCGGTAACCATGGCAACCAGGACGCTACTGCAGTCCTGGTTGCCATGGTTACTTAGCAATTTTTAGAAGCATTATACTTACCTGCGAGCTGCGATGTCTGTGACCGGCCGGGCGCTCCTCCTACTGGTAAGTGAAAGGTCTGTGCGGCGCATTGCTTATAGCACAGACCTGTCACTTACCAGTAGGAGGAGCGCCCGGGCGGTCACAGACATCGCAGATAAAACAAAGATTGCTTTATGCATAATGCTGCTGCAGCAGTAACATATGCTAAAATAGATTTTTTTGATGAAAATATGACAGTTATCCTTTAAATAACCACTGGATTTCTGCTGTTTTTAAAAGGCAGAGACCTGGAGTTAATGTCTGTGATTGATGATAATGCCAATCGCAGACATTTAACCACTCAGATGCCGTGGTCAAATGTGACCATGGCATCTAAGAGAGCTAAAACTGGATGCAGAGCACTTGATGTTATTGATTGTTAAATGGGTTATCCAATCCCTATAATGACTGGGCCCCTCCTCTAGAGCATACTTACCTGCTCCCTGGCACCCGCATCCCTCTGGATCTCTGCACGGCCACTACTGCATCTCCCTGCCACACGGATCAAAACATCTGGTGACTGTGGGTGCAGCCTAGCTGCTAGGGAGGCTCGTTCCCATCGCTACCTGCTATTGGCTGCCTCCCCCCATCGCCGGATGTTTTGATCCACGCGATAGTGATATACAGCGGTGGATCCATCGGGATGCGGGTGTCGGGGAGCAGGTATGTATGCCCTAGAGGAGGGGCCCTGGCATTCTGGGGGTCATTATAGGGATTGGATATCACCGTTATCAATAACATATATTTTAGATAATCTTACCTTTTTGCCCCAAATATTTATTTGATCCATCTATCCCTTTATGGGACATTCATCATAAATCACCAGATTAATATCACCAACACTATCTAATGCATCTTCGATGGCTTAAATTAGCAATTTAAATCCTGGAGTCCTTTTTTCCTCCAAAACGGATATTCTTCCAAGAAAAAATGTGATTTGAAATTATTTCCCACAATAGGGGCATTCATAAACAGACCCTTTAATTTAAAATATTTTTTTAACGTATAGCAGGCTATGTAGAGTCAGGAAATCATATCTGTTTTCTTAAGTAGACCAGTATCATAAAAAATACCGCTATACAAGGCCCAAGTAATACCGCTACTCCATTTCCAATTAATAGCAAATAATGGTATTACCCTAATGTTACTGGATAAAAACCATTATACCAAGACGGCTGATAGCTATATATATATGTGTATATAATACCGGCGCTGGCATACAGAGAGGGTAGGGGAGGGTGAGGATTATTACATGTATGTGCACAGGACGCTAATAACGAGATCTCTACCTGTATCTGGTGAATAGTCGTTCCGTGATGTGGTGTGATCCCGTTGTTCCAGGAAGCGCTGTATCGATCTGATGAGACGCTTCTTGCTCTAACTCTCACCTAGCGTGCTGCCCCGGCCGGTAGCTAGCGCACACGTGGAGGAGCCTGCAGGGATGAGTTCAGGAGCGTCTTCGTGTGACGTCACAACTTCGCTTTGTGTGCCTCCAAGGGACAAATTTCCACCCAACGCGTTTCAGAACCTACGGGTTCCTTCGTCAGGGATAGTTCATGGTACAAGTCCTGGGGGTTAAATAGGTTTTCCATATTATATACAAGACCAAGACCAATATTATTAATGATACTGCTATACAGGGCCTAAATAATACTACCACACCATGACCACTATGACTACAGCTACTGTACATAATGAATGGATAACATTACCATACTGTTATTGAATAAAAACCATTATACAAAAATAATTTTACGGCCACTACATAATGACTCAATAAAACAACTATAGGAAGACCAATACTACCACCATGCAGTACCATATAGCGGTAGATAGCAGTTCTCCACAGGTACTCTGCAGACCATGTAAGTGATTACAGTTCAGTTATATCCAGTGACTGACAGGCGATATCTTCTGGAATTGTAGTCTCTTATTTTTTCTTATTTTTCCTTTCCTATCCATCTGGCTCAGATTTGTCTGGTCATGATTTGCTGCCCGTACATCTTTGACTCCTAACTTTTTCATAAAACTCTCTACCTTTTCTCAACCTACACAAACCCCCAATTATGCTGCTACACAGAATTCTGTTGCTGCCCCATATGTCCTGTTACCATACCTGCTACTGTATCTGACATGATGCCCTGAGATCCTGCCCTTCAGATTAAATGTTGTCCTAAATATAATTACCTCCAAAAAATAGTGGCACGTAGACATCGTCCCAGAAAATAAAAGTGCCCGATAGGTTGTTGACCCATAAAAAACTAATGCCAAACGCAGATTGATCCATATTGTCCCCCAGACATTAGTCGAAATGAAAGGGGTTGTCTAAGTTGTTTAAAAAATAATAATGACAGGGGCGCTTTTAGAATAATAAGAAAAAATTATATCTACCCTTCCAAACCCCCTCTGTTCCAGTGCCGACCCTCCTATGCTCCCGACCAATGCAGCCACAAAGTAATGTTTTGATGTCCCTGTATACCATATATGACCACTGGCCTCAGCTGTATACATTACGAGATCCCTGAGGTGAGTGATTGGCTGCAGTGACCATGTGTGGCATACTGGGACATCACAGTTACAGTCAGGACAACAAGGCTTGTCAGGGAAGACGCAGCGGCGGTGCTGGAGTGGAAGGGGCTCCGCAGGGTGAGTATCATTTTTTTAAATTATTCAAAGTGTCATTAAATAAAATAACTCAGACAACCCCTTTAAACACGATTGAGTAGAGAGATTCTAACATTTACCATTAAACTACATCACAATAAAACATGACATCATTGTATTGAAATGATTGCTAAATGTTAAATTTAATTATACAGTGAGATATTAAAAGGATTAGCTCCACAGTCACCTGCATGTCCTTATTCTTCTTGTGTGGAATCTCTTAATAACGAGTCAGCATATAGTGCATACTATTTACACATCACACAGTTAATTTACATACCACATACATGTACCGTATGAACATATGTATCACACAGGTTTGCAGATTTCCTATTTACCTCATTTCACCCCTTGTGCTGTAGCGTGATGGAGAAGTATCGGGATTATAAGTGACTGTGTTCAAAACTACAGTAAACCCACAAGCCCCCGGGGTATTTACTAAGAGACTCGGCAGAGGTTACTGGGACATGCTGACTGTTTATTAGGGGACTCAGCAGAGCCCTAGGTAGATATGAAAGTGAATAAGGAAATGCAGATCACTGACGCTGATTCTTTTCATATCTCACTGGATTATTATAAAGCACATTCAGCAATAATTTGAATGTAATATAATAAAGGTTATGTTTTATTAAGATGCAGTCTAGTAGAAAGTTTAAATATGTGCCAGATATTAGTTGTGCCATAGATGGTAATAGCTAAAGATGAGCAAACCTTTTAAAAATTCGATTCGGCAACTTCACCGAAGTTAGCCAAGAAATTTGATTTGCCACAAATCAATTAATCAGAAATCACTATAAATCAGGTATATCCGTATGTCAATGTGGCTGAAGGAATGTATGGAGTGGACTGCTGCAGTGAGCCCGCTACCTACACAGCAGGTGTCGGCTGTAGCATACAGCAAACACCCGGACACAATGACGGGGAACGACGATCCCGCCGAACCCTGTCATTTAACCTTTCAGATGCCGCAATCAACACCGATCAAGGCATCTATGAGGTAAGGCAGAGGGATGTGGCTACTTCTGCCTTCCAATCGGAGCCGCCGCAGTGAAACCGCGGGGCTCAGATTGGCTACCATGGACGCTTCTAAAGCTTTCCAGGCAGGCCATGGTAAGCTCCATGGTGCAATCGTCTACATCTACATCTGTTTGGTCATCACTTGTGTCACCTTCACCTGTCTCTTGTGCACGTCCCTGACCTTTCGCAACATGTACTTCCACCCGACTGTCATCATCATTAGTTGAACACCTAAAGAGTCCACAGTGGACCTCTCCTTCAAGTCTGGGTGGGCTGGCCTGTAACTGCTAACTGTCCTCAAAAAGCTCATTGTCACTGAAAATGTGGAGCAGAACCAGCGGATATCATTACTTGGCTAGCAGAAGGAGCAACAAAAGCAAGAGACAGGTTCAGGACAGGTGAGGGCATAGATGCAGTTCCCGGGCCATGCCAACTATGCATGGTGTCAGAGGAACCCGCCGATTCCTGGCTATGTGTATCTGTTGTCACTTGAGATTATGTTGAAGAGTGAGTCCAGTACAGCTAGATTGTTGGTCAAAACACGACCACTGGATGACAGTGGTAGCTGTGGCCTGTTGCTGCGGCTGCTACCACCCCCCTTCTTCTGTTGCTACTTGCGCCGGCTACAGCAACATTTTTGCCACTGTCCGTTCCTTTGGAGGGCACAGGCAACTGTAACTGTATCACTAAAATAATGGATTAAATTAACTCTGAATGTCAGTGCACTAGAACGTTAAACACATGGCGATATACCCTCCCTGCAGTCTCCCTGCAGACTCCTCACACTCTCCCTGCACTCTCCCTCTCCAATAGTCTTCTATTAATCGTTTTCAGCAACATTGTCCCTAGCGCCTGAGCGCTTGCCATGTCTCTCCCTTTTCTCAGCTCAAGAGACAATGGCGGCGACCTCGTGGGATCAGGGTTTCATAGGGCTGTGATTTACTGCCTGGAATGGAAAACGCTAAAAACTCTTTCAATAATATTATCATAAAAAAGTGGCTAACCGCCAAATTATTCAAATCAGGCTAGGGTGCAAGAGAGCAGTTATGTCTTTTTACAAATATTGCATAACCATCCCTCCTGTCACACAAAGGAAATCTGATATCCTTATTGCAGATACATAGTAACAATGCTGTGTTGTATTATTGAATACTCTGAATGAGCACACAGAGTATCTCCTTCCAAATAGAGGTGAGGATAATGAGTAAAACTGTAGGAGGCGTTAAAAAAGTGTTCCTAAGGTGAGTGCTATTATTTTTGCTTCCAACAGGCTACAGCACACTGTACCTTAGACCCTAATAGCCCCAACCACAGGTATGATTGCTACACTCATCTAAAACAAATCCTTGTGCGTCTGCTCAACGCGTTTCTGGGCCGCACATACTTATGTTGGCATGTCCTCAGGAGCAGCTAAGCAAGTAGACAAGGTATGGTGAGCGCTGCACGCCTTTATAACTAGCGTGCAGCTATAGTGTAGAGATGAGAAGACCCTGCAGTCACAAAGATGTGTAGCCTCCGGCGCTGTATTGGCCGTGGCACGACTGCAAGGAGCCGCTACTTACATAGGCAGAGCCCGGACGGCAGGGAACGAATGATTAAAGAGGGGTGGTAAGCCTTCTCTCCCCCGTGAACTGTATATGGTGATGCGCTCCAGCAGGCAATAGATATCATACATGGCATTCCGTATGTTGTAAGTCTGGGACCAAAACCCTAGATGGCTCATAAAACCAGCTAAAGTGTTCATGTGTGCTGCAGCAGTCGTGTACCGAACGATCTATAAGGGGACAAATATCGATCATGCTAATAAGTAACATAATAGAATGACCTATACTGATTTTTGGTCATACCCATTTGAAGCATATTGGCCTCTTGACCATATAGGATTAGTCAGGCGCTACCTGTAACCGGACCTGGTTAAGTCACAACTAGCCATAATACGAGAATTGGTGACAAGTAATATTGGTGTGTCCTCACCTTGGTATCAGTAATATTAAATAAGATACGTCAGAGTAGGGAATTTAAAGCATAATGTGAAGCAATTAAAGGATTAGTGGGCATATAACATCAGGGTGTCCTCGCCTTGAAATCAATGATATTGGATAGAATACATACCAGTAGGACAATATTAGCATGATCAGAACCCAAAAATCATGTAGCCTCTGACTCATAGTGTGGGATATGTGCATACTAAGACCCCACAAAATAAAACACATACAGTACATGATATAAAATAGTTGATTCCGAACATCCACTGCGCTTCGTTGGGCAGCAGTAAATTATCAATGTCCCCCCTCCCCCCATCTTGGTGAACCCAACATGTTCCATTCCTTGGAAGCTGATGCAGTCAGCATTCTAGAACATGTTGCACGATGGGGGTATCCTCTTGTTTGCTGATGTTCAGTGTATGTTCTCCTATGCATCTCCTAAACTCTCTTTTTGTCTTCCCTACATATTGCTTTTGACAAATGCATGTAGCCACATACACCACTCCTGTCATCTTGCAGTTTATAAATGACCTGATGTTGTAGCTTGTACCTCTGGTTGCGCTCGTAACTAAGTTGCCTTTCTTAATTGCCTTACAAGCAACCCAATTGCCACATTTAAAGGTACCTGGTGGTTTGATAACCAGGTTGATTTGATATGAGAGCTGTACACACTGTGTACCAGTCTGTCCCTTAAGATACTTCCTCTTCTATAAGTTATGAGGGGGTAGTCCCCTACTAGATGTCCGACCACAGGATCCGATTTGAGGATTCCCTTAGTGATCCCTCAGTATGTTCCGCACCTCCCTGTGCGTCAAGTCATATGTACCTATGATCCGAGTTTTTGTGTTTGCAGTGTCCTGTTTTTTAGGGTGTAGGAGTTCCCCCCTGTTACTTATAGCGGCATGCTGGTATGCTTTTCTAAGGCAGGATTCCCCCTCTGAACAAATCTCTTTAGGTCATTAGCTGCCCATTTAAAGTCCACCCATTCCAAGCAGATGCATTGGGCCCTTAGGTACTGCGCATTCTCCCATCTAAGCAAGGTGTTTGTCGCTGTGGGTTTCTGAAACATCTTTGTTGTTATTTTCCTGGATCCATCAATGCTGATGGAAATTTCCAGAAATGTTAAATGGGCTGAATTAATTTCGCTGGTAAAGAAGAGCCCAAGTTCATTTTTATTGAGTTTTGAGACAAATTCCTTGAATGCAATGCTCTTCCCCTTCCATAGAATGAAGACATCTGACATGTTCTAGCGAGGGTCCAACTGACACCTAGAACATCTCACCACGGAGAAATAACAGTGAGTTGGAAACTGGATCAGCAGGTAAGGAACCAGTGGCAAGAGTTACCACTGGACTAAGTGCACTGGTTTTATTTGGGGCCCAACCCAGAGAGCATAAATCCAGTGAGCCCCGTTCTTCACAGAGCACCAGATGGTAGGAATGAACTTATCCGAAGCTCACTGCCGCAGGGCAAAAGGGGCAGCTGCCCCGGGCCCAGTTGCTCCTGGGGGCCCAAGGGAGCTCCGTTTCCTGACTCCCACTCACTAGTGACTGCGTCGCTAGGTTAAAACATTCGGGGCCTGGGCCCTGGATGTTTTTTCCCAGGCCCCGAATGTCCTGACTGCCTGCTAGATACAACTGTATTGCTGTACACAGAACGGCAATACAATTGAATCTAATACACTGGGAAGAGGTGAAGGACCTGTGGTGACATCACAGGTCATGTGATCAGCAAAACAGGCTGTGATAGGATGACCTGGATGATGTCACCATCATGTGACCAGTGCAGGATTGGACCCGAGTGAAGAGGCGAAGGAGCCTAATGGTGATGTCTGTACATGAGGACTGGAGAGGTAAGTGAAGGGAGAGGCAGAGCAATGCTGGGAGTTGTAGTTATTTAACTAGGATGTATGTTAGGGCTGAAGGGAGGGATGTTATTGACATGGAACTGTGTGCTTTAGGTGGCTGGGGGAGGGAGTGATGTTATTTACATGGGACTGTATGTTGAAAGTGGATGGTGGGGGGGGGAATGATGTTTATGTACATGGGACTTAATGTTTAGGCTACGTTCACACTTGGGTTTGGGGATCCGTTTCAAGGCTCTCACAAGCAGCCCCAAATGCATCAGTTTAACCCCAATGCATTCTGAATGGATGCGGATCCATTCAGAATGCATTCGTTCGGCTCCGTACAGCCCCCCGTTCCGTTTTGGAGGCGGACCCCAAAATGCTGCAAGCAGCGTTTTTGTGTCCGCATGGCCTTGCGGAGCCAAACGGATCCGTCCTGACTTACAATGTAAGTAAATGGGGACGGATCCCTTTGCATTGACACAAAATGGTGCAATTGTAAACGGATCCGTATGTAAGTCAGGATGAATCCGTATTGGGACTTAGAAATTCAAATCTAATACAAACGAATCGGTCCTGAACGGATGCATTCGTTTGTATTATCGGTGCGGATCCGTCCTGTACAAGTGCAGGACAGATCCGCACGAACGCAAGTGTGAAAGTAGCCTTAGGGGGTGATGTTTACATGGGACTGTGCGTTGGAGGCGGCTGGGGAGGAGGTGATGTTATTTACATGGGACTGTATGGTGGAGGGAGGATTATAATTGCAGGGGGCACTGCAGATCCAGGGGACATTATAGGCGATCTTATTACTACTGGGGGCTCTATAGGAGGGTCTAATAGATCCGCCTTTTTTCTACTAAGCGCACTATGGGGGCCTTATTACTACTGAGGGGTCTGTAGGGAGCTTTATTACCACTGGGGGAACAATAAGGGGCCTTATTTCTACTGGGGACTTTGTGAGGGTATTATTAATATGGGAGGGCTCTTCTAATAATGGGGCATTGTTGAGGAGCATTATCACGGTTGAGGCGGTGTTACTAATGAGGGCATTCTAGAAGGGAATTACTATTGGTGGGACTATGAGGAGCACTATTACTATGGGGGGCAGTAATGTTTCTTCAGGATAGTATTTGGGGGTATTGGGGGGGGCAGGGGCGTAACTAAAGGCTCATGGGCTCCGGTGCAAGAGTTCAGCTTGGGCCCCCCTTCCCTCAGTGCTTTGTGTGTCTTCTTATGTGGCACAAGTGTCTTTGGGCCCCTTCATGCTCCTGGGCCCGGTAGCGACTGCTACCTCTGCACCCCCTATAGCTACACCCCTGGGGGGGGGGGGGCACAGCAAGATAACACTGTGGGGACTCCAGTTGGTGGATAATGATAGAATGTGAGGAAGCTAAGATGTCTGTGTGTCACACTCTGCAGAGACGAGGCGGCTGAGAGAAGTTGTCCAGACCGAGTGGAGAAGATGATGAGAGAGAAGATCTACAGAGAAGATGATGACAGAGAGGAGACGTCACCTGGAGGCCCTTGACGTGACAGGTAAGTGCTGCTGTATAGCAAGTACAGCAAAGTGCGGGGGGTGGGGGGGGGGGCGGGATCCAGGGGGCCCAAGTAAATTCTTGCCCAGGGTCCACTCAATATTAAAGACGGCCCTGGTCCTGGTGCACTTGGCCACTTACCTGCAGAGACTGCTGGAAAAGTCACCAGCAGTCCACACAAACAACAACAGAAACCCAGTCACCCGTACTGGAACCTGAACACCGCACACACACACTGAACACCAGCACACCAAAAGACCTTGATGTTTTACAAGGTGGCCACACAGACTGGGTAGAAGGAAACCCAGGTAAGGTGCAAAGCTCCAGCACCCAACAAGGGCAGGAGAACAACTAACACCCTGGCTTACAGCAACAGGATTAAATAGCACCTAGAGACCACACCCAGGCCAAGATCTTAACCCCACAAGCACCAGACAGGGAAGGAGCAAGCATTCAAGTAGCAGTGCACACACAGGCTACCAAAACTACACATCGCCCCTGGCAACCAGCACACACAACATTAACCGCAGCCAGTACGCCAGAGCACAACAGTGAGCAACATGGAACCCGTGTCACAGTGAACCACACAGAGACCGTGACAACATCGTCAATAAACCTTAGACATAGGATAACGATGTCCACTGTTCTATCCCCTCACTAAACACAATCTCTTTTTCCCACCAGCCCAGGTAGAGGTTGGCAAACGTCGGGGCACATCGGCTCCCCATTGCCACTGCCCTGAGCTGGTGGTATGTCTTGCGATTGAAAGTAAAGACTTTGTGATCCCCTTTCTGTTAAGAATTCTTTAACTGCCTCACATCCCTTGCTATGTGGTATTGAGCTATAAAGCGCCTCTACATCTAGGCTCGCTAGAAAGGTGTCAGTATCACAGTAGATGTCATTAAGACGTCTCAGGACATCCATTGAGTCCCTGACGTATGATGGAAGACTACTGACAAATGGCCTCAGTATTTCATCCACATACAGTACAGACCAAAAGTTTGGACACACCTTCTCATTCAAAGAGTTTTCTTTATTTTCATGACTATGTAAATTGTAGATTCACACTAAAGGCATCAAAACTATGAATTAACACATATGGAATTATATACATAACAAACAAGTGTGAAACAAGTGAAAATATGTCATATTCTAGGTTCTTCAAAGTAGCCACCTTTTGCTTTGATTACTGCTTTGCACACTCTTGGCATTCTCTTGATGAGCTTCAAGAGGTAGTCCCCTGAAATGGTTTTCACTTCACAGGTGTGCTCTGTCAGGTTTAATAAGTGGGATTTCTTGCCTTATAAATGGGGTTGGGACCATCAGTTGCGTTGAGGAGAAGTCAGGTGGATACACAGCTGATAGTCCTACTGAATAGACTGTTAGAATTTGTATTATGGCAAGAAAAAAGCAGCTAAGTAAAGAAAAACGAGTGGCCATCATTACTTCAAGAAATGAAGGTCAGTCAGCCGAAAAATTGGGAAAACTTTGAAAGTAAGAGCTATTTGACCATGAAGGAGAGTGGTGGGGTGCTGCGCCAGATGATCTGGCCTCCACAGTCACCGGACCTGAACCCAATCGAGATGGTTTGGGGTGAGCTGGACCGCAGAGTGAAGGCAAAAGGGCCAACAAGTGCTAAGCATCTCTGGGAACTCCTTCAAGACTGTTGGAAGACCATTTCAGGGGACTACCTCTTGAAGCTCATCAAGAGAATGCCAAGAGTGTGCAAAGCAGTAATCAAAGCAAAAGGTGGCTACTTTGAAGAACCTAGAATATGACATATTTTCAGTTGTTTCACACATGTTTGTTATGTATATAATTCCACATGTGTTAATTCATAGTTTTGATGCCTTCATAGTCATGAAAATAAAGAAAACTCTTTGAATGAGAAGGTGTGTCCAAACTTTTGGTCTGTACTGTACATACGGATTTTCTCTGTGAGACTCCCACCCCTGATACTATCGGTCTACCCTTGAGCGGTGATATCTCCTTAGGGATTTTTGGTAAGCTGTAGAAGGCAACAGGAAGGCGAGCTCCGCTTTTTCTATGAGATGTCGTTGTATTGCTCCTTGTAAAATATTAGTGAGCTTGCATTTAAACCTCTCCATCGGATTATGGTCCAGTCTTTTATAACTCAGTTTGTCATCCAGTATCCACATACACATCTCCACATAGTTTGTGTCATCTAAGCCAGTTTTGTGAGCCATCTAGGGTTTTGGTCCCAGACTTACAACATACGGAATGCCATGTATGATATCTATTGCCTGCTGTAGCGCGTCACCATATACAGTTGACGGGGGAGAGAAGACTTACCACCCCTCTTTAATCATTCGTTCCCTGCCGTCCGAGCTCTGCCTATGTAAGTAGCGGCTCCTTGCAGCCGTGCCACGGCCAATACAGCGCCGGAGGCTACACATCTTTGTGACTGAACGCCTGACATCAGAGGCGTGCAGAGTCTTCTCATCTCTACACTATAGCTGCACGCTAGTTATAAAGGCGTGTAGCGCTCACCATACCTTGTCTACTTGCTTATCTGCTCCTGAGGACATGCCAACATAAGTATGTGCGGCACAGAAACGCGTTGAGCAGACGCACAAGGATTTGTTTTAGATGAGTGTAGCAATCATACCTGTGGTTGGGGGCTATTAGGGTCTAAGGTACAGTGTGCTGTAGCCTGTTGGAAGCAAAAATAATAACACTCACTTTAGGAGCACTTTATAACATTATCCTCACCTCTATTTGGAAGGAGATACTCTGTGTGCTCATTCAGAGTATTCAATAATACAACACAGCATTGTTACTATGTATCTGCAATGAGGATATCAGATTTTCTTGGGTGACAGGAGGGATGGTTATGCAATATTTGTAAAAATACATAACTGCTCTCTTGCAGCCTAGCCTAATTTGAATATTTTGGCGGTTAGCCACTTTTTTATGATAAATATTATTAAAAGAGTTTTTAGCGTTTTCCTTTTCAGGCAGTAAATCACTTTATACCAATTGATTATAATCAGAGTTAACCATTTTATAGGGCTGTGACATCACAGGGGATCTGCACATTGGCGGGCCGCACTGCATTATGGGTGATCTCGCGTTCCCAGGCTTCTTAATTTCACTTTGTAATATGTGCAGCCGCCATTTTAGGAAAAATTGATTTGGTACCACAAAGCGAAATGAAATTCGGATTTGTTGCGAATCGAAGTTTTCCTAAACTTCGGACCAAGTTTTGCTTCAAATGCCTTTGTTCATTCAACACTAGTAACAATGCACCACACCATAAGGCTGGGTTCAGACCTGAGCGTATTTGATATGCGCGTTTAACGCACGTTTTTGTCGCGCGTTTTTAAGCGCGTTTTTTGCAATAGTAAACGCGCGTTTGACGCGCATTTGTGTGATTGACTGCAGTGTCCTATGGCCACAAACGCGCGTCAAAACGCCCCAAAGAAGCTCAAGAACTTGTTTGAGCGTAGGGCGTTTTTCAGCGCGTTCAAACGCGCTGTAAAACGCTCAAGTGAGAACCAGGGCCATAGGGAAGCATTGGTTTTCATGTGTTGAGCGTTTTACAGCGCGTTTGAACGCGCTGTAAAACGCTCAAGTGTGAACCCAGCCTTAGAGTGCCCACACATGGTCAGTGATCTTCTAAGTGCCTTCAATGTTCCTTTCAGGAGCCATCTTTGTGCACCTATACAGTAATAATGTGGCCTTGATGGAAAAAATGTCTGTCTCTGCCCCAACATAGTAATGTCTGTATGACTGCTACATACAGTACAGACCAAAAGTTTGGACACACCTTCTCATTCAAAGAGTTTTCTTTATTTTCATGACTATGAAGGCATCAAAACTATGAATTAACACATGTGGAATTATATACATAACAAACAAGTGTGAAACAACTGAAAATATGTCATATTCTAGGTTCTTCAAAGTAGCCACCTTTTCCTTTGATTACTGCTTTGCACACTCTTGGCATTCTCTTGATGAGCTTTAAGAGGTAGTCCCCTGAAATGGTCTTCCAACAGTCTTGAAGGAGTTCCCAGAGATGCTTAGCACTTGTTGGCCCTTTTGCCTTCACTCTGCGGTCCAGCTCACCCCAAACCATCTCGATTGGGTTCAGGTCCGGTGACTGTGGAGGCCAGATCATCTGGCGCAGCACCCCATCACTCTCCTTCATGGTCAAATAGCCCTTACTTTCAAAGTTTTCCCAATTTTTCAGCTGAGTGACTGACCTTCATTTCTTAAAGTAATGATGGCCACTCGTTTTTCTTTACTTAGCTGCTTTCTTCTTGCCATAATACAAATTCTAACAGTCTATTCAGTAGGACTATCAGCTGTGTATCCACCTGACTTCTCCTCAACGCCACTGATGGTCCCAACCCCATTTATAAGGCAAGAAATCCCACTTATTAAACCTGACAGGGCACACCTGTGAAGTGAAAACCATTTCAGGGGACTACCTCTTGAAGCTCATCAAGAGAATGCCAAGAGTGTGCAAAGCAGTAATCACAGCAAAAGGTGGCTACTTAGAACCTAGAATATGACATATTTTATGTTGTTTCACACTTGTTTGTTATGTATAACAATAATTCCACATGTGTTAATTCATAGTTTTGATGCCTTCAGTGTGAATCAACAATTTTCATAGTCATGAAAATAAAGAAAACTCTTTGAATGAGAAGGTGTGTCCAAACTTTTGGTCTGTACTGTATATTCCCCTAATTGTTTACACAGGCTGCTCCCTGTGCTCCCATTTCTCTAACTAACTGTACCTCTTCCCTCATACAGACAGCTCCCCATCCCCCTCTCGCAAACAGACTTCTCCCCATGCCCACATCTCTCTCACAAACTTCTCCCCATCCCATTTTCTCATACAGACTGCTCCCTATTACCCCCCTATTCCACATCCCCCATTCTCATACAGACTGCTCCCTATTTCCTCCTTATTCCTCATCCCCTATCTAATACAGACTGCTCCCTATACCCCTTTGTGTTACACAGATCTCTCCCTATACCATCATCTGACAGACTGCTTCCATGCCCCCTCTTTACACCGGCTGCTCATACCTCTACTTCACAGACTGCTCCTTATACCCCACTTTCTGTGACTACTATTCCTATTCCACACTGACTGCTTTTTATGCCTCTTCTCAAGGACTGCTCCCTACTCGGAACAGACTGCTTCTCCACACAGATTGCTTCATTAAGCTCCCCTCAGAGATCCCTTCTCATGGTTCCCTCTCCACACAGGTTGCTCCCTATGTCCCCTCTGTCATCCTACCTTTCAATGACTTATTCCTTCACTCTCTACAGCTGTAAGCTGAACACTGATTGTTCAGGTCCCTTTGTCCTCCCAGAACTGATCATAGATACGAGTGCAAGGAGGTGATAGAGAGAACTGTGCAGCTATAAATGTACGACTGGACAGTTCTCTCTATGAATGGGAGCGTGCTTCATTAGTACTATATGTGATTATTAAGCAGAGAGCTTAGGGAGTTGGCTTCTATGCAAACTGATGTGTCTAATCCATTACAGACTACAAACAATCCCTGGCTAATCTGATCCCACAGTCATGATTTTCCCTCCATCTGCCCAATTTTCCAGATAGTTGTCTGATCAAAGTGCAATCACTGGTGCAGGAAGAACAGAGACTGATGTCTATAGCCCAACATTATCCTATGTAATATACTATAGTTCATCAGAAAACGTCAAAATAATAGCAGTGTGTTTAAAAAAGTGAATAACGCTCAAAATCCTTCTAATAGCTTTTATTTCCATATACACAAATACATTGGGAACACTACACATTCTATTCCAAATCGAAACATGAAGAAAAATATATCAAATTAGTGTTGTTCCTCTAAAAAAATTGAAGAAAAGTGAATATTAGGCCTCATGCACACGACCATGGTGTGTTTTGCGGTCTGCAAATCGCAGATCCGCAAAACACGGATGGCGTCCGTGTGGTTCCGCAATTTGTGGAACGGCACGGACAGCCTTCAATATAAATGCCTATTCTTGTCTGCAAAGCACGGACAAGAATAGGACATGTTATATTTTTTTAGCGGGGCCCCGGAACTGAGCAACGGATGCGGACAGCACATGGAGTGCTGTCCGCATCTTTTGCGGACCCATTGAAGTGAATGGGTCCACATCCGAGCCGCCAAAACGGCGGCTCGGATGCGGACCAAAACAATGCCGTGTGCATGAGGCCTTAGACTGTTCAAAAAAATAGCAGTGTTTGTATTCTTCTTTACAAACTCAAACATTCACTATATAAACAGAATTTCTTTTGAATATTTTGCTTTCCTTTGAATCACTTCACTAATATTTAGTTGTATAACCGCTGTTTCTGAGAACTGCTGTACATCTGTGTTGCATGGAGTCAACCAATCTCTGGGCCCCCAGGTATTCCAGCCCAGGATGATTGGACTACATTCCACAGTTCTTCTCTATTTTTTGGTTTTGCCTCAGAAACTGCATTTTTGATGTCACACCACAAGTTTTCTATTGGATAAAGATTCGGGGATTGGGCTGGCCACTGTATAACGTCAATCTTGTTGGTCTGGAACCAAGATGTTGCACGTTTACTGGTGTGTTTGGGGTCATTGTCTTGTTGGAACACCCATTTCAAGGGCATTTCCTCTTCAGCATAAGGCAGCATGATCAAGTATTCTGATGTATTCAAACTGATCCATGATCCCTGGTATGCGATAAATAGGCCCAACACCGCAGTATGAGAAACATCCCCATTTCATGATGCTTGCGCCACCATGCTTCACTGTCTTAACAGTGTACTGTGACTTGAATTCAGTGTTTGGGGGTCTGCGGCCACTAGTCCCAAAAAGAACAATCTTACTTTCATCAGTCCACAAAATGTCTCTTTAGGCCGGTCAATGTGCTCTTTGGCAAATTGTAACCTCTTCAGCACATGTCTTTTTTTCAACAGTAGGACTTTGTGGGGGCTTCTTGCAGATAGCTTGGCTTCACATAGGCGTCTTCTAATTGTAACAGTACTCACAGGTAACTTTAGACCTTCTTTGATCTTCCTGGAGCTGATTGTTGGCTGAGTCCTTGCCATTTTGGCTATTCTATCCATTCAAATGGTAGTTTTTCGCTTTCTTCCACGTCTTTCAGGTTTTGCTTGCCATTTTAAAGCATTTGCAATCATTTTAGCTGAGTAGCCTATCATTTTCTGTACGTCTTTATATGTTTTCCCCTCTCCAATCAACTTTTTAATCAAGGTGCGCTGTTCTTCTGAACAATGTCTGGAACGACCCATTTTCCTCCGAATTTCAGAGAGAAATGCACTGTAACCAGCATGTACATTTGCTGCCTTCCTTCCTTAAATAAGGGCAATAATTGCCACCTGGTTTTCAAGGAATGATTGACCTCACTCATTGAACTCCACACTGCCATTATTTTTAAACATGTCTCTTTCAATAAGTGATTGAATTACCGAGAATCAGCAGCATGCATGTAATGACTGATGGGTCTGTTGGGTTTCTATTACTCTACTAGACCTGCTAGTAAATTATTTGCCATGTAGAAATATCATTTCTACCAAAAACAGTGATTGATCAGGTTAGTGATGTCTGACTGCTATTATTTTGAACAAATCTGTACATCTATCAGCTGACAGCTATTCCTCTAGACTTCCACATGGTTCAGCAGAGCATTACTTGCATTATTAAAGGGGTTGTCTCATCATGGACAATGGGGGCATATCGCTGGGATATGCCCCCATTGTCTTATAGCTACTGGGACCCGCACCTATATCGAGAACGGAGCCCCGCAAGTGAAGGAGGACGCACTGCGCATGCGCAGCCGCCCTCTGCTCATTTTCTATGGGGCCGGCAAAAATAGCCGAGCGCTGGCTCGGCTATCTCCGCCGGCCCCATTGAAATTAATGGGAGCTGGTCCACGCATGCGCGGTACACTCCCATTCACTTCTATGGGGAGCCAGCTTGGTGGTGGCCGGATCGGAGTCCTCCAGCCACCACCTTGCGGGGCTCCGTTCTCAATATAGGTGCTGGACCCGCACCTATAAGACAATGGGGGCATATCCTAGCGATATGCCCCCATTGTCCATGATGAGACAACCCCTTTAATGGAGAGGGTGGAGTAAATCACTGCCAGGTTACTCTGGTGGCAAGCTTGTGGCTTATCTCATGTGAGAATAAAGGATGGAAATGTAATGTTTGATCCTTCTTTCTCCCAAAATCATGTGTCAGGGAACAGTTGCCACACCACCATACATCAATCAACTTTACCCTCACATGTAATTATAGGTAAACTCAATATGGTTAGAACAATTGTGGTAAGGCAATGAGTGTCACAGCCAGACAGCTGAGAAGCGCTCACAGGAGCTTCTCAGATCCTCCTCCTTGAATTTCTTTGTTTTGGATTAGTTTCTCATCTCGTTAGTCTATCTCAGCTGTCATGCAGTTGGACTGATCGCTACCCTTTAAGTTCCTCCCCATAATGCAGTAGTGTGCGGATGATACAACTTCCTGAAGTGTGTGTGCATGCTGTTCCCAGTTCCCAGTTCCCAGTTCCCAGTTCCCTGTTCCCAGTCGTCATTCGTCTGCAAGATAAGTGCTGTTTATGTATTTATGATTTTGTCTTTTCTGGATCCAGGTGACCCTGACTCCCTCCGTGTCAGTGTAGGGAGTCGGTGGTCGTGTCCCTTCACTATTGTAGGGTCTTCAGGTAATAGATAGCCGAGGAACGTGGATATGCGGCCATCCACCTTTGGGGTGTTCGCATAGGCTGAGCAGTGAGGGAGAGCGGCAGGTCTATTGCAGGGGTCTCCCTTTGTTCCTTAGTTGTGGATCCAGAGAGACATTGTTTATATGGTATTGTCTTGTTTCCTGTACACCATCCGTGACATTATCAGCCGCCAAAACCGTCTCAAGCATGGATCCGGTTTCACTTTTGGCTGAGCGCTTCCAGGGTCTTTCATTGGAGGTAGCTGATCTCCGTAAGACTTTTTCTCAGTTTCAAGTGACCAGTTCAGCTTGCGTTCATGGAGTTTGTGCTGAGCCTAAGATCTTGCGGGGGTAGTGAGAATTTTGTGCGTTTTAGAGAGGCTTGCAAACTCCATTTTCGCCTTCTTCCCCATTCTTCTGGTGATGAAGAACGGAGGGTGGGGATCATTATATCGCTGCTCAGGGGTAACGCTCAGTCCTGGGCCTTTTTGCTGCCAGAGGGGGCACGGCCCCTTCGTTCAGTGGATGAATTCTTTTTAGCCCTGGGTCAGATATATGATGATCCGGATCGTATTGCTCTGGCTGAGTCTAGACTACGTCTGTTATGCCAGGGTAAACAATCTGCAGAGATATACTGTTCAGAATTTCGGAGATGGGCAGCAGATACGGGTTGGAATGATGCTGCACTCCGAAGTCAATTTTGTTATGGTCTTTCAGAGGGATTGAAAGATGCATTTGCCTTTCATGAAAGACCTACCTCCTTGGATTCTGCTATGTCTCAGGCTGTTCGTATTGACAGGCGTCTTAGAGAGAGAGGAGAGATCTCTCCTTCCTGTCATACTCAGTCCCGGGACAGTGCAGCGGTCTCATTCTGTGCGCAGGGGTCTCAGTCGCTGTCAGCCCCTTCTGAGCAGGAGTCCATGCAGCTGGGGTTGATTGCCTCTGACAATAGAAGATTCAGCCCGCAGGGGAGGGTTTGTTTTTGTTGTGGAGGTATAAATCATCTGGCAAATGTTTGTCCCTCTAGGAGATTCAGGAAGTTTTTTGGGAGTAATAAAGAGACAAAAAGGAAAAAATCTTTTAAAAATGTTCCGTCTGTTACTATTGGCAGGGTTGAGGCGGAAATTGAAGGTTTTCCGTTTGCTTGTAGTTCCCGTTTTGTCCTGCCTGCTAGGGTGGCGCTAGAGAGCAAGAGCATTTTTTGTGAGATTTTTGTGGATAGTGGAGCAGCTGTCAACCTCATTGATAATCAATTTGCAATAACTCATGGTTTCCAGGTATGCACTTTGGGAAAGGATATTCCTGTTTTTGCTATTGATTCAGCTCCACTTTCTCAGAAATCATTAAAGGGCATAGTTCACAATATCCGTTTAATTGTGAGTGATGCTCATGTTGAGGATGTGTCATGTTTTGTCCTTAGCGGTTTGCCTACTCCTCTAGTGTTGGGGCTACCCTGGCTCACTAAACATAACCCCACCATTGATTGGCAAGCGAGGCAAATAAATGGTTGGAGTAACTTTTGCAGAGAGAATTGCCTCATAACATCTGTTTCTGAGGTTTCTATTAAGACTGTACCACCTTTCCTCTCTGAATTTTCGGATGTCTTCTCTGAGAGTGGAGTTCAGGGTTTACCTCTGCACAGGGAGTATGATTGCCCTATTAATCTCATCCCAGGCGCCAGGCTGCCTAAATCTCGTTTATACAATCTCTCCCAGGGTCGCTATGCGGGCTTATATCTCTGAGAGTCTGAGAAAAGGACACATACGACCCTCGAAGTCACCTGTTGCCGCTGGTTTTTTCTTTGTTAAGAAAAAAGATGGTTCTTTAAGACCTTGTCTGGATTTCAGGGAGCTGAACAGTATCACTATTCGTGATCCTTATCCGCTTCCTCTGATCCCGGACCTGTTTAACCAGGTTGTTGGGGCTAAAGTCTTTTCCAAATTAGACCTAAGAGGGGCATACAACCTGGTTAGGGTCAGAGAAGGAGACGAATGGAAGACGGCTTTCAATACCCCTGAGGGCCATTTTGAGAATTTAGTTATGCCTTTTGGTTTGATGAATGCCCCAGCCGTTTTTCAGCATTTCGTCAACAGCATTTTTTATCATTTAATGGGAAAATTTGTATTAGTGTATTTGGATGACATTTTGATTTTTTCTCCTGATTTCAAGACTCATAAGGAACACTTACGTCAGGTCTTGCTCATCCTGCGGGAGAATAAATTATACGCGAAACTGGAAAAATGTGTGTTTGCGGTTCCAGAAATCCAATTTCTGGGGTTTCTTGTCTCCGCTTCTGGTTTTCGCATGGACCCAGAGAAGGTCCGCGCTGTGCTTGAGTGGGAGCTTCCTGAGAATCAGAAGGCGCTGATGCGTTTTTTGGGCTTTGCCAATTATTACAGGAAATTTATTTTGAATTATTCCTCTGTTGTTAAACCACTCACTGATATGACCAGAAAGGGGGTAGATTTTTCTTCCTGGTCGGTAGAGGCGCGTAAGGCCTTTTCTAATATCAAGGAGAGTTTTGCTTCCGCTCCCATCCTAGTACAACCTGATATTTCGTTACCCTTCATAGTTGAGGTTGATGCTTCTGAGGTAGGGGTGGGTGCGGTCTTGTCTCAGGGTTCCTCTCCTGCCAAATGGCAACCGTGTGCCTTTTTCTCAAAGAAACTCTCCTCCGCAGAGAGAAATTATGATGTGGGAGATAGGGAATTGTTGGCCATCAAGTTGGCTTTTGAGGAATGGCGCCATTGGCTAGAGGGAGCCAGACACCCTATTACCGTGTTTACTGACCATAAAAATCTGGCCTACTTGGAGTCAGCCAAGCGTCTGAACCCGAGACAGGCCAGATGGTCTTTGTTCTTTTCAAGGTTTAATTTTGTTGTTACGTTCCGCCCTGGGGTTAAGAATGTGAAGGCAGATGCCCTGTCACGTTGTTTTCCGGGAGGTGGGAATTTTGAAGACCCGGGTCCCATTTTGGCTGAAGGTGTGGTGGTCTCTGCTCTTTTTCCTGAATTGGAGGCAGAGGTGCAGGCAGCCCAGTCAGAAGCTCCTGATCTTTGTCCTCCTGGGAGGTTGTTTGTACCTCTCGCTTTGAGACACAAGATTTTTAAAGAACACCACGACACGGTCCTTGCTGGGCACCCGGGGGCAAGAGCCACACTGGATCTCATCGCTCGGAGATTCTGGTGGCCTGCGCTTCGTAAGTCGGTTGAGGGTTTTGTGGCAGCTTGCGAGACTTTCGCTCCTGCCAAGGTCCCTCATTCACGGCCATCAGGTCCTCTCCTTCTTTTGCCCATTCCTTCCCGTCCTTGGACACATCAGTCCATGGACTTCATAACGGACTTGCCTCGTTCCTCGGGGAAGTCTGTGATTCTGGTGGTGGTGGACCGTTTTAGCAAAATGGTGCATTTTATCCCTTTTCCTGGTTTGCCCAATGCTAAGACGCTGGCGCAGGCATTTATTGACCACATTGTCAAATTGCATGGTATTCCTTCAGACATAGTCTCTGATAGGGGCACGCAGTTTGTTTCCAGATTCTGGAAGGCTTTCTGTTCTCGCTTGGGGGTTCGGTTGTCATTCTCTTCTGCTTTCCATCCGCAGTCGAATGGCCAGACAGAGCGCGTCAATCAGAATCTGGAGACATATCTGCGCTGTTTTGTGGCGGAGAATCAGGAGGATTGGTGTTCTTTTTTGTCCCTTGCTGAGTTTGCTTTAAATAACCGTCGTCAGGAGTCCTCTGATAAGTCACCATTTTTTGGTGCATATGGGTTCCATCCGCAGTTTGGGACTTTCTCGGGAGAGGGCTCTTCTGGTTTGCCTGATGAGGACAGATTCTCCTCGTCTTTGTCATCTATTTGGCAAAAGATTCAGGATAATCTAAAGAGCATGAGTGAGAGATATAAGCGTGTGGCGGATAAGAGACGTGTGCCTGGTCCGGACCTGAATGTTGGTGATCTGGTGTGGTTGTCTACCAAGAATATCAAATTGAAGGTTCCCTCCTGGAAGTTGGGTCCTAGGTTTATTGGGCCTTACAAGATCCTGTCTGTCATCAATCCTGTTGCCTACCGTCTTGATCTTCCTCAGACTTGGAAGATCCATAATGTTTTTCATAAGTCCTTATTGAAACCTTATGTTCAACCTATTGTACCCTCGCCTTTGCCTCCTCCTCCGATTATGGTTGATGGAAATCTTGAATTTCAGGTCTCTAGGATTGTGGATTCTCGTCTTGTCCGCGGTTCCCTCCAGTACCTCGTTCATTGGGAGGGTTATGGTCCTGAGGAGAGGATGTGGGTCCCAGTGACGGACATTAAGGCCTCTCGTCTCATCAGGGCTTTCCATAGGTCCCATCCTGAGAAGGTGGGCCCTGAGTGTCCGGAGTCCACTCCTAGAGGGAGGGGTACTGTCACAGCCAGACAGTTGAGAAGCGCTCACAGGAGCTTCTCAGATCCTCCTCCTTGAATTTCTTTGTTTTGGTTTAGTTTCTCATCTCGTTAGTCTATCTCAGCTGTCATGCAGTTAGACTGATCGCTACCCTTTAAGTTCCTCCCCATAATGCAGTAGTGTGCGGCTGATACAACTTCCTGGAGTGTGTGTGCATGCTGTTCCCAGTTCCCTGTTCCCAGTCGTCAGTCGTCATTCGTCTGCAAGATAAGTGCTGTTTATGTATTTATGATTTTGTCTTTTCTGGATCCAGGTGACCCTGACTCCCTCCGTGTCAGTGTAGGGAGCCGGTGGTCGTGTCCCTTCACTATTGTAGGGTCTTCAGGTAATAGATAGCCGAGGAACGTGGATATGCGGCCATCCACCTTTGGGGTGTTCGCATAGGCTGAGCAGTGAGGGAGAGCGGCAGGTCTATTGCAGGGGTCTCCCTTTGTTCCTTAGTTGTGGATCCAGAGAGACATTGTTTATATGGTATTGTCTTGTTTCCTGTACACCATCCGTGACAATGAGTCTAGCAAGTTCCTGGTGGACCTCCAGAGCCTTCGCATCTCTCCAATATCATAACCAGGATCAAGGTCTATAGCAAGACAAATAGATTTTTAGTGTTGATCGCGAATATTCTAATCGCTAAATTTTATCACAAATATCTTCACTTCGAGAATTCTCGAAGATGTAGAATATAGTGCTATATCTTAGTAATCGTGAATATTCTAGATTTTTTTTCATCAGTAACCTCCCTTCCTGCTTGTGGGCCAATGAGAAAGCTGCAATATTTTTTTCTGAGCTTAGCAACATCCCTAGCAATCAATAGGAAAGTTGCCTACCCCTTACTATATAAGAACCTCCCCAGCAGCCATTTTCTGCTGTTTTTTTTGCAGATCTGAGAGAGAGCAGTGTCATTGCTCTGCTCTGTGCTTTGCTGAGTCATCTGGATCCTATTCCTTATCCAATTAAATTAGATAGTTAGTTAGCTTATATATATAATACAGATAGTTTTATATACCAATAATATACACTGCTCAAAAAAATAAAGGGAACACAAAAATAACACATCCTAGCTCTGAATTAATTAAATATTCTTCTGAAATACTTTGTTCTTTACATAGTTGAATGTGCTGACAACAAAATCACACAAAAATTAAAAAATGGAAATCAAATTTTTCAACCCATGGAAGTCTGGATTTGGAGTCACACTCAAAATTAAAGTGGAAAAACACACTACAGGCTGATCCAACTTTGATGTAATGTCCTTAAAACAAGTCAAAATGAGGCTCAGTAGTGTGTGTGGCCTCCACGTGCCTGTATGACCTCCCTACAATGCCTGTGCATGCTCCTGATGAGGTGGCGGACGGTCTCCTGAGGGATCTCCTCCCAGACCTGGACTAAAGCATCTGCCAACTCCTGGACAGTCTGTGGTGCAACTCCTGGACAGTCTGTGGTGCAACGTGACATTGGTGGATAGAGTGAGACATGATGTCCCAGATGTGCTCAATTGGATTCAGGTCTGGGGAATGGGCGGGCCAGTCCATAGCATCAATGCCTTCGTCTTGCAGGAACTGCTGACACACTCCAGCCACATGAGGTCTAGCATTGTCTTGCATTAGGAGGAACCCAGGGCCAACCGCACCAGCATATGGTCTCACAAGGGGTCTGAGGATCTCATCTCTGGCGAGCACATGGAGGGCTGTGCGGCCCTCCAAAGAAATGCCACCCCACACCATTACTGACCCAATGCCAAACCGGTCATGCTGGAGGATGTTGCAGGCAGCAGAAAGTTCTCCACGGCGTCTCCAGACTCTGTCACGTCTGTCACATGTGCTCAGTGTGAACCTGCTTTCATCTGTAAAGAGCACAGGGCGCCAGTGGCGAATTTGACAATCTTGGTGTTCTCTGGCAAATGCCAAACGTCCTGTACGGTGTTGGGCTGTAAGCACAACCCCCACCTGTGGACGTCGGGCCCTCATATCACCCTCATGGAGTCTGTTTCTCACCGTTTGAGCAGACACATGCACATTTGTGGCCTGCTGGAGGTCATTTTGCAGGACTCTGGCAGTGCTCCTCCTGTTCCTCCTTGCACAAAGGAGGAGGTAGCGGTCCTGCTGCTGGGTTGTTGCCCTCCTACGGCCTCCTCCACGTCTCTTGATGTACTGGCCTGTCTCCTGGTAGCGCCTCCATGTTCTGGACACTACGCTGACAGACACAGCAAACCTTCTTGCCACAGCTCGCATTGATGTGCCATCCTGGATAAGCTGCACTACCTGAGCCACTTGTGTGGGTTGTAGACTCCGTCTCATGCTACCACTAGAGTGAAAGCACCGCCAGCATTCAAAAGTGACCAAAACATCAGCCAGGAAGCATAGGAACTGAGAAGTGGTCTGTGGTCACCACCTGCAGAACCACTCCTTTATTGGGGGTGTCTTGCTAATTGCCTATAATTTCCACCTGTTGTCTATCCCATTTGCACAACAGCATGTGAAATTGATTGTCACTCAGTGTTGCTTCCTAAGTGGACAGTTTGATTTCACAGAAGTGTGATTGACTTGGAGTTACATTGTGTTGTTTAAGTGTTCCCTTTATTTTTTTGAGCATTGTACTTTCTATATAGTGCTTTTAGGTAGTGCAGCATTTGTTTGCGGTTTTGCTGCGTTACCGCAGCTACACAGAGTGACAAACGACATTGGAACTAATAATTTCTATTGGTGTGATTTACCAGTTGCCCCCCCAAAAAAACAGATTGAAGCAGGGGTGTTATATACTAATAATATACTTTCTTTATAGTGCATTTGGGTAGTACAGCATTTGTTTGCGGTTTTGCTGTGTTACCTCAGGTCACAGAGTGACAAACGACATTGGAACAAATAATTTCTACTGGTGTGAAATACCAGTTGCCCCCTCAAAAAAAAGTGGAAAAAAAGTGGGCTACATTAAAATTGTTATTCAGTGACTGCATAATGTACCTCGAGCCTCATAATCACAATTTATTTTGTGTCAGGTGTGAATGCCTAATTTTTAAGGCCCGTACTTCTGTGGCCTAAAATAAAAATTTTCTAGGCTCCAACAGGAAACATTTCAGAAAATTTCCCTTTCAGGCCTCATGCACATGACCGTTGTGTGCATCCGTGTCCGTTGTTCCGTTTTCCGTGATTTTCTGCGGACCCATTGACTTTCAATGGGTCCGTTGAAAACTCGGAAAATGCACCGTTGTTCATCCGCGTCCGTGATCCGTGTTTCCTGTCCGTCAAAAAAATAGGACCTGTCCTATTTTTTTGACGGACAATGGTTCACGGACCCATTCAAGTCAATGGGTCCGTGAAAAAACACGGATTCGTGAAAACTCAGATCCGACAGTATAGTCTAACACTGAGGTGTTCCCATAGTGATGGGGACGCTTCATGTTAGAATATACTACGAACTGTGTACATGACTGCCCCCTGCTGCCTGCCAGCACCCGATCTCTTACAGGGGGCTGTGATCTGCACAATTAACCCCTCAGGTGCAGATCACCATCGGATTGGAGAAAACTACGATCCGATGGTATAATAAGGACTCCTGACTTTACATTGAAAGTCAATGGGGGACGGATCCGTTTGCAATTTGCATATTGTGTCAACGTCAAACGGATCCGTCCCCATTGCCTTGCATTGTAAGTCAGGACGGATCCGTTTGGCTCCGCACGGCCAGGCGGACACCAAAACGACTTTTTCCTTCATGTCCGTGGATCCTCCAAAACTCAAGGAAGACCCACAGAAGAAAAAACGGACATGGATTACGGAACTACGGAACCCATTTTTGTGGTCCTAAGACGCATTAAAATGTCCCCTGATTAAGATACATATTTTTTGTTGGAATTTTTGTCATTGATCCCCCTTTGGTATGTCACTGTCCATGTTGTGGGACTATTTGTGCACTTCTAAGTATTTGGTGGCTGCAAATATAAGCTGAAGGTTTTTCAGGTTCTCCTGTCATTAAAGTGAATGGGGCCCACCGCGAACTTGTGGTTCGCGAACATTTGATCGCGTTCGCGCGATCGCTAACCGTCCCGGCCAATCTTCGTCCATCACTACTGGAGATCACTAATTCTAGAATTTGCTAATTTATGTCGAATATTAGGCCAAAAATTCACGAAATATCGCGAAAACTAATATTGCCTATGCTGCTCATCACTAGAGATTTTACATCAAAGCAAAGCTTCCTCTTCAATTTGGAGACATGATTATACATGTATAATCACACACTGCATGTTTTTAATCTTCTCCAAGTTCTGATTACATTTAAGAATTAATGAAAAGAGCAAGTAATATTCCTTGCTGATTCGTAACAGATGCTTCACTTATACATTTCCTTTTCCAAAAATGATAGAAAGTGCTCCAAGAACATGTTAGGCTACTTTCACACAGGCGTTTTGGCTTTCCGTTTAGGGCTCTCACACGTGGTCCAAAACGGATCAGTTTTGCCCTAATGCATTCTGAATGGAAAAGGATCCGCTCAGAATGCATCAGTTTGCCTCCGTTTCATCTCTATTCTGCTTTGGAGGCGGACACCAAAACGGAGCTTGAAGCGTTTTGGTGTCTGTCTGACGAAACTGAGCCAAACGGATCCGTTCTGACACACAATGTAAGTCAATGGGGACGGATCCGTTTTCTATGACACAATCTGGCACAATAGAAAACTGATCCGTCCTCCATTGACTTTCAATGGTGTTCAAGACGGATCCGTCTCGGCTACAGAAGACATGATACAACCGGATCCGTTCATGACGGATGCATGCAGTTGTATTATTGTAACGGAAGCGTTTTTGCAGATCCATGACGGATCCGTCTTGGCTATGTTAAAGATAATACAAACAGATCCGTTCTGAACGGATGCAGACGGTTGTATTATCTGAATGGATCAGTCTGTGCAGATCCATGACGGACCCGCACCGAACGCGAGTGTGAAAGTAGCCTTACTTCTGGCTGTTCCCGAACAAGTCAATTTGTTTTCTTGCTTAAAAACCAAGGAGGCTTCAACACAGTTACTAGACTATTACCATGGAGAGCACAGAAATCAAAAGTCTCTAAAATAGTCATCTTAGGGCTAGACAAAACTTCAATTTTCAGTTGCAGAATTTTGATCTGCTGCATTGAAATCAACTCATATTGTAAAATTCTTGCTATTTGCAGTCACCACTAGGTGGAGCTTACTGTATACTGTCTATAAATACATTTAGTGGGTAAACGGCATGTAATAAACTCCTTAGTTCCTTCCACTGGCAACTGCAGCAGTGTACAGTATGAGACTGCTGAGGCCAGTGATTGGGTTAAGTGGTATAGGATGTTACAGTTGCAGCCAAAATATTACATCACAGCTACAGCCTGGCAGAGAGGATGTGGTGGAAGTTAAAAAAATAAAAATAGAAAAAAAATGTTAAAGGATAACTGTCACATTTAGACCCTAATTTCAATTTTCATATATGTAGTTACAAATAACATGATATTCCAGAATCGGTTACTATTAGACTGACTTATTCCATATTTAATAAGATTCAGCCTTTAGCAACCAGTCTGCATAAAACTGCAATTTCACTATTCAGTTAAGATGGCCGCCACTGCCCTCACCCTGAGGCTAATCCCGCCTGCCCTCACTAGCCAGTAACAATAGCCCCCCAAAAGTGTCAGTAACCAGAGCCCTCCCCATAAAGGGTTAATCTCCTGCAGCTTTCATTTATACACTGAGCAGACGGCAGATCTCCCTTCCCTGGTCTGCGCTGGTTCAACTCTGCTTTCTCCAGCTCTGCAGAGTGAGGGAGCGTCTGCCAAGCGCAGGGACAGGGAGAAGTGCACACAGCCCAGGCACTGTTATCAGCTGCTGGGGAGGACCTGGCTTTAATCATTTATTTACAGTCCCTGGCTGTCAGTAATGTGACCTTGCACGCAGCATGCTCCGTCCTTCAACAGATAGACGGACCATGCCTAGCAACCCTATTTTAAGCACAGGTAAAAGTAGGCAGTACAGGGAACAAAAATGTGGAATTAAGGGGTAATTGAATACACAGTGAAAAGTTGAAATAGGGCCACCAAGGTGATATTAACCCCTTAAGGACCGGGCTCATTTTCAACTTAAGGACCAGGCCATTTTTTGCAAATCTGACCAGTGTCACTTTAAGTGCTCATAACTTTAAAACGCTTTGACTTACCCAGGCCGTTCTGAGATTGTTTTTTCGTCACATATTGTACTTCATGACACTGCTAAAATTGGGTCCAAAAAGTTAATTTTTTTGCATAAAAAAATACAATTTTTACCGTAAATTTAGAAAAATTAGCAAATTTCAAAGTTTCAGTTTCTCTACCTCTGTAATACATAGTAATACCCCCAAAAATTGTGATGACTTTACATTCCCCATATGTCTACTTCATGTTTGTAGCATTTTGGGAATGATATTTTATTTTTTGGGGATGTTACAAGGCTTAGAAGTTTAGAAGCAAATTTTGAAATTTTCAGAAATCTTCAAAATCCCACTTTTTATGGACCAGTTCAGGTTTGAAGTCATATTGTGAGGCTTAGATAATAGAAACCTCCCAAAAATGACCCCATTCTAGAAACTACACCCCTCAAGGTATTCAAAACTGTTTTTTCAAACTTTATTAACCCTTTAGGTCTTCCACAAGAGTTAATGGCAGATGGAGAAACAATTTTGAAATTTCTATTTTTTGGAAAATTTTCCAATATAATCCATTTTTTCCAGGAGCAAAACAAAGGTTAACTGCCAAACAACACTCAAAATGGGTTGCCCTGATTCTGTAGTTTGCAAAAACACCACATATGTGGTCGTAAACTACTGTTTGGCCGAACGGTAGCACATAGAAGGAGGGGAACACCATATGGGTTTTGGAAGGCAGATTTGGCAGGACTGGTTTTGTTTATACCATGTCCATTTGAAGCCCCCTGTTGCACCCCTAGAATAGAAATTTCAAAAAAGTGACTCCATCTAAGAAAGTACACCCCTCAAGGTATTCAAAACTGGGTTTACAAACTTTGTTAACTCTTTAGGTGTTCCACAAGAGTTAATGGCAGATGGAGAAACAATTTTGAAATTTCTATTTTTTGGAAAATTTTCCAATATAATCCATTTTTTCCAGGAGTAAAACAAGGGTTAACTGCCAAACAACACTCAAAATGGGTTGCCCTGATTCTGTAGTTTGCAAAAACACCCCATATGTGGTCGTAAACTACTGTTTGGCCGAACGGTAGCACATCGAAGGAGGGGAACACCATATGGGTTTTGGAAGGCAGATTTGGCAGGACTGGTTTTGTTTATACCATGTCCCATTTGAAGCCCCCTGTTGCACCCCTAGAATAGAAATTTCAAAAAAGTGACTCCATCTAAGAAAGTACACCCCTCAAGGTATTCAAAACTGGGTTTACAAACTTTGTTAACCCTTTAGGTGTTCCACAAGAGTTAATTGCAGATGGAGAAACAATTTAGAAATTTCTATTTTTTGGAAAATTTTCCAATATAATCAATTTTTTCCAGGAGTAAAACAAGGGTTAACTGCCAAACAACACTCAAAATGGGTTGCCCTGATTCTGTAGTTTGCAAAAACACCCCATATGTGGTCGTAAACTACTATTTGGCTAAACGGCAGGACATAGAAGAAGGGGAACGTCATATGGTTTTTGGAAGGCAGATTTTGCTGGACTGGTTTATTGACACCATGTACCCTTTCAAGCCCCCTGATGCACCCCTAGAGTAGAAACTCCATAAAAGTGACCCCATCTAGGAAACTACGGGATAAGGTGGTTGTTGTTTTGGGACTATTTTTGGGGTAAATTTGATTTTTGGTTGCTCTATATTACTCTTTTTTGAGGCAATGTAACAAAAAAATTTAATTCTAAAATTGTTTCTACATTCACTATTTGGTTTTGTGGAACACCTAAAGGGTTAACATAGTTTGTAAAGTAACTTTTGAATACCTTGAGGGGTGTAGTTTCTTAGATGGGGTCACTTTTTTGGAGTTTCTAGTCTAGGCTACATCATGGAGGGCTTCTAATGCGACATGGTGTCAAAAAAAAAACTGTCCATCAAAATCTGCCTTCCAGAAACCATATGGAGTTCCCTTCGTTCTATGCCCTGCCGTGCGGCTATATAACCATTTACGACCACATATGGGGTGTTTCTGCAAACTACAGAATCGGGGCAATAAATATTTAGTTTTGTTTGGCTGTTAACCCTTGCTTTATTACCGGCAAAATGGATTCAAATTGAAATTTTGCCCAAAAATGGGTGTTTTGGCACAGTTTTTATTTTATATTTTTAACACCGTTCATCCGAGGCGTTTGGTCAAAAGTTATTTTTATAGCGATGACTTTTACGCACGCGACGATGCCCAATATGTATGGCTCTCAGTCTTTGGAGACACTAAGCAGGCATCCTAAAACTGCGGCCCTCCAGATATTGTAAAACTACAATTCCCACCATGCCCTGCTGATGGCTGTAGGTTGTCTGGGCATGCTGGGAGTTATAGTTTTACAACATCTGGAGGGCCGCAGTTTGAGGATGCCTGCTCTAAAACTAATATTTTTTGGGGAAAGAAAAATTGTTTCCGTGTCTCCAAAGTCTGAGAGCCATAGTGTTTTATGTTCTCTAGTGGACTGTTGAGGATTATAAAAATTTAGTACTCCATGGAAGTGTGATACTCCCTGAAGCAATTGATAATGCAGAGGCCCGGATGATCGGGACAAGTGTCACATTGAGTAGTGGTGTCCTTCCGTATCCCCCTCTTGTGACACACTCTGCACTTTTTTTGGGTTCGTCCCTTCTTTCCAGTATTGGGGACCACACCTGGAAAGTGTTGGCCAGGGACGATCCGGGCGCCTCCAATTCCCGAGGTACTCCGGCCTGCTCTTTCCCAGTCCGAAAAGATCAGGTCCTTGAGGACTGCCTCATAGAACTGGAGGAATGTCCCTGTGCTGCCAGCGCTTCGGGATAGTACAAAAGAGTTGTACATGGCAACCTGTACCAAGTAGACCGCAACTTTTTTGTACCATGCCCGGGTTTTGCGCATGGCATTATATGGCGTGAGGACTTGATCAGAGAGATCAACTCCTCCCATATACCGATTGTAGTCGACGATACAATCGGGCTTGAGGACCGTTGCCGCGGTACCTCGCACAGGGACAGGGGTGATGCCGTTACCGTGGATTGTGGACAGCATAAGGACATCCCTCTTGTCCTTATACCTGACCAGCAACAGGTTTCCACTGGTAAGTGCACAGGTCTCACCCCTGGGGATAGGTACCTGGAGGGGGTAGGCAGGGAGGCCGCGTTGATTTTTCCGCACGGTCCCACAAGCGAACGTGGATCTGGCGGCAAGGGACCTGAACAAGGGAATGCTGGTATAAAAGTTATCCACGTACAAGTGGTAACCATTATCCAGCAGTGGGTACATAAGGTCCCACACGAGTTTCCCGCTAACACCCAGAGTGGGGGGACATTCTGGGGGTTCAATACGGGAATCTCGCCCCTCGTACACACGAAATTTGTAAGTGTACCCTGAGGCACTCTCACAAATATATTGGCGGAAACTGAGTCTCCCCTTGAACGCAACGAGAGACTCATCAACCGCGACCTCCCTTCCAGGTACGTAGGCCTGCTGAAATGTGGCCCCAAAGTGATCGATGACCGGCCGTATCTTATACAGCCGGTCATAGGCAGGATCACCTCGGGGTGGACATGCTGCATTATCGGAATAATGCAGACATTTCCGGATGGCCTCAAACCGGTGACGTATCATAACCATACTGTACAGTGGGGTCTGGTATAGGACGTCCCCACTCCAGTATTGCCTGACACTGGGTTTTTGGACTAGACCCATATGCAGCACGAGGCCCCAAAATGTCCTCATTTCGGCTGCACTGACCGGCGTCCAGCCACCGGGTCTAGCCAAAACTGAGCCTGGGTTTTGAGCGACGAACTGTTGGGCGTACAGATTCGTCTGCTCCACCATCAAATTCACCAGTGAGTTACTGAAAAAAAAACTAAAATAGTCTATTTCAGTAAACCCCACTGTGGGAATCTGGATTCCAGGATTGCCAGCAAAATCCGGAATCTCAGGCTCAAAGTCCACTGGGGGACACCAGCTAAGTTCATCGGCAGGGGGCTCCGGTGGACTTATTTGGTGGGCCGGGAAACCAGTACGAACCCCTGGGCGGCTCGTACTAGGGTGGGCCACAGGATCCCTAGCATGTGGGGCCCCTGGGTCCGCCTGGCGGCGTCTCCGCCGCCTTGGTGGCTCATCGTCATCAGATGATGATGAGGAGGATGCGGATGATAAAAGGAATGTGGGGTCATCCTCATCCTCACTGGGGCTCTCAGAGTCGGAGGCAATCTGGGCGTATGCCTCCTCGGCCGAGAACATCCGGCGGGCCATGGGTGTGTGTGCGTGTAGGTGTGCGTGTGTGGCAAACTTTATTATATGTGCGTGTGTGTGGGGGCAACGGGTGTTCGCGTACTAAAAAGTCCAGGCAAAAAAATGGGCAAGTGTTAGGAAAAAAAAAAGTTAAAAGTTGCTGATCAGCGGTACAACGCTGATCAGCGGTCGGTGGGGTGGTGGGGCGGGCGATGCGCTAACAGTGGACGGACGCTAAAAAGTGCCGGCCAGTCAGCGCACGCAGAAAAAAAAAAGTGGTGGTGTGGGGGGGAGGCTGGTGGGGGGTGGGGGGGGCTGGGGGCTGGGGGGGTCTGGGTTAGGGTTAGATGGAAGTTTGGAATAAAAGTACTTTTTTTTTTTTTTTTTCCTAACTTACTTTTCCCTTCTTTCCCTGCCTAACGGTGCCTCTCCCTCACTGACCCTAACCTACCTGGGTGGCGATGGGTGCAGGAGGGTGATGGATTCCGATTAGGGGGACACAGGAGCTGGTGCTGGACGATGCTGCACGGTCAGGGTGCTGGACAGGGAGAGAGGAGCGCAGGAAGTTTGAATCTCGCGCCTCTCTCCCCTGCACCAATCAGCACCCTGGACAGCGGCATTCAGCACCAGGGCCAGCACCGCCTCTCCAAATCCTCGGACTGCGATAGGTGGTGTATAATTACGCCACCGATCGCAGTCTTTTTCCAGTTCATCGGGTCACAGGACACCCGAATGGACAGGAAACACAGAAAACCGCAGGTCTGAATTGACCTGCGGTTTTCTGCGATCGCCGATACGGGGGGGTCAAATGACCCCCCCCTGCATTGTTACGGGATGCCGGCTGAATGATTTCAGCCGAAATCCCGTTCCGATTAACCCCTGCGGCGCCGGAGTTCCGATTTTAAGTCAGGACGTACCGGTACGTCCTCGGTCCTTAAGGACTCGGGAAATAGGGCGTACCGGTACGTCCTAGGTCCTTAAGGGGTTAATCACCACAATCCAATACTCCAAAAAAAAAAAAACGACAGTTATCCTTTAACTACCTACCTGCTGTTTTCCTCTAAACAATTGAAACTTCTTTAATGTGTGTCAAAATGAGTGGTATGCATTTTTTTAACAACCATGGGCCTCATTTCAGCATACAAAACGTCAAAAACATAATCTCTGTTTACACTAATTAACCAAACAATCAAAACCACCATCCTAACATAGTGGAGGTCCCCCTCCTTCCACCAAAACATCTACCAAAGCATGACTCCACAAGACCTCTGAAGGTGTCCTGTGATATCGAGCACCAAGATGTTAGCAGAAGATCCTTTAAGGGTACTTTCACACTAGCGCTGTTAGAATCCGCCAGGCAGTTCCGTTGCCGGAGCTGCCTGCCGGATCCAGAAATCCGTATGCAAACGGATATCTTTTTTTCCCGGTTCCGGATCCGTTCGACTTATGCACTGAAATACCGGATCCGTCTTTCCGGTATCATCCGGAATAACAGATCCGGTATTTAATTTTTTTCAAACATCAAAAATAGCTCCTCCTATGTCCCGCGGCATGGGCAGACCAGAAAAACGTATTCGGCGACTCAGCAATTTACACTTGGTACCGGATCCGGCATTAATACATCTCTATGGAAATTAATGCTGGATCCGGCAAGTGCGGTATTGTTCCGGGATTTCGGCCGGAAAAAATACTGCAGCAAGCTGCGGTATTTTGTCTGGTCAAATACCGTACAAGGGACGGAACGGAAGACATCCTGATGCATACTGAACAGATTGCTTTCCATACAGAATGCATTAGGACAAAACTGATGTGTTTTTAATCCGGTATTGAGACCCTTTACCGGATTTCAATACTGGAAAAGAATAACGCTAGTGTTAAAGTACCCTGCCTTAATCCCATAAATTGTAAGGTGAGGCCTCCATGGACTGGACTTGTTATCCAGCACATCTCCCAGATGCTCTGTTGGATTGAGATCTGGGGAATTTGGAGGCCAGATCAACACACTGACTGTTAGACACATAATTCTGCTGAAAGAGGCCATTGCCATAGAAGGGGTTGAGCAGTTCATATTACTAGCTGCACATGTGCTCGGAACAAAACAACCATGCACATAAGTAGGGTTGGACTGGCCCACCACATCTCTGGTGGGCCCCAAAGGTCCATGAGAAAAATTCCATTTGGAACTGCTTTTGGAGATAATCACTTGCCACTAGGGTCAACTTTTTTTTCGCAGAAAAACCTATTCGATTTTATTAATGATATAGGGGTTGGGCCCCAAGAATGATATCTTCTAGTGGGCTCTAGGAACTCCAGTCTGACACAGATAATAAGCCTTATTAAACTATCGGCACTGATGTCCAATAGTTTAAAATTCCTATATGCCGGCCGGTCATGGAGAATTCAGTCAGTGGCCTCCATTCACTTATATTAGGGATGGACTGCACGTGCGCTAGTTCCCCTGCCAGTTCCCAGTGTAAATGATTGGAGGCCACTGATGGACAGAATCCTCCATGAGCGGCCATGTTCCCAGTGCAGGGGACCAGCGTGTAAACATGAACTATTTATATTAAACTAACGGCCATCAGTGCCAATAGTTTAATGACGCTTCTTACAAGTTGCGTTCTCAGCGCATATGCAGTTAGTGGTATAAACTGGATCACCTATCAAGAAAACGGGTGCATGCCCAGATCATTCAGTAATCCAAGCAATCATATGGTTAAAAATATATCTTTATTAACATCAAATTAAAAATCTTAAAACATTTAGAATCCACACAGTACATGAAGAAGGGACAACTGGAATGGAGCTCGCATCATTTCATCATATGTGTACAATCAGCAGAGGAAATCTTACACTCTATCCCTAATATAACAATATCACATGTTCATGATTTAGAGCATTTAAGACAAGAAAGTGCAACGTGCGTGTCATCACGGTTATGTATACCTAGCAATCAATGAGGTGCTGCTTAAATAAGTAAAAGGAGAGCCCATCCTCCACATATTGTGAGTATAAGCTGCATAAGGTACAAATGCATATCAGTCATATAAGAAACTATCATACACTATATAGTATGCCCAAGAAAATCAGCGCTAGTCTCCCAGTCCAGTGTCCCTCACTTACCCAACGCGTTTCGCCGAATAGCTTAGTCAGAGGGACGCGCGTTGCACTTTCTTGTCTTAAATGCTCTGAATCATGAACATGTGATATTGTTATATTAGGGATAGAGTGTAAGATGTACACATATGATGAAGTTATGCTAGCTCCATTCCAGTCGTCCCATCTTCATGTACTGTGAGGATTCTAAATGTTTTAAGATTTTCAATTTGACGTTAATAAAGATGTATTTTTAACCATATGATTGTTTGGATTACTGAATGATCTGGGCATGCACATTTTTCTTGATCGGTGATCTAGTGGTTTCTTTGTGGCCCTGATAGGTCGTTTATAGGTTTTTTGTTTTTTTTAGTGGTATAAACTGGCCAACCCCTTTAATAATATTCTTGCCATCAAGGGGTATGCTTGGTCTGCACAAACTTTAGGTAGGTGGTACATATGTCCTAGTGAAGCCAGGACCTAAGGTTTCATAGCAGCACTTGCCCAGAGGATCTCTCTACCTCCGATGTCTTGCCTTAGTGCATCCTGCTGCCGTCCCCGCTCCAGGTAAGTGATGCACATACACCTGGCTGCAGTGGCGTACCAAGGGGGGGGGGCGGCCCGCCCCGGGTGCCACTCACAAGGGGGGTGCCAGCCGCGACTGAGGGAAAAATAAAAAATAAATGTGGCGAGTGGGCCACAGGCGTGGCGCTGTGATAGGGGCAGGGCTCCAGATGGTCTCTCCCTCCCCCTGTGCTGCTGCCGCCGCGGCGAATAAGAAGAGGGACAGGGCCAGGGGAGGGGCTGTGGCCACTGCGCCACCAATGAAGATAACTGACCTGTTAATACAAATACAGGAGGCGGGTGCCGGAATCAAATAGCGGCACCCGACCTCTATGACAGGGAGCTGCGATCAGCTGCAGTTAACCACTTAGGTGCCGCTCCCTGTCATAGAGGTCGGGTGCCGCTATTTGATTCCGGCACCCGCCTCCTGTATTTGTATTAACAGCTCAGTTATCTTCAGAGTGCCCCCCCCCAGTATAATAAACATTAAGTGCGCCCCCCCCAGTATAATAAACATTAAGTGCGCCCCCCCCAGTATAATAAACATTGAGTGCGCCCCCCCCCCCCCCCCGTATAATAAACATTGGTGGGCAGTGGGCAGTGCCAATGAGGGTTAAAAAATAAAAAATTAACTCACCTTCTCCAATTGATCGCGTAGCTGCTGCCGGTCTCCTTGTAATTTCTTCAGGACCTGTGGTGACGTCACTGAGCTCCAGCCTCTATCACATGGTCCATTACCATGGTGATGGATCATGTGATGAGCTCAGTGACATCACCACAGGTCCTGCGTCCTGAAGAAAAAGTACATGAGACCGGCTGCTAAGCGATCAATTGGAGGTGGTGAGTTAGTTTTTATTTATTTTTTTAACCCTCATTGGCACTGCCCACCAATGTTTATTATGTTGGGGGGGGGGCGCACTGTGCCACCAATGTTTATTATACTGGGGTGTTGGGGGGGGGGCACACTGCACCACCAATGTTTATATGTTTATTATGCTAGGGAGGGGGGGCGCACTGCCCACCAATGTTTATTATGTTGGGGGGGCACACTGCGCCACCAATGTTTATTATACTGGGGTGTTTGGTGGCGCAGTGCGCCCCCCCTCCCTAGTATAATAAACATATAAACATTGGTGGTGCAGTGCGCCCCCCCTAATGTTTATATGTTTATTATACTAGGGAGGGGGGGCGCACTGCGCCACCAATGTTTATTATGTTGGGGGGGGCGCACTGCACCACCAATGTTTATATGTTTATTATACTAGGGAGGGGGGGCGCACTGCGCCACCAATGTTTATTATACTGGGGTTTAAGGGGGTGCAGGTTTTTATTTTATTAAGGAAGGGTTAAGGGGTCTATTAAGGGGTGGTTAATGGGTTTTATTAAGGGGGGTTAATGGGTTTATTTCGTTAAGGGGGTGTGCAGAGGTTTATTTTATTAAGGGGTTTTATTTTTATTTATAAATATTATTGAAAACATTGAAAAAAGTTTGTATGTTTTTTTAACTTTCTTGGGGGGGGGGGGGTGCCAAACAAAGGGTTCGCCCCGGGTGCCAAATGCTCTAGGTACGCCCCTGCCTGGCTGTCCACCTGATGTTTATAAAAAGGTCATTCATCAGATCAGGCTGCCTCCTTCCATTGCTCCAGGTGCAGTTCTGACACATGCCCATCAAAACTGCTTTTGGCAGTGAACAGAGGTCATCATGGGCACTTTGACCAAGGCCACTGGGATGTCCTTTGTGTCCTGGCACTTTTCTATCATAGCCAGCACTAAGTTTTGCAGCAATTTGTGCAGCAGTAGCTCTTCTGTGGGAACAGACCAGACAGACTAGCCTTTGTTCCCCTCACACATCAATTAGGTACCCGTGACCCTGTTGCTGGAACACTGGTTGTCTATTTTAGTATGAACTAACCACTACATACATGGAGCACCCCACAAGACCATTCATTTTAAAGATTCTCTGTCCTAATCATCTAATCCTCACAATTTGGTTCTTGCCAAAATTGCTCTGATCCCTACGCTTTCTATCATGTTACACATGCATGGTTTGCCTTTTCATTATGTGTGTCCCTTCTCTCTTCCCTTAGCTTCTGCTCTCTCTCTTGTCTCCTCCCCTCTTCTTCATTCTGGCTTCACCCCTCATCTTAGCTACTTGATCTGTTAGCTGCTCACAGCATGATTTTTTGACCTATCCATTTGTTCATCGGTGTATGATCTGCACAGTTTGGAATAAACTTCTTCACGATCTACAAGGTGTCGTTTGGATCGAGTCACTGTCAGCCAATTCACCTTAGATTGATGGTTACCGTTATCTCAGCACAACTGTAAGTTACAGAGATCACACTTTCAATGCTTAGATTGGAGAGGCAGAACAGTCAAAAAATCAAGATCTGCAAAATATCTTTCAAGGGATCCTTGCTAGCTATGCATGTATAGTGAGATGTATATAGACACTGGAATATAGCAGAATATATGTACAAGCCTGTATACTCCAGCCAGCAAGTAAATCTCAGCATAAGATTCATCAGTTTTCTGCACAGATTATTGAAGAAACTGTTCATGCAACTGTTATTTAATCAGCTCCTAGACTGTCTGTATTGTCACATGCATTCTGCCTGTAAGTCAATCTAAGCTCTGTATGCAATCAAAACTAACTTTGCAGCAGCCATTGCTAAACTTCTCTCTGACTCCCCCTCCCACTGGTTGCCTAGGAAACCCTCTCCCAGAGCCAGAAGATTGATACATTTCTATGCAAACATATACCTTGTGATTTAACCCTCTGCTTGACATCACAATGCACCAGCAAGGCGATGTACAATCTGAGGAACCTAATACACAGAAAGAACCTGAACTTCCAACAGCTCAGGAGTCAGATCCTCAAGGCCACATAAAATCAAAACGTTTAGTGAAGCCAACCTGGAAAGTCCAAGAGAACTATGAGGCTGACAAAGAAGAACTGCTGCGGAACATCAGCCACTCATGGTCTAAAACTATTGAATGCATGTCAGCTCTGTCTCAACCAACTCATAAGGTATTGCACCTAGAGGGCGCTGTTAAGCAGTTGAATGCTGCCTATGAGAACTACCAAAGACTGTCTGCTAAGGGTCCATTCACACGTCCGTTTTTTCTTTCCTGATCTGTTCCGTTTTTTCAGGAACAGATCTGGACCAGATCTGGACCCATTCATTTTCAATGGGTCCTGGAAAAAATCAGACATTGAGCTGTCCGTTTTTTTCCAGGACCCATTGAAAATGAATGGGTCCAGATCTGGTCCAGATCTGTTCCTGAAAAAACGTAACAGATCAGGAAAGAAAAAACGGACGTGTGAATAGACCCTAAATATGCTGATCTCTTAAAGTGGTACAACACAGAAAATTCCTTAAAAGAATTACAGGAATTGAATGAGCTCAATCTTGAAAGAGACGATCTAGTAATACAAACAAGGACAAAAACAGATGTAAAAATCGCACATCTCCATGAATCTAGATCCCATCTCTCCACAACTTCTAAGCGCTCCACACGATCTTCCAAATCCTTAAGATCAACATCTTCTATTCTCAGCCGACTCATCAAAGCCCGCGCTGATGCAGAAGCTTCTAAAATCCAGGCAGTTTTCGCCCAGAAGAAAGCGGAAATGGAAGCTGAGGCTGCACAGACGGAAGTGGAAATGGAAGCTGAGGCTGCACAGAAGAAAGCAGAAATGGAGTCAAATGGACTCAAGTCACTCAACGTCAATGTACCAGCTACTGCAACTAATTTTGTTCCGCCTGCAATTGTATACCTAAAGTCTGAAAACACAGACATGTCGCAGTTTGCCAAGTACATCCTTCGCAGAGAACTCACTAGGACGGGCCTCACCATGTTTGATGACAAACCTGAAAATTACAGAGGCTGGAAATTCACCTTTAAAGCAACAATCAGCGAATTAGATATCACTGTTGCAGAAGAATTGGATCTACTCATCAGGTGGCTAGGTCCTCAGTCAGCTGAACGTATCAAGAGACTTAAAACCGTTTACATTTCCAATCCTGCTGCAGGTCTCGACGCTGCTTGGGACAGACTTGATCATAGCTTTGGCAGCTCTGAGGCCATCGAAGATGCCTTACTCAAAAGATTGCAAGGCTTCCCAAGGAAGACAGCTAAAGACAATCTAAAGCTTCAAGAACTTAGTGATCTTCTACTAGAGCTTCAACTAGCTAAGGCTGACACCCACCTACCCGGTCTTAGTTACCTTGACACCTCTCGTGGCATCAACCCTATTGTCCTTAAGCTACCATATGGCATCCAAGAAAAATGGGTTAGTCAAGGATCTACTTACAAGAAAAGGTATGGAGTAGCCTTTCCTCCCTTTTCCTACTTCTGTACCTTCATAAAGGAAATTGCGGACTCTAAGAATGACCCAAGTTTCTTCTACGGTGACTGTAACCCTCTTAGTCCACCTTCTCCAGGACTTGCAAACACGCGCATAACGCACAGAGACCGCAGGGGTCCAGTGTCAGTGAAAAGGACTGATGTTCAACCTGCACCTGCTACGGTTCTTCCGAAGACTGGACAAAACAAGAAACTTGAGGATCCGAATCGCCAATGTCCCATACATAACAAGCCACACCCACTTAAGAAGTGCATCGGCTTCAGAAAGAAACCTCTACAGGAACGCAAGGAACTTTTAAAGGAATTTGGAGTTTGTTTCAGATGCTGTGCTTCCACAGAACACCTGGCAAAAGACTGTAAGGCATCATTAAGTGCAAAGAATGCGGTAGTAACAACCACGTTCAAGCCCTTCATCTGTACTAACACAGCACTACTCCATCCACTGACATTCCCCCCAGGGCAAAGCTTGGCGGGGAGTACGCTGAACAAACAGCAACCTCCACCCCAGTGTTCTCAACATGCACCGAAGTCTGTGGGAAAGGACTTTGTGGGAAATCCTGCGCTAAGATATGCTTGATTCGCGTATATGCAAAGGGCAAACCTGAAAGGGCCGTAAGACTGTATACCATTCTCGACGACCAGAGTAACTGATCTCTCGCAAGTACAAGGTTCTTTGATCTCTTAAGCATAACAGGAGGTGCTCTACCGTATACCCCAGGTACTTGTGCACGGATTACAGAAGTCTGGGGTAGAAGAGCCAGTGACCTTGTAGTTACTCCTCTCAACGGCAACTTGGAAATACCCTTGCCTACTATCATTGAGTGCAATCAGAACCCAACTAACAAGGATGAGATTCCCACTCCTGAAGCTGCCTTGCACCATACTCACTTGAAACACATAGCTGATCAAATACCAGCCTTTGATGAGAATGCTGATATCCTGTTGCTACTCGGGAGAGACATCCTAAGGGTGCACAAGGTGCGCCATCAAATCAACGGCCCACATGATGCACCTTACGCCCAGCATCTGGATCTAGGCTGGGTCATTATTGGCAACGTCTGTCGTAGCAACGCCAGGAAACCTCTCTCGGTTTCTTCCTTTAAAACTCATGTCCTGCCCAATGGACGCGCTACTTGCTTTCCAAGACAACAACATCACTATAGTGTGAAGGAAAGACTGTGTGTCAAAGGTACGCCAGAACGAATCATACTCGATGATAGGAAAGCATTTATCTTTCGGGATGACAACATTGGAAACACAGTGTTTGAAGTGACCACAAGAGACAATGAGTTAGCAGCCACAATGGAAGACAAGGAATTCTTGAGAACCATGGGTAAAGAGTTCTATCAAGATGATTCTAACAGCTAGGTGGCGCCGCTACCATTCCACACTCCAAGGAAGATAATTCCAAATAATAGACAACACACAGATTCACGGTTCATCTCTTTAGAGTGCAATCTGAACCGGAAACCGGAGATGAAGAAACATTTTGTCGACTTTATGCAGAAGGTGTTTGAGAGAGATCATGCTGAACCTGCACCCCTTCTTATACAAGGAGAAGAATGCTTGTACCTACCGTGTTTTGGTGTCTATCATCCTCGTAAGCCTGACCAGATTAGAGTGGTCTTTGACTCAAGTGCTCGCTATGAAGGCGCTTCTCTCAATGACAATCTTCTCTCTGGACCCAATCTGAACAACAACCTCTTGGGAGTCCTTCTCCGCTTTAGACAAGAACCAATTGCCATTATGGCCGACATTCAACAAATGTTTCATTGTTTCATCGTCCGTGAAGATAACAGAAACTTCCTCAGGTTCTGATGGTATCGCGATAATGATGTCAACAACGAGGTCATAGACTATCGGATGAAAGTTCACGTATTCGGCAATAGCCCTTCCCCCGCAGTTGCCATTTATGGACTGAGAAAAACTGCCCAAGAAGGTGAACAGGAGTTCGGGGCGGATGCACGTCAGTTTGTGGAAAGGAACTTCTACGTGGATGACGGTCTTAAGTCCCTACCTACGGAAGAAGAGGCCATTGACCTTCTCACCAGAACCCAGAACATGCTCGCCACTGCCAACCTCAGACTACACAAAATCATCTCCAACAGCAATAAGGTAATGGGAGCATTTCCTTCTGATGATCATGCTGTCAGTGCCAAGGAATTCCAACCAGAGTCTGACCTTTCCCTCACACAACGCAGCCTTGGATTGCTGTGGGATGTTAAGCAAGATACGTTCACATTTCAAACATCAGCTTGCGACAAGCCCTTCACAAAAAAAGCAGTACTGTCTGCAGTGAACAGTATCTACGACCCTTTGGGATTCATAGCACCTTTTACTATTCAGGGTAAGATATTACTCAGACAACTCACTACAGAGAACACTGACTGGGATACCCCTTTACCCAAGGAAAAACAACAAATGTGGGAATCCTGGAAGCAGTCCCTCTAGGCATTGGAACAGTTCAAGATACCACGCTCTTACACTCCTGCGTCCTTGAAGAATGCCACCACACTAGAGATCCATGTCTTTTTGGATGCATCCATGGAAGCCATAGCTGCTGTAGCTTATCTCCGAGCTGTACACTCTAACGGTGGAATAGGAGTAGGATTCGTCATGGGCAAAACCAAGCTAACTCCAAAGCCTGCACATACCATCCCAAGGCTTGAACTCTGTGCAGCCATTTTAGCTGTTGAAATTGCTGAGCTTATAGAGCACGAAACAGACCTTGACATTGATTCCTTTGACTTTTACACAGATAGTAAAATCGTGCTAGGATACATACATAATCAAACAAGACAATTCCATGTGTATGTCGGCAATCGAGTGGAACGCATCAGGAAATTCTCCAGGCCAGAGCATTTCCGGCCTTCTATCGTTCACGTCTCTTCCTCCCTTTTTCACTCACCACCGTTTCTTTCTTTTCTTTGACCACCTGCTCCGCATCCTCGCTCTTCATCGGGTCACCAGCTACTCACTTCTCGCTCAACCACGGGGGAAGGGAGCGCCCACCCGGGTCCTTTAAGTCATTCTTGTTTTGCCTCGCAGCTGCAGACATGTCACAAGTGTCGGACCTAGAAGATGCGCTGTCGGTCCTGGAAACCCAGATGTCAGAGCAAGCCAGCAATGTCTCGCTAAGAAACTGGACGATTCCCAAACTGATCGCGGAATTGAATCGTCGAGGGATTCGTCAACCCGCCTCCGCCAGAAAGGCTGAATTATACAGACTGCTTTTCACCGAGCCTGCAGCCCCAGCCGAGGAACAGGCTTCGATGTCTACCATCCAGCTCGCCCTGACTCAGTTGCATGCTGCGATAAACAACATCACCTCCACGGTGTCTGATATGCAGTCTAGGTTGCTCACGGTGGAAGCTCTCCTGTCCGGTACCAGCCAACCGGGCCCACAGGCATTAAACCCCTCCACTTATAGTTGTCCTTCACCAGGTAGGGCTTCGTGTATACCCGACATTGCGCCTTCTCAGTTTGTCCCTGATAACATCAAGAAGGACATCTTGGCTGGGAGGGACGTCAACCTGGCCTTCATCCTCATTGCCACCCACGATTCACTTGAAAATAAGACAATCGCCTGCGGCGACGTTTCCATCATCCTCAAATCCAAAGATGCCAGACTCAATAAGAAATTATCCATTACTGAATTTGTCCTGGCCTTCAGCCTTTTCAGGGACATTATATGTTCTGCCAAACCAGGGAGACGTGAAGAGCTAGACACATATCTCTACAGGGTCACCGACCTGGGGCATAAATACGGTGGTTTCACATTCTACGATTACCATCATTCCTTTTCAGCGAAAGCAGCCCTGTCTCAGTTCCACCACATGACCAACTGTGCTGCGCTGGACATGGAGCTTTTCTGTCGTCACTTTGCAGGGCTTAAGGCCCCAACCTTCTTTCACGCCTCTGAATGGTGCCCCAACCCAACTCCCACTCCCCACGACAGGTATCTTCCTGGTCCATCTGGCATCCAAAAACAGTTGCCATCTGTAGACAAACTAGGTAGGCCCATAGTTCTCTTGGGCAGGAGCCAGGTTTGTAATAACTACAACATGGCCGTATGCAACTACAACAAGTGTAGAGTCCTCCACATCTGCTCGTTATGTTTCCGAGCTCACCCTCAGTCCACTTGCCCCCAAAGGTCAGCCAAACACTCCTGACTAGGCGGGGTCAACATTGATTTACTGGTCACCCTCCTCCAGAGTCATCACCAACCTCAGTTTGTCCAGTTTCTGGTCTCTGGGTTCACAGAGGGTTTCCACACAGGTCTAGTTGCCCTGCCTCAATCCACCTAGGAAGGCAATAACCTTCAGTCAATCATCAGGGATCCTGTTTCGGTCGATTCACTAATCTCGTCCGAGTGTCTCAAGGGTTTCTTAATTGGGTTTCTTAATTGGTGTGTAAGCCCCATTGGGGTTGTGTCAAAAAAATTCTCCAATAAAAAACGTCTCATCTACGATTTGTCAGCTCCTTATGGTTCCTGCATTCCTAGCTTAAACTCCTTAATTCCCTTCGAGGAGTTTTCTATGCACTACTCTTCGGTAGGTGAAGCTATTCAGCATGGTTGGCCAAAGCAGATGCAGATGCCTTCAAGCTCTTGCCGGTCCAGGCACAGTTGTGGAAATTCTACGGGATCAGATGGAGGTACCTGTATTATTTCGCTAACAGGCTAACCTTTGGCTCTAAAAGCAGTCCCTGGATATTCGATCAATTCGCCCAAAACCTACACTGGATTTTTGTCAACCATTGTGGCTGTCAGATGGTTGTTCATTACCTGGATGACTTCCTCCTGGTAGAAGAACCAGGCTGTAAACTGGGAAACCTTGCAACTCTCCTGGCAATGTTTGCTGCGCTCAATGTCCCTGTCGCGTTTGCAAAAACGGAAGGGCCTTCAACCACGGTCACCTTTTTGGGCATAGTCCTGGATTCTGTCAACATGGAAGCCAGACTTCCTGAAGAAAAATTGTCAAAAATCAAGGAAACCATCTCCAAGGCAGTGTCCTCCAACACTATCACCAAGGCAGAGCTCCAGTCCCTACTAAGCATGCAAAATTTTGCCATGAGGGTCGTGCCTCAGGGCCGGGCCTTCATTTCCAGACTGCTCCAGCTACTTCCCGCGGCTTCCGACCAGGATTCTCCCGTCCACTTGGATTCCCAGGCCATCGCCGACCTCGCAATGTGGAAAATGTTTCTTTCTGAGTGGAACAGCATTTCCATGTTCGTTCCTCGTTGGAGCCCCGCATCACCCATGGTTTTTTCCGACGCAGCCGCCTCAGGAGGGTTCGCGGCGATTTGCGGCAAACAATGGTTTGCGAGTTCATGGCCTCCAGAAATTTATTTGTCCATAGAAGCTCTGAGATCTTCTTCCCTGTTGGAGATCCTGCCAATAGTAGCAGCCGCCCAAGTCAAACAACATACATGACGGCTTTCGTAGCTTACTGCCATACGCAACTCAAACTGTCCTACAACACCATTAGGTTGTATCTAGCAGGGGTCCAGCAATTTTTTATGCTCGCAAATCCCAATCGCAGATCTTTCTTCTCTTCCCAGGCGATCAAAGCAACCCTCAGAGGGGCATTCAAAGGAGTGGCCAAGAGTCTACCCCGACCAGACAGACGGTTTCAGGAGACCTGTTTAGAAAGCTATCCAGCTCTTTAGACGGGAATCCTTTTAGGCCCTATATTAGCATCACCATCAAAGCTGCCATGTTCCTGAGTTTCTACGGTTTTCTCAGGCCTGGAGAGTTCACCAGTTCCTCACGCAAGAACAGAGGCTTAACCAAAGGCCAGCTAGCATGGCACGAGGGGAACTTCGCCCTATCACTGCCGTCCACCAAAACCTCCCAAACCGGTCCTCCGGTGGTGATCAGATACTACCGGACTTTCAATAACTGGTGCCCATTTCAGGTTTTAAACAAGCTTTTGTCAGTACTGGGTGATGCTCCTTCAGATAGTCCTTTGCTACCCTTCAACAACCATTGTCTCACCTCGTCCCAATTCATCTCACACATCCGCACTTTAACTTCCGGCCTAGGTTTTGACCCGAGTCTTATTTCAGGGCATTCCTTTCGCATTGGAGCCTCTTCCTCAGCTTCCCGTCACGGAGTACCCGGGTATATCATCAAGAAGATGGGTAGGTGGCGTTACTCTTTCTTTGTACGTTACATTCCCAATCCTCACGCAGAGATCTCCAATGCCTTCCGCCATCTAGCTTTTTGAACCGTGTCAGAAAACTAATACTCATTAAAATCATCATTTACAAACCTCCTATGCTTGCTTATTTGCCCCCTTATAGGCCTACCCACGCTCATGGCTTATGGGCACACCACTAGCCATCTTTAGTTAGTTTGTGACTTTTCAGGTAAGCTGTTTCACCCTTTAGGTCGGGTCATTATCTCTGCATCCATGACCACAAATGTAATATATTAGTCCGAAACAGACCAGATTGATAACACAATGATGCTCTTCTTCTAATAGGTAGAGCAGACGTTTCTAACAATCTGGGAACAACCTAAAGTACAATAAACTGAAAATTGTCCTACATTAACCTTAATCGAAGAGGAGAAAATATCAGTTTGAAAGCGAATACTGCATATGTTAAATATGTGAGGAGGGAAAAAGTACAGAAATTAAACTGTATCTGGATCATTTATTTCCTATTATGATAATTACAGCCTTCATTTACATTAGCGCTACCAGTAAGGATACAGCTGGGTACATTATATTCTGCTCTTTGGTTAAGAAATTTTCTTTATAATTCATCTCAGTGGGTAACATTGTTTTTGTCCTCATCATATTTTGGGTCGCACTGACTGATGCCAAAAGTTCACGAGTTTTTGACATTTTCTACTGCATTTATTTAAATATCAGACATATCTGACATGCATATCACCCATGTGGAAAAGTAACTGACTTAAAGGTACCTGCACACAGTTGCATATTTCCAAACGGTAATTCCGCACAGATTTCTGTGCAAATTTCTCAGCGTTTTCGCACTAAATCCACAACAAAAATTGCATGTGTAACTTGCATGTTTTGTTGTATTTCATTGCATTACAAAAAGTAAAATCTGCACAAAAAATCTGACATGCTTTGGATGTCTAAATCCACAGACCAGGTCGATTTCCACACGTTAGGAGAACATGCATAGGAAGTGCACATAGGATTTATCTAACCTCATTTACTCTATTACCCTGCAGTTTTTCCACCCGAAAATCCACGTGGAAAAACGTGCATAATCCGTGCTCTAAAGAGCCTCAATAAGAGCTTATCTTTACATGTCACATATGTCTACAGTCTCTTGTGAATACATCAGTGACAACACAAAATCAAGGTTTAATTGCCAACATTACATTTGGAGTTAACACAAAAAGCAAAACTCCAGATTACAAGTGTCCATTTCCCCAAATCTTGCAACATGGAACAAGGAGGAGCTGGTACTCCCACAGAGGCGACTTTGCTGACAACTAATATGAGATAGTAGAGCCGTAATCTCGAATACAGATACTCCTTATCAAAGGGGACCCTTTACCTGGAGGATCACTGTAAAGAGGTTGCGTAAGAATAGCGGGAGGGGTGGTATGGGTTGGTTGGACCTGTAAAGGTAAGCTTACTTCTATGATTCCCGCTCCTTCTCCTCCAGGTTTGCAATGCTCCTCTGGGCTCCATCGCTGTAAATCGATGGCCGCGGCAGTGACTGGATCCCCATGTTTTTATGTGACCATTTGTCATGATGTAAGGGGATCCAGTCAGCGCCGCGGCCAGTGATTGGCTGTAGGCTATGTCAAACCGGATGTTTTGAGCAAGGGAGCCCAGAGGAGCATTGCAAGCCTGGAGGAGAAAGAATGAGGAGTCAGCGCCTGGAAGCAAGTAAGTAAGCTTCCTTTTACAGGTCTGGCCAAGTGTGTGTGTGTTGAAGGGGGGGGGGGGTTGCCACAATTTTAACTTTTCCAAAAGCTAGGAGGCGGAGGTCAAGGTGCAGTAGGAGGTTGAGGAGGCGGTGGACGTGGTGGTGTAGGTAGAAGCGGTGGTGGAGGAGGAGGATGTAGCCAACACTGTTTTTGTTTTTGTTTTTTTCCTTTATTTAAAAAATAAATAAATACATTTCGGAAGACCCCAAAACGTTGGGAAATAGAAAAGAGAATGCAAAGAGAAAGTGCGCTGGAGTATACCAATGGCTGAGTGCGGCCAGTATACTTGTTTACTCAGCACAAGTCCTGTGGGTTCCATGCCTGGTTCATTTTAATGAACGTGAGCTTGTCCATGTTGGCTGTGGACAGGCGGCTGCGCTTGTCTGTGATCACCCCTCCCCCTGCCGTGCTAAGCACACGTTCGGACAATACACTGGCCACAGGGCAGGCCAGCACCTCCAAGACGTAAAGGGCAAGCTCAGGCCATGTGCCCAATTTGGAGACCCAGAAGTTGAATGGGGCACACCCATCAGTCAGTACGTGTAGGCATGTGCACATGTACTGTTCCACCATGTTGCTGAAATGCTGCCACCTGCTATGACGTTCCATATCAGCTGGTGGTGCTGGTTGTTGTGGCATGCTGACAAAGCTTTTCCACATTTCGGCCATGCTAACCCTCCCTTCTGAGGTGCTGGCGGTGCCCCAGCTGCATTGGCGACTTCTTCCTCCTCTGTCTTCGCCTTGTGCTTCCACTGAGCCCCCGCTGTCAGGTGTGAATGCCATCAGCAGCACGTCTACCAGCTTGCGCTTGTACTCGCGCATCTTCCGATCACGCTCCAGTGACGGAATTAAGGACAGCACGTTGTCCTTGTAGCGGGGATCCAGCAGGGTGGCCACCCAGTAATCAGTACTGGTTAGAATGTGGACAACTCGGCGGTCGTTGCGCAGGCACTGCAGCATGTAGTTGCTCATGTGTGCCAGGCTGCCCAGAGGCAATGACAAGCTGTCCTCTGTGGGAGGTGTATCGTCAGTGTTCTCTGTATCCCCCCCAGCCAAGCTCCATTGATGCCCATAAGCTGCTTTGGGTGCCACCCTGCTGTGAACACGGTTGCTCCTCCTCATCATCCTCCTCATCCTGCAGAACTATTCCCTGGCTGGACAGTTATGCACCTGACCTCTGTTGGAGCAGGAACCCACCCTCCGAGCCACTTGTGAATGACTGGCCTGATAACCGTGGAAATAATCCCTCTTCCTCCTCCTCTTTCTCCTGTGCCACATCCTCTTCCATCATCGCCCGAAGTGTTTTTTCAAGGAGACATAGAAGTGGGATAGTAACTTTGAGGATGGCGTCATCGGCACTGGCCATTTTGGTGGAGTACTTGAAACAGTGCAACACGGCACACACATCCCGCATGAAGGCCCAGTCGTTGGTGGTGAAGTCGTGCTGCTCCGCAGAGTGACTCACCCATGCGTGCTGCAGCTGAAACTCCACTATCGCCTGCTGCTGCTCGCACAGTCTCTCCAGCATGTGCAAGGTGGAGTTCCACCTTGTGGGTACGTCACATATGAGGTGGTGAGTGGGAAGGCCAAAGTTAAGCTGCAGCGCAGACAGGCCAGCAGCAGCAGAGTGAGAATGCTGAAACCGTGAACAGACGGCCTGCATTTTCTGCATCAGCTCTGACATATCTGCAGCACCACCAAATTCATCACATGCAGGCAAGGGATGTGCGTCAAACCGGCTAGCCCCAGAGCTGCTATGAGATTTCGCTGTTATCGCACACCACCAGGCCAGGCTTGAGGCTCATCAGCACCAACCACTCATCGGTCTGTTGTTCCATGCCTGTCCACAGCTCCTGTGTGGTGTTGGGTTTTTCCTCCAAACAGATGAGTTTCAAAACAGCCTGCTATCGTTTCCCCCTGGCTGTGCTGAAGTTGGTGGTGAAGGTGTTATGCTGACCGGATGAGAAAACGGAAGAGGAGGAAGCAGAGGAGGAGGCAACAGAAGGCAAAGAGAAATCTCCTGCAATCCTCTGTGGCAGTAGGACATGTGTCAAACTGCTATCCGCCTCAGGCCTAGCCGCCACTGCATTTACCCAGTGTGCATTTAGGGAGATATAACGTCCCTGCCTGTGCTTACTAGTCCATGTATCAGTAGTTATGTGGACCTTGCCACAGATGGCGTTGCGCAGTGCACACCTGATTTTGTTCGCCACTTGGTTGTGCAGGGCTGGGATGGCTCGCAAGGAAAAGTAGTGGCGGCTAGGAATCACGTACTGTGGGACAGCCAACGCCATAAGGTTTTTAAACGTCTCTGTCTCAAATAAAAAATGGATATATGACACCCACCGAACTAACAGACGGATTAACTATATTAATTTCCCTTTCACGTATGCAGTGCAGGTGTACCTCACACCAAAAATGGGTATATGTCACCCATCGAACTAACTGACGGATTAACTATATATATTTTTGTGTCTGGGGTACAAAAATCATGCATTGCACCCACAAAAAAATCACTATAGGTCACCCACAGAATTAACAGCCAGATTTATTGTTATATTTCTGTGTCAGGGGTGCAAAGCTTGTGTATTGCTTCCGCAAAAAATCATTATAGGTCATCCACAAAACATATAGACAGATTCCTAACACTCTCCCTCGCTTCAGCTGCCTGCTTCCTGTCCCTGCACTACTCATAGCTGATGGGCGGTGCTACACATGATCCAGCTTTTATAGAGGCTGGGTCACATGATGCACCAGCCGATCACAGCCATGCCATTACTTGGCATGGCTGTGATGGCTTCTAAGTGCCCACAGCTTAAAAGCTTGTTGATTGGATGCCCTGTAGCCTTTCAAAAGCTTTATTAAATGCCCGAACACCTAACCAGAACTTTTCCGGCAAAGTTCGGGTTCGGATCCGGGTACCTGAACTTGCAAAGTTCGGTACGGACCCGAACTTTACAGTTCGGGTTCTCTCAACATAGTAACATAGTTTATAAGGCTGAAAAAAGACATCTGTCCATCCAGTTGAGCCTGTTATCCTGCAAGTTGATCCAGAGGAAGGCAAAAAAATCCCTGTGAGGTAGAAGCCAATTTTACCCACTTAAGGGGGAAAAAATTCCTTCCCGACTCCAATCAGGCAATCAGAATAACTTCCTGGATCAACGACCCCTCTCTAGTAGCTATAGTCTGTAATTTTATTACACTCCAGAAATACATTTAGGCCCCTCTTGGACTCTTTTATTGTACTCACCATCACCACCTCCTCAGGCAGAGAGTTCCATAGTCTCACTGCTCTTACCGTAAAGAATCCTCTTCTATGTTTGTGTACAAACCTTCTTTCCTCCAGACGCAGAGGATGTCCCCTCGTCACAGTCACAGCCCTGGGGATAAATAGCTGATGGGAGAGATCTCTGTACTGACCCCTGATATATTTATACATAGTAATTAGATCTCCCCTCAGTCGTCTTTTTTCTAAAGTGAATAACCCTAATTTTGATAATCTTTCAGGGTACTGTAGTCCCCCCATTCCAGTTATTACTTTAGTTGCCCTCTTCTGGACCTTCTCCAGCTCTGCTATGTCTGCCATGTTCACAGGAGCCCAGAACTGTACACAGTCCTCCATGTGTGATCTGACTAGTGATTTGTAAAGTGGTAGGACTATGTTCTCATCACAGGCATCTATGCCCCTTTTGATGCAACCCATTATCTTATTGGCCTTGGCAACAGCTGCCTGACACTGGTTTTTACTGCTTAGTTTGCTGTTCACCAAAATTCCTAGGTCCTTTTCCATGTCAGTGTTACCCAGTGTTTTACCATTTAGTATGTACTGGTGACTTTCATTATTCCTTCCCATGTGCATAACCTTACATTTGTCAGTGTTAGACTTCATCTTCCACTTCTCTGCCCAAGCCTCCAGTCTATCCAGATCCATCTGTAGCAGTATACTGTCCTCTTCGGTGTTAATTACTTCACACAGTTTAGTGTCATCTGCAAACATTTATATTTTACTGTGCAAGCCTTCTACAAGATCATTAATAAATATATTGAAGAGAATAGGGCCCAACAATAGGAGAGATCATTTTATCAGTGGAAAGCTAGGTTTTTAATACCCAAATGGTACATAATACATGAAGCTATAAATCCAGCTCTACCGAACACTCATGGCTGTAGAAATCAGTACTTAAAATTGTGCTCTGGGGTTTGCATATCAAGTAGGAGGATTTTTGTATCCACCGGTTTGCACTATGCAGAGCCATGCTGAGAATTTCAGCAATCTAAAACTGTAACATGGAAACCCTACCGAGCTGATCAAATGTTGCTGGGATTATACTCATATTTTTGTGCTCTAGCAGCTAAAATGTTTGGATACTTTTACTGATAACAGAAATACAACATGAAAGCGAAATCTGTTCTCTACACGCGCAAGTTATTACTATAGGGACACTGAGAGCCTTAGGGTTCTCCCATAGTTCACAATTGTTTAAGCGTACCTATACTTTCAAATAACTTTCATAAATTGCCATGAGTAAACATGAGTGATAAGTTATCATTCATGTTTATTCATGGCAACTTATGAAAGTTATTTGAAAGTATAGGTACGCTTAAACAATTGTGAACTATGGGAGAACCCTAAGGCTCTCAGTGTCCCTATAGTAATAACTTGCGCGTGTAGAGAACAGATTTCGCTTTCATGTTGTATTTCTGTTATCAGTAAAAGTATCCAAACATTTTAGCTGCTAGAGCACAAAAATATGAGTATAATCCCAGCAACATTTGATCAGCTCGGTAGGGTTTCCATGTTACAGTTTTAGATTGCTGAAATTCTCAGCATGGCTCTGCATAGTGCAAACCGGTGGATACAAAAATCCTCCTACTTGATATGCAAACCCCAGAGCACAATTTTAAGTACTGATTTCTACAGCCATGAGTGTTCGGTAGAGCTGGATTTATAGCTTCATGTAGGGCTCGAGTCCTGCGGGAACGTGTGGGAACGGCGTTCCTGCACTTTTTTCATAGCAGGAACGCCGGTCCCTTTCAGGGCCGCCCGTCTTTAACGCTGGGCAAAAGGACCAGGAAGCGGTGAAGGCTTTGTACTCACCGCTTCCTGGTCCCCGGCTGTCCGCTGTGCAGGGCTGCGCACAGGCATGAGGGCTGAGGAGGTCTGTGAAATCACGTCACGCTGTGCGCAGCCTTCACAGCACAACCTACAGCAGGATCATCGTGTAGGAGAAGAGGAGCAGCGGCGTCCAGGAGCAGGAGAGGGTAAGTGTTTTTTTTATTTTATGAGGCTGATGGAGAGGCACTGACTGGGGGGCCTGGGGGCTGATGGAGAGGCACTGACTGGGGGGCCTGGGGGCTGATGGAGAGGCACTGACTGGGGGGCCTGGGGGCTGATGGAGAGGCACTGGGGGGCCGCTGGTGAGAGGCACTGGGGGGCCGCTGGTGAGAGGCACTGGGGGTTGATGGAGAGGCACTGGGGGTTGATGGAGAGGCACTGGGGGCTGATGAAGAGGCACTGGGGGCTGATGGAGAGGCACTGGGGTTGGTGAGAGGCACTGGGGGATGGTGAAAGGCACTGGGGTCTGATGGAGAGGCACTGGGGGCTGATGGAGAGGCACTGGGGGCTGATGAAGAGGCACTGGGGACTGATGGAGTGGCACTAAGGGCTGATGGAGAGGCACTGGGGGCTGGTGAGAGGCACTGGGAGCTGATGGAGAGGCACTGGGGGCTGATGGAGAGGCTACTGGGGCTGCTATGAGGCTACTGGGGGCTTCTATAAGGCTACTGGGGGCTGCTATGAGTCTACTGGGGGCTGCTATGAGGCATGGGGCTCTTATCTGAGGTCTGATTGGGGGTCATTCATTTTTGGGGTATGAGCTGAGGTGTGATCTGAGGTCGTATTAGGGGTCTTATTAACATTGGGGATCTTATTGGGGCTGTTAGCTGAGGTCTGATAACATTGGGGGTCTGATTGGTGGTCTGACCTGAGATGTAATGAAAAATATTATTTTTCCGGAGCAGCTTGGAGAAAAAAGGCCTCACAGTCTCCCACACTCCTTCTGCCCGGCCAAGCCAGCCAGCACCCCTGAGTCCAAGCCTGCCATGACCCCTGAGGCCAAGCCTACCAGCACCCCTGAGGCTAAGCCAGCCAGCACCCCTTAGGCCAAGCCAGCCAGCACCCATGAGTCCTCAGAAATGTAAGTAAATTATATATAAGGGGAGCTTATAATATGAAAGAGATTAATTACGCCTGAACAGACATATAGCGCAAATTCCAGTTTTTGTTTACATTATTTTTTTTTTTTTTAGGGGGGGTCGGGGTGGCAGTGGATCTTGGGTGAGTTCCCACACTTTTGTTTTCGCAGAACTTGACCCCTGGCTTCATGTATTATGTATTATTTGGGTATTAAAAACCTAGATTTACACTGATAAAATGATCTCTCCTATTGTTGAGTGAACCCAAACTGTAAAGTTCTGGTCTGTTCTGAACTTTACCTGTCACAGTCGTTACCTCTGGCTGTGACCTTCTGTCTATGCTCTCGCTGCAGCTCCGTTCCTGTGTGTTATTTGTGGTTCTTTATGGGTTAACTCCCCTGTGTGCCTATTAGGAGTTAATCCTCTCTGTCTGCTCCATGGGTGTGGCCTCTCTGCTGCACCCATGGAACCTGTATATAAGGTTGAGGTTTCCTCAGTTCTGGGTCAGCTCTCCTGGTGTGTGTTGTCTTGTCCTGCTCCTTGTTTGTACTCACTCTCCCATGCTGCTGACCCATGGGATCCGTGTCTGTCTGTGTTCTGTGGGTTTCCTACTTGTTCATTCCCGTCCTCTTCCTGTGTTGTTATCTGTTCTGCCAGTTATGTTTGAGTCTCCTTGTGTATTTTCATATGTCTCTGTTCAGCAAGCCCTTGCTGCAGCGTGCCTTGCTGCAGAGTGCTATGGGCAACGCCACGCAGTATACCACTGGTGGAGCTAGTCCTTCTCTGCTCATTGCCACTCCTGTTCCCTTGCTAGAACTCCTGCTTGTGTTTTTCGTTGCCTGTTTGTATTTGCCTGTTTGTTATATTATATGTCTCTGTTCAGCAAGCCCTTGCTGCAGCGTGCCTTGCTGCAGAGTGCTATGGGCAAGGCCACGCAGTATACCACTGGTGGAGCTAGTCCTTCTCTGCTCATTGCCACTCCTGTTCCCTTGCGTGAACTCCTGCTTGTATTTTTAGTTGCCTGTTTGTTTATGTTTGCCTATGTACCGTCAGTACTTTCTGGTACCTGTTGTCCGTTTGCTCCTGTTGTCACTGTCTAGTTCACACTCCAGAGTGGACCCTGGCAAATCCCTGCGGCAAAGCCTAACCCTACCATCTGGGGCCCTAGTGAATACCAGGAGTTGCTTAGTCACGCCCCTCTGGAGTATTACTAGACAGTGGCGCAGTGGGGGTTTTCCTCCCACTGTGCGGACGGTACATAGATCTCTCAATTTTCCCTGTGTTTCCCTCCTTGGTTTCGGTTTGTGCAATAAACTCTGTTGTGTCTGTACCGTATTGCTGTATGTTTTTGTTTGACGACGCAGAGGTCTCTCCTGGGACCTCCAACTCGTGACATTACCGGAAAAGTTCAGGTTCGAGTTCGGTGTTCGGGCATTTAATAAAGATTGTTTAAATGCTGCAGGACAGCCAATCAACAAGCTTTTAAGCTGTGGGCACTTAGAAGCCTTCACAGCCATGCCTAGTAATGGCATGGCTGTGATTGGCTGGTGCATCATGTGACTCAGCCTCTATAAAAGCTGGATCACGTGTAGCACCGCCTATTAGCTCTGAGTAGTGCAGGGACAGTAAGCAGGCAGCTGAAGTGAGGGACAGTGTTAGGAATCTCATCTAGCTATTTGTTCTGATGGTGACCTATAGTGAATTTTTTGTGGGTGCTATACACCAGCTTTGCACCCCTGACAAAGAAATATAATAATTAATCTGGCTGTTAATTCTGTGGGTGACCTATAGCGATCTTTTGTTAGTGCAATGCACCATCTTTGCACCCCTGAGACAGAAATATAATAATTAATCTGGCTGATAATACTGTGGGTGACCTATAGCAATTTTTTTGTGGGTGCAATACATCATCTTTGTACCCCTGACACAAAAATATAATAGTTAATCTGTCTGTTAGTTCAGTGGGTGACATATTCCCATTTTTTGTGTGAGGTACACCTGCACAGCATCCGTGATAGGGAAATTAATATACCGTAGTTAATCCGTCTGTTAGTTCGGTGGGTGACACATACCCATTTTTGGTGTGAGGTACACCTGCACTGCATACGTGACAGGGGAATTAATATAGTTAATCCGTCTGTTAGTTCGGTGGGTGACCTCAAAGAATGAGGAGAGCGTCAAATAAGGAACGTAGCCCTGGTCGTGGTGCTGCTGGTGTTGGTGGAGCGCCTGTTGCAAGGAGAGGACGTGGTCAATCTGTACCAGCTACACGCCTAAATGAAACACCTTCCTCAGGTGCACGTAGGCGACAGAACTTTCTACGTCATTTTGAAGGCCCGAATACCAGTGTACGAATGGTGAGGCCAGAACAAGTAGAGGCGGTAGTAGATTGGGTGGCTGACAGTACCTCAAGTTCCTTCACATTGTCTCCCACCCGGTCCCCTGCTGAAACCGCAGAGTTGGCACCTGCAGCCTATGGCCATCTGTCTTTCACCTCACCCCCTCGCAAATCAGCCAAGCAGTCTGAGCCCCAAGTCATGCAGCAGTCTCTTATGCTTTTTGATGACTCTGCTAGCAGGGTTTCCCAGGGCCATCCACCTAGCCCTGCCCCAGAGGTGGAAGATATTAAGTGCACCGATGCTCAACCACTTATGTTTCAGGATGTGGCCATGGGAGGACCATCGCAGCATGTCTCTGATGATGATGAAACACAGGTGCCAACTGCTATGTGCAGACCGGCAAGGAGGGCAGGGGTGAAGAGTGGGTGGAAGATGATGTGGAGGATGATGAGGTCCTAGACCCCACATGGAATCAAGGTCATGTAAGTGACGTGTGCAGTTTGGAGGAAGAGGTGGTGGTCACACAGCGCCAGCCGCACAGCAAAAGAGGGAGCAGGGTGCAAAAGCAGAGTGGCCGTCCCCTAGACAGTACGCCTGCTACTGCCCACCGCACCCAGGGACTGAGCACACCAAAACCAGCTCCAAGGAGTTCCCTGGCGTGCCAGTTCTTCAGACAATGTGCTGATGACAAGACGCGAGTGGTTTGCAAGCTGTGCCATCAGAGCCTGAAAGCGAGGCATAAATGTAAAGCACGAGCTGCAATGGAGTAAACACCTCAAAAACCACGAATTATCTCAGGCTCCTCCTGCTCCCGCTTCTGCTGCAGTCTCGGCCTCTTTCTCCCCCTCTGGAGTGAGAGTGGCACCTGCCACCCCGCAAACAGAGGATGTGGCAGCAAAGCCACCACCTCCGTCACCATCACCAAGCATCTCCACACTGTCCCATGGAAGCATTCAACTGTGCATCTCCCAAACACTGGAGAGAAAGTGGAAGTACCCCCCTACCCACCAGCGATCTCTGGCCCTGAATGCCTGAAGGATTGAAGGATGTTTCTCTTTGCCACCCGTTGCCTCCTCCTCCTACTCTGCTTCCTCCTCTATGACCTCCTCATATGGTCAGCGTAACACCTTCACCACCAACTTCAGCACAGCCAGGGGTAAACGACAGCAGGCTGTTTTGAAACTCATCTATTTGGGGAATAAACCCCACACTGCACAGGAGCTGTGGACGGGCATGTGTAACACCCCAGAGTTGTGTTACTACACGCCTCTACCCAGCTACTATCTTCTAGAAGCCTTTATACTGTCATCAGATATGATTTTGCTCATGTCTTCCACAAATGTGCATATAAATCTATGCTAAAGGGGTTATCCCATCTTATACAATAGGGGGCATATCGCTAGGATATGCCCCCATTGTCTGATAGGTGCAGGTCCCACCTCTGAGACCCGCACCTACAAGGAGAACGGAACCGGGAAGAGTTATTGCCCCAGGTTTCCCGGTGTCCGTCCACCACCAGGCGCAGCTCCCCACCTCTCCCATTGAAGTGAATGGGAGTGCACCGCTCATGCGCGACCACCGTTCCCATTCATTTCTATGGGGCTAACGGAAATAGCCGAGCCAGCGTTTGGCTATTTTCGGCTGCTCCATACAAATGAATTGAGGGCGACTGCGCATGCGCGGTGCGCCCTCCTCAAGTTTTTCCGCTCCATTCTCCTTGTAGGTGCGGGTACCAGAGGTGGGACCTGCAGCTATCAGACAATGGGGGCATATCCTAGCGATATGCCACTATTGTCTAAGGTGGGATAACCCCTTTAAATGCAATTGTTCATATAATTAGCCTGGTTACCAGCAGGTGGCAGCAACTCATTGGCAGGTACAAGTTACAGTTTAGTGTATCTGTGCTGGAATGGTTTACTCCAGCTTAGCTCTCCCTCTGTGGAGAGGTGGGCTGGACCCACAACCTGCAGTATGGGTGGAGAAGGAAGTTAGTGTGAGTCTTCCAGCCACCCCTTCTAGGGGAAGGCTGTGTGATATTGTTCAGGAGAACCCCTTCTTAGGGAGGACAACAAGGACATAGTCTCGGCTGAAACATGTCCATATATATCCCAGCTAGAGCACCTTCAGCTCTGCTGGATGAAGAAGCAGAAACTACAGTCAAACTCCAGAGTTCCAGGAAGAAAGCATCCCCTGAGAATCTATCTGTGAGATAAGTCCAGAGTCCTAGGACAAGCCTATTCCTCCTCAGCTAGTCTGTCCCCACACAGCAGAATTTACAGATAAGTGCAGAAGCTAATCCTGCCACAGTTACAAAGCTACCAAGCAGACGTTTATCCTGCAAGCTCTACATTTAAAGCAGATGTACTCATTCCTGCCAATCATTGCCAAAACCTGCTGGGACCAAGAGACCAAAGCTGTATACTGTTTGGATGCAAGTTATTTCAAGTAAAGCAACGTTAGAACTTCATCTAAAGGTCTGGACATCATTTATTCTGCAAAGTTCCTCTATTACTCCTACTATCACTACACTCAAATTTATTGCAAGTGAGTCAGGAGTCCGGCCGTACCCAGGTAGGAGACACCATGACACAACTACAACAAAACTATAGAGACATTATGGGCCATTACATCACTCTGGCATTCCTAATCTGGGACATGAGTTATAACACCTTGGAAGGGCCCTGGGATAGTACTCTGCGCACGCTGCAATTGGCGTCATGACAAATACAGAATATTATCCCCCCGTACCTGGCCACTGCACATGGAACAACAGACCGATGAGTGGTTGGTGCCACTGAGCCGCAAGCCCGCCCTGGTGGTGTGCTATAATGGGCGAAATCTCGTAGCAACTCTGGGCCTAGCCAATTTGACGCACATCCCTTGCCTGGTGCACGTGCTGAATTTGGGAGTTGCAGAGGTTCCTGAAAAATTACCCCGATATGTCAGAGCTGCCGCAGAAAGTGCAGGCTATCTGTGCGCGCTTTTGGCGTTCTCACCCTGCTGCTGCTCGCCTGTCTGTGCTGCAGCATAACTTCAGCCGTCGCGCTCACCACCTCATATGCGACATGCTCACAGGGTGGAACTCCACCTTGCACATGCAGGAGAGATTGTGCGAGCAGCAGCAGGCGATAGTGGAGTTTCAGCTACAGCACGCACGGGTGACTCGCTCTGCGGAACAGCACCACTTCACCACCAACCAGTGGGCTTCCATGTGGGATGTGTGTGCCGTGTTGTGCTGTTTCGTGTACTCCACCAACATGGCCAGTGCCGATGACGCCGTCCTCAGCGTTACTATCCCACTTCTATGTCTCCTTGAAAAAACACTTCAGGCGATGATGGAAGAGGATGTGGCACAGGAGGAAGAGGGATTATTTCCACGGTTATCAGGCCAGTCATTCACAAGTAGCTCAGAGGGTGGGTTCCTGCACCAAAAGAGGCCAGGTAAACAGCTGTCCAGCTAGGGCTCAGTTCTGGAGGATGAGGAGGAGGAGAAACCTTGTTCACAGCAGGGTGGCACCCAGACCAGCTCATGGGCATCACTGGAGCTTGGCTGGGGGGATACAGAGGACACAGACAATACACCTCCCACAGAGGACAGCTTGTTGTTGCCTCTGGGCAGCCTGGCACACATGAGCGACTACATGCTGCAGTGCCTGCGCAACGACCACCGAGTTGCCCACATTCTAACCAGTACTGATTACTGGGTGGCCACCCTGCTGGATCCTCGCTACAAGGACAATGTGCTGTCCTTAATTCCATCACTGGAGTGTGATCGGAAGATGCGCAAGTATAAGCGCACACTGGTAGACAGTCTGTTGATGGCATTCCCACCTGACAGCGGGGGCTCAGTTGAAGCGCAAGGCGAAGGCAGAGGAGGAGGAATAAGTCACCAATGCAGCTGTGGCACCGCCAGCACCTCATTAGGGAGGGTTAGCATGGCCGAAATGTGGAAAAGCTTTGTCAGCACGCCACAACAACCAGCACCACCAGCTGATACTGAACATCTTAGCTGGAGGCAGCATTTCAGCAACATGGTGGAACAGTACGTGTGCACACACCTACACATACTGACTGATGGGTGTGCTAGGGTTGCCACCTTTTCTTCAAGCCAAACCCGAACACTTTAGCACCTCGCGGCAATTTTTTGGGAAAGTATGTACCATAACTATCAGGAAGGCGGGCGGGCGGGCGGAGGATCATGACCCATCGCCTGGCTTCCTGCTTCCCGTGAAGACGGCGTTCAAGTGAAAGAACACCAGCTTCAGAGGCAACCTAGCCTTCTGACCAATCAAGAAGAGGGGCGGAGAGTCATGAAATTTAATCCGCTTTGTGATTGGCTAGGAAGCCGGATTAACTTTTTTGTAGGCAGCATACCTTACTGACTAGGGATGAGCGAACCCGAAATGTATAGTTCGGGTTCGTACCGAATTTTGGGGTGTCCGTGACACGGACCCGAACCCGAACATTTTCGTAAAAGTCTGTGTTCGGGTTCGGTGTTCGGCGCTTTCTTGGCGCTTTTTGAAAGGCTGCAAAGCAGCCAATCAACAAGCGTCATACTACTTGCCCCAAGAGGCCATCACAGCCTTGCCTACTAATGGCATGGCTGTGATTGGCCAGTGCAGCATGTGACCCAGCCTCTATATAAGCATGGGTCACGTAGCGCTGCACGTCACTCTGCTGATTCAAGCATAGGGAGAGGTTGCAGCTGCGACGTTAGGGCGAGATTAGGCAGATTAACTCCTCCAAAAGACTTCATTCTGTGATCGATCTGCAGCTTTGGATCATTGAAGTGCTAATATTGACTTGCTCACTTTTTTGAGGCTGCCCAGAGCGTTTTTAGATCACTTTTTTTCTGGGGTGATCGGCGGCCATTTTGTGACTTGTGGTGCGCCAGCACAAGCTATCACCAAGTGTATTTAACCATCAATAGCGTGGTTATTTTGTGCTATATCCTACATCAGCTGCAGGCTGAGCCGGTGTCACCGAAGTGCATTTAACCATCAACAGTCTGGTTATTTTTTGGCCATATACTACATCAGCTGCAGGCTGAGCCTGTGTCACCGAAGTGCATTTAACCATCAACAGTCTGATTATTTTTTGGCCATATACTACATCTGGTGCAGGCTGAGCCTGTGTCACCCAAGTGCATTTAACCATCAACAGTGTGGTTATTTTTTGGCCATATACTACATCAGGGGAAAGTTGAGCCTGTCACCCAGCGCCTAAAAAATAGACCTGACATTTCTATTCAACCAAATCTGTACTGTTTTAGCTGGTCAAGTTATTTGTAGTGACCGTAAAAGCACACTTTTTGTTCTGGGTTGAAAAAATATTCCCAAATTTGCCATTCTCAAAATAACTAGTTTCTGGTATATGAGGCCTACTTGAAATCTATCCCAAAAAGGATATCTTACATTGAAGGTGCTGATAGTGTCATTCAGAAAAACCTAAGACACACGCTACCGTGCAGATAGAAGTCTGATTCTGTGATTAAACCTATACCTGTCACACAGCGCAAAAAAAAACAGGCCTCACATTTCTATTCAACCAAATCTGTACTGTTTTAGCTGGTCAAGTTATTTCTAGTGACCGTAAAAGCACATTTTTTTTTCTGGGTTGAAAAACTATTCCCAAATTTGCCATTCTCAAAATAACTAGTTTCTGGTATTTGAGGCCTACTTGAAATCTATCCCAAAAAGGATATCTTACATTGAAGGTACTGATAGTGTCATTCAGAAAAACCTAAGACACACGCTACCGTGCAGATAGAAGTCTGATTCTGTGATTATACCTATACCTGTCACACAGCGCAAAAAAAAACAGGCCTCACATTTCTATTCAACCAAATCTGTACTGTTTTAGCTGGTCAAGTTATTTCTAGTGACCGTAAAAGCACACTTTTTGTTCTGGGTTGAAAAAATATTCCCAAATTTGCCATTCTCAAAATAACTAGTTTCTGGTATATGAGGCCTACTTGAAATCTATCCCAAAAAGGATATCTTACATTGAAGGTGCTGATAGTGTCATTCAGAAAAACCTAAGACACACGCTACCGTGCAGATAGAAGTCTGATTCTGTGATTAAACCTATACCTGTCACACAGCGCAAAAAAAAACAGGCCTCACATTTCTATTCAACCAAATCTGTACTGTTTTAGCTGGTCAAGTTATTTCTAGTGACCGTAAAAGCACATTTTTTTTTCTGGGTTGAAAAACTATTCCCAAATTTGCCATTCTCAAAATAACTAGTTTCTGGTATTTGAGGCCTACTTGAAATCTATCCCAAAAAGGATATCTTACATTGAAGGTACTGATAGTGTCATTCAGAAAAACCTAAGACACACGCTACCGTGCAGATAGAAGTCTGATTCTGTGATTAAACCTATACCTGTCACACAGCGCAAAAAAAAAAAAAGGCCTCACATTTCTATTCAACCAAATCTGTACTGTTTTAGCTGGTCAAGTTATTTCTAGTGACCGTAAAAGCACTTTTTTTTTCTGGGTTGAAAAACTATTCCCAAATTTGCCATTCTCAAAATAACTAGTTTCTGGTATTTGAGGCCTACTTGAAATCTATCCCAAAAAGGATATCTTACATTGAAGGTACTGATAGTGTCATTCAGAAAAACCTAAGACACACGCTACCGTGCAGATAGAAGTCTGATTCTGTGATTAAACCTATACCTGTCACACAGCGCAAAAAAAAACAGGCCTCACATTTCTATTCAACCAAATCTGTACTGTTTTAGCTGGTCAAGTTATTTCTAGTGACCGTAAAAGCACATTTTTTTTTCTGGGTTGAAAAACTATTCCCAAATTTGCCATTCTCAAAATAACTAGTTTCTGCTATATGAGGCCTACTTGAAATCTATCCCAAAAAGGATATCTTACATTGAAGGTACTGATAGTGTCATTCAGAAAAACCTAAGACACACGCTACCGTGCAGATAGAAGTCTGATTCTGTGATTAAACCTATACCTGTCACACAGCGCAAAAAAAAAACAGGCCTCACATTTCTATTCAACCAAATCTGTACTGTTTTAGCTGGTCAAGTTATTTCTAGTGACCGTAAAAGCACTTTTTTTTTCTGGGTTGAAAAACTATTCCCAAATTTGCCATTCTCAAAATAACTAGTTTCTGGTATTTGAGGCCTACTTGAAATCTATCCCAAAAAGGATATCTTACATTGAAGGTACTGATAGTGTCATTCAGAAAAACCTAAGACACACGCTACCGTGCAGATAGAAGTCTGATTCTGTGATTAAACCTATACCTGTCACACAGCGCAAAAAAAAACAGGCCTCACATTTCTATTCAACCAAATCTGTACTGTTTTAGCTGGTCAAGTTATTTGTAGTGACCGTAAAAGCACACTTTTTGTTCTGGGTTGAAAAAATATTCCCAAATTTGCCATTCTCAAAATAACTAGTTTCTGCTATATGAGGCCTACTTGAAATCTATCCCAAAAAGGATATCTTACATTGAAGGTGCTGATAGTGTCATTCAGAAAAACCTAAGACACACGCTACCGTGCAGATAGAAGTCTAATTCTGTGATTAAACCTATACCTGTCACACAGCGCAAAAAAAAAACAGGCCTCACATTTCTATTCAACCAAATCTGTACTGTTTTAGCTGGTCAAGTTATTTGTAGTGACCGTAAAAGCACACTTTTTGTTCTGGGTTAAAAAACTATTCCCAAATTTGCCATTCTCAAAATTGTGGTGAACGGGAACAATGAGGAAAACATCTAATAAGGGACGCGGACACGGACGCGGACGTGGTCGTGGTGGTGTTAGTGGACCCTCTGGTGCTGGGAGAGGACGTGGCCGTTCTGCCACAGCCACACGTCCTAGTGTACCAACTACCTCAGGTCCCAGTAGCCGCCAGAATTTACAGGGATATTTGGTGGGGCCCAATGCCGTTCTAAGGATGGTAAGGCCTGAGCAGGTACAGGCATTAGTCAATTGGGTGGCCGACAGTGCATCCAGCACGTTCACATTATCTCCCACCCAGTCTTCTGCAGAAAGCGCACAGATGGCGCATGAAAACCAAGCCCATCAGTCTGTCACATCACCCCCATGCATATCAGGGAAACTGTCTGAGCCTCAAGTTATGCAGCAGTCTCTTATGCTGTTTGAAGACTCTGCTGCCAGGGTTTCCCAAGGGCATCCACCTAGCTCTTCACCAGGGGTGGAAGAGATAGAATGCACTAACGCACAACCACTTATGTTTCCTGATGATGAGGACATGGGAATACCACCTCAGCACGTCTCTGATGATGACGAAACACAGGTGCCAACTGCCGCGTCTTTCTGCAGTGTGCAGACTGAACAGGAGGTCAGGGATCAAGACTGGGTGGAAGACGATGCAGGGGACGATGAGGTCCTAGAGCCCACATGGAATGAAGGTCGTGCCACTGACTTTCAGAGTTCGGAGGAAGAGGCAGTGGTGAGACCGAGCCAACAGCATAGCAAAAGAGGGAGCAGTGGGCAAAATCAGAACACCCGCCGCCAAGAGACTCCGCCTGCTACTGACCGCCGCCATCTGGGACCGAGCACCCCAAAGGCAGCTTCAAGGAGTTCCCTGGCATGGCACTTCTTCAAACAATGTGCTGACGACAAGACCCGAGTGGTTTGCACGCTGTGCCATCAGAGCCTGAAGCGAGGCATTAACGTTCTGAACCTTAGCACAACCTGCATGACCAGGCACCTGCATGCAAAGCATGAACTGCAGTGGAGTAAACAACTTAAAAACAAGGAAGTCACTCAGGCTCCCCCTGCTACCTCTTCTGCTGCTGCCGCCTCGGCCTCTTCTGCTGCTGCCGCCGCCTCGGCCTCTTCTGCTGCTGCTGCCGCCGCCTCGGCCTCTTCCTCTGCCTCTGGAGGAACGTTGGCACCTGCCGCCCAGCAAACATGGGATGTACCACCAACACCACCACCTGCGTCACCAAGCATCTCAACCATGTCACACGGCAGCGTTCAGCTCTCCATCTCACAAACATTTGAGAGAAAGTGTAAATTCCCACCTAGCCACCCTCGATCCCTGGCCCTGAATGCCAGCATTTCTAAACTACTGGCCTATGAAATGCTGTCATTTAGGCTGGTGGACACACACAGCTTCAAACAGCTCATGTCACTTGCTGTCCCACAGTATGTTGTTCCCAGCCGCCACTACTTCTCCAAGAGAGCCGTGCCTTCCCTGCACAAACAAGTGTCCGATAAAATCAAGTGTGCACTGCGCAACGCCATCTGTGGCAAGGTCCACCTAACCACAGATACGTGGACCAGTAAGCACGGCCAAGGATGCTATATCTCCCTAACTGCACACTGGGTAAATGTAGTGGCGGCTGGGCCCCAGGCGGAGAGCTGTTTGGCGCACGTCCTTCCGCCGCCAAGGATCGCAGGGCAACATTCTTTGCCTCCTGTCTCCTCCTCCTCCTACTCAGCTTCCTCCTCCTCTTCTTCCACCTGCTCATCCAGTCAGCCACACACCTTCACCACCAACTTCAGCACAGCCCGGGGTAAACGTCAGCAGGCCATTCTGAAACTCATATGTTTGTGGGACAGGCCCCACACCGCACAGGAGTTGTGGCGGGGTATAGAACAACAGACCGACGAGTGGTTGCTGCCGGTGAGCCTCAAGCCCGGCCTGGTGGTGTGCGATAATGGGCGAAATCTCGTTGCAGCTCTGGGACTAGCCGGTTTGACGCACATCTCTTACCTGGCGCATGTGCTGAATTTGGTGGTGCAGAAGTTCATTCGCAACTACCCCGACATGTCAGAGCTGCTGCATAAAGTGCGGGCCGTCTGTTCGCGCTTCCGGCGTTCACACCCTGCCGCTGCTCGCCTGTCTGCGCTACAGCGTAACTTCGGCCTTCCCGCTCACCGCCTCATATGCGACGTACCCACCAGGTGGAACTCCACCTTGCATATGCTGGACAGACTGTGCGAGCAGCAGCAGGCCATAGTGGAGTTTCAGCTGCAGCACGCACGGGTCAGTCGCACTGTGGATCAGACACACTTCACCACCAATGACTGGGCCTCCATGCGAGACCTGTGTGCCCTGTTGCGTTGTTTCGAGTACTCCACCAACATGGCCAGTGGCGATGACGCCGTTATCAGCGTTACAATACCACTTCTATGTCTACTTGAGAAAACACTTAGGGCGATGATGGAAGAGGAGGTGGCCCAGGAGGAAGAGGGGTCATTTGTAGCACTTTCAGGCTAGTCTCTTCGAAGTGACTCAGAGGGAGGTTTTTTGCAACACCAGAGGCCAGGTACAAATGTGGCCAGACAGGGCCCACTACTGGAGGACGAGGAGGACGAGGATGAGGAGGAGGTGGAGGAGGATGAGGATGAAGCATGTTCACAGCGGGGTGGCACCCAAAGCAGCTCGGGCCCATCACTGGTGCGTGGCTGGGGGGAAACACAGGACGATGACGATACGCCTCCCACAGAGGACAGCTTGTCCTTACCTCTGGGCAGCCTGGCACACATGAGCGACTACATGCTGCAGTGCCTGCGCAACGACAGCAGAGTTGCCCACATTTTAACGTGTGCGGACTACTGGGTTGCCACCCTGCTGGATCCCCGGTACAAAGACAATGTGCCCACCTTACTTCCTACACTGGAGCGTGATAGGAAGATGCGCGAGTACAAGCGCACGTTGGTAGACGCGCTACTGAGAGCATTCCCAAATGTCACAGGGGAACCAGTGGAAGCCCAAGGCGAAGGCAGAGGAGGAGCAAGAGGTCGCCAACGCAGCTGTGTCACGCCCAGCTCCTCTGAGGGCAGGGTTAGCATGGCAGAGATGTGGAAAAGTTTTGTCAACACGCCACAGCTAAGTGCACCACCACCTGATACGGAACGTGTTAGCAGGAGGCAACATTTCACTAACATGGTGGAACAGTACCTGTGCACACCCCTCCACGTACTGACTGATGGTTCGGCCCCATTCAACTTCTGGATCTCCAAATTGTCCACGTGGCCAGAGCTAGCCTTTTTTGCCTTGGAGGTGCTGGCCTGCCCGGCGGCCAGCGTTTTGTCTGAACGTGTATTCAGCACGGCAGGGGGCGTCATTACAGATAAACCCAGCCGCCTGTCTACAGCCAATGTGGACAAGCTGACGTTCATAAAAATGAACCAGGCATGGATCCCACAGGACCTGTCCATCCCTTGTGCAGATTAGATATTAACTACCTCCCCTTAACAATATATTATTCTACTCCAGGGCACTTCCTCAGTCAATACTATTTTTAATTTCATTTTACCATTATATTGCGGGGCAACCCAAAGTTGAATGAACCTCTCCTCTGTCTGGGTGCCGGGGCCTAAATGTGTGACAGTGGCCTGTTCCAGTGGTGGGTGACGTGAAGCCTGATTCTCTGCTATGACATGAAGACTTATTCTGTGCTGACATGAAGCCAGATTCTCTGTTACGCGACCTCTCTCCTCTGCCTGGGTGCCTGGGCCTAAATATGTGACAGTGGCCTGTTCCAGTGGTGGGTGACGTGAATACCTGATTCTCTGCTATGACATGAAGACAGATTCTGTGCTGACATCAGGCCAGATTCTCTGTTACGGGACCTCTCTCCTCTGCCTGGGTGCCTGGGCCTAAATGTGTGACAGTGGCCTGTTCCAGTGGTGGGTGACGTGAAGCCTGATTCTCTGCTATGACATGAAGACAGATTCTGTGCTGACATCAGGCCAGATTCTCTGTTACGGGACCTCTCTCCTCTGCCTTGGTGCCTGGGCCTAAATGTGTGACAGTGGCCTGTTCCAGTGGTGGGTGACGTGAAGCCTGATTCTCTGCTATGACATGAAGACAGATTCTGTGCTGACATAAGGCCAGATTCTCTGTTACGCGACCTCTCTCCTCTGCCTGGGTGCCTGGGCCTAAATATGTGACAGTGGCCTGTTCCAGTGGTGGGTGACGTGAAGCCTGATTCTCTGCTATGACATGAAGACAGATTCTGTGCTGACATCAGGCCAGATTCTCTGTTACGGGACCTCTCTCCTCTGCCTGGGTGCCTGGGCCTAAATGTGTGACAGTGGCCTGTTCCAGTGGTGGGTGACGTGAATCCTGATTCTCTGCTATGACATGAAGACTGATTCTCTGCTATGGCATGAAGAGACTGATTCTGTGCTGACATGAAGCCAGATTCTTTGCTATGGCATGAAGAGACTGATTCTCTGCTGACGTGAAGCCAGATTCTCTGCTATGGGACCTCTGTCCAAATGATATTGGGTCATTTTTATTTTTTTTATTTTTATTTTAATTCATTTCCCTATCCACATTTGTTTGCAGGGGATTTACCTACATGTTGCTGCCTTTTGCAGCCCTCTAGCTCTTTCCTGGGCTGTTTTACAGCCTTTTTAGTGCCCAAAAGTTCGGGTCCCCATTGACTTCAATGGGGTTCGGGTTCGGGACGAAGTTCGGTTCGGGTTCGGATCCCGAACCCGAACATTTCCGGGAAGTTCGGCCGAACTTCTCGAACCCGAACATCCAGGTGTTCGCTCAACTCTATTCCTGACCAATCAGGAGGCCGGGACGCTAGTCATGACATACTGCCCAGCTTGCTGATTGGTTAGGAAGCCAGGCTGCCTAGCAACAAGTGAAGCAGTCTTCCTAGCCAATCAGGAAGCCAGGAGGCGGATGATAACCCATCTCCCTGGTTGGAAAGGAAGTTGGCTGTATGCTCCCTTGGCGCTGCCAGTCAGAGGGACATCTCCCTCCGACCGGAAGTTCCAATATCGGGGAAGGTATCGGAGCATTTGGCAGCGAAATTAGTATCGGTAGTTTGGCGGTACATCTATAGTGCAAATCCATTTTATTGATAGTTGTCATTGAAACGACAAGCGCATTTCTGGGCCTGATGAAGGGGACCCTGGACAGCCCCAAAAGCACTTGCCGATTAGACGACAACTATCAATAAAATAGATTTTTCAGTAACATGAAATTTGGATGTCTGTATTTGGACAATATGTATTTTTGCACATAAAAGATGCCCCCACAAAACATGTCACTGGTTACCTGTGGCATTTTTTTTTATGGGGGCATGTTTTATGTGCAGTACTAACAAGTGCCGTGCCTGCCCCCCCCTTCCAATTAATATTTTTTAAATACCTTTTTTACTGACTGTCTCCCTCCTAGATGAAAAGAAGAAGAAAGTACTGCTGCTGGGCTGGAGTGGAGCAGCTCCACACGCAGGCGGCTGCTGGGAATGATTTATCCTCTCCCACGCTCCTTGCCCTCTGATGTCACTTCCTCTAGTACTCACTAGCAGAGAGAAGGAGAGGAGTGAGTGTATGAAGAGTCAAGACAGCGCCGCCCGCCCGCCCTGCTAGCAATCACAGCCTGTGAGCAGCAGCAGCATGTGAAGTTTTACGATCGTGCCCGCGGCTGCCTGATGTGATCTGAATTGATGTTCTTCCAAAATCCACACTAGCTTGCAACTCCAGCCTCCAGCAATGAGGTCACAGGCACTGAATATCCTATTCCTGCACAGTCACACAGTGGCTCGCTCAGCTGATCGCCGCGCCGGCAGTGTGACAGACTCAGTCAGCTGACGTCCTCTGCTGACAGTCCTGTCCTCATCGCCGCACGCAGCAGCCGGTGCCGCTGACCGACAGTCACACACCGGCCACTCACTCACCGCCCCACCAGCTGTCAGGTGAGGGCAGGCAAGCGTAAAAGACATCTCTGCAGTTTGAAATGAATCTTCCTGTGCCCGGGTCTGAGAAAGGCTTGTACCCGGGCACAGGATTACAAACCCGGACTGTCCGGGTCAATCCCGTACGGGTGGCAACCCTAGGGTGTGCCCCATTCAACTTCTGGGTCTCCAAATTGGGCACATGGCCTGAGCTTGCCCTTTACGTCTTGGAGGTGCTGGCCTGCCCTGCGGCCAGTGTATTGTTCGAACGTGTGTTTAGCACAGAAGGGGGGGTGATCACAGACAACCGCAGCCGCCTGTCCACTGCCAATGTGGACAAGCTCAAGTTCATTAAAATGAACCAGGCATGGATCCCACAGGACTTGTTCGTACCTTGTGCTGAATAGACAAGTATACCAGCCATTGTTATACTCCACTTTCTTTTTACATTCTCTTTTCTATTTCCCAATGTTTTGGGGTCTTCCCAAATTTATTTTAAAAAAAAGAAAAGAAAAAAAAAGATAAAATAAAAATACAACAAAAACAGTGTTGGCTACCTCCTCCACCACAGCTTCTACGTACACCGCCACGTCCACCGCCTCCTCAACCCCACTTTGAACTCCGCCTCCTAGTTCAAGATTATTATTTTTTTTATTTTATGTAATTTCCCTATCCACATTTGTTTGCAGGGCAATTGTTCTGCTCTTACCCCAATTTTGCTTCCGTTTGCAGACCTCTAGCCTTTACTATGACTATTTTAAAGGCATTTTAGTGCCCCAAAGTTCGGGTCCCCATTGACTTCCCGGTGTTCGCTCATCCCTAGTGATAACACTATATCTGACATTATATGACTTGTATCTGCCATTTGTATCAGTTTTCTCCTTTGCATGTACATCTGTAATTGTCTCTGAGATGGTGAGTGGAGACTAGTTGCTATGGTGTCTCCCCATAGACTACACATGGAGACAGGAGATTCAGCTCCCATTCACTCAGAATCACACAGAAGCACCATATATGAAATAATAGAGAAGTATAGAGCAGTGTAATTGTGAATAAAGCATTTGGACAGAGATAAATACTTACTATGAGCTACTTGATGTGTTGAATCTTGACTCTGCTGTCTGGTCTCTGTACACTTCCTGCTTTCTCCTTTTCCCCTCTCCATAAACTTCAATTGGGTGATGTAATGTCATGCTTCAATGAACAGGCAACCCATCTTTGTCTAACAAGACAGATTTCTCATATATTTCAGAGAAAAAGTTAGTTTAGCAAAGGGGGGGGGGGACAGCTCATAGCCCTAGCACAAGAAGTTACCTCTGATGAGATATATTACAAAGTTTTTATTTTCACCTGTACTATTGTTTTATGCAAAACTTAATGATACTACAGTTGCCATTGAAGTGTGCGCCTGCAATACTGGTAGCAGCTTGTGCTGTTAAAGGGGGGTGTCCACTTCAAACAAACCCTTTTTGGCAGAATACTAATAGCTGTTCATAAGGCATCTCACTGATCAGTGATCATCTGTAATATGTGGTGGAACATGACAGCAAGAGCTCAGTTTCCCAGCAGTGCCACCACAGGAGTAATGGTGCATTACATAACAATGAGTTGTCCATATAAAGAACAGATGTGCTGGGTCCTCCAGAGTGAGAGATTCTGATTTTAGGGCACCCTTAGGACATCAAACTGATGTGCCAATTTAAAGAGGTTTTTCATAGCATCCAGTTGTCTTTAAAAGGTAAAGAAAACCGTACAAACCATCTACACAAACCAGATTTTGTAAGTTACTAAATCTAATAACAAACAAGAGCCTGGTCTTCCAGCAGGCAGCTAATTAACATGACCATGCTGCTACTTCCGCTGCCGTTTTGCATTAATATTGAGCATTACTGCACAGAATTTGCAATTCATTTACTGAATAAAATGAAACTAAAATATTTATTTTGGACAGATACCAATTCTATTCATTATTAGGTATTTTGTAAAATAGGTTTCGGCATCTTGTTGTATAAACCAAGAATAATTTATAATCCTTCTGCAGAGAGTATTTTACAATTAAAATGAGGAGCAGCGATTCTTCATTATCACCAGCCTCCACATACAAGGATTTATATGCAATAAAACAAAGTGGGGGTTGTGACAAACCACCCGCCAATCCCGTCGTACTATGCCACAGTTGACATACAGGTCTCGTCCACTAGAGACTTCTGGAGGCGAATCCACGGTGAGCACAGTAGACGTTTAAGATTGGTTGGTGTGCCCATACATAGTACAATCAGAAAAATAAAATTATCGATTTCACGCTGGAAATCAGATTAATTTGCTGCCACCACTCTTCGTATTGAATCGGGGAGAAGAGACCACGGCTAGCTAATACTAAAGGGAAGAAACGGTTATTTGCAACCTAGCTAACTAATTAACAATTTATAAAAATAAGACAATGCGGTAGTATGTCTCCTCTGAGGACAGAGTTCTCTACCATAAGCGTCTCCTAAGGTGTTTCAGAGTATTTGGCAGTACATTCAACCGGCCTCACAACCGCAGACCACTTGTAACCACACCAGCCCAGGACCTCCACATCCAGCATGTTCACCTCCATGATCGTCTGAGACCAGCCACCTGGACAGCTGCAGCAACAATCGGTTTGCATAACCAAATAATTTCTGCACAAACTGTCAGAAACCGTCTCTGGGAAGCTCATCTGCATGCTCGTCGTCCTCATCGGGGTCTGGACCTGACTTGAGTGGTAAAATGCTCACATTCGATGGCGTCTGGCACGTTAGAGAGGCGTTCTGTTCACAGATGAGTCCTGGTTTTCACTGTTCAGGGCAGATGGCAGACAGCGTGTATGGCGTCGTGTGGGTGAGCGGTTTGCTGACATCAACATTGTGGATCGAGTGGCCCATGGTGGTGGTGGGGTTATCGAATGGGCAGGCATATGTTATGGGCAACGAACACAGGTGCATTTTATTGATGGCATTTTGAATGCACAGAGATACCGTGACGAGATCCTGAGGCCCATTGTTGTCCCATTCATTCAAGACCATCACCTCATGTTGCAGCATGATAATGCACGGCCCCATATTGCAAGGATCTGTACACAATTCCTGGAAGCATAAAACATCCCAGTTCTTGCATGGCCAGCATACTCACCGGATATGTCACCCATTGAGCATGTTTGGGATGCTCTGGATCGGCGTATACGACAACGTGTTCCAGTTCCTGCCAATATTCTACAACTTTGCAAAGCTATTGAAGAGGAGTGGACCAACATTCCACAATCAAGAACCTGATCAACTCTATGCGACGGAGATGTGTTGCACTGCGTGAGACAAATGGTGGCCACATCAGATACTGACTGGTTTTCTGCCTCCCCCACCCCAGTAAGGCAAAACTGTGCACATTTCAGAGTGGCCTTGTATTGTGGGAAGTCTAAGGCACACCTGTGCAATATTCATGCTGTCTAATGAGCACCTTAATATGCCACACTTGTGAGGTGGGATGGATTATCTTGGCAAAGGAGATGTGCTCAATAACAAAGATTTAGACAGATTTGTGAACAATATTTGAGAGTAATGGGTCTTTTGTGTATGTAGAAAATGTTTCAGATCTTTGAGTTCAGCTCATGCAAAATGGGAGCAAAACCAAAACTGCTGCGTTTATATTTTTGTTCAGTGTATATAGCTATATATATTGTGGGGTTTCACTCTGGTAGATAGGGTAAGCGGGCGCAATACAGAGGCAAAATACAAGTTCTTAACTCAAAACATCAGTGTTTATTCACACTTGAGGCAATTGCACAAAACAGCACGTAACTTTGCAGTCTTGGTGTTAATTCGCACACAATGGAAACCTCATATAACACAAGTCACCTTGCTAGCAGTTCTGCCTCCAGTAGTCCACAGCAGGCTTTAGGGGGCCTGTTTCCCCAGCATGCGGCTCTTAGCCCTCCAGCACAGCACAAAGCCTCAAATACCAAAAACAGAGACATCTCTGCTGAGCCCAGCTGCCTATTTAAGGACAACCAGGTGCTGCCAAAACCTGGACTGGCACTTAAACTCCGGCCCAGTATTTGACCTCACCTGGCTGGAAACCAGCCCAGCCGCACATGCTGGGAGGAAAATACCTGCCTTGCCAGACACAACCCCTCACTGTGTCACAGTATACTAATGCCAGAATCCTGACTAATAAAACTGGTGAACTGGAATTAGTGATGTGTGAGGAGGACTATGACATAGTGGGAATAACTGAGACATGGTTTGATGATAGCTATGACTGGGCAGTTAACATATAGGGTTACAGTCTGTTTAGAAAGGATCGCCAAAACCGGAGAGGGGTATGCCTTTATGTAAAGTCCTGTCCAAAGCCCACAGTCCGAGAAGATATAAGTGAGGAACATGAACATGTGGAGTCACTGTGGGTAGAAATACATGAAGGCAAAAACAATAATAAAATACTAATAGGAGTTTATTATAAACCACCAAATATAAGAGAGTCCATAGAAAATCTACTAATAAACGAGAAAGACGAGGCGGCAGATCATGATGAGGTCGTTATTATGGGGGACTTCAACTACCCAGATATAGACTGGGAAAATGAAACCTGTATATCTCATAAAGGAGATAATTACCTTTCCCAACTGGTTCAGGACCCGACTAGAGGGATGGCCATACTGGACTTAGTATTAACCAATAGACCTGACAGAACAACAGATGTGCAGGTCGGGGGACACCTGGGAAATAGTGACCATAAAGCAATAACCTTCCAATTGTCATTCAAAAGAGTGTTTCTTCAGGGAGGAACAAAAATACCAAACTTCAAAAAAGCTAAATTTAGAACTAAGAGAGGCCATAGGCCTAACTAACTGGGACAAAGTCCTCAAAAAGAAACAATTGTTAGAGGTACATACCTTATGGGAATAAAAGGTTAAGGAACAAGAAAAAACAATGTGGATAAATAGAACTGTAAAGAAAGCAATAAATGACAAAAAGAAAGACTTTAAATCACTAAAACAGGAGGGTAGCGAGGAAGCACTGAAAAACTATAAAGGAAAAAAAAAAAATGTAAAAAACAAATAAAAGCAGCCAAACTAGAGACCGAGAGATTAATTGCCAAAGAAAGCAAAACTAACCCTAAATTGTTATCACGGTCGGCGTGACTATCACATACGTGACACAGTGGGAGGGAACGAGGAAGGCCCTGCCCAAGTGAGAGGGAAGGTGGTGACCCCTGACTCACCTTGCGGCTGGCACCTGGCTGCCCTGACGTCCCTAGACGGGTTCCTCACCCGTACGCCGATCACGTGCCTAAAGCCCTGGCTTTCCCTGAGCTGAGCCCTAGATAGTGAACAGGGCGGTGGGAACACTAGTCCGCACCACTAGCTCTAAGGGAAAACACCAAGGGGAGGACAGACAACACGGACTCAACATATAATCCCAGGTGGGCGACAACAGGAGACAACAATAAGCCCAACAGGGATCCGAAGGGTAGCACTCTGGAACGACAACCAGGATTCACAACTCCAGTGGGTCAGTATAGATGTCCAGGCAGGAAGCTCTATAACTGGCAACTAGAGAAGTGTGAGGGGAGAATATAAGGAGGTTGGGAGTGGCAGACAAGAAACAGCTGAGGAGGAGAAGCTACGGATCCCTGAGTGAGACAAAAAGGATAGCAAGGCAAACACAGAAAACAATCACTAAGAAACAACGTGATCTTTAGATATAGAGCGCGCAGCCACCCGCTGCGACTTCCTGACCCCGGGTATAACGGAGTCAGACGTGGCTCTTGATACCCTCGTGACAATTGTTCTTCAATTATATAAATGGTTAAAAGTATAAATCTGAAGGTATCGGCACTTCACAGAGTAATTAGGGGGGAGTTACAGAGAACGATGAGGGAAAAAAATCATATTTTTTTCTCCACTGTATTCACTAAGAAAAATAAACAGTCAGATGATATGCAGAATATAAAAGTAAATTCCCCATTAAAAGTGCCCTGTCTGACCCAGAAAGAAGTAAAGCGGCGTCTTAAAAAGATTAAAATAGACAAATCACCAGGACTGGATGGCATACATGTCATAGCCAGACCCTTATTTCTGATATTAAGTGACTCTATACTGACAGGGAGTGTTCCACGGGATTGGCGCATAGCAAATGTGGTGCCAATATTCAAAAAAGGTCCAAAAACAGAGCCCGGAAACATTAGGCTGTTAAGTTTAACATCTGTTGTGGGTAAACTGTTTGAAGGTTTTCTAAGAGATGCTATCTTGGAGTACCTCAATGAAAATAAGCAAATAACGCCATATCAGCATGGCTTCATGAGGGAGCGGTATGTCAAACTAATTTAATCAGTTTCTATGAGGAGGTAAGTTCTAGACTTGACAGCGGCGAATCAATGGATGTCAAATATCTGGACTTCTCCAAAGCATTTGACACTGTACCACATAAAAGGTTAGTATATAAAATGAGAATGCTTGGACTGGGAGAAAATGTCTGTATGTGGGTAAGTAACTGGCTCAGTGATAGAAAACAGAGGGTGGTTATTAACGGTACACACTCGGATTGGGTCACTGTCACTAGTGGAGTGCCTCAGGGGTCAGTATTGGGCCCTATTCTCTTCAATATACAGAATTTATCTTGTAGAAGGCTTGCACAGTAAAATATAAATTTTTGCAGATTACACTAAACTGTGTAAAGTAATTGACACGGAAGAGGACAGTATACTGCTAAAGATGGATCTGGATAGATTGGAGTCTTGGGCAGAGAAGTGGAAGATGAGGTTTAACACTGACAAATGTAAGGTTATGTACATGGGAAGGAATAATGCAAGTCACCAGTACATGCTAAATGGTAAAACACTGGGTAAGGCCTCATGCACACGACCGTTGTGTGCATCCACGTCCGTTCCGTCATTTTTCACAGTTTAGCGGAGGTACCATTCATTTCTATGGAGCTGTGAAAAAAAACTGATAGTCCTCCGTTTTTTCTCTGCGTCCGTGATCCGTGATTCCAATCCGTCATAAAAATATAACCTGTCCTATTCTTGTCAGTGTAAAACGGAGGACGGACCCATTCAAGTCAATAGGTCCATCAAAAAAAAACGGATGCACAACTGGTATGTCATCCGTGTCCGTGTCAGTTTTTTTTCTACAAGACCTTGGTGCAATAAAATTACACTTTTCATTAACCTTCCTTTTTTTCCCCCTGTCAGACAAAAAAAAAGGAAGACACAAGGAAACACAACTGAAGCAAAATCGGACACGGACAACTGAAGCCAAATCACCGGACCACTGAAGCCAAATCACTGACAATGAAAAAACACTGTCGTGTGCATGAGGCCTAACACTGACATGTAAAAGGAACTAGGAATGTTGCTGAACAGCAAACTAAGCTGTAGAAACCAGTGTCAGGCAGCTGCTGCCAAGGCCGATAAGATAATGGGTTGCATCAAAAGGGGCATAGATGCCCGTGATGAGAACATAGTCCTACCACTATACAAATCATTAGTCAGACCACACATGGAGTATTGTGTATAGTTCTGGGCTCCTGTGAACATGGCAGACATAGCAGAGCTGGAGAGGGTTCAGAGGAGGGCAACTAAAGTAATAACTGCAATGGATGGACTACATTACCCTGAAAGATTATCAAAATTAGGGTTATTCACTTTAGAAAAAAGACGACTGAGGGGAGATCTAATTACTATGTATAAATATATCAGGGGTCAGTACAGAGATCTCTCCCATCATCTATTTATCCCCAGGACTGTGACTGTGACGAGTGGACATCCTCTGCATCTGGAGGAAAGAAGGTTTGTACACAAACATAGAACAGGATTCTTTACGTTAAGAGCAGTGAGACTATGGAACTCTCTGCCTGAGGAGGTGGTGAGTTCACTAAAAGAGTTTAAGAGGGGCCTGGATGTATTTCTAGAGTGTAATAATATTACAGGCTATAGCTACTAGAGAGGGGTCGTTGATCCAGGGAGTTATGATTGGAGTCGGGAAGGATTTTTTTTTTTTTCCTTAAGTGGGAAAAATTGGCTTCTACCTCACAGGTTTTTTTTTTCTTTCCTTTGGATCAACTTGCAGGATAACAGGCTGAACTGGATGGACAGATGTCTTTTTTCGGCCTTATAAACTATGTTACTATGTTACTATGTATGTTACCTGTGGAAATAATTGGCTTTTGAATTTAGTTACTGTTGGGGCAAAGACCTCAATGCCGGATGAGTAGTGGATTCCCAATTAGAAAAATGTGTGTGCACTCACAGAGAATGACTGATAGACACGCGCAATGCTATGTACCAAGTTTCTCTAAACTTTATTGAAAGAAAGCAGAGTTATAAAGCAAATTTCTGGATCATTTCCAACTAAAGACCTAGTTAAACATTTACATCATTAACTCATTAAAACCACAATCTGAAATGAGCATCTCTTGGCTATACGCCCGGAGCGTCTCCCTAATCCTAAGTGTGGGTGTTAATCATGTACCAGTCTTTCTAGCAATTATAGAAATTCCTTACCAGACCAGGTGCTGGAGGCTAGGAGAGACCTTGAGGTCATAGTAACCTTAGCAAAGAAGTTCACAGTTTATAGCATAAAATGGCAGTAGTAAGCACAAGATGGAGTCTCAACCCTCACAATTCCCCCATTTTGAGATATTCACTCATCACAGGTGACAGATACACATACTTCAGCCGGACATTCCCCTTGCTGCTGGTTTCCCAGATTCTGCATATCTGTACCTGCATGAGGGATAATCTCAATCCGTTTTCATAATCTCTCTTGTTTCGATTCCTGTTACACATTTTGTATAAATCCATCAATATAAGCTTGATCACAATATAAATAAGTGCAGCAACCAATGGAATCTGTATTATCCCTTGTACTATGCCCATACTCGAACAGTTCTATTTTTCAGAGATAAATGGATTATGAGGTGGCTCACCTGCTAACTTATCAGGACTGGGTGCTCTAACGTATTGACTCACCCAATCTAACATAAATGTACATATATTCTAGTATAGTTAGGCACACCTACATCTGGACACACCATGGATTCAGTATTGTTAGTGAAACTTTGTTATATTTTATTTATTAGTAATATTAGAATACATATAAAAAATAACATTCAAAATATCCTCAAAAATTACAAATCTCTGATTGTCTTTCTATGATTCTTATTAAAACATCCTAAAATAATAATAAAAACAGCTGTTCTTGATTGCCCACAATATCATCAATAATTGCTTCCAATGACCTTGTAGCCTGCAAACACAAAACTCTAAAAGCTATGGCTTACACCATATAAATGTACCTAAATATAGGTGTGTATGGTATACGGTGTAAACCTGCAAGCAATAGTATGAACTCCTTAGTATTAGCAGAAAATAGTTATTCTATGTCACAGTTATATATCTTATGTTGATGTTGCTAATTAATATTCATCTGTGCCTCACCGTGCCACAGAACAGGTAAATATATAAAAAGTATCTTTAAAAGGTTTTAACTGAATCACATATATATGTTGTGACATTTAATCCAGATGAAATCAGTCCATGTATTGTTGCGATGATCCTGCTAATTAGTAGAAGTCACGATATTGTTTGGGTGAATTATTATACACTGTGCAGTCAAATTCACTTGTTCTCTATATACTGTGATGAAAATAGTAGTCCCAATAATATTGCTTATAGAGATGTTGCTGTTAGTTGTTTGAATCTTATAGTTAAGCTTGCATATATGTACTTGAGCTATTTTGAATCGCCAGTTAGTCACTGTTTGCTGAGTTGGAGCTGGGTCCCATATCTGCCGTGGCGTCCCATGTGTATTGTGATCTGGGAAACCCTTACCTCCACCTTCTTTCTCTCGTGAGTCTTGTTGCGCTGTGCTTCCTGGATGTATGACCGCAGGATCAAGCCATGGTGTGTCCAGATGTAGGTGTGCCTAACTACAATATACTAGATTATATATCTATTTTACAAGGCAGTGAGGGAGGGGAACTGCTGTGGAATTAAGGTTAAGGCTATCACCTCCTGGCCTCCTGATCGATAAGAAGTCTTTGCAGTTCATGTTAACTAATTCTGACCATGGTACCGGAATGGCCAGATAAGACATAGTCTTTGAACTCACAGGACTGTGAGTACAGATCCAACAGTTTTTATAATTCTCCGCATCTGTCATGTTTTTCAACATAACCTGATAATACCCAAGGGCATTGTCCCAGTCACTTTTCAGGTTCACATATAGAGCTTGAATGCTCAGAGCCAGGGTTGGCAGTGCAATAATCCTCATCCTCAGGGTTAGGCACTTTCTTACAGTGTGAGGCGTGAATCCAGTTAGGCTTTCCTTCCACCTGTATAGAGGTTGCAGTTTTCAACAGAATTTGGAAGGGACCATCAAATCTGGGCCTCTTTATCACCACCCAATCTCCAGGCTCAAAACTGTGTGTGCCTTCTACTGAATCTGGGTCTGGAATGGAAGCAAGCACTTGTTTATGAGTATGATCTAGTCTTTCAGTAAGGGCCTTCATGTAGCTGACCATACTATCAGCCTGTAACTGCAGTTGTTGAGGAAAATACAGTCCTAGGCTTGGGGCACTGCCAAACAATACCTCAAATGGGGATAACCCTGTCTTCTTGTTTGGAGTGGTTCTCATGGAATATAAGGCTAGAGGCAAACACTCTGTCCAGGACCTCTGGGTCTCCTGCATGGCCTTCTGTATTTTCAGTTTCAATGTGCCATTTAGGCGCTCAACTCGGCCACTGCTGGGGATGGTAAGCTGTATGGAAGGCTTGGGTCACCCCTAATGCTTACATAACCTCTCTCATCACTTCACATGTAAAGTGGGAACCTCTGTCTGACTCAATAACTTCAGGAACACCATGCCTGCATATAGGTTCACTCACCAGTTTCTTTGCAGTGTTCTTGGCATTGGCTTTGGCTATTGCGAAGATTTCTGTCCAACCTTAAAAGAGATCAACACACGCGAGAACAAACTCATACACTCCTACCTTTGGTAGTTGTATATAGTCTATCTGCAGTCTCTGAAACGGGTAAAGTGGCCTAGGGGTGTGCTTGCTTGGAGTCTTCACCACTTGACTGGGGTTGTTCAATGCACAGACCATACATCCTTGTACAAATCGAGCGGCTACTGCAGAAAACCCTGGAGCAATCCACCCTTCATTTACCACACTTACCATGGCACCTTTCGACAGGTGTGTGGGCCCATGGGCCTCCTGAGCTATAGCTGTGTACATTGGGCGTGGTAGACAAATTCTGTCTTTGTTTCTCCATAGTCCTTGGACATCTGGCCCAGCCCCTTGTTTAGTACATGGTTCTTTTTCTTCAGGTGGGGCTTGCTTAGACAATTTGATCAGAGTGTCTTTTGATATATCCCCAGGTTTTAAGGCTCTTACCGGGGTGGCATCCGCACTCAGCGGCCTTTTGCCTCTGCCCTGGTACACCTTGTGTGAGCCTTTACCTTTATAATAGCAACTTCTTCTGGCAACAGTTAAGAGTTCATTAGTTCAAGCACAGAATCTTTATTCTTAAATGGCTGGCCTGCTGATGTCAAAAAGTCTCTGGCCCGCCAAATTGGTCCATGTGCAATACCAAAGGCATACCTGGAATCCGTGTAGATGTTCACCTTCTTCCCTTCGGCCATTTTACACACCTCAGTAAGTGCCTTCAACTCTGCCTCCTGCGCAGACATGTGCTGAGGGAGTGGTTCAGCAACAGCTACCTCATACTGTGTGACCACTGCATATCCAGTGTGGAAGCGGCCATCCTCTCCCATAAACCTGTTTCCAGCTACAAAATACTTAACATCAGGGTTAGGCTCCATTCACACGTCCACAAATGGTTCCACATCCTTTCCGCATCCGCATTTGCGGAGTGCGGCCCCGATCTTCGGATCCGCAGCTCCGCAAAAGATAGAACATGTCCTATTCTTGTCCGCAGCTCCGGAAAAGAATAGGCATTTCTATAGGGGTGCCGGGCGGGTGTGTTGCGGATCCGCAACACACCACGGACGTGTGAATGGAGCCTTATCAAGAGGCTTTTTATGCACATGAGAAAATCCAGAAGTTTCTTGTTGCATCAACTGTATACAATCATGAGGATCATTTTCAGCTAAATCAGACAAAAGGCTACCTGTGCTACCCTCCCCCATTTCTGAATCTGTGATTGGTAACAAACTAGCAGGATTTAGAGTAGTACATTTTTTGAAAGAAATATTGTCTGGCATGAGGAGGGCACATTAAAGTCTGAGTTGTCTAGCCACAGAAATATGTTTTGGTTGCACCTATGTGAGAATGCCCTGTATGTCATGGGGAGTTTGCACAATCACTGGGTAGTCCAACACTCTGAGGCCTTTTCAATCATTGCCTGCACGGCCGCGACTGCCCTGACGCAGTTGACGTTCACCATGCTTCTGAGTAAGCACAGCAGTACTGTGACCCTGCATTTATGAACAGAACAGGTTAAATTCCTGCTTTGGAATACCCAGGGAGAAAAGCATCAATTTGACTGACCACTGCTCTCTCCTGGGCATGACTGAGGGGGGGGGGGAGGGGGTGAGGAGTTCTGCTTCACTCGAGGCTGCTGACATCCTGACTTAAGATACACAGTAACCAGAGACACAGTGAGTTTCTCTATGTCTGTTCATCATTGTTTTTGTTTATATATATATATATATATATATATATATATATATATATATATATACCCCATGCAGAATTATTAGGCAAATGAGTATTTTGACCACATCATCCTCTTTATGCATGTTGTCTTACTCCAAGCTGTATAGGCTCGAAAGCCTACTACCAATTAAGCATATTAGGTGATGTGCATCTCTGTAATGAGAAGGGGTGTGGTCTAATGACATCAACACCCTATATCAGGTGTGCATAATTATTAGGCAACTTCCTTTCCTTTGGCAAAATGGGTCAAAAGAAGGACTTGACAGGCTCAGAAAAGTCAAAAATAGTGAGATATCTTGCAGAGGGATGCAGCACTCTTAAAATTGCAAAGCTTCTGAAGCGTGATCATCGAAAAATCAAGCGTTTCATTCAAAATAGTCAACAGGGTCGCAAGAAGCGTGTGGAAAAACCAAGGCGCAAAATAACTGCCCATGAACTGAGAAAAGTCAAGCGTGCAGCTGCCAAGATGCCACTTGCCACCAGTTTGGCCATATTTCAGAGCTGCAACATCACTGGAGTGCCCAAAAGCACAAGGTGTGCAATACTCAGAGACATGGCCAAGGTAAGAAAGGCTGAAAGACGACCACCACTGAACAAGACACACAAGCTGAAACGTCAAGACTGGGCCAAGAAATATCTCAAGACTGATTTTTCTAAGGTTTTATGGACTGATGAAATGAGAGTGAGTCTTGATGGGCCAGATGGATGGGCCCGTGGCTGGATTGGTAAAGGGCAGAGAGCTCCAGTCCGACTCAGACGCCAGCAAGGTGGAGGTGGAGTACTGGTTTGGGCTGGTATCATCAAAGATGAGCTTGTGGGGCCTTTTCGGGTTGAGGATGGAGTCAAGCTCAACTCCCAGTCCTACTGCCAGTTTCTGGAAGACACCTTCTTCAAGCAGTGGTACAGGAAGAAGTCTGCATCCTTCAAGAAAAACATGATTTTCATGCAGGACAATGCTCCATCACACGCGTCCAAGTACTCCACAGCGTGGCTGGCAAGAAAGGGTATAAAAGAAGAAAATCTAATGACATGGCCTCCTTGTTTACCTGATCTGAACCCCATTGAGAACCTGTGGTCCATCATCAAATGTGAGATTTACAAGGAGGGAAAACAGTACACCTCTCTGAACAGTGTCTGGGAGGCTGTGGTTGCTGCTGCACGCAATGTTGATGGTGAACAGATCAAAACACTGACAGAATCCATGGATGGCAGGCTTTTGAGTGTCCTTGCAAAGAAAGGTGGCTACAGTATATTGGTCACTGATTTGTTTTTGTTTTGTTTTTGAATGTCAGAAATGTATATTTGTGAATGTTGAGATGTTATATTGGTTTCACTGGTAAAAATAAATAATTGAAATGGGTATATATTTGTTTTTTGTTAAGTTGCCTAATAATTATGCACAGTAATAGTCACCTGCACACACAGATATCCCCCTAAAATAGCTAAAACTAAAAACAAACTAAAAACTACTTCCAAAAATATTCAGCTTTGATATTAATGAGTTTTTTGGGTTCATTGAGAACATGGTTGTTGTTCAATAATAAAATTAATCCTCAAAAATACAACTTGCCTAATAATTCTGCACTCCCTGTATATACTGTATATCCAGAATAAAGTAATTTCACTCCTTTTTTACCTAAAACCAGAGCACACACCTCCCTGTGTTTCTGTGATGATTCCATCAGTAAAGCTAATTTCGCTCACAGTAAACTTGGCTGTGTGACCTTTCTCTACTAGTCAGTTTACTAGTTAGCAACACACACAAGTTCAGATTTCTGGCTCACACAGACATAAAGAAATATTTCCCATACACACACAACACACCCAACACACACACAAGTCTTTGAACTTATTAACAAATTTCTCTTAAAATTGCAGTGTTCTTGCTATCACACATTCCAATGCCGTGACGTCACTCCCCCGCAGCTGCAAACAGCCCCTACATTCTCCCCTCATACTTGGCTTTCCATCTCCATATGTTCTCTATCTCAGCAAACAGAGTTCCTACGGGTTCTGCCACATATTCACCGGGCAACAGGTCACACAGATACATGGACAGACTAGAGATGTCGCGAACATAAAATTTTCCGTTCGCGAAAGGCGAACGCGAACTTCCGCGAATGTTCGCGAACGGGCGAACAGCCATAGACTTCAATAGACAGGCGAATTTTAAAACCCACAGGGACTCTTTCTGGCCACAATAGTGATGGAAAAGTTGTTTCAAGGGGACTAACACCTGGACTGTGGAATGCCGGAGGGGGATCCATCGCAAAACTCCAATGGAAAATTACGTAGTTGACGCAGGGTGTGGTAAGTTGAATTCGCAATGCGATTAATATAACCTGCATTAAACCCATTGCAAATTCAACTTAGAGCTAAGTTCCTAATGGTTGTATTGCTAGAATTGACGAATATAGCACTATATTCTCAATCTTCGTTATATTCTAGCAATACAACCATTAGGAACCCAGCTCTAAGTTGAATTCGCAATGCGATTAATATAACCTGTATTAATCGCATTGCGATTACAATTTAGTTAAATTTGTGACACTGCAGCTTCAGAATGAATCTAAGATGGGTGCTGTCCTTGCTTTTTGATAGGAGGTGGGAGGGTCTGGGAGGGAGGGTATGCTGATTGGCTGGAATGTGTCTGCTGACTGTAAGGGGCAGGGTCAAAGTTTGCTCAATGATGATGTATAGGGGGCGGACCGAACATCGCATATGTTCGCCCGCCGCGGCGAACGCGAACAAGCTATGTTCGCCGGGAACTGTTCGCCGGCGAATAGTTCGGGACATCTCTAGGAAAGACAAGACATAATACTTCCACTGCGGAAACTGCACCGAGCAAGTTTCCACATTCAGTTCTCCATTTGAATCACATCCTGTAATCATCCACAGTCCAGCTGCATACGTCTCTACTGTCTCTTTTCTACTTTCTCTCTCACTATTTGTCTGGCAGTTTTCCTCTTTTTCTCCCCGGACTTACTTGGTATGTTCCCCATGGTCTGTCTGAGTCCAATCCCAGGATTTTGGTCTGGCTCACAAGGCACTTTAACACCCCAAATCCTAAATGAAGTCCTTCCATGAAGGCAGATGTGAGAAGTTTTTCTCCCATTTGTCCCGCGGCATCTCATCCCATGTCAGTCTGGACAGTTCTTAGTCTTGACTCGAAGGAGACTACATCCTCTTTAGCCTCCTGCACTAAGTCCTTCAGGCTCCGTGAACTCTCATCCTCCTTTGTCCTGGCCCATCTACCAAAAATCCTGCAGTACTCTGTCCCTGACTGTCGCCCTCTAGGGTATTCTTAACCGGGTTATACTGTGCCTCCCCTAACTTCAGGGCTACCAAGTAATTTAAGTCTGCCCATGTTGCTCTGTAAGTTGCCTATATCTGTTGTAACATTCGGCATGCGGGCATGGGTCGCGTCAGTGGGTCAGGTATCCTTGACAGTAGTCCCAGTTGATCCTTGGACTCCATGGGAATACTGTAGAAGGTGCTGTTAAAAATAATGGGGATCCTGAGGAGGCAGTGCTGCCTGTTGACCATCTTGGCCATTTCTACCACCAGCTCAATCGGCGGCGGCAGGCGCCTGAAGGACCTGTGGTATCATCCCTGTTCTCCATAGCACTGGATATAATCCAGTATGGTATCTGGGGGCACCACACACTCTGCAGGTTTCAGTCCAATCTGGATTCTGATTCCCGCATATTCTGTATATCCATCCCTCCGGTCACTGTGCAGGGGCCGTGGGAGAGGCATGTGCCCTTGGAGGATTATACGGTGGTGGACCTCCAGATTTAAGCTTTTCAGTTTCCTCTTCAGGGGGTTTGTAGTACAACTTTCCCCTGTAAACTTGTGACTTCCAACCTTCGGTTTCTATCTCTCTTGCTAACTTAATCCAGATGTTAACTACATCTTCACATGCATGATCCTTAATCCACCCACTGTGGGTGTGCTTGAACCTTTCCCAAACCTCTAAATCGAGGTTTTCATGCTTCATACCTGCTTTTTCAAAAACTTTGTCAACTTTCTTTAACCCATCTTTGCCACCTCTCTGTTCTACCAGTTGTTTAGCTGTCTCATAATCTTCGGGAACGATGTTCTGGTTACCCATTGTCTATTCCTGAATCTGTGCTTACTAGGGGGAACGTAGATGTCTATTTTCTCCACAAAAGCTTCCCCACCATATCCTCAGGTGTACCTACAGTGGCTTCCCCACCCAATCTTTTCAGGTGTACCTACTGTGGCTTCTTCCTTCAGGTGTACTTATTTGTTACTTTAAAGCCAAAGCCTCTCTGAGCTTCTGGCCCCTTCCCCTAGCTTCCTGCCAGATTCTACACACACAATGAATGACAGATACCTAGACAGTTACTCCTAGAACAATCCCAAGCAATTCCCAGCTAAAATCCTGGTTTGAATCAATCCACCACTCATACGTTCATCTGATAGCCCTTTATCAGGGTCGCAGATTCTTAAACATAAATTAGGCATGACTGTAAAGTTACCTTATACTCTGCCGGACCCTCAAACAAGACAAATGCCAGACAGGAAGGTACAGACTACTTGTAAGAAAAAGCTCTTACCTCAGCGCTGATTTTCGTCTGTTTGGCACATCCAGGCATCGGGAGTCTCAGCAGGAAGGACTTAGTCACGCCCCAAGTATCGGGCGCCAAGTTTCTGTTGGGGCAAAGACCCCAATGTCGGATAAGCAATGGATTCCCAATTAGAAAAATGTGTGTGCACTCACAGAGAATAACTGATACACACGTGCAATGCTATGTACCAAGTTTCTCTAAACTTTATTGAAAGAAAGCAGAGTTATAAATCGAATTTCTGGATCATTTCCAGCTAAAGACCTAGTTAAACATTTACATCATTAACTCATGAAAACCACAATCTGAAATGAGCATCTCTTGGCTATACGCCCGGAGTGTCTCCCTAATCCTAAGTGTGGGTGTTAATCACGTACCAGTCTTTCTAGAAATTATATAAATTCCTTACCAGACCAGGTGCTGGAGGCTAGGAGAGACCTTGAGGTTATAGTAACCTTAGCAAAGAAGTTCACAGTTTATAGCATAAAATGGCAGTAGTAAGCACAAGATGGAATCTTAAGGCACAACATGGAGTCTCAATGCTCACAGTTACCCATCCAAATCGCTGATGATCCCTCAATTTACAAAAATAAAACCTATGCCAGTGGTACCTAAGGAAATCCATGAAAATGGTAATAAGGTGACTACTGACACTTGTAATGTAGTATTTTACATTCCATTCACATTGACGGTTTAAAAGATCCTGTCATCTGCGGAAAAGAGCAGAAGGGAACATTATGGATTCTGCCTGCTAAGGCACGAGTAACCTTCTAAGTCATCAGCGCAAGACACAAGAAGCAATAAAAGGTGAATTTACGACTCATAAAACAAGCCCAGATTTTAGCTTTTATAGCCGTTCCTTGAGAATAGGTTATCTCTATCATAACCTGCTGATTTCAAACCATAAGTCAGAGAGCGTTTTGATAGGATAGAGATTTCTAATTTTACTAAGAAAATACATCTTATTTCTGAAGTCCATCGTTTTCCATTAAACTACTGTTTCTGATTTCTCTGTGGAGAATTTAAATCAGTCTTCTTTCCCTTCTGCCATAAACCTAACTAGTTCTGATTTTATAGCTTTGAGATATAAGTAAGTTCAGAATTAAGTCCCCCGGTATGTTTTAGCGACATTACTTACATTTTTCTAAGAAGGAGCCTAGTCTTCGGTCTTGATGGTGAGGTATAAAGTACCTATTCACCTTTAGACACCATGTTACAGTTATAATAATCTACATCAAAGTTGAGTACTTAAAATAGGCAATCCAGCACTCCAAGTAGATAAAACTTCACCTTTATTTCAGCACATTAAAAACAGCAGTTGGAATATCCAAAGTACGGGAGGGGTTGTCATGGATTCTGAGCGCCATCGGGAGGGGAGCTGATCAACTTTTGTTTTTCGATAAAATCCATTTGTAAATCCATTTCATTATTTATCTTGTAAGTACTAGTTCTTCGAAAATTCTGCTCGTTGCTATTGGAAACAGTCAACCAGCCAGTTGTCAGACACACCTTAAGAGCTTAGCTTCTCTAATGTAGTGGAACAGGTTTTCCTACATGCTTCTTTTGGGTCAGTAATGCCCATACACTTTTCGTAGCTGTTGGCTGAACACTTATTTGGCAAACAGCTGTCTCTCCTGACCCCCCTCATACACATGCATACCCAGTTCAGTCAACCATGTATGCGTTTTTAATAGAAAAAAAGGATAAAGCCACTGTCTGAACTTCCTAGAGTAACTTATCTCCTGGGAGAACAAAGAAATAGGGCAAAAAAATTAATTAGCTTGATCTTTCTCTCCCACGGCATCATCTGTCAAGCTCCCAATTCTCGACAAAAATACACTAATGTGTATGGGGACCTCAAGAATTACAAAAATAGAAAGTGATGCAGCACATAATCCCACAATATTCTGACATGTTTCGACCACCTCAGGTCTAAGGGTACTTTCACACTCGCGGCAGAGGATTCCAGCAGGCAGTTCCGTCGCTGGAACTGCCTGCCCGATCCGACAATGCAGATGCAGATGGATGGCATTTGTCAGACGGATCTGCATCCGGATCCGTCTGACAAATGCATTGAAATACTTGATCCGTCTCTCCGGTGTCATCCGGAAAAACGGATCCGGTATTTTTTTTTTCCACAGATTTAAAGGTCTGCGCATGCACGGACCTGAATAACGGATCCGTCAATGCGACAATTTTAATGGCACTAATACATTTCAATGGAATTTAATGCCGGCATTCCGGCAAGTGTTCAGGATTTTTGGCCGGAGAGAAAAATACAGCATGCTGCGGTATTTTCTCAGGCCAAAAAGCGTAAGAGCAACTGAAGACATCCTGATGCATACTGAACGGAATGTTCTCTATTCAGAATGCATTAGGATAAAACTGATCAGTTTTTTTCCGGTATTGAGCCCTTGTGACGGAACTCAATACCGGAAAACAAAAACGCTAGTGTAAAGTACCCTTAGTCATAGAAGGATTGGATATGATTCTATGACTAAAACCTGAAGTGGTCGAAAGATTGTGGGATTACGTGCTGTAGTCCCTTTTTAAAGTGAAGAAATAAAGCAAAATTTGATCATGGTGATGGATCATGTGAAGGACCATGTGATGAGCGCAGTGACGTCACCACAGGTCCTTTTTCTGTGCACAGCAAAGATGAAGACAGAAGAGAAGCCGGCCTGCGCGAACAAGTGGATTAAGGTGAGTTAAATTATTTTTATTTATTTTTTAACCCCTCCAGCCCTATTGTACTATGCATTCTGTATTAAGAATGCTATTATTTTCCCTTATAACCATGTTATAAGGGAAACTAATAATGATCGGGTCCCCATCCGATCGTCTCCTAGCAACCATGCGTGAAAATCTCACCGCATCCGCACTTACTTGCGGATGCTTGCGATTTTCACGCAGCCCCATTCAAGTGATGCGTGAAAATCACCGCTCATGTGCACAGCCCCATAGAAATGAATGGGTCCGGATTCAGTGCGGGTGCAATGCGTTCACCTCACGCATCGCACCCGCGCGGAAATCTTGCCCGTGTGAAAGAGGCCAAAGGGCTGTAATATTAGTATATTTTTATTTAAATCGTGGAGACTGATGTGGTGATGTTAATAGCTCAATAAGTGAAATCCAGGTGACAGTGTCCATTTAAAAAATCCGCCTACACATTCCTGTCATCCATGTCATTACTACCCCAATATATCATCAATATATGCCAATTTTATGGCGTGAAAAATTAGCAAACTGTATGTTTGCAACTTTTTCAACACCACTTACACAAAAAAAAATTCAAAAGTGTTGTCTTTCTATCGCTTTTGCCTCTCCCCCAAAGGAGGGGCATGGCGATGGATTGGCATAAGCTGTTCTATAATAACCAGTCTCTATGCCAGAGGCTGCACCTAATTTATGATGAGGCGTACGATGCATCATTAATTAGGTGTGGCATCCGGCAGTCTGTGCATCTATACCGAAATTTATGCCAGCCCCTTTAGTGTTTTTTACACAAGAAAACTGGTTTAAAAGATGATAAATGTGCCAGGGCCTCCTGCTTGATGGTAGTTGGGGTGCCCTTGGTGCTATGAGTTTGGAGCGGGTGCAAGGCAGGTGTAGGTGCTGTGTCCAGTGAATGGTGCTGGAGTCAGTAACCAGGCTAGTTGTAGAAAATAGACAAGTGTCTCTTTACTAGAGTGCAGAATCGGCATTGCAGTACATCCAACAGTACCAAAACAGATTCAAACAATTCCACAGTTCCAAATAATGTATGGATATATACAAAGATGAGGGTTGTAGTACTCCTCTCTATCTTTCTAAAGTCTCTCTCTGCAGAATCTAAGGCTAGCAATAAGGTTCTGCAAAACTTGACTGTAATTTCCAGATAAACTGTACAGGATTAAGATACAGCTGGCCAGGACCAAGTCAAGTGTGGAAAGGTGTATTAGCAATGTTCCTTTCACTGCAGTAAAGTTTTATTAGCCTTAAAGATGCCATAATGACTGGATCCAAGGCTCGGCCATGCAGATTCTGGACCTTCTAGTTCTTTCTCTCTCTGAAATAATGCATATATCCCAATAGTGATTCTCTGGGACTAAGGCCTAGTTTCTCCAAGGGGTGAGCACATTTAGCTTCTCTTTCTTCCCCAGGTAACACTAGACTCCAGACTAAACAAGGGGTGGGATTGTTAACCCTGACTTATCCATACAAAACTATTGCAGTACAATATAATACATCAACATTACATAGAAACAGATAACATTAATGACCCTGGGGTACTGCAAACATTATTCTGGGGTACTGCAAACATTATTCTGGGGTACTGCAAACATTATCAACTGTCTATATAATAGGTGATAACTGTCTGATTGTTGGGAGTCTCAGCGGTTCCCCATTTGATTGGAGCAGCAGTTGAACATGTACAGCCAACCGCTTTACTTGCAATCATCGCCAGTCTCATACACTTTTAATGGAACAGCAGTGCATTCCAAAAGAGGACCCCTGTTCTTTTGGCTGGTGGGTGTCCAACGGTCAGACCTCTCCTGATTAGACACATCACCAGTCACCACCCATCATCTTTAGCGTAGAGCTGGTTTGTACTATGTCTTCACTCCTGCCAACATGTAACCAGCTCCACGCATCATCACGTACATAGGAATTTCAACCATAGTAGATAAGACACACTAAAGCTGCCCATACACCTTAGATAGCTGACAGACCAACATTCGCTCAGCTGGCAGCCATCCCTTCTCAACTTCTTAATGCTTGACAGAGTACAAGGGGTTCAAGGGAATAAGTCGTTACTAGACATATCCTTCATTCCCAGTTTTTCTTTCCCCAACATCAGCTTCAGTCAACATTTACTAGGGTTATCCCATGACAAATGTAAAAAAAATGAAAATCGGACATCATATAGTGCATGACAATCTCTTTCTAACAAAGCTAGAACCAGCCCTGTACCTCACATGGATCCAGAGATCTCCCCAGTCATTGCTCTGCTAGATTTATATAAAGCTGGTAGCTCAAGGGGAGTGTCTTTTCTGCTGCAGCTAAGGGGGCGTGTCTCAGCTCTCCCTATCGCAGCTCAGGAGGCGTGTCCATGCTCTCCCTATTACAGCTCAGGAGGTGTGTCCATGCTCTCCCTATCACAGCTCAGGAGGCCGTTGAAGGATGAAACTGAGCATGTGCGGCCTTCTCAGTGAACAGCAGGTGGCGCTATACAGAGACATTTTATTGAATAACTCAGTGACTATGCTAAATGTTTAATTACATGCAATTACAAAATTATTCAGATCCAGGTGCTGGTTTGAAAGCTGTTCTATATTTTTCATCGGACAACCCCTTAAATCTGTAATGAAAAATTATTGAATTTAAGAAATCTTCCTGTCCCATAAAAAAAAAAATAACGCGAATATGAGTTATAATAGCCAAAAATATACCTGGTCCTCATTTTTTGTACCTGGTCCTCACTAGTTTTTGTTTGAAGGCAACGATCCATGAACAACAGCTGCTCATGGGTATCTCAATCATTCCAACAGGCAGTAGAGTGCAGTAGACTACTCCTTCATTCAAACAGTGGCCTTGGGACCCCGTTCTTGTCATCGATGGGCTCCAAGTGGTCATATGCCCAGCGATTATAAATTTACCACCCATCCTGTGGACAGGTGATAAATGTTGTTTATGGCCTTACCCTCTATAGATATAGATGCCATATTACCTTAACATGTGACGACTGCAACCAATCTCTGACCACGGCGGTGACATCAGTAAACGTGACTGGCTACAGTGGTCACATATTGGGTCATCAGCACAATTGAAAGACTGGTGGGAAACCCGGGAATCCATTATTTATTTTAGCTCATAATCAATTTATGGGGCAGGAAAATCCATTTACAGAGAAAAAAAAAAGATCAAAAAAAATAATATCAACAGCTCTGTGCTACTAGAAATTCACATTTGCATTGCAATGTACAGTCACAACTTGTCTCTTCCTTAGGCCTCATGCACACGGCCGTTGCCCGGCCGTATTGCGCCCCGCAAACAGCGGGTCCGCAATATACGGACACCAGCCATGTGCTCCCCGCATCACGGTTGCGGACCCATTCACTTGAATGGGTCCGCAATCCGGAGCTGTGGTGCAGAACGGGGGCACGGAACCCCACGGAAGCACTATGGAGTGCTTCCGCAGTGTTTCTGTCCGTGCCTTCGCACCACAAAAAAATAGAACATGGTCCAGTTGAATGGCTCTCGATCCGTCCCGGCCGCCGCATGGACATTGCCTGTGCATTGGGGATCACAAATTGCAGTCCCCAATACACGGAAGGGTCGTGTGCAAGAGGCCTTATCTAGTAAGAAAAAATGCCACAGTTACAAATACATGAGATAGAAAATACTCCTACAACCCGGCTAAACACAGCCCTCTAGTATCCAGGGAGTCTAGATAGCGTCTATCTGTCACATGGAATATAAATGGTGGAGGTTGCACAGCAAGAGCAAGCTGAAGGATGACCGCCTGCTAGCAGGAAAAGGGAGGACATACACATAAATTATTTTTATGGAGTTAAAAGACAGAGGAATAATAAGCTGGAGAAATAAGCATGGATCATGTGCTGAATATCTTATCTTCTATTGCCGCCTTAAATTATAAATGAAAGGACGAGTTGACTGCATTGGGAGACTGACGGCTATAAAATGCAATACATACAGAATTCTTCATATAGGTTACAATAGGACATTAAATAATGATATACAAAGCGGATTAACACTTCATTAGTAGAGACTTTACCCGCTTTAGCAAGAAGTAGACAAAATCTTCGAGGTTTAGTGAATTAAAAAGAGATCTTTTGCTGACCATGCACCTTTCTTTAGAGAAATAAAAACCACATAGAAGAACTAAGTGCTGTACCCCGGAGAAGGGAGTATCTGAAAATGGTTTGTTCTTTAATGTTATGTAATGTAATGTTAATGTATTGCTATGTTATGTATGATATCTGGTGTGACGGACTGAACCGTCGCTGGGGCTGCTGGAGAAGCCTGAGGGCTAGCCTCCTTCAAACGGACTATGGACCCAGAACTATGGAGACCCCCTCAGACCTTTTGGGGTTACAAGGAACTATCAACCCTGATTTATGTGTGGAGTTTATATGCCACATATTTCCTATTGCCCACTAAAGGTGCAGGGTATGAATTCAGCAACACAAAAAGGATTAACTCTGCACTGAGACTCCCACTGATTGTGTTAGTGATGGGATTAAGATAACTGACTCTAGGAGTAGCCGACTCCGGTGTAGATGAGTAGTTCACCCTGTGATACACTCAGGAGATAATCCCATCACATGTGTCTCCTCTCTCCCTATTCATTCATTAGGGAGTGGGGGAAGATGTCTGTTTGCATGTTGATCATGGTGGATTGATTTATGTTGTTAGACTTCTTGAACTGTATATATACTGAGTTGGTCTTCAATAAAGTCAGTGCCTGTTTTACCCTCAACATAGAGTCTCATCTCATGTGCGGGGGGGAACAGCTATATTTACTCTGGGGATTGCTATCAGTATTATACTCCCCAGGGATTACAACACGGTTCTACCCACTGGAAGCTGGATCCTTGTCTTGGGCCCAGGTTGGGTGTAAGATGGCGAGATCCCAACCAAGCTGTGGCGGTTCGTGGGGTCGGCCGTGCACTGCTTACATGTCAAGTGGAGTGCTTGGAGTCATTGGGAAGCACTAGGAGCATCCATCAACGGAAGTACCCAGTCAGGTGGCAAGCAGTGGAATGGCGTCCAGTGTGAGGAGAAGCAGCTCGGAGACACAGTTCGTGGATTTACAAAGTTGAGGGCAACGCTATTACCCATACAGCGCCCCTGGCTACAGCAGTATGGAATCAGATAGTTCCTAAACAGCATTCCACTACGAGGAGGACGTTTGGCACGAGGCCCTGGAGGACGTACAGCGTCAGCGGGACAAGAGTCTCCCCAGTGAGGAGCAGTAGTTGCGGATGCAAGTGGCCCTGTGAATGCCCCTCCTGGGAGAGCAGCCCCTGGATGAGTGGGTGACAGAACTCGAGAGCCTGGTATGGAAGGAGCTGTCACGGGGTGCCAAAGGCCCACTCGGTCTCCCATCAGCCGCAGACCTGCTGCTTAACTTCGGGAGCGAGGATCTGTGTTTGGCCTCGTTCCCAGGGCTGCTTTGCTAGCTGGGAGGCTCCCTGCTCCTAGGCGTGCCTTGAGCGCTGAGCTGATCACTCGGTGCTCGACTTGTCTGTCTGTCGGTCATGTAACACTGGCCACGTCACATGACCCTCAGACCCCACTATAAATACAGGCAGCCTGCTGGCCACAGGTTGCCTGTTAATTCTAGGTTCCTGGCTATTTGTTGGACTACTGAATACTACCTGATCCTGTTCCCTGACGATCCTTTGCCTGCTCCTCCTGTACTGCGCATCTCTCCTGGTATCCTGACCCCGGCTTCCACCTGACGATTCTTTGCGGACTCCTGTTGTACTTCGTTTCTCTCCTGGTATTTGACCTTGGCTTTCCCTGACTATTCTCTGCTCATTCCTTAGTACTGTGTAGCTCTCTAGGTATTGACCCGGTCTGTTCACGTTCCGTTATTTGTCTTGTCTGTCTTCCCGGCACGTATCCTAAGTTAGGGACTGCCATCTAGTTGTCCCCTGTCATTAGGACTTGCGAGGCAAGTAGGCAGGGCCAGGGGTAAGGGTGGAGCGCAGTGGTCACTATCCTCCCCCTCTGTGTGTAGTGTACTTGACCGTCACAGGAGCTATGGCTAGACGACACCTACCAGGCACTCTGGTGGTACTTGATTCGGCACTCCCCCTGGATGGCTGAGCACGACAGACCCAAGGGTGAGGATTACGATGGCCCTGGCCTGTTGTTTGAGACCTTCACAGTACCATAGTTTGGAGATGCTGGAGAGTCCCGATTCTGGGATATCTATGACTACAGGGAGGGTATGCATGATTGGTCTACAGCGAGAGAGGTGAGACAAGACCTGGCATCTCTAGTGACAATGGAGTGGGAGCTGGAGCAGGATTACTAATACTTCCTCAGCTCAATTCGGCCCCAATATACACTGCCGGAGAGCTGGGTGGCAGTCCCAGACCTACAACCCTACAGCTGGGAAGACACGACAGAAGTATCCGCTGCTTCAGTACCAGCTGCGGAGGTAGAGGACCTTATAGACTGGTCCTGGGGGGAACCCCATATGGCAGGTGGAGATGGGACCGAGGTCTCTCCACCGGCCCTACAGGGATGCTGGGCAGCCGTCCCAAATCCACAACTACGGCCAGAGATCCCGAGAGTAGGGACAGTCTGTCCTACTCCCCAGCAGCCAAGTATGTTATTGGGAGAGCAGACAACCAGTGTCTCTCCCTAGTTGTAGTCAGCATCACAGGGAGAGGAGATTGTAGGTCCCTCGTCCCAGCAGAAACAAGCATCACTGAGAGTGGATACGGTTGGTCCCACTACCCAGCACCAGGCAGCATTACCGGGAGTCGAGACAGTCAGTCTGACTCCCCAGCGGCAGCTTACCCTACAGGGAGAGGAGACAACCGGTCTCTTTTCCCAGCGGCAGCCTGAAATACCGGAATAGGAGAAAGCTGGTCCCTCTTCTCAATTACAGAGGGACCTTATAGACTGGTCCTGGGGGGAACCCCATATGGCAGGTGGAGATGGGACCGAGGTCTCTCCACCGGCCCTACAGGGATGCTAGGCAACCGGCCCAGACCCACAACTACAGCCAGAGATCCCAAGAGTAGGGATAGTCAGTCCTACTCCCCAGTGGCCAAGCATGTTATTGGGAGAGCAGACAACCGGTCTCTTTCCCCAGTGGCAGTCTAAAATACCGGAAGAGGAGACAGCTGGTCCCTCTTCTCAATTGCAGAGGGACCTCATAGACTTGTCCTGGGGGGAACCCCATATGGCAGGTGGAGATGGGACCAAGGTCTCTCTACCATCCCTTTAGAGATGCTGGGCAGCCGGCCGAGATACCCAACTCAAGTTAGAAGTATCAGGAGGGAGGACAGTTGGTCCTACTCCTCAGCAGCAGCTGCTCTACCGGGTCCTGGGGGTATTGGAGGAGACAGCAATACCCACTGACCCCATCCCAGTGGAAAAGCTGGCATCCGGGCAGAGAGCAGTTGGCCTCTGCCCACCAAGTACACACAGCTCCAAGCTAGAGAGCAACAATGCAGCAAGGAGCAACAGACGCCCACTCAACAGATGGGGACATACAGAACAGAGCCAGGCCCCAGAGTTCAACAGGACCAGTGTTTGTTAATGGGTGGGCTACTCGACTAACTCAGGCACCGACTGACAGGAGGTCAGATACCTGGTTAGTCTACTGCTGGGAGGGGAAAAATGTGACGGACTGAAGCATCACTGGGGCTGCTGGAGAAGCCTGAGGGCTAGCCTCCTTCCTATGGACTATGGACCCAGAACTATGGAGACCCCCTCAGACCTTTGGGGTTACAAGGAACTATCAACCCTGATTTATGTGTGGAGTTTATATGCCACATATTTCCTATTTCCCACTAAAGGTGCAGGGTGTGAATCCAGCAACACAAAGACTGAGACTCCCACTGATTGTGTTAGTGATGGGATTAAGATAGCTGACTCTAGGAGTAGCCGACTCCGGTGTAGATGAGTAGTTCACCCTGTGATACACTGAGGAGAAAATCCCATCACATGTGTCTCCTCTCTCCCTATTCATTCATTAGGGAGTGGGGGAAGATGTCTGTTTGCATGTTGTTCATGGTTGATTGATTTACAGTCAGGTCCATAAATATTGGGACATCAACACAATTCTAACATTTTTGGCTCTATACACTACCACAATGGATTTGAAATGAAACAAACAAGATCTGCTTTAACTGCAGAATGTCAGCTTTAATTTGAGGGTATTCACATCCAAATCAGGTGAACGGTGTAGGAATTACAACAGTTTAGTTAAGGAACCAAAAGTAATGGGACAGAATAATAATCATAAAAATTACATAGACATCACCAGATGCTGGGTTTCATCCCTGGTGATGCTCTGCCAGGCCTCTACTGCAACTGTCTTCAGTTCCTGCTTGTTCTTGGGGCATTTTCCCTTCAGTTTTGTCTTCAGCAAGTGAAATGCATGCTCAATCGGATTCAGGTCAGGTGATTGACTTGGCCTTTGCATAACATCCCACTTCTTTCCCTTAAAAAACTCTTTGGTTGCTTTTGCAGTATGCTTTGGGTCATTGTCCATCTGCACTGTGAAGCGCCGTCCAATGAGTCTGAAGCATTTGGCTGAATATGAGCAGATAATATTGCCCGAAACACTTCAGTATTTCATCCTGCTGCTTTTGTCAGCAGTCACATCATCAATAAATACAAGAGAACCAGTTCTATTGGCAGCCATACATGCCCACGCCATGACACTACCACCACCATGCTTCACTGATGAGGTGGTATGCTTAGGATCATGAGCAGTACCTTTCCTTCTCCATACTCTTCTCTTCCCATAACTCTGGTACAAGTTGATCTTGGTCTCATCTGTCCATAGAATGTTGTTCCAGAACTGTGAAGGCTTTTTTACATGTCGTTTGGCAAACTCTAATCTGGCCTTCCTGTTTTTGAGGCTCACCAATGGTTTACATCTTGTGGTGAATAGGGTTGAGCGAACCCGAACTGTAAAGTTCGGGTTCGTACCGAACTTTACGGTGTTCGGCACCCGAACCCGAACATTTCAGTAAAAGTTCTGGTTCGGTGTTCGGGTAATATTAATATACCATCGGATCAGAGTTTTCTCCAATCCGATTGTATATTTTAACTTGAAGCGTCCCCATCACCATGTTAAAGCAGTTAAAGCACATCTTGTTAGTTTCATTTCAAATCCATTGTGGTGGTGTATAGAGCCAAAAATGTTACAATATATATACTGAGTTGGTCTTCAATAAAGTCAGTGCCTGTTTTACACTCAACATAGAGTCTCATCTCATGTGTGGGGGTAAGAGCTATATTTACTCTGGGGATTGCTATCGGTATTATACTCCCCTGGTATTACAACATGGTTCTACCCACTAGAATCTGGATCCTTGTCTTGGGCCCAGGGTGGGTGAGATCCCAACCAAGCTGTGGTGGTTCGTGGGGTTGGCAGTGCTTACAGTGTCAAGTGGAGTGCTTGGAGTCCTCGGGAAGCATTAGGAGCATCCATCAACGGAGGCACCCAGTCGGGGTGCCAGGAGATCCGTTACATCTGGTATAGCTGTGTATGGATTGCATAGCCATGGTTAATAGCCCTGGCTAGGTCCAATTTCAAGTGGTTGGGTAGGGATCTAAGATCTTTCCTAAGCTAAGTTAGTCAGTGCTTAGTGAGAATTCAGAAAGGAATGAAGCTGTTGCCTCTTCTGGGGCCCAAGAAAGCTACAGAGACTAACAGATCTCTGCAAGATACACAGAAAGCGATAAATGAAGAACTTAGAATCTGCATGGCCAAGCATAGGAATCAGTAAGGTAATTTGCGACTACAGATTACAGACCTCACAGCGGTAAGGTCTGCACCATTCAGACCTTACTGCTGTGAGGGATGCCATTAAAATACCCTTCTGAGGTGAGCCCCCATGGAAGCTGGTGTAGAGAACGGGAGTGGTAGTGACCCTAATGTAGTGTTATAGTGTCCTACCTCTGGCCATCCGACCTGGGGCCATTGCAATGAAAGTAAAGTACTGAAGAAAGAGGCCAAAGTTGAAAGTAACAAAGTCCTTTTTACTAAGTTCAACAAAGAACTTGAAATACATACAGCAGCAGCAGGCTGTTCTTCTCTGACACCAGTTGAGGAGGTATGGTGGCAGGTTAGATAACTTCCTTTTTTTTTTTGCACTTAGATGATACTGAACTAGTACTTGCCTGGTAGGTGATGGTGTCTGAGCTGTTATCCCTGACATAACCCAGAGTCTGAAAGTGCTGTATCTCGCTGATCACTCTGCAATTTGGAATCTCAAGGCTTTACTTGAGGATGTAATCAGAACATGTCTTTCTGGCAGGAAAAAAATAATTTGGATCCTGACCCTTGATACGGTTCATGGTAGTTGGTGCTCTACAAGCTACTTCCCAGCTCCCCCAATATCAGTACAGTACCTCTCACATCCTCTCTCCACCTAGTACTCCTTAGAATGAACAACTACTCTAGTTATCCCCCTTCTAGCAGGAAGTCAGATTAGCCCACTCTACCAGTAGGGGTGGAACAGGGGGCTTAAGCCTGTTACAGCCAGCCATTGCCAACCAGTACCTCCCCTGCTGAAGAAAATGACATGGTGCGTGCAAAATATATAACAGATTGCATATAAAACATATAGAAAATGCAGCGATTAAGGATACAATAGTAGTACCCCCTGATTCGTCTTGGAAAAATGTGCCTTTAAACCCTATATCCCTCAGTGGACATTACAGCCATTATTGACAAGGTACTGTTGCCAGTCATAGGTTCTACTGTGAGAGACTTTAGGAAGATAGAAAAGAAAGCCATAACTCACTGTCACGGTAGGTAGGTAAGCAGGGAAATAACCAAACACAGGGAAAACAAACAGAACAATTGACTAGGCCCAAAAGCTAGGGAGAAAAGGGTCACCTCCTAGCGATCCCCAAAGCTTTCCCTATACTGATGTGCACATGAATACGGGTGTGCCTTGTGAAAGGCCCTCACCAGGCTGCTAGCACTAACATCAGAAGCCGGAATCCACATTCTTTCCTCAGGACCATATCCCTTCCAGTGCACTAGGTACTGGAGGGAACCCCGAAGAACACGTGAGTTGAGAATCCTAGAGATCTCAAACTCTAAATTGCCATCCACCAGGACAGGGGAAGGTGGCGATGGAGATGGTTTCACAGGTTCCACATATTTCTTCAGTAAAGCCCTGTGAAACACATTATGGATCTTCCAGGTCTGCGGAAGATCCAGATGAAACGCCACCGAGTTGACCGCAGCAGAGATTTTGTAAGGGCCAATAAATCTTGGACCCAGTTTCAAAGATGGTACCATGAGCTTAATGTTTAGTGGACAACCATACCGAATCACCCACACACAGGTCCGGACCAGTCATACGTCTCTTGTCAGCCATCCGTTTATATCTTTCACCCATCTTTTCCAAATTAACTTGGATCTTCCGCCAGCTAGATGACAAGGCAGAAGAGAATCTCTCCTCTTCTGGCATTCCCGAAGATCCAGTCCCAGAAAAAGTACCAAACTGAGGGTGAAAACCATATGCGCCAAAAAAAGGCGACTTATCAGTGGACTCCTGTCTACGGTTATTCAAGGCAAATTCGGCTAGAGACAAGAACGAGGACCAGTCATCCTGGTTCTCGGCAACAAAACACCTCAAATAGGTCTCCAGGTTTTGGTTAGTACGCTCTGTCTGACCATTCGACTGCGGATGAAAAGCCAAAGAGAAAGACAGTTGAATTCCCAGACGATAGCAAAACGCCCTCCAAAATCTGGAAACAAATTGCGTCCCCCTATCAGACACCACATCAGAGGGAATGCCATGTACTTTTACAATGTTATCGATAAAAACCTGAGCGAGAGTTTTGGCATTGGGCAAGATAGGTAACGGTACAAAGTGGGCCATCTTACTGAAGCAGTCCACTACCACCAAAATCACAGTTTTCCCAGAGGAACTCAGTAAATCGGTAATAAAGTCCATGGACAAATGCGTCCAAGGATGAGACGGGATGGACAAAGGAAGAAGGGATCCTGAAGGCCGAGTGTGAGCCACCTTCGCACGTGCACAGGTCTCAGAAGCTGCCACATAACCCTCCAAACCCTTGCGCAACCCTGGCCACCAGAATCTCCGGGAAATAAGATCTATGGTGGATTTGCTTCCAGGATGTCCCGCAAGGACCGTATCATGATGTTCCTTGAACACCTTGTATCGCAGTTCAGCAGGAACAAATAACTTGTCTGGAGGACAGGAATTAGGAGCCTCCTCCTGGGCCCCCAACACCTCCAACTCAGGGTACAGAGCGGAAACCACCACCCCATCAGCCAAAATCGGAGCGGGATCCTCCGAATCACTCCCCCCAGGAAAACTATGTGACAACGCATCTGCCTTGACGTTTTTAACCCCAGGGCGAAAGGTGACCACAAAATTGAAACTAGTAAAAAACAGTGACCACCTAGCCTGTCTAGGATTCAGGCGCTTAGCAGACTGCAGGTAAGCCAAATTCTTGTGGTCAGTATATACCGTAATAGGATGAGTAGCCCCTTCCAACCAATGACGCCATTCTTCAAAGGCCAATTTAATGGCCAGTAATTCTCTATCTCCTACATCATAATTTCTTTCAGCGGCAGAGAGTTTTTTGGAGAAAAAAGCACATGGATGCCATTTGCTAGGGGATGGACCCTGTGAAAAAACTGCTCTGACCCCCACTTCTGATGCATCAACCTCCACGACGAACGGTTGAGACACATCAGGTTGCATCAGAATGGCAGCAGACGCAAAACATTTCTTAATATCAGAAAAGACCTGTAATGCTTCATCCGACTAGACAGAGAAGTCGGCGCCTTTTTTAGTCATATCTGTCAAAGGTTTTACAATGGTGGAATAATTCAAGATTAATTTTCTGTAGTAATTGGTAAAACCCAAAAACCGCATCAGAGCTTTCTGATTCTCAGGCCGGTCGCATTCCAGTACTGCCCGGACCTTTTTGGGGTCCATACGAAAACCAGAGTCAGAAAGAAGGTATCCCAAAAACGGTAGCTCCTGGACAGCAAATACACATTTTTCCAATTTTGCATACAATTTATTCTTTCGAAGGATCGACAACACCTGATGGGTCTCCAAATCGGGTGAGTAAATTAGTATGTCATCAAGGTAAATAACAATAAACCTTCCCACTAAATGATGGAAAATATCATTGACAAATCGCTGAAAGACCGCTGGCGCATTAGTCAAACCAAAGGGCATGACAAGATTCTCGAAATGACCTTCGGGTGTATTGAAGGCCGTTTTCCACTCATTTCCTTCCTTTATTCTGATCAAATTATAGGCTCCTCTTAAATTCAACTTGGAGAACACCTTGGCTCCAACAATTTGATCAAATAGATCAGAAATCAAAGGAAGGGGATACGGATCACGGACCGTAATGAGATTCAATTCCCGGAAATCTAAACACGGTCTAAGTGATCTGTCTTTCTTTTTTACGCAAAAGAAGCCGGCGGCCACAGGGGACTTAGATGGCCTAATATGTCTTTTTGCCAAACTCTCGGCAATATACTTCCGCATAGCCTCTCTTTCGGGTTGGGAAAGGTTGTATAGCCGAGATTTTGGCAGTTTAGCTCCAGGGATGAGATTGACCGGACAATCATATTCTCGATGGGGGATCAGCTCCTGAGCTCCACCCTCCGAGAATACGTCTGCAAAATCAGAGAGAAACTGAGGTAGGACCGTAGACACGGTGATAGAAGCACAGAGACAGTTGTCCGTACAAAATTCACTCCAGCTACTGATTTGTCTTGTTTGCCAGTCAATAGTAGGGTTATGCTTTATCAACCATGGTAAACCCAGAACCATCAGAGCAGGCAAGCCCTTCATAACAAAACAAGAAATTGACTCAACATGTGAATCACCCACCCTTAACTGAATGTCATGAACGATATGAGTAAGACTCTTTTGTGAGAGAGGGGAGGAATCAATAGAAAACACTGGTATTACCTTTTCTAATGTGCTAGTTCTAAAACCAATATTTTGGAGAAAATGAAACTCAATAAGGTTTACCCCCGGACCACTGTAAACAAATACCTCAAAATCAAAATTTCCTGAGTCTAGCGCCACCATGGCAGGCAGGAGGAAACGAGTATTGCAGGGAGAATGCATATTTGCTTGCTCAGACTCCCCATTCACACTACCAGGAGTCAGGGAAGTCTTTTTTTTCTCTTTAAGTGAATACCTCCGTAGTTTTTCATTACCCTTTTCAGGTTTAACAAAAGGAAATGCATAAACAAAATGACCTTTTTTTTACCACAGTAGTAACATAGCTTATTCAGCTTCCTAAAATTCCTATCACCTGAGCGAAAGGAAACCTGGCCCAACTGCATAGGCTCCTCTCCTGCCCCAGATTCAAATGTCATATTTCCCCGGGGAATAGGTGGGACGGATCCACTTTCAGACGGGACCTCCTGCTCGAGAGGAATCTTATACAGTACCTCTCTCTAAGACGTCTATCAAGCCGCACTGCCAAAGACATGGCAGTCTCCAATGAATCGGGATATTCATGAAAAGCAAGGGCATCTTTCAACCTCTCAGATAGCCCCTGACAAAACTGACTCTGGAGTGTAGGATTATTCCACCCCGAGTCAGTTGCCCATCTTCTAAATTCTGTACAATATGACTCCGCAGTACGTTCTCCCTGTAACAAACTGCGCAACTTAGATTCAGCCATGGAGACCCGGTCTGGGTCATAATAAATCAAGCCCAAGACTCTGAAAACGACCCACCGACTGGAGGGATGGTGAATCGGTCAACAGAGAAAAAGCCCAGGTCTGCGCATCCCCTTTGAGCAGAGATATAATGATCCCCACTCGTTGGTTCTAGTCACCAGATGAAATTGGCCACAGATGAAAATACAACCTGCAGGACTCCGTGAACCGAATAAAGTCATCACCACCCCCTGAGAACCTATCAAGGAGAGCGACTTTAGGCTCAAAGCAGACCTGATTTCCTCCAACGGCGCCAGACGCCAGAGCATTCTGACACTGTGGAACAGAACTGCGGAGGTCAGCAACCTCCAGCCATAATCCCTGTATGCGATCAACCAAAGCATCTAAAGCCTCCATTTTGTGAACAGCAGGGAAATGACAGTTTTATGGGGGGTTATAATGTCACGGTAGGTAGGTAAGCAGGGAAATAACCAAACACAGGGAAAACAAACAGAACAATTGACTAGGCCCAAAAGCTAGGGAGAAAAGGGTCACCTCCTAGCAATCCCTAAGGCTTTCTGTATACTGATGTGCACATGTGCATACCCTAATGGTGGATATGCACATGCCCTCGTGCCTAAGTCTATACACCCTGGGAAAACCCTGAGCAGTAGGGCAAAGGGAAGAGGTGACCTGATTCTTCAAACAGGAGGAAGCAAGCGTCTCCCTAGAGGCCTAGATAAAAGACACCAAGGGAAGAAACAGAGAGGACTTATCTTGAGCTGAGCTGGAGCAGACGATCCACAACACATCCAAAGGCCGCAGGAATGAACTATAACCCACACAGGCCACTGGGAGGAAGAGGAATAAATAGCCTCGCTAACAATCAACCCAGTACACCTAAGGGAAGGTGGATCCAGCTCAACTCAAACCAAAGCAAAGAGAGGAGTCAGACATGTGCAGCCAGTCTGACAGATCTCCGCACATTCACAGGGCAAGGCGTGACACTCCCATCCATGCCTAAACACTGCTCATTGTGTACTGTTGGAATTATGACTGTTATAGTTGGATGTACTACAACTCCTGTTTTGTACTACAGTAAAGACTTATTTAGAGACATTTACTATTCTACCACTGGCTTGGTTTTCGGACTCCTACACCATACGCTAGCCATTTTTTTCTACACGCCCTGCCTTGCACCCACCCAAATACCTAACATCAAGGGCACCCCAACTACCATCAGGCAGGAGCCTCAGAATTAGATTGTGTCCTGAGGGTAGAAAGGGTGCCCCCTCCTTTAACTGAATGGTCCTAAGGAGTGATGGGGTGAGGGCGGCCACTGTGATTGACCGGGACAGCCAGAGCCACTACCACTCCCATCCTTCACTCTGGCACCTCATGGGCTCACTGCATAAACAGCTCAATAAACAGGGGCAGTGGGTACAGAGGTAGCAGTCCTGCCTGGCTGTGAGGGGCTCAAGGGTCCCTCTGTCAAATAAGAAGAAACCAGTATTACATATGGCACATGGTAGATGAGAGGCAGATTTGCAATCAGATATGTTCTGGCAATGTATGATCGCGTTCTGAGAACAATGGAGAACAGAATGGTTTTAGGCACATCCATCTTCACGGGAAGAACAGGGCACGGTCAAGGTATGAGGTGTAAAAGAAAATTGATTGGGCTCATATTTCGACAACATCGCAGGTTAATATATCTAATGTATGCTGTAGATTGTATTTGATAGGCAATTGGTCTTCAGGACTCTTTAGTCATCGTTGATACCCACTGATTTAGGGCAATAGTAAGAGGCTCTAATGTAGTGAATCTGGTACACTAGTGATAAATATTTTTCAGTCAGAAGGGCAAAGAGGATGAAACGTCAAATGAGTTTTCAGATAGTTTTATACAGGTGTCTTATCCTCAGCACATGACTTCAATATGTGATCATCAAGGGTCCGACTCCCGACACCCCTATCAGCTGTTCTGTAGTGGACAGAGCTGGTAATGGCAGTAGTCACTTCAGTGGGAGCAACACTTCAGTAACCAGTCCACCACACATTGGATGGAGCTGTGTGGTTCGAGTGCCAGCACTAGTGCAGTAAAGCCGACCGGCAGGGGTGCGAAGTGTTGTAGCCCTGCCGTTCAGATATTGATGTCCTATCATAAACGTACTGCAAAACCCCATTAACCTTTTCCCACTACACTGACTAGTTATAATTTGTGCCCTTTGGTATTACTTCCCAGCCAAGAGGAATCACTAAGGACTACATATGATACTACATAGTATTTTTTTTATAAAACATGACCCTGGACCATCATAATGGAGGGTTTATGATATGACATGACCTTCATTAATTCTAATACATGGTCTGTGGTACCACATCCTATTAGTCTATTAATCTCCATGACTTATCTTACTACAATGTTCATGATCTTGATTTATGTTATTATAGGATTTATGACCATGCATAACCATTACTCAATATACTAAATCATGGGTCACAATATGACGTGTTTCTTAAAATGACATGACCTTGATTGAGGAGATTGCATGACCTTGGTTCATGATGGTACATTGGTTCTTGATACTACTGCGTTCACCATACCATAAATCTGGATAATACAGGGTCCATAATACAGGATACTACAGGGTCCAAGATACTCCATAACCTTGGCCCACAATGCTACATGATAACCATGCCATACAGTATTTTTATTTGATGTAAATCTCAATGGTATGAAGATCTCGAGTATGGGATTAATGTCCGCAGTGTATGTGGATGGGAGTTACAGTATGATCCGACCCTGGTTTACAAACGTCCGCAGTAGTGAAGGATGCGCGGTGCCTGTCAACGGAAAAAAATTGATGTATGAACGGAGCATGCAATCCCTGGCGTGCTCTTTCCAACATGCGCACAGAGTGACCTCTAAAATAGCAAATGCTTAGTGAAATGTAGCCTTGCAAATTGTTAAATGCATTGCATCACCTCCCAGAGTGATTGTTTTGCCATTGTACAAACCAATGTGGATTTCTATTACATGGTAGTCAAGCAGAAAATGGCAGCATTCATTTCATTAATAACTAAAAGGACATCGGTTTTAAGGCCATTTATCTCCAAAGAACGCGAAACATTCTCAACATAATTATATTACATCTGGCAGATTCAGGTAGAGAGGCTAATTTTGGAGTACAACTCCCAATATGGTTCATTATACGTCTTGTATTGTATAAGAAAAACATGGCTATTTTATTCCAAAACCAGTGCCGTACCTCTCTACTGGTTAGGTGTTGTCCAGCAGAAGGATTTATCCGGATCGATGATAAGACTCTGATCGGTGGTGGTCCATTCCAAGAATAGGCTCCTTGACTCCCCAGAGTGAAAGATGCAACCGTCAGGCAGTGCCACTCCGCTCATCAGTAAGGGACTGTCGGAAATAGCCGAGGGCTGTAATTCATCAGTTCCATAGAGCTGAATAGAATGACAGCGTGCACGTAGGACTATTGCTCCATTTACTCTGGTTCTTATGATCAGTGGGAGTCCGAGGAGTTAAGATCCACAATGATCAAATTATGTATAAAAAAAAAAATACAAGTGAATTATTTTTTTTTTCATTTTACAAAGAAACACATTTCATTATGGGAGGAAAAAACTTTAGTATATAAAATTTGTATAACCAAAATCTGAACAACCCATCATGGGTTTTATAGTAAACACTTAACAAAAATATAAATTTACGTACCCAGAAAATGACACCAATAAAAAGTACAGGTCATGCAGCAAAAGAAAGCCCTCATATAGCTACATGGATGGAAAAGTAAAAGTGTTATGGGACTTGGAATGGGGCAACAGAAAAACTGTTGTTGTTTTCTTTTAAATTTAAAGAAAATATGCTTTTATTGTATTTATAGCAACGCATAAAAAAAAAATATCACATCGCCATAATTGTTCTAACCCACAGAATGAAGTTAACATGTCATTTTCACCTCAGGCAGCAGAAAGGCTAGGAGCACCCCTGCCCCCTGCTGTTTGTCGTTCTGGTCTATTCACTGGTGGACTAACATACTCTCTGGTGTCATGCCTATCCTCAGTGCCAGCATAGTGATCTCATAGTGAAGCCGGTGAAGTAGTCCAGACACCATTCATTCATTTAACTTCCAAATTCTCAGAAGCATATAGCTATATCTCTCTCTAGACAGTGGAGGTGAAAATTGTGTGTGTGGGGGGGGGGGGGGTAGTATGCCATAATGCTAATTATTACTGGAATCGCTGGGTCTCTGTGTAAGGGAGAAATAAGGGGAAGAAGGGGTTAAAGGGGTTGTACGGTTTCAGATGCCAGAGATCCCGCACTGCCGCTCTGGTTCTCCCCACCGAGCTCTATTTACCCAGCTGGAGCAGTAACATCACTTTGACAACACATAACCAATATATCATGTGTTGTCGACATGATGTCACCTCTGCAGTGGCGTAGCATGGGGGGGGGGACCCGTTGCCCCGGGCGCCAGACTGCAGGGGGGGGCGCTGGCGCAAAAACACTAATGTGTTCGCTCTGCTTCTCTGCTGCACCGCGCAGAGAGTGAGCGAGGAGCACCAGTAAACTCTCAGCCCGGCCGAAGGAGCGCGCGCCCTGATGAATCACCAGGGCGCGCACGGCTGTCCTCACTGGCACTTATATAGTCTCCTCCCACCTTCCAGACACTGCGGAGCAAGAAGAACTAAGGGAAGATAGCTGCCGCTTCAGGACCGAGCGCAGCCTGTATGTGACTCAGCGACACCCATGCGTCCGACACAGTCAGTGACACAGACAGTTACTCACACAGCACACTGACCAAGTTAAGTCCCCCTGGCCTGAGGCGTATAGTCGAGATGGGCAGAGATGTCATGCTCTGGGCAGTACTATCTCTGGTCATCCTTCACCAGCACCCTGACTGCCACCTGCATAGCCTGGCTCTCATGGCACTTCACTGCCTGCTGCTTGGCTATCAGTGAGTGACAGTCAGTGTCACAGGCTATGCAGGTGGCAGTCAGGGTGCTGGTGAACCCACGCTACGCCACTGCGCCTCTGCATCTAATAAATAGAACTGGCCAATAGAACCGGCGCGGCCGTGTGGGATCTGTCAGGTAAGTACTTACTTGTTCTTTATTTCAGGCAGATCCAAAGGGTTGTCAGATTTTTTTCCTAAAACTGGACAGCCCCTTTATACACTCCTGGGGTTGCAGGTGTGTGATGAGCTGCTGCCCACCCACAGAAAAGGAAAAGGGAAGTAAGTAAGGCTAGTTTCACACTACAGCCTGCCGGATCCGCAGCGAATTTTGTCTGGCCAATTCATGGCAGCCTATGCTGGAGCAGCCTGTCGGAAGGCTATGCTGGAGCAGCCTGTCGGAAGGCTATGCTGGAGCAGCCTGTCGGAAGGCTATGCTGGAGCAGCCTGTCGGAAGGCTATGCCGCTAATGTGAAGCAAATTTTTTTTTAAAAGGCTGAAAATTACACTGGAGAGCAGGGTTTCTTGCACTGATATAGATGAAATAAAGGTGCGCATTACTCCAGATATATATTTTTTTTATTCATGGGACCCTTTAAATTAGAAATAAGGCCTGTCATCTAGTGATTATTTTATTGGAAATAAGGCTATGCATATATTGAGGCAATAATACCAAATGGCGATGCCACAGACTGACTGATGGGCAATGGATCAAACTCCTTCCTGTCGCGACTCATGTGTTCATCTTTTTTGAAACTTCAGGCTTTTGATACCAAATTAACTCTGATTCAAGGCCGTAATGTATTTAAATTGTTTCTACGTCTGCAGCATCATCCAGGGAAATAATGACATATGCATGAGACACCGTCATCTGGGGACCGCCATGAGTCACTAGTATACGACTTATGTTTTCACAACTCAATTGCTTCCAGTAACTTGGGTAACAGAGGAGCCGAGGCTGCTGGATAACTTCTGTTAGAAGATCCTGGTGGTTAATTTCTTCAATGAAGCCAAGGCGCTTGTGCCGTCTCGTAATGTTTCAGATAAACAAATCTGATTGGAAATGTTTCAATCATAATCTCATCACACAGACACAGGTACCAGCTGTCGGGTTGCGTTGACCCAGATTGCTATGGCAACAACATACGCTGCGAATAGCGATGAATCAAAACGCGTTAGCAATCCAGTCATTATGGGAACAGCGGGGTGATTGGCATTCTAAACAGACAATGAATGGTGACATCCGTGGCATTTTGCATTTTGCGATGTATAATAATGATGACGTGATCGATAGCAATTCTAATAGGGAATGCTTAAACTGACGATGGAGGACTTCCCTCAGTGCACCTTAAAAAGGGACGGGATGAGGGTAAACAGATAGGGGTTATACTTGCAAAAATGACATTGTACGAATGAGAACTTCAAGAGCAATGCCCCCGGGGTCACAAGATAAACTAGTCAGCCGTAGACGCACATTTATTACCTTGACAGCTTGTCCGCATAATATCAACTTACATGTACAAAGTATGCCTCATCCTGAGGAACCTGCGCCTCGTTTGAAGATATGTTGGAATAAGTAAAAGACATGAGATGGATGAGTTCAAGGGGGACTGTGCAAACGATAATACCTCTGCTTGCAGCCTACAACGTTACTCTGCGATCACTCAGGACTTAAAGGGAATCTGTCACCTATTTTGACCCTATTAAACCGTTAAAATAGCAATGTGCAATAAAGAACCTTCTTACCTACATGTGTCTTCTTTCTTTTATTCAACTTTTCATTCTTATAAAAAAGCGATTTTTCTGATATGTAAATGAGGTTCCAAGGAGCCCAGAGGTGAGTTATTACTCTGCTCTGGTGCCCAGTAACGCCCCCCTGCAGTGCCCAGCCCGCCTTTCTTCCAAGCCCAGCACGCCTCCTCATAAATAAATGTCCTCCCACATACTGCCCTCCCTTCCTCCTCTCCTGTCCTCAGAAATCCCGCACAGGCGCAGTATCGCTGAGTGCCTGCGCCTGCACGATTGTCCTGTTCCAGAGGGCAACAGCCTCAATATTGTCACTGGCCATGCGCCGAGCCCAGTGACATAATCCGACCGCTGTTGCCTCTGAGGCAGGAGAGGAGGAAGGGAGGGCCGGTGCTATGAATACATGTGACGTAATGGGAGGGGGCAGCGCCGTAGGCCAAGAGAGGAGGAAGGAACGCCAGATGAAGTGAATAAATTAAATGACGTAGTGGGGAGGGGGCGGCGCCGTTCGGCTCTGATGTGGGAGTACATTTATTTATGAGGAGGTGTGCTGGGCTTGGAAGAAAGGCGGGCTGGGCACTGCAGGGGGGGCGTTACTGGGCACCAGAGCAGAGTAATAACGCCCCTCTGGGCACCTTGGAACCTCATTTACATATCAGAAAAATCGCTTTTTTATAAGAATGAAAAGTTGAATAAAAGAAAGAAGACACATGTAGGTAAGAAGGTTCCAGGGGCGTAACTAGAAGTGACTGGGCCCCACAGCAAATATTTGTAAGGGCCCCTCCAGCACGCTTTGCACCTCCCTCCTCCTGTGTAAACCCCACTCCTTTGGCACAGTGTAGCGGTATACTGTATATTGTGTGGCACAGTGGATGCTATATGTGTATAACATAAACATATTTCATATGAAAACTTACAGTTACTTGACCCTTGGGGATCTCGGACACCACTTCAACACTTGGCCGGGGGCTCGTCGGAGCTGATGTTGTGCTTTATCCTAATGAGAAAGATTTCATAATAAGGATTTGGAGAAGGGGCAGAGGGATAGCAGAGCAGGGCGAGGCTGGTGCTGCTACTAGGGGGTCATACCATGGGGGAGTAATAAAGCCCACTATAATGCCCCCCCCCCCAGTAGTAATAATTCTCCTTATAATGTGACAGTGCAAAAATACCCCCTTGTAATGCCCCCAGTTGAGCTAATGTCCCCATAGTGCCCCCATAATGTCCCAGTATAAAATACCCCTATATAGTGCACCCAGTAAATTCCCCCATAGTGCTCCTCTCCCCCCTTCCTGCTAGTGCCCCCCATAATGTACCAGTATAAAATGCCCCATATATAGTGCCCCAGTAGATGCCCCTCAGTGTCCGGCCTCTGATAGGCTGCCGGCCTAGTGTCCCCCATAATGCCCCCCAATAATGTGCCAGTAAGTGTCCCCATAGATGCCCCCTCATCATGTGCCAGTATCAAGTGCCTCTCTCCTCCCCCCCACATGTCCCAGTATCATAGTGCCATCTCCCCCCCCCCAATGTGCCAGTATCAAGTGCCTCTCTCCTTCCCACCCCCATGTGCCAGTATCATAGTGCCAAACCCCCCATGTGCCAGTATCAAGTGCTTCTCTCTTCCCCTCCATGTCCCAGTATCATAGTGCCATCTCCCCCCCCAAAAAAGTGGCAGTATCAAGTGCCTCCCCCCATGTGCCAGTATCATAGTGCCAAACCCACCCATGTGCCAGTATCAAGTGCCAACCCCCCCCCCACATGCCAGTATCAAGTGCCTCTCTCAGCCCCCCCATGTCCCAGTATCATAGTGCCATCTCCCCCCCCAATGTGCCAGTATCAACTGCCTGTCTCCTTCCCACCCCCCATGTGCAAGTATCATATTGCCAAACCCCCCATGTGCCAGTATCAATTGCCTCTCTCTTCTTCCGATGTCCCAGTATCATAGTGCCATCTCCCCCCCAAAAAAAGTGCCAGTATCAGGTGCCAACCCCCCCTCCCCAGGTGCCAGTATCAGGTGCCAACCCCCCTCCCCCCATGTGCCAGTATCAGGTGCCTCTCTCCCCCCCTCCCATGTGCCAGTATCAGATGCCAACCCCCCCCAGGTGCCAGTATCAGGTGCCAACCCCCTCCCCACATGTGCCAGTATCAGGTGCCTCTCCCCCCCATGTGCCAGTATCAGGTGCCAACCCCCCCTCCCCAGGTGCCAGTATCAGGTGCCAACCCCCCCCATGTGCCAGTATCAGGTGCCTCTCTCCCCCCCCATGTGCCAGTATCAGGTGCCAAGCCCCCTCCCCCCATGTGCCAGTATCAAGTGCCTCCCGCTCCCCCCATGGCAGTAACAGTCGGGTATTAAAAAATAATAATAAACACTTCTACTTACCTCCATGTCAGCGATGCGATGCAGCCTCTTCCTGTGTCCCGCCCTGTATGTCCATATATGGAGTCAGTGCCTGTATTTCAGAAAAGTTTCTGCTGGGATTTGAACCCACGACCTTCTGTATCAGAAGCAAAGCACTTAACCAAAAGACCATAAGATCTGCCTTGCTGCTGACTGAAAAAATATGAGACTTCTACTGTTATAGCTGGCTAAGTGTACATCTATACACATGACAGCTGCTCATATATAGAGATATAGCAGAGCTGAGTGTGCTGGGACAGTTGTCATATAGAGATATAGCAGTGCTGGGTGTGTTGGGGCAACTGTCATGTGTATAGATGTACAATTAGCCAGCTATAACAGTAGAAGTCTCATATTTTTTCAATCAGTTGTAATGCAGCCTTTATGGCTGTGAGGGTAAATGCTTTGCCTCTGATACACTGATACATTGGAGGTTGTCGAATCCCAGACACATCAGGAGACTTTAGGAGACAGTAAGATTAGATCACATTAGCGAGGGGGCCTGGTCAGCCGCTGCTGCTGTGAAGGGGCCCTGAACATTAAGACAAGAATCGATATTTAACTAACTTGAAAATAAACTGTCACACATGCTGCCGGGGCGCCGGGCCCCCTTGGCAGCCCGGGCCCTGAAGCAGCTGCTTCCCCTGCTTCCCCGGTAGTTACGCCACTGGAATGTTCTTTATTGCACATTGCTATTTTAACGGTTTAATAGGGTCAAAATAGGTGACAGATTCCCTTTAACTAATTATGACAGAGCCTACAGGTATACAAATGGTGGTGCCATAGATCAGTAGTCTTGATTAAAGGGTTATTCCCACCTCAGACTAGGATATGCCCCCAATGTCTCATAGGTGTGGGTCCCACATCTGGGACGTGCACTTATACTTAGAATGGAGCCCGCAAAATCCCGGAGGGTGCACTGCGCACTTGTGGCCGCCCTCCATTCATTCCTATGGGAGCACCGGAAATTTTCCGAAGTCCCATTGGAATGCTTGGGAGGCGCACCGCGCAAGTGAGGCCACCTCTCCATTCACTTATATGGGGCTGAAGGAAATAGCCCAGCGCTTGGCTATTTTCGGAGCTCGCACAGAAAAGAATGGAGGGCAGCCACTCATGCACAGTGCATCAGACTTTGCGGGCTCCATTCTAAGTATACTGTAGATACGGGTCCGAGAGGTGGGACATTGGGGGCATATCCTAGCATCAAAAAAAAATGGTTGCCCATTCCCTCTTTCCCTGCCTTAAATGCTCCGCTATGCTACAAGGATATCAACTTCCGTTTTGACACTGCTGCCATTTGCTGGCCACGGTGGGGAGCTACTCCCCTTGTTTCATATCAAATGGTCACATCACAAAAGCAGAGCAGATGCACAACCCCTTTAAGGACCAGTAAAATGTTTCCCCCTCTGCGGTCCAACGGTCATAACTTAGTAGCACTCCGTATGTTTTACTCTTAAGATTGTGTATGGACAGGAGGACAGCTTTACATGGAAAGTTTACTGGTGTGTGGGGGGGTGGGGGGTAAAAATGTTTAGTGTGGCTTTAGTGTGGCTTATTCGACAGTGTGATTCGGGTGCTGGTAAACATCCAGGCAATGGCGTAATTTAACAGCCTAATTAGCAAAAATGGGGGATTAGATGTGACAATCAGAGAACAAGTTTGATCTCTGATTGATGGATAAAATCGGGATTGATAACATGCACAGAAGTCCATGTTAGCCTTCCTGTGGGACCATGTACAGTTACACAGAGAGAGAGCAAGCTATATGTCTCTGCTCTGTCCAGCCTCTCAGCATATCCCCCACTGTCTTCCTTTCTCCTCCTCCAGGCTGGCTGAGATAACAGCGGCTAAAGTGGGGAGGGCGCACGAGGAGGGGTATCCCATCCAGAAAGATTTTCTAAGTACCTCATATTCATTTTATATAGTGAATATAACATTAGTAAATATATTTTATGTATGTAGAGTGCTATTGCATTGTGTTTGTTTTTGTATTTTCAGCCATTTACAGGATGTGCTGACTAACTTTGTCTTTTGTTTTTGCAATAAGCTTTTAAACAAGACCAAGACTGCAGAGCGAGGTGAGCTAAATGGATAGATACAGCCTTTAGAAATCAGGTCAGGATTGAGTGCTGCAGATACAGTATATGCAGCTCTTACTGGGACACAATTCTAAGGGCTGTAACTTGCTATGTATCTTGGCTGGCGCCACAATCACAGCCTAAGAAATAGTACTGAGAAGCGGCTTCCCTTCTGCATCCACAAAACTCTGAACGGTGTATTGCCCTCTCCTGCCTGAAAGAACACCATTTGGGATAATCAGTGGGAGGGTTAAAGGAATTCCAGGATTAAGATATTTATGGCATATCCTCGGGATAGGTAAGCAGTATCTGATTGGTGAAAGTCAGATTCCCAAAATCCCGCCGATCGACTGTTTGAAGAGGAAGTGAGCGCTGCAGCCTCTTCCTAGGCCAGTGCCGTCACATTCATCAGTCACATGGCCTATGTGCATGTCAATGACATGAAAGTGAATGGGTCTGGGACCAAGTCCAGCAATTCATATAACCCATTAATAGTAGTATACTTTAATTTAAATCCTTAAAATAATTGGAGACATGGACAATAAAGACGAGGGTCCACTCAGATATATTGCCACAATACGCACCTCAATTCATACCAGGGGATAGGGGAAAGCGGTCCCTATTATCTCTCCCTGGTCTGAACCTCATCCAAGGGACGACCCCTGAAGGTGGGGGCTCCCTGTCCTCAAACCTGGGCTACTCTGGACCTCACACAGCCCAAACACGGTGGTCCACCCATGATTCTATCATCATTCTTACACTCAGAGAAAACAGGAAAATGTAGGTCTCTCATTGATCCAGAGGGGGGACTGGGACCGGAAACGATGTATCCATTAACATTCTTTCTGGAGGATCTTCCTATCCCAGTCCCCCCCCCCCCCCCCCCCCCCCGGGGAGAAGGTGGTACCAATTCGAGAAATGAGAATATGCACTGTGTACCTGGCTGGCTTTGATTAGCAGTACTAGGGTTGTATACATAGTTCACCAATAGGCCCTAAACCATTAGGGTAGTTTTATGTGGTTTTTTTGTTTTTTCTATCTTTCCACCTTTAGCACCATTTAATTCACCTTTCCACCCTTTAGGACCACCGTGTTAGGGACTGTGTGAGGTCCAGAGTAGCCCAGGTTCGAGGACAGGGAGCCCCCACCTTTAGGGGTCGTCCCTGGGCAGAGGTTTAGTCCAGGGAGAGATAATAGGCACAGCTTTCCCCTATCCCCTGGTATGAATTGAGGTGCGTATTGTGGCAATATATCTGAGTGGACCCTCAGTTATTATCGTCTTTATTGTCCATGTCTCCAATTATTTTAAGGATTTAAATTAAAGTATATTACTATTAATGGGTTATATGAATTGCTGGACTTGGTTTTGTACTTGCTAACCCTCTAATAACTTTGTATACCTAACTGCTGGCCTTGAATGGGCCTGGGCTGCAATACCAAGCACATGCACTGGAAAACGAATGTCGATGTGCCTGGTATGTTGCGAGGAGGCAGCAGCTCTCACTGGAGGTCCATAGCCCCTTCGTACAGATGAACATTGGCCGTGCCAGGAGTTAGACCTCCACTGATCAGATACTGATTGCCTTTTCTGAGGATTGGTCATCAAGATCTTACCCTTGGAAATTGCTTTGGAAAAATCTCCCTCTTTATGTCAACCTAAATTGAAGGCTGGAAGCAGATGGAGTGGAGTAATGCTTTTCATACACTTTAGATAGCTGTCAGCTATCAAACCCTTCTGACCCCCTCATACATATGCATACACAGTAGAAGAGGTGCCTGGCAGCGGCATATGTTCCATTAGAATAAAAGGATTGGGCATGTTAAAATCTAACAAGATAAATTAAGGGCACCCCCATGCAGGACACATCTATCACTAATCTAGTGCATAGGGCCAGCATAATCGGCCCTTCCCAGGTATTCATGGAGTTTAGAACGATCATGAGGCTTCTATTCCTTAGGTCCAGAGCTTTCTTGTATGTAGCTCAGATGCTCCATGCCCCTGTAAGTGTTAAAATTGAGGGACAGTGGGTCTGCCATCATCGAAATTAGATTTTTGCCTGTTAAAGGGGTTATCTGGGTTCAGAGCTGAACCTGGACATATCTCCTTCTTCCCCCACTCAGCCCCTCTGACATGAGCATCGGAGCATTTCATGCGAGCAGTGCTCCTGGTGACATTACCGTTTTACAGGGTAGGACAGTGCTAAAGCCCAACCATTAGTGTAACGGAACGCCTAGCACCCCGACCGGGTACCTCCGTCGATAGCTGCTCCTAGTGCTTTCCGAGGACTCCAAGCACTCCACTTGACACCGTACGCACTGCAAACCCCACGAACCGCCGAAGCTTGGTTGAGGTCTCACCGTCTCCTACCCACCCTGGACCTACGACAAGGCTCCAGGCTCCAGTGGGTGAACCTCTCCTAAAACCAGAGAGCAGGAACAGCTCTTAAAAGAGCTAGTAGTTATAGCCAGGGGAGTATAGCAAATCTCCCAGCGTATAGCAATCCCCAGCGTCGATCAGTTACCCAAACATCAGCCTCAACATGATAAAGGGTAAAACAGGAACTCTTTATTGAGGGCTACCCGCCCGTATTTATGCAGGTCCCCATCTGGTGTACACACCCCTAGGGGACCAGAAGGAGGACTGTGACACAGGACAGACACGTAGCACTCAGGATACAACACATCCCCACAATGCATCATGGTTTCCTCCTCTCTGCCCTGGAGACACCCGAAGAGCAATTCAATTATCTCTCAGGACAAAGGGAAATCACCAATACACATGTGGGAACAACAGGACAGGAATCCCCACCCAAACACACAATGTCACACCCTCCCAGCCAACACAGACATTTAACATATTCCCAGATAGCTCAAGTCTGAGTGCATATCATTAGGTGAATGGCACTCAGAATACACAAATACAATAAAATTAGCTATCTGGGTACCCTCACATAACAAAATACAATTGCAAAGACAGATTTAAGCTGTGCGGCCGGTCTGTCTTCTCCTTTAAAGTTAGTATGGGCCATAATCCTGAGGCAAGAGGCTGGTAGCCAGGCCCCTCTGAAACCCAGTGGCGAGGTTGGTTTCACCACAATTAGTACTAGAGATAAGCAAATTTTTAAAAAAATTCGATTCGGCCGGTTCGCCAAATTTTTTGAAAATATATTCACGGCAAATTTCGTTAAAAAACGTCTATTTCCTGGCTGCAGAGAGCCTTTATAAGGGTGTAGAACACCTTGCAGTAACACGCATAGGGAGTCTGCTTTGGTAGTGAAATAATACTGTGAGTCAGTATGACATGCAGATGACAGGCATCGCTCTTAGAATCACTGCACACTTCACTTATTTGGGCAGTCACAGGGCCAAAACTGACCAAATATCTCAAGTATGAACTCAGCCTTACAGGTCAATGTTAGCGCCAAGAAGAAGCGCACTCCTTTTACACCGTCGTCAGCTGATTCCACATAGATGTCTACAGAACCTGTTCTATTAAACGCTTATACAAGTAGAGCCCCCCGACAGAGTGGAGAGGGTGTCAGCAGTAAGTTTGTGTTGACGTCACTGATTATTTTGCTCTTCCTCTGATCCGTCAGAACAATAATCGCCAAAAAACGGATCCTGTCTGTGGAGCATCCGCCTTCACTTGGTCAGCATTTGGTCAGTACTCATCAGTATTGCTAATGCCAAAAAAAAACATGAGTGGATCCAAAACAGAGATGACAGAGTCAACCATTCAAGAACCGCTGGGTTGCTGGTCAAGACACGACCACTAGATGACACCAGGAGCTCAGGCATCTCGCTGCGACTCCTGCTGCCACGCCCCCTTACTCTGCTGCGACCTGTGCCTGCGCCAGAAACATTTAGGCCTCTGCCACTCCCCTGTGCAGGGCCTGGCACTTTTCTGTCTGACATACTGTTAGATCAGATAAATAAATAAAAAGGAAATTAAAACACCCCAAAAAAGTCTGTAATTTTCTCACTTCACCACACAACGGCTAATAGGCCCTTTTTCCCCCATTAATACACACAAAAAAAGGGCTTTAGAACATATAACTGCACCGCTGAACAGCAAATATATTTTACTTTTGCCACTAATACACAACAAAAAGGGCTGTGATTTTCGTACTACACCACACAACGGCTAATAAGCCCTTTTTTCCCACTAATACAGGCCAAAAAATGCTTTAGATCATATAACTGCACCGCACAGGGGCAAATAAGACATAGAAATATTTCCTTGTAATAACCCCTGTTAATGCCTGTACCAAACAGCACTTGCACCCTAATAAGAACGGTTCCCCATTCAGTGCAGAAAGGTATAATAGGATTGTTCCTATTACCCAGGCTGTAACCTCTCTACTGAACCCTGTTCTACATAAATGCTGTGGAATGATTCCTCCCTATCCTTTCCCTACACCTTGAATAATCTTTCCCTGAACTTTTATATTGTTTTATTAGCACAATGAAGTCTTTCCTATCACTGTCCCTAGCTTCTGCTGACTTCTCTCCCTGCACTAAGTACACTGGAAAATGGCAGAATCTAAGATGGCTGAGGCTATTTATAGGGCTGTGACATCACAGGGCTGGCTGGCTGCTGATTGGCTGCATGCATGGCATTTTGGGTGATCCCTCGTTCCCCGAGTTCCTTGCTCCATGTCCTAACATGTGCAGCAGCCATTTTAGGAAAAAATGCTATTGGTTACTACGAATCGTGAGGAAATTCGGCTTCTGTGTGAATCAAATTTTTCCTGAAATTCGGATCGAATTCCACTTCGTCAACTTCGATTCACTCATCTCTAATTAGTGCCTGTGATGTCACCAGAAGCCTCCTCCTAGCTTACCCATGGAAAGCCCAGTATGTCACCAGATCTCCAGAAAATGCTCTTGCCCTGTGCGATTCAGCGCAGGGCAAGTGAGAGCATCGGAGCATGAAATGCTCTGATGCTCATGTCAGAGAGGCAGCCTGGGTGAAGAAGGGGAACCCGGACAACCCCTTTAACATCAGTGATATCTGCCAGCAATTTTCTAATGTCTACATCCTGTATAAGATATCCATATATTTACAGGATATTGCCACCAAGAAGGAAACCCATTCATTTTATTTTTTTTGCCCAGGGCCCTCATCAGCCTTGATCCAGTCCTGAACACATGACTGCTGGATCAGGGTTTGTTTGTAATCTGTAATCATAGGTCTGCGTAGGAGCTGTAGACACAAAACGATAGATGATTCTTAATTAAGAATCCATGATACTGTAGTGATTATGTCAAGTGTATGCCTCGTTATAGAGCTCCCTCTCTCTAGCTGTATAGATGTATATAATCGCCAATAGACTGACCTCGAAGAATTCTCCTCTCACGCACCCGATTCTCCACAAATCCATTCCCCTTTTCCTATTTAGATGACATTCACCTTGACTTGTTATTTATTTTTTTTGTGCTGTTGAGTCGAATATAGATGGTTTTCTGTTGCCTCCTTCATGTTCCATTCTTCACCACCAGAGACAATTATTACTTCACACCTTGTAAGACACTCAGAATTTACACCTACCTTTCCATTTCTATCCAGGTGTGGAAGCATTTAACACTACACACGCTTCAATAGTAACCCTATGTACTCAGAACCTGTCACCACCTATAAAGATAGCGTTCAATTCTGAAAAAATACAGAATAGCATTGAAAGGTATTATTATTTTAGGATGACACGCTGAGCCAAAATGATAGAAACAAGTGCTGCTTGGTGAAAAGACTTCCAATGGAGAAAGGTCCTCATTCAGCCAAGAATTGAAGCCCCATCTTCAGGCCTTATAAAATAACAAACAACATGGTTGGGGCTTGTTCCACTGGCCCAGTAGTGTACCAAAAGATCCTCCAGGGGCCCCAAATTCTAACACAATAATAGGTTCTTAAAGGTCCAGCAGTAGAAAACCCCTTTTGAGGCTGCTTTTGGAAACAATCACTTTGTAGTCACTAGGGTCTACTTCTTATGGGATGATTGACACATACCCTACATCTCATTGATGATAAAGGAAACTTCTAACCAGCTCTAGCTCTTGTCTTTAGGATTGATGGAAATGTTAGGGCAACAAGCAGGCACAAAATAGAAAAATGTAGATACAATCCAAAGGAGATGTTTACTTAAACCAGAAATTGCAGGACAACCACACCACCGACGCACTTCAGATCTACAAACATCTCTTGGCAGGTGTAAGTTTCACTGTTTCTAGATCCAGAATGCATAGACGGCGCGGTTGTCCTGAAATTTCTGAATTTAAGGATGTTTAAGAAAAGATCTGCTTTGGATCTACTGCGATGAAGGATTCTTTTTTCTAGTTTATCCAAAAACAAAGATTACAATGCAATTAAAAGCGAATGCGCATGGGATCTTTATAGTTGGAGGACAATCAGAATCATTTCCTCCAGGAAACTTCAGTGCTACCCAGAGAAACAAAGACTCAATATATTCAAGAAATGCTTGGAAAATAGAATTCATTGCATAAAAGTAACAGATAACCTATAATTTAATTCCATCAAAAGTATTAGTAAAAGATCATTAGTAAAATGAATATCAAAATACACATTTTTTACATAGAGGGGTTGTGTTGCAATGGTGGTTCACTTGTTGCCACTGATCCGTGCACACTGGCACCGGTTTCTTGTGGGTTTACCATAAATTTGGACCATTGTGTAACTATGGTGGTTCATGGTTGCCACTGTTCCATGCATACTTGCCCCGGCTTCTTGAGGGTGTGAATTAGGTCCATTGTGACTTATACCTCTCCTCAGTTCAGTACCACTAGGGCAGGCATGCCCAACCTGCGGCCCCCCATCTGTTTCAAAACTACAACTCCCAGCATGCCTGGATGGCCTACAGCTATTAGGGCATGCTGGGAGTTTTCCACAGCTGGAGGACCACAGGTTGAGCATCCCTGAGCGTCCCTGGCTCTGTGTTTGCACCTGTTTGGCTAATGAGTTTGTTAATCCTGCTAAATATTAGGTGTTGTGAGTCCCGCCCCTGGCTGTGCAACTGATTCTGTTTGGGTCTGTTCATGTTCTGTCTTCTTGATTTGTGAAGGAGCTTCTGATCCATATACCTGTCTGTCTGCCTGGCCTGTTGTCCTAATATGTTTGTTTGCCTGTGTTCCTTCCTTATCCTGTTTCTCTTCCATGTTTTCGCATGTACCTTTCCTGTCTCAGCTTGATTCTGTCCATGTTTTACCTTGGATCTACCTGTATTCTGCCAGATTGACTCTGCCTGGTTCTGTCTGAATGTCAGCTGCTAACTACACCGGGATTATTCCAGGAGGTAACGGCCTGGTGGCTCCCCTGCAGCAAAGACCAGATTCCTGTATAGGGCTTAAAGGGTGAAAACCAGGGTACTGCCAGGACAATGCAGTCAGGACTAGCACAAGGTCAAACTGGTTAGCTGGCACAGTAGTTCCACCATTGTCCGTAACAGGTTGTATGCCTTGAACAATCATTTTTCTTAGGATCGTCCTCTGAATAGACCTCCAACTAGGGTTGTTGCGGGTATCGAAATTTTGATACCCAATCGATACTTTTGTCCCGGTATCGATACGATACCGGGATTTCCATTTTTTCGATACTGGGCTGCGCTGCTGCGCAGTCTAGCATCTCTGAACATGAGCGTGCTGCTGTCAGTGCGCTCATGTTCCCTCAGCAGCACAGGGGAGAAGGAAGCAGTCTCTCCCTCCCCCTGTGCCGCTGTTGCCACCAATGAATGGAGAGAGGGGCGGAGCAGGGGCAGGCGCACTGCGCCACCAATGATAGGACTTTTACTACACAGAGCGGCGCCCAGGGATGTCCCTGCACTTACTATTATTCCTGGGCCCCGCTCCGTTTGCCCGCTGTGCCCGATTACTGTCTCCTGCTCCATATGCCAATTACTATCGGAGCAATGGGGAGGAGACATCAGCTTCTCTAGTGGGCGTTCCTTCTCCCTGCGCTACACTGCGATTGGACAGCGCTACAGCCAGGGAGAAGGAACGCCCACTAGAGAAGCTTCTCCTCCCCATCGCTCCGATAGTAATTAGCATATGGAGCAGGAGAGGAGACAGTAATGGGGCACATCGGGCGAACGGAGCGGTGCCCAGGAATAATAGTAAGTGCAGGGACATCCCTGGGCGCTGCTCTGTGTAGCCTAATACTTAAAGTCTACTTTATATGGGTCCAGACTTTAACACATAATACAGGAGGCGGGTGCCGGCAGCAGAATCGCATTGCCGGCACCCTGCCCCTGACAGGGAGCTGCGATCAGCGGCAGTTAACCCCTCAGGTGCAGCACAAAATACTGTTCAGCACAGTGGTATTTTGCTTGCCAGAATGCCGGCATCCATGCCAGAAACCCAACGAACCCCATTATAGTCAATAAGATCCACATTGCACTTGTGTTCTCCTACCTATGCTGGATCAGCGATTCCAGGTTCCTGTTTCTATGTTCGAACAGAAAACTGGAATTTCGCTGCAGGTGTGAACCTAACCTAAACAGGAGGCTGTTTGTACCTCCAGAGTGGGAGACCCACTTTGTGACCACTCTTCACATTAGGTATTACTAGGTTATTATAACTATCAGAATGTATAAGTTTTCAATTAAAATCTCTTGCTGTGACCTCATTGTCTACATCCACCACTAAAACAATGGTAAAATATCAACTGGCTATTCAGTAGAGCCCGATGATAGCAGCGGTGTGCTCACCATGCAGGCTGATCATTCCACTGCCATGGGGCCCATGGTGAAGGAGGGACTTGCAGTGATCATCTTCTTCCGCTTCCTGACATGAAACCACACCATTCTCCTGCTGCCACCACTAGAGGGAGACCATTACAATATTTACTGAGTTCAGTGGTAACTGTACAAATTCCTATGCACTCAGCTCCCCCTATTGGTGGCTGTAGAAATATATTGCATGAGGAGAAGCAGGATATTTAGAAAAGTATGGGGGAGTTTTATCAATGCATTTATGCCAGTTGGGTGACGTAACTACATCATAAATATGGAGTTCAGAAAGAGTGTCATGTTTATAAAACCCCTCTTCCATTTTTTCCAACCCAGAAATCGGAAAGTCGGCTGTGACTTTTTTTATTACAAAATTTCTCTTTAAAAAAAAATCTCACAGGGATGGGAGGCATTAAAAAGCTTTGCTATGGGATCCTACAATATCTGTGAATGCCCCTGGCTGGTTGCCCAATTCTTCCAAGGTTGGTTGCCCTTTAAAGCCACTCCACATCCTGAGATCCTAAAGCCTTTCCCATTATCTATGATATGCCCTATGTATACTAAGTGATTCATTGAATAGCCCCTTTAAGTAATATAATAGATCAGCAATGTCAGCTTTTCAAGCAGGTCTGGAAAATATAGGTGATGTCATCGGGAGTGGCAGATCCTCCTGATATATGGAGCATTTTAATCAAGTCTAAACAGTCGGCCATTTATCCAGGATATGTGTTCATCTGTATATTGACATTCTATAACAATCCTTCTACAATCCATCTTCAGCATCGAAGACATTTATCTTTTCTTTACAATTCAATACCTCACTTCTGACTCTCTCTTTTTCTATGGGAAGCCTACCAGTTGTGACTATGACAGACTATTACAATATTTTTGGAATATAGGTTGAATATCTGGGGATATAAAATCTGTGATAGAATGAAAAATATTGTATTAAATGTTGCAAGCAAATTTCTCCTGGGAGGTAGAAACATCTGCAGCTATCAATGCTAGTCAGCCTGTAACAAAAAATGGTAAGATATTCACAATTTCAGTAGGCAGAGGATCCACAATATCAAATATACCCCAAATACAGTATGGAGCAAGACAAGGGAACGCCAAAAGCTTTGATTCCAAATTCAAGCTTCTAGTGCCATCTGCCTGTGGTCGGATATAATGCCGCTATATCAATGGATTATATGATTATATCTATCACATTATTACATATTTTATCATCATTCAAGTAGAGTTTTGCTCAGAATTCCCTATAAACAGTGATTCTCCCATAAAAGAATGCTTGAAAATAGACACCTATGAAATGTAAATTAGCAGTGTTGAAACTAGAGATGAGCGAATTTTTAAAAAATTCGATTTGCCGGTTTGCAGAACTTTTTGGGAAAAATTTGGTTCAATCCGAATAAATTTGCGGAGAATTACGTTAAAAAACGGCTATTTCCTGGCTGCAGAGCCTTTATAGTGGTGTAGAACACTGTGCCTTGCAGTAACACACATAGAGAGTCTGCTTTGGTAGTGAAATAATACTGTGAGTCCGTATGACATACAGATAACAGGCGTCGCACTTAGAATCACTGCGCACTTCACTGATTTGGGCAGTCACGGGACCAGAACTGACCAAATAACTCAAGTGTGAACTCAGCCTTTCAGGTCAATGTTAGCGCCAGGTATAAAGAACCGTGCAGAGGCCCAAGATCCTGCTATAGTGTGAAAGAGCGCACTCCTTTTACACCGTCGTCAGCTGATTCCACATAGATGTCTACAGAACCTGTTCTATTAAACACTTATACAAGTAGAGCCCCCCGACAGAGTAGAGAGCGTGTCAGCAGTAAGTTTGTGTTGAAGTCACTGATTATTTTGCCCTTCCTCTGATCCATCAGAACAATAACCCACAAAAAACTGATCCTGTCTGTTCAGCATCCGCCTTCACTCTGTCAGCATTTGGTCAGTAATCCATCAGTATTGCTAATGCCAAAAAAACATGAGTGGATCCAAAATAGAAATGACACGTGAACGTAATATTTGCAAGTCTTCTGTGTTTTATACCCACTCCTGCTTTTGGCTACCAAATCACAAGCCAATTCTGATGGGACCATACAGGCCTTACAGCTGCTACACAGACAGGATATGTTGTGTGTCTCATTTTAACTTCCTTCTGACAGATCAGAGGAAGGGTCCAATAAATGATCATGTCAGCCAAGCCAAAAAGGTTAAATAGTGGCCCAGCAATGAAGTAGGGAGGGTGGGAACAGCATGAGAAGTCCACAGAGTGGCTCTATGACATTGTGGTGAGGTGAAAGTAGCATGAGGAGACCACAGAGTGGCCCAATGACAGAGTCTGTAGGTGGCGGAAGCCTCAGGAGACCACAGAGTGGCAAGGTGACACAGTGTGGAGGAGGCAGCAGCATGAGGACACCACAAAGTGACCCAATGACAGTGTATGGAGGTGGCGGCAGCATGAGAAAACCACAGAGTGGCAAGAAGACATAGTGGTGAGGTGAAAGCAGCATGAAGAGACCACAGAGTGGCCCAATTACAAAGTCTGTAGGTGGCGGCAGCATCAGGAGGCCACAGAGTGGCACAATGACAGTGTGCGTAGGTGGCGGCAGCATCAGGAGGTCACAGAGTGGCAAAGTGACATAGAGTGGAGGAAGGAGCAGCATCTGGAGACCACAGAGTGGCAAGGTACCCACTGAAGATGGTGGGTGAAAGAAGGAGCACTTGGCATCAGATGTGTGGCATCAGGCGGGTGGCAGCATCAGAATAGTAGCTAAGGCAGGTAGCCAGAAGACACCAGTCTCTTTTGTCAAAGAGTTGGTGTGGCACCATGGATGATCTAGTCTGATGCATCAGGAATTAGTGGGTGGAAATCCTGGCTGATCCACGCCTGATTCATCTTGACAAAGGTCAGTCTTTCCACATTTTTGGTGGACAGGCGAGTTCTTCTTGGGGTAACTATGGCCCCCGCCGCACTAAACACCTGCTGTGATGCCACACTACTGGCCAGGCAGGGCAGCTTTTCCAGGGCAAACTCTGCCAGTTGTGGCCACAAATCCAGTTTGGCTTCCCAGTAGTCCAGCGGATCTTCAAGGTCGGCTGCAGGGTGCACTCCAATTATGCCACCACATGCTGGTTTATGTTCTGCTCTACATCTAGCTGCTGGTGAGTAGTTTCTTCACTATGCGGGTGAAGAAAGCTGCTCATCAGCGACTGTAGACTCAGGCTGCTTCTAATGTAGCTGGTACTGCTCCTGCCACCCCACCCCTCCCCAGGAGCCATGGCAGTGGAACGTGAGCGGGGGGAGGGTGGCATCCCGCTGCACTCAAGTGTAATGGGAGCACTCTGACGGGGCACGGCATGAAGTACAGTGAGTGCCGGGCCCTGTCAGAGCGCTCTTTAAGCATGAGGGGGCGCAGAGGCAAGTAGGGAAGGAGGGGGGGCGCACTCACCCGGCCCGGCAGTTCTGGTCACTGCCGGGCTGTTTGTTTCCAGAGTGAAGCAGGGAGACCTCTCCGCTCCCTTCTTCACTGTTCTTCAGAGCTCAGGCGCTCCCCCTGCAGGCCGCACATCGCGCTGCTGGCTGTGGGAGGAGCGCTGAAGGCCCGGGAATCGGCCTCCAGCACCGCCAGCAGAGCGATGTGAGTGTGGGAGCGCGCCATCAGGGAAGAGGGTCAGTATGTGTTTTTTGTTTTTTTTCCCCCCCATAAAGCTGCAAAAAGGGGACAACAAACTAGAGTGAAGGGGCACAAAAGAGCATAACCACTGTGAGGGGCACATATCTAGGTATAACTTCTGTGAGGGGGCACATATCTGGCATAACCACTGTGAGGGAACACATATCTGGCATAACCACTGTGAGGGGGCACATATCTGGCATAACCACTGTGAGGGGCACATAACTGGCATAACTACTGTGAGGGGCACATATCTGGCATAACTACTGTGTGGGCACATATCTGGCATAACTACTGTGAGGGAGGCACATATCTGGGCATAACGACTGTGAGGGAGGCACATATCTGGGCATAACGACTGTGAGGGGGCACATATCTGGTAATAACTACTGTGAGGGAGGCACATATCTGGGCATAACGACTGTGAGGGGGCACATATCTGGGCATAACTACTGTGAGGGGGCACATATCTAGTCATAACGACTGTGAGGGAGGCACATATCTGGTCATAACTACTGTGAGGGAGGCACATATCTGGGCATAACGACTGAGGGGGCACATATCTGGGCATAACTACTGTGAGGGGGCACATATCTGGGCATAACTACAGTGAGGGGACACAAAAGTAGGCATAACTACTGTGACAGTAATAAAGGTGGGCATAACTGCTGTGAGGGGCCACAAGGAGGACATAACTATTTTGAAGGGACCACAAGGTGGGCATTAGTACTGTGAGGGGCCACAATGTGGGCATTAGTACAGTGTAGTAGCATTTAGGGGAAATGTCCTAGATTACCATGCTATACATTGGCATGGCTCAGTCTTACAGGCCAGCACAGCGCCCCCTGCTGGTGATTTCACAGGTACAGTCACCATCCCTTCCTTATATGTGATTATTCTTTTTTTCTCTATCATTACAGGTACCTTGTTCTGGATCCAGCCGACGCCAGTGACACCCTGGATGAGGTAGGACCAGATTTTATTAGGACTGGGTGAGTGTAGCCATGCATTGGGCTTAGTGCTCTTTAACATGAGCGGATCCCGTGTGGGTAATCCACTGTGTGAAAGAGAGCCAAGCCCTGGACAGCAGAGACACGGAGCATTAACATGATTGATAATGCTCCGTGCCTCTCTGTGACCTTTTTACAACAAAATCACAGTGAGATAAAGTTGCCACTGTGATTTTGTAGTAAAAAGATCACAGAGAGTCAAAGATCATTATTTGCTGATCCATGACAATCATGTTAATGCTCTGTGTCTCTGCTGTCCAGAACGGGGCTTGGCTCTCTTTCATGCAGCGGATTACCCGGACGGCATCCGCTCGTGTGAAAGAGCCCTTAGTGTAAAGAAAATCTGCCAACTCTGTTGTGTTCACAGGGTATGCTTCTTCCTGGAATACTGGAGGTGGCTGCTTGCTTGTACCAGCTGAGGCTGCAAAGCTCAGGGTGGGGATGATGATCAATTGTCTCAGCCGAGACAAGATTCTGGCTTTGGATCCCTATATGTGGGAGCTCCTACACGCACACCCTTCCCCTAGCCGGGGTGGCTGGCACACTGACTCTAACTTCCTTCCCTCTCCATGAGGCAGGACATGGACCAGCCCACTTCTGCTCATAGAGGGGGTGCTGAACTGGAATGTACTATTCCAGCTCAGAAACACTAAACTGGCTTAGTCCTTGCTGAACACATTGCTGCCACCTGCTGGTGAACATGAAAATTACAGCAATATATATTTACAAGGCTTTGCAATGCACATTTGTGAGAATATGATGTGAAATTACATTGGATGACAAGACAAATACACATAACAGGTTGTAGCGGGGTAAAAGAGTTTCATAACACAACTCTGGGGTGTTACATTGCCTTTTTGGCAAAGAAATGATGGCTTGGGACTGCAGCACCAGCAACTTGGCCAGGAGTAGCAGGAGCATCAGGACCAGCAGATGATGGGAAGGACAGACAGCTCCCTCCGGCTGGGGTGGTGGAGCCTTGACTGCCAGAAATCGGGTGCGTGCCAGTGGGTGAAGCAGCGGTTGCTGCGGCAGGCTAGACCACCACATCGGAGCCACGGTTATCCCCAACCACTTTATGGCGATGCTGCATATGTTGACGCAGGGCCGTAGTGCCAACATTGGCACCCTGGCCACACTTCAGCCTCTGCCCAGAGATTCTATATATACGGCCACGTTCACCTTCTCCGGTGGCTTAAAAAAAACCTGCCACCACAGCTTGTAGTTGATTTTACCCCCAACACTACGCACTGACTGACTGCTACCGCCGCTGCCTCCTTGAGCCCCTGGACCGCTACTTCCCGGGCAGGTAGGCTCCCCCGAAGCGGGTGGTCTACTACGTGCGCGTTTGGCTCCCAACCTCCCACTGCTGCCACCCTGCTGACTCCCAGCCACGCTTGCGACTTGTTGGCTCCGCCGCTGGCTCACGGGCAAGCTGCCACCCTCTTCTCCCGATGATGATAAAGCCCTTTGTCACCCGACTCCCAAGTTCGATCAGCTACACCATCATCATCGAGTAGTGTCTGCACGTCACTGATGTCCCCCTGTCTCTGTGTCAGGAGCCTGACTGCTCTCAACACCAGCTCCCACACCGCTGTCCTCATCACTACTTGCCCGCCTAGCGGAGGAAGTGGCGGATGTCTCCTCCCTATATTGGCTGGGCAGTAGCTGCTGACTGTCCTCTAGTACCTCTTCCTCGCTGAAAAATGGAGCTGAGCCTACAGCATATAATACTTGTCTGGCTGAGGGAACAGAAAAGGACAGAGGCAGGTTGAGGACAGGTGAGGGCACAGGGTCTGCTCCCGGGCCATGGCAACTAAGGGTTGCGTCTGACGAACCCACTGACTCTTGGCTGGGGGTGTCTGATGTCACTTGCGACGAAGTCGAAGATCGAATCAACCATTAAAGAACCGCTGGGTTGCTCGTCATGACACAACCGCTAGATGACATCAGGAGCTCAGGCCTCTCGAAGTGACCCCTGCTGTCACGGCCCCTTACTCTGCTGCGACCTCTGCCTGCGCCAGAAACATTTAGGCCTCTGCCACTCCCCTGTGCAGGGCCTGGCACTTCTCTGCCTGACATACTGTTAGATCAAATAACCAAATGTTAGATAAAATATATTTGTATTTCGCCGGTAATACACGGCAAACTGGGCTGTAAATCTCACTGCACCGCTGAACGGCAATTAGGCCAGAATGTTTTTCTATTTTTACATAAAAGGCTTTTCAACAGATAAGTACAACTATGAACGGCAAATATATTTTACTTTTGCCACTAATACACGACAGAAAGGGCTGTCATTTTTTCACTTCACCACACAACGACTAATAAGCCCTTTTTTCCCACTAATACAAGCCAAAAAATGCTTTAGAACATATACAGTTGCAAGAAAAAGTATGTGAACCCTTTGGAATTATATGGATTTCTGCACAATATGCTCATAAAATGTGATCTGATCTTCATCTTATTCAAAGCAATAGACAATCACAGTCTGCTTAAACTAATAACACACAAAGAATTAAATGTTACCATGTTTTAATTGAAAACACCATGCAAACATTCACAGTGCAGGTAGAAAAAGTATGTGAACCCCTAGACTAATGACATCTCCAAGAGCTAATTGGAGTGAGGTGTCAGCCAACTGGAGTCCAATCAATGATGAGATTGGAAGTGTTGGTTACAGCTGCCCTGCCCTATAAAAACACACACACCAGTTCTGGGTTTGATTTTCACAAGAAGCATTGCCTGATGTGAATGATGCCTCGCACAAAAGAGCTCTCAGAAGACCTACGATTAAGAATTGTTGACTTGCATAAAGCTGGAAAGGGTTATAAAAGTATCTCCAAAAGCCTTGCGCCGATGACGTCATAGTGCTCCGAGGAACAGGCGCAGTGGAGATGTCTGTGCAGGGAAGCGGTCAGACATTCACTGCGCATGCGCCGAATACATACGCTCACAGGGAGGATCGCATTCCGGAGGAGATGGGCGGGCTGGAGGGACGCGCTGGGCGGCGGCATTTTGTGAAGGTAGACCGAACCTCTAGGTGCTAATGACGCCCCCATAGCACCTAGAGGCTCATTAGCATATCAATATAAGTTCTTTTTTTAGCGAAACGGCTGCCCCAAAAGCTATTATATTAGGATTGTTTGGCAGAGCAGACACTAGCGGATCGCTAGTGTCTGAAAGCTAATTATGTGAAAACGAAGTGGTAGAAACCCTTTAAACAGAAGAAAATACACCTTCTGGAGTGGCCTAGTCATAGTCCTAACCTCAACCCGATTGAGATGCTGTGGCATGACCTCAAGAAAGCGATTCACACCAGACATGCCAAGAATATTGCTGAACTGAAACAGTTCTGTAAAGAGGAATGGTCAAGAATTACTCCTGACCGTTGTGCACGTCTGATCTGCAACTACAGGAAACGTTTGGTTGAAGTTATTGCTGCCAAAGGAGGTTCAACCAGTTATTAAATCCAAGGGTTCACATACTTTTTCCACTTGCACTGTGAATGTTTACATGGTGTGTTCAATAAAAACATGGTAACATTTAATTCTTTGTGTGTTATTAGTTTAAGCAGACTGTGATTGTCTATTGTTGTGACTTAGATGAAGATCAGATCACATTTTATGACCAATTTGTGCACAAATCCATATCATTCCAAAGGGTTCACATACTTTTTCTTGCAACTGCAACGCACAAGGGCAAATAAAACAGAAATATTTCCTTGTAATAACACCTGTTAATGCCTGTACCAAACAACACTTGCACCCCAATAAGGACGGTTTGCTGGAATTGAAGAGCTGTATAATGGCAATTTGGATCCCCAGTCAGTGCAGCAAGGTATAATAGGAATGTTTCTATTACCCAGGCTGTAACCTCCCCTACTGAACCCTGTTCAACAGAAATGCTGTGGAATGATTCCTCCCTATCCTTTCCCTACACCTTGAATAATCTTTCCCTGCACTTGTAAATATTTTTTTTCTAGCACAATGACAATTTTTCTATCACTGTCCCTAGCGCCTGCAGACGTCTCTCCCTGCACTAAGTACACTGGCAAATGACAGAATCTAAGGTGGCTATTTATAGGGCTGTGACATCACAGGGCTGGCTGGCTGCTGATTGGCTGCATGCATGTCAGTATGGGTGATCCTGCCTTCCTTTCTCCATGTCCTTACACCTGCAGAGCAGCCATTTTAGGAAACATGCGATTCGTTACTACGAAGTGCGAGGAAATTTGCATTCGGTGCGAATCGAATTCGTAACGAATTCCACGTCATCAGCTTAGATTCGCTCATCTCTAGTTAAAAAATTCATGGCCCCCAATCTGTTACACGGCCCTCTACTTTCCTACCTTGTTGGCAGTACCAATCTCTTCATATGGGGTAGAAGACCTTTGCCGCTCCCTCAGCTCAGGACCCGTATGGAACTCTCTATATTTACAGTAGACCCATACCGTCACAATTGTCATATCCGAGCCCTCTACAATAGCTTTTGTAAAACAATGGGGGTCATTTAATAAAGAATGGTGTTTCACATGCTAGTCTTGGTCAGATCTTCCACCAGCACGGTTTTTACCAATTTATAAGGGAGACGCAGACGACTTCCAGGTCGCTGCTGGCAACGATGTTGTCCGAGTAGTACGCCACTTTTACAGACTGACAATAATACGCACAAAACCGAAGATAAAATCGATTTTAGAGGAAACGTTGTTAGGAAACATTCTTTCCTGTATATTTACTTGTATATAAAGTGCAAGTGCTGCCAAAAATTACAAGAGGCACTCTGATACAACCTGTATATCACATAAAGGAGTGCCTCATTCACATTGTGGTACAATTGTTCAGGTAGTGGGACTCCTTCACTCATAAAGCCTATGCACTAAGTGAAAGGGCTGCCAAAAATTACAAGGAACCGGCACTTCAATACACCCTTTATTACACATAAAGGAGGGCATCATACACACCCTTGAAAAATGATGATTGATGGCCTGCTGGTGACCCTCAAAAACATTTGGAGCAAGGGCCTGCTGCTGCTTTGGTGACTCTAGATAACCTGGGGCTGATCGCATGTCCTCGTGACGGCGACGATCAATTCGAATGTCTGCCCTATCAACTTTCGATGTTATTTTCAGCGCCAACCACTGTGACCACGGGTAAGGGGGAATCAGTGTTCGATTCCGGAGAGGGAGCATGAGAAACGGCTACGGCTACCACATTCAAGCAAGACAGCATGTGCGCAAAGTACCTATTAGGTATAATTAGGTGAGGGCCTGCAGGTGATCTGACGCTCTAAAACATTATGGTTGAGGGCCTGCTGCTGAGCTGACCATTTAAAAAATGATGGGAGTTCCTGCTGCTTAGCTGAACATTGAAAAATTTACAGTGTTCAAAGCAGGCCGGGTCGCCTGAATACTTCAGCTAGGAATAATGGAATAGGACTCTGGTTCTATTTTGTTGGTTTTCGGAACTAGGGCCAGGATTGTATGTCACAGATAAACTTTTGAAGCGCACACGTTACACTGCAGATGTTGCCCTGATAAGGTTACTGTCCGCAGCGGACACCGTCTACGGAAAAAGTACACTGGATGTCATTGATATTTTTTGGATGTGCACACTTTACACGGGAGATGTGGCACGGATAATTTAACTGTCCGCAGCGGCCTATTTAACACAGGATGCTCTAAAAATATATATTGCTGCTGCTGTCACAGACAATAGTCCTTAAGATAGGGCCAGGGGCTATTCATAGTATTCAGTATGTTGGGCAGATCAAATGGTTCTTATCTGCCGACACATTCTAGGTTTCTATGTTTAGGGCCTCATGCACACTACCGTTGTGTGCACCCGTGGCCGTTGTGCCGTTTTCCGTTTTTTTTTCGCGGACCCATTGACTTTCAATGGGTCCGTGGAAAAATCGGAAAATGCACCGTTTTGCAGCCGCATCCGTGATCCGTGTTTCCTGGCCGTGAAAAAAATATGACCTGTCCTATTTTTTTCACGGCCAACGGTTCACGGACCCATTCAAGTCAATGGGTCCGTGAAAGAACACGGATGCACACAAGATTGGCATCCGTGTCCGTGATCCGTGGCCGTAGGTTAGTTTTTATACAGACGGATCCGAAGATCCGTCTGCATAAAAGCTTTTTCATAGCAGGCCATGGGAACACAGAGGCGTTCCCATGGTGATGGGGACGCTTCAGGTTAGAATATACTAACAGAACTGTGTACATGACTGCCCCCTGCTGCCTGGAAGGTGCTGCCAGGCAGCAGGGGGCAGCCCCCCCCTGTAGTTAACACATTGGTGGCCAGTGTGGCCGGCCCCCCCTCCCTCCCCTGAAGTTAACTCATTGGTGGCCAGTGCGGCCGGCCCCCCTCCCTCCCCTGTAGTTAACTCGTTGGTGGCCAGTGGGCCCCCCCCTCCCTCCCCTGTAGTTAACTCGTTGGTGGCCAGTGGGCCTTCTCCCCTCCCTCCCCCTCCTAATTAAAATCTCCCCCCTATCATTGGTGGCAGCGGAGTGTACCGTTCGGAGTCCCAGTTTAATCGCTGGGGCTCCGATCGGTAACCATGGCAACCAGGACGCTACTGCAGTCCCGGTTGCCATGGTTACTTAGCAATTTGTAGAACCATTATACTTACCTGCGAGCTGCGATCTCTGCGTCCGGCCGGGAGCTCCTCCTACTGGTAAGTGACAGGTCCGGCCGGGAGCTCCTCCTAATGGTAAGTGACATGACCATGATGCATTAGGTTGCGGCCGGCTTATACAACTTCCTGGAGTGTGTGTGCTTGCTGTTTCTATTTTCCAGTCCTCTGCAAGATAAGTGCTGTTCCTTTATTTGTGATTTTCTGTCTGCTGGATTTTCAGGTGACCCTGACTCCCTCCGTGTCTAGTGTAGGGAGCCGGTGGTCGTGTCCCCTCACTATTGTAGGGTCTTCAGGTATTAGATAGCCGAGGTACGTGGATATGCGCCCATCCACCTTTGGGGTGTTCGCATAGGCTGAGCAATTAGGGAGAGTGGCAGGTCTCATGTAGGGGTCTCCCTTTTGTTCCTTAGTTGTGGATCCAGTGAGTCATTATTGTATTGCATTGTCTTGTTTCCTGTACACCATCCGTGACATTATAAGCCGCCTAAACCGTCTCAAGCATGGATCCGGTTTCACTTTTGGCTGAGCGCTTCCAGGGTCTTTCATTGGAGGTAGCTGATCTCCGTAAGACTTTTTCTCAGTTTCAAGTGACCGGTTCAGCTTGCGTTCATGGAGTTTGTTCTGAGCCTAAGATCTCGCTCCCGGATACGTTCTCCGGGGGTAGTGAGTATTTTGTGCGTTTTAGAGAGGCTTGCAAACTCAATTTTCGCCTTCTTCCCCATTCCTCTGGTGATGAAGAACGGAGGGTGGGGATCATTATATCGCTGGGCCTTTTCGCTGCTGGAGGGGGCACGGCCCCTCCGTTCAGTGGATGAATTCTTTTTAGCCCTGGGTCAGATATATGATGATCCGGATCGTATTGCTCTGGCTGAGTCTAGACTACGTCTGTTATGCCAGGGTAAACAATCCGCAGAGATATACTGCTCAGAATTTCGGAGATGGGCAGCTGATACTGGTTGGAATGATGCTGCACTCCGAAGTCAATTTTGCCATGGTCTTTCAGAGGGATTGAAAGATGCATTTGCCTTTCATGAGAGACCTACCTCCTTGGATTCTGCTATGTCTCAGGCCGTTCGTATTGACAGGCGTCTTAGAGAGAGAGGAGAGATCTCTCCTTCCTGTCATACTCAGTCCCGGGACAGTGCAGCGGTCTCTTTCTGTGCGCAGGGGTCTCAGTCGCTGTCAGCCCCTTCTGAGCAGGAGCCCATGCAGCTGGGGTTGATTGCCTCTGACAATAGAAGATTCAGCCCGCATGGGAGGGTTTGTTTTTGTTGTGGAGGTATAAATCATTTGGCAAATGTTTGTCCCTCTAGGAGATTCAGGCAGTCTTCTGGCAGTAATAAAGAAACAAAAAGGAAAAAATCTTTTAAAAATGTTCCGTCTGTTACTATTGGCAGGGTTGAGGCGGAAATTGAAGGTTTTCCGTTTGCTTGTAGTTCCCATTTTGTCCTGCTGCTAGGGTGGCGCTAGAGAGCAAGAGCATTTTTTGTGAGATTTTTGTGGATAGTGGAGCAGCTGTCAATCTCATTGATAATCAATTTGCAATAACTCATGGTTTCCAGGTATGCACTTTGGGAAAGGATATTCCTGTTTTTGCTATTGATTCCGCTCCACTTTCTCAGAAATCATTAAAGGGCATAGTTCACAATATCCGTTTAATTGTGAGTGATGCTCATGTTGAGGATGTGTCATGTTTCGTCCTTAGCGGTTTGCCTACTCCTCTAGTGTTGGGGCTACCCTGGCTCACTAAACATAACCCCACCATTGATTGGCATGCGAGGCAAATAAATGGTTGGAGTGACTTTTGCAGAGAGAATTGCCTCATGACATCTGTTTCTGAGGTTTCTACTAAGACTGTACCACCTTTCCTCTCTGAATTTTCGGATGTCTTCTCTGAGAGTGGAGTTCAGGATTTGCCCCCGCACAGGGAGTACGATTGCACTATTAATCTCATCCCAGGCGCCAAGCTGCCTAAATCTCGTTTATACAATCTTTCCCAACCTGAGAGGGTCGCTATGCGTGCTTATATCTCTGAGAGTCTGAGAAAAGGACACATACGACCCTCGAAGTCACCTGTTGCCGCTGGTTTTTTCTTTGTTAAGAAAAAAGATGGTTCTTTAAGACCTTGTCTGGATTTCAGGGAGCTGAACAGTATCACTATTCGTGACCCTTATCCGCTTCCTCTGATCCCAGACCTGTTTAACCAGGTTGTTGGGGCTAAAGTCTTTTCCAAATTAGACCTAAGAGGGGCATACAACCTGGTCAGGGTCAGAGAAGGAGACGAATGGAAGACGGCTTTCAATACCCCTGAGGGCCATTTTGAGAATTTGGTTATGCCTTTTGGTTTGATGAATGCCCCAGCCGTTTTTCAGCATTTTGTGAACAGCATTTTTTATCATTTAATGGGAAAATTTGTATTAGTGTATTTGGATGACATTTTGATTTTTTCTCCTGATTTCAAGACTCATAAGGAACATTTACATCAGGTCTTGCTCATCCTGCGGGAGAATAAATTATACGCAAAACTGGAAAAATGTGTGTTTGCGGTTCCAGAAATTCAATTTCTGGGGTTTCTTCTCTCCGCTTCTGGATTTCGCATGGACCCCGAGAAGGTCCGCGCTGTGCTTGAGTGGGAGCTTCCTGAGAATCAGAAGGCGCTGATGCGTTTTTTGGGCTTTGCTAATTATTACAGGAAATTTATTTTGAATTATTCCTCTGTTGTTAAACCACTCACTGATATGACCAGAAAGGGGGTAGATTTTTCTTCCTGGTCGGTAGAGGCGCGTAAGGCCTTTTCTAATATCAAGGAGAGTTTTGCTTCCGCTCCCATCCTGGTACAACCTGATATTTCGTTACCCTTCATAGTTGAGGTTGATGCTTCTGAGGTAGGGGTGGGTGCGGTCTTGTCTCAGGGTTCCTCTCCTGCCAAATGGCAACCATGTGCCTTTTTCTCGAAGAAACTCTCCTCCGCAGAGAGAAATTATGATGTGGGAGATAGGGAATTGTTGGCCATCAAGTTGGCTTTTGAGGAATGGCGCCATTGGCTAGAGGGAGCCAGACACCCTATTACCGTGTTTACTGACCATAAAAATCTGGCCTACTTGGAGTCAGCCAAGCGTCTGAACCCGAGACAGGCCAGATGGTCTTTGTTCTTTTCAAGGTTTAATTTTGTTGTCACGTTCCGCCCTGGGGTTAAGAATGTGAAGGCAGATGCCCTGTCACGTTGTTTTCCGGGAGGTGGGAATTTTGAAGACCCGGGTCCCATTTTGGCTGAAGGTGTGGTGGTCTCTGCTCTTTTTCCTGAATTGGAGGCAGAGGTGCAGGCAGCCCAGTCAGAGGCTCCTGATCTTTGTCCTCCTGGGAGGTTGTTTGTGCCTCTCGCTTTGAGACACAAGATTTTTAAGGAACACCACGATACGGTCCTTGCTGGGCACCCGGGGGCAAGAGCCACACTGGATCTCATCGCTCGGAGATTCTGGTGGCCTGCGCTTCGTAAGTCGGTTGAGAGTTTTGTGGCAGCTTGCGAGACTTGCGCTCGTGCCAAAGTCCCTCATTCACGGCCATCAGGTCCTCTCCTTCCCTTACCCATTCCTTCCCGTCCTTGGACACATCTGTCCATGGACTTCAAAACGGACTTGCCTCGTTCCTCGGGGAAGATTGTGATTCTGGTGGTGGTGGACCGTTTTAGCAAAATGGTGCATTTCATCCCTTTTCCTGGTTTGCCCAATGCTAAGACGCTGGCGCAGGCATTTATTGACCACATTGTCAAATTGCATGGTATTCCTTCAGACATAGTCTCTGATAGGGGCACGCAGTTTGTTTCCAGATTCTGGAAGGCTTTCTGTTCTCGCTTGGGGGTTCGGTTGTCATTCTCTTCTGCTTTCCACCCGCAGTCGAATGGCCAGACAGAGCGCGTCAATCAGAATCTGGAGACATATCTGCGCTGTTTTGTGGCGGAGAATCAGGAGGATTGGTGTTCTTTTTCGTCCCTTGCTGAGTTTGCTTTAAATAACCGTCGTCAGGAGTCCTCTGATAAGTCACCATTTTTTGGTGCATATGGGTTTCATCCGCAGTTTGGGACTTTCTCGGGAGAGGGGTCTTCTGGTTTACCTGATGAGGACAGATTCTCCTCGTCTTTGTCATCTATTTGGCAAAAGATTCAGGATAATCTAAAGAGCATGAGTGAGAGATATAAGCGTGTGGCAGATAAGAGACGTGTGCCTGGTCCGGACCTGAATGTTGGTGATCTGGTGTGGTTGTCTACCAAGAATATCAAATTGAAGGTTCCCTCCTGGAAGTTGGGTCCTAGGTTTATTGGGCCTTACAAGATCCTGTCTGTCATCAATCCTGTTGCCTACCGTCTTGATCTTCCTCAGACTTGGAAGATCCATAATGTTTTTCATAAGTCCTTATTGAAACCTTATGTTGAACCTATTGTACCCTCGCCTTTGCCTCCTCCTCCGATTATGGTTGATGGAAATCTTGAATTTCAGGTCTCTAGGATTGTGGATTCTCGTCTTGTCCGCGGTTCACTCCAGTACCTCGTTCATTGGGAGGGTTATGGTCCTGAGGAGAGGATGTGGGTCCCAGTGACGGACATTAAGGCCACTCGTCTCATCAGGGCTTTCCATAGGTCCCATCCTGAGAAGGTGGGCCATGAGTGTCCGGAGTCCACTCGTAGAGGGAGGGGTACTGTCAAAACCAGACAGTTGAGAAGCTCTGACAGGAGCTTTCCAGATCCTCCTCCTTGAGTTTCTTTGTTTTGGTTAAGTTCCTTATCTCGTTAGTCTATCTCAGCTGTCATGCAGTTGGACTGATTGCTTCCCTTTAAGTTCCTCCCCATGATGCATTAGGTTGCAGCTTATACAACTTCCTGGAGTGTGTGTGCTTGCTGTTTCTATTTTCCAGTCCTCTGCAAGATAAGTGCTGTTCCTTTATTTGTGATTTTCTGTCTGCTGGATTTTCAGGTGACCCTGACTCCCTCCGTGTCTATTGTAGGGAGCCGGTGGTCGTATCCCCTCACTATTGTAGGGCCTTCAGTTATTAGATAGCCGAGGTACGTGGATATGCGCCCATCCACCTTTGGGGTGTTCGCATAGGCTGAGCAATTAGGGAGAGTGGCAGGTCTCATGTAGGGGTCTCCCTTTTGTTCCTTAGTTGTGGATCCAGTGAGTCATTATTGTATTGCATTGTCTTGTTTCCTGTACACCATCCGTGACAGTTACTTAGCAATTTGTAGAACCATTATACTTACCTGCGAGCTGCGATGGTCTGCGTCCGGTCGGGAGCTCCTCCTACTGGTAAGTGACAGGTCCGGCCGGGAGCTCCTCCTACTGGTAAGTGACAGGTCATGTCACTTACCATTAGGAGGAGCTCCCGGCCGGACCTGTCACTTACCAGTAGGAGGAGCTCCCGGCCGGACGCAGAGATCGCAGCTCGCAGGTAAGTATAATGGTTCTACAAATTGCTAAGTAACCATGGCAACCGGGACTGCAGTAGCGTCCTGGTTGCCATGGTTACCGATCGGAGCCCCAGTGATTAAACTGGGACTCCGATCGGTACACTCCGCTGCCACCAATGATAGGGGGGAGATTTTAATTAGGAAGGGGAGGGAGGGGAGAAGGCCCACTGGCCACCAACGAGTTAACTACAGGGGAGGGAGGGGGGGGCCCACTGGCCACCAACGAGTTAACTACAGGGGAGGGAGGGGGGCCGGCCGCACTGGCCACCAATGAGTTAACTACAGGGGAGGGGGGGCCCACTGGCCACCAATGAGTTAACTACAGGGGAGGGGGGGGGCCGGCCGCACTGGCCACCAATGAGTTAACTACATGGGAGGGAGGGGGGGGCCGGCCACACTGGCCACCAATGTGTTAACTACAGGGGGGGGGCTGCCCCCTGCTGCCTGGCAGCACCTGCCAGGCAGCAGGGGGCAGTCATGTACACAGTTCTTTTAGTATATTCTAACCTGAAGGGTCCCCATCACCATGGGAACGCCTCTGTGTTAGAATATACTGTCGGATTTGAGTTTCACGATGTAACTCAAATCCGACAGTATATTCTAACATAGAGGCGTTCCCATGGTGATGGGGACGCTTCAAGTTAAAATATACCATCGGATTGGAGAAAACTCAGATACGATGGTATATTAACTCCTGACTTTACATTGAAAGTCAATGGGGGACGGATCCGTTTGAAATTGCACCATATTGTGTCAACGTCAAACGGATCCGTCCCCATTGACTTGCATTGTAATTCAGGACAGATCCATTTGGCTCTGCACGGCCAGGCGGACACCAAAACGACTTTTTTTTCATGTCCGTGGATCCTCCAAAAATCAAGGAAGACCCACGGACGAAAAAACGGTCACGGATCACGGAAAAACGGAACCCCGTTTTGCGGACCGCAAAAAATACGGTCATGTGCATGAGGCCTATCACTGAGCAATTTAGCGCAGGTTGTCCTTCAAACATATATTGCTGCTGTCACACACAATAGTCCTTTCAAGGACTTTTGGGTCTCTGAAACGTTTTTGTACAAAATAAATATTCAATTACACTCCCTACACTCTCTGTCCCTTCCTATGCTCAGCTCTCCCTGACTACGAATGAGCCGAACATGCGTCATCGGGTGCTATATATGGCGCTCGAGCACATGCGGTACTCGGCCGAGTACTGCCATGTGCCGAGCATCGAGATGCTCGAGCCGAACGGGTGTTCGGCCAAGCATGCTCGATCATCACTACTGGGCACCAGTCCATAAAACGGGGCATGATAAGGGGCATGGAGGGTCTTAGTTGTGAAGAAAGATTAAAAGAATTGAATTTATTTAGTCTTGAGAAGAGACGTCTAAGGGGGGACATGATTAAACTGTACAAGTATATAAATGGGCCATACAAAAAGTATGGCGAAAAGCTGTTCCATGTAAAATGTGCTCAAAAGACAAGGGGGCACTGCCTCCTACTGGAGAAGAAAAAGTTCAGTCTCCAGAAGCGTCAAAGCTTCTTTAGGCCTCTTTCTCACGGGCGAGATTTCCGCATGGGTGCAATGCGTGAGGTGAACGCATTGCACCCGCACTGAATCCAGACCCATTCATTTCTATGGGGCTGTGCACATGAGCGGTGATTTTCACACATCACTTGTGCGTTGCGTGAAAATCGCAGCATGCTCTATATTCTGTGTTTTTACGCAACGCAGGCCCCATAGAAGTGAATGGGGCTGCGTGAAAATCGCAAGCATCCGCAAGCAAGTGCGGATGCGGTGCGATTTTAACGCATGGTTGCTAGGTGACGATCGGGATGGGGACCCGATCTTTATTATTTTCCCTTATAACATGGTTATAAGGGAAAATAATAGCATTCTGAATACAGAATGCTAAGTAAAATGTGGATTGAGGGATTAAAAAAAATATATAATTAACTCACCTCCTCCTCTTGATCGCGTAGTTGCCGATCTCTTCTTACTTCTTTAATCATGAGCTGCCGGCTAAAGGACCTGTGGTGACGTCACATCACATGGTCCATCACCGTGGTGATGGACCATGTGATTAGACCATGTGATGAGCTCATGTTATAAGGGAAAATAATAAAATCTACACTAAACTAACCCAAACCCGAACTTCATTGAAGAAGTTCGGGTCTGGGTACCACATTCAGTTTTTTCTCACGCGCGTGCAAAACGCATTGCACTCGCGCGGAAAAAACTTAATCACGCAACGCAATCACAGTCAAAACTGACTGAAATTGTGTGCTCACTCACACGATTTCCCCGCCACGCACCCGCATCCTATCCGTCTCGAATCCGTAACGCCCGTGTGAAAGAGGCCTTACTGTAGGAACTGTGAATCTGTGCAATAGACCTCCATAGGACGTGGTCACAGCAGGAACAGTGGACAGTTTTAAAAAGGGTTTAGATGAATTCTTAAAAGTAAACAACGTTAATGCTTATAAAAACATGTAGAAATCTGAGTCTCACTTCCTTCTGGGATTCACGTCCCCACCTATCCCTTGGTCTTATGTCTTTTTTTTAACCGTATCAACTATGTAATATATGCAAATGAGCCTCTTGGAGCAACGGGGGCGTTGCCATTACACCTAGAGGCTCTACTCTCTCTGCAACTGCTGCGCCATCTCCACTTTGTCAAGGCCATGCGTGATGATGTTTTCACTGCCTGGTCCTGTCAATCAAAGTGTAGAGGGAGTGGCAGTTGTAAAGAGAGCAGAGCCTCTAGGTGGAATGGCAATGCCCCCGTTGCTCCTAGAGGCTCATTTGCATATATTAAAACTTCATTTTTCTCAGCAATGCGAACACATAGAAACATTGGACCAACACTGATGCCTTCAGCTGCCAAGTGCACATGCAACAGGTCAGCCAGTGTCATAGGTACAAATCTGCTGACAGACGTCCTTTAATAAATTTGTTGCACCCTCTGCTGTCCATGCAGAGCAGAAATCTGCTGGTGTAATGTGCACTAGTTTTCTGGTGTACATGTTGGTAAATGAATCAGGCACAAAGCTCCTGCCCACGGACCGCCTCCTCCTGCCTACTTTTTGCAATAGAGGCGAGTTTCAGAAGTAGCTAAAAAGTCGCAAATTTTGCTGTAAAATAGCTCTTTTGACAAAATGTCTGACTTTTTTTTACATAAAAAAAAGAAAGTTAGTGCGTGGCCCCCAATATCTCTGTTGAGTCTCATGTTTTTCTATGAGATGTATATTTATGCCAAGCATGTTCATGGGTAAAAAGGCTGGATCCCAATCTTAATACCCTTCTCCACACACTGGGGTGGATTAAAGATGCAGAAGATAAAAATGATTTTAAGATGTTACTCACCTGTCATCCTGCCAGTGCTGTGCGCTGCTCCTCTCTGGAAGGTTCTCTTCCTTCTCCTGTGTAACTGGGTGTGCAGTGATGATGTCATCCTGCTGGGATATTTGAGCCTGGCTCAGGCAGCAACATGTACAACTCTGCTTTATCTCCTCAACCCCTACAACTCTGTTACTTCACTGCACCAACTCTGCTACTATTCCACCCTGCTGCATCAGCTCTGCCATTCAACTCTGGTACACCAACTCCTCAGCTATACTGGTCTCCAATCCACTGCTACAACACTACTACGTCCATGGCTTCCCTATTCTTCAGCCAACATTGCTACGTCAGTTCTGCTATTCTATTCCTCCATTCAACTATTACATCAGGTCTACAGGTCCTTTTCCTTGGCTCTCTTGCTCTGCTACATCTGTCTCTCTGCTCTGTTGCACCAGCATGCCTATCCATGAAGCATTAGAACTGCTCTTCTAAGCAAGTGGTTTAAAGGACCCATCTCGCCAGGTTTCAAAGCTTTGCGCTGCAATTTATGCCAGAAATACGCCTAATATATTTCTGGTTAGTAAATGACCCCCTAAGTGTGAAACAGTGGGGCCCCCTGCTGGCACTAGTCTATGTCATCAGTCTCTACTATACTAAGGCCTCTTTCACACGGGCGTCATGTTTTTGGCCGGGATAAGATGCGGGTGCGTCGCGGAAAAATGCATGATTTTTCTGCGCGAGTGCAAAACATTTTAATGCGTTTTGCACACGCGTGAGAAAAATCGCCATGTTTGGTACCCAAACATGAACTTCTTCACAGAAGTTCAGGTTTGGGTTAGGTGTTGTGTAGATTGTATTATTTTCCCTTATAACATGGTTATAAGGGAAAATAATAGCATTCTTAATACAGAATGCTAAGTAAAATAGGGCTGGAGGGGTTAAATTTTTTTTTTTTTATAATTTAACTCACCTTAATCCACTTGTTCACGCAGCCCGACTTATCTTTTTTCTTCAGGACCTGGGTAAAGGACCTTTGATTACATCACTGCGCTCATCACATGGTCCATCACATGAGCCATCACCATGGTGATGGATCATGTGACGGACCATGTGATGAGCGCAGTGGCGTCACCACGGGTCCTTTTCCTCCTGCACAGCAAAGGAGAAGACAGAAGCGAAGCTGGGCTGCGCAAACAAGTGGATTAAGGTGAGTTAAATTATTTTTCATATTTTTTTAACCCCTCCAGCCCTATTTTACTAAGCATTCTGTATTAAGAATGCCATTATTTTCCCTTATAACCATGTTATAAGGGAAAATAATAATGATCGGGTCCCCATCTCCTAGCAACCATGCGTGAAAATCGCACCGCATCTGCACTTGAAACCCCTACCCAAAAACTCTGTCTGAACATACACTTACTCCTCTGTCCCAGGTGAAAACACATGCATCCTCGGACAAAACGAGTGTGCATACATGTGGAGAAGCAGCTGTGCTGAGCAGGAGGTCAATCAAGGAAGAGTGGACGTGACTACAGCCCATATGGCTATTGGAGAGCGGCGAGCAGCAGTTTTATAACTTCATTTTCTCCTTTCTGGAAAACGGAGAGATTTCCACAGGGTCACGTTCGGAAAGGTTTTCACAAGCACGGTAACATCATGACAGCAGTTCAATTAAAGACGTCTGGTGACAGGTTCCCTTTAAGGGCATTCATTTCTGAAGAATGGAACAAGTTTCTGTTTGCTTGCTAACACGGATTGTACAATAAAAGCGACTTGCGGGAGTCTGTTGTCAAAATTAAATGAAAGCAATTTTCTACCAGTGTATTTTCCATGTAAACGTCTCAGATTACAGGTCCCAGTTTGATGTGAGTGGAGATGGCATGGTGCTTCGGGAAGTAGATTAGACAATGAAGGCAAATGGTCTGGAAGTTACTTGCAGCAATAAAAGAAAATAGCCCGATGATGTTTAAGGGAAGGTAAAATCATGGCTGTACGTTAAAGGGGAACCTGTCACCTTCCAAAGACAGAGGCGAACGTCCAATACTCTATATTCAATCGCCCGCTTGCCTTTGGTTGGAAATATTGCACATGGCTGACAATAGTATTAAATTGGACTGCACTGCTGAAATGAATGAGTCCGCATCCTATCCGCAAAAAAAAAACGCAACGGACACGGAAACAAACAACGTTCGTGTGCATGAGGTCTAATACTGTTTAAAGGGGTATTCCCATCTTAATAATCACTGTTAAATCTCTTAATGATTTGACAGTGATCATTTTTCTAAATACATTTAATTACCCAATTCCCACCCTTTTTGAGAAAATAAGTCCCCTCTTACCCGATTGTTGTCTTTCGTCTCCCCTGGTTACGGCCACCTCTCCTGTCGAATCCCGCCGGGCCAAGCTTGTGCAGAAGACTGAAGATTCTCTCCTGGCTGGCCCGCACAATGTCCTGAACGCGCACGCCGCCGCGCCTGCGCCATGATGACTTTTTCCTGGCCAGCAGTATAGTACAGAGCCACGAACGCGCACGCCAGCTCTGTACTATACAGGCCAGGAATAAGTCACCATGGCGCAAGCGCGGCGGTGTGCGCGTTAAGGACATCGCGCGGCCCGGCCGGGAGAAAAACTTCAGTCTTCTGCGCAAGCGCGGCCTGTCCGGGAGAAGACGTCAATCAAGCACCACCGAATCGAGGAAGTTACGAAGGTAAGTATGAAAACTGAAGATGGGAATACCCCTTTAAGGGGTCTTGACAATAAACATTTTTAGTCCTCCTCCCGGATGGGCCCCTTCTGTGTTCAGGTCCTGTACAACCGCTTCCCCTGCTTACACTATAGCTATGCCCCTGTGAGTAGTGTTTTTTATTTTATTAACAGGTGGCACTACTAAAAGGGGGGCACAATGTGGACATAACTACTGAAAGGGGGCACACTGTGGACTTAATTACTGCATAACTACTGTGTGGGGGCACAAGGTGGGCATACCTACTGTAAGTGGGCGCAATGTAGATATAACTTCTGTGTGGGGGCACTAAGGGGACTAGGTGGGATTGGGTGTGTATAGATATGCATTGGGTAAAGTTAGAGGCGTTACTTAGTACTATAAAATTTGCTGCTGCTATTGTCCCATTTTCAATCTCCTCCCTCGCTCACTTTGACCCTCTGGCCTGCTCTCTCTGATTGCCTCTAATGCAGGTGGGAGACTCCTTCACCCGCCATTGCTCACACGGTGGCAATCCTTTCGGTCTGATTTGCTTGAGGGTCCATGGGATGCAGGCACCATTCGCTACCACACCACTGTGTCCAGCACACATGTAGGAGCGAGTGTTCCCCCGCAGCTCCAGCCCTCAATGCCACCAGCACAGCGCCCCCCAAGGTTCAGGCCAGGATAAGGTCACATCTATATTTACAGGAGGGAAGCTAACTCTCCAGGTAACTGATACAGATACTATTTACAGACATGTGAATGGAAAAATTGCTGTGAATTGTTACATAATCCAGTAGAAATTATTATTACACTCCTGATCAAAAGTTTAAGACCACTTGAAAAATGGCAAAAAATCATATTTTACATTGTTGGATCTTAACAAGGTTCCAAGTAGAGCTTCAACATGCAACAAGAAGAAATGGGAGTGAGACAAGACATTTTTTGAGCATTCAATTAATTGAAAATAACGATTAAACTGAAACAGGCTGTTTTTCAGCTGATCACAATTTTAGGACCACATGCCTTTAAAAGGCCAAATCTGTGCAAAGATGTGGATTCATTGTCATTTTCTGTCAGGTAGTCACACGTTGTGATGGCAAAGGCAAAAAAACTCTCCCTTTTTGAACGTGGTCGGGTTGTTGAACTGCATAAGCAGGGTCTCTCACAGCGTGCCATCGCTGCTGAGGTGGGACGCAGTAAGACAGTCATTTGGAATTTCTTAAATGATCCTGAGGGTTATGGAACAAAAAAGTCAAGTGGAAGACCCAAAAAAATGTCATCAGCACTGAGCCGGAGGATCCAATTGGCTGTCCGTCAAGACACTGGACGATCCTCGACCCAAATTAAGGCCCTTACTGGTGCTGACTGCAGCCCCATAACCATTAGACGGCATCTGAGACTGAAGGGCTTCAAAAACAAAAGACGTCTTCAAAGACCTCGTCTCCTTGAACGCCACAGAACTGCTCGTTTGGACTTTGCAAGAGAGCACTAAACATGGGACATTCAAAGGTGGAAGAAAGTTTTATTCTCTGATGAGAAAAAATTTAACCTTGATGGTCCTGATGGTTTCCAACGTTACTGGCATGACAAGCAGATCCCACCTGAGATGTTTTCTATGCGCCACAGTGGAGGGGGCGCCATAATGGTCTGGGGTGCTTTTTCCTTCGGTGGAACAATGGAGCTTCAGGAAGTGCAGGGGCGTCAAACAGCCGCTGGCTATGTCCAGATGTTGCAGAGAGCATTCCTCATGACTGAGGGCCCTCGTCTGTGTGGTAACGACTGGGTTTTTCAACAGGACAACGCTACAGTACACAATGTCCGCAGGACAAGGGACTTCTTCCAGGAGAATAACATCACTCTTTTGGCCCATCCTGCGTGTTCCCCTGATCTAAATCCAATTGAGAACCTTTGGGGATGGATGGCAAGGGAAGTTTACAGAAATGGACAACAGTTCCAGACAGTAGATGGCCTTCGTGCGGCCGTCTTCACCACTTGGAGAAATGTTCCCACTCACCTCATGGAAACGCTTGCATCAAGCATGCCGAAATGAATTTTTGAAGTGATAAACTATAACGGCGGAGCTACTCATTACTGAGTTCATGTTTGGAAGTTGGATTTCTGTTTTGGGGGGGTTTAGTTTTTTTTTGGAGGTGTGGTCCTAAACTTTTGATCAGCTGAAAAACAGCCTGTTTCAGTTTATTCGTTGTTTTCATTAAATTGAATGCTCAAAAAATGTTTTGACTACTTGGAACCTTGTTAAGATCCAGCCATGCTAAATATGATTTTTTGTCATTTTTAAAGTCCTAAACTTTTGATCAGGACTGTATAAATAGTGTTGAGCAAATCAAAGTATCCAAAGTGGACATCAATCCGAATTTCAGGAAAAATTAGATTCGCCACAAAGCCGAATTTCCTCATGCTTCATGGTAACAAATAATTTTTTCCTAACATAGACGCTGATGACATCATCGCGCGTGACCAGCGTGATCACGTGGTGACATTATGACGCTCGCCACAGGTCCTTTTGCGGGTTTTCTTCAATCGAATAGACGCCCTCTCCTCGATCAAGTGGATGAGGTGAATATAATGTGAATCACAGATGCCACAATCATTGTTGAATGCAGCATCTGATGGGTTAAATGACGGGGGCAGCGCAATCTCTGTCCCCTGTCATTGCGCCCGCTCCATACAATAAAAAGCGAGGTAATTCGTAACAAATTGAATTTCTTGTCAAAATTGACAAAATCCAATTTTTCTAAACTTCACTCATCTCTAATTATAGTAAAAATTTAGTAAAAATATTTTTAAAAAATGTCATCCAACTGCTTGAAGGAATCACATTGACAGGACTTTATGGGGAAACTCCTCATCTGGTCAGGGTATCCCGACTGTAAAGTTGTGATATGCTCTCACTCCCCCTGTAAAAGGCTCTGCATGCTATGGGGCCTCCAGTCTTGTCCTCTACCCTTCTGTTCCCTATGAGGGCCTGTTCACACGACCGTGACGTGTTTTGCGGTCCGCAAGTTGTGGATCTGCAAAACACGGATGCCCCCTGTGTGCCTTCTGCAATTTGCGGAATGGAACGGACGGCCCTTTATAGAAATGCCTATTCTTGTCCGCAAAACGGACAAGAATAGGACATGCCTTATCATTTTTTACGGGGCCACGGAACGGAGCAACAGATGCAGACAGCACACGGAGTGCTGTCTGCATCTTTTGCGTCCCCAGTGAAGTGAATGGGTCCGCACCCGAGCCGCAAAAAATGCGGATCGGATGTGGAACCAAACCACGGTCGTGTGAATGAGCCCTGAAACTGGCAGTGAGAATTAGTCATGGCGACCACTTTGATTTTCCTTATAGCGAGGAGTGAATTCTCTTATGGACAGTTTCATTCCTGGGCCTGGAGCTCCCTCTTCTGCCATCACAGCAACGAGTCCCCGGCATGTTATACGAGGGAAGCGTTTCGCTGGGATCTAAGCAATACGTGCTGTAGAGCAATGTTTATCAGGTGTATAATAGAGTGTTTTCTCAGAAATGGACCTATTTTAATTTGGAGCAATTCCCTCTTAAAGGGGTTGTTCCTTGGCAATCATTGCTTATTTACTATTAGGCCTCCTGCACATGACCGTTTTTTTTTTCGTTTATGGGCTGTTTTTTGGGTTCCATATACAGTCCGTATACAGAACCATTCATTTCAATGGTTCCGCAAAGAAAACGGAATGTACTCCGTATGAATTCCATTTCAGTATTTCCGTTTTTCCATTCCGTTCCGTTGAAATCATGTTCCGTGGCTCCATTCAAGTCAATGGGTCCGCAAAAAAAAAACGGAACACATACGGAATGTACTCCGTATGTCTTCCGTATCCGTTCCGTTTTTGCTGAACCATCTATTGAAAATGTTATGCCCAGCGCAATTTTTTCTATGTAATTACTGTATACTGTATATGCCATACGGAAAAATGGAACGGAAAAACGGAGAAACGGAAACAAAAAACGGAACACATACGGAATGTACTCTGTATGTCTTCATTATCTGTTCCGTTTTTGCGGAACCATCTATTGAAAATTTTATGCCCAGCCCAATTTTTTCTATGTAATTACTGTATACTGTATATGCCATACGGAAAAACGGAAGAGAAACGAAAACACAAACGGAAACAAAAAACGGAACAACGGATCCGTAAAAACGGATCGCAAAACACTGAAAAAGCTATACGGTCGTGTGCAGGAGGCCTTAGGGTACTTTCACACTACCGTTAAAGGTTTCCGGTATTGAGATCCGTCATAGGGGCTCAATACCGGAAAAAAACGCTTCAGTTTTGTCCCCATTCATTGTCAATGGGGACAAAACTGAACTGAACAGAACAGAACGATCCAAAAGGCATTACGTTCCGTTTAGTTTCGTTCCCAGACCAGAGAGCAAACCGCAACATGTTGTATTTTGTTTTCTGTCCTGGGAAAAACGGAAAAAATGGCATTACCCCCAATGCAAGTCAATGGGGATGGATCCGTCTTCTCTGCCACAATAGAAAAGAGATCCGTCCTCCGTTGACTTTTAATGGAGTTCAAAACGGATCAGTTTTTCGGCAATGTTAAAGATAATACATCGGATCCGTTCATAACAGATGCAGACGGTTGTATTATCAGTAACGGAAGCGTTTTTGCTGAACCCTGCCGGATCCAGCAAAAACGCTGGTGTGAAAGTAGCCTTAGAACCGCAAGTGTAAGCGTAACCATGAGGACTTTTGGGGTTGTGTCACTTCAGCAAGTGGCATTTATCATGTAGAGAAAGTTAATGCAAGGCACCTACTAATGTATTGTGATTGTCCATATTGCTTCATTTGCTGGCTGGATTCATTTTTCCATCACATTATACACTGCTCGTTTCCATAGTTATGACCACCCTGCAATCCATCAGTGGTGGTTGTGCTCAGGGGCGTAGCGTGGGGGGGGGGGGCGGGGGGGCCGTTGCCCCGGGCGCCACACTGCAGGGGGGGGGCGCTGTCCGCTGCAACAACAAAATCTTAAATGGCTGATGCTGTGTTTTTTCTTCACACAGCACAGCAGAGCAGAGTGAGGAGGCGGGGCGCAGTACGATCACACTGATAGGCTCCGCCCACCTTCCAGGCAGGAAAGACAGTGCGGAGCCAGGAGCCAGAGCAAGAAGATAGAAGCAGAAGATGGCTGCTGCACTGTCCCTGCTTCAGTACTTGTAGCGGTCAGGTCAGAGAGTCTATCCAGCCTGAAAGCGACCCTGACAGAGTACGTGACACTGCAGTCAGTGTCATTCCCAGTCCCACCCTGAGTGAATTAGGTCAGTCACAGTGTGTATGTTGGCATGGGCTGAGGGGTAATATATGAGTGAACTAGTGAAGTGCCACTGTGCCAGTGCCATGAGAGCCAGGCCAAGGCTGCCAAGTACAGTCAGGTCCATAAATATTGGGACATCGACACAATTCTAACATTTTTGGCTCTATACACCACCACAATGGATTTGAAATGAAATGAACAAGATGTGCTTTACCTGCAGACTGTCAGCTTTATTTGAGGGTATTTACATCCAAATCAGGTGAATGGTGCAGGAATTACAACAGTTTGCATATGTGCCTCCCACTTGTTAAGTGACCAAAAGTAATGGGACAATTGGCTTCTCAGCTGTTCCATGCCCAGGTGTGTGTTATTCCCTCATTATCCCAATTACAATGAGCAGATAAAAGGTCCAGAGTCCATTTAAAGTGTGTTATTTGCATTTGGAATCTGTTGCTGTCAACTCTCAAGAGGAGATCCAGAGAGCTGTCGCTATCAGTGAAGTAAGACATCATTAGGCTGAAAAAACAAAACCAACCCATCAGAGAGATGGCAAAAACATTAGATGTGGCCAAAACAACTGTTTGGAACATTCTTAAAAAGAAGGAACGCACAGCAACACCAAAAGACCCGGAAGACCACGGAAAACCACTGTGGTGGATGACAGAAGAATTCTTTCCCTGGTGAAGAAAACACCCTTCATAACAGTTGGCCAGATCAAGAACACTCTCCAGGAGGTAGGTGTATGTGTGTCATAGTCAACAATCAAGAGAAGACTACACCAGAGTGAATACAGACGGTTCACCACAAGATGTAAACCATTGGTGAGCCTCAAAAACAGGAAGGCCAGATTAGAGTTTGCCAGACGACATCTAAAAAAGCCTTCACAGTTCTGGAACAACATCCTATGGACAGATGAGACCAAGATCAACTTGTACCAGAGTGATGGGAAGAGAAGAGTATGGAGAAGGAAAGGAACTGCTCATGATCCTAAGTATACCACCTCATCAGTGAAGCATGGTGGTGGTAGTATCATGGCGTGGGCATGTATGGCTGCCAATGTAACTGGTTCTCTTGTATTTATTGATGTTGTGACTGCTGACATAAGCAGTAGGATGAAATCTGAAGTGTTTCCAGCAATATTATCTGCTCATATTCAGCCAAATGCTTCAGAACTCATTGGACGGCGCTTCACAGTGCAGATGGACAATGACCCAAAGCATACTGCAAAAGCAACCAAAGAGTTTTTTAAGGGAAAGAAGTGGAATGTTATGCAATGGCCAAGTCAATCACCTGACCTGTATCCCATTGAGCATGCATTTCACTTGCTGAAGACAAAACTGAAGGGAAAATGCCCCAAGAACAAGCAGGAACTGAAGACAGTTGCAGTAGAGGCCTGGCAGAGCATCACCAGGGATGAAACCCAGCGTCTGGTGATGTCTATGCGTTCCAGACTTCAGGCTGTAATTGACTGCAAAGGATTTGCAACCAAGTATTAAAAAGTGAAAGTTGGATTTATGATGATTATTCTGTCCCATTACTTTTGGTCCCTTAACAAGTGGGAGGCACATATGCAAACTGTTGTAATTCCTACACCGTTCACCTGATTTGGATGTAAATACCCTCAAATTAAAGCTGACAGTCTGCAGGTAAAGCACATCTTGTTCGTTTCATTTCAAATCCATTGTGGTGGTGTATAGAGCCAAAAATGTTGGAATTGTGTCGATGTCCCAATATTTATGGACCTGACTGTAGATGGCATCATGGCAGTCAGGGTGCTGGTGAAGGATGACCAGCCCAAGGACACTGACTGAGAGACAGTATACCTCTCTGGGATGCCATCTGCAGTTTCTGCCCATCTCTGCTGCCCATATACCAGGCCTACCCTGGTATATGGAGTGGACAGCAGAGATGGGCAGATGGCATCCCAGAGGCAGTACTGTCTCTGGTCATCCTTCACCAGCACCGCCTGACTGCCATGGTCCTGCTTGGACTGGCTCTCATGGCACTTCAGCTTCCTCTTGGTCTTTTATATCCTGCTTTGGAATCAGGTTTTGAGCTGGGTACCTGTAAGAGTCAGGGCTGCAGCCAGGTCTGCCCTCCTCTCAGTCTCAGGTCCAGACAAGTATCTCTGCAGAGTCCAGACAGTCACTGACCAAGTTTAAGTCCCTGTGAGACTCAGCCTAAGGGTCCATTCACACGTCCGCAACGTATTTTGCGGATCCACGGATCCGCAAAACATGGACAGCGGCAATGTGCATTCCACATTTTGCGGACCGCACATTGCCGGCACTAATAGAATATGCCTGTTCTTGTCCGTAATTGCGGACAAGAATAGGACATGTTCTTAACGGAATTGCGGACCCGGAAGTATGGGTCCGCAATTCCGTATCTGGGCAGCACATTGTGCTGCCCCATAGAAATTAATGGGTACGCAATTCCGTTCCCGCAAAATGCGCAATGAAATTGCGGACGTGTGAATGGACCCTAAGGCTACTTTCACACTAGCGGCAGGACGGATCCGACAGGCTGTTCACCCTGTTGGATCTGTCCTGCCGCTATTTCGCCGGACCGCCGCTCCGTCCCCATTGAGCTCCGGCACAGCACGGCGAAAGGCCGCCAGACTGAAAGTACTGCATGTCTGACCTTTTAGTGCTGCGCCGGCGCTCTGCCCCCGTCCCCATTATAGTCAATGGGGACGGAGCGGCGGCACTGCGAAATAGCGGCAGGATGGATCCGACAGGGTGAACAGCCTGTCGGATCTGTCCTGCCACTAGTGTGAAAGTAGCCTTAGACACTGAGCGGAGGCACAATTTTATAAAGTAAACAGTGCCTGGCCTGCTGCACCACTCAGAGCAGTCAGTAGAGGGCAGCAGTAGTTGTATTTCTTCAGTAAAACCATTGCTTGCTGCCCAGAGAGGTCATTTTTGTGGGGAAAATGTGTCTCAGCCCAGGCTCAGGAGGAGTCATACTGGAGCAGTATTAATAATGGAGGATTATTATTGTGGGGGCCTAGGTGGAATATGCACAGTGAGTAGTACTAGTAATATTCTTTCCCATAGGCCTATTGTGCAGCAGATTCCACAGTACTAATCCTTTGTATTAATCCATTGTTAGTCCTCATTAGGCCCCATGCCCCAGCCAGGGCTCACTGAGAATCTCAGAGGGCAATTTACTTTAATAATACATTAACAACAAAGAGGGGGAAAATACATTAATAATACATTAATAATAAAGAGGGGGCCATTATATTAATAAAAAAAGAGGGGGCCATTATTTAAATAATACAGAGAGGGCCATTATATACAGGGGGAATAATATTATGGGGAATGGGGGACTATCTGTCTGGCTCTAGCCCAGTATTGGGGGGCAGCAGGATGACAGTGTTGAGACACCAGGAAGGAGAGGATGAGAGTAAAGTGAGGAACCTAAAACAATTCTGTGAAACTCTGCAGAGATGAGAAGCGGCTGAAAGAAGGTATCATGGAGGTCTTATCTCTGAATGAAGACGTTGAGGAAAGTCTACATCACAGGAGAGGTCACTGGATGTAACAGGTATGGGGCGATATTATACTGTAATAATAATGTCCATGCACATATCTGTTTTACAGTAGGGTTGGGGGAGCAGATTGAGAATATGGCCCACCCTGCCACATCCTGGCCCCAGACTTCAGGTCACACTGTGCGTGTTCTGAATTCTGGGGCCTCACACCCATCTACTACATTATCTGTACACGGAGAGTTATCACTGTGTTATCTGTGGTGTTACATAGGACTGCAAGTGATCTACTACATTATCTGTTAAAAGGGGTGTGCCCACGGGCTGGGGTGGGGGGGCGCAATTTTTGGCTTGCCCCGGGTGCTGGCAACCCACGCTACGCCACTGGTTGTGCTTCCATACTATAGGGAAAAGCACCAGCCTACGTGCACTCCCATGGTCCCGGCCATGAGAGAGGCCAATGCTTTTTCCTATAGTGTGCAAGCACGACCACCACTGATGGATTGCAGGGTGGTCATAACTATGGAAACGAGCAGTGTATAATGTGATGGAAAAATGATTCTAGCCAGCAAATGAAGCAATATGGACAATCACAATACATTAATAAGTGCCTTGTATTAACTTTCTCTACTCAATAAATGCCACTTGCTGAAGTGAGACAAGCCCTTTAACTACAGTGTTTGCTGCGCTGTTTATACTTTGCATCAGACCAGTTCCTGAGTTTTCACACACAGCACAAGTACAATGTATTAGGCCTCCTGCACACGACCGTTTTTTTTCCCCGTTTACTGGCCGTTTTTTGCGTTCCGCATACGGTCCGTATACGGAACCATTCATTTCAATGGTTCCGCAAAAAAAACGGAATATACTCCGTATGCATTCCGTTTCCGTATTTCCGTTTTTCCGTTCCATTTAAAGATAGAACATGTCCTATTATTGCCCGCAAATCACGTTCCGTGGCTCCACTCAAGTCAATGGGTCCGCAAAAAAACGGAACACATACGTAAATGCATCCGTGTGTCTTCTGTTTCCGTTCCGTTTTTTTTGCGGAACCATCTATTGAAAATGTTATACCCAGCCCAATTTTATCTATGTAATTACTGTATACTGTATATGCCATACGGAAAAACGGAACGGAAAAACGGAACAGAAACGGAAACACGATGGAAACAAAAAACGGAACAACGGATCCGTGAAAAACGGACCGCAAAACACTGAAAAAGCTACACGGTCGTGTGCAGGAGGCCTCAGTCTGCTACTCGCTCTGATTGCTTTTAACTGTTTGTTATCTAGAACTCTAGCCCGAGATTTTTAGGGTTTGGCTACACAGTGATCTTGGTGGTGCGACAACTGTCACGCCCAAGGATCGCAATGGGATTGCAGTGTGGTGGTGCTATCTCTAGGTCAGAGGCTTGGAGCGACTGTGACCCCAGTACCGGAAAAAAATACAGCGCTGCTGGATTTTTAGCAATTCTGGGGTTACTGTCACGGCAAATATGCGAGTTGTGCTGCGACCCCATTATTTTCTATGCTAGCATCGCTACACTGCGATCCCACTGCTCTTTGGGGGCAACCAAGATCGCCATGTAGCCAAACCTTTAGGCTCAATTCACACCTGAGCGTTCTCAAAGGAGCGCTCTGTATGCGCGATTGTACGGGCGTTTACAAACGCGCATACAGAGACAAGCGTACACACAGTGTCGCGCGTTCCCGAAAGTCTATAGTACGGGAACGCGCGACAAGCGCCCAAAAAAACGCTCCTGTACTTGTGTGAGCGTCGGGCGTTTTACAGCGCGATCGTACGCGCTGTAAAACGCCCAGGTGAGAACCATTCCCATAGGGAAGCATTGGTTTCTCCTTGTTGAGCGTTTTACAGCGCGTAGGAACGCGCTGTAAAACGCTCAGGTGTGAATTGAGCCTTAAAGGGAACCTGTCACCAGGTTTTAGCATATTCAGCTGCCACCTTTCCTGTTGTTGTCTTCTTTTATGGTTTCATGGTGTCATTTTGATAAAAAAAACGCTTTTTATGACATGCAAATGAACCTCCAAGGTGCCCAGAGGGGCGTTATTCTTCTTGTCTTGAGCCCAATAATGCCCCCCCCCTGCAGTGCCCAGCCCGCCTTAATTTCCAGCCCAAGCACGCCTCCTCATCAAGAAATATCCTCTGAGAGCCGAGGTGAACAGCGCCGACCCCTCCGCTACGTCACCAAATCATTCCAGCTACGCCCCTGGCTTCTTCCTTTCGGCCGCCGGAAATCTCGCGCAGGCGCAGTACCGCCGACTGCCTGCGCCTGTGCGATCATAAAGCTCCTGAGGGCAACAGCCTCAAAAGTGTCACTGGGCATGCGCCCAGGCTCAGCTCACGCCCAGTGACACTTTTAAGGCTGTTAAAAAAGGTCCATTTGCATATCATAAAAAGCGCTTTTTAAAAAAAAAAATAATGACACCATGAAACGATAAAAGACGACCACAGCAGGAAAGAAGGTCGTTTATTGTACATGGCAATGGTGACAGCTGAATATGCTAAAACCTGGTGACAGATTCCCTTTAAAGAGGTTTTCTGACTTTTTTATACTGATGACTTAGGGCTCATGCACACGACAGTATTTTGCGTTCAGTATACTGGCCGTTTTTTTAAGTTCAGTATGCAGAACATATACTGAACCATTCATTTCAATGGTTCAGCAAAAAATACTGAAGTGTCTCCGTGTGCATTCCGTTTCAGTATTTCCGTATTTCTGTACCATGAAAAGATAGAACATGTCCTATTCTTGTCCGCAAATCACGGTGCTTGGCTCCATTCAAGTCAATGAGTCCGCAAAAAAAACGGAACACATACGGAAATGCATCCGTATGTCTTCCGTATCCGTTCCGTTTTTGCTGAACCATCTTTTGAAAATGTTATGCCCAGCCCAATTTTTCTATGTGATTACTGTATACTGTATATGGCATACAAAAAAACAGAACGGAAAGGAAACGGAAACAAAAAAACGGAACAACGGATCCGTAAAAAATTATGTCACTGGTAAGCTGACTGAGCCTGTGAGCACCGCAGCCTTTTCAAACAGCTGATCAGCGGGGATCACGGGTGTAGGGCCCCCAACGATCAGATACTGACGACCTATCCAGAGCATAGGTCATCAATATAAAAGTTGGAAAACCACCTTAATGTATACCAATTAATTATTCGATTTTATCCCATTCTGTTGTGTTTAAGCACATGAGAACTTAGGGAACTCTCTAAACTAGATGTGACCCCCACTGCTGTCGACAATGAGGGGACATATCAGTTCTCGAATGGAGAGCAGGACGAGCATGCAATATCCCTGCCCATAGACTTGAACTGAAGCATCAGAAATAATTCTATGTGCATATAACCTCATTGAAATCTATGGAGGGGGACAAGCGCACACTGATTGCAGCAGCAATAAAAATATTTATTTTGTCCATTGATGTAGCTGTATAAATGAGTATTTTTTTTTTTTGCGGGGGGCAGGAGGTTTTGATTTAAGGTACATATATATATGCTTTTTATTTTAAAGGGACCCTTTGGGATCAGGATATTGGTGGTCTTTAGTCAGGACTTTAGCACTCATACCATTCAGGTGTTTGAAGAATCCATGGCACTCGTGCAAGCACTGCCACCTCGTCAATGCTTACCTTTGTCTGTATACATAGTTCTCACGAGGGTGTCACGACCTATCTCTGACCCTGTTGTGTCTGGGGTCAGAAGGTCGCAGCGGTTGGCTACTCACTTGGTTTCAAGAGATCGCTCCATGACCTAGTGGTGGGAATGGATTCCGGTCCAGGTTTTCCTGCTTAGGTTTGCGATCCTTTTTGTCCCAGTTAGGAATCTGTAGCTTTTCCTTACAGCTGTTCTCTGTCAGCCACTCCCAGTTACTATATATTCTCCCTTTCTGCTTCCCTTGTTGCAGGATATAGACCTTCCTTCCAGATCTTCTAGTCGGAGGTGGAGGTGGAGGTGGAGGTGGAGGTGGAGGTGGAGGTTCTCCAGTTCTCTCCTGTTCTCTCCTGTTTGTTGTCTCTCTTTGGGGATTGTTTGTGTTGTTTGTCCTTTCCCTGTTGTTACCCTAGATGTCAGTGGTGAGGACTAGTGCTCCCACCACCCTATTCTCTACCTAAGGCCTATTTCAGGGTAAGCCAGGGACGAGGCATGTGATCGGCATACGGGTCAGCAGCCCGTCTAGGGACGTCAGGGCAGCCAGGTGCCAGTGCTAGGTGAGTTAGGGGTCCCCACTCCTCGCTCTCCCTAGTGGAAGGGTACTCTCCTTCCGCACCTCTGAGAGGAAACGTCTGTTACCTGCCATATCAGACGTGATAATAGTATTATTTGTGCAGAGTATTGCAGCTTTATCATCTTCAAGTGAATGGAAAGATGCTGCAATATCCTGCACTGACGCCACTAAGTGTACAGTGAGCAGGTAGATGGATCAATATAAACATGAAGATGCTGCTTCTCTCATGAGTACCGGGTTCCTTCAAACATCTGAATGGAGAGTGACCCCCACAATCTGATATTGACGGCCTGACTTGAGGAAAGGCTATCAATATCCTGGAGTTCCAGGGATTTTAGAAAGAAGAGTGACCATACTTAAAGGATCCATTTTTTTCTTTATTTTTCTGTTCTTCTGACGGTTTAGAAGAATGGAAAAATAAACGATTTCTCTATGAAGGCCACTTCTGGACAGACTTCTCCAAACAGTAAATGGGTATACCTGGGTCTCACAGGTTTCTGCCAGTTCTGAGCTGATGGCACTGCTGGACATCTTATGATTTCACAGGGAAGTAAGCATCTGCAGCTGTACGTTTCTTTGGCCGATTGCTACTGTATATCTACGGTCCTCAATGTGGTCAGGATTAATACAGCAGATACTTATCCACCATGTAATAGCATCAGGGAGACATCCGCTTGGCTTCAGATTTATTCTGCAGCAGGACAACAACCTCAAACATACAGCCAATGCCACTGAGAACTATCTTCAGCGTAAAGAAGACGGAGTCCTGGAAGTGATGATATGGCCTCCATGGAGCCCTGATCACAACATGAAGTGCACGCCACATATACACAAAACACATGCCACACACAACAGCGCTGTCATCTCGGCCAAGTTCCTAAGTATACAGCACACAAGATATCTGGCATTAATCATTACCTAGGCGTAAAAAAAAAGACAATTCTCTTCTGGTCCTTTGTTGGTCTCATCTCTGTTTACAAGGCAGTTGATTCCTTTTCTTGTCCATTCTCCCCAGACCGCAATGACAATTTCTCCTGCAGGCTGCCTAGTTTGCTGCAGAAACATCTTTGGTCAGTGGCATAGCTATAAGGGGTTAAGAGACAGAAGTTGCACCTGGGCCTGGAGCTTAAGGCCTCTTTCACACGGGCGTCATGGATTTGGGCGGGTGCACGCGCGTGAGAAAAATCGGCATGTTTGGTACCCAAACCTGAACTTCTTCACAGAAGTTCGGGCTTGGGATCGGTGTTGTGTAGATTGTATTATTTTCCCTTATAACATGGTTATAAGGGAAAATAATAGCATTCTGAATACAGAATGCTTAGTAAACTAGCGCTGAAGGGGGTTAAAAATAAATAAATAATAATTTAACTCACCTTAATCCACTTGTTCGCGCAGCAGCCCGGCTTCTCTTCTTTCTTCAGGACCTGGGTAAAGGACCTTTGATGACATCACTGCGCTCATCACATGATCCATCCCCATGGTGATGGATCATGTGACGGACCATGTGATGAGTGCAGTGACGTCACCAGAGGTCCTTTTCCTCCTGCATAGCAAAGAAGAAGAAAGAAGAGAAGTCGGGCTGCACAAACAAGTGGATTAAGGTGAGTTACATTTTTTTCTTTTTTTTTTAACCCCTCCAGCGCTATTTTACTAAGCATTCTGTATTAAGAATGCTATTATTTTCCCTTATAACATGGTTATAAGAGAAAATAATAATGATTGGGTCCCCATCCCGATCGTCTCCTAGCAACCGTGCGTAAAAATCGCACCGCATCTGCACTTGCTTGAGGATGCTTGCGATTTTCACGCAGCCTCATTCACTTCTATGGGGCCTGCATTGCGTGAAAAATGCACAAAATAGAGCTTGCTGCGATTTCCACGCAACGCACAAGTGATGCGTGAAAATCACCGCTCATGTGCACAGCCCCATAGAAATGAATGGGTCAGGATTCAGTGCGGGTGCAATGTGTTCACCTCATGCATTGCACCCGCGCGGAAATCTCGCCCGTGTGAAAGGGGCCTAAGGGGGCCAATGACCCATTTGTCACATAAGAAGAAACACGGTAGCTGGGGCCTATTAAAGATAATGCATCAGCTGCTGCAAAACCTCATACCAGACACCACAGCTGCGTCAGAATATATCTACATACTATACACCTCATCAGCCGAAGAACATGATAACACAGGATAATGCACAGGTCTTATCCTACAGAACACATAAGGCTTTGATCACATACGTGTAAGAGGCTCTGTCGCAGATCAGGTAAGAAATGGCGAACACAATAGCACAGCATGCTGCACTGTTCTGGCCACTGAAATGCCAGGCTCCCTGATGGAATCCCGTCAGATCTCATTATAGTCTATTGGGTCAGTCGGGCACTGTGCCGTCATGTGCAAGATCTGGCACCGCCGTGATTTTTGTTGTTCTGTTCCTAATACACACTTCAGCTGCTGCAGAACATCATAATAGTGATGAGGGGATAATACTTAATTCTCATCTAGGAATTGCAAAAAAAACATCCAGCTCCTTATCCTTTAAAACCAATGCTTTATTCTTTCACATATTCAATTAAAATCCATGTGTACAAACGGAGAAACTGTAGCACAATGTGACGCGTTTCGGGCCACTTGCGTATGGGCCCTTCATCCAGACACCAGCTCACCTGGCTGCGTCTAGACCAGTACAGTCCGTGACTCCTTTCATCAAAAATACAGGACAAAATAGCACAGCATGCAGGACAATTTTACGTAGTACAGTACTATAAACCCTAAGGCTGGTTTCACACGGGCGTTGCGGGAAAAGGTGCGGGTGCGTTGCGGGAACATGCGCGATTTTTCCGCGCGAGTGCAAAACATTGTAATGCGTTTTGCACGCGCATGAGAAAAATCGGCATGTTTATAAGGGAAAAGAATAGCATTCTTTATACAGAATGCTTAGTACAATAGGGCTGGAGGGGTTAAAAAATTTTTTTTAACTCATCTTAATCCACTTGATCGCGCAGCAGCCCGGCTTCTCTTCTGTCTTCTTCTTTGCTGTGCACAGGAATAGGACCTTTGATGACATCACTGTGCTGATCACATGGTCCAATCACATGGTTCATCACCATGGTGAGGGACCATGTGATTGGATCATGTGATGTGACGTCACCACAGGTCCTTAGCCGGCAGCTCAACATTACAGAAGAAGACAGAGATCCGCAACTACACGATCAAGTGGACTCGGTGAGTTAATTTATTTATTTTTTTAACCCCTCCATCACTATTTTACTTTGCATCCTGTATTCAGAATGCCATTATTTTCCCTTATAACCATGTTATAAGGGAAAATAATACAGATCGGGCCCCCAGCCCGATCGTCACCTAACAACCATGCGTGAAAATCGGACCGCATCCGCACTTGCTTGCGGATGGTTGCGATTTTCACGCGGTCCCATTCACTTCTATGGGGCCTGCGTTGCGTGAAAAACGCAGAATATAGAGCATGCTGCGATTTTCACGCAACGCACAAGTGATGCGTGAAAATCACAGCTCGTGTGCACAGCCCCATAGAAATGAATGGGTCCGGATTCAGTGCGGGTGCAATGCGTTCACCTCACACATTGCACCCGCACGGAAAACTCGCCCGTGTGAAAGGGGCCTAAAGGGTACTTGTCACATCCCATTATAGTCAACGTGTCCCTTCAAATGGTACTTCTTTTCATTTCATTGTTTGCCTCCTTTCTATAATGGAACAGAACAACAGAAACAACAAAGCGAATGTGAACCCAGCTTTAGAGAATAGTATAAGAGAAGAGAACTACAAGTGCCAGCATGTCCAGGATGTTATTATGGGATATCAGAGGACATTATAGTCCTATAATATATTTATATTTAATTAGATGCAATTACAAAAGTATTCAAATCCAGGTGCTGGTTTGAAAAATGTAAAATATGTTTTGTGACACAACCCCTTTAAGGCTGTGTAGATCCAGAGGAAGGCAAAAAACCTCTGTGAGGAATGGGCCAAATATTCTCAACTTAAAGGGGAAAAATTCCTTCCTGACCCCAAATATGGGAATCAGAATAAATCCCAGGATTGAAACCAATATATCTCATTGCTATATATATGGGTCTATAGCTAGTGTGAGTGCCTATACCCATCATGTAGTGTGCACTTACATATCACGTAATGTGGGTGCCTATACCTATCATGTATGGTGGGTGCCTATACCTATCATGTATGGTCGGTGCCTATACCTATCATGTATGGTGGGTGCCTATACCTATCATGTATGGTGGGTGCCTATACCTATCATGTATGGTGGGTGCCTATACCTATCATGTATGGTGGGTGCCTATACCTATCATGTATGGTGGGTGCCTATACCTATCATGTATGGTGGGTGCCTATCAGGGGCGGACACAGACAGCAGAGGGCCCCTGTGCAAAGAATGTGCCTGGCCCCTTCCTCCACAAACCACACAACAGACATAAACATATACAACACGTGCATAATCCTGGAAGACTGAGGAGCATATAAGGCTGCACAGAGCTTTTGGCCAACAATGTGTCGTGCAACCAAGGATCACAGCTGCAATGCATTGAGTCGCATTGTGACCTTCAAGTTTCTTACAATCACAATCAGAAAGTCGCAGGAAATTCAGCAGGTTGGATTTTTGGTGACTGTCGGGTCCCGGCCCCATTTACTTTACTAATTGCGGTGTAGCGTAGTGTTGCAGCCACAGCCACCTTGTGGTGCTAGCCTAAGGGAACATTTAGACGGCCATATGTGTTTTGGAGTTCGCAATTGCGGACCAGCAAAACACGGAGACTGCCCGCATGCGTCCTATGATAGACAATGCCGATTTAGGACATGTTCTATCTTTTTTGCAGGGCCGAGGAACAGAAGTACGGATACGGACAACACGCAGCGTGCTGTCTGCATCATTTGTAGCCCTATTGAAATAAATGGGTATTTTTCACACATCCTCACAGGCACTCTCACATACACACACTGTCATACATATATGTACTCTCACATACACAGACTGTCATACATGCAGGCACTCTCACATACACACACTGTCATACATGTATGCACTCTCACATACACACACTGTCATACATATATGTACTCTCACATACACAGACTGTCATACATGCAGGCACTCTCACATACACACACTGTCATACATATATGTACTCTCACATACACAGACTGTCATACATGCAGGCACTCTCACATACACACACTGTCATACATGTATGCACTCTCACATACACACACTGTCATACATATATGTACTCTCACATACACAGACTGTCATACATGCAGGCACTCTCACATACACAGACTGTCATACATGCAGGCACTCTCACATACACACACTGTCATACATATATGTACTCTCACATACACAGACTGTCATACATGCAGGCACTCTCACATACACACACTGTCATACATGTATGCACTCTCACATACACACACTGTCATACATGCAGGCACTCTCACATACACAGACTGTCATACATGTATGCACTCTCACATACACAGACTGTCATACATATATGTACTCTCACATACACAGACTGTCATACATCCAGGCACTCTCACATACACAGACTGTCATACATATATGTACTCTCACATACACAGACTGTCATACATCCAGGCACTCTCACATACACAGACTGTCATACATGTATGCACTCTCACATACACACACTGTCATACATGCAGGCACTCTCACATACACACACTGTCATACATGCAGGCACTCTCACATACACATACTGTCATACATATATGTACTCTCACATACACAGACTGTCATACATCCAGGCACTCTCACATACACAGACTGTCATACATACATGTACTCTCACATACACAGACTGTCATACATCCAGGCACTCTCACATACACAGACTGTCATACATATATGTACTCTCACATACACAGACTGTCATACATGTATGCACTCTCACATACACACACTGTCATACATCCAGGCACTCTCACATACACACACTGTCATACATATATGTACTCTCACATACACAGACTGTCATACATGCAGGCACTCTCACATACACACACTGTCATACATATATGTACTCTCACATACACACACTGTCATACATGCAGGCACTCTCACATACACACACTGTCATACATGCAGGCACTCTCACATACACACACTGTCATACATGCAGGCACTCTCACATACACACACTGTCATACATGTATGCACTCTCACATACACACACTGTCATACATGCAGGCACTCTCACATACACACACTGTCATACATGCAGGCACTCTCACATACACAGACTGTCATACATGTATGCACTCTCACATACACACACTGTCATACATATATGTACTCTCACATACACAGACTGTCATACATCCAGGCACTCTCACATACACAGACTGTCATACATGTATGCACTCTCACATACACACACTGTCATACATGCAGGCACTCTCACATACACACACTGTCATACATGCAGGCACTCTCACATACACATACTGTCATACATGTATGCACTCTCACATACACACACTGTCATACATATATGTACTCTCACATACACAGACTGTCATACATCCAGGCACTCTCACATACACAGACTGTCATACATACATGTACTCTCACATACACAGACTGTCATACATCCAGGCACTCTCACATACACAGACTGTCATACATATATGTACTCTCACATACACAGACTGTCATACATGTATGCACTCTCACATACACACACTGTCATACATCCAGGCACTCTCACATACACACACTGTCATACATATATGTACTCTCACATACACAGACTGTCATACATGCAGGCACTCTCACATACACACACTGTCATACATATATGTACTCTCACATACACACACTGTCATACATGCAGGCACTCTCACATACACACACTGTCATACATGCAGGCACTCTCACATACACACACTGTCATACATGCAGGCACTCTCACATACACACACTGTCATACATGTATGCACTCTCACATACACACACTGTCATACATGCAGGCACTCTCACATACACACACTGTCATACATGCAGGCACTCTCACATACACAGACTGTCATACATGTATGCACTCTCACATACACACACTGTCATACATATATGTACTCTCACATACACAGACTGTCATACATCCAGGCACTCTCACATACACAGACTGTCATACATACATGTACTCTCACATACACAGACTGTCATACATCCAGGCACTCTCACATACACAGACTGTCATACATATATGTACTCTCACATACACAGACTGTCATACATGTATGCACTCTCACATACACACACTGTCATACATCCAGGCACTCTCACATACACACACTGTCATACATATATGTACTCTCACATACACAGACTGTCATACATGCAGGCACTCTCACATACACACACTGTCATACATATATGTACTCTCACATACACACACTGTCATACATGCAGGCACTCTCACATACACACACTGTCATACATGCAGGCACTCTCACATACACACACTGTCATACATGCAGGCACTCTCACATACACACACTGTCATACATGCAGGCACTCTCACATACACAGACTGTCATACATATATGTACTCTCACATACACATGCAGCACGCCAGACCTGTAGGGTATTGTGAAGTGAGGTCACGGTTATGGGCAATCGAGGGTTGCTCACTGTATTGGAGAACCCTGGGCAGGCATGCGGCAGTGAAGGAGAGGTAGACACAGTTCCTCTGGGGCACACTCTGTATGTAGGGACCAGGCCTGATGGTGGATGAGGTGCCCTGGATGTTACAGGTATTTTGAGTGCCTGGGGCAAGGTCCCTTTTGGATTCGTGACGCCAGTGCCTGTAACGGTGGCACACCGATTTATAGTAGCAATAAGTGAGGTACACAGGTGGTATAGTGAACCAAACTTTGCTTTACTGGTAGAACAGTCCAACTTTGTACAATAAGATGACAATACAGTCCCTTACATCAATCGTTCTTCACAAGCAGGCTTACATCAACAATGGCAGGCATATTCCTTGCAAGATACTCAGAGGGCAATAATCATACACACTCAGACCAGGCTGTACCTTCTCCTCAGATATAGTGTACGCTGTTCCTTAGAACTCCTGTCTGGCTTTTATCCCAAGGCCCGGATGCCTCAATGCTGGCTTTTATCCTTGGTAAAAATAATCTTCCTCCCGTATTTATCCTTGCATTATATTTATAATTCTTCTGCCCATCAGCTTACTTGTCTTAGCTGGATACACTGGCCTTGCTTGGCTTGAGGGTACTGCAGGTTTCTCCCAGGAGGCACATCTCTTCTACTGGGGTGACTTCTTCTTGTGCTATCATAGGCTCAATAATACTTCAGGCAGGCTATGGTCCTTCACTAGCCTCCTGGTGGCAACTAGAAGCCTGGACTATCTAGCTGCATGTCAGGAGGAGGCCCTCAGCATATCTCTGGCTTAGATGCCCTCTCACTTCTGTCTCCACAGACTCCTGACTACAGACTAACTCCTCCCTGTCTAGGCCTGAACATTTATACTAGGGGCTCCCTATCTCCCTCTAGTGTCTAGGATGCTACACTACACCCCAATAGGCCTGCTATGCATGACACAGGGGAACAATACACACAAAAGCACATAGAAAATACATTAAAATGCATGGTTACATATAATATCCCTTAGGAGTAGGAGTAACACGTGACCCAATTGACCCTTGTGTAGTGCCCACCCCTACCTAGTGGGACACTACACACAGACTGTCATACATCCAGGCACTCACAGATACACAGACTGTCATACATGTATGGAACTCTCACATACACAGACTGTCATAGATGCAGGGCAGGCACTCTTTTACACTACATTACATATAGATCCCTTCCTCACCTCCTGGCTCTGTATTGCTGGTTCTTGTGTCCTCAGCCAGGCTCCTCCCCCTCTCAGTAGCAGGCTCCTCCCCTCTCAGTAGCAGGGCTCAGGCTCCTCCCCTCTCAGTAGCAGGGCTCAGGCTCCTCCCCCTCCCAGTAGCAGGCTCAGGCTCCTCCCCCTCTCAGTAGCAGGCTCAGGCCCCTCCCCCTCTCAGTAGCAGGCTCCTCCCCCGCTCAGTAGCAGGGCTCAGGCTCCTCCCCCTCTCAGTAGCAGAGCTCGGTCTCCACACAGCAGCAGCCCTTCCTTCCTTCTAGCAGAGCTGGTTCATTGGAGGAGAGGCTGTCAGTGCTTTTGAGTGACAGTTTGTAGACAAATCAGCTCTCCATCTCCTGGTCATTAACCGCTTGCCGCCACGCTAACACCGAAAGGCGTCATTGCGGCGGCTCTCCCAGGCTACGCTAACGCCGATTGGCGTCATCTCGCGTGAGCCAAGATTTCCTGTGAATGCGCGCACACAGGCGCGCGCGTTCACAGGATCGGAAGGTAAGAAAGTGGATCTCCAGCCTGCCAGCGGCGATCGTTCGCTGGCAGGCTGGAGATGTGATTTTTTTAACCCCTAACAGGTATATTAGACGCTGTTTTGATAACAGCGTCTAATATACCTCCTACCTGGTCCTCTGGTGGTCCCCTTTGTTTGGATCGACCACCAGAGGACACAGGTAGCTCAGCAATATGTAGCACCAAGCACCACACTACACTACACCCCCCCCTGTCACTTATTAACCCCTTATTAGCCCCTGATCACTCCTGATCACCCCATATAGACTCCCTGATCACCCCCCTGTCATTGATCACCCCCCTGTCATTGATCACCCCCCTGTAAAGCTCCATTCAGATGTCCGCATGATTTTTACGGATCCACTGATAGATGGATCGGATCCGCAAAACACATACGGACGTCTGAATGGAGCCTTACAGGGGCGTGATCAATGACGGGGGTGATCACCCCATATAGACTCCCTGATCACCCCCCTGTCATTGATCACCCCCCTGTCATTGATCACCCCCCTGTAAAGCTCCATTCAGATGTCCGCATGATTTTTACGGATCCACTGATAGATGGATCGGATCCGCAAAACACATACGGACGTCTGAATGGAGCCTTACAGGGGCGTGATCAATGACGGGGGTGATCACCCCATATAGACTCCCTGATCACCCCCCTGTCATTGATCACCCCCCTGTCATTGATCACCCCCCTGTAAGGCTGCATTCAGATGTCCGTATGTTTTTTACGGATCCACGGATACATGGATCGGATCCGCAAAACACATACGGACGTCTGAATGGAGCCTTACAGGGAGGTGATCACCCCATATAGACTCCCTGATCACCCCCCTGTCATTGATCACCCCCCTGTAAGGCTGCATTCAGACGTCCGTATGATTTTTACGGATCCACTGATACATGGATCGGATCCGCAAAACACATACGGACATCTGAATGGAGCCTTATAGGGGGGTGATCAATGACAGGGGGGTAATCACCCCATATAGACTCCCTGATCACCCCCCTGTCATTGATCACCCCCCTGTAAGGCTCCATTCAGACATTTTTTTGGCCCAAGTTTGCGGAAATTATTTTTTTTTTTTTCTTACAAAGTCTCATATTCCACTAACTTGTGTCAAAAAATAAAATCTCACATGAACTCACCATACCCCTCACAGAATCCAAATGCGTAAAATTTTTTAGACATTTATATTCCAGACTTCTTCTCACGCTTTAGGGCCCCTAGAATGCCAGGGCAGTATAAATACCCCACACGTGACCCCATTTCGGAAAGAAGACACCCCAAGGTATTCCGTGAGGGGCATATTGAGTCCATGAAAGATTGAAATTTTTGTCCCAAGTTAGCGGAAAGGGAGACTTTGTGAGAAAAAAAAAAATATCAATTTCCGCTAACTTGTGCCAAAAAAAAAATATTCTAGGAACTCGCCATGCCCCTCATTGAATACCTTGGGGTGTCTTCTTTCCAAAATGGGGTCACATGTGGGGTATTTATACTGCCCTGGCATTCTAGGGGCCCTAAAGCGTGAGAAGAAGTCTGGGATCCAAATGTCTAAAAATGCCCTCATAAAATGAATGTGGGCCCCTTTGCTCATTTAGGCTGCAAAAAAGTGTCACACATCTGGTATCGCCGTACTCAGGAGAAGTTGGGAAATGTGTTTTGGGGTGTCATTTTACATATACCCATGCTGGGTGAGATAAATATCTTGGTCAAATGCCAACTTTGTATAAAAAATGGGAAAAGTTGTCTCTTGCCGAGATATATCTCTCACCCAGCATGAGTATATGTAAAAAGACACCCCAAAACACATTGCCCAACTTCTCCTGAATACGGCGATACCACATGTGTGACACTTTTTTGCAGCCTAGGTGGGCAAAGGGGCCCACATTCCAAAGAGCACCTTTAGGATTTCACAGGTCATTTACCTACTTACCACACATTAGGGCCCCTGGAAAATGCCAGGGCAGTATAACTACCCCACAAGTGACCCCATATTGGAAAGAAGACACCACAAGGTATTCCGTGAGGGGCATGGCGAGTTCCTAGAATTTTATATTTTTTGTCACAAGTTAGCGGAAAATGATGTTTTTTTTTTTCTTCCTTACAAAGTCTCATATTCCACTAACTTGTGACAAAAAATAAAAAACTTCCATGAACTCACTATGCCCATCACGAAATACTTTGGGGTGTCTTCTTTCCAAAATGGGGTCACTTGTGGGGTAGTTATACTGCCCTGGCATTTCAGGGGCCGAATGCGTGAGAAGTGGTTTGAAATCAAAATCTGTAAAAAATGGCCGGTGAAATCCGAAAGGTGCTCTTTGGAATGTGGGCCCCTTTGCCCACCTAGGCTGCAAAAAAGTGTCACACATGTGGTATCGCTGTACTCAGGAGAAGTTGGGCAATGTGTTTTGGGGTGTAATTTTACATATACCCATGCTGGGTGAGAGAAATATCTTGGCAAAAGACAACTTTTCCCATTTTTTTATACAAAGTTGGCATTTGACCAAGATATTTATCTCACCCAGCATGGGTATATGTAAAATGACACCCCAAAACACATTGCCCAACTTCTCCTGAGTACGGAGATACCACATGTGTGACACTTTTTTGCAGCCTAGGTGGGCAAAGGGGCCCACATTCCAAAGAGCACCTTTCGGATTTCACAGGTCATTTACCTACTTACCACACATTTGGGCCCCTGGAAAATGCCAGGGCAGTATAACTACCCCACAAGTGACCCCATTTTGGAAAGAAGACACCCCAAGGTATTCCGTGAGGGGCATGGCGAGTTCATAGAATTTTATATTTTTTGTCACAAGTTAGCGGAAAATGATGATTTTTTTTTTTTTTTTTACCTTACAAAGTCTCATATTCCACTAACTATCTTGGCAAAAGACAACTTTTCCCATTTTTTTATACAAAGTTGGCATTTGACCAAGATATTTATCTCACCCAGCATGGGTATATGTAAAATGACACCCCAAAACACATTCCCCAACTTCTCCTGAGTACGGCGATACCACATGTGTGACACTTTTTTGCAGCCTAGGTGGGCAAACGGGCCCACATTCCAAAGAGCACCTTTCGGATTTCACCGGTCATTTTTTACACATTTTGATTTCAAACTACTTACCACACATTTGGGCCCCTAGAATGCCAGGGCAGTATAACTACCCCACAAGTGACCCCATTTTGGAAAGAAGACACCCCAAGGTATTCGCTGATGGGCATAGTGAGTTCATAGAAGTTTTTATTTTTTGTCACAAGTTAGTGGAATATGAGACTTTGTAAGAAAAAATAAAATAAAAATAAAAATCATCATTTTCCACTAACTTGTGACAAAAAATAAAAAGTTCTATGAACTCACTATGCCCATCAGCGAATACCTTAGGGTGTCTACTTTCCGAAATGGGGTCATTTGTGGGGTGTTTGTACTGTCTGGGCATTGTAGAACCTCAGGAAACATGACAGGTGCTCAGAAAGTCAGAGCTGCTTCAAAAAGCGGAAATTCACATTTTTGTACCATAGTTTGTAAACGCTATAACTTTTACCCAAACCATTTTTTTTTTACCCAAACATTTTTTTTTTATCAAAGACATGTAGAACAATAAATTTAGAGAAAAATGTATATATGGATGTCGTTTTTTTTTGCAAAATTTTACAACTGAAAGTGAAAAATGTCATTTTTTTGCAAAAAAATCGTTAAATTTCGATTAATAACAAAAAAAGTAAAAATGTCAGCAGCAATGAAATACCACCAAATGAAAGCTCTATTAGTGAGAAGAAAAGGAGATAAAATTCATTTGGGTGGTAAGTTGCATGACCGAGCAATAAACCGCTAAAGTTGTGGAGTGCCGATTTGTAAAAAAGGGCCTGGTCACTAGGGGGGTATAAACCTGTGGTCCTTAAGTAGTTAAGGTTGGGTCCCAAAAGGTCCTATTTTTTATAAAATCGTGGCAAAATGCAGTGTTTTTTTGCCACGATTTGTTAAAAATCAGTCCCTGTGGATCCAGCCTTACTGACCAGGAGTGCTGATTACACTAAAACCTGCCAGCCCTCCTATGAATCAGCGCTGCTATTCAGCCCCTGACCAGCAGATCATCTCTCAGTCCCTCTGAAGTTCAGGAAGGGGGCCCCACTGCAGCCAGCTACTTTTCCTACTATGTGCAATTGTACAGTGGGAGGAGCTTACCGGCAACTCAGAAAGCTCATTTGTTAGTCACTATCTCCCTAGTGGGCCAGTCCAGGCTGGGCCCACTCACACTATGGGCCCCTGTGCAGATGAACCAGCTGCACAGGCGGTATGTCTGCTCCTGGTGCCTATACCTATCATGTAGTGTGGGTGCCTATACCTAGCATGTAATGTAAGCGCCTATACTTACCATGTAGTGTGCCTATTAGTGTTGAGCGAGCATGCTCGGCCGAACACCAGTTGCGATGCTCGAGTCTCCTCCCCGCATGTTTGTTGGCTGCTACGCAGGCAATAAACGTGCAGGTAAGTGCTGCCACTCACTGTAATGCCGTAGCCATATTGGTTACTGGCATTACAGTGATTGGCTGGCCGGAACGCATCATCGGGTGCTATAAAGCCAGTCAGGGAGAGCTGTGCTGTAGTAGGGACAAATAGTGTAGGGAATTTAATTTAGATTTTTTGTTAGGCAAGGTTGGTGTTAGAGACCCAAAAGTCCTTTTAAGGACTATTGTGTCTGGTAGCAATATATATTTTTAGCGCAATCTGCGCTAAATAGCTTGCAATTGTTTGGCCGCTGCAGACAGTGACATTATCTGCGCTACATCTCCTGTTTAACGTGTGCGCATACTAAAAATATCTGTGAGATCCAATGTACTTTTTCCATAGACGGTGTCCGCTGCGGACAGTGACATTACCTGTGCTACATCTCCTGTATAACGTTTCCGCATCCCAAATATCTGTGACATTGTAATTTTTTCTTAGCCGCTGTTGACAGCAGCGCCATTACCTGTGGTACCTCTCCTTATAACGTTTCCGCATCCTAAATATCAGTGATATTGATTGTAATTATTTCTTAGCCACTGGTGACAGCAGCGCCATTACCTGTGGTACCTCTCCTGTATAACGTTTCCGCATCCCAAATATCTGTGCCATTTACTGTAATTTTTTTGTAGCCACTGTTGATAGCAGCTCCATTACCTGTGGTACCTCTCCTGTATAACGTTTCTGCATCCCAAATATTAGTGGCATTGACTGTAATTTTTTCTTAGCCGCTGTTGACAGCAGCACCATTACCTGTGGTACCTCTCCTGTATAACGTTTCCGCATCGCAAATATCTATGACATTGACTGTCATTTTTTTGCGCATACACTTAAAAAAACTGCGCTACTGTAGGTGTGACATACTTGCAAGAATATATACCATTTAATATGATGAAGGCAAGCAGTAAGGGACGGGAAAGTGGCAGTGCTGATGATGGAGCTCGCAGAGACCCTGGCCCTGGACGTGGTGAAACTGTGCCTGCTGGCAGAGCACAAGAAACACACTCATCCACGATACCTAGCTTCATGTCCCAGTTTGCAGGGCGGCGCAGGACACCACTCTCGAAGTCACACCAGTGCGAGCAGTTGGTTGGTTGGATTGCAGCAGATAATGCTTCCAGTCGGTTAAGAACCACCCTGTCTTCCACAAAGTCCAGTCTCAGTAGCCAAGAGTCTGGTCGACAGTATCCTCGCCCTGATCCTCCTTCCTCCCACCATGGAGAGTCTTTGCAAACCAGTGATCCTACACTCGGATATTCCGAGGAGCTCTTTTTATCGCCATTCCTTAATTTGGGCCTCTCGCCAAGCCCGCTTGAAGAGGGACATGAGGAGATCTTGTGCCCTGATTCCTAAACTCTTGAGCATCCATAGTCAGAAGAAGATGGCGGTGGGGAACGGCAGTTATTGTTTCACGAGGTGGATGATGATGATGAGACACAGTTGCCAATAAGTCAACGGCAATTAGTGTCTCAATAGGTTGGTGATGAGGATGAGACACAGTTGTCAATAAGTGAGTTTGTTGTTAGGTCAACAAGTCAGGAGGATGACCAGAGTGAGGAAGTGGAAGTGGTGGACGATGAAATTACTGACCCAACCTGGGAAGGTGGCAAGCCGAGTGAGGACAGCAGTACAGAGGGGGAGGGATCCGCAGCACCCAACAGGCTGAAAGAGGCAGTGGGGTGGCAAAAGGGAAAAGGCGGGCCGCATCAAACCGGCCCGCAACTGTTCCCCGGAGCACCCCCTTGCGGAAATTTTCGGGTAGGTGTTCCGCTGTCTGTCGCTTTTTCGATGAAAGTGCGGACAATAAAATATTTGTCATTTGCAACCTGTGCATACCAAAATGAGCAGGGGCGTGAACACTAGCAACCTCACCAACACCAGCATGATTCGCCACATGGCATCAAAGCACCCTAATAGGTGGGCCGAACGCCTGGGTCCACAATCAGTGTCTGCGGGTCACACCACTGCCTCCTCTTTCCCTGTGTTACGTGCTGGCCAATCCCCTGTCCAAGATGCAGGCACCTGGACTTTCGCAAGCACCATCAGCTAGCACCTCCACTTCTGTGTCCCAGCGCAGCGTACAGATGTCCATACCCCAGGCCTTTGAACGAAAGCGCAAATACCCACCCACAGGTCATAGCACTAAATGCGCATCTTTCCAAATTGCTGGCCCTGGAAATGTTGCCGTTTAGGCTTGTAGACACTGAGGCTTTCCGCCGCCTGATGGCGGCGGCCGTCCCTTGTCACTCAGTCCCCATCCGCCACTATTTTGCCCGGTATGCCGCCCCCGCCTTACACCAGCATGTGTCACGTAACATCACCCGTGCCCTGACCAACGCAGTTATTGGGAAGGTCCACTTAACGACTGACACATGGACAAGTGCTTGTGGCCAGGGACGCTACATTTCCCCGACGGCACACTGGGTGAACGTTGTGGAGGCCAGGAGCGAGTCGTACCCTGTGATGGCACAGGTGCTACCGACGCCAATGATTGCGGGCCCTACTTCCATAAGGATTTCCGCCACCACCTACATTAGTGGCTATGTAACATCCCAGAGTATGTCACTAAACTCTTTTCCCCCTGCTACAACATGTTAGGTGTTTATGTATTGTCATCAGGTGTGATTTAACTGTGCATTTTCATCATATGTACTTTCCAGGCCTGTATTATGTATTTGCTTTAATTTCTATGTACACCAGCAGGTGGCAGCAGTATGTAACAGGATCTTAGCCAGTTTAGTATTGCTAGATTGGAATAGTTCATTCCAACCTAGCTCCCGCCTCTTTGAGGAGGGATGGAATGTTCCCACATCCTGCCTCATAGGGAGGGAAGAAACCAGTTAGATCCAGTGTGCACCAGCCCCCCTCTTGGGGAAGGCTGTGTTGGTAGGAGCTCCCAGAAACAGGGATCCCAACCTAGGATCCAAGCCTCGGCTGAGGCCCCAGGATCCCTCTTCCCAGCCTGAGTCATCTACCTCAGTGCTGGTTGACAAGCAAGCAGCCACCTCCAGATCTACAGATCTCCAGGAAGCCATTCCCTGTGAGCAGAACTGTGAGTGTTTAATCCAAAGACCAGGAGAAGCCAAATACCTCCTTCAGCTAGTCAGGCCCACACCAAGCAGACCACGGACAGAGCAGAAGATAAATACCTGCCAGATCTACTAGGCATATGAATAGAAGCAGAATAGATATTGATTCCTGCCACATATTGCCAATACCTGCTGGGACCTAAAGGACTATTGCTGTAACTCGTATGGATTTATGCTGCACCCATTAAGTAAAGACGAGTTGGATTATATTTCCTGTCTGGATTACATTCATTCCTCAATTACTCCTACTAACAGCACTCAATTTATTGCATGTGAGCCAGGATCCAGGAGTCCAGCCATACCAAGGTAGGAGACACCGTTGACACTATACCTACTATACAGAGACATTATCCCCCTCTGGCATTCCTCACCTGGTACGTGAGCTATTACATCTTAAAGGGCCCTGTTACAGTACCTGCGCAAGCTGCAATTGGCGTCACAAACTAAAAACTATTAATATTGCGCCAGTGTGCATCTGCCCCAATCCGGCTTACTGCAGCTGCAACCCCCCCTCCTCCACTTTCACCTTTGATTTGTCATCTTGCAGCACCAGTCAGCCATCAGTCAGTAGCTGGAAGCAGTGTAGCACTGCAGTGGGGAAGCGGCAACAGGCCGTGCTGAAACTTATTTGCTTAGGTGACAAACAGCACACTGCCGCAGAGCTGTGGCAGGGTATAAGGGACCAGACTGAGCTGTGGCTCTCACCACTCAACCTACAACCAGGTATTGTTGTGTCTGATAATGGCCGTAACTTGGTGGCAGCTTTGGAGCTCGGCAAGCTCACACACAAACCATGCCTAGCCCACATGTTAAACTTAATGGTTCAGCGGTTTCTCAAAACCTACCCCAATTTGCCTGAGCTACTGGTGAAGGTGTGCCGCGTGTGTTCCCATTTCCGAAAGTCATCTATAGCTGCTGCCGGTCTTGCAGCGCTGCAGCAGCGCTTGCTATTGCCAGCTCACCGACTGTTCTGTGATGTGAGCACGTGCTGGAACTCCATGTTCCACATGTTGGCCAGGCTTTGTGAGCAGCAGAGGGCAGTAGTGGAATACCAGCTGCAACATGATTGTCACCTTTCTAATCAGCTTCCGCTATTCACAAGTGACGAGTGGGCATGAATGTCTGACCTCTGTGAGGTTTTACGCAACTTTGAGCAATCAACACAGATGGTGAGCGGCGATGCCGTTATTATCAGTGTAACCATCCCACTTCTGTGACTACTGAAATGCTCGCTCCTCACAATGAAGGCTGACGCTTTGCATGTGGAAGAGGTGGAAATGGGGGAAGACAGTACACAGGGTGATAGCTAGACCACCCTCAGTTCGTCTTCTCAGAGCGATTTGGAGGAGGAGGAGCAGGAGACGGTTGCCTCCGCTACAGAGGGTAGTACCCATAGCAGGTTTATTCCATCTGTTCAGTGTGGATGGGCAGAAGAGGAGGAAGAGGATGAGGAGATTGAGAGTCATACTCCTGATGAGGACAGCGAAGTCTTGTCTGTTGGGACTCTGGCACACATGGCTGACTTTATGCTGCCTTTCCCATGACCCTCGTGTTGTACGCATTTTGGCCAACACCAATTACTGGTTGTTCGACCCCCTCTACAAAGAGAACTTCTCATCTCTCATTCCTGTGGTGGAGAGGACTAGCAAAATGGTGCAATACCAGAATGTCCTTGTGGAAAAATTGTTCCAAAAATTTCCAGCTGACAACGCTGGCGGCAGAGTACGTAGTTCCTTGGGCAACCAAGGAGGGGAGAGGAGGGGAACACACAGCAGTTCCAACAGAGGCAGGGCAACACTCTCCAAGGCCTGGGGCAGTTTAATGACACCCCGCCAGCACCCTTACCCTGATGCATGGCCTACTGTCACAAGGAGGGAAACATTTTGGAAGATGGTGAAGGAGTACGTAGCAGACTGTGTCAGCGTCCTCAATGATCCCTCAGTGCCTTACAACTATTGGGTGTCCAAGCTGGACACGTGGCACGAACTGGCGCTCTACGCCTTGGAGGTGCTGGTCTGCCCTGCCACCAGCGTTTTGTCAGAGCGGGTATTTAGTGCTACTGGGGGAATAATAACTGATAAGCGCATCCACCTGTCAACTGAAAATGCTGACAGGTTGACTCTTATCAGAAGGCCTGACTTCTCTACTCCACCAGAGGAAAGCAGCTGAACATAAAGGCACTTTAAATGTTGCTTTTATGGTGTATTGAATACACTGTATTCCCATGCACCCCTTCCACAACAAAAAAGGGCATATGGTTCAAACTTCCTTTTCTCGTCCTCCTTCTTCTCCATCATATCAACACGAGATGGTCAGCTCAGCAGCAGGCCCTCGCCCCTAATGTTTTAGATGGTCAGCTCAGCATTATGTCTGCATTGTCCCATTTTTTAAAATCATCTTGATGATCGTGTAGCTGTTTCGGCCAGAGACCGATGCCAGGACCAAACAAATGGAGAGTGATTGTCTTCCCAACATAAAATGGCTGATAACAGAAAGCAACAGATGGAGGTCATGCTGTCCTCTTCCTCTTCCCATCTCTCCTGTTCTCCTTGCTCTCTTCTATGGGTCCAATAGACTGAAAATCTTCCTTTCTGTAGACTCCATCTGCTTATCTCCATTGACAGTTAAAAGTGAACAGCATCTGGTCATGTGAAGAGGTCCTCAGGTGGCACCATGGACTATACACTGCGTGCAGAATTATTAGGCAAATGAGTATTTTGACCACATCATCCTCTTTATGCATGTTGTCTTACTCCAAGCTGTATAGGCTCGAAAGTCTACTACCAATTAAGCATATTAGGTGATGTGCATCTCTGTAATGAGAAGGGGTGTGGTCTAATGACATCAACACCCTATATTAGGTGTGCATAATTATTAGGCAACTTCCTTTCCTTTGGCAAAATGGGTCAAAAGAAGGACTTGACAGGCTCAGAAAAGTCAAAAATAGTGAGATATCTTGCAGAGGGATGCAGCACTCTTAAAATTGCAAAGCTTCTGAAGCGTGATCATCGAACAATCAAGCGTTTCATTCAAAATAGTCAACAGGGTCGCAAGAAGCGTGTGGAAAAACCAAGGCGCAAAATAACTGCCCATGAACTGAGAAAAGTCAAGCGTGCAGCTGCCAAGATGCCACTTGCCACCAGTTTGGCCATATTTCAGAGCTGCAACATCACTGGAGTGCCCAAAAGCACAAGGTGTGCAATACTCAGAGACATGGCCAAGGTAAGAAAGGCTGAAAGACGACCACCACTGAACAAGACACACAAGCTGAAACGTCAAGACTGGGCCAAGAAATATCTCAAGACTGATTTTTCTAAGGTTTTATGGACTGATGAAATGAGAGTGAGTCTTGATGGGCCAGATGGATGGGCCCGTGGCTGGATTGGTAAAGGGCAGAGAGCTCCAGTCCGACTCAGATGCCAGCAAGGTGGAGGTGGAGTACTGGTTTGGGCTGGTATCATCAAAGATGAGCTTGTGGGGCCTTTTCGGGTTGAGGATGGAGTCAAGCTCAACTCCCAGTCCTACTGCCAGTTTCTGGAAGACACCTTCTTCAAGCAGTGGTACAGGAAGAAGTCTGCATCCTTCAAGAAAAACATGATTTTCATGCAGGACAATGCTCCATCACACGCGTCCAAGTACTCCACAGCGTGGCTGGCAAGAAAGGGTATAAAAGAAGAAAATCTAATGACATGGCCTCCTTGTTCACCTGATCTGAACCCCATTGAGAACCTGTGGTCCATCATCAAATGTGAGATTTACAAGGAGGGAAAACAGTACACCTCTCTGAACAGTGTCTGGGAGGCTGTGGTTGCTGCTGCACGCAATGTTGATGGTGAACAGATCAAAACACTGACAGAATCCATGGATGGCAGGCTTTTGAGTGTCCTTGCAAAGAAAGGTGGCTATATTGGTCACTGATTTGTTTTTGTTTTGTTTTTGAATGTCAGAAATGTATATTTGTGAATGTTGAGATGTTATATTGGTTTCACTGGTAAAAATAAATAATTGAAATGGGTATATATTTGTTTTTTGTTAAGTTGCCTAATAATTATGCACAGTAATAGTCACCTGCACACACAGATATCCCCCTAAAATAGCTAAAACTAAAAACAAACTAAAAACTACTTCCAAAAATATTCAGCTTTGATATTAATGAGTTTTTTGGGTTCATTGAGAACATGGTTGTTGTTCAATAATAAAATTAATCCTCAAAAATACAACTTGCCTAATAATTCTGCACTCCCTGTAGACCTGCTCTGCCATGTACACAGTGAGGTGGACATCATGAGTGACAGTCTACTGTCCAGAGGACTCAGAAGGCACTTTATGGCGGCTTCTTTTAGTGCTGTATTAATAGTAGAGGGGGGCAGGTGATGTAACTGGTGGGGCCATAATTCATCTCACACGGTACTGGCATGTTATAATAAATGTAGTTGTGTGAAAATGTTAATGAGTGGGGGAGGGGAGAAACCATTGATTGTACCCTTTGCTAATGAACAGATAATGCAGATGTGAACTGCAGGTTTATATTTTATTCACTAATATCCGGTATATACAGTTGCAAGAAAAAGTATGTGAACCCTTTGGAATTATATGGATTTCTGCACAAATTGGTCATAAAATGTGATCTGATCTTCATCTAAGTCACAACAATAGACAATCACAGTCTGCTTAAACTAATAACACACAAAGAATTAAATGTTACCATGTTTTTATTGAACACACCATGTAAACATTCACAGTACAGGTGGAAAAAGTATGTGAACCCCTAGACTAATGACATCTCCAAGAGCTAATTAAAGTAAGGTGTCAGCCAACTGGAGTCCAATCACTGAGATGAGATTGGAGGTGTTGGTTACAGCTGCCCTGCCCTATAAAAAACACACACAAGTTCTGGGTTTGCTTTTCACAAGAAGCATTGCCTGATGTGAATGATGCCTCGCACAAAGGAGCTCTCAGAAGACCTACGATTAAGAATTGTTGACTTGCATAAAGCTGGAAAGGGTTATAAAAGTATCTCCAAAAGCCTTGCTGTTCATAAATCCACGGTAAGACAAATTGTCTATAAATGGAGAAAGTTTAGCACTGCTGCTACTCTCCCTAGGAGTAGCCGTCCTGTAAAGATGACTGCAAGAGCACAGTGCAGACTGCTAAATGAGGTGAAGAAGAATCCTAGAGTGTCAGCTAAAGACTTACAAAAGTCTCTGGCATATGCTAACATCTCTGTTAAATCCCTGTTGAAGATTAAACTAATAACACACAAAGAATTAAATGTTACCATGTTTTTATTGAACACACCATGTAAACATTCACAATGCAGGTGGAAAAAGTATGTGAACCCTTGGCTTTAATAACTGGTTGAACCTCCTTTGGCAGAAATAACTTCAACCAAACGTTTCCTGTAGTTGCAGATCAGACGTGCACAACGGTCAGGAGTAATTCTTGACCATTCCTCTTTACAGAACTGTTTCAGTTCAGCAATATTCTTGGGATGTCTGGTGTGAATCGCTTTCTTGAGGTCATGCCACAACATCTCAATCGGGTTGAGGTCAGGACTCTGACTGGGCCACTCCAGAAGGCGTATTTTCTTCTGTTTAAGCCATTCTGTTGTTGATTTACTTCTATGCTTTGGGTCGTTGTCCTGTTGCAACACCCATCTTCTGTTGAGCTTCAGCTGGTGGACAGATGGCCTTAAGTTATCCTGCAAAATGTCTTGATAAACTTGGGAATTCATTTTTCCTTCGATGATAGCAATCCGTCCAGGCCCTGACACAGCAAAGCAGCCCCAAACCATGATGCCCCCACCACCATACTTCACAGTTGGGATGAGGTCTTGATGTTAGTGTGCTGTGCCTCTTTTTCTCCACACTTAGTGTTGTGTGTTTCTTCCAAACAACTCAACTTTAGTTTCATCTGTCCACAGAATATTTTGCCAATACTGCTGTGGAACATCCAGGTGCTCTTGTGCAAACTGTAAACGTGCAGCAATGTTTTTTTTGGACAGCAGTGGCTTCCTGTCTGGTATCCTCCCATGAAATCCATTCTTGTTTAGTGTTTTACGTATCGTAGATTCGCTAACAGGGATGTTAGCATATGCCAGAGACTTTTGTAAGTCTTTAGCTGACACTCTAGGATTCTTCTTCACCTCATTGAGCAGTCTGCGCTGTGCTCTTGCAGTCATCTTTACAGGACGGACACTCCTAGGGAGAGTAGCAGCAGTGCTGAACTTTCTCCATTTATAGACAATTTCTCTTACCGTGGACTGGTGAACAGCAAGGCTTTTGGAGATACTTTTATAACCCTTTCCAGCTTTATGCAAGTCAACAATTCTTAATCGTAGGTCTTCTGAGAGCTCTTTTGTGCGAGGCATCCTTCACATCAGGCAATGCTTCTTGTGAAAAGCAAACCCAGAACTGGTGTGTGTTTTTTATAGGGCAGGGCAGCTGTAACCAACACCTCCAATCTCATCTCATTGATTTGACTCCAGTTGGCTGACACCTCACTCCAATTAGCTCTTGGAGATGTCATGAGTCTATGGGTTCACATACTTTTTCCACCTGAACTGTGAATGTTTACATGGTGTGTTCAATAAAAACATGGTAACATTTAATTCTTTGTGTGTTATTAGTTTAAGCAGACTGTGATTGTCTATTGTTGTGACTTAGATCAAGAGCAGATCACATTTTATGACCAATTTGTGCAGAAATCCATATCATTCCAAAGGGTTCACATACTTTTTCTTGCAACTGTATATATCAGTGGAGGCTTTCTATCAATATAAATGGAAATAATATTTGTATAATACATGTTCCTGGATTTGGACATATCTGTAAATAATAAACGTCTAATCGGCACATGCGGAAATCAGGATGCCCTGATTATTCAGAGATAAGCGGCGCAGTATAGACATCACTTTAGGCAGTGTCTGTGTAGCACTGCTTATCTCTGAATAATCAGGGGCAGATTGGAAGATAAAATGGCCCATGGAAAAATATCTACAAGTGGCCTCATGTTGCAGGTGGGTCCATATTGGCAGCAGGTGCAGTCACATACCTCCCAAGTGGAACAGTCCCTCTTTTTAACCCAGGTCCCTCTGTCCCTCTTTGCTCCTTAAATGACCCTCTTTTTGATCTGAGGTATAGTTTTGCATTATTACATTTATAATATTGATCCAGATTGTGTTTCCCTGGTTCCTATCTATATATTAAAGCCCGTCTTGCATATTATTTCCTTATTTGATGTAATTTTGATTTTAGAAATCTTTATATTCAGATAATTTTTGCGCTATTGTGTAAAGTATATAAATATGCAGGAAAAGTGCACCTTTCGCATAATAAACCGTAAGTGTCCCTCTTCGACTGTCCAAAAAGTTGGGAGGTATGCAGTCAACCCTTGTAGGCAGGGTCAGCAAAACGACAGCCATAGTCAAATTGGTGGTGGTGAGGGGCAATTCAAAAATACAATGGTAGGCGGAGCCTCTACAGTAGGTGGGACTAGTGGACAGGTAAAAGAGGGGTCACTACTCCCGCTGCTGCTCCTGGTTACTTTCAGAGCAGTCGCCATAGTGCCGTGCTGGGCGACAGGAGCTTGCCCACTGTTGGATGTGGTAGAGGCATTACCCTCTAACTGGCATTCATTGCTTTCCCCCCCAACACTGAGGTATGTGGCATCTCTGCTGCAGCCTCCTGCCATCATGCCTCGCTCCTCCCCCATCACACAGAATGGTGAGATGGAGAACATCCAGATATGGACCTGACTAATCTGGGTCAGTACGGTCACTCTTGGTGATTAAGGCCCCTTGCAGACGAGCGTTTGTCATGCTGCGAGTCCGCAGCGCAACTCCCGACCTGACCTCCCAGCATTGACTGGGTCACATAGCATTATATTGATTTATGATGCTATGTAACCCTTAGGCCTCTTTCACACGGGCGTTGCGGGAAAAGGTGCGGGTGCGTTGCGGGAACATGCGCGATTTTTTCGCGCGAGTGCAAAACATTGTAATGCGTTTTGCACGTGTGTGAGAAAAATTGGCATGTTTGGTACCCAAACCCGAACTTCTTCACAGAAGTTCGGGCTTGGAATCGGTGTTCTGTAGATTGTATTATTTTCCCTTATAACATGGTTATAAGGGGAAATAATAGCATTCTGAATACAGAATGCATAGTAAACTAGCGCTGGAGGGGTTAAAAAAAATATATATAATTTAACTCACCTTAGGCTACTTTCACACTGCCGTTCAGAACGGATCCGTCTGCATTATAGTTTAAAAAAAATTCTAAGTGTGAAAGTACTTCAGACGGATCCGTCCAGACTTTACATTGAAAGTCAATGGGGGACGGATCCGTTTGAAGATTGAGCCATATTGTGTCAACTTCAAACGGATCCGTCCCCATTGACTTACATTGTAAGTCTGGACAGATCCGTTTGCCTCCGCACGGCCAGGCGGACACCCGAATGCTGCAAGCACTGTACAGGTGTCCGCTCACTGAGCGGAGCGGAGGCTGAACGCTGCCAGACTGATGCATTCTGAGCGGATCCGCGTCCACTCAGAATGCATTAGGGCAGTACAGATGCGTTCGGGGCCGCTTGTGAGCCCCTTCAAATGGAGCTCACAAGCGGAGCCCCGAACGCTAGTGTGAAAGTAGCCTTAATCCACTTGATCGCGCAGCCCGGCTTCTGTTCTGTCTTTGCTGTGTGCAGAAAAAGGACCTGTGGTGACGTCACTCCGGTCATCACATGGTCCGTCACATGATCTTTTACCATGGTGATGGAGCATGTGATGACCGGAGTGATGTCACCACAGGTCCTTTTCCTGCACACAGCAAAGAAGACAGAAGAGATGCCGGGCTGCGCGATCAAGTGGATTAAGGTGAGTTAAATTATTATATATTTTTTTTAACCCCTCCAGCCCTATTGTACTATGCATTCTGTATTCAGAATGCTATTATTTTCCCTTATAACCATGTTATAAGGGGAAATAATATTGATCGGGTCCCCATCCCGATCGTCGCCGAGCAACCGTGCGTGAAAATCGCACCGCATCCGCACTTGCTTGCGGATTATTGCGATTTTCACGCAACCCCATTCATTTCTATGGGGCCTGCGTTACGTGAAAAACGCACAAAGAGGAGCATGCTGTGATTTTCACGCAATGCACAAGTGATGCGTGAAAATCACCGCTCGTGTTCCCAGCCCCATAGAAATGAATGGGTCGGTATTCAGTGCGGGTGCAATGCTTTCACCTCCTGCATCGCATCCGCGCGGAATACTCGCCCGTGTGAAAGGGGCCTTAGAGTTCTGAAATGTATTGGATAACAGTGCTGGGAGCTGAGGCCGAGAGCTGCGCTGCAAACACTCGTCTGCAAGGGGCCTTATTGTGAGGCTTTAGGTTGCATTCAGTCTCTCTTTTGTTCGCCACATGTGTATTTTTCTAGCGAAACATAGCTGAACAGCACTTTATTATTGGTGTGTCAGTACATAACGCTATAACATTGTATTCATTGTGGTCATATTCTGTATATGTTGCAATTTAATTATGGATAGTGAAATATACATTTTACAATTATAACCTTTGTAATATGGATGGTTCCTCCTCCTTTTTATGATTATAAAGTGTCTGTGATTTATGTATTATTGTATTTTATGTTTCTGTGGAAAATTATTAAATAACTGAATTTCTGTTATCATTTAATTGTGTTTTGAGTCTTTTCTAGGAGGTTTCTAGGTAGTTGCTCTTAGTGAATACTCTCGGAAATCGTGTACATGTTTGTCAGGGCTCATGCACACATATTGCGCCCCGCAAATATATGGCATCGGTCGTTTGCGCACCGCATCATGGAGGCGGACCAAGAACGGAGGCACGGACCGGGAGCCCACACAAGCACTATGCAGTGCTTCCGTGGGTTTTCTGTCCATGCCTCCGCATCGCAAAAAAGTAGTGTAAACACTACTTTTTTTTGCGCGGTGCAGACCGTCGGATGCAGATCGCGGACCATATTCAAGTGAATGGGTGCTGCATCTGCATACGGCGGCCCTATGATCGGTGCCCGTACATTGCGGACCACAATTTGCTTTCCGCAGCATGGGCCTGGCCGGAACATGTTCATGAGCCCTTACCAGTGGGGGTCCTTCTTATGCAGGTACAAGTGATCCCTCAAGTTACAATATTAATTGGTTCCAGGACGACCATTGTATCTTGAAACCATTGTAACTTGAGTAATCAGTTCCAAAGACCCAAAATGTCATCCAAGATAAGAGAAAATGATGATTTAAGATAAGCAGATAACTAAGACAGATAAAACAAGTCCTTACATATAACAATCAGGAATAGCTGCTGCTAGCAATGAATCCAGCTATCAGAGAAGTGGCCTTCATGGGTTGGATCTGAGGCTGAGGCGTTGTATGTTGAGTCTGGTTTCAACTTACGATGAAAAGACCATTGTATGGTGAAAGTATTGTATCCTGAGGCCGTGGTATCCAGAGGAGGCACTGTATAATTATACCTCCTGCAACACGGGACAAGCTCTGAAGGGGATGGCCGAGTATTTAATACTAATGACCTATCCCCGGGTCATTATTATGTGGCCAGTGGGGGTCCGACTCCCAACACCCCTGCTGATTAGCTGCAGTTCATTGGTTACATGGACTAAGCACAACTCGGTTCCATTTAAAGGGGTTACCCCATGATAAATGTAAAAAAGGAAAATCAGACATCATATAATACAGGACAATCTCTAACAAAGCTAGAACCAGCCCTGTACCTCACATGGATCCAGAGGTCTCCCCATTCATTGCTGCAACTGCTAGATTCTCTCCAAACTCAGCTCAGGGGTGGTCCTTTCTCAGGTGGCATGCCTTTTCCGCTTTGACAATAAGGGTCCATTCACACGTCCGCAAAATGGGTCCGCATCCGTTCCGCAATTTTGCGGAACAGGTGCGGACCCATTCATTTTCAATGGGGCCGGAATGTGCTGTCCGCACTTCCGTTCTGCCAAAAAATAGAACATGTCCTATTCTTGTCAGCCATTGCGGACAAGAAAAGGCATTTTCTATGAGAGTGCCGGCGATGTGCGGTCCGCAAAATGCGGAACGCACATTGCCGGTGTCTGTGTTTTGCGGATACGCATACGCAATACACATACGGAGAACATTTTGCGGATACGCAATACACATACGGATGTGTAAATGGACCCTAAAGCCACAAAACACACACCTTCCAACCATCCCGAATCCCGTGGGACAGTCCTGGATTCGGTCCCAGGGCTGTAGCATGTCCCGCTTTCAACTGTATCTGCAGATTGAATTATGAAATCTGCCGTATGTTGAGGCTAGGGATACACAGCGACAATAAGTTGCACGACACATAGCGCACAACTACACTGCAACATATGTCGTATAACATTGATGTCGCACCAATGTCGCGCGACAATTTTTATAATGATAGTCTATGGTGTTGCACTACAACATGCTGCGACTGCCACACGACAGTCGCAGAAAAATCCATCTTTGATGGATTTTTTGCGACTGTCGTGTGGCAGTCGCATGTCGCAGTCCGACACCATAGACTATCATTAAAAAAATTGTCTCGCAACTTTTGAGCGACAAGAAGTTGTCGCCGTGTAGCCCTGGCCCAATTGTTTGTGCGTGTTTTCATTGCAGATTTCAACTTTTCCAATGCAAAGGGTGAGAACTGGGACAAATCCGCATCAAAATCAGCAAGCGGCATAAGCGGATTTAGCAAAAACAGCCCAAAAATCCTGAAAAAAGCTACATATACGACACTGCCGAGTGCATATACCTTTAGGCCTCCTGCACACGAACGCATTTTGCAGGCTGTAATGCACGAACACCGTCCGTGGGGCAGCCGCAGCGGATCTCGGACCCATTCACTTTAATGGGTCCGCAATCCGGCCGTTCCGCAAAAAGATAGGACATGTTCTATCTTTTTGCGGAACGGAAGTACGGGACGAAACCCCACGGAAGCACTCCGTAGTTCTCCCATAGGGTTCCGTTCCGCACCATTCCGCATCTCCGGATTTGCGGACCCATTCAAGTGAATGGGCCCGCATCCGTGATGCAGAATGCACACGGAACGGTGCCCGTGTATTGCGGATCCGCAAATGCGGTCCGCAATACGGCAACGGTAAGCACGCGTTCGTGTGCAGGAGGCCTTATAGTAAGTACTGGTAGAGGTATGCATTTATCTCCCATAGGAATCAAGCCCAGAGTTATGGATCTGGGAAGGCAGGAATTAAAAAAAACATTTTCCATGTCACCATAGTTACAAAAATCCTAAAATCCTGCAGTTTTTGCACTGGCCACTAGGCCTAATAATAGGCACCACTTCTTGGTCTGTACAGATCTCTTTACTGCAGTTATCTGCTCATCATTACATACAGGATTACAATGACAGATATCAGCTCTGTATAGATAACACAGGATCCACCACTCACAATATCTACTCCCTCCGGGCATCTGCTCGGGTCACAGAGCATGCCTAGTAAACTCTTCCATAGAAGTCAATGAGGTTCCCTCCAGATCATTGTGTCTATGGCCCCTGTGGCTGCTGTAAAGCATATCTCTAAATGCTGTTAACAAGATGGGCGCCCCTTACAATCGTACTTAGGAAGGAGAATAAAAAAATATTTCTATCAGAAATAAAAACAAATTAGAAAAAAGGATATGTGTCGCTATCTGGTTTTAGCTGGAAGAACAAAATTACAGGTGACACATTCCCTTTAACCCATTTCAGTTTTTGAATCTTCCTTTTTTGCTCTCAGCCTCCCCAAAGTCATATCTTTTTTATTTTTCCGCTCACGTAGCTGTATGAGGGCTTGTTTTTTGTGGGACAAGTTGTACTTTCTAATGTTTAATTGAATATCTAATTTAATATTGCATATGACGTAGTGGTGCAAGAAGGATAGGAGTGGTAGTGGCCCTGGCTGCAATCCTTATTCACAGTGGCCATCCTCACACGAATGTTCCCTAAGGCCAGGGCAGTGATAGGAGGGAGCACCCTTTCATCCCTCGGGACACACTCCTGACTGATGGTAGTTGGGGTGCCCTTGGTGATATGAGTGCTGTGTGGGTGCAAGGCAGGCGGAGTAGGTGCAGCGGCCGGTAAATGGTGCTGGAGTCAGTAACCAGAGCAGATGTAGGATATAAACTTCTCTCTCAACTAAAGTGTAAAATGGGAGTTGTAGTACATCCAATGGTATGAAAACACAGTTGTAAACAATTGACAGTGCAAAATGTAATATGGATATGGGCCATGATGGGGTTGTAGTACTTCTTCCCTCTATCTAACCAAGGTTCTTGCACCACCAATGAGGCCAGGTGAGGGGCAGCACCAGGTAGGGGCAAGAAAGAGGCAGAAGAAGGGTCATGGGCAATGAGTGCTTTAATTGTGGAATCGTTGATCTCTACATAATCATCTCAGGACGGGGCATGGGAGCGATGTCTCCCTGGCCCACCGTTTCCTCTAATAGGCTTTAGTCCTAGTTCCTGTAGCCTATCAGAAGCCAGAGTCATCATTATCGCGCTGCCTGGACGCTGCGTAAAGCTCAGGGCACAGACTAGAAGAGGTCCGTGTCTTGCACCGCATCGCTGACAGCAGAAGGGAGGTAAGTATTTCAGTTTATTATTTTTATTTGGCAGCATGGTGTTCGGCCACAATGGGGTGGGGGTCATTAATTTGTAATTGGACAAAGCACTATGGGGACATTGCAGCTGTAAAAAGGAGCATTTTTGTACTGGCACACATTATAAGGGGCCACTATGGGACATTTGTTGCACTGGGGACGCTAAAAGGAGGTAGTTTTTTGTACTGACACACGTTATAAGGGGGCATTTTTTGTACTTACCGCACATTGTAAGGTGGCCGCTATGGGGCCATTTCTTTTACTTCTTCTACTAAAAGGGGTTTTTTTTGTACTGGCACACGACATAAGGTAGCATTTTTGAACTGGCACACATCAGAGGGTATTTTTGTACTGCCACATATTATAAGGGAGCATTTTTGTATTGGTACACATTGCAAGGGGGAATTATTTTACTGGCAAACATTAGAAAGGGGAATTATTACTACTGGGGCACTATGAGGGCATTATTACTATTGGGTGCACTGTTACCACTAGGGCACTCTGGCTGAGAATTATTACTATTGGTGGGACTTTTGGGAGGACTGTTACTGTGCCAGGGTACCTTCCCAATGTATCAGCTTAGCACAATTATTTTTGGAGGACACGGCACTATAAGTTTCAGGGACACTATTTGATGGGGACAGTTAGTTTTTAGGGCACTGTGTGCCAATAATTATTGAAGGGGAACTATCTGTGTGGAAATTGTATTTTCAGGGGGATTATCTGTTTTTGCAGTATAGTATTGGGAAGCACAGTAGGCTCCGTATTAGAAAAGGCAGGATGGGGTGTTCAGAAGGTGAGGAGGATGGAAAAGTAGTTCTCAAACTCTGCAGAGACAAGAGAAGTTGGAAAGAAATCACCATGGAGGTCTGGTCTGAATGGAGAAGATAAAGAAAGAGAACTTCTACATCAGAGGAGACGTCACTAGATGTTAGAGGTATGTGGCGCTGTATAAACCTGTATGTTTTGTAGCTCTGTATGTAATGTATTCCAAGTATGTCTTTAAAGGGCTTCTATCACCCCACTAAACAGTTTTATTTTTTTGGGGTACTTATAATCCCTATACTGCGATTTATCCATACATAATGTGATTAATCATTTTGGTTCAGTAGATTCTGCTAAAAACGTACTTTTATACTATGTAAATTACCTGTCTACCAGCAAGTAGGGCGGCTACATGCAGTATAGGAGAAAAAACCTATGCCATTTCTACGGCCTTTTCCAGTGAACAAATCAGGTACGGATTTTTGGCGACTGACGCGTTGCCACGGCGTCATGTTTCGCTAAATCCAGTGTCACGTGACGTGATACATGTAACCTCAACAAGTGTGGGATTTTTGGGGGAAATTCATACATGAAACACTAAAGGTAAAAGGTTGCTGGCTGTGGAGAGTCAAGCTCTTCTTGGGGTCCAGACGAGTTTATTACCTTTATTACAGTATTACAAGATGAAAGGCATCAGGGTCAGCGGCAAAATACCGCACCTACCGCTAAATTCTGCGATCCACGTTAGCGCCTCCAGAGGGCGCTGTAGATCTAACCTAACGGTATGGGAGGCGGGCCCTGGTGACGTCACGTTACCAGGTGACGGGAGAGACGCTGAGATTAGTCGAAATGCGGAAGCGATCGGCCGCGGCGCATGCGCACTAGGGGCCGCTTTCAACAATTTTTCTCAGCGGCAGCACAATCTGGCCGTCTGATAGTCGCGGAGCTGGAAGCGCTGCCGGCCACGGACAGGTGCTGGCGTCTGCGGGGATGGAGGAGGTGGAGGTGCCCGAATATTACCGGGAGGAGGAGGACGACGACGACGACGACGAGGAGGGGGGAGAAGAAGAAGAAGATGGAGGTGGCAAAGAGTTTTATGAATTCCAGCCTCTCCCCACACTGCTGGAGGATGAGGTGAGGGGTGATGAGTGGCCTCCTGCAGCGGGCACGAGCAACCTGTGGCTCTTCAGCAAGGAGGGGACTACAGTGCCCAGCAGGCCAAGGCTGCCACCACCGGCCAAGTTAGCATGCTGGGAGTTGTAGTTCCACCCGGCAGGCCTAGGTTGTCTGGGGCTGGGATGGCATAGTGGGACTGGTTGCAGGAGGCAGCAGGCCTTGCTTCTCAGGATGTGGCATGCTGGGGGTTGTAGTACCTGTTGGGCTAGAGAGAACAGCAGTTTGCAAGACGCTTTAGACTCTATAGTCAATGCTGGGAGTTGTAGTGCCGTCCCATCTGAAAATCTCCAGGGTGTATAATGCAGCAGTTATGGGACTGGGCTGAGAGTCATTGCACTGGAGTAACCTGCTGAGACTTGTAGTTCCACCCCAGCCAGCGACATCCTCCTGTGTCCAGTAGTGGTCTGTAAGATCTGTTTGTCTACAGACCTCATCGGACGCCTGACCTCCGCCCCTGTGTGTGATGACATGCTGGGATCGGTAGTGCACCTAGAACTGGTTACATGGTACTATCCAGAGAGTCTGTCATTAGGCCTGGACTCGCCAGTTGTGGTGCCCGTAGACTGGCATTGTACAGCTCAGGAGTTGTGGTGCCCGTAGACTGGCATTGTACAGCTCAGGAGTTGTGGTGCCTGTAGACTGGCATTGTACAGCTCAGGAGTTGTGGTGCCCGTAGACTGGCATTGTACAGCTCAGGAGTTGTGGTGCCCGTAGACTGGCATTGTACAGCTCAGGAGTTGTGGTGCCCGTAGACTGGCATTGTACAGCTCAGGAGTTGTGGTGCCCGTAGACTGGCATTGTACAGCTCAGGAGTGGTGGTGCCCGTAGACTGGCATTGTACAGCTCAGGAGTTGTGGTGCCCGTAGACTGGCATTGTACAGATCAGGAGTTGTGGTGCCCGTAGACTGGCATTGTACAGCTCAGGAGTTGTGGTGCCCGTAGACTGGCATTGTACAGCCCAGGAGTTGTGGTGCCCGTAGACTGGCATTGTACAGCTCAGGAGTTGTGGTGCCCGTAGACTGGCATTGTACAGATCAGGAGTTGTGGTGCCCGTAGACTGGCATTGTACAGATCAGAAATTGTGGTGCCCGTAGACTGGCATTGTACAGCTCAGGAGTTGTGGTGCCCGTAGACTGGCATTGTGCAGCTCAGGAGTTGTGGTGCCCGTAGACTGGCATTGTGCAGCCCAGGAGTCGTGGTGCCCGTAGACTGGCATTGTACAGCCCAGGAGTCGTGGTGCCCGTAGACTGGCATTGTGCAGCCCAGGAGTCGTGGTGCCCGTAGACTGGCATTGTGCAGCCCAGGAGTGGTGGTGCCCGTAGACTGGCATTGTGCAGCCCAGGAGTGGTGGTGCCCGTAGACTGGCATTGTGCAGTTCAGGAGTTGTGGTGCCCGTAGACTGGCATTGTGCAGTTCAGGAGTTGTGGTGCCCGTAGACTGGCATTGTACAGCTCAGGAGTGGTGGTGCCCGTAGACTGGCATTGTGCAGCTCAGGAGTGGTGGTGCCTGTAGACTGGCATTGTGCAGTTCAGGAGTGGTGGTGCCCGTAGACTGGCATTGTACAGCTCAGGAGTGGTGGTGCCCGTAGACTGGCATTGTACAGCTCAGGAGTGGTGGTGCCCGTAGACTGGCATTGTACAGCTCAGGAGTGGTGGTGCCCGTAGACTGGCATTGTACAGCTCAGGAGTGGTGGTGCCCGTAGACTGGCATTGTACAGCTCAGGAGTGGTGGTGCCCGTAGACTGGCATTGTACAGCTCAGGAGTGGTGGTGCCCGTAGACTGGCATTGTACAGCTCAGGAGTGGTGGTGCCCGTAGACTGGCATTGTACAGCTCAGGAGTGGTGGTGCCCGTAGACTGGCATTGTACAGCTCAGGAGTGGTGGTGCCCGTAGACTGGCATTGTACAGCTCAGGAGTGGTGGTGCCTGTAGACTGGCATTGTACAGCTCAGGAGTGGTGGTGCCTGTAGACTGGCATTGTACAGCTCAGGAGTGGTGGTGCCCGTAGACTGGCATTGTACAGCTCAGGAGTGGTGGTGCCTGTAGACTGGCATTGTACAGCTCAGGAGTTGTGGTGCCCGTAGACTGGCATTGTACAGCTCAGGAGTGGTGGTGCCTGTAGACTGGCATTGTACAGCTCAGGAGTTGTGGTGCCCGTAGACTGGCATTGTACAGCTCAGGAGTGGTGGTGCCTGTAGACTGGCATTGTACAGCTCAGGAGTGGTGGTGCCCGTAGACTGGCATTGTACAGCTCAGGAGTTGTGGTGCCCGTAGACTGGCATTGTACAGCTCAGGAGTGGTGGTGCCCGTAGACTGGCATTGTACAGCTCAGGAGTTGTGGTGCCCGTAGACTGGCATTGTACAGCTCAGGTAGTCGGCCATACACATTAGAGTAACATTAGCCCAACCCCCTGATGTCACCAGGACCGGTCATCCATCTAGTGGTTAGGCTCATGTCCTGGCTTCTCCAGATTCCAGATCTTGGGGAGAGGATTAGGCTATTTGATTTCAACACGTCTGATCAGTTACTCTCAGGGGAGATAAGCGGCCGCCTGAGATGTCTGGCAGCAGCTGACTGCCCTCTCCCCGTTCAAGTCACATGCATGTTTTGTTGAGCTGAGCGTTCATGTATGTGAGGGGATCATCCACATCAAGTGTATTTCTAGTCTCGTGTGTTTGAGGGGCTGATGGCACATGTCAGGGGTAGGTAAAGATTAGGCATGCTGGGTTTTATCTGCCCAACCCTTTTTGTTCTTGGGGAGTTAAAGGTGCTAAAATAACGAATGAATCGATCCTCGCCCCTTTTCATCCCTGCTGCTCCCAGCGATGCCCCTCGGCTCTCCGCGCTGCGGTCATCTTCCTGACGGCAGTGGTGGTCACTGTGCAGCCTCGGCAGTGTGCAGAATGTCATACCTGAGGCCATTGAGTGGCTTCAGCGGTGAGAAGGCTTGGAGTGCATTGCTGGAAGCAGCAGGGAGGAAAGCGGTTGTTTTTTGGTTATTTTCATATAATTGATATTGCTGCCATCGTTTTTTATTTAACTCTGACAACAGCTTTAATGCCACCAGTCACGATGGCTATCCCGTATGTGTGGCCAGCTGTCACTCAGAAGATACTTAGGCCAGTATTACACGAGCGGGAGGTGTAGTTCCCAGACTGAACCCTGTGCTTCTGAAGTGAACTCGCAGCATCCTGATGGCTTTTGATGCCATGAATTCCCATCTCTCCGCAGGTCTACTGGACTGTCTGAAATAATGCCGTGGCAACAGTCCAGTAGACCTGCGGAGAGATGGGAATTCATGGCATCAAAAGCCATCAGGATGCTGCGAGTTCACGTCAGAGGAGCAGTGCAGGAAATACAGTCCTCACACGGAGCGTGTTTCCTGGACTGAAGACCCTCGTGTGAGACTGGCCCTGGGGGACCTGCAACCGGGTGCACTCATTTCCATGCGTTTCTGCACCCAAACAGCCCCGAAATCTAGTTTTTGGTGCTTTATTTGAATCGTTTTGCCGCAGATCTTGCCCTTTGCATTCTCTAACCTCACACTTTGCTGGTACAGCGCCACGCGGGAATTTATTGTAAAACCTGATTTCCCTAGTAGAATCGTTGTAACAGCGGAACACAACACAATGGAAAGTATAAGTATTGCCGCTTCTTAACTGTGCGTTGCGTGCCATATAGTGAAGCATATGAAAAGCTTCTTCGCGGTCACTTAACGTGTTCGTTTTGCGGTAACGTGACGCACTGCATGCATTGGCCTTTATTCTTACAGTAGAAAAGTGCCGTATTTTTCGCAAAAGTGGGGGAAAAATAGCAGTGCGTCTTATGGAGCGAATGCTGCGACCGTCCGATGAATAGGCTGGGAGGGAGGAAGGGCTGGGGGCTGGCATCTGTTTCTGTAATGGCAGCGGGGCCCGGTGCAGTCACTGTATTCTACTACACCGGGCCCCGCTCACTGTAGTATACGGTAATCATATCTAACTTGTGGGTATTGTTAAAGTATTCCAATCATCTTAAATCTAGCGCTGTACTACTTACACTAACTTCTTGGCAGTCAGGAGGCCGGGTGGGCGCTCATAGCGTAGCTCACTACGTCACGTGCCTGCTCCGCCCACTTTATGAATGAAGCAGGCACCGGGCCCCGCTGCCATTACAGAAACAGATGCCGGCCCCCATTCACTACACAGGGACACTGTTATGGGGGGGATCTGTGGATGACACATAAGATAAGATGCTATATATGTGTCATCCACAGATGCCCCCATAACAGTGCCATCCACAGATGCCCCCATAACAGTGCCATCCACAGATGCCCCCATAACAGTGCCATCCACAGATGCCCCCATAACAGTGCCATCCACAGATGCCCCCATAACAGTGCCATCCACAGATGCCCCCATAACAGTGCCATCCACAGATGCCCCCATAACAGTGCCATCCACAGATGCCCCCATAACAGTGCCATCCACAGATGCCCCCATAACAGTGCCATCCACAGATGCCCCCATAACAGTGCCATCCACAGATGCCATCCACAGATGCCCCCCATAACAGTGCCATCCACAGATGCCCCCCATAACAGTGCCATCCACAGATGCCCCCCATAACAGTGCCATCCACAGATGCCCCCCATAACAGTGCCATCCACAGATGCCCCCCATAACAGTGCCATCCACAGATGCCCCCCATAACAGTGCCATCCACAGATGCCCCCCATAACAGTGCCATCCACAGATGCCCCCCATAACAGTGCCATCCACAGATGCCCCCCATAACAGTGCCATCCACAGATGCCCCCCATAACAGTGCCATCCACAGATGCCCCCCATAACAGTGCCATCCACAGACCACCATTAGTTCAAAACCCACCAAAAGCACACCTTTTGGTTCAAAATATTTTTTTCTTATTTTCCTCCTCAAAAACCTAGGTGCGTCTTATAGGGCGAAAAATACGGTAATTAATTATAACTTTTTGTGAATTGGGAAATTTAAACTTGCTTTTTTTTATTTTATTCCAATTTAAATCTAGTAGGAGTCTGAGTCGGTTCATTTTTTGCCAACTCCGACTCCAGGTACCCAAAATTGCCTCCGACTCCTCGACTCCGACTCCGCAGCCCTGGTACACTCTGTAGCGGGGGAGGATACACTCTTCAGCGCTGTCAAGAAAAACCTGTCCAGATGTGAACCTGTCAATAGGGCGCTGGTCTGGCATCTGTCTGCCTCCTAGTGAGCTATGAGACCTCACCCTAGGCCCCCTCCATACGCCTCCCATTTCACACAGAGGTGTACAGAGGAACCTGGCGTTCTCCGAGGGATTCCGCCCGAGAACCGTAAGGACGACTGGCGCCTGGACATAAACGCCTGGACATAAACGTGTCAGATCTTTACCAATCCATGGGCTGAAATCTGTGCCTGCTTCCAGGAAGTGTACAAGGGCGCTACAATTTTTGGCACATTTCCGCTATAATAGCTTACCAGTTGCTGGTGTAAATGACAGTAAGGCTACTTTCACACTTGCGGCAGAGTGATCCGGCAAGCAGTTCAGTCGCCAAAACTGCCTGCCGGATCCAGCAATCGGACAGCATTTGTAGACGGATCCGGATGCGGATCCGTCTCACAAATGCATTGCAAGAACGGATCCATCTGTCTATTTGTCATACGGACAAACGGATCCGTTTCTTTTTTTTTGCATTTTTACCGGTCTGTGCGCAGACCGGAAGGACGGATCCGGCACTAATACATTCCTATGGCATTCAGGCAAGTGTTCCGTTTTTTGTTTTTTTTTCCCCGGAGATAAAACCGTAGCATGCTGCGGTTTTATCTCCGTCCTGATCAGTCAAAAAGACTGAACTGAAGACATCCTGATGCATCCTGAACGGATTACTCTCTATTCAGAATGCATGGGGATAAAACTGATCAGGCCTTTTCCGGTATTGAGCCCCTAGGACGGAACTCTATGCCGGAAAAGAATAACGCTAGTGTGAAAGTACCCTAAATCTGTCGAACCAAGGTGAAAAAAAAACTAAACAATTTTTACAGCAAATAAGGCATGCACCAAACGTACAACTTTTAGGCCCCATACACACGACCGTATTGTTTATCCGCATCCCATCCACATTTTTTTGTGGATTGGATGTGGACACATTCATTACAACGAGGCTGCAAAAAAAAACTGTATCTGCAAGTCCGTCCCGCAAAAAAGTGCAACATGTCCTAATGGGCACTTTGACAAAGAGGCCTGCCAAAATTGGGTCCGCAAATCCGGAGATGCGGAACTGAACACTACAGAAGCACTACGGAGTGCTTTTTGGGGTTCCGTTCCCTGCTTCCGCACCGCAAAAAGATAGAGCAAGTTTTATCTTTTTGCGATTAAAGAAAAAAGTCCCAATCCGTATGCCAAAAATTGCCGCCGAGGTTCCCAATTGTGAAGTGGGTAAAGATCACAGTTCAGACCCTGCGTTTTTGAGGGACCGCGCGTTCCCTATTCAGGAGGTCAAACCTCTTCAATCTTGAGGCATCTAAGATTTCTGACACAGGCAAGTAAATCATTGGGGACCTGATTTACTTGCCTGTGTCAGAAATCTTAGAAGCCTCAAGATTGAAGAGGTTTGACCTCCTGAATAGAGAACGCGCGGTCCCTCAAAAACGCATGGTCTATCTTTTTGTGGAATGGAAGGATCGCGGACCCATTCAAGTGAATAGGTCTGCGATCCCCATGCACCTGCCCCACGGACGGTGCCCGTGCATTGCGGACCGCAATTTGCGGTCCACAGCACGGGCACGGCCTTCACACGTTCGTGTACACGAGCCCTTACATTGTGTGCCAGGACGGATACGTTTGGTTCAGTTTCATCAGACGGACACCAAAACGCTGCAGTCAGCCTCCAAAGCAGAATGGACACGGAACGGAGGCAAACTGATGCATTCTGAGCGGATCCTTTTCCATTCAGAATGCATTAGAATCAAACTGATCCGTTTTGGACCGCTTGTGAGAACCCTGAACGGATCTCGCAAACGGAAACCAAAACGCCAGTGTGGAAGTAGCCTATAGAACATGTGCTATTATTGTCTGCATAACGGACAAGGATAGGACTGTTCTATCAGGGACCAGCTGTTCAGGGACCAGCTGTTAAATACTGAAAAAGCCATACGGTGCAAGAGGCCTTAAATAGTGGGGGGAATCCTATGACAACAGATGGGCGTCACACAGCCGAGGATTACACAGACTGACAGTGGGGCTGATTCAAACATAAGGTCCAGAAAACCTAGTGCTAGCCTTGGATTTCTACCGGCAGATCTTTAGTACGAACCGGATGCTCTGCTTGAGTTTACCGAATCGGGTGACCCCTTTATCGGTTAAAGATGGCCGAAAGAAAAGTCTCGGGCACACAAGTTCTCCTCTAAGCAGCACACTAATTCATTCATTCTTTCAGGCTCCCTAATGTTTAAAGGGCTTGGGCCCTCCGGGACATGGATGACCTATCACTAGGATAAGCCATCAGTGTCAGATAGGTGCAGGTGTCCCCCCTCTGAGACCCACTATTATCTCCAGCACGGGCCCTCTAATGTGAAGGCGAGCTCACCACGCATGCGCAGCAGGCTCTCCATTTACCGCTAAGGGACTGCCGGAATAGCCAAGCCATCGCTCAGCTATTTACAGAACTCCCATAGCAGTGAATGAAGGATGGCTGCACATGCGCTGTGTGTTTGCCTTCACTTTGGGGGGGGGGGGGTCCGTTCTGGAGACAGGAGTGGGTCCCAATGAGTGACGCCGCTCTGACACCCGGTTCCCACTTTTTCTTCGTACCAGGCTCGACACTCTGCATTTTTAAGCTTTCTAGTCTACATTAATGCTGTCTAAATATTAGAAATCCACCCTATTGGTTCTTTAAAAGATTCATGGAGATGAGGCGTTTTGTTACGTACCCTCGTGGCAGCTGACTGGCAAAGGAAGACACCGGCTGTTTCTAGCGCTGGATTATCAGACAGGTAAGTTCCAAAGTTTTTATTTTTTATTTTTTTTCTGTACTTTTTTATTTTTGTTTTGCCGCAGTGCGTGCTCTACATGCTGATCTCTCGGGTACTGCTGGTGTGCACATGTGATCCACTGCAGGCCTAGAGGAGGAACCACTGATCTCTGCTGTTTAACTCCCTGAATGCCTCAATCGACACTGATTGCTGCATTTAACAGGGGACACAGAAGATCCTGTGTCTCAATCTACCGAAGGACCCCAGGGCTGTCTGACTGTATTCCCTGTTAAGATAGTTTCACATCTCTGACAGCAATTCCGGTAGGCTGCTCCAGCAGAGAACGACCTCCGAATCCGGCAGTGCCAGATGCAATGGAGTGCCCGCCAGCCCCGTTAACTATAATGGGATCTGGAGGCAATCCGGCAAACATGCTGAGAGCTGCTGCATGCCGTGGTTTGTGTTCAGCCTATCCCCGGCATTGGCCACCGGATGACAATAACTTATAGTTCATTATGCCCTAACAGCTGCCAGTGTACTATTAACTTACACAGGCTGATGTACTAAATGCGCTGTTTAGTGTAGGTTGGGAGTAAATATTTAAGGGGACCTTTATGTTCCTTGCAGGAGTTTTTCTTCAAATATGGCCCTCATGCCTTCCCTGGTGATCAATAATCCACTTAAATGATGTCATTTGTGGACGCTCTGCACACCAGCCAAAGAAGATAATTCTAATGGCTGCTGGGCCGAGACGGCGGGTTGGTAGATTGATGACGCAGATGTCAACGTGCGCAACAATCCTTTTACTGATTGACAAAAGCAAAAGAAGAAGAGTGTTCGGAGCTAGGTGCTGTGTCATAGTCATGGAACGTGGAACGCAACAGCAGAGGGGGCGAGGGTAGGGCGGTTATACAGCAAAAGGGGCAGGACACTTCAGGAACGCCCAGTGGACACTTGCCTGCTAATTTGCATGTGGTGGAGGAGGTGTTCACCTTGTTTTCTCTCTTTCCAGTCCACCATGACGGCGATATAGATGCAGTACGTTTATACGAGACTCCACAGGACCTGTGTAGCTCTGGCATCTGTACATGGGTGTAGAGTGGCCATGTATGAGCAGGTGGGACAGGACAACAAGTGCAAAAATGGGGGACAAGAATTATTTTTTTGTGTGTTTGGAAAAGCTACAGTCTGCATCCTCTGGTCATGTAATGACCTGGGCAGTGGCATTCTGGATAGAGTACCCATTTTTTTTTTATAAAGCATGCATAGTAAAAGTGAGGACAGGTCCAGGGAATTGCAGTGTTACAGTAGTCTCGGTGGGAGTAAAGCTTACTGTTCTGTCCACCTTATGTTTAAGTGGGGCATAAGTTGACAGGTGGCAGAAGGTAAGAGACTGCAGAGCTCACTTTTACTGAAGCATCACAGTTTCCTAGACTGAACCTCTGTAGGAGGGATTTGGGCATATTGTCTAGGTTAGACAAAACTTTGGAGAGTCTCTCCATACTAACCATAATGCTTCTTTCTCTGGGGAAAGTGGGGAGTCCCAATCACATGTATCTGTATTTCATTCTCTGAGCAGAGTCTTACCTTGGATGGTCACAGGTGCTGCACAACCCAAGCAGATCATATAGACTGTTTATGGTAGATAATGCCACGTTGTGTGAAAGGCCTTTGTTCTTGGTCGACCTGAAAGATAAAGGTGTCTGTCTTGATGTCTCAGTTGAGCCCTGTGATGCATGAGTCTTGAGATCTTTTATATCACTGCCATGATCTTGGCTGGGTAAGGCCTCCATAACAGTTTTTTGTTTTCTGAAGACATCTTATGCAGTCTAAGGTTTGAACAGGTAAACATGTCTGAGTCCTTTTGAGTAAGCTGATTTTAGCCTCTGGTGAAAGACGTGACTTCAAGTCTTCAACAAACTGCCTGATGTCTAGAGTCCATGGTCCTTTAACCTTCCCTGATCGTCTGAGTTCGTAGATAGCGACTGCAGAATATGGACTGTTGCCAAAACCTTGTACCTTCATGCGATATTCTATAATGACCTTGGCAGGGTCGATGTCTTTAAACCAGAAGAACCTCAGAAAGTTCCATTCTTGGACTAGGAAACAATGGAACATTTGACGTAAACTGTATATCCTCAACAATGGCTATGAATTATTTGAGAAATCTCACAAGGACACCAAGAAGTGTGTTATTGAGGTCTGGTCCTGTCAAAAGGACAACTTTAAGGGAGACTCCTTCATATTATGAGCAGGAGTCAAACACTACCTGGATTTATCCTGGCTTCTTAGGGTAGTAAACACTGAAAATAGATGGGTATCAGTGTTCTTCGTTTTCTTTTAGGGGTCAAGCTACTTCTGCATGGCTGTTTTCAAATATCTTATTCGTGAATTAGAAGAAATGTTCCTTCATATTATTTGAAAGTTGTGTATGAGTGAAGAAAAACATTTTATTGACTGCTCCCTGTTGTTAGGAAGATGGTGTCTGGCGATGGAGAATTGGGAGGGCTGTTTACCAGTTTTTCTCACTTTATGGACTTGTATGATGTCTTTTCTAAGCAGAACTACTATGTGAGCCTTTGGGTCATGTCCAAGGATTAGGTGTGCTATGGTTTTCAGATGTCCATGATGTAATGCTGCCTCTGGTGTAGGGATCTCCTCTCTGTTGTTTGGGATCTGATCACACTTGATCAAGGTAGCTAGAGGCAAGGATAAATCGTCATTTATGGATTTTATTTGACGACCAGATAGTCTTCTCTCTGTTTCTTTGCTCACATCTGTACTAGTCATAAGTGAGTATGAAGACCTGTGTTCTTTGTTCTTTAAGATCTCAAAGAAAGCTGAGCTAGTGAGGGACCTGTTGCTCCGATCATAAAGTAAGGCATACAGCCTTACCACCGTCTCTTTGTGACCAGTGGGGTAAACAAGGCAAATGTTGGAGCAGGACCTGCAGCTAAGACGCTTTCCACAGACTTGAGTGCACTGGGGTGTCCCTTCAGGAGGTATTGTCTTTGTCCTTCCTTTCATGTTCTGTGGTCTGGTCCGAGGGCATGCGTCCATGGAGCTGGGTTCAATGCTGTATTATGCTCTTGGCTGTCACATTCTGTGTATACAACGTTTGTTGTATAGTCCGTTCCAAGATGAAAAGTTGATTCACAACATCTGTAGTAAATATGGTTTTTCTTGAGGAGGTTTTGCCGTTCCTGAGGGGGTTTTCTTTGAAGGCTCTGCACTTCATCAGTGGTTGAGGTTTCTTGTGTAGAGGGCATTCTCAGCACGGGTCGTTTGTTGAGGTCTTCTCGGTCTCTGCAGCGCTCCAAATTTTATGTGGGGGGCCTACAGGGGATACACTGTTTTTGTGTATTGCAGCAGGTGTACTTTTCTGTTTTTGAAGGAAGGCAGATTTACCTGATTTAGGGTATAAGGTGTCAACCGATGAGAAGTCAAAACAAGAATCATATTTGGTCTTGGCTTGTTGTCAACGAAAAGGGAGAATGGAGGAAATGGGACATTGTGTAGTCATTTGTACTTGGAACCTTTCGCGATCTATTTTTCTTGCAGACTAGAAGTCCTCAACTCTTTTAAAGAGCGCATTTTCTATCGCTTTAAGTGAGCTGCAACACTGATCGAGTCTCTCCGACATCATGTTTAGCCCTTTGCTTGGGTAGTTAAAAGGGTTTTCAAGGACTTTGTAACTGATCCGTGGGGGTCAGACACCGGGGACCCACGACTATCAGCTGTTTGAGAAGGTACCGAAGCTCCTGTGAGCACCGCGGCCTTCTCTGTGCTTACCAAGCACAGCGCCGTCCATTGTACAGTGGCTGTGCTTGTTATCGCATGCACTTCTATGGGACTGAACTGCGCCCAGGCCACGTGACCGATGAACGTGTTGACACTGGCCTAGGAAATGCTGAGAGAAGGCCGCAGCACTCACAGGAGCGCCGGCGCCTTCTCAAACACCTGATCGACGGGGGTTCTGGGTGTTGGACCTCCACCGATCAGCTATAAAGTTCTTGAAAACCCTTTTAACTACCCAAGCAAAGGGCTAAACGTAATGTGGGAGAGACTCAACGAGTGTTACAGCTGAGGGTAGGTCATCCATTATAAAGGAGGAGTGCCGTCTCCTCGTCTCATTGCTGATCTGCGGGGTTGCCGGGGATTAAGGATAGGTCTTCAGTATTAATGGCTGCACTACGCCTTTAACTTTGTTATCTAAACTAGAATTTAAAAAAATTATACTAATAATGCTCTATGCCATGTACTGACATCATTCACTTTCAGGCTGCACATTCTCATCAATTTAAAAGGTTATTCCCATCTGGGACATATATGGTATATCTATATCTCGAGAACGGGCATCCACCCACGTAGAAGCTCTGAATGGAGAGGTGACTGTGCATACTTGGCTACTTTTTAAACTACCATAGAATTGAATGGGCAGAGTTGTGCGTGCGTTATTACCTTTCACATCACAGCAGTCATGAGTCTGGGGCGGGGTACCTGTAGAGCTAGTGACCATGACCGGGCTGCAGCTCCACTGTAGTTGTAACATTGCAGACTATCAGACCATGATATCAGTTTCGTGTTAGTGACTTAGGAAGAGTCTGCAGCACAAATGGCAGAACTTGAGAAGTTTTGAGGTCCTCCTATTGCGGATCTGCAAAAAACGGATACCGGCTGTTTACATTCTGCGGAACGAAATGGCCAGCCACTAATAGAACAGTCCTATCCTTGTCTATAATGTGGTCAATAAAAGGACAATGGCCATGAGGATATACGGACACGGAATGCATTACCTTTTTTTTTGTGGCCCCATTAAATTTAATGGTTCCACATACATACCGCAAAAAAAAATACATTTGTGTGCATGAGCCCGTACTGCTCATACCGGGGTCAGCAACCTTCGGCACTCCGGCTGTTGTTAAACTAAAATTCCCAGCATTTTGTAGTTTCTCAACAGCTGTAGTTCCAGAGGTTGCCTAACCCTGATATAAACAGTGAAGTTCGTATTTTTCTTTTTTTTCTTTTTTTTTTCTTTATATTTCTTCCGTAGTAGAGGTTAGTATACAGAGACTACATTGGACATCTGAAATGTTGAAACGAGAGACGCAGGGGATCGGTAAGGTATTGCTTATTTTATTATTTTATACCATTCTAAGTGGGTTTTTTGAAAAATTTTAGGCGGCCAGACAACCCCTTTAATACTGCGATCCCTAGTTTAGTTTTACTAAAAGGAAATACTGTTCTATTGATTCTTCTCTGGTTTTCCTTTAGATTTAGACAGTCTGAAATTAATTTTCAGCTTAACTGTTCATTTTTGTAAAACTATACTGTCTGTAGTATTGATCTCCGGATTGTGTCTGCTCTTCGGTGGATAAGACATTGACCGGTTTAGTTTTTGGCTGCAGACTGGACATTTACTATAATCCTTGCTTTTAGTATGCTTTTAAATATAGGTTTTCACTGGTATTTTTCTGCATTTTTGTGTGTTTTTAGTGGAATTTTTTGTTTGTTGCAAAAACACCAGCTCTCCTAGATGATGGTCTAATAATAATAATCTTTATTTATATAGCGCCAACATATTCCGCAGCGCCTTACAATTCAGGGGTTCATGTACAGACAGTCATAAATAACATAGCAACAGACAAGTCGATTATTACAACAAGAGGAATGAGGGCCCTGCTCGCAAGAGCTTACAATCTATGAGGGGATAGGGGTGACCCAAAAGGTAGAAGTGCTTGTTATGTACGATAGTCCAGCCATCTTGGGAGAATAGGGGAGCAGATATAAAGCCACATGAGCCGGTCAGCAGCCAATATACGAAGTGCTTCTGGGTGCAGTGGAGGCTCAGCTTCAGGGAATGATAAATGGGCTATGGGAGGTTAGATCAGGGAAGGTGAGAGGCCACCCTGAAAAGATGTGTTTTTAGCGAACGCTAAAAACTGTGCATGTTGATATTAAGCCTGATTTCTTGGGGTAGGGCATTCCAGAGAACCGGTGCAGCTCGGGAGAAATCTTGGAGCCGGGAGAGAGAGGTTCGGATTTTTGTGGAAGTCAGTCGTAAGTCATTGGCTGAACGGAGAGCACGGGTAGGGAGGTAGACGGAGATGAGGGAAGAGATGTAGGGTGGTGCAGCACTGTGGAGGGCTTTGTGGGGGAGGACGAGCAGTTTGAATTGGATTCTATAGTGTATGGGTAGCCGGTGCAATGACTGACGCAGGGCGGAGGCATCAGAGTAGCGGTTGGACAGATAGGTGACCCTGGCTGCTGCATTAAGAATGGATTGGAGAGGAGAGAGTCTGGTGAGGGGGAGGCCAATTAATAGTGAGTTGCAGTAATCAAGGCGGAAGTGGATCAGGAAAACAATGAGAGTTTTTGTTGTTTCCATAGTGAGAAAGGGGCGGATACTAGAGATGTTTTTGAGGTGCAGGCGACATGAGCGGGAGAGAGATTGAATAAAGGGAGTTAAAGAAAGATCAGTGTCAAGTCACCCCGAGACAGCGGGCGTGCTGCCCAGGAGTGATGACTGTGTTGCACACCGAGAGGCAGACATCAGGTTTAGGTAGGTTAGTAGATGGAGAGAACACAAGAAGTTCAGTTTTTGAAAGATTTAGTTTCAGATAGAGAGAGGACATGATATTAGAGACGGCAGAGAGACAGTCACTGGTGTTCTGTAATACAGCAGGGGTGATGTCAGGGGATGAAGGGTATAGTTGTGTGTCATCAGCATAGAGATGGTACTGAAACCAAATCTGCTGATGGTCTGTCCAATTGGTGCTGTGTACAGGGAGGAGAGGGCCTAGGACTGAACCTTGAGGAACCCCAACAGCGAGGGGGAGAGGTGAGGAAGTGGAGCCAGCGAATGATACACTCAAAGAGCGACCAGAGAGATAGGAAGAACACCAGGAGAGGGCGGTGTCCTTTAGGCCAATGGATTGAAGCATGGCGAGTAGGAGATGGTGGTCTGCAGTGTCAAAAGCTGCAGAGAGGTCAAGGAGAATGAGCAGAGAGTAGTTACCGTTGCATTTTGCTGTCAGGAGGTCATTTGTCACTTTGGTGAGGACAGTTTCTGTCGAATGCAGGGGGCGGAAACCAGATTGTAATGGATCGAGGAGAGAGTGATCAGAGAGCTAGCGGGTAAGGCGAGAGTAGACCAGACTCTCCAGGAGCTTAGAGATGAAGGGGAGTTTGGAGACTGGTCTGTAGTTAGTTGTGCAGGATGGGTCGAGAGATTTTTTTTATTTATTAATGGAGTAATGATAGAGTGTTTGAAAGAGGAGGGGAGATACCAGAAGAGAGGGAGAGGTTGAAGATTTTTGTTAGGTGAGTGGTGACAGCTGGAGAGAGACTGGAGTAGGTTTGAGGGAATGGGATCAGAGGCGCAAGTGGTAGGACGAGAAGAAGAGAGGAACCTGGAGACTTCTTCTTCCGTGACTGGGTCAAATGTGGACAGTGAGCCAGAGGAGATGCAGGGGGGAGGGGGATGAATAGCACTTAGTGGCTGGGAGCTGATTTCATGACGGATATGTTCTTTTCTCTCTGTTAAGTTGGCGGCTAAGTCTTCAGCAGCGAGGTCTGTGGTGGGTGCCTGAACTTTAGTCTATGGTAGATATGAAATGCGGGAGACACAAGAAATTTATTTTTTTGCCCCTGGCTTTTTTGTCCTTCTGGCTTCTTTTTAAAAACGCAGCACCCTGTAGATCTTGGCTTTTTTAAGGCTTATTTACTTCACCTTCTATATATAGGGGAAAAGTACCATGAAAAAAACGCTGGCTCAGATTCACTAATCCTATAGATGGAAATTTAGCCAGACGGTCTAGACCTGCACCAGATTTATCACTGTAACTCAAATGTGGTGCAGGAATAGACACTTTTGTCTAACTTTATACAGACTATTGGTTGGCTTAGTTTGAGACGCAATTTTATGCCAGAATTGTGGCACAATTTTTGCGCAAAATTGCACATTATAGGTCATGCTCCGTTTCCCACACATCTCCACCCACACCTATAAGAACACCCTTTTTTTTTATCAAATTGGACGGAATTCTAGAAACTCTAGCTGTGCCAAATTTTGCCAAAATTGGGCAAGTTTGCACCATATGTGGGCATCCTGATTCTTCTCTTGGAAGATGTTGTGATATATTTTAGGAGCACACGTTAATCCGAGTTACTATTTGCAAGAATGCCCACAAAAAGCTCACAATAAAACATAGATGCCCAAAAAAAAAAAAAAAAGCTTGTGATTATTTTTGTGTTTTTACAGCCCCCAAAAATGGCAATGTAAATTCATGTGTTTAAAGTGGTTGTCTCATTTCAGCAACATAAAGCTAATACAAAGCACTTACTAATGTATTGTGACTGTCCTATTGCCTCCTTTGCTGGCTGGATTCATTTTTCAATCACATTATATACAGATCATTTCCAGGGGTTATGACCACCCTACAATCCAGCAGTGGTGGTCGTGCTTGCAGACTACCGTATTTTTCACCCTATGAGACGCACCGGCCCATAAGACGCACCTAGGTTTTTGGGGAGGAAAATAAGAAAAATAATATTTTTAACCAAAAGGTGTGCTTTTGGTGGGTTTGGAACTAATGGTGGTCTGTGGATGGCACTATTATGGGGGTTCTGTAAAGGACACTGTTATGGGGGATCTGTGGATGACGCACTGTTATGGGGGGATCTGTGGATGACGCACTATTATGGGGGGATCTGTGGATGGCGCACTGTTATGGGGGGATCTGTTGATGGCGCACTGTTATGGGGGGGATCTGTGGATGGCGCACTGTTATGGGGGGGGATCTGTGGATGGCGCACTGTTATGGGGGGGGATCTGTGGATGGCGCACTGTTATGGGGGGGGATCTGTGGATGGCGCACTGTTATGGGGGGGGATCTGTGGATGGCGCACTGTTATGGGGGGATCTGTGGATGGCGCACTGTTATGGGGAGCCATCCACAGACCCCCCCACCCCTTAACAGTGCCATCCACAGATTTCCCCCCCCCCCCACCGCTCCAGTGTTGCAGTATACAAATATAAAATGTCTCATTCAATTAAAAGTGATTAAACATGCCCCCTCACTCCTAATATTACCGTATTAAACATACTGCAGTAGGGGTTCCCGCCCCTGAATCAGAAACAGACGCCATCTTTAAACAGGGCAATATGCCCACATCAGGCTAAATCCAATATCTAATCCAATGACAAAAGAAAGATGGAAAACAACCATGTACCTATAAATGAAATCCCCCAAAATCCAATAATGCAGAGTGTGGTTGTTCTATTCACATACTACGCATGCGTGTCAGAGGGGGGAGGGGGGGGGGGATTAAAGTACAACAACAATTCCCACCCCCCCCATCCATCAGGTTTTGTTTTAAAAGGGTACTATGCCCACATCAAATAAACAACATGGTGAAAAGATATAATTTATACTAAAATACATAATTTTGCTCTATGTATGAAAAGACCTATCCTTAGCCCATCAATTAACACTCGTACAGATATATAGATACGGTATATAAGGTCTGCAAGAAGTCTATCATTTCATCACATATTATTTGCAATAAATACACATAAATATTTCATCCAAAAGTGTAAGATATCGACAGGGGGTGCATGATCCGTCATAGATTCACCTTTTGATGACCATATTATGTATACATTAATTTACCAGTGGACATTGTGCTAAATGGGAAAATAAACCTCTTGCCCCCAATATCAACATCAATACAAGTGTATTTCTAAAATGTCAATAATATTCCCATCACTTATCATCCATCACGATCCGATTAAAACATAAATAGATTAAAAATAGAATTTCATAGGAATACGGCTGGGAACTACCAATCCTATTCGGCCCATGCATCTATGCATCTATCTCTTCCACCTACATCCCCCATAGTGGTCTCCATTAGGTTAGTACCCTTATTCATAGTGACAGCCACAGGCGAGGTTCTAAAATGCCGGATATTTTTCCACCACACAATCTGGAGATCAACTGTCACAATTAGTTGCCTTAGCACCTGATGAGATAGGCCTAAAGTTGTATAAACCTAAGGCTACTTTCACACTGGCTTTTCTGGGTCAGTTTCTGAGATCCGTTCAGGGCTCTCACAACCGGCCCAAAACGGATCAGTTCAGCCCCAATGCATTCTGAATGGATAAGGATCCGCTCAGAATGCATCAGTTTGCCTTCGTTCAGCCTCCATTCCGCTCTGGATGTGGACACCAAAACTCTGCTTGCAGCGTTTTGATGTCCGCCTGACGATGCGGAGCCAAACGGATCCGTCCTGACTTACAATTTAAGTCAATGGGGACGGATCCGTTTTCACTGACGCAATATGGTGCAATTGAAAACGGATCCGCCTCCCATTGACTTTTAGTGTAAGGCCTCTTTCACACTTGCGTTGTCCGGATCCGGCGTGCACTCCATTTGCCGGAGGTGCCCACCGGATCCGTAACACCGCAAGTGAACTGAAAGCATTTGAAGACGGATCCGTCTTCAAAATGCGTTCAGTGTTACTATGGCACCCAGTACGCTATTAAAGTCCTGGCTGCCATAGTAGTAGTGGGGAGTGGGGGAGCAGTATACTTGCCGTCCGTGCGGCTCCCGGGGCGCTCCAGAATGACGTCAGGGCGCCCCATGCGCATGGATGACGTGATCCATGCGATCACGTCATCCATGCGCGTGGGGCGCCCTGACGTCACTCTGAAGCGCCCCGGGAGCCGCACGGACGGTAAGTATACTGCTCCCCCGCTCCCCACTACACTTTACCATGGCAAGCAGGACTTTAGCGTCCTGGCAGCCATGGTAACCGTTCAGAAAAAGCTAAACGTCGGATCCGGCAATGCGCCGAAACGACGTTTAGCTTAAGGCCGGATCCGGATTAATGCCTTTCAATGGGCTTTAATTCCGGATCCGGCCTTGCGGCAAGTGTTCAGGATTTTTGGCCGGAGCAAAAAGCGCAGCATGCTGCAGTATTTTCTCCGGCCAAAAAACGTTCTGGTCCGGAACTGAAGACATCCTGATGCATCCTGAACGGATTTCTCTCCATTCAGAATGCATTAGGATAAAACTGATCAGGATTCTTCCGGCATAGAGCCCCGACGACGGAACTCTATGCCGGAACAGAACAACGCAAGTGTGAAAGAGCCCTAAGGCTAAATGGATCCGTTTACATTATCATTTATTTATTTTTGTTCATGGTAATGCAAACGGATCCGTTCTGAACAGATACAATCGTTTGCATTAAAGGTGCGGATCCATCTGTGCAGATACTATACGGATCCGCACCGAACACAGGTGTGAAAGTAGCCTAAAAAGTAGATGCTGTCCAAGTCTTTGTAATCCTTTAGCCTATGTGTCGAAGGGTCAATATCTTCCACCTTCATCCCCTCTGGTAGTCTCGATTGAATGCGGATGGACGTTATTCTAAAAGGATAATAAGATGGGTAAATCAGACAACATAAAGAATGCAACTGTTAAAACATTAAAAATACCTAATTAAAATAACAAAAATATGTTTTGCTATCGTATGAGGAGCACAAACAGGGAGTTATAAAAAGGGGGCGAAGCGATTACCTTCATTAAGTCCTGACGGTGTGATTGTATCCAACAAAAATATCCATTGTGTTTCTTTTTGGCACAGAAGTTTTTTCCAGTTTCCACCTCTAGGGGAAATCCTCACCTGATCAATGCCCCTAAAGCGAAGAAGAGAACCATCAGAGGTGCGTTTCTCTTTGAAATGTCTTGGGATGGTTTGTAAGCTCTCTGTATCTTCCGAATCTCTGACAGCTTGTATTGCGCCAGTACATGTTCTCTGATTCGCCTTTTTAATTGAATCTATGACATCCCTCTATATATCAAACCTCATGGGCATATAGCCCAGTAGATAACTCCAATGGTTGTACATGTTATTTTGTATTATTTCCTACATGAGGAATTCCAAAAGTATTCCGCCCTATCCATGTTGGTACATGCGACACATTTGCCGCATTCTCTACTGCCCCAGGGAGGGCCCTTTGTACCAAATATCTCAGGTTTCTTGACAACATAATGGTCTTTGACTAAATGATCTCTCAGATTTTTTGCTCTCCGATATGTGATCGATGGATAAGGTGGTATTATTTTGCCCAATTGTGGGTCAGTCCTCAATATTTTCCAGTATTTACCTAGTACTTCACGGACATCCCTCCATCGTGTATTATATCCAGTGATGAATCGTATCTCTTCCCTCTCATCTTTCTTCTCCTTTTTGTGAAGTAAATCTGATCTTCTGGATCTACTGGCTCTCTGATATCCTACTTCTATCGATCGTATGCTGTAGCCCCTCTCATAGAATCTCCTCAGCCGGAAATTCAAAGGCCCGTTCAGTTGAACAAACTCTCCTTACTCTCAAGAACTGACCAACCGGTATACTGTGATAAGATTACCCAGATGAGCTGACTTCGCATGTAGTAAGGCATTCTCTGAAGTGTGTTTTCTATAGAGGTCCGTCATAACCCGACCCTCACCATCAATCTGGAAGCACACATCCAGGAAATCCAAGCAGGTCCGGCTTTTCTTGAAGGTGAGTTTGATATTCATATAATTTCTATTGAATTGTTGTATGAACGACCCAAACTCCTCTTCTGTGCCCTGCCAAATGATCAAAAGGTCGTCAATATAGCGTCCCCAATATTGTACTCTATTAGCCATTGGCAGTGGATCCGTCTGGAGGATCTCCCTCTCCCACAGCCCCAACCATGGAAACGAGCAGTGTTTATGGCTTATTCACACGGCCGTTTATATCAATTGGACCACAAAAGATGTGGACAGCACACCGTGTGCTGTTTGCATCCGTAGTTCTGTCCTGCGGACCCGCAAATGAAGATAGAGCATGTCCTATTCTTCTCTGCAATTACGGACAAGAATAGGCATTTTCTATGATGGTGCCGGCCATGTGCGGTCCGCAAATTGCGGAATGCACACGGGCTGGCATCCGTGTTTTGTGGATCTACAAAACATTACGGTCGTCTGAATGCACCCTTAGGCCTCTTTCACACGGGTGTCGTGTGTGAGGGCCGGATAGGATGTGGGTGCGTCGTGGGAAAATGCACGATTTTTCCGCGCAAGTGCAAAGCATTTTAATGCGTTTTGCACGCGCGTGAGAAAAATCGGCATGTATGGTACCCAGACCCCAACCCGGACTTCTTCACAGAAGTTCGGGTTTGGGTTAGGTGTTGTGTAGATTTTATTATTTTCCCTTATAACATGGTTATAAGGGAAAATAATAGCATTCTTAATACAGAATGCTAAGTAAATTAGAGATGGCGGGGTTAAAAAAATAAATAATTCTTCTTTGAGGACCTGGGAGGAAAAGGACCTTTGGTGATGTCACTGCACTCATCACATGGTCCATCACCATGGTGATGGGCTATGTGATGGACCATGTGATGAACGCAGTTACGTCACCAAAGGTCCTTTTCCTCCCAGGTCAACAAAGAAGATCTAGAGCATGCTGCGATTTTCATGCAATGCACAAGTGATGCGTGAAAATCACCGCTCATGTGCACAGCCCCATAGAAATGTATAGGTCAGGATTCAGTGCGGGTGCAATGCGTTCACCTCACGCATTGCACCCGCGCGGAAAACTCGCCCGTGTGAAAGAGGCCTAAATGTGATGGAAAAATGAATCCAGTCAGCAAAAGAAGCAATATGGACAATCACCATACATTAGTAAGTAACATAGTACATAAGGCCGAAAAAAGACATTTGTCCATCCAGTTCGGCCTGTTATCCTGCAAGTTGATCCAGAGGAAGGCAAAAAAACACCCTGTGAGGTAGAAACCAATTTTCCCCACTTTAGGGGAATAAAAAATACCTTCCCGACTCCAATCAGGCAATCAGAATAACTCCCTGTATCAACGACCCCTCTCTAGTAGCTATAGCCTGTAATATTATTACGCTCCAGAAATACATCCAGGCCCCTCTTGAATTCCTTTATTGTACTCACCATCACCACCTCCTCCGGCAGAGAGTTCCATAGTCTCACTGCTCTTACCGTAAAGAATCCTCTTCTATGTTTGTGTACAAACCTTCTTTCCTCCAGACGCAGAGGATGTCCCCTCGTCACAGTCACAGCCCTGGGGATAAATAGCTGATGGGAGAGATCTCTGTACTGACCCCTGATATAGTTATACATAGTAATTAGATCTCCCCTCAGTCGTCTTTTTTCTAAAGTGAATAACCCTAATTTTGATAATCTTTCAGGGTACTGTAGTTGCCCCATTCCAGTTATTACTTTAGTTGCCCTCCTCTGGACCCTCTCCAGCTCTGCTATGTCTTTGTTCACAGGAGCCCAGAACTGTACACAGTACTCCATGTGTGGTCTGACTAGCGATTTGTAAAGTGGTAGGACTATGTTCTTATCACGGGCATCTATGCCCTTTCTGATGCAACCCATTATCTTATTGGCCTTGGCAGCAGCTGCCTGACACTGGTTTTTGCTGCTTAGTTTGCTGTTTATTAAAATTCCTAGGTGCTTTTCCATGTCATTGTTACCGAGTGTTTTACCATTTAGTATGTACGGGTGACTTGCATTATTCCTTCCCATGTGCATAACCTTACATTTGTCAGTGTTAAACCTCATCTGCCACTTATCTGCCAAGCCTCCAATCTATCCAGATCCCTCTGTAGTAGTATACTGTCCTCTTCAGTGTTAATTACTTTACACAGTTTTGTGTCATCTGCGATAATTGATATTTTACTATGCAAGCCTTCTACAAGTGCCTTGTATTAAGTTTGCCTACATGATAAATAAATGCCACTTACTGAAGTGAGACAAACCCTTTAACGGGGTTATCCAATTTCTCCAAAAAAAAACACATGTGCCGGGGCCCCTCACAGGTAATATACTTAACCCGCAACCGGCGCCGCTCCTGGTCCCCGCACCGCCGCTGCTGCTTCTCCCTGTACATGGCTGAAGACCTCCTGTGTCGGGGGTAGCAGCCAATGGCAAGGCGGGGATGAGGACGACCCTCCCTAGCATCGCGGCACCTGCCATTGGCTGCTGTCCCCATCCACATCCCCCCTGGACCCAGATGTTTTCATCCGTGTACAGGGAGAAGCAGCAGCGGCGGTGCGGGGACCAGGAGCGGCGCCGGAAGCAGGGTAAGTAAGTATATTACCTGTGAGGGGCCCAGCACATGTGTTTTTTTTTTTTTGAGAAATTGAATAACCCCTTTAAGGACCCTTTAGTAAAATGTTAAAATACATAGCAAAAAGAGCGTCTGCAGCTGTATGGCACATGGATGCACACGCCTGAAGCTTCACGTCCGGTACACACGTGCTGCACATCTATTTTTAATAAAGACTGTAATAACCCGGATTTTGTTGTATAGTATTGTATAGTTGTGCTGCTTTAGGGTGTTGTGGGCATAGTACTCATTAGTATTAATTAGGGCATCCTCTCCAGATGCACGCTCCCCCTCTCTGCCGTTTGTCACCGTCTCTGAAGACCCGCACATGTCTACGCAGAAAAGCGCTTTGTGGAATATCACCTCTGAACGGAGTCCTTCCCTCTAGAGTGGAAATGCAGAAGTTTCTTTCATACGTCACGCATTGATCACTCAATTATACATCAAAGGTGCTCCGAGCGCGCTCCTCTTCCTCCTCCTCCTTGACGGCAGCCAGACACAATACAGAAGATCTGCTTTTATCAGCAGCACCTTCGGCGTGTTATGTAGGTCAGTAACGTGTGGGTTGTGCGAGGACATCCTACAATTAATAAGGTCGATCCAATTGTACTGGTATAAGACTCCGTGTTCTTGATTTATGTTACACGCGGACGCTTATATCGGAGCCATCGCCGCCTGTTTGCCGGTATGAGCTTTCATGCCTATAGTTTGTGCATGGGAGGCTACAGTATCTGACCAGTCAGTCTGTTTCATAGAGGCCTCATAAAGGGGTATTCCGGTGAGAAACCTGAAAGAAGGCTGCAGGGTCACTACATACAGAGCAGCGGTACAACACTAATACTACATCCTAAGGCCTCATGCGCACGACCGTATCCGTTTTGCTGTCCGCAAATCTGTGCTTTCCATATCCATATGTCTGTTCCGCAAAGAGAGAGAACGTGTCCTGTACTTGGCCGTAAAATGCAGACCACTGACCCATTGAAGTCAGTTGGTCCACAAAAAAATACGGATGCAACATAGACGGTACCCATATCATGCAGATTGCAGATGACATATACGACACGATACACTTTATTGAGCCCGAGGGAAATTTTCGTGTCGCAGCAGCACAACATAGACATGGGTCACAGTAGACAATTGACAGTATAATCCCATACATTACTATTCATGACGGGCCGGTACAATGCACCATTGGTACAGCAGTAATACAAGGATTTGTTATACATTCCCATAGCAGTCGGCACAAACGATACATCTTAGTAGTATTATGCGGTCGTGTGCATGAGGCCTAAGTTGTATAATGATTGTATTTTTCGCCCTATCCATGATGGAAGCGCTCACTAGTGTTCGCTTTATAAGGCGCACTGCCGTTTTTGCACCACTTTTTTGGGGGGGAAAAGTGTGTCTTATAAAGTGGAAAATATGGTAATTTTTTTTTCTTTTCATTGCCATATTCTGAGCCATAATTTTTTATATTTCCATCTACGGAGCTGCAAAAGGGCTCATTTTTTTGCTGGGTGATCTGTAGTTTTCAGTGATACCATATTGGAAAGTACAGCGCCTTGCAAAAGTATTCACCCCCCCCCCCCCCTTGACTTTTTTTTTTGTACTTTGTTACATTACAGCCTTAAATTCAATGTTTTGTTAATCTGAATTTTATGTGATGGATCAGAACACAATATAAGTTGGTTTAGTGAAATGAGAAAAATATATAAATTTGAAAATTGGCCTGTGCGTATGTATTCACCCCCTTTGTTAGGAAGCCCATAAAAAGCTCTGGTGCAACCAATTGCCTTCAGAAGTCACATAATTAGTGAAATGATGTCCACCTGTGTGCAATCTAAGTGTCACATGATCTGTCATTACATATACACACCTTTTTTGAAAGGCCCCATAGTCTGCAACACCTAAGCAAGAGGCATCACTAACCAAACACTGCCATGAAGACCAAGGAACTCTCCAAACAAGTAAGGGACAATGTTTTTGAGAAGTACAAGTCAGAGTTAGGTTATAAAAATTAAAAAAAATATCCAAATCTTTGATGATCCCCAGGAGCACAATCGAATCTATCATAACCAAATGGAAAGAACATGGCACAACAGCAAACCTGCCAAGAGAGACGGCCGCCCACCAAAACTCAGGGACCGGGCAAGGAGGGCATTATCCATAGAGGTAGCACAGAGACCGAAGGTAACCCCGGAGGAGCTGCAGAGTTCACAGCAGAGACTGGAGGATCTGTACATAGGACAATAATAAGCCGTACGCTCCATAGAGTTGGGCTTTATGGCAGAGCGGCCAGAAGAAAACCATTACTTTCAGCTAAAACAATAAGGCACATTGTGAGTTTGCAAAAATGCATGTGGGAGACTCCCAAAATGTATGGAGGAAGGTGCCCTGGTCTGATGAGACTAAAATTTTACTTTTCGGCCATCAAAGAAAACGCTATGTCTGACGCAAACCCAACACATCACATCACCCAAAGAACTCCATCCCCACAGTGAGACATGGTGGTGGCAGCATCATGCTGGGGGGATGGGAAACTGGTCAGAGTTGAGGGAAAGATGGATGGTGCTAAATACAGGGATATTCTTGAGTCCCACTCTGTGCGTGATTTGAGGCCAGGACGGAGGTTCACCTTCCAGCAGGACAATGACCCCAAACACACGGCTAAAGCAACACTTGAGTGGTTTAAGGGGAAACATGTAAATGTGTTGGAATGGCCGAGTCAAAGCCCAGATCTCAATCCAATAGTAAATCTGTGGTCAGACTTAAAGATTGCTGCACACAAGCGCAAACATCCAACTTGAAGGAGCTGGAGCAGTTTTACAAGGAGGAATAGGCAAAAATCCCAGTAGTAAGATGTGGCAAGCTCATAAAGACTTATCCAAAGCGACTTGGAGCTATGATTGATGCACAAGGTGGCTCTACAAAGTATTGACTTTAGGGGGGTGAATAGTTATGCACATTGAGTTTTTCTGTTATTTTGTTCTATTTGTTGTTTGCTTCACAATAAAAATAAAAAAACATCTTCATAGTTGTGAGCATGTTCTGTAAATGAAATGATGAAATCCACAAACAATCCATGTTAATTCCAGGTTGTAAGGCACCAAAATACGAAAAAAGTCAAGGGGGGTGAATACTTTTGCAAGGCACTGTATATGGCTTTTTGATTACTTTATATTCAGGTATTTTTGGGGAGGTAAAGTGACAAAAAAAACTGCAAATCGTCCACTTTTTTTTATTTTTTTATTTTTTTTTATCCATTATGGCGTTAACTGTGCAGGATAAATATATTTATATTTTAATAGTTCATGCTTTTTGGTATGCGGCGAGGGGGAACTGAACATGCGATCTTTAGATCGCTTCTCCCATACAACGCTGTGATTTAATACAGTAGTGTAAGCGAAATTCATTATATTCCTAAAGAGCACTGCCACCTGCAGGGTTCAATAGGAACTACCGACCTATTAGCCTGGAACTCTTCAGAAAGACCCAAACTATTAGAGGGAACAAATGGCTTCCCCCATCTCCACGCGGGGTAGCCGTTCAGTGGGGGTCTTCTTCAAAGACCTGATCAGTGCTGTTCAAGTACGGCGCTGGCCGGGTCTTTGAAAATGGCCCTGCTCGCAGGAACCACAGCTGCCAGGTGCATGCTGTTTTAAGTAGCAGTGTCTGCAATGCAAAGTAAAAGGAAAAAAAAATTTTTTTTTTTCTAAAATATCTTGCGTCCAACAGATTACTGCTATATCCCTTTCCCCAAATACCACCATTTATCAAAACTGCCTTATTCTAAAGTTATTAGCCTACCATTGCGCCCTGTGGCAAATCTGTTTTAAGATATCCAGTTGCTGCAGGTTACATTGTGCATTGGAGCCTTGTAAGGGGTGTGCGTAGTGTGACATGATGGGGCAGAAAACTGCAAGTAAGGTGAATGTGAAAAAAACTAATAAAAATACAAGGAACAATGGGAGCTAGAATGATTGATGAAAGTATACTTTAGATTAAAAGGTAGTTTATGGGCACAATCACTTCAAAGGGCATCTGTCAGCAGACTTGTACCTATGACCCTGTCTGACCTGTTACATGTGCACGTGGCAGCTGAAGGCGTCTGTGTTGGTCCCATGGTCATATGTGTATGCATTACTGAGATTTCATTTTTATTATATGCAAATGAGCCTCTAGGAGCAACGGGGGCGTTACCATTACACCTAGTGGCTCTGCTCTCTCTGCAACTGCCGTGTCTTCTCCACTTTGATTGCTGGGGCCTGGCAGTGAAAACGTCATCACACCTGGCCCTGTCAATCTAGGTGTAACGGTAACGCCCCTGTTGCTCCTAAAGGCTCATTTTGCATCTATTAAAACCTTTTTCTCAGCATTGCGGACACATAGGAACATGGGACCAACACAGACGTCTTCAGCTGCCAAGTACACGTGGAACAGATGCCCTTTAAGCCTCATGTATATGATCAGTTGGGCATACTGGCCTCTAATGTAGTTACACTGTAATAGTGAACTGTGATATGGATGTTTGAGACATTGTTGAATTTAAATATTATTATTATTTTTATGGCATTTGCTTTCTACATTATTTATTATTATTATTATTATTATTATTATTATTATTATTATTATTACTACACCATTCCTTCCAAGGCGCTGTACACATGAAAAGGGGTATGTGTAATATATATATATATATATATATATATATATATGTATGTATGTGTTCCGCGATCACTCAAAAACGCAACCATCGATTTCAATGAAACTTGGTGTACACATCCCTTGATACCTGGAAAGAAATCTTGTGGGGGTCTCAGCTCTCTAGGACGTACCGTTCCTGAGATATTCCCAAAAAATAACCTGCATTAGCCAATACAAGCCAGCAGGTCTTTCTCTTCATATCCCAACGGCCAAACACACGGTCACATGTCCCTCATCAGCCAATAGAAGCTCGCAGGCCCTTAGTCTCCACATACACACAGTTTTACTCCAGGTTTCCATAACAACCCAGCCATTTTTCTTCACTGCTATAGGTCAGCTTTAGGCTAGGGCTACACGACGACATGTGTCGCGTGACAATAAGTCACACGACACCTAGGGCACAAGTACACTGCGACATGTGTCGCGCGACAATTTTTATAATCGTAGTCTATGGTGTTGATCTATATTACAGTCTTTTATCTGTCGGACACTATAGTCTATAACTTACTACTTTAATATACCGTAGATATTTATATTTAATTGAGAGCGACTTCATTTCGTAGTTCTCAGGTCATTGTTCCTACGAGTTGTTCCTTTTTAATACCTAAATATTGGTTAGAAATGAAGCCACAGGGAATGGCTGAGTATTCCTACCATTACTAAAGTGCTGTGAAATGTCTTGGCAGGAAAACGTGTCCTTGGCTGATATTCTGTCACTACGAGATAACTGTCTCACGGAGCAGGATATTTGGGCAATCTGCCTGGAATGCTGCTACTCCATGAAGGACATCTCTCATGCGGCCATCTTCCAGACGCTGTGCATTACTCCAGACACACTGGCATTTAACACCAGCGGCAACGTCTGCTTCATGGAGCAGCTTAGTGGTAAGTCTTCCTTTCTTCCAGCGCTGCCAAGTCCCCAAGCAGCTTTCTCAATGACAACTGCGCATCCCTTATGAGAGTCGCGTAAAAGAGGAACAATACACAGTGTCATACAGCAAATTCTGGTAATGAAGAGCTGAAAAGTGCTTTCTCACTAAGTATGTTCCGTTCCATCTTTTATCAGCGTCTATTTTTCTGTAGAATTCTGTTTTATTTAATTGTTTCTAATCATTTTATTCATTTAAAGGGGTTGTCCCACAAAAAATATTCTATGGTTCTCAAACCAGCACCTGGATCTGAATACTTTTGTAATTGCATGTAATTAAAAATTTTGCATAGCCAGTGAGTTATTCAATAAAATGTATCTGTATAGCGCCACCTGCTGTTTGGTTTATTTATTATTTCGTTGTCCTGCTCACTGAGATGGCCGCACATGCTCAGTTTCATCCTTTAACTGCCTCCTGAGCTGTGATAGGCAGAACATGGACATGCCCCCTGAGCTGTGATAGGGAGAGCATGGACACGCCCCCTGAGCTGCAGCAGAAAAGACACTCCCCCTGAGGTGTCAGCTTGATATAAATCTAGCAGAGCAATGAATGGGGAGATCTCTGGATCCATGTGAGGTACAGGGCTGCTTCTAGCTTTGTTAGAAAGAGATTGCCATGTACTATATGATGTCTGATTTGCATTTTTACATTAGTTATGGGATAACCCTTTTAATCGTTATCAGGGATGAGATCTGCTTGTCTGTTATAGTGCTCCATATCCTCAGCGCTATTGTACCAGTTAAATGATAAAATTCCCACTGCCTGCAGACACCACTAGGGGGAGATTGATTGATTAAAACAGATTTAAAACTGTTTTCCAAACCCTCCCCTCCCCCACACCAAAAACCAAAAATGGTTGACTGACATTTATTTAAAACAAAGCAATAAAACCCATTCACTTTTAGAAAGCACCTCCGTTACAGCACCGAGGTCACTGGTGAACCGGAAGTGATGACATACCATCCTGGTCACATTAACTGCTGCAGCCATTCACTGGCCTCAGTGGTGACATGTACCTGGGCATCACATGACCGATGAGGAGGCTGTATGGTCATGTGCCTGGAATGGAGCAGCATTCTAAGGCCCCATTCACACGAACGTGTCCATTTTGCGGATTGAAAACCACGGGTCTGCAACACTCGGACACCAGCCATGTGCACCCCGCATCGCTGTGCGGATCAGTTGACCTCAATGGGTCCACAAGATGTGGGCTGCACACCACTGATGTTCATGTTTTGCGGTCCGCAAAATGGGCACAGTCTCGTAAATAGCGCCTAAAGGTGAGTGTTTTTTTTTCGCAGATTTCGTGGGAACAGTCAACCATCTGTTGAGTATAAGGCCCTCCTAACTGTCTACTTACAGCAGAACTTGGGGGGCAATAAGGATTGGGCAGTTAATTTCATCTGCGCGATCCTTTTGTTCTCGGGAAGATAAGCCGCTGCCAGATGAGTCAGGCAGCAGCTTTCACGCCTTTCCCTCTTCAGGACAATTGCATGCTTGGCCAAGCGGCATGTGTTTGGGGGGTGGTCAAGAGAGATGGCTGTAGGCCTGCTCTCATTTGGCTGTTTAATGTGCATGCCCATTCTTACTCAACTCAAATTGAATGCAAATATAATTGCATATCCAGTAAGCTCCCCCTTGTGGTGTCTGTAAGCTGACCGAATTTTAAAGGATACTTAATCCTTAATTTTTTTGACATGGCCTAATGACATGTCAGAAGTTTTGATTGGTTGAGGTCAGGGTACTGAGACCCCCATGATCACAAAAATGTAGAAGCGGAAAGTTTTGAATGCACGGCTTGAGGAGATGCGAGCAGATCCAGTCATGAACAAAGGAGTCCAGCGCTCAACTGAACACACAGCTTGTGGGGGTCTCCACACCTCTACCTCCCCTGATCAAAGCTCGAACATGTCAATATGAATACTAACAGCTTTTTAAAATATACCCTTCAAAGCTCTGCAAGGGAATGAGATTCTACATTAAAGGCTATTTACACCTTCGGTGGCAATTTTTGTTTCATTGCATTTTTCTCATTTTTGGCTAAAAATCATACTTTCAATTGAGCCATTCTGTGACAAAGGGTTAACTGTTTTTCTAACTGTGTGACGGATACTTTGACTTTGTGTCAGTCATCTAATAACCCTTCTTTCTAAAATTACAGAGAGGTTATAAATACTTATTTAAGCCACATTCTTATCAGTAAGATAAGAACTGAGCTATTATGATCAGAAAGCAGAGATAAGGAGTCCGTCAGCTCCCCAACTGACAGAAAAGAGAGAAAATCCACAGGTTGCCACCAGAGCAGGGTTTCTCAACTCCGGTCCTCGGGACCCACCTACCAGTCATGTTTTCAGGATTTCCTTAGTATTGAGCAGGTGATATAATTAGTGTCCATGCATCAGGGCTTACCACAGGTATTCATTCTATGGGATATTCTCAAATCCTGACCGGTAGGTGGGTCCCGAGGACCGGAGTTGAGAAACCCTTCTCTATAGCATCTCAGCTCTGTACAGAAAAAAGGGCTCCATATTTTTAATAAAGACCAATTGAAAAAATGATTTTAGCTCAAAATGAGTACAATGGAATAATAAAAAAAATATTGCTTCCAAAGGTGTACATAGCCTTTAAAGTTTCAAGGGTTTTGTGCTGCAGCCTGCACCAACAGCTAGATTTAAAGGGGTTGTCCAAGTTATTTACACTGCCTAAAATAACTAAATAGATTCTCAGTTGTTCTTCTTGCGATGCGCTCTGGTCCTCTTTGTTTATTCGGCTGCAGCAATGATCTTCTTTTCACATAGGTCACCTCTGCAGCCAATCACTGACCTCAGCAGAAATGTCCTGTGCACAGCTTAGGCCAGCAATCTTCTGCAGAGGTGACCTGTGTGCAGAGAGCATCACTGCTGCAGCCAAGAAGATGACATCCGCAGCAGTAGGACTGGAGCGCTGCTCTTGAGAAAATGGGTGAGAATCCATTCATTTGTTATTTTAGACCGTTTGAAGGGATTACCCGAGTTTAAGTAACTCCGACAACCCCTTTAAGGTTCACCAAAGCATCGTCTAGGTTCCATCTTCACCTGAGCTGTGAGGAATCGGCTTTTTACAATATCAAAAATTTGTAGGTGTTTACTTAAAGGGGTTCTCCGGGAATTAAGGAAATTAAAATACTTAAATATTACTTCATGATAAATATATTCCCAAATACCTTTCATTAGTTATAATAGCTCACTTTGTCTGGGGAGCAATGATTAGGAGAAACAAAATGGCCACTGTCCTATTAGTACACACACAACCTGTCCTGATCACACATGATGACAAGTTGCTTCACAACACTGAGGTAAAGAGCTGCCTCATCCTCCTCTCTGCTCTACTTGTCAGGGATTATGATCCTGAATACAGAATCTCTATAGGAATGGAGTAGCATTACTGCAGCATTACTAATGACTTTCGAGTTTTTTTATTTCTTTTTATTTTATAATTTTATATGAAATATTCATTGTGATGTGTTTTTGCATATTTTGGATGTCACTGTTTCTTTTTGATCTGATTTATGTGCAGTAAGAGTGATATCAACTACAAAGAATTCAGTAAAGCAATTATGAATCTGGGTTACATTTTATCTTCTAGATGATCCTGAAGGGGCCTTTGTACCTCCAGAGTTTGATCTGACTGGTAACACTATTGAGGTATGTGCCTAGTGGAGGTTTTTTGTTGTTATTATTATTTTACTTTATTTTTTTGCAAAATTTTATGTATAAGGTATGGCCAATTTAAAGGGAACCTGTCTCATTAAACATGGTGTCTCAGCTGCAGGCAGCAGGTTATAGAGCAGGAGGAGCTGAGCAGATTGATATATAGTTTTATGGGAAAGGATTCAGTATAATTTGTATTTTATACACTTATCTTCCTGCTCATTCTGGGCTTTGAAGTCCAGTGACTGACAGCCTTCCCTCTATGACTGTGTATACAGAGAGAGCTGTCAATCACTCATAGGACCGCCTCCAGGACTGCAAATCCCAGAATGAGCAGGAATATAAGTGTATAAAATACAAGTTTTACTGAATCTTTTTCTATAAAACTTTATATCCGTCTGCTCAGCTCCTCCTGCTCTATAACCTGCTGCATGTAGCTTATATTGCCTGTTCGTGGTGGCAGGTTCTCTTTAGGGCTTACCTAGGCTTAAAGTCCAGAATTTCCCTCTGCTGAGACCTCCATCAATCAGCTGTGATCAGTGTGGACACTGGGCAGCAAGTGTTCATTTTGCCTGCAGCGCCACCACAGGAGAAATAAAGCATGACACCGGGCCCATTCAAATCAGTGAGTTGCCTGTGTAATTCAGGACAGAACAAGAGATGCTCTTTATATCTGCTCTTACTCTGGCCGAGAGGTAAGGATTTTTTTTTTTATTAGGCAGGGGGCATTGTAGAGTAAAAAAAAAAAAAAACTTATCTTTAAAATGTTCCCTTACTGCTATGGCACTGCTTGGTCTGTAGTGATGACGTCATGTTTATAGTTCTCGTGACTGCTGCAGCCAATCACTGACCATGGCACATCACAGCTGAGGCCAGTCATTGGCTGTAGTTCCCCATGAGTAATGAACTACATGTCACTGCTGCAGACCCAGCGGGGATCACAGTGGCTGAAGAGCAGATGGGACATTTTAAAGGTCCGTAAGATTTTTTTTTTTTTTAGATTTTACTATGCCCCCTGGAGAATCCCTTTAATGCATAATTGCCTAATGAAGTGTATTAAATTGGGTTTTCTTAACTGGAAAGCCCTTATTCCTACAGTATCTATCTATCTATCTATCTAGCATGTCTGTCTGTCTATCCTTTCATCCAATTATCTTAGTATCCTTTTCTCTCTATCTATCTATCTATCTATGATAATTGTAACTAAATCATTAAGAAACAAGAACTGCACAGTAAAAATCGATCATCTGCTCTTATATATATATATATTTCCTTCTACAGGGGCATATATATTCTCTGGGTGCAACACTGAAAGCAGCCATAGAATTTATAGTCGACCCAGATTCGGAGACAGAATTTTGCCAAGATTTAAGTTCCTTGCTGGATTCTATGCAACAGGAAAACCCGGCCGACAGACCGGACATTGAGGTAGGATTGTGGGCTTTACCTCGGCCTTGACAATTCTTCTGCTGCTACCGAAAAGTTACATTACGTAATGATCTGCTACTTTAAACATATGGTGTTGCTTAGCCGTGAATAGAACATGTATGTCTAAATTGCTTCAACGACAATTCCTTAATATAGTCTTAATAATTGATCTTGATAGCAGGCGCATTCCAAAAAATAAAATCCTATGCGCCTGAATTATCATGAAGTTTCTGGCATGAAAATGTTGCAAAATGCGTATTTGCGTCTTTTAAAACACTGCTTGCACACAAATGTTTGCGCGAGTAGCATTTCTACCCCCTCTTTGCCACTTTCCCATAAAGAGGGCGAGACAAGCTTGCCCGCCATATTTATTATCTTTTACACCAGTTCTTTGGCATAAAAAAAACCTGATATCAGTTTAGGCACACGGACTGCCGGATGTAGACGCCTCATCATAAATTAAAGGGGTTATCCCATCTTAGACAATGGGGGCATATCGCTAGGATATACCCCCATTGTCTGATAGGTGCGGGTCCCACCTCTGGGACCCGCACCTACAAGGAGAACGGAGCGGAGAAAGTTGGGGGGTGCACTGAGCATGCGCAGCCTCCCTCCATTAACTTCTATAGAGCCACCGAAAATAGCCGAGCGCTGTCTCGGCTATTTCCGTCGGGCCCCATAGAAATGAATGGGAACAGTGGCCGCGAATTCGCGTTGCGCTCCCATTCACTTCAATGGGAGAGGCGGGGAGCTGCGCCTGGTGGTGCACGGACCCCGGGAAACCTGGGGTCCTCCAGCCACAACCCTCCCCGGCTCCGTTCTCCTTGTAGGTGTGGGTCCCAGAGGTGGGACCTGCACCTATCAGACAATGGGGGCATATCCTAGCGATATACCCCCATTGTCTAAGATGGGATAACCTCTGTAATGTAACCTCTAGCAGTGCACGGGGTTATCATAGACCAACATATGCCGCTGGTCTACATTAAATTAGGACCTGTGTATTCAGCAACTGTGAGTGAAGCGGGTTCACATAGCTAAAATATCCATTTTAGGCTACTTTCACACTAGCGTTAATATTTTCCAGTATTGAGATCCGTCATAGGGTCTCAATACCGGAAAAAAACGCTTCCGTTTTGTCCCCATTCAATGTCAATGGGGACAAAATGGAACGGAATGCTCCAAAATGCATTCCGTTCTGTTCTCATACCGGAGAGCAAACCGCAGCATGCTGCAGTTTGCTTTCTGTCAAGGGTGTCATGGGATGCAGAACAAGACTGATCCGTTTTCTGTCACAATCTGACACAATAGAAAACTGATCTGTCCCCCATTAACTTTGAATGGTGTTCATGACGGATCCGTCTTGGGTATGTTAAAGATAATACAACCGGATCCTTTCATAACGGAACCGTTTTTGCTGAGCCCTACCGGATCCAGCAAAAGGCTAGTGTAAAAGTAGCCTTAGCCATATCAATCTGAGATCTGTTATCTTAGTTGGGGAATAAAAGTCCTGCACGCAAATTTCCTGTTGCGCCAATGGCCAGGGGGTCGTCAAAGCCTTCCTCATGGCTGATGGCTGGGTACATAACGATCTGAGCATCGGGTACATTATGCACCTGGCCAACGGCCGCATGTGCCCTGCTGACCTCATCTGTATCATCGTCCTCAGGACAGAGAGACAGTTAAATACTCAATACTGTGATGAAGGCAACTTCTTTGCCTATTTTGTGCTGCACTACAGTATTGTTGGCCCTGCCTGCTTCTGTTGCCCCAACTTTGTGTCATTTTGAACCCACCTACAACATGGGGCCACTTTTAGCTTTTTTTTTTTCTTCAGGGCCACTTTAAGTTCCCAGTCTGCCCCTGTAGCCTTTACCTTTAAAAAAAAAAAAAAAAAAAAAAATGTATACACACTGCCCCCCCCCCCCAAAAAAAAAATTTAAAATTACAATCCCTCCAGACAATCCTTTTTAATACTATAGTAACTTTACACTCATATTTTTTTTTTTTTATTGTACTGTTGAGAATTTACTATTTAGCCATGTTTTTATTCATTATTTTATTTTTTTTGTCAGGGTTGTGTCTTGTATGTGAAAAATGTATTGATCTGTAGATTTACACATGAAGTATTCATAGTGATCATAGGAAATAAATCTTCTCTGCATACAGAGCATTATATCCCTGTGTGAGGAAAAGATTAATTGCTCCTCCTCGTCCGTTTGTCGAAGCCTTTCATCCATCGGCAGAAGAGTGCTCTCCATAGAGTCCGTCACTGCTTTCCAAGGTAAATCTTCTACACTGTTATATGTTAGGTTTGTCAGGATGTATTGACTATCTACTGATGTCACGAACCAGGCATTGTAAAGTAATTAATGATCTTCTTTGTCCAGTCCAGCAATTGTAATGAATATATTTGTATGTTTTGGTGTAGATGGCTGGGAAAGTCTGTGGAAGGGCGTCAACAAAAAGGACAATTGTATGAAAGTTCCCACAACAGAGAAAGCTCCTAGCCGTATCTCGACCATACCAGAAAACTGCTCGGTCAGTCTTACCGGCTTCAGCCTCAGCTCTAACTCTGTGCAAGAAGAAGAGCATCAGAATGGATGGCGAGAAGTGGAGTTCAAACTGGAGAAGCCGTGTTCTCCTCCAAACTCGTTTGGACATCATCTCAAGAAAAATAAACGGGAGAGGAGCAAGTCTTCTTCCCCCGAAAAGTTTGAGGGCTTTGAAAGGGCAAAGGTTGAAGATGAAATGGCAAAGCTCTCTTTAAAAAGACACAGAAGAAATAAACACTCTTCTTTGGTTAATAATGTCGAAAAACGGTCTCTTTCCCAATCTCCACCCGGTGTAGGACTGGTCACCTTAAAGAGTTGGCCATCTGTACCTAGCTGTCTATCACCGAACGAAGAGCAAGATTCAGGAGATGGACATGGACACCAGACTAGTCTGCCTGTGCCAAACCATACAAACTGTGTATCCCCTCTTGGACAGTCTAAGTGCCATTCTCAAGTTTCTTATGAAAATCTAGTAACCGCTCTCGAACAAGAAAACCAGCACTTTTTCGGTACAGACAGAAATGCGATTTCTAAAAAATATACAACGGTTGAAGATCCTGTTCTAGACACTATCAGGTTGAATATAAAACAACACAATACAGCCAAGGAAACGTTTGGATCTCCGCCGGTTTATCGAGAGGATGTTTTATCTATGTCAAGACACCTTAACAGCCCCGAAACAGATCCTGACTTCTGTGACGGATATGAATCGATTGCTGTAAATGAGAACCAGCGGGTAAAGCTAGACATCTTTTTGCCAGGCAGATGAGTAAAAAATTAGCAGGGAACATTTTAAGCAGTTTTATTGACAGCTCCTTCTTGTGACTTTTCAATGGATATTCCCATCTGGACATTTATGACCTAGCCAAGTATATGCAATATATGTCTGATAGCTGCAGGTTCCACCTCTGGAACCTGCACCTATCTGCAGATCGCTGCCATGAATGGAGAAGTTAGCATACGTGCTCAGCTCTCTCCATTCACTTGTATGGGAGTCCCAAAAATAGCCAAGTTAGGCTACTTTCACACTGGCGCATCCATGTCCCCCAGTGGCGTCGGATCGGCCCCTCCGTGTCTCCCCAGTGGCGTCGGATCGGCCCCTCCACGTCTCCCCAGTGGCGTCGGATCGGCCCCTCCACGTCTCCCCAGTGGCGTCGGATCGGCCCCTCCACGTCTCCCCAGTGGCGTCGGATCGGCCCCTCCACGTCTCCCCAGTGGCGTCGGATCGGCCCCTCCACGTCTCCCCAGTGGCGTCGGATCGGCCCCTCCACGTCTCCCCAGTGGCGTCGGATCGGCCCCTCCACGTCTCCCCAGTGGCGTCGGGATCGGCCCCTCCACGTCTCCCCAGTGGCGTCGGATCGGCCCCTCCACGTCTCCCCAGTGGCGTCGGATCGGCCCCTCCACGTCTCCCCAGTGGCGTCGGATCGGCCCCTCCACGTCTCCCCAGTGGCGTCGGATCGGCCCCTCCACGTCTCCCCAGTGGCGTCGGATCGGCCCCTCCACGTCTCCCCAGTGGCGTCGGATCGGCCCCTCCACGTCTCCCCAGTGGCGTCGGATCGGCCCCTCCACGTCTCCCCAGTGGCGTCGGATCGGCCCCTCCACGTCTCCCCAGTGGCGTCGGATCGGCCCCTCCACGTCTCCCCAGTGGCGTCGGATCGGCCCCTCCACGTCTCCCCAGTGGCGTCGGATCGGCCCCTCCACGTCTCCCCAGTGGCGTCGGATCGGCCCCTCCACGTCTCCCCAGTGGCGTCGGGATCGGCCCCTCCACGTCTCCCCAGTGGCGTCGGGATCGGCCCCTCCACGTCTCCCCAGTGGCGTCGGGATCGGCCCCTCCACGTCTCCCCAGTGGCGTCGGGATCGGCCCCTCCACGTCTCCCCAGTGGCGTCGGGATCGGCCCCTCCACGTCTCCCCAGTGGCGTCGGGATCGGCCCCTCCACGTCTCCCCAGTGGCGTCGGGATCGGCCCCTCCACGTCTCCCCAGTGGCGTCGGGATCGGCCCCTCCACGTCTCCCCAGTGGCGTCGGGATCGGCCCCTCCACGTCTCCCCAGTGGCGTCGGGATCGGCCCCTCCACGTCTCCCCAGTGGCGTCGCCACGTCTCCCCAGTGGCGTCGGATCGGCCCCTCCACGTCTCCCCAGTGGCGTCGGGATCGGCCCCTCCACGTCTCCCCAGGGGCGTCGGATCGGCCCCTCCACGTCTCCCCAGTGGCGTCGGGATCGGCCCCTCCACGTCTCCCCAGTGGCGTCGCCACGTCTCCCCAGTGGCGTCGGATCGGCCCCTCCACGTCTCCCCAGTGGCGTCGGGATCGGCCCCTCCACGTCTCCCCAGTGGCGTCGGGATCGGCCCCTCCACGTCTCCCCAGTGGCGTCGGGATCGGCCCCTCCACGTCTCCCCAGTGGCGTCGGGATCGGCCCCTCCACGTCTCCCCAGTGGCGTCGGGATCGGCCCCTCCACGTCTCCCCAGTGGCGTCGGGATCGGCCCCTCCACGTCTCCCCAGTGGCGTCGGGATCGGCCCCTCCACGTCTCCCCAGTGGCGTCGGGATCGGCCCCTCCACGTCTCCCCAGTGGCGTCGGGATCGGCCCCTCCACGTCTCCCCAGTGGCGTCGGGATCGGCCCCTCCACGTCTCCCCAGTGGCGTCGGGATCGGCCCCTCCACGTCTCCCCAGTGGCGTCGGATCGGCCCCTCCACGTCTCCCCAGTGGCGCCGGATCGGCCCCTCCACGTCTCCCCAGTGGCGTCGGATCGGCCCCTCCACGTCTCCCCAGTGGCGTCGGGATCGGCCCCTCCACGTCTCCCCAGTGGCGTCGCCACGTCTCCCCAGTGGCGTCGGATCGGCCCCTCCACGTCTCCCCAGTGGCGTCGGGATCGGCCCCTCCACGTCTCCCCAGTGGCGTCGGATCGGCCCCTCCACGTCTCCCCAGTGGCGTCGGGATCGGCCCCTCCACGTCTCCCCAGTGGCGTCGGGATCGGCCCCTCCACGTCTCCCCAGTGGCGTCGGGATCGGCCCCTCCACGTCTCCCCAGTGGCGTCGGGATCGGCCCCTCCACGTCTCCCCAGTGGCGTCGGGATCGGCCCCTCCACGTCTCCCCAGTGGCGTCGGGATCGGCCCCTCCACGTCTCCCCAGTGGCGTCGGGATCGGCCCCTCCACGTCTCCCCAGTGGCGTCGGGATCGGCCCCTCCACGTCTCCCCAGTGGCGTCGGGATCGGCCCCTCCACGTCTCCCCAGTGGCGTCGGATCGGCCCCTCCCCGTCTCCCCAGTGGCGTCGGATCTGCCCCTCCACGTCTCCCCAGTGGCGTCGGATCGGCCCCTCCACGTCTCCCCAGTGGCGTCGGGATCGGCCCCTCCACGTCTCCCCAGTGGCGTCGCCACGTCTCCCCAGTGGCGTCGGATCGGCCCCTCCACGTCTCCCCAGTGGCGTCGGGATCGGCCCCTCCACGTCTCCCCAGTGGCGTCGGATCGGCCCCTCCACGTCTCCCCAGTGGCGTCGGATCGGCCCCTCCACGTCTCCCCAGTGGCGTCGGGATCGGCCCCTCCACGTCTCCCCAGTGGCGTCGCCACGTCTCCCCAGTGGCGTCGGATCGGCCCCTCCACGTCTCCCCAGTGGCGTCGGGATCGGCCCCTCCACGTCTCCCCAGTGGCGTCGGGATCGGCCCCTCCACGTCTCCCCAGTGGCGTCGGGATCGGCCCCTCCACGTCTCCCCAGTGGCGTCGGGATCGGCCCCTCCACGTCTCCCCAGTGGCGTCGGGATCGGCCCCTCCACGTCTCCCCAGTGGCGTCGGGATCGGCCCCTCCACGTCTCCCCAGTGGCGTCGGGATCGGCCCCTCCACGTCTCCCCAGTGGCGTCGGGATCGGCCCCTCCACGTCTCCCCAGTGGCGTCGGGATCGGCCCCTCCACGTCTCCCCAGTGGCGTCGGGATCGGCCCCTCCACGTCTCCCCAGTGGCGTCGGGATCGGCCCCTCCACGTCTCCCAAGTGGCGTCGGATCGGCCCCTCCACGTCTCCCCAGTGGCGTCTGATCGGCCCCTCCACGTCTCCCCAGTGGCGTCGGATCGGCCCCTCCACGTCTCCCCAGTGGCGTCGGGATCTGCCCCTCCACGTCTCCCCAGTGGCGTCGGGATCGGCCCCTCCACGTCTCCCCAGTGGCGTCGGGATCGGCCCCTCCACGTCTCCCCAGTGGCGTCGGATCGGCCCCTCCACGTCTCCCCAGTGGCGTCGGGATCGGCCCCTCCACGTCTCCCCGGTGGCGTCGGATCGGCCCCTCCACGTCTCCCCAGTGGCGTCGGATCGGCCCCTCCACGTCTCCCCAGTGGCGTCGGGATCGGCCCCTCCACGTCTCCCCAGTGGCGTCGCCACGTCTCCCCAGTGGCGTCGGATCGGCCCCTCCACGTCTCCCCAGTGGCGTCGGGATCGGCCCCTCCACGTCTCCCCAGTGGCGTCGGATCGGCCCCTCCACGTCTCCCCAGTGACGTCGGATCGGCCCCTCCACGTCTCCCCAGTGGCGTCGGGATCGGCCCCTCCACGTCTCCCCAGTGGCGTCGGATCGGCCCCTCCACGTCTCCCCCGTGGCGTCGGGATCGGCCCCTCCACGTCTCCCCAGTGGCGTCGGGATCGGCCCCTCCACGTCTCCCCAGTGGCGTCGGGATCGGCCCCTCCACGTCTCCCCAGTGGCGTCGGGATCGGCCCCTCCATGTCTCCCCAGTGGCGTCGGGATCGGCCCCTCCATGTCTCCCCAGTGGCGTCGGATCGGCCCCTCCACGTCTCCCCAGTGGCGTCGGGATCTGCCCCTCCACGTCTCCCCTGTGGCGTCGGGATCGGCCCCTCCACGTCTCCCCAGTGGCGTCGGGATCGGCCCCTCCACGTCTCCCCAGTGGCGTCGGATCGGCCCCTCCACGTCTCCCCAGTGGCGTCGGATCGGCCCCTCCACGTCTCCCCAGTGGCGTCGGGATCGGCCCCTCCACGTCTCCCCAGTGGCGTCGGGATCGGCCCCTCCACGTCTCCCCAGTGGCGTCGGGATCGGCCCCTCCACGTCTCCCCAGTGGCGTCGGGATCGGCCCCTCCACGTCTCCCCAGTGGCGTCGGGATCGGCCCCTCCACGTCTCCCCAGTGGCGTCGGGATCGGCCCCTCCACGTCTCCCCAGTGGCGTCGGGATCGGCCCCTCCACGTCTCCCCAGTGGCGTCGGGATCGGCCCCTCCACGTCTCCCCAGTGGCGTCGGGATCGGCCCCTCCACGTCTCCCCAGTGGCGTCGCCACGTCTCCCCAGTGGCGTCGGATCGGCCCCTCCACGTCTCCCCAGTGGCGGCGGGTCGGCCCCTCCACGTCTCCCCAGTGGCGTCGGATCGGCCCCTCCACGTCTCCCCAGTGGCGTCGGGATCGGCCCCTCCACGTCTCCCCAGTGGCGTCGCCACGTCTCCCCAGTGGCGTCGGATCGGCCCCTCCACGTCTCCCCAGTGGCGTCGGGATCGGCCCCTCCACGTCTCCCCAGTGGCGTCGCCACGTCTCCCCAGTGGCGTCGGATCGGCCCCTCCACGTCTCCCCAGTGGCGTCGGATCGGCCCCTCCACGTCTCCCCAGTGGCGTCGGGATCGGCCCCTCCACGTCTCCCCAGTGGCGTCGGATCGGCCCCTCCACGTCTCCCCAGTGGCGTCGGGATCGGCCCCTCCACGTCTCCCCAGTGGCGTCGGGATCGGCCCCTCCACGTCTCCCCAGTGGCGTCGGGATCGGCCCCTCCACGTCTCCCCAGTGGCGTCGGGATCGGCCCCTCCACGTCTCCCCAGTGGCGTCGGGATCGGCCCCTCCACGTCTCCCCAGTGGCGTCGGGATCGGCCCCTCCACGTCTCCCCAGTGGCGTCGGGATCGGCCCCTCCACGTCTCCCCAGTGGCGTCGGGATCGGCCCCTCCACGTCTCCCCAGTGGCGTCGGGATCGGCCCCTCCACGTCTCCCCAGTGGCGTCGGGATCGGCCCCTCCACGTCTCCCCAGTGGCGTCGGGATCGGCCCCTCCACGTCTCCCCAGTGGCGTCGGGATCGGCCCCTCCACGTCTCCCCAGTGGCGTCGGGATCGGCCCCTCCACGTCTCCCCAGTGGCGTCGGGATCGGCCCCTCCACGTCTCCCCAGTGGCGTCGGGATCGGCCCCTCCACGTCTCCCCAGTGGCGTCGGGATCGGCCCCTCCACGTCTCCCCAGTGGCGTCGGGATCGGCCCCTCCACGTCTCCCCAGTGGCGTCGGGATCGGCCCCTCCACGTCTCCCCAGTGGCGTCGGGATCGGCCCCTCCACGTCTCCCCAGTGGCGTCGGGATCGGCCCCTCCACGTCTCCCCAGTGGCGTCGGGATCGGCCCCTCCACGTCTCCCCACTCCCATCTGCCCCTCCATGCCTTTCATTGCTGGCTGTCCCCCCTTCAGTGCCATATCTGCAGCGCCAGTGAAATAAAATACTTAACTTTCCTGTAGGGGCCCCGCTCCACAGCTCCTTCCTCTTTTTCTCTGCGCGCTGCACTATAGGTCAGGATCCACTGCAGCGCGGTACGGGCCGGCGGGTTACCACGGAGCGGTAAGTAATAGTAAGCGCTTCACTCCTGCGCTGTGGTCACATGACTCAAACAATTTTTTGCATTGAGGATTTTTTTGTGTCGACTTACTCGATTCAATCGAGTAAGCGTTTCAGCCCTACAGCAGTCTGTCCATTCAAGCAATGTGATGTGTTTATTTAACCAAGAGGCATCATTACAGAACGCAACGTTTCGACTCAAACTGGGTCTTTCTCAAGCACCTCGTTCTGTAATAAAGCCTCTTGGTTAAATAAACACATCACATTGCTTGAATGGACGGACTGCTGCGATCTTCTATTAGGACTGTGGATATGCCATAAATGTCCAGATGGGAATACCCTTTTAAAATGAATATCTACCTTTTTTAAATGCCTTTTTTTTTTTTTTTTAATGTAATCTCGTCTAAAATTCTGTGCAGGTTAATTTATTATTATATATAATATATCTTTCCAGGGATCCATTGTTCAATGACAGGTTTGAGGGCTATGTACACCTTTTCAGACCATTTTTTTTGTTTTGCTCCAATGCACTTATGATAAAAAGAGAAGCAGCTATGTAAATAGTCTTCATTAAAAATGTCCTACTGTTTTGTGTCCACGACTGCAGTGCAGAGATGTTTCTCCTTGGTAACGGACATCAAACACAGCTCGTCTGGTCTGATTCTGCAGTTATATTGTGCAAACTTCTTCCTGACATACATTTGGTATAGTATCGGGAAGTAAGGAACAGAAAGGGCAGTATGACTGTAGGCCCTGACTACGCTAGGTTTGTTTGTTGTCTGTTACCATAGAGACGCATACATTTCCATAGCAATGACTATTTACAAAGTCGCTTTTTTAGTCATAGATGCATTACAGCAGAATATAAAGGCTAGAAAGGTGTACATGGCACTTAACGGGTTTTTGGGGGGGCTTCCATTATTGATGACCTGTCTTCCCTGGCCCTTGAATTGGAACGGAGCTGCAGTAACCCAGCACGGCCACTACACCCTGAACTGAGCGTTCTGCTTCTGGCTCCGTTCAGAGTAGTAGTTCCAGTCCAACAGCTGATCGATGGCAGTGCTGAGTGCCTGCCCCCCACCGATCTGATGTTGCTGACCTATCCTGAGGAGCCTGGAAAACTCTTCAAAGGGAATGTGTCCATTATAATTTTGGTGGCCAGCTAACACCAAATGGCGACATATCCTTTTTTCCCTAATCTATTTTCTGACTGTAGATTTTTTAAATTCTATTTCCCGAACATGATTAGGGGGCAGGACTCTTGCATGAGCTGTTTAGAGATATGCTTTACAGCAGCCATAGACACAATAGACTGAAGGGGACCTCTTTAAATTCTATGAGAGAGTTTTCTAGGCATGCTCTGTGACCCGTGCAGAGGTCAATGTGCAAAGAAGGAGTAGATAAACTGTGACAATTACCTATTGTGTGCCTGTGAATCCTGTGTTCCCTATATACAAGAACTATCTGTCTTTGTAATCGTGCCTGTGATCATAATGAGATGACTGCTGAAAAGTGATCTGTACAGTCTAAGAAGTGACGCCCATTAGGCTTAATGGCCAGTTTGAAAACTGCAGGATTTAAGGATTTAAAGAATAGAGATAGTGACATATTTTTCATTTTCTATCATCGCCAAAATGTTTTAAAATTATCTTTAACATAAATATTATTGTTTATTTTCTGGGGGCATGCTCCTTTTAAGAACCCATGTTGCTAAGATGTGCTATAAGATGAACAGTAAGTGCAGAAGTATAGAGGAAAATCGAGCGCTATCGCCCTGATCTACCCCCTGATTTATTTTTTAAAACAATAGTGAGGACTGTACATTATCAGCGTTAGTCAGAGGCCGTGATGGATGACGTTACAGAACGTGAACAATGCTCTGCATGCAGAACTGTCCCCGCTACTGTGTAGAGCATTGTGTGTGCCATCTCTCCATTTATGCTCCTGACACAAAACCCCCTATTTCATGGCTCGTCTGCATTTTAGCAGGAATTTTAGTGTAAGTTCACACATTACAGATTTGTTGCAGAAAGATTTAAAGGGAACCTGTCACCAGGATTTAGTGCATAGAGCTGAGGACATGGGTTGCTAGATGGCCACTAGCACATCCGCAATACCCAGTCCCCATAGCTCTGTGTGCTTTCATTGTGTTAAAAAACCGATTTGATACATATGCAAATTACCCTGAGATGAGTCCTGTCCCTGACTCATCTCATGTACAGGACTCATCTCAGGTTAATTTGCATATATATCAAATCGTTTTTTTTACACAATAAAAGCACACAGAGCTATGGGGACTGGGTATTGGGGATGTGCTAGCGGCCATCTAGCAGCCCATGTCCTCAGCTCTATACCCAAAATCCCGGTGACAGGTTCCCTTTAAGGCTGCACCTTTTATTTGACTGGGGCTTGCAGAAACCACTTTATGCGAGGGTAGATTTTTCATTTGCTGAAACTTCTTCAAACATCTACTGTGTGTGAATACACATTCTGGGGAAGTTCACACTTGAGATTTGGTGTGAAAAAAACATTCCATTAGTTTTTTTTTTTTTTCTCCTAATATTGGGCTTCTGTTACAGCACTTAAAGTATGTTCTGGTGCCATCGTTTTGGCCATTTTTGGGCATTAAAGTTACATGTAGAGCCATTTATTTAAAAATAAAAAGATAAAAACTATCTCTGTGATCCAGGTTCTGGTAAAATGTCCGAATTTGGTGCAGAGGGTCATAAGATGTTGTCATATCCTAACTTTTTTTCGTAGAAATAAAAAAAGAAACCCTTCTCAAATGTGAGCACATATACTCCCTGTTGGGTAAGAGGGGTGATCACATGAAGAGATGTTCCTGAATCCTCACCACCACGCAGGGCACTGGCGGCTTAGCAGGCTGTGGTCTTTCATTCCCCTTTCATTCCCCTCTCCCTTACAGTAACACAGAACCAAGAACTAAGGGGGTCATTTACTATCAGTAATACGATTATTAGTATCTAGTTCTTTGTGGTATAAAATCAATTTTGCCTGAATGGCGCTAAAAACAAAACAAAAACATACTTACCTCATCCATTTGATTGCGACGGGCCAGCCGCCGCCATCTTGATTTATGATCTCACACATAATCCTGTGCGTGGTGACGTATGACGTCACCGCGCCAGCCGACGTGATGTCTATATCACGGGCCGCACGAGATTTCACGCTCTATCTTCAATCAAGATGGCGGTGACTGGCTCTTTGCGAGCAAATTGATCAGTTTAGTATAATTTTATTATAATTTTTAAAATTTTTTACACTGTATTATTGTCAGATGCCGCGGTCAGCTATGAATGCCGCATCTGAAGGGTACAATGACGCGGGTGGCGCAATCGCCAGGCAGTGAAAACTTCATCATTGATTGGTCCTGTCAATCAAAGTGTAGAAGGTGCGGCAGTTGCAGAGAGAGCAGAGCCTCTAGGTGTAATGGTAACGCCCCCGTTGCTCCTAGAAGCTCATTTGCATATATTAAAACCTCATTTTTCTCAGCAACACGGGCACATATGAACATGGGACCAACACAGATGTCTTCAGCTGCCAAGTGCACATGTAACAGGTCAGCCAGTGTCATAGGTACAAAACTGCTGACAGATGCCCTTTAAGATGGAATTTCTTTGGCAATTCTACTTCCAAAATCTGGAATGATGGAAATATAGGGTTTTTCTACAGCTGTGGGAAGTCTACCACTCAGCATGTCCTGACGTCAAGTAGCTGTCACAACGGGAGTTGTAGTCTCCCAACACCTGGAGAGCTGCTGCTTGCAGACTGACAATGCTTTGATGAAAGTGGAGCCGTAGTGAGCAGCGTTTCACTGTAACGCTTATCCCGTCTTCTCTTTTTATAGTGGGTTTCCTTGAAAGAAATGTTGCTAAACTATGGAAAGCCCTTAGAAGAAGACGAGCTGTGGGCGCTGTGCTACGAGTGCTTATATACTCTACAGACGTACGTGGATTATCCAGGTAAAAACGCGTCCGTGTTGTCAGACAATCCAGGTATTTGCTTTTTTTTTTTCTCACCAACTTTGATTATGTATTGAAATTGCTTTAGTGCGGTATTTGATAATCCAGAAAGTTTGATAATCTGGCTCATTTCCAGCTCATCGATAGAATAGTGATGCCATGACTCTCTCCTGAGACTCCTGTCTTTTTTTTTTTTTTACATCCTGTTTCACTTGGAAGCGGTGGCGATGCGTCATAGACTTGCATTGCAGAGTATGGCCTATGTCACCCTATCTAAGGGTGCACTGTGCACCAAGACGCGGGGTCTCTGCACCCTGACCCCACCTATGACATGTATCCGAATTTTTTATACAGTGAAAGTATATTTCTGTAATCAGTGGTATTAATAGTATTCAAAGCTGATCTTAAAGGGGTTACCAAAGTGTAGCGTTTACATCCCTCAGAAGTTCTGATTCCAGCTGATCTAGACCTTTACTCATCATGAAAATGAAGGTTTCCTTGGAGATCTAGCTGCCTGGGCTTGGTTCATGTTTATCTTTGGTGGGATTTATTAATATTGTCTTAAAGGGACACTGACAGGGCCAATAAGCATATTGAGGTATATATATGGCAGTACAGGTCTTATAATGGGTATTACAATCATCTAAGTATCCCCCCTGTCCACATTATACATACAGTAAAAAAGTTCTTGTCTGGGAATCAGGATATCTGATGGGTAGGGTTCCAGCTCCTGGAAGGGGCCTCCACTCTTGGCCACTTCCTTGGCATATGACAGTCACGTGGCCTTTGTGCAGTTCCGTCTAGTGTTGAGAGAACTTGCGTTTTCAAGTTTGGCGTACAAGGTTTGAGTTATCTGAGAATTCCATAACGGAATTATTAGATAACCCTAACCTTGCACGCCGAACTTGAAAATACAAGTTTGCTCATCCCTAGTTCCATCCCATTCAAGTGAATGCGAGTGGGGTGCAGTACCAAGCGCAACCACTAAATCCTGTACGGCGCTGTGCTTGATACGCTATAAAAGGGCCATAGCGATCATCCAAGAGCTGCAGTCCCTTTCAGCAGCTGATCGGACAGGGTTCCTGGAGATGGACCCCCCACCGATCTGATATTGATGACCTATCCTCAGAAAAAGTCCTCCATATTTAAGTCTTGGAAAACCCCTTTAAATTTAGACCGACAGCAGAAACAGTGGCAGATTTATCCCAGTGGCCGGCCTTGTGCAATATATTTCTTGTATCTTTATAGACATTTTAGACCCTTTACAGCACCATTCATTAATCTGGCACATTTTATGGCTCGTTTATTAATTTTTTTGCTGTAAACGGAGCCAGAATTTTCATGCCTTCCCATTGTCACTACACCTTTCTGGAACTACCATAGACTTTAATGGAGAAGGACCCTGTATCTGGGACTACTGCTAAAATGAAACGCAGATCAGGACACCCTCATTCTTGAGTCTGAGAGGACCTTGGCAAAGTCGCCAGCTATACGGATTTGACATTTATGACCTGTCCGACAGATAATTTTGTGAAAACCTAGGCAAGAGAATATAAGGATTGTGTGTCTAGCCATGCAAAGTGTAGCGGACCTGCCGACCTGCCCCGCCGGCTGTGTGTGGGATGTAGTCATCCCTTTACCGTGACCCGGGCAGAGAACAAGACCCTCATTACTTCTGGCCTGCAGGAAAATGCTGACAGAGGCCGTTTGTGCCGCTTGCACAAAAGCCTCTTCTTGCTGGCAGAGGATGAAGTAGTTTAGATGTAATTACATACATCAGAACACGCGTCTGGGTCTGAGCTGTGTGGACGCCATTGTCTGCACTTTGGCAGAACCACTATACTGTATTGTCCGGTCACTGGCCTCTGGATCACAAATGAAAACGTCTCGTCAATTCAGCGGCTGCCAATGCGTAGATTTATTTCAATTGGGAAAAAGATGTCTATGATATAGATGGCGCTGTAAATGATCTGTAATCCAGCACCCAATATACTGGACTAGCCCCAGATTACTAGAGATTCTGGATTATTGCACGGACCCAGTTTCGATCCTGTGACTTGGGCAAAGGCTACATGGCGACACTGCTCACCTGACATCGCCGAGTTGCTTGGATCCCCTAGAAATGAATGGGATTGCCGCGACAGTCGCAAGAAATCCCGCCGCGTTGGATTTCATGCGACTGCTGCAGCGATCCCATGCATTTCTATGGGATAACCGTTACTCGGCGATCCTGACTGCGACAGGTGTCGCCCTCGCCTTACACATTTGACTGCTTCCATACAGGCCGTCGCCCAGCTTTCCCTGAGAATCGCTGCATACAGAGTTAAAACTGACTCTCAGGACGCTAGGAACGCTGGATGACTTCCAATATATTGGACGTAATTGGGCTTTTTGGTGCCAAACATCACTGTAGGTCACTGGGGCATCCGGTTTCAGCAAAGTCCATTCTCGGTGGAACTAAAGTTATACTAACTTTCCAACTAAATTTGTCGATCCCCCTATTTTTCAAAATCCCTGCTTGATTTCATTGAATAGGAACTTCCATTGTATACTCTCAGTAGATACAAATCTGTCCTGGTTAGGTGATGGACACACAGGTCAAGGACTGAAAGACCTACCTCTCCCCGTTCCTTCTCTGCAATCTGTTGGGGATGCAACCCCTTGCCATCGCCACGGGGTGGTAATGGGCCTTTTTAAACCATGCATAGACCTCCTGACCTCGGTCTGTGTATCGCTTGCCATTTTTGACCCTGGATTTGACCTTTGGGTTCTTCTCTTGCCTTTCGTCATTCAACTTGCAAGGTTTCACCGTTCCAAATGCTGTCGGAAGAATGATCGTTGAGCAAACAGCTGTTCCTCCTGACTCCCCCCATATACATACGCGCTTATTTTGGCCGAGTGTGCTAAGGAAAGGAGAAAGCCAGTGTCCCTTCTGGACACATTAGACTGTCGGCCGAACCCTCCGTTCTCAATACCCCATATTGTTTGGCGGCTTCTACTCTCAGTGATGGTTGTAGCAGGATTAGGATCCAGATTCTTCTGAGACTCCACCGGTGATGCATGTGAAGGTGGGTACTTATACCCCATTCACATGCCCTGTGAATTTGTCATAAATTATGTAAAAAAAAAAAAAAGCGCAGTGCCCTACTGTAACACCCCTTTGCACTGGTACCTGTTTGCCCATTAAATGTCCCCTGCAGTAAATGGCACCTACCGTAGAGGAGATTTCTACTACTCTCCTTATGGGAGGTGACATGTGCCACCAGCAGCCAGTGTCCGTGTGTCATGCAGGAAACGAATAGTGCAACCGCTGTGTCTACATTTGTGATAGTTTGGTCATAGTCATTCGAGGGTTAAAGAAAAAGCTGATGTTGTGCCCTATTTTGCAGCCATTCTGAGTCTGGAGTCTGTGTTCATTGACCAGTGTGGAGAAGTCCTCTTTGTTACTCATCAGAATGAAGGTAAGGTGACTCATGGAGGTGCGAGATTATTTCGTGCTGCGCCGCTGCACATGAAAGTAGTTAAATAACCTCATTACACGGTGAAGCGGGGGAGGCTCACCCGGGCGGGCGTTATTTATTTATTTTATTTTTTTCTTTCCTCTTTTGTAACCATGTAAAGAAATGTTTGTGTGACAAATAGCAAATTAAAACAACATTTCTTTAGGTGCAGTCGGCCTCTGAGCCTTAAAGGGGGTTCCCACTTATAAGTGATTGATTGCTGGGGCTCTTAGTGATCACAAGTTACTACTCTCTACTGTCTTCTATAGGGCTGTCGGAGATACATCTCTGTCGGACCCATAGAAGTGAATGGAACGGTGGTCACACATATGCACCAGCGCTTCATTTGTCAGCAGTCGGACCTCCTATGGATAAGGCACAAGTGTTCTGTCTACAGGAAACCCCTTTAGACCACCTGCACAAGGGATTTCCTTGCAAATTTCTGTGCATTTCTGCACCCAAACCGCACCAAAACCCGTAATTTTCACTAGGATATGCCCCCATTGTCTGATAGGTGCGGGTCCCAGCGATGGAACCCGCACCTATAACGAGAACAGAGCGGGGAGCGATGTGGCTGGAGGACCCCAGATTTCCCAATGTCCGTCCACCACCAAGCGCTAATCCCCTCCTCTCCCATAGAACCGAATGGGAGCGTGCCGCGCATGCGCGGCCCATGCTCCCATTCATTTCTGTGGGGCAGACGGACGACCATAGCCGAGCCAGCGCTCAGCTATTTTCGGCAGCCCCATAGAAATGAATGATGGAGGACGGCTGCGCATGCGCAGTGCGCTCTCCTTCACTTTTGTGGCTCCGTTCTCGATTATAGGTGCGGGTCCCAGCGGTGGGACCCGCACCTATAAGACAATGGGGGCATATCCTAACGATATGCCCCCATTGTCTGAGATGAGAAAACCCCTTTAATGTGGATTTGCCACAGATCTCGCCCTTAGAAAAGCCGCACGGCAGGTCAATATCCTCGCTGAAAAAAAATCTGCAAAGTGTACATGAGATTTGTCTAATTTCGTACATTTTGCAGGTACTGTACTACTCTAGTTTTTTTTTTTGCAGGCGCGTGGCACTGTCAGGTGAATTCTTGGTTTGGGCAAAGTGTACATGTGTTCTCAATGGGTAAAAGGGGTAAGCTGCTACCAGACACATCTGGCGGTGGTTTAACTCCACTGAGGATAAAAGGATCAGGCATTGAAATTCAACATGCCCAACCCTTCTTACCCTGGTCGGCAAGTCATACTGAAATCAGCGGTTCAACTGACTTTACTCTAATAGGTATTTATTCAGAGGAGAGTATTAAAACACGCTGACAATACCAAGCTGAATGGGGACCTGACTGCGTCAGTGAATATTACTCCAATGGGCTTTTAACTGAAGATGGATTTAGACGGGCCGACTGAGCTGCCGATTGTCGGGAAGGAAGCGTTCCTTCACAACAGTCGGCTGCTCGGTCAGTGAAGGAGACCACACATTTACATGCAATGCTCTCCTTCACTGTATGAGGACGGGGGATCGCTAAAGCCATCCCTCGTCCTCATACAGAATCATGGCTTCTGAGCAGCAGATCGCCGTTTCGACCGCACAATCTGCTGCCCAGAAACTATGAACAGTGGTGCCTGCATGAACGACCGGATCACCAGAAGAACTCGTTCATTGGGGGATCGGCGGCACATTCAGACGGGCAGATGATCGGGAACGGTTGTCTAAATGCACCTTTTATACAGGAACAGATGAGCAGCATGTAGGCTCTAAGGGCTCATGCACACAAATGTATTTTCTTTGTGTGTCCGTTCCATTTATTTTATTTTTTTGCGAACCGTATGGGGAACCATTCATTTCAATGTGTCCGCAAAAAAAAAAAACGGAAGTTACTCAGTGTGCATTCCGTTTCCGTATATCCGTTCCACAAGAGATAGAACATGTCCTATTATTGTCTGAATTACGGACAAGGATAGGACTGTTCTATTAGGGGCCTGCTGTTCTGTTTTGCAAAATACGGAATGCACACAGACGTCATCCGTATTATTTGCAGATACATTTTTGCGGACCGCAAAATACATACGGTCGTGTGCATGAGCCCTAATACACAGCAATTAGCAATTCACTTTGTTCACATGCACTACACTGCATTATGCATAGAACAAAATGGGTCTGTTTTTTTTTTCTCCCTAGTTTTTCCCCTACTTTTTGTATTTAATTTTCCTAATTTAACTTAACTTTCTTTTTTCCTTCTTTCAGAGCCTTATGATGCGTTTTGCGTGCCACCTGAACATGACCCTGATGGTGATGGATCTGGGACAGAAAAGGTAGAACATGAAATTAATGTAAGACAAAGCTACAGGAAAGCTTTACGTCTTATTGCTCGGTGCACGTTAGAACCCAGCAGAGAATTCAGTTCCCTTTTAGTAATAGTGCCGACATCTGGCACACAGCTGCATCTGTTTTCCTGGCTGCTAAATATAATATCCATAGAGATGCTGGAGCCTTGGCTATCTGCCATGGTCAGGGTTAACATCCCTGTGAGCCCCTCCTAGGGCGCTGGCATTTCCACCCAACATTTAATTTTCATTGGGCAAGCTGTGCCAGAAGTGAGATGAAAAAACTAATGTGTCAGACCTCTGATTCTTTCTATCCAAAGCTTAAAGAATAAAGCCAAGTCAAGTGTATAACAAGATTTAATCAGTTTTTTTCCTTGTACTTGTTAGCAAGTGATGGGATTTTCCAGTAATTGTAGATAATTAGTACTTGTTAGTACGTAGCATGAGATGCCCATCGTATTACACAAACTGCAGATCCCTACGGGGCCAGTACTAGTGGCTTTGCCCCATGGCATCCTGACAACCTTCCCCCCCCCCCTCCCCCGCCCCCTCTTAATACACATGTCAAGCCGAGCGTGCATGTGTTAATGGGCAATAGGGAATATTCCGTCTTTTAGACTGCCTAAATGTCAGGCAGATTATCAGGAACGAATTTTCCTACGAACGCTCGTTCCCAACAATCGGCCCATCTGAAGGTGCTGCAGACCAACAAGCGAAACGCTCATTCATCGGGTGAAATGATTGTTTGTGCGGACACCTCAATCATCCTTTCTGGGCAGCAGATTGTGCCGTGTGAGCAGTGCTCTGCTGCCCTGACACAATGCAGCTGTATGAGGATAAGCGATGGCAGTAGCCATTACTCGTTCTCATACTGTGGAGGTGATATAAATGCAGATCTTCACCTCCACTAACGAGCAGACAGTTGTCAGGAAGGAACGTTTCCTTCAAGACAAAGGTCTTCTCACCGGCACAGTGTAAACGCTCCTTAAAAGCTATATACACCTTCGGGGGCATTTTTTTATTTTTTTTATTGCATTTTTACTCATTTTGGATTAAAAATGTTTATTTTATTTTATTGGTCTTTATTAAAAATATTGAGCCATTCTGTCACAAAGGATTAACTGTTTTTCTAGGTGTGTTTCGGTCATCTAATAATCCTTATCTCTTAATTACTAAGAGGTCATAAACACTTACTGATAACGATGTGGCTTAAATAAGATCAGAACTGAGCTATAATGAGTGTTTGTTTATAAGGTCAGAGAACAGAGATAAGGAGTCTGTCAGCTCAGATCCTGCTAATGGAGCATCTGAGCCCTGTACAGAGAAAAGGACTCCATATTTTTAATTAAGACCAATTGAAAATGCATTTTTACCTCATAATGAGTACAGTGCACTAATAAATAAATAAAAATTGCCTCAAAATGTGTACATAGCCTTTAAGTCAATGCCAGACCTCCCTGGCTGCAGCCTATCTCTCTTGAGAGCAAAGGATCGGGCATGTTGAAAATGAACATGCTCAAGACCCTTCTTTTTTCCACGACTCCAAATGTTGGGACAGTGCCATAACATTAGAGGTTAGTCTAATGCAAAGCTAAGCAGAGGCTTACCAAATGCACTATATTATCCATCGTTTAGCTATAAGTTAGTCTACGTGTTTCCTCTCTTCCTTTTTTTTATCAGTGGAAATATATAAAAAAAAGTTATTTTGCCATAAAAATTACATGATTTTCATACAGGGGGCAATCTCACTGCTCACAGTGATGTAAAATGCAGAACACAGTTTTCTGTTCCGTATTATCATATATAACATAGTTATAGGGGGACGTGGCCACCCCTTGGCACCATCATGGTTCATCACATTTCTGCCTGTGGGCATTGTGAAGTGGAAGCAACAAGTCACATACAGGGCAGACAAGCTCACAGGACAGGACCACAAAATCAAGGGTGTACCTAATACAGGAGCTGATCGCGCTATACGGTCCCTGGGGTTGGGGGCCATTCCTGCATGGTCTTGGTCCTGTTTCAGTGAGTTGTGAGAACTTACAGAGGGACGTGACCTCCATGTGTGCTGAAATGTTAGCACCTGAGTCTTGAAAATGGGATAGCGCCACAAAGTCTTCCTGTTGGGGGCGGTAGGTGGGGGTCTCATAAACCACTAAAAGCGGCCTAATATTTATCTTGGCTTTGAGGCCTCGTCCAATGAGTACACCACTGCCCAGATTACTGAAGATTGCACTTCTCAAAGAGAACCCGCCAATTCCCAGGACGGATCTGTTATTGTAAATTCTTGTATTTGACGTAAAGCAATTCTTTACAGTTTTTCAGCAGAACTCTGCATTTTCCTCTGTTATTCTTCCTGTAAATGTATGAATAAATTGTATAATTCTCGCTGTCAGTAGCGTGTGTTCCTACGCAGTCTAACTGTGCTCATACCCACTGGATGAAGAGGGGCCAAACACAATGATTTTGGCGGAACTGACCGACCATGTAAGGCTACTTTCACACTGGCGTTTTGGCTTTCCGTTTGTGAGATCCATCATGGGCTCTCACACGCGGTCTATAATGGATCAGTTTTGCCCTAATGCATTCTGAATGGAAAAGGATCCGCTCAGAATGCATCAGTTTGCCTCCGTTCAGTCTCCATTCCGCTCTGGAGGCTGCTTGCAGCGTTTTGCTGTCCGCTTGATAAAACTGAGCCAAACGGATCCGTCCTGGCACACAATGTAAGTCAATGGGGACGGATCCGTTTTCTATGACACAATCTGGCACAATAGAAAACTGATCCGTCCTCCTTTGACTTTCAATGGTGTTCAAGACGGATCCGTCTTGGCTATGTTACAGATAATACAAACGGATCCTTTCTGAACGGATGCAGACGGTTGTATTATCTGAACGGATCTGTCCATGACGGACCCGCACCAAATGTGAGTGTAAAAGTAGCCTAATGTGTATGGCGCAATCCCGACTCTCCCCAGACAGCAGATGTTGGGGGGGAGAAGGATCAAGCATATTGACTTTAAACATGCCTGATCCTTTGCTCTCAGGGGAGATAAGCTGCTGACAGAGAAGTCTGGCAAGTGCTTTTTACCCTCTTCCCATTGAGAACACATGCATGCTCAGCCCAGTGTGTATGGGGGTTGGGAGAAATACTGTTCAACTGACAGCTGTGGCAGGTTATATGGGCACCTTGACCCTTGACAAGGAGAATGGTAACACCCAGTTGTCAGGTTGTTCATACACTTCCAGGAGGAATAACAGAAGAAGTACACAATGCAACGTTCAATTAAAAACCAAATTAGTGATTTCATGGGGAATACAAGTATTTTCTGATACAGCTGGGTGAGGAGGGGTCTTATTACAACAACCTATCCCCTATCCTTAGGATCTGCAGGGGTCCGACTGTTTGGGATCCTGCTGATCACTAGAGGGAAGGCCCGTGTTCCCAGGTTCGGACACACATGGGTGCCAGCGCTCCATTATTACTGTGGCTGGGTTCTTGTACTTGGTTGTCTCCGGCAGTCCCATAGAGTTATATGGAGCGGCAATTGAATGGATGGCGTTAAGCAGTTGTAATGTGACAACCCCTTTAAATCTTGCCTGCAGTATTCACAATGGTGATGGCTCTAACTAGTATCTGCTGATGACTGCACATGACCATTGGATGTTTTGCGGTCTGTAAATTGCGGATCTGCAAAACCAGCCATGTGCATTCCGTATTTTGCAGAAAAGGTGGCCCCTAATAGAACAGTCCTATCCTTGTCTGTAATGCGGACAATAAAAGGACATGTTCTATTTTTTGGCGGAACAGACATATGGAAACGGAATGCACACTAAATCATTTCTGTTTTTATTACGGCCCCATTTAAGTGAATGGTTCCGCATACGGACCACAAAAATGTTTGTTTGCATGAGCCCTATCCTTACCGCTTTCTAACCGTGTGCACATTTTATTTTTTTACAGACTTGTGTATATGGCATTGCAGCCATTTTATGGTCAGCAGCCAAGTTCAATTACCCGGCAAATCACAAGCTGACGCTTCCCAAAAAGCTGAAATGGTTCCTTCTACAGATGGCTAAAAGGGATTCTGATGAAAGGCCAAGTTTAGCTGAAGCTTTGCAGGTAATCCTACTGAGATACACACTGGAAGCTGGCAGGGAAAAGACGTGGAGACCCCCGCCCCCCCCCCTCCACATCTGGAGGTCCACATGTTGCCGAAGGCCTGTCAGATGTAGTCATTGCGCCGACCGTAGAAATAGATCCTGCATCTGTGTGGCCTAATTCCGGAAATGTGTGGCTATAATGAATGGCTCTATGCAGCTTGTAATATGTGGTGTAAACTGAGACCTTCTATGCTTTCTATAATTAGGAAGGGAATTATGTGGAAACGTCTATTTGCAGGTTTGGAGGGTAGAAAAGGGTTAATAAAAAGTGAAGGAGTTAGTCACTTTTCTGTATCGCCCCTCTCCCCCTAAGGCTAGCTATACAGTTTAGATTGCTGTCAGCTTCTTGACACCTCGCCCTCCACCCACATGCACACTTGGCTCGAGAAGGCGAGGAGCACTCTTCCCTCTAAGCCAGGCATCCTCAAACTGCGGCCCTCCAGCTGTTGCAAAACTACAACTCCCAGCATGCTTGAACAGCCTACGGGTATCAGCCTACAGCAGGGCATTGTGGGAGTTGTAGTTTTACAACAGCTGGAGGGCCGCAGTTTGAGGATGCCTGCTCTAAGCGGTGTTCTCCGGAATTGAATGAGTTAAAAATTCCAAACTCTGCATCAGAAAACGCTGTTATTGGGCTCCTTAATCCTTGTTAGTTTTGTTATTTCCAGAGCGACTGCTTAGGCTAGTTTCCCATCTGCAGCTGTCTTCTCTGGCAGGCTGATCCGGCATAGAGCGGCCTACCAGAGTTATCTGGATCCGGCGTCGCCTGCCAGACCCCATTTACTATAATGGGGTCCGACAGAGATCTGGCCGCTACTTGGCAAATAAGCTTGGAAATGATCAGACAAAAAACGCTGACGCAATGTTTTTTGCCCAGCCAATTCCCGGCATTCTGTGCCAGAACAGCCTGCAGGAGAGGACAGCCGCAGATGTGAAACTAGCCAAAAGGCTGTATTACACAGCCCAATGTGGCAGACGATCATCGGGAGGGAAGCGATCCCTCCAGGCAATCGCCTGCTCACTAGTGGAGGAGATAGCTGATATTACATGCAGCGATCTCCTACACCGCATGGGGAGGAGAGATCATTGTGCCATCGCTCGTCCCCCATGCTGTATAGTTGTTTGCCGGCGGCAGATTTTGATTAGACACCACAATCTGCCGCCTGCAAACGAAAATGTTTTAACATGTCAAAAGATTTGGATTGCCCAATGATCCTTCATCGGGCAATCGGCGGCAGTATTACACTGCATGATGACCTTCTTTCCCCCCGACATACCCATTAGATGGTTCACTAGTTTTACCAAATTAATGGGTGCAACTGACATAAGCTTCATGTGTCTGGTCACTTTAAGGCTCTGTTCAGATAACGTTGAAGCCTTCCGTCACATGGTTTTGTTTTGTTATATACCACTGTGTGTGTGTATGTATGTATATGTATGTATGTATGTGTATATATATATATATATATATATATATATATATATATATATATATATATATATAGCCACAGGCTTCCATGTATACCACACGGTATATGCCCGAGGAGCGGGTCTGTTTTTGGGAACAAACGTTCATATGAACACTCGTTTAAGGGTGCCGCTGTTCACCTGATTAATAGGCAGGAGTCTCATTTATCAGATGATCACCTCTAAGATTGTTTGCCGGCAGCACATCTCCCTGTGTAAACAGGGTGTACTGCTAATAATATGTAAAGAGAATGGGGAATGAACAATCGTAATGACCATTGTTGGTTCCCCTTTCACTTTGCATCTGGCCATGTGAAAGGCCCTTAAATGAGTGCCGATCAACTTGTATATCGTCAGGTGGCACTCCTTTTTGGCCTTTAATAGAACCCTTAGACTACTTTCACACTGGCGGCACGGACCTCCGGCAGGCTGTTCCGTCGAGTGAACAGCCTGTCTGATCCGTCCTGCTGCTAGTGACCGTGTGCCCCCAGACTGCCGCTCCGTCCCCATTGACTATAACGGGGGCAGAGGCACGGCGAGAGGCTGCCGTAATAAATGTCGGACATGTCGTAGTTTTATTCCGGCAGCCTCTCCCCGTGCCTCCGCCGGAACTTCACCCCCGCCCCCATTATAGTCAATGGGGATGGAGCAACACACTGTCACTAGTTGACTGTAAAATCCTGGCATAGAGAAACTTTTCAATAGATCTGCCATTGGTTGGCATTTTATATACTTTTTGTCATGAAGCGTCATATATGCAGTGTGTCTGCTTCTGGTCATATTGGTGATGTATCCTTCCTCATTTCAGGTCTGCAGGAAATATCTGGAGCAGAAGAATTTGGACAGTAAAGCAATGTGGACAGGTTTAATCGGCCTAATGGATCAGGTGGGCAGAGACGAGCATCAAGAGAACTGATGAGCTTCTATGAAGTCCACACATATTTCATAGTGCTGTACGCAGAGTGTGATTCATCCTGGCAGTCCTTGTCCCCAGCAGGGCTTACAATCCGATTCCTCTACTTCACTCACCTTCTTTATCCATATGAAGAATTGGTTTTGGAGCAATAACAGAGCTCCGCAAGCTTTTTAAACTCCTGAGCCACATTGAAAGATCACAAACTGAGTCTCCTCCAGGCCAAACTATAGAGAAGGAGCATGAGACACATGCTCTGGTGGCCTACAGTACCTTAGGGGACCTAGAGGGGCTTCATCAGCCACCCTCCTTATTATTATTTATTATTATTTATTATTAAAGCGTCATTCAGTCCATAGCGCTGTACATCTGAAAAGGGATGCGCATACATAATACAGACAACTGCACTAAGCGCGAACAAGACGAGTTACAGACTGGTACAGAAGGAGAGAGGGCCCTGCCCGTGAGGGCTTACAATCTACATGGTCGGTCATTGCGTGCCAGGGGATGTATGGAGCGGGCCTCTGCAGTGAGCCCGCTCCATACACGCGATCTGCCGGCTGTACTGACAGGAAGCGGCAATCGCGCTGCCCCTGCCATTTAACCCCTCAGGTGCCGCGATCAAGGCTCCTGTAAAGTCATGCAGCTCAATCTTCCTTCCGATCGGAGCCCCCGCAGTGAAATCGCGGGGCTCCGATCGGTTGCCATGGCAGCCTGGACGCTGCTGAAGCGATCCAGGCCTGCCATGGCTTTCTCCTTACTGAGCTATGCACGAGGCACAGGGCAGAATGGAGAGTGTAAAAATCCTATTCACTGTAATAGATCTCTATTGTGGTGAATAGGAGAGGGGATCAAAAGATCCCATGTACGAGGCCCCTATGGGGGCTAATTGTTGTAAAAAAAGTAAAAAAACACCAATATATTAAAAGTTTGAATCACCCCCCTTTCCCAATTTGACATATAAAAATACATAAACAATAAAAAAAATAAACATATTTGGTATCGCTGTGTACGAAAATGTCTGAACTATTAAAATATTTTTAAAAAATTCCTATGCGGTGAACGCAGTAACAGGAAAAAAAAAATGAAAAACGCGCAATTTGCCATTTTTTTGTCATTTTGTCCCCAAAAGAATTTGAATAACGGTGATCAAATATTGTATATACTACGAAAATGGCATCAATAAAAACTACAGTTTGTTATGCAAAAAATAAGCCCTTCTACAGCTCTGTAGACTGCAATCTAAAAAAAGTTATGGCTGTCAGAATATAGCGATGCAAAGACAATTTTGATTTTTCTAAAGGTTGTAATTTTTTTTAAAGTAGTAAAACAAAAAAAAAAACTGTTCCAGTTTGGTATCGCCGCATTCGTATTGAGCCGCAGAATAAGAACGTCAGGTCATTTTTAGTGCATAGTGAACGCTGTACAAGACATGGTAAATTAAATGGTGGCATTAAAAAGTGCATCTTGTCCCGCAAAAAAATAAGCGCTCCTATCGCTACGTGAACGGAAAAGTCAAAAAGTTATGGCTTTTGGAACATGAGGAAAAATCAAAAATGTAAAAATGAAAATAGGCCTGGTCTTGAAGGGGTTAATGATATAGAGGGTCATTTATTAAAAAGCATTGCACTGGCAGTGGATCCGTCGGTTATGAAGAGGCGTCGGCCTCTACACGACTTCAGCGGGTCCGTAGCTTCATTGCTGTCTCACCTGTACATTTAGACTATTTTCTACGCCTTTCGCCTCATGCACACGACCGTTGTTGTGTTCCGTGTCCGTTGTTCCGTTTTCCGTGATTTTCTGCGGACCCATTGACTTTCAATGGATCCGTTGAAAACTCGGATAATGCACCGTTTGTCATCCGCGTCCGTGATCCGTGTTTCCAGTCCGTCAAAAAAATATGACCTGTCCTATTTTTTTCACGGACAACGTTTCGCGGACCCATTCAAGTCAATGGGTCCGTGAAAAAACATGGAGGCACACAAGATTGTCGTCCACGTCCGTTTTTTTCCTATCATTTGCAAGGCAAACTTGATTTAGATTTTTTTTTCACTTTCCTTCATGTCTGGTGATCCTTCAAAAATCAAGGAAGACACACGGAAACGGATCACGGAACAACGGAACCTCGTTTTGCGGACTGCGAAAAAATACTTTCGTGTGCATGAGGCCTAAAACAGGTGTAGCCAATGATGAATAAGACGGGCCTTCCGGCCCTTGTCCGCCCACGTCATGCCCACTTTTTAGACCTGCTGCCAAATGACCTTTGCGCCACAATCTTTGCCAGAAATTCACCTCTAATAGGCGTATTTCTGATCGTAAATGACCGCCCATAATGTCTGACTAAAATGTAATATATTTTAAACTAATTAAGTGTTTAAAAGCTAATGGTTAGGCTACTTTCACACTTGCGTTTTGGCTTTCCGTTTGCGAGATCCGTTCAGGGCTCACACAAGCGGTCCAAAAACGGATGCATTTTGAATGGAAAAGGATCCGCTCAGAAAGCATCAGTTTGGCTCAGTTTCATCAAGCGGACAGCAAAACGCTGCAGGAATGGAGACTGATCGGAGGCAAACGGATCCGTCCTGACACACAATGTAAGTCAATGGCACAATAGAAAACGGATTCGTCTCCTATTGACTTTCAGTGGAGTTTATGACTGATCCGTCTTGGCTATGTTACAGATAATACAAACGGATCCGTTCATGACGGATGCATGCGGTTGTATTATGGTAACTGATTCGTTTTTGTAGATCCATAACGGATCCGCCCAAAACGCGAGTGTGAAAGTAGCCTTCGTTCAGGGCATGTTTTGATATATGCTCATGTCCCCGATGTATGTATGACCTAAAAAAAGAAATAAAAACCTTTTTTTTTCTTTCCACTTAGAATGTGCAAAGCTCCTTATATCCTGAAGAGGACAGTCGTCAGGTGTCGGGGTCTTCAGCCGGTAGGTTGTAGTGACCGCCGTCCGTGTATGGGGCCGGAGTGCTGTAACTAGACAGAAGCTGGTACTTTTATTGAGTGACCTCCTGTTTGCTTAGTATCTGCCAGTTTTTGAGTTCTGGTCCCTCACTCCCGCACACACCCCATGCCGTGCACCATGTCTATTAGGTCAAGGTTGCTGGCACAACTAGAAGAATGGGGCTTGGTGGAAAAGGGTATGGCTTCAGATGTGACAACATGCACTAAATAGTGGTGTAGAGTAAGCCAAACCAGTAGGTGGTATATAATGATAGAAAGAGGTGTCTAACCGCGCTGCAAATGTATCGTCCAGCCTGAGCCCCCGTGATAAATGCGGTGCTTCTCCTACTTTGTCGTTAGGGGTTCTCTGCTTTGGGAAATACATTTTCATATACTGTATTAGGGAAAGCTGAGTTAAAGGGGTATTCCCATCTCGGTCCATGATGGCATATCGCTAGGATATGCAGTCAGTGTCAGATAGGTGAGGGTCCCACTTCTGGGACCTGCACCTATCTCTAGAACATTTCCCCCCCCCCCCCCCCCCCCCCAGCATGCTCGGCCACCCTCAGTTCTCCCCTATAGGAGTGCTGGCTCTGCTATTTCCGGCAGTCCCAAAGCGGTGGCCGCGCATGTGCAGCGGGCTCTATGGGACTTCAGAAAATAGCCAAACACACCCCTGTTCTGGAGACCTCTGGGGCCCATTCCCATTTGACATAGCATATCCTGGCAATATACATTCAATGTCTGAAATGATACCCCTTTAAAGGGAATCTTCCTTTAAAAAGTTTTTTTTTTTTTTACTCTATTATCGAAGAAAACTATTTTGCTTTTTAATTTAGACAGTACTATAGTATTAGAAATATAATACAAAATATTGGCCTTCTGTAGCAGGCAGCACAGAGAGATACAATTCCCATATAGATAGATAATCCATTGTTGTGAGAGGCAGAGCTTATCTGCAAGGTAATCCTCATTATAGTGGTAGGCGTGCAGGTTGGACGTCAGTATGGCTGGCTCTTCAGGTTCTTCATCTCTTGACCAAAGTAAAGAGATGTCACTCTCAGTTCAGAGGAATTGACTTGTCCTGCATTACACAGACAATACACTGATATGAATGGGCATTGTGTAGTACTTAATTTTCCATGCGGTGGCGCTACAGGGAACTGAACACTTATTACCATGTTCCCCTACAGGTTCCAGCAGATTGATGGGGGTCCCAGCAGGAAAAACACTTTATGATCTGCCTTTTGTCATGGGAACCTGCTAACAATTAGGTGTTGTCCAAAGCAGTGGGACCTTTTAAAGGGGTTGTCTGCTTCAGGACAATACCATTTTGTTAGAAGGGTCCCCCAATGATGAGCTTCTTTGACCAACAAAGATCAGCTGTGGGGGAACCTGGTGGAGAATGTTCAAATCCCTGCAGCACCACCACAGGGCGGGGGAATGAAACATTACACGGACTGGCCGGGTCCTTCAGATGGGGAAGCAAGCTTTGTAACCACTCTCTAGTCTGACAATGAGATGATGATGGTCCTGGACAGGAACATCCGTCTGTTATAGGGGTTGTCTTACTAAGATAACCCCTTTCCGTATGCACCAGTGCATTAATACTAGTGAAGGAGTCGCCTACTCAGGACCCTTTTCTTTGAACTAGAGAAGAGAATGTCCCAATACTTTTGTAAACCAGACAGCCCCTTTAAACTGTCCAAGGGTCCCTTCAAAGGACAGCGGTACTGTGAAAAGGGTATGAAATCTCAGGAGGCCTTGGATTAGGTTTTGCATCCCAGCATCCTCGAAGTGCGTGTCTGTTCACCAGCCATTTGTGCTGTGATTTTTGAGAATATCCGTGAAACGATTTGTTTATTTCCATAGGATTTGTTCCAGTCACAACCCATAAAAAGCTGACGGCGGTGAAAGGACCCGTCCCGTTGAAGGACCAGCCTGTCAATCTGCCGGCTGCGTATACGTCTCCAGCCACGTATTTTAAACCTATTGTGATTATGCAAAACACAGACATCAACAGGTGCCGAATCCATGTGTAGATCTTGTGTTATTTAAAGGGATTTATCCAGTGGCAAAAAAATTTAGAAAAATTAAAATACAGTATTTGCTGCTTCAGTTGTATAGTGAAAGATGTCCGATTCTGTCATGTGTTACAAAAAGTTGTGTCGTTTCTTTCCATGCTGTGACGCATCCACTCCGCACCATGTGACTGACGGCTGACGGCCCTTCCGCTTCCCGTTCGCATTGCTAAGTGACTGCAGGGGGTTATAAGAGAGTAAAATTGTCAGTCTCTTGTGATCACATGATTGGAAGGGGGAAGGCATTTTTTTTTATTATTGCATTTTGCTAATTTTGGGCTAAAAATCTTGTTTTCAGTTGGTCTTTATTAAAAATGTTTAGCCATTTCTGAAATACAGCGGTTAAAAATCTGTCTGTTTGCAAGCTGTCACTTCCTTTTTTTTTCTTTGAATCCCATCATCTGATGGCTCATGATTAGCTCTTCTCTGATCTCCTGACCTCATAAACACTCATTATAGCTCAATTCTTATGAAACCAATAAGAATATGGCTTAAATAAATGTTTGAGGTCAACAGATGAGAAATAAGAGCTACACATGAGCCGCCAGATTACAGAATTCAAAGAAAACAAAGTGACAGCTTGCAAACAGACTTGCTGGTATTTTTAACCCCTGTATTTCAGAAATGGCTAAACATTGAAAACATGATTTTTAGCCCAAAATGAGTGAAATGTAATTTTAAAAAAATGCCCCCGATGGTGTACATTGGTGTCACTGAGCTCTGAAAAAACTTTTGACATGTGATAGCAGCAAATCAAAGGTTTTGATTGGTGGAGGTCCGAGTGCTGAGGTCCCCACTGATTGCTAGGACGAGGTGAGAGAAGCTCTGAACATAGTACTTCTTTGCTGCAGGAGACGGGCTCAATAGAATGTCTATGGGTCCGTCTCGATTCAGTTTATCATCAGTGGGGGTCTCAGCGCTACATGTTCCAGCTCAGGTGTAGAAGGTAAAGTAAGGGTCTGCAGCGATATCAGAGCGGTTCGTGAGAAAAAAAAAAAAGTGATGACTAGTACATATGTATAAAAGCACTGTTACCATTTTATTTTAATTCTGAGCCAATGAATAACCCCTTTTAATATAAATATATGTGAATTTCTTCCAGTAATAAAATACCGAGCCCATCACCTTACCCTAAGCCACAGGTGAGTCCAGGAGACCTGGACCACATAGAAGAGGACATCTCTGTAACGGAAATAGAGAACCACGTGGTGGAAGATAAAACGAGCCAACTACTGAAACCTGGCAGCAGAACCAAAGTCTCTTTTAAAACGGACTTTAATGTTCTGGACTATGATCGGAAAGAGAAAAGCCCCTCAGCGTTGTCTTCGGTGTCTTCGAACTCCTCCACCCTGACCAGCAGCCCCATTGTAAATAATTATTTATTGAAGCAGGATCCCAAAACTGGGAATCTGACGCTTGTCCGTGTGCAGCTCAGTATTCCAGAACATATCCCAAGTGTAGCCCTGGAAGCTGAGCCTGCATCCCAGACCATTCAGACTTCCCCCGTGCACCCTCCTGCAACGTTTACAAATGCCAATGTGGTTAGTAATGACCACGAGTCCTCCAGAACCCCTCCAACAGCCTCATCTGACAAATGTAAAGAAACCCAAGGGTCACCTACTATGAATGGCGTACTTGGCAACATTTGTGAAAAGAAACAAGACTCCCCCTCCAGTAACACCTCACATGAGACTTTAGTTAATGGAGAATCTCCATCTAGAAGGAATGTATGCTCTCCCCTGCAGAAAGTGGTCAACCTCTTACAGGAGGAATTTGCATTTGATGGTTACTTAGAAAATGGGGTTGAAGACATTGCAATGGGTAAGTAGTCAGCTCCTCCGGCGATTAGCTTACAAGTGCGTTGGTGCTTACAACATGACCGATTTGCCCCCTTTCCCTCCGGCACCAATTTTACTCTCTGTGACAGCTTTCTACGTGTGCTAGCCATTTGGAGTTAGTGATGGCACTCCTTTAAAGGGCACATAAACCTTCACGCAAAGCACGGAAGGTGCAGCAGCACTTCTCAGAGCGATCTGCGCTTTCCGATTTAGTTTGCTGGTTTTGCAGCATGTGGAGTAAGGCTCTAGAAAATATGTAGGACCCATACTGGTGCAGAACCAAAGCAGAGCCGAGGCAGGCGGACGGTGCAGATCTCTCTGAGAAGCTCCATGCTTTGTGTGAAGGTTGAGGCACCCTTTAATAGCCCTACTATCTAGGCTAAGAATGAGAACCTATAATTTAATCTTATTTAATCTAAGCAAGTCTGGTATTCTTTTCTGGGATTAGCGCTCCTAATCCTCTGCTTCTTTTCACACAACCAACCAATTATAAGATTAACGTTACAGTGCTTCATATTGTTCCCATTCCTGAAGGTTTTTTTTCTTCCCTTCTTTGAGATTTATATCTTCTTCATAAGTGTCTGATAATCTAGAATATTTTATAATCCGGTACCTATTAAATCCCATTGCTTCTAGATTAAAGCAATACCCCAGAATGACAATTTATCACCTATTCGCAGGATAGATTGAGAAGTGTCTGCTGTGGGTCCACCTACTGGGACCTCCACAGATCACCAGAACGGTGATTCTTTTGTTCCCCATTTGAATGCATCAGTAGTTGAGCATGCATGCTGCCAATCCATTCAAAGTCTATCGGACCATGTGTTATAGTTCCAGAAAACCCCATTAACCATATTCCTGCTGAGGATGTATCTCATATGAGATATGTCCTTGTTACTGGTGGCTACTACTAATGGCCGGGTCTGAGGTTGTATAGGTCTTGTTTTTCAAGTTTAGATTCTTAGCTTTTAAACAAGAAGGGGATCACTGTGCTACCCGGGATACGGCCAGAAATAGACCTGGGTCAAATGAGCATTTCCCTGTTTCTGGCTGATAAAGATCGCAGGGCACATATATATAGGGGGCAATGATTGGAAACGAGAGTTTGAATTTGAAATCATTTGCCTGATCATCGGCCTGTATAAATGAGCCTTATCTACATTTCATGTGTAAAGGTGGATTTAGACGGTCAGATTATCGGGAATGAAGATCCCTGCGAATGCTCGTTCCTGACAATCTGCCGTGTATAGGTGCTGCCGATCACCCGATAAATGAGTGAAACTGTCGCTCATACAGGCACCTAAATTATAGTTTCTGGGCAACAGATCGTGCGGTCTAAACAGCGATCTGCTGCCCAGAAACAACGCGGATGTATAAGGACGAGGGATCGCAGTAGCGACTGCTCCTTCCCATACTGTGGAGCTGATACAATACAGACAGCTTAGGAAGGATTGGAGGATGCACAGTAAGAATATTTTACCAGCTCTATATGTCAATCCTGATGACGGGTTCCCTTTAGGCTGGTTGAGCACATTACGTGTTTTTACAGCTGATAAATGTGTAACTAATCTTCCTCTTCCTCCTCCTACCTTATATAGGTGAATACATTTTTGCCCTGAAAGGTCTTCAGCATACAACCTTCTGCAGCGCGATATGTGAGAAGTTCTGTGACCTCTATTGGGATGACCATCTACTGGAAAACCTGTACAAGATAATCAACAACAAATCCCCTCCACCCGTCAGGTACAGCACATGTGACTGGAGCTACACCGCCATCTTGACGATGACACCCATCACACAGCCAATTGCAGCAATTGAACTGAATGGGGTCGAATTTTGACTCGCAAGTTGCCCAGAATCCCAAAAAGTCTGGATTATTTACAATTCTGGGGTCACGGTTGCAGCAATTAGCAAGTCACCCTATAACTCCATTCAATTCAATGGGCCGCACTGCTTCACTGCATTTTTTGCTGTGCAACAGTTGTCACAACCAACATTGTCATGTAGACCGAGCTGACCAAAAAGATGCAGGATTTCTATTGACTGGGATGATCATTAGAGCAGCTTTTCAGTATGGCTGGATTCCCCGTCCTCTCACCCTCCCCAAATGTTACAACTGGAACAGATCCATGAGTAGGCTCAAATCATTTGTCTGCACCCACATAAAGGTTATGGGAGCAACAAAAGCCGAGCATCCTGGTTCTATAGAAAAAGTCCATAGTAACGCTTTAGGCTACTTTCACACTCGCGTTTTGTGCGGATCTGTCTTGGACGGATCCGTTCAGATAATACAACCGACTGCATCCATTCAGAACGGATCCGTTTGTATTATCTTTAACATAGCCAAGACGGATCCGTTTTATATTGTGCCAGATCGTGTCACAGAAAACGGATCCGTCCCCATTGACTTACATTGTGTGCCAGGACGGATCCGTTTGGCTCAGTTCCGTTAGACGGACACCAAAACGCTGCAAGCAGCCTCCAGAGCGTAATGGAGACGGAACGGAGGCAAACTGAGGCATTCTGAGCGGATCCTTTTCCATTCAGAATGCATTAGAATGCAAACTGATCCGTTTTAGACCGCTTGTGAGAGCCCTGAACGGATCTTACAAACAGAAAGCCAAAACGTCAGTGTGAAAGTGGCCTTAAAGGGAATGTGTCACCAGAAAATGACCTATTGTTTAAATCACGTTTTTTTGTGTTTAACATTTTTCATGGTGTTATTTAGAATTTTTCATTTCAATATTTATTTATATTCAAACAATAACCATGAAATCCTGCAGTTTTCTCACTGGCCACGAAGCCTAAATATAGGCGCCACATCTTGGTCCGTACAGATCACTTTTTCTGAAGTTATCTGCTTATCTGTCATTCTAATCCTGCCTGTAATGATATCACCTCTGTGTACAGATAAGACCAGATCCACCATTCACAATAGAGGATTGTCAGAGCTGATCTCTTCTTTCCTTGTACAATGACCTCTGCACAGGTCACAGAGCATGCCCAGAAAACTCTCCCATAAAAGTCACTGAGGTCCCCTCCGGACCATTGTGTCTATGGCCATGGGGCTGCCGTAAAGCAATTTTCTTAATCCTTTCTAAATGCTGTTAAGAGCAGCTCAGGCAAGATGGCCGTCCCCATAATCATGTCAGGAAATAGAATAAAAAAAATCTGTAAACCTAAAATAAAAACAGAGGGGGAGCTTTATCAGACTGGTGTAAAGTAGAACTGGCCTAGTTGCCCATAGCAACCAATCAGATTCCACCTTACATTTCTCGCCCAATTTCCTTGGGGGACACAGGAGACCTTGGGTATAGCTCAGCTCCATAGGAGGCGTGACACTAAGTGAAGACTGTTAAGCCCCTCCTCCACAGCTATACCCTCAGCCTGGAGAGAGAGACTGCCAGTTTTTGCTTAGTGTCCAAGGAGGCAAGACACTCCCTGCTCTGCAGGGCTGTTTTCTCCTTGTTTAAATTTTAGATTTTTACTTTTTTCTTTTCGTTTTGTTCCAGATCATCAGGGACAACAGAGACGCACTAGACCTCTCTGTTCTCCCGGGGTTGAGCTGCGCCAGTGCCGGTCACCCGCACTGCTGCCTCCCCCACAGAAGACAAGGTGGATCAGGGCAGCCCAGCTCCCCTACATCCCGCCAGCGCAAGGGTCGCCCGCACGCCAAGTCCCTCTTCCAGCGCCCTGCCACTACGGTGCCAGTAGCTGAAGGGGCGACCCTGCTGGAATGGACCGAGGGTGAAGACGGCTGTGGTAAGAGAGAGGCTTCTCCAGCCCTACGTCCCCCACCCTGGTCTCCTGCGTGCCTGACCCCCATACTGGGCCTCTGGACACTTCCCCCCCCCCCCCCCTTTCCTGGCCCCCATAGGACATGCAGCTAGCACAGCTAGCTGCAGAAGCTGCTCCTCTATCCGCACGGGCACCCGGTCTCTGGGTCCCCCCATCTCCTTACCGGAGGGTTGCTCAAGGCCTGAGGCTGTGGAGTAAGGCCTCGCCTCCGGCCAGCATTAATATTCCGGTGCGGCTGGGCGCCGCAAAAATTTTAGCCCAGGCTCTGCGGCCTGCTAGGCCGCTATTCCGGGCCCTGACTCTTCCGGCCGGTGGGGTGGGCTCCCGCGGCCGGCGAGCCGCCATTCAGGGCCCCTGACTCTTCCGGCGGCGGGGTGGGCTTGGCCTCTGGTGGAGGGGGCGGGAACTTCTCCAGGCGCGAATTCTTCCCGCCTGGAGGTTCCTCCGCCCCCAGGGGATCGCAGCGCCGCCCTCCAGGCCGGATCCCTGTTAACCCTTTGGGTACAGGCCGGCTCCCAATGGGCCTGTATGGTTGGCCCCCTTTTTTCCTGTCTCAGACGATCTGTGCCCCTATATGGTGGCTCCCCTTTAGCTTCAGAGAGGTTGTGTTTAAAATATATAAATGAAAAAAAATAAAAAATAATAATGAATAATAGATAACTGATTTCTATTGGACTGCGCAGGACGCTGCAGCCTCATCAGTAGTGCTGCATGCCCTCTTTCCACAGGCAGCATGGTGTTGCGCTCCCAGCCTGCGTCGCTGCTAGGGTATTTCCCCTTTTAGGCGGTTTTCTTGCTCTCTTCCAGGATACGGCGCTGGCCAAGTGCATGCGGCCCTTCCATAGGCAGCATTCATCATCTCTCCAGTTATGGTGCCTGCCATGTGCACCCCCCCCCCCCCCTCCTAGGCGGGATACTGCACTCTCCCTGGCTGCCGGCTGGCCATGTGCATGACCCCCTTCTTAGGCGGAATACTGCACCTTCACCGGATACGGTGCTGGCCATGTGCACGACCCCCTTCCATAGGCGGAACGCTGCACTCTCTCTGGATTTGCTGCCGACCATGTGCGTGACCCCCTTCCATGGGCGGAACGCAGCACTCACTGGATTCGCTGCCGGCCATGTGCGTGACCCCCTTCTCTAGGCGGAACGCTGCACTCTTACTGGATCTGTTGCCGATCATGTGCGTGACCCCCTTTTTAGGCGGAATACTGCACTCTCACCGGATACGGTACTGGCTATGTGCACGACCCCCTTCCATAGGCGGAATGCTGCACTCTCACTGATGTGCTATTATGTACTATGTTATGTACTATGTTACTATGCTGCACTCTCACTGGTTTCGCTGCCGGCCATAGGCATGACCCCCTTTCATAGGCGGTATGCTGCACTCTCATTGGATTCGCTGCCGGCCTTGGGTATGCCTCCTTCCCTCAGGCAGCATACATACATCCCTCTGTCTGTGGTTGTTTTCTCGCAGGTACGTTGCTGGCCATGTGCATGTACCCCATACATGGCAGGGTGCTTGCACTCTCGCTGGATCCGCTGTCGGCCATATGCATGACCCCTCTTCCGTGGGCGGTGTATGCACTCTCGCTGGATTCGCTGCCAGCCAGGGGCATGCCTTCCTTCCTCGGGCGACATACACACATTCTCACTGACTGTGTTTGTCTCTCGCCGGTACGTTGCTGGCCATGTGTATGACTCCCATACATGGCGGGGTGCTCGCACTCTCCCTGGATGAGATGCTGGCCATGTGCATTACCCCCCCCTTTTTCTGGGCGGCATGCTACACTCTCACCGGATACATTGCTAGCCATGAGAATGGCCCTCTAACATGGGTGGAACTCTTGCACTTCCATTGGATACGGTGCTGGCCTTGTGCGTGACCAACCCTCATTCCATGGGCAGAATTTGGCACGCTCATGAGATTCACGGCTGTCCTTGTATGGCTGTGCTGGACTTGTACATGTCCCCCTTCATTGGCAGAGTAGTTGCACTCTCGCTGAGTTCAGTGTTGGGTGTATTATTGCACACTCACTTAATGCTAGGATAACCCTGTGCATGTTCCCCTTTCACTAGGTGGACCTCCTGCGTTCCTGCTGGATTAAAGGGTATGTCCTGCTTCTCTGAAGTAGGTACGGCCTTAGGCATCACTTCCTTTTGGGACGGGCCTTTGCACTCTTGCCGACTGCAGTTTGCCAGGTACAATTTCCCCCCTTTCGGGGCGGACTGATTGCGTTCCATCGCATGCTATACTAGGCTTGTGCATAACTCCCTTTCAGGTTGCACTTTGCAATTCCGTACATGCTGTGGCGAGCCCCCTTTTTCGCTGAGTAACCTTTTTGCAGTGAGCGGACGTTCTTGTGCGTTGTTTGGGCCGTGTATGCCTTCTCCTCCTGTAGGTGGGTTGGCCTTCTCACTGCTTACGGGGCTGCTTGTACGTATGCCTCACCTGCTTCCTGCGGCATACTTTTGTTCTCTTGGGATTCGATGCTTGCCGCAAGCCTTGCACTCGTCTCTAAGGTGTTCATTCTGTCCACCTGACCCGGACAGGCTCTATTGCTCTCTGCTGCACCGAGCTGGGTGGTACTCATTAATTTAGTTGGCCTTTCATCCCAGGGAGTGTTCATGGGTCCTAGATGCGTGCCCATTCGTCCTTCCGCGGCATTGCTTCCCTGCGCTAGTGGTCACATGGTCGAGAGTGCTGTTGTCTGCAGCGCCTCTCGAATTCTTCGTTGGCTCTGGCGGGACTGCGGTTCCCTTGCCTACTGCAATTTCCTCCTCTTCGGATGCAGTGTGGTATGAGTCCTTCCTCTTGGCGCCTCTACGCTTCAGTCTGATCTGCTACCAGGTTCGGCCGCTCTTCTCGGGAAGGTCACCCAACTTCTCTTGGGTGCTCGACTACCCAGGTCCGGAGGACCTCCACCTTGGGTTCTTGAGGGTATTCGCCTTCGGCGAGACGGTGAACTGGGCGTCTCACAGTGTAGCGGGGTTCTGCTATTGAGCTGTCCTATGGCTTTCCTGTTGCCCACTCCTCCTTTCGGTTGGAGGGTGTTATGCCGGCCTCTGTCTCGACTACTTTATCTCGCCGGCTCTGCTTGGCTCCCGCTCGGTACAGATCTCTCCGATGTGGCTTCTGCCCCGCCAGGTTTCAGAGGCTGTTCCTTCACTGTCCTCCCCTCTGGGGAGAGCATGGTTGTTCATGTGGACGGTTCCGGTGTTCCTTTTGGCCTCTTACTGTCCCCCTTGTTCACATTGGCCGTATTAGCTGTGTGCCTATTTGCCGAGTCTACCGCGTTCTGTCCTCCCGCTGGGTACAGATTGCGTTTTTTCCATTCTTGACAAGGGTCCTGCTGTAGACTTACCTTCTCGGTAACTTGGGGGGACTACCTTTCGGTCCAGATTGTCCTTTGATCTCCCACACCGGGACTGTAGACCGTGGCTACATCAGCATGGACTTTAGCCTGTCTTGTCCTGGCATCTGGCGGATGCTGGGCGGACCCTTTGGTTCCTTTCAGTCTGTCCTTCTGCTCCCCCACTCGGGTGGATACGGGACAACGTTGCTCGGGCGCTGACAGGACCAGTTTTGTCGACCCTTCTGCCCGTATTACTGGTCTGCGCCTGATCACATTGGTTTTTCGCCCGCTTGCCAGGCGACTCCAGCGGGCTCGCTACTGTTCGCTCCTGGCTGTGTTTCGTCCAGCATCTGTCGTAGGACTTAGGTTTTTTTTGTCTGGGGTTCTGGGGAAGCTGTGCATTCCCCACTCTGACTTTCTCTCCCCATGGTTCTGTCTTTTTCCAGTCCGGCCTGGACCTGGGACTGGGACTCCTTTACTTGAGGTGTCGAGTGTCGGCGCTGTTCTTTCTCTTCCAGCGTTCCCCGGCCCTCTGGGCCTGTCAAGACCTTCTTCCTCGGAGTGGCTCTTTGGTTCCTCTGTACTGTCCTCCCGGTACCGCCCTGGGAACTACAGGCTGAGCTCTCGGCGCTCCAATCTTTTCCTTGGAGCTGTTACAGAAGTTCTCTCTACCCCTTCTGTCCTGTACGGTTGTGTTTCCGTAGCAGTTGTTGTCTCTGACAGGTGGCGGCCCTTCTTGTTTTGAGCCTTCTGCCGTTTCCCAGGACAGGGCTGTTATACATCCCGTTTCTTCCTTCCTTCCTTCTGAAGGTGGTGTTTGCCTTTCACTTCAACACTTCACCGTTTTGGACGTTGTTTGGGCCTTGCCGTTTTTACTTGAAGATCTCCGACTCTTGTCGACGTTCGGTCTCTTGGGTTTCCAGGAGGTCCGCGCATAGGGTTGACGGACTCCAGGGTGTTTTTCCTCCGCTTTGTCAGATTGGCTATTGCTGAGGTTACCGCACCAAGGACAGGATTCTGTCTTTGGTGTTACCGTTCATTTCACCAGAGCGGTCGGTGCTTCCTGGGCCGGAAGCATTGGGCTTCGGCCATGCATTTGGGCAAGGCGGCCACAGGTCTTCCTTGCACGCCTTACCGAGTTCTACAGGGTGCATACTCTGGCTTCAGCGGATGCTGCCTTGGCCCGCCTGGGTCTGCAGGCGGCGGTTCCTTGATGCCTTCGGGTGCTTCGCCTTGGTGCTGTGGTCCCTCCCCTTTTGGACTGCTTTTGAACGTCCCAAGGTCTTCTGTGTCCCCCAAGGAAATTGGGCGAGAAAACAAGATTTTTGTATAACTTACCAGTAAAATCTCTTTCTCGCTCTTTCCTTGGGGGACACAGCACCCACCCATTCATTGTTTTCTCTACACGGTTTCCGAGTTTGTGTTACCCGTTGGGTACTTGGCTTGTTGGTTCCTTGTTGGACTTTGCCTTTTCTCACTGCTTGGACACGCAACTGGCAGTCTCTCTCTCCAGGCTGAGGGTATAGCTGTGGAGGAGGGGCTTAACAGTCTTCACTTAGTGTCACGCCTCCTATGGAGATGAGCTATACCCAAGGTCTTCTGTGTCCCCCAAGGAAAGAGCGAGAAAGAGATTTTACTGGTAAGTTATACAAAAATCTCGTTTTTCCAAAGGAGCTGGGAAAGATGAAAGGAGGAATCTGATTGGCTGCTATGGGCAACTAAGCCAGTCATACTTTACACCAGTCTGATAAATCTCCCTCAGAGTCGCTATCTGGTTTTAACTGGCAGATAAATGCACCTCTGGTATGGAAGGGCTGTGTTTGGTATTGCAGTTTAGCCCCTTTTTGGGACATCCTGACCTTTGGACATCCCACCACTGTCAGGTATGAGCTTGCGCTGTCTCTCTTCATAGCGGTGAAAGGGCGCGCATTCGTTCACATGCATTTTACAGTCCCATTCACACTAAGGCTTCTCTGGATAGATCATCAGCATCTGATCAGCGGGGGTCCGACACCCGGGACCCCCGCCGATCAGTTGTTTGAGAAGGCAGCGGTGCTCCAGCAGCGCCGTGGCCTTCTCACTGTTTACCGCCGGCCCAGTGACGTCACGACTAGTATCAACTGGCCTGGGTGGGGCTAAGCTCCATTCAAGTGAACAGAGCTTAGCTGCTCCCAGGTAAGTTGATACTAGTCGTGACGTCAGTGGGCCGGCGGTAAACAGTGAGAAGACCGCGGCGCTGCTGGGGCGCAGCTGCCTTCTCAAACAGCTGATCGGCGGGTGTCCCGGGTGTCGGACCCCCGCTGATCAGATGCTGATGATCTATCCAGAGGATAGATCATCAGTTTACATGAAGGGAGCGACAGCAAAAAGGACACACCACCTGAGCTGCCAGCCTAAAGACAATCTAGCAGAGCAATTGTTAGACAGGTACTGTCATGTACTATACAATGTCTGATTTTAATTTTTTACATCAATCATTGCATATCCTTTTAAATCATTGTTTCCGGGCAGCAGATTGCGCTGTCTAAATAGTTCTCTGCTGCGCAGAACCAATGCAAATGTCTGAGGATGAGCGATGATAGCCATCACTCATACTGTGGAGGTGATCACTGCATGTAAATGCAGCTCTTCACCTCCACTGACGAGCAGGAAATTGTCAGAACCAGTCACCAAAAAATGCAGTGCAGTCTGAAAGCGCCGTGTTACAGAGCGGGAGGAGCTGAGCAGATTGATGTATAGTTTTGTGGGGAAAGATTCAGTAAAACTTGGAATTTATTCATTTAGATTTTTGCTTTCTCCACCTCCTGTGAACAGCTATTGGTACAAGGAGGAGGGGAGATCAGTGACTGACGGCTATGTACGCACACTATGTATACGCACTTATACAGTCGTGGCCAAAAGTTTTGAGAATGACACAAATATTAGTTTTCACAAAGTTTGCTGCTAAACTGCTTTTAGATCTTTGTTTCAGTTGTTTCTGTGATGTAGTGAAATATAATTACACGCACTTCATACGTTTCAAAGGCTTTTATCGACAATTACATGACATTTATGCAAAGAGTCAGTATTTGCAGTGTTGGCCCTTCTTTTTCAGGACCTCTGCAATTCGACTTGGCATGCTCTCAATCAACTTCTGGGCCAATTCCTGACTGATAGCAACCCATTCTTTCATAATCACTTCTTGGAGTTTGTCAGAATTAGTGGGTTTTTGTTTGTCCACCCGCCTTTAAGGATTGACCACAAATTCTCAATGGAATTAAGATCTGGGGAGTTTCCAGGCCATGGACCCAAAATGAAAACGTTTTGGTCCCCAAGCCACTTAGTTATCACTTTTGCCTTATGGCACGGTGCTCCATCGTGCTGGAAAATGCATTGTTCTTCACCAAACTGTTGTTGGATTGTTGGAAGAAGTTGCTGTTGGAGGGTGTTTTGGTACCATTCTTTATTCATGGCTGTGTTTTTGGGCAAAATTGTGAGTGAGCCCACTCCCTTGGATGAGAAGCAACCCCACACATGAATGGTCTCAGGATGCTTTACTGTTGGCATGACACAGGACTGATGGTAGCGCTCACCTTTTCTTCTCCGGACAAGCCTTTTTCCAGATGCCCCAAACAATCGGAAAGAGGCTTCATCGGAGAATATGACTTTGCCCCCGTCCTCAGCAGTCCATTCCCTGATGTTTTTTTTGGAGAGAAGTGGCTTCTTTGCTGCCCTTCTTGACACCAGCCATCTTCCAAAAGTCTTCGCCTCACTGTGTGTGCAGATGCGCTCACACCTGCCTGCTGCCATTCCTGAGCAAGCTCTGCACTGGTGGCACTCCGATCCCGCAGCTGAATCCTCTTTAGGAGACTATCCTGGCGCTTGCTGGACTTTCTTGGACGCCCTGAAGCCTTCTGAACAAGAATTGAACCTCTTTCCTTGAAGTTCTTGATTATCCTATAAATTGTTGATTGAGGTGCAATCTTAGTAGCCACAATATCCTTGCCTGTGAAGCCATTTTTATGCAACGCAATGATGGCTGCACGCGTTTCTTTGCAGGTCACCATGGTTAACAATGGAAGATCAATGATTTCAAGCATCACCCTCCTTTTAACATGTCAAGTCTGCCATTTTAACCCAATCAGCCTGACATAATGATTTCCAGCCTTGTGCTCGTCAACATTCTCACCTGAGTTAACAAGACGATTACTGAAATGATCTCAGCAGGTCCTTTAATGACAGCAATGAAATGCAGTGGAAAGTTTTTTTGGGGTTAAGTTAATTTTCATGGCAAAGAAGGACTATGCAATTCATCTGATCACTCTTCATAACATTCTGGAGTATATGCAAATTGCTATTATAAAAACTTAAGCAGCAACTTTTCCAATATTTATGTAATTCTCAATACTTTTGGCCACGACTGTACACAGTGTTATCAGTCACTGATAACCCCTCCTCCCTCCTGTACCGATAGCTGCTCACAGGATGAGGAGAAAGCAAAGATATAAATGTATAAATTGCAGGTTTTACTGAATCTTTTCCCACAAAAATATATATCAATCGGCTTTCAGACTTGGTGCCTTCAGATTGCGTTGCGTTTTGTGGGGACGGGTCCTCTTTACAGCTCTTCAGGGACAGAGAGGGTGAACAAGTTGCTTGGGGCCTTGCAGCCATCACACAGTCTGATTTGGTTATCAGGGGCCATCTGGTCCACCAACATTGCCGTCATCTCCAGGCTGATATACATTACCTTTTGAATCTTGTTTTTATTTTCCACAGAAAAAACGTGACCGATTCTTCTCTGAACAATAATCCTACTCAACTTTTAAAGAAGATTCAGAGAAAAACTCTAAAAAATAAGAAGCAGACAAGACCGACAACCAACGAACAGAGTTCCCTTTCAGATGGTGAAGAAGCCATGACCAGCACCACGCATGTTGCTGCAGAGCAGGATTCGCCACCGAAGTCTCACTATTCTCTGTCACCTGAGGACATAGACACTACGATGGAAACAAAGCCACCAGGTACAAGGCAGCAGTCTTAAAGGAGGACACAGAGGAAGCTTGTAAACCATCATTTAGATGAATGCTGTCAACTTAGGTCACCGGTTTTATGCTCCTATCTGAGTGGGGCATAGATCGGTGGCAGATACTCTGGGTCACTTACTTGAGCTGACCCAGTCATTTTGCTACAGTCTGTATTGAGCCACCTAAGCACTGGAGTCCATTCAGTACAGGGAGTCCGGATATTTTTGAGCTCCCATTCCCCCACTGGTAATTGCAATAGGAAGAAAGATGTCAGGGGTGGGGCAGCTCGGAGCTCCTGGATGTGAGGACTCTCTAACACCCACTCGACTCGAGTACTCTTCTGACGCTGGAGCTGCAGATTTTTTTAGAAAAATGACTGGGTCAGGCAAGCCACTCAGAGTTTTGTTTGGGGTATTTGCCACAACTTTATTGTGCCTTCATATACAGCAGCGTAAAACTGGCGACAGATTCACTTTAAAACCCCTTCAGCTCTATTAACTACAGTAATGCATGAGTAGTATACATTATGCTGGGTTCACACCAGTAACTTTTATCTCTTTACCCCATTCACCTGCAAACCCAGCCGTGTGATGCACAGAGAGGACTCTTGTGCGCTCTCACATAATGGAGAGGACTCCAGGACTAATACTCTGTATGCATTACTGGGCCAGCTGGCGGGTGTACAGCAGGGGAACGGAACGGAGTATAGAGATACATGCATTACTGTAGAATTATAAATCTGACTGACCATGTCAAAGGGCCAGTCATCACTATTCGAGCTCAGCTTGGGCAGAAGGGGATGGGGGTGGCTGCTTTAGCCGCTGATTATCTCCTGAATGGTAGCAGCTAGAAGCATGGTCTTGTTTGAAAGCTGGCGTTTCATGCAAGACCAAAATGACAGCTAAAGTCCAAGCTAAACAGGAGATATCACTGTTAGCAATCGAGTCGGGAATAATCGTGGGTAAAACCTGCTTTTAATTTTACTTTCTGCTGCTGATTTCTAACAGTGATATCTTCCCATGTAGTGAAGATAATGATATGAACAGAATTCCAGCTTTCAAACAATACAAATCCCATATCTCTAGCTGGTACCAAATCAGAGATATGAGCCGCTAAAGCAGCCGCCCCTTTCCCCTTTAGTCTGGAGGAGGAGGAGCAGCAGAGCTGACAGGCTGCAGGAGGAGAGAAACATTTGTAAAAAAAAATGTATATAGAAATTTGGCATTATCATCACTGTACTGACCCTGCTAATAAAGTTATCCCATTTTTACCACCCAGCGAACTCTGTAAATAAATTCCACAAAATAATGTAAAGATTGCAGTTTATCTTTTCCCCTAAAAATAAAATAATAAAAGTTATTTACTATACAATATATACACCACAAAATGGTTTCTAAAAATCCTACAACTAAGGCCTCATGCACACGGCCATTGTTTTGGTCCGCATCTGAGCCGCAGTTTTTGCAGCTCGGATGCGGACCCATTCACTTCAGTGCAATAGTGTCCCCTGAGTTGTGCGCCACATTAAGAATCTCCAATTTTAAAAAAGTGACATTTTTGGGAGTCTTTTTAATGTGAATGTTAGGAGGTTAATATATTTTGTGCCCGTAAGCACCCAGATTTATTTTGATAATTGTGATTTCACATTGCTGGGCTGTACCGGAAAATCTTCCCAAATTTTGAACCTTTACTTTAATGGGATGAAATTGTAGTGAGCTGCAGTATCGGGCAGCATGGAGCTCTACCTGGTCCCTTCAAACTGCTGAGAATCAAACCCCAACCTGTTTTATTTTTTTTTAATTGATGACCTCTCCCTAGAAAGGCCGTCAATATTAGAATTGGAGAACCCCTTTAAGTGAATTAGGCTTCTATGCAGTACCAGGCACTGCCCATGGAGCAGAGCGGTTTCTGGGTTAAAAATAAATAAATCAAATAACCCTATAATAAGCCCATGAGAGTAGATCGGGGGTAATTTGCTGCTAATCTGCCTTTCCTGTTGCCACCTGAAAACATTGGAGGTTTTCTTGCAATTCCTCCTTCTGACAAGATGCTTGATGGGACCGAGCTCTGTTATTTTAGGGCATTTGCTCCTTTCTAGAAGTGACGGTATGAATCCTCCCACTCATGACCTTTTCTTCTTCCCTTTAAAGCACCAGAGACGCAGGTGGCGGCCGGCAGAGGCAGTCGCCCTTCTTATGATGAGACAGATATGACTGATTCGCCATCACACATGATGGATAAGGATCAGCAGCCTCGTGCCCCCAGAATGCAGGCGGGAAGCGAAGAGAACTGCGAGTACAGAGCCTTCCCCGACTGTAACCGCTTATGTGTCAGCCCAGACTACAGCGAAGAGAACGAAGAAGTGAAGCAACGTGAAAGCATGTCCATCTGCCCGTCGGAAGTGTACAAGTGCAGCTCAGGGTGGTCCAGCGCTTTCTATGGGGCAGAGATGTTCGACCCTGATGTCCAGCACTATGTTACTATACTCGGGCGGCAAAAAGAGAAGTCTTCGAAGAGTATAGAGGCCAAGAGGCTGGTGAGTGTCGGTGCTGCTTCTTTCTCCTATTCTAGTCATGATATAAGGTGTACAGCCATTCTGAGGGACTTCTGTAAAGGTGGTCCCATTCCCTATTACTGTGGGCTGAGAACCTGCAAATGGCCCCCTAAATCCGATATAGCATTGACAAATAGTGCGTTTTTAAAACGTGCAATTAGAGTATATATATATTTTTTTTTATCATTTTTTGTCTTGAAATCAGATTTCCAGGGCCCATTCCTGGAGCTTTTACACAGCAATTACCAGATTTTCTCACTGGTGATTTAAAGGGGTTCTGCAGTTTGTTTAAACTGATGATCTATCCTCTGGATAGATCATCAGCATCTGATCGGCGGGGGTCCGACACCTGGGACCCCCGCCGATCAGCTGTTTGAGAAGGCAGCGGCGTTGGCAGTAGCGCCGCGGCTTTCTCGCTGTTTACCGCAAGCCCAGTGATGTCACGACTAGTATCAATGGCCTGGGCGCGGCTAAGCTCCATTCAAGTGAACAGAGCTTAGCCCCGCCCAGGCCATTGATACTAGTCGTGACGTCACTGGGCCGGCGGTAAACAGTGAGAAGGCCGCGGCGCTACTGCCAACGCCGCTGCCTTCTCAAACAGCTGATCGGCGGGGTTCCCGGGTGTCGGACCCCCGCCGATCAGATGCTGATGATCTATCCAGAGGATAGATTATCAGTTTAAAAAAACTGCAGTACTCCTTTAAGTTGCTTGTACTTGATAATCAATCAATCTTTGATTGTAATAAAAAAATAAAATAAAAATCAGGTCTCTATATACTATATTATTAACCTACAAAAAGGCAGCTCTGTCAACTTAGACAGCTATGATTACCACTTGTACAACATCCAGAATAGACAAAAAAACAAATAAGTGGAATTAATATATCAAAAATGTCATTTATTATAAAATATATAAGGTATGGAGAAACAACAGGATGGTATACAGTGTACGGAGAAGCACAGGGCCAGTAACACCAAGACCACCCCAATAAAACTGTGCAGTATAAGGCACAGGTGGGTACGACCAAAAGATAAAAACGTAAGGCTCAGGGATAACCAGAATGGTGTAGCATATAAAGGTCGCCCCCAATAGGGTTATGTACACAAGGTACCACAGACCAGATCTGGTGAACCATGAGCCATAACGTACATACACCTAAATTCATAGGCACCAAGACCGACCAATGATAATAATTCCAATAATGAGAATCACTGGCTGGAGATCAGAAATAACATGCACCTAAATACAAGGGACCCACTATGGATGCATGCAAGGGTATCCTGTAAGATGTATGGAGCTGTACTAATGACAGGACTTACCTGAAGACATGGTGGCGGAGTGGATGTCAGACCCTGAGCGCGAGACCTCGACGTGCGTTTCACCTCAACGGCTGTAGTGTAAAGCATGGGGAGGGTAAAAAAAAAAAAAACAACCGATGAGACCAGAGATGGATTTCAGACTTGCACTCCCATAGGCTGCAGTCAGTGATCATAGCTGTTCCTCACCGATCACAATAGCCGGGCACAGCAGGGCGAGGGGACGGGTATGGACATGTACATTACCGATGTGCAGTCAGCAGCAGTATTGTCCATGTACGGCTTGGGGAGGTCACAGTCAGTCATTGCAGGGGTTAATGAATATTCCTCTCCATTACGATTGGCCACTCTTTATGCAGAGTGTTGTGCCCCAGAGCGTTACTACTGTAACCGGGGGCAAGAATTTGGAACCATAGGAAGCCATTTTTTTGGAGAATGTGGGAATCTATGTTCGGTCCTTTAGAATACTTAGAAATATACAGACACTTAGCTTCTTCTCTTCCCTCTTCTGCAGACACATCCATAGAAGTTTCTCCTGTACTTGTATTAGTCCAGACATCCGGAACCCTTTAATGACACTTTCTCCCCATGCCCCCTTCTTCTCTTAGGTGGCCAAGCACATTACAGGGGGGCTCCACTTATTGTCAAGCGTCCATCTAAGGCTGGGTTCACATCACGTTGTTCCCATCCGTTCAAGGCTACTTTCACACTGGCGTTTTGGCTTTCCGTTTGTGAGATCCGTTCAGGAATCTCAGACGCGGTCCAAAACGGATCAGTTTTGCCCTAATGCAATCTGAATGGAAAAGGATCCACTCAGAACGCATCAGTTTGCATCAGTTCCGTCTCCATTCCGCTCTGGAGGCTGATTGCAGCGTTTTGGTGTCCGTCTGACGAAACTGAGCCAAACGGATCCGTCCTAAAACACAATGTCAATGGGGACTTTTTTTTTTTGTCTAACATATACGTGAAACGTGATGTAAACGCAGCCTAATAAGCTGATCACAATGTGTCCCCCAGCACAGACCCCCCCCGCACTCGGCTGTAGTCTGAATGGGGACTTGGTGGTAAATGTTCAGCTCCTCGACAGCGCCACCCCACGGAAAGAAGCCATTTGTAGTCGATTTCTCTTCTGACCAAGAGAAGAGGATCCTGCACAGGGGACCCTTCTCTATTAAAGGGTTGTCCCCATTATGTTCCCTATCCTTAGGATGGAGGATACGTGTCTGACCACTGGGGCCCCCGCCCGGCACAAGAACGAGGCCCATGCTCCCCCATTTGAATGGAGCTGCAGACACGCATGTGTGTCCACCACTCCATTCTTCTCTATGGGCTCCGTGGCCAATTCTGCTGATATCTGCAGGTTCGGCCAAGTATCGTCTAGTGTATATAGGCCCCTAAGGCTCCATTCACACGTCCGCAATTGTGGTCTGCATCCGTTCCGAAATTGTGCGGAACGGGTGCAGACCCATTCATTCTCCATGGGGACGGAATGGATTCGGACAGCACACAGTGTGCTGTCCGCATCCGCGTTACCGGAGCGCGCCGACGATCTTCCGGTCCGCGGCTCCGGAAAAAAATAGAACATGTCCTATTCTTGTCCGCAATTGCGGTCAAGAATAGGCATTTCTATGGGGGTGCCGGGCGAGTGTATTGCGCATCCGCAATACACTACCGACGTGTGAATGGACCCTGAAGGATGAAACCTGGGCCCCTGCGGACCCCGGAGTCTAGCAATGCAAATGCTTCCTCCTAGACCTTCCGTTTATTTCCGTGGAAGGAGCAGTCGGGGAGGAACGGCTGCAGTAATATAATGAAAGCCTTAGACGCCAGTAAGACGAAATGTAATGTGTCTCCTCCGAGCTACGGACCCACACAATAGGCCGATTATCATTAACAAACGCATCTCGTTAGGACGCCGCTTTTCGCAGGTACAGATGACGCCCCCGCCTGCCACTTACGACTCGCTAAAAATACCCTCCGTCCTCTCTGTAATTTTTAGCAGCAGTTCCATCATCGAGCGCTTCAGTCGCCGAGACCACTTGTGGGGATAGGGGTCTCGACTTGCTGATTTCAGAAATTAATTGCATCCAGGTTTGGATCTTCTGGGAATGGTCCCCGGAACATCACATTGAAATCAGTGTGAGAATCTTATACTATAAAATGTACAGTCTAAAAAAATAATCTGATGAGATTCCATCGGGGATTAACATTTCAGGTCTGTTTTAAAAGACGGATTTAGTTTTAAATGTGTGAAAAATGTAATTTCTGACTTTGCAGGAACTTGAACAGCAGCTTATGATCGAAACGAAAAATTACAGGAAAACGGTGAAACTTTACCAGAATCTGATGCTGAAGGGGAAGAGGAGTAAAGGTAAAGGACACCATCTCATGGGGGGAGGTGGGGTGTTTGGGGTAGAAATCTGAAAGATGGAGGATTATCAGACATCATAAAAAAATAGGAATTCCCTAATTTCTTCTGCATCCGGTCACACCAAGCCTCCAGCCTCCATGATGTAATTGTAGCGCATGGATTAGCTGGCATTAAAGGAGTTCTCCAGGATATTGATATTGATCGCCTGTCCTCAGGATAGGCCATCGGCATCTGATTGATGTGATCCCTGCCAGTGTGTAGTGGGCAGAGCTGGTAACTACAGCACCAATGAAGAGAAAGGGAGCAGCGCTGCAGTTACCAGCTCCAACCACTACACAACGGATGGCGCTACTCTGAAACAACTGATTGGCAGAGGTGAGAGACCCTCACCGATCACATATTAAGGATAGACAATCAGTATTAAAGGGCATCTGTCAGCAGATTTGTATCTGGCTGACCTGTGACATGTAGGGTTGTCACGATACCAAAATTTTGATTCAATTTCGATACCATAAAAAAGTATTCTCAATACCACGCGAAAAAAATAAAAACACAAAAAAAAGCCTTGTGCATTTCGCATTTTATGGAACGTCCGGTCCATAATAGAACAGTCCTACCCTATTTTTTTTGGGGGGGGGGGGACAAGGTGACCAAAAATGGTAAATTGCGTTTCTTTTTTTAACTTTTTTTCTGTTACGGCGTTCACCGCATAGGAGATATTTTTTGATATTTTAATCATTCTGACTTTTTTGGATGTGGCAATATGTAATATATTTTTTATTGTGTTTTTATTTTTATATGTAAAATTAGGAAAGGAGGCGATTTTAAAACTTTAATACTTTTGTTTTGGGGGGGAGGGGTTTAAACATTTTTTTTATTTTTTTTATTTACTAACTATTAGCCCCCTTAGGGACTAGAAGCCTTGTCTATTCACCTTAATAGAGCTCTATCAGGGTGAATAGGACGTCCCATTCTCCCTGCTGCCCTGTGCATAGTGCACACAGCAGCAGGGAGCTGACCGTGGCAGCCAGGGCTTCAGTAGTGTCCTGGCTGCCATGGCAACCGATTAAAGCCCCCCAGCTGGGGCTCCGATCAGAAGCTGGGGGGAGCAATTAATATAATACTGAGCAGAGGGGGAGTAGGAGGGGAGGGACTGTGGCCACTGCGCCACCAATAAATATAGTTTATGCCTGAATACAAATGCCATATCACATACCCGGCACCCAGCCTCTTTGACTGCGCGCTGCTATCTGCCGCAATTAACCCCTCAGGGAGGGAGGGACCCAATATTGACTAACAACCATAGTCTCCTACAGTCATTGATTGGCTGCAGTGGCCATATATCCGTGTCAAGAAGCAGTAGGAGGTAGAGACCAGTGGGGCACCTGGGAATTGTCTGAACTGGAGCAGTGGGGATGGGTATTACTACTTCTGTTATTTTATAACACTCTAAGTGGTCTTCAAAATAATTTCTGACGGCTGGAGAACCCTTACATTTAACTATATAAATTTGCTGCAAAATTCTGTAAAAAAAAAAATAATAATGTGATCTGCTCACCTCATTCACTGGCTCTGCTCTCTGTGCTTACATCACATCACCGCCGCAGCCAATCACATCACCGCCGCAGCCAATCACTGTCCTTAGTGGTCTTGTACCATGTACCACTGAGGACAGTGATTGGCTACAGTGGTCACATGCCGTTTACCTGACAGCATCAGTGTACTCAAACAGCAGGAACAGGACCAGCCCGGCGGAGCCAGGAACCAAGCTACGGGCACATGGTGGCTCAGTGGTTATCCAACCATAGACAACATCTGCATGGAGTTTGTATGTTCTCCCCGTGTTTGCCTGGGTTTCCTCCGGGTTCTCCGGTTTCCTCCCACACTCCAAAGACATCCTGATAGGGACCTTAGATTGTGAGCCCCATTGGGGGCACAGTGATGCTAATGTCCTGTAAAGCGCTGCGGAATATGTCAGCGCTATATAGGTGAGTATATAAGAAGAAGAAGCTAGTAGAGGGGGTATGCAATGATTTATATTTTTTCTATTGTAAAGAATTATCTCGGACAAATCCTTTACTTTCTTATCACAATTGTGAAGACTCCTTTATAATTCTTTCCCGTAGGCTCTGATGTGAAAGAATTGTTACCCAAACTTAAAGGTCATTTGGAAGAAATGAAATCAAAGGTGCAGTTTCTTGAACTGGCCAAAAAATTACTGCAGGTAAAGTTATTGTCCTAAAATTCTTCTTGAGGACGTGCGAGTTGGGTTTAAACGATATTTTTCTCTGCATACCCCACAAAAGAGCAATTCTGCTGTATGTACTTTGTATCGCTCCTCTGTTATTCCCCTGGAAAGGTATGAAGCGATTAACTGCTGGGTGTTGTAAGAGAGCGTGTCCGACTGTAGGGGTACACCCAGGGGTAAGGTAAGATCTAGTTGTCACACCTTTTGCAGGAGGAATAAAAGAGGAACTTCACAATGCAGAGGAAAGATGCTTTAGAGTTGTTATTTAATGAAGAATACAAGTATTCACTAAAATACTTTTACAAATGTTCGGTGCTTTCACACTACAATGTCAACCAGTGGGAACGGCAGGAGGATTCCCCCATGTATACCTCTGACAGATGCCTCTGTATATACAAACAGCGGCACCAGTTGCCCATAGGTCCCCATGTTAAATAAGCATATACCATGTAGTAAATTATTTATTTTATTTTACTGGACGTCTCCACACTAATCCATGCAGTAGACAAAAAAGGTATCGCAATGTATACTAGACAAGGGTCTTCTTTTGGCCACCATCGAGTAAATGGGAGCCTTTGACCATGTTTGATGTAAGTGCCAGGAGTTTTCCTGATGCATACAGTAAGGCCTCATGCACACGGCCGTTGGGCGGCCCGCAAACGGCGGGGGTCGGCAATCCACGGCTGCCAGCTGTGTGCACCACGCATCACGGATGCAGACCCATTCACTTGAATGGGTCCGCAATTCCGGAGATCCGGAACGCAGTCACGGAACGGAACACCGGAAGTACTATGGAGTGCTTCCGTGGTGTTTCTTTCCGTTGTTCTGCACCGCAAATAAATATGACATGTCGGTGCAGACAGACCATTGCGATCCCCTATGCATGGAACGGTTGCACAACGGCCGTGTGCATGAGGCCTAAAACGGACGCTACAAAATGCAGTGTGAAAGTAGCCTTAAAGGGAGTCCCCATATACCTGTAAATAAAGCCACCCGCCTCTATAGATGTGCGCTTGTCATCAGATTCTAATCTTCTTTGTCCGGTCTTCATACAAGCCCCCAGTTGTGAGAAATAAACTATCCTGCACCTCAGCTATGATCGATTCCCCTTACCATTCCATCATTAATTGTATTCTCTCTTCTTGAAGGTTTCTTATGCCGAACAATGGGGGCTGGAGTCTCGGGAGCTCCCAACAGTGGCTAACCTTGCCTCTCTGAGCGCCTCTGAAAATGACGCCTTTGTGCTCACGTATAATGAGAAAGGTCATAAGCGAGACCACACATCAAAGAACCTCCAAGCTGGGACCCCTCTGGGGCTGCTGGTGCACCTCTACTCCAGGTACAATCCACCGCGTGTCGCATTATAATGAAATGGAGATCTTGTCGTTTTATGTCACTTTGATCCTCCTGAAAGTCAAAATTCAAAGAGATCAGGAGTAAAACAGGCAACGATGAAACGGCTATGAAGGACTATGGAGGTGGCGTCGTCTGTTTTACACTGCGTGGGGATTTTACATGAGAGAAAGGTAGATGGGAGTCTTGGATGTGTCCATGCAAATAACCTGCCTCTTCTGAGGCCTCCTCGAACCATGTCCATTACAACACAACCCAAAATCTCTGGTCCTGGATAGACATCAGGTTTAAAGGGACCGTCCAGTTCATGATAAATTAAATAAAAATCACATTAACTGAGGAACGAACAAAACACTTACCTGGTGATCTCATTTCATATTTCCAGCTGCAGATCTGTCAATTCTCGGACTCCTCTTCTACCATCCAAGATGGTCGCATCGCTTCTCAGACTGCCTGATACACCCTGCACACCCGTAGCGTAGCCCCAAGACGCTTCCTGTTTGTCCAGCCTTGCACTTGGATTGGTTAGCAGTGCTAGCCAATCAGAGGCAGCAGGAATCGTTTTGGACTGCCAAATGCACAGGATGCACCTGAGAAGCGGTGCGGCCATCTTGGCTTACAGAGGAGGACGCGTGAAATTGGCAGATCTGCAGGTGAAAAGATGATTTCTTAAACCGGAGGGTCTCTTTAAAGACTGTGGACACCTTCAGGGCACTTTTTTATGATTACATTTTACTCATTTTGGGCTAAAAAATATATATATATTTTTTAAATTAGTCTTTATTACAAATATTCAGCTGTTTCCAAGCTGTAACTTTCTTTTTCTTTAAATCCCCATCATCTGATGGCTCATGTGTAGCTCTTATCTCTGATGTCCTGACCTCATAAACTCTCTTTATAGCTCAATTCTTGTCAAACTGATAAGACTACAGCTTAAAGGGGTCGTCTCACTTCAGCAAATCGCATTTATCATGTAGAGGAAGTTAATACAAGGCACTTACTAATGTATTGTGATTCTCCATATTACTTCCTTTGCTGGCTGGATTCATTTTTCCATCACGTTATACACTTCTGCAGGAGTGCGCATAGGCCAGCACTTTTTCCTATATTGTGCAAGCACGGCCACCTCTGCTGGATTGCAGGGTGGTCATAACCATGGAAACGAGAAGTGTATAATGAGATGGAAAAATGAATCCAGCCAGTAAAGGAGGCAATGTGGACAATCACAATACATTAGTAAGTGCCTTGTAATAACTACATGATAAATGCTATTCATCTTTAGGAGGTCAGGAGATCTGCCTATGAGCCGTCAGATGCACCGCGGCTTTCTCGCAGCTTAGCCTCGGCCAGTGATGTGTCATGTTCATCGGTCATGTAGCCTAGGCACAGCCGAGCCCCCTTGAAGTGAATGGGGCTGAGCTGTGATACCAAGAGCAGCCACTATACAGTGGATGGCGCTGTGCTTGGTCAGCTGAGGGTTAGCAATCAGATCCTAGAGCAGGGATCAGCAACCTCCGCCACTCCAGCTGTTCTAAAACTACAACTCCCATAATGCCCCATTCATTTCTATGAGAGTTAGAAGAACAGCCGAGCATATCGCATGCTGGGAGTTGTAGTTTCACAGCAGCTGGAGTGCCGAAGGCTCCCCACTGTTCATAAAGTGATGACCTATCCTAACTATATGGCCTCGCTGTATTAGATGTGAATACCTCTTTAAAGACAGGATTCGTTCCCCTTAAAGGAGTTGCACAGGATTAGAAGAACATGGCGGCTTACATTGTAGTGTGTGCCTTTTATCAGGATGTAGGTATTGTGGCTTTTGTTCCAGTAGTCGCTCATTTTCATTGTGTTTTATGCTTTTTTTCCCTAGAAATGCTGTGGTGGACGGCTACGTTCAGCAGTTCTTCTACGCCTTCCGTTATGTCTGTTCCCAGGAGGATCTTCTGCGGTTCCTTGTGGACAGGATTAACAGCACCTTGCCAAGGTTTTGTTTCTGTATATTGGACGACAGTTTGGCTGCACTTTGGGATATCTATGGCCGTGTCAGCTCCCAAGCTTGGCCGTACACAAGACCTCTGGAGATAAGCGGGTGTCCGGCAGCCACTTATCTTGCAGCCTGTCCATGCAGCCAGACAAAATGCTTCCAAAGCATTAGGCTACCTGCACCCACTGCGGAATCTCGTATGGGGAAAAAAGTTGCGTAATTACAGTACCCGCAAGGAGTACGAAACGAGACAAATCTCATGTACGCTTTTTTTCTTCCGTGCGAGCATTGACCTGTCGTACGGACATGCAGTTCTTGGTAACCGCGTAACCTTTGAAAAACGTTCAAGTAAGGCTACTTTCACACTGGCGTTTTAGTTTCCGTTTGTGAGATCCGTTCAGGCCTCTCACACGCGGTCCAAAACGGATCAGTTTTGCCCTAATGCATTCTGAATGGTAAAGGATCTGCTCAAAACGCATCAGTTTGCCTCCGATCAGTCTCCATTCCGCTCTGGAGGCTGCTTGCAGCGTTTTGGTGTCCGCCTGACGATGCGGAGGCAAACGGATCCGTCCTGACACACAATGTAAGTCAATGGGGACGGATTCGTTTTCACTGGCACAATAGAAAACGGATACGTCCCCCATTGACTTTCAATGGTGTTCAAGACGAATCTGTTTTGGCTATGTTACAGATAATACAAACGGATCCGTTCTCAATGGATGCAGACGGTTGTATTATCTGAACGGAAACGTTTGTGCAGATCCATGACGAATCCGCACCAAACGCCAATGTGAAAGTAGCCTAACAGACATCCTTTTAACACCAATCACACGTCCAGCCTATGGGGTTATTCCCACGGCAGTTTTTTTTGAGAGCCAGTGAACAATGGACATAAAAAAAAAATATATATAGAACATGTTCTATTTTGTCCGTTTTCACGGACCGACAGCCCCCATACCATTGAAGGGGACCATTTTTAATGTTTGTTTCTCAGAAAGACATCAGTGGAAAAAAAAGTCCGTTAAAAACTGAAATCCATTTTTGACTTTTTTACAATTGTGTGAATGTAGCCTTAGGGCTCATGTACACGAAGGTGTGTGCTCCGTATTGCAGCCAGCAGGAAAGGGCATTGGCCATGTGCGCTCTGTAACACGGATGCAGTCCACAAATCCTCTAGATACTGAGTGGAAGCACTCCGGAGCGCTTCCGTGGTAATTCGGTCCGTGCTTCCGCACCGCAAAAAAATTGGACATGTTCTATTTTTTTATATTTTTTTTTGCATTGCGGATCGCGGACCCATTCAAGTGAATGAGTCTGCATCCTCAAATGGTGGGCACACGGCCGGTGCCCGTGAATTTGGTCCTCTTAAAGTGAACATCTGCCCATTTTCTTGATCCGAATAGGCCTCACATTCTGTGTTCGTTCATTCCCTATTATACATCATGGTTCATTCGTACATCGTGGTTATGTAGCGCTTTTTGGTGCAATTTTTTTCTGAAACGAATGCAAGGTTGTAGCATTTTGCGTCAAATTTCTGAAAAATCATGAGAAACAAGTTGCAGTGTAAAAAAACAATTTGCATGTGGATTTTTGCTGGGAATTTGCAACGAATTTTACCCGAGGCAACACATGAAATCCATAGTAGAGTTTCTGCTACAGATGTAATTTCTGCAGCAGTTTTTTTTTTACACGGTGTCTCAATGAGATTTGTTTTTTATTTCATCCCACAGTGGAAAATAATCATGTACTGTACGTCCGTGTGACCATAACCTTCCAGCATCCGGAGCTCCAATTCCCCTGTATAGCCTGCAGTCAACACTAGAGGGCGCTCACGGTCCCAGTAACTGCACAGTATGCAGGTCACTAACCTTTGGAGCTCTGTATCGGAGAAATGGACCTCTGATCGCTATAAAGATGTGTTTGGAGATTAATCGGCACAGAATTGTGGACCCGCAGATGATCTAATGATAAAAGGCGGGGTTCTTCTTTACAATGACTCATGTCACAGCTTGCCCACTGCACTAATGAATACCATATTACAGTTCTTGAGCCAAGCAGGCAATGTTAAATACACATTACAGGCTAGCCACATGGGAAATGGCTGCGTAGGATAAGATGAGAGGGGGGGGTTCACTTGCTTATTTGTCCACTTTCTATTTTTTGTTCTGCTCCTTCGTTTTATGTGCAGTTCTAGAAGTAGTTGTAATAGTGTGTATGGCGGACATTATTTTACCATGTTACGTTGTATCTGATTCTAGGGAAGATGTGGACCCCTCGTCTATGGATGCCAAAATTTATCATCGGTCACTTGTGCTGCTACAATCCTGGATTGAAGAATGCTGGCACATCGACTTCTCCATGAACCCAGATCTTCTAGACAAGCTCGAAGACTTAAGTAATTCCCAGGTGATTAACTGAGTTGATTTGAAGAACAGCCACACAAAGGCTGCTTTCACATGGTCGTTTTTGCAATTTTTTGCATTATTTTGCTGTTTTTTGCAGTGCTTTTTAACTTTTCATACAGCCAGCTGTTACTTTAGGCTACTTTCACACCTGCGTTCAGGTGTCCGCTCGTGAGCTCCATTTGAAGGGGCTCACGAGCGGTCCTGAACGCAGCCGTCCGGCCCCAATGCATTCTCAGTGTAGGCGGATCCACTGAGAATGCATCCGCCTGCCAGCGCTCAGCCTCCGCTCAGTGAACGGACACCTGAACGCTGCTTGCAGCGTTCGGGTGTCCGCCTGGCCGTGCGGAGGCGAGCGGATCCGTCCAGACTTATAATGGAAGTCAATGGGGACGGATCCGCTTGAAGATGACACCATATGGCTCAATCTTCAAGCGGATCCGTCCCCCATTGACTTTCAATGTAAAGTCTGAACAGATCCGCTCAGGCTACTTTCAGACTTAGAAAATTTTCTAAGTTATAATGCAGACGGATCCGTTCTGAACGGATGCAAACGTCTGCATTATAGGAGCGGATCCGTCTGAGCAGACATCAGACGGATCCGCTCCGAACGCTAGTGTGAAAGTAGCCTTAAATGCAAGGTGAATGATGAACTTCACTGCAAAGCATTTATTTATTTATTTTCTTTCTTTTCTTTTTTTTATCATATTGTTTGTGTCTTTTATTGATTTTGACACTAATGCAACATTGTCTAGATAGGATGTGTTTTCCGTGAATTTTTCCTCAGGCATCTCTATGGGAGATGAGAAATTTTATTTTCTTTTTTAAAGAGTACGTTAAAAAATATGCTACCCTGTTTCCCCGAAAATAAGACCGTGTCTTATATTAATTTTTGCTCCAAAAGATGCGCTAGGTCTTATTTTCAGGGGATGTCTTATTTTTCCATGACACAGGGGGATCAGAGGGGAGAATCAAAATGACACAGGAGAATCTGAGGGAAGATTACAATTTTAGTACCCTTTCTTATCCTCCTGTGTCATTTTGATTCCCCCCTCTGATCCCCCTGTGTCATTTTAAGTGATCCCCCTCCCCTGTGCCAGCGGACAGTGGATTATTTAGTCTCTCCCCCCCTCCCACCTTCACCAGACATCCCCCACCACTTTATCAGACATTCCCCCCCCCCCATACCTCAGTCACCCCTGTATGTCCGTGCCGGCCAGATTCCACACAATGTGCCCGATTCCTGCCCTGCGCAACTCACTCACATTTAGACAGTGAGTCAGCCAGACTCCGTCAGGGCAGAGCGAGCAGCAGGCGGCAGCTTGTCCTGGCAGTTGTGCGGGCTCTCTGATTTAAAGAGACCTCGCACCGCCTGAACAGCTCTGGCTGTGCTGCGGCCAATCAGTGAGCTGCGCGGCGGCGCCCGCCGCTACGATCGGGAGGAGTCAGATGCCTTGCAGTAACTTCTGTGACCTTATATCCGGGGGGCCTTATTATCGGGGAGGCCTTATTTTCGGGGGGATGCCTTATATTTCAGCAAGAGGCAAAACTAGAGGTAGGTCTTATTTTCGGGGGATGTCTTATTTTCGGGGAAAGACGGTAAAAAAACCATTGCAAAATGTGAAAAATGGTCATCACTAAGAGATGAGCAAAGTTCTTGAAAATTCGATTTAGCTGCTTCTCAGAATTTTGCCCAAAAAATTAGATTTTTGAAAAAGTAATTTCTTTGTAAGTAGTGGGTGTAATGATGTGGAACGGCAATTGCGCTGCTCCCCCTCATTGTACCCCTCAGATGCCGTGTTCATCACTGATGATGACATCTGACATTAATATTAAGGTCTATAATTTAAAAAAATTAAATCATCCTTACCTCATCTATTTAATCGTGAAGAGCCTGCCGCCGCCGCTGCCATCTTGATTAAAGATCCAGCACAAAATCTTGTGCGTCGAGTGATGACGTCATACGTCACTGTTCTGTCTTCATACACGTTCACACAGTGTGCAGTCTGACATTCAACATAAACCATTCCTGTCTTCCAAATAAGAGGACTGTTCTTTGTAGTCTAACTTGGTTATTGGCAAAACAGGATTGTTTGGATTGTATGGCTGCCTGTACATAAGATTACATGTCTAGCTAACAGTAGTAACCACTCCCTGAGTAACAATTACAACTGACTAGACAGCTCTGCAACACACAATATCCCTGAAACAAAGGTAGATCTCTCATCAGATATGCTTTTACAAGGATGGTGGAGTTTAAGATATGCAAAAGGACAGCTCTACTGATGTGTCCTGGAGACACTGCTTTATGGCTGGCTTGCCCCCACACCACTAAAACTGGTGGCATAAAAATATTATAACTCTATGTAAATGCTTAAAAAACGCATGCTTCAAACATTTCAGATTCTTCCAAAAGACGAGCGTGATGAATACCTGGTGTCCCTGCTGCAGGAGCTCTGCTGTAAGAAGTACACCATCTCCTCCCCCACCTTGAGTTCTGAGAAGAAGGAGGACACCAAATCATTGCACTCGCTCTGCACAAAGTTCTCCGAGGACAATGTTTCTAGAAAGGTTTGTTATTCTCCCTCACTTCTGTGACTGGCCCGGCATCTCCATATTATCTGATATCGGTGATCCCCACAGTCCCTACACTCAGGCTCCATTAGGAGATTCTCTAATAATGGCCCATTTACCATATAATATTGAGTTCTGGTATTAATAAGGACCCGTCCCCTCTTCTGACATGTCAGTTTTAGTAACTACTTGTATTCCCCTGGTAATAACAATTCTGGAGCTTCTATTCTTATGACTCTGTTATGTCATTCCTCTGTTATTACTACTAGAAGTTATGAATGAATTGTCAGCAGGTTGCAGTAAAGGTACTGATGGGTCTTACCATACTGGTAACATCCAGTATTATCTTTACCTGTAGACTGCTGGCAATTTATCTGCTGATCTTGAGTACCGAACTGCTGAACCCAGCGGTTGGCTTGAATGGGACTGAGCTGTAACTAGGCCATGTGACCGATGTACGGTGAGGCCACGACGCTCGCGGAGTACCGCTCGGCTATCTCCGGAACTCCCAAAGAAATGAATGGAACAGCTGCGTGCATTTCTGACCACCCTCTCCGTTCATTTCAGGCGGCTCCACGGAGTAGAACCCCCACCGATCTAATAGTTATCCCCTGTCCACAGGGGATAGCTTGATATAACCTGAATTCCCCTATCCCAAATATAGTGGTACTGGAAAATACCGTAAATAAAGCCACCATAAGATGTTGGTAGAAAAACATGGGGTACATATATAAGCGGACGTGCATAAATAAATATGTAAATCGTGTGCTATATGGAGGCTTGAGAGCTAATACACAGAGAAGCCTTCCTGACAGATCGCCTCCGATGTAATAATGCTGGCAGCTATATAAAGTTATCAACTGATCTAGTCCCAATAGGGATATCTGTACTAACAAAACCAGATATATATTGGAGATGAGCCAAAAGGCACATTATAATGGCGGGTTTACACGGCCTGATTGTTGGCTAGATTATTGTGGACGAATGTTCCTACTAACGCTCGTTCCCGATAATCTTACCGTCTAAAGGTGCCGCAGATCACCCAATGAACAAGCAAAACACTTGTTCATCTGGTGAAACCGTTCTTCTTGCAGTCAAGTAACTTATATTTTTTGGGTAGCAGATCGCTCTGTCTAAAGCAGGCATGCTCAACCTGCGGCACTCCAGCTGCTCCAAAACTACAACTCCCAGCATGCCTGAACAGCCTACAGCTATCAGCTTACAGCAGGGCATGGTGGGAGTTGTAGTTTTACAACAGCTGGAGGGCCGCAGGGTGAGCATCCCTGGTCTAAAGGAACACTTCCTTCCCGATAATCGGCTGCTTTCGGAGCGTGTAAACCCACCTTAATAAAGTCCCCGTGGACAAGCTAACACAGTCCGTTACATAATATAAAATGCCAGAAAAATCGCTTGGTAAGCAAGCCAATGTGCTACAACCAAAATGAATAGTAAAGCCAAGTTGGCGTGAAGCACTTACATCTAAGTTAGGGCAGCATAGTACAGGTGAGAGGTTCCCTTTAAGAAACACTAGGAAAGATTTAGGGTGTGAACGGCGTGCCACATTTCAATCAACTGTTTGTTTGTTAGGGCTCATTCAGGCGACCGTAGTGTTTTACGGACCGCACATGGCCGGCACTATGATAGAAATGCCTATTCTTGTCTGCAATTGCGGACAAGAATAGGACAAGCTATCTTTTTTGCGGGGCCACGGAACGGAACCGCGGACGTGGACAGCACACAGTGTGCTGTCCGCTTCTTTTGCGCCCTGTTGAAATGAATGGGTCTGCTCCCGTTCCACAAAACTAAGGAACGGATGCGGACCCAGAACTACGGACGTGTGATTGGACCCTTAAAATGATGGCATATGTGTGGTGCGAAGTATATAAAAAAAAGTAGGTATGTGGTACAGTGGCTCACCAATTTAGCAATATGGAGTGAGGTGCTCTGTCATCGGTCATAGAGAAGAGAATGAGTTTAGATGGGTATGACAGGCACACGCTCATACGTTACTGCACGGAATAAATACAGAGACAGTGCTGGGGTTTAAAATGTGTGTGTTTATTTGGCCACTGAGGAAGGAGCAGATTAAAAAGCTCCAAAACGCGTCTGGTAAAGGAACTCGAGGGTCTTATGCATTTATTCCACCTTTTTTCTTATACAATTTCCACATCCGTTTTCTTTTTGGAAATCGTTCGAATTACCTTTCGAAAATCTTTAAACCAATCAGAAAGAACCAGAAAGCGGATAACCAATTGCGATTTTACACTCCAAAAGCGAAATCCCGCCCGAAACTTTGGGACCAATCGCAACCACCGCCAGGAGTGACGTGTTACCCCGCCCTGTCACGTGAGACGCCTCGTAGGTCCTTGCAGGGCAAAGAAAGCGATCGGACGAGCGGAACATAACGCAGCAAATTGGTAAAGTGCGATCTACTTCACATTTTTTTAACCGACTCAAAGTGAAAGTATACATCACTCCCAATTCTATTTTTCTATTTATATTGTATTTTTATTTATTTTTCACTTTTCACATTGCAAGTTTTTTCCAACACATGGAACCACTTTTATGACTTTTTATGACTATCACAAGACTGCCATACGAATTCCTCTACCAGGACAAATATCCTGAGGAAACATTGGAAGCCTAACCCCCCTTTTTTGTGTTTATATGCACATATCCTCACTGAAGTTCTACCACACCTAATACCCAATCGAGAACCATCCGGCACAAGTACCCGCACTCCTCACACCCCAACCTCTTCACAAATAAACACCACATCTTCACACATCCCAACTGAACAGCCACTCAAGAAAGAAGACTCCCCATCCCCAACAACAAATTTACCAAAAATTGCTTTTATGAAAACAGTTTTTTTTATATAAAACAACTTTTAATATTTAGATACAAATAAACACACACATTTTAAACCCCAGCACTGACTCTGTATTTATTCTGTGCAGTAACGTATGAGCGTGTGCCCGTCATACCCATCTATACTCATGCGACCATCCCAGAAATATTACCTTACGTTCAGTGTATTTCTATGATATTATTAATATTGTTCAGTCAACCTTTTCTTATTAAAGTGTAACTACGCTTCTGCAAAACTTTTGATGTATCGTAGTGACCTATGAAAGGTTTTGATTGTTGCAGATACGACTGCTGAGACCCCTGCTGATCGCTAAAGCGAAGAGTTAGACGCGCTGTCAACCCTCGCTACTGAAGATGGCCTGATAGACTTTCTTTTGAGGCCATCTTCAGCAGCGAGAAAAGACGGGGATCCTGTGGGCCCTTCTAACTTCTCATTTTAGAAATATGTGAGTGCGGGGGTCCCACTGATCTAAACCTTTGATATGTCACTATGAAATATCGGATGCGTTTCTAATGGGCAGTTACTCTTTGAATCCCCCACTGCTGTGATGCTCAACACTGGGGTGTGTATTAGTAATGATGGAAATATCCATCCAGTGCTCATACTGGTTTACCAAACCACCAGATGATGAACTGCTTTGTGTTCAACACCATTATCTGGAATTACTGGAAGTGAATGTCGCTCTGTGTTGTCCATTATTTTGCAGAGCTTTAACTGGAGACTCTCTAAAGGCAATGGGCTCCATCTACCTCATCACAGGGACAAACCGTACACCATATCTGCAGCTTTGCCTCGGCCGTGCTACCCTGGTCTTGTAGAAGACCTGTCCTCCTACTATATCAAGGGGGAGGAGTGTGGAACGTACTCTATCCATGAGTGCAGCGTTCAGCAAATTGCCACTCAACTGACTTTACTCCAAGAGGTTAGTATATACTTATCACTACCTGCGAATATTAAAGGGTCTCTCCCGAGAGTTTCTTCAGGGTGGACATACCTTAGACTAATTTTGTGGTCTAGTACAAGGCATGGCAATTAAAACTTTTGATCAATTGCACATAGAAGGTTTTACCATTCCCTGCAGATTTGACATGCATCCATCATTCAAAGTCAAACCCCAGAAGATCCAAACAGATCCGCTCTTAGACTTGTTGATTTTATTACAAACAATAAAGGGTCTGTGTTTTTGGATTATATCTTTAACTAGCATTAGGACCCGGCTTTGCACGGGTATATTTTCATCTATTTCATTTAATGTTTCCGTGTGTCGTAAAAAGATATCAACAGTTTCCCCCATAACAGTGACCTCTTCAGAACCCGACCCTTTAACAATGACCTCCACGGTGCCCACCCCCTTAAACGTGATCTCCACAGTGGCCTCACCTTTAACAGTGACTTCCACAGTGCCCACCCCCTTAAACGTGATCTCCACAGTGCCCGCCCCTTTAACAGTGACCTCCACAATGCCTGCCCCTTTAACATTGACCACCCCTTTCACAGTGACCTCCACTATACCCGCCCCTTTAACAGTGACTTCCACAGTGCCCACCCCCTTAAACGTGATCTCCACAGTGCCCGCCCCTTTAACAGTGACCTCCACAATGCCTGCCCCTTTAACATTGACCACCCCTTTCACAGTGACCTCCACAATACCCGCCCCTTTAACAGTGACTTCCACAGTGCCTGCCCCATAAACAGTGACCTCCACAGTGCCCTCCCCTCTAACAGTCACCTCCACAGTGCCTGTCCCTATAATAGTGACTGCCCCTTTAACAGTGAACTCCATGGTGCCCGCCCCTTTAACAGTGAACTCCACAGCACCCGTCCGTTATAGTGGCCCCTGCCCCCCATGCATGTAGCGGTGTAGTTGTGCCGTCATACGTCATATGACTGAATATTTCAGGACCTGAGACCTGCTAAAACCTGTGATCAGTTGTTATGGTAACCTGGAGTAGGACCTGCGAGCTTCTATTGGCTGATAACAGACATGTGACCATGTAAATGGCAGTTCAGATTTAAGTGAAAGGCTTTCTGGCTTGTATTGGATAATGCAGGTCATTTTTTTGGGATATCTCAGGAACGGTACGTCCTAGAGAGCGGAGACCCGGTCTAAAACCTTCCCTGTCACCTGATGTACCTGTGTGCCAAATTTAGTGAAGATCGGTCCAGTCGTTTAGTTGCGCATGTCCAGACAGACAGAATCTCATTTTTATATATTTAAGCGATGAAGCCAAGTGGACACCTACAATGCTGCACGTCCTGTCCGAGCAGGTGTTCCGTCTGATTCTCAGTGCTCCAGGTGTATGTCTGAAGAGGCTGATATTATGGGCATGAGCCCGAGACTTCATACCTACTGGGTGCTAGTTCTAACATCGTTCAAGCTCCTCAGTATGTGTTTTTGGATGTGTACAGATGATTCTGGGAAATTAGCGAAGTCTCGCTTGCGGCTCACAGCCAGTATATTGCTTTCCTCTGAAGATCCACCATAGTGCAGAGAATGTACAGGAGAGTGGAAAGAGGGTATGCACCCCGCCAGTATGAAGATACCCGGCCCCCCTGACAAGATACACCTGGAGAAGTGTCTCACATTTTCCTGAGGGTACACTGATCTCTAGAATTATAGGGGGGCATTTACTAACACCCTTGTGCCAGGTTTTGGCATAAAGTCGCAAGATCTCATTTTGCGACTTTTTAGACGCCTATGAGACAATGTTATCACACAGGCGTTTTTACGCCATTCTTACCAATGGGGAGTTGGAAACAGGCGTAAATGATGATTGAAAACGACTCCAGTCAGGGGCTGCCAGAGAATGCACCTAATGTATGACAAGGTGTGCCCCTCGTCCTGAATTGCGCGCATCCTCAGGGGCTTAAAACGACGGCCCTGTTAAGGACACATTGGGAGTTTCCCTTCAAAAACAATAGGATGCAGATGACACGGTTATGATGGAAGCCGTACAAGTGCAAGATCGTCATTGGGAGCTGTGCTGTAGCCACTGATATATTTTATAGTGGGAAAGGCAATTCTCTGATGAAGGAAAGGTTTAGTTTAGCTCGGGGTGCCCCCACATGTTCAGGTTTTGTGTGACAATATATGAAGCCAAAATCGGGAATGGATCGTAAAAGGAGAGAAAGTATAAAGGACGGATGCGACTTCTCTGGATCAAAAAGCCTGAACATGCGGCCTTCCCCTCATTTCTGCTTATCATTTCCAAGTGTAAGGCCTTGTTCACATTTCCATATCCGTTTGACATCCGTAGAAAATCCATCAGTGAAGAATTCGCGTTTGGTCCTTGTGTCTGTTTTTTAATTTCCAGAGCATCTCCTCCTAATGTTCTGTGAAACACGGGCAGAACACGGATCATATGTTGTATCGGCGTTTTTTTTTTTATTGCGTGATAGGGGTCAGTGCTGTTTGATCCACATCACGGACTACAGTAGTGCATGTCTCCATGATTTTTTCATTGACCCACGGCCAGTGGAAAACCACTGTTTTGTGTGATCAAACACATTGAAATCAATGGGTACGTGCGCTGTCCGTTGAGAATGCGGATAGCACATGTCAGTGAAAAGTGGAAATGTGAACGAGGCCCATGAGATGGGTGAGGGAGGCCTCCTCCACATGAGCGATACAGAATGTGTCAGGATCTGTTCAGATGATGGGCGTGCATGTTCCAAATGATAGGTATGCTTCTCCTCTATGGAAGCCCAGATCACGGCAAAGATCGATCTACAAAATGGTCATTCAAAGCAGCAACTTTCACAGACCAACTGTGAAGGACAAGTGGTTCCGAGAATCCTTGATGACCTCTACGCCGTAGGCGGTCAACCTGTGGAATGTGTTTTCTGGGGTACCAGTAAGGTCTCATGGGGTACTTGTGCTGTTGCCGTGGTTGTAATAGGCAGTAAAGTGTATGATCATGGCCCTTGCGGGGTACTTTAATGTGATTTGTTTATTTTGATGGTACTTGGTTTTTGGAAAACTGAGAAACACGTCACTTATGCTTGGTGTCTAGAAGCCTTGGTTCTGCTTTGTAGCATTTTAAAAATGTCTGTCTAATCTATTCTATTCTATCTATCCGTTATTACAAGATCAGTTGTATCAGTGACCACTAGGGGGCAGTAAAGCACCTCATTTGCAGCTAATGATATAAGAACATTGAGCTAAACTGCTTCATTTGTGCATTGATTTAAAGGGTATCTGTTCTTTCACAAACACCTTCTAACTTGTCAGAATGACATAGCAGAAGTATTGATTGGCAGGGGTCTGCTCGCTAGAATGAAGGGCACAAGCATTTGTCTTCCCCTCCAGCCCTATTCAGAGGGTGGTGTATGGGTCACACAAGCATATTACATGTATAAGGCTAGCCGTGCCAACGGAGGATGACAAAGATCAGAGCTGATGGGGCATCAAGTTCACCCTTCTCTTTAACATTGGTGAGGGCCTCAGCACCCGGATTACCACTGGTCAAAACTTCTAACCTGTCACTGTGATGTCTAGGAGTCCTCAGTTAACTTCCTTTTTGGTGCTGATACGTACTATAACTGTAATCGGGCTGTCCTGGATTTTTCTGAATGGTCTGCATCTGACACCCCACCGATCAGCAGTTTTGCAGTTGATCTGGAGCCAGGAGTCGGCGTTGGTTTCCAGCCAATGGCAGGTGGTGACGGGGACGAGCCTCCCTAGCATCGCGGATGACGCTAGGGAGGCTCGTCCCCGTAACCGCCTGCCATTGGCTGCCCCTTCCTCCGACACCGGATGTTTTCATCCGCGCATGGTGAGAAGCAGCGGCGGCTGTGCTGGGAACAGGAGTGACGCGGGTGCCGTGGAGCGAGGTAAGTACATTGTGTGTGAGGGGCCCCAGCAGTAGGGGAGGCATTTGAGGGGTCGGATAACCCCTTTAATGGCCTGTTATGAGGATAGGCCATGAATAGTAAAATCCTGGAAAAACCCTTTAATTACCGTAGTTGCTAAACAAGGGCGCCAGGGTAAAGTTCAAGCCAACTGATATATTTTTAGTTGCGAAGTTTAAATTCAGCTTTATTAGGCTACTTTCACACTTGCGGCAGTGTGATCCGGCAGGCAGTTCTGTCGTCGGAACTGCCCGCCGGATCCGCCGATCTGGGTGTGACTGAAAGCATTTGACACATATCAGTCTTGTATTTTTTCCACATTTTTACCGGTCGGCGCATGCGCAGGCTGGAAGGACGGGTCTGGCATTCCGGTATTTTGAATGCCGGATTCGGCACTAATACATTCCTATGGAGAAAAGTGTCGGATCCGGCATTCAGGCAAGTCTTCAGTTTTTTTCGCCAGAGATAAAACCGTAGCATGCTGTGGTTTTATCTTTTGCCTGATCAGTCAAAACGACTGAACTGAAGACATCCTGATGCATCCTGAACCGATTACTCTCCATTCAGAATGCATGGGGATATGCCTGATCAGTTCTTTTCCAGTATTGAGCCCCTGTGACGGAACTCAGTGCCGGAAAAGAAAAACGCAAGTGTGAAAGTAGCCTTATCTGTAAAGTTAAAGGGTTTCTATCACTTCATATGACATAATTAGCTGGCAGACACTAGCGATCTGCTAGTGTCTGCTCTGGCCAACCATCCTACTATAATCACTTGTGGGGCAGCGGTTTTGCTAAAAAACTAACTTTTATAAATATGCTAATGAGCCTCTAGGTGCTATGTGGGCGTCATTAGCACCTAGAGGCTCCGTCTACCTTCATACACAGCGGCCGCCCAGCACGTCCCTCCAGCCCGCCCATGTCCTCCTCCGTGTGACGCAGCGGCCGAATTCTCGCGCATGCGCCGTGCGCGGCTGTATTCGGCGCATTAGAGATGTCTGAGCTCGGAGCGGTCAGACATTCAATGCGCATGCGCGGCTGTATTCGGCGCATGCGCATTGAATGTCTGACCGCTCCGAGCTCAGACATCTCTAATGCGCTAAATACAGCCGCGCACGGCGCATGCGCGAGAATTCGGCAGCTGCGTCACACGGAGGAAGACATGGGCGGGCTGGAGGGACGTGCTGGGCGGCCGCTGTGTATGAAGGTAGACGGAGCCTCTAGGTGCTAATGACGCCCACATAGCACCTAGAGGCTCATTAGCATATTTATAAAAGTTAGTTTTTTAGCAAAACCGCTGCCCCACAAGTGATTATAGTAGGATGGTTGGCCAGAGCAGACACTAGCAGATCGCTAGTGTCTGCCAGCTAATTATGTCATATGAAGTGATAGAAACCCTTTAAGGCAGTTTTCACACTAGAATGCTCTGGCCAGCAGTAGTGCTAGACTGTGGACCAACCAACCACAGGGCTAGACTGTGCACCGAATGACTGGATCTCTACATCTGGTTCCCTGCTAAATCTAGGGTCTAGGCAGTGAAAAAGCATAATATTTGGTTTGCTTACACCCGGGCACTCCAGGCTAGGGCTGCAGTAAACGATTATTTTAGAAATAAGAAAAAAATGAATTGACTGTTTTCCTTTATAAAAACTCATCAGACCCCAACACCCTTCGTTCCCCCCTGTATGATCAGCCCAAGTGCTTCAGTTCTCCCAGTGCGATCAGCTCTGTTCCCCCACCCCCCTTGTGCCATCAGCTCTGTTCCCCCACCCCCCTTGTGCCAGCAGCTCCGTCCCCCCACCCCCCTTGTGCGATCAGCTCTGTTCCCCCACCCCCCTTGTGCCATCAGCTCTGTTCCCCCACCCCCCTTGTGCCATCAGCTCTGTTCCCCCACCCCCCTTGTGCCATCAGCTCTGTTCCCCCACCCCCCTTGTGCCATCAGCTCTGTTCCCCCACCCCCCTTGTGCCATCAGCTCTGTTCCCCCACCCCCCTTGTGCCAGCAGCTCCGTCCCCCCACCCCCCTTGTGCCAGCAGCTCTGTTCCCCCACCCCCCTTGTGCCAGCAGCTCTGTTCCCCCACCCCCCTTGTGCCAGCAGCTCTGTTCCCCCACCCCCCTTGTGCCAGCAGCTCTGTTCCCCCACCCCCCTTGTGCCAGCAGCTTAGTCGCACCAACTTACCTTTCCAGCAGGGGTGCCGACTCCATCGTTCCGCTCTGCTCTGCGTCTGACTTCACACAGCGCGTCAGGTCATGGCGTGTGTACGTCAGGAGGTCGGTGCAGCGCGGGACCATGGATGTGCTGTGGAGTGTCCGAAGGCCCCCTGCTGAAAATGTGAGTATTGCGGGAGACCACGGAGCGGGAGTAATAGCAAGCGCTTCACTCCCGCTCCGTGGTCACGTCACGTGACACAAACAAATCTTCGATACAAAAGATTTGCATCGAGGATTTTTTTGTGTCAAATTACTCAATTTAATCGAGTAATCGTTTCAGCCCTACTCCAGTTCTTCTAAAACTACAACTCCCAGCATGCACAGTTGCTCAGCTTTTCTCAGAACTTTCATAGAAGTTAATGGAACATGCTAGGAGTTGTAGTTTCACAGCAGCAGGAGTGCCAACCCCTACTTTATATTAATCAAATGAATTTATTCTTTATTTTTTTTAGTTTTACATTTTTTTTATTTATTTTTTTGCTATCTCGTCACTTGCTAGGAGTTAGTAATTGACTATGGAAATGCTGACCTATTTGCAGGTTATTAAATATAATTATGGAAATTACACTGTAAAACTGAACGCAAATTTACACGACTGCTGCCTCTCAGCTTAATTATATAGCTATTATGGTATCATTCCGTCAGATTTTTTTTTTTTCTTCAAGGATCATTATTACTAAACTGTCTAATGATTTTTCATTACCTTTATGCTTCGTAGGAAATGTTTCAGAAGTGCCACCCTGTCAACTTCTTGAACTCAAGGGCAATAGGAGTTAAGGACAAATCCAGCAATGTTCCGAAGTAAGTCTGGAGATAGCGAGCCAAGGTCAGGTCTGTACATCAGGAGCCGTATTGTAAGGCTCTGTGCTGGGGGGGAGGTGAAAATATAAATTCTTGGCCAAGTGAGATAGGCAAGCCCTGGTGCAGGTGTCGTGTTATAATGATCTCAAGATCTTCACTGAAGAGCAACATGACCCCCTTCTTCTACCGATTGGGGGGGGGCACAGATTCTCTGTATTAGCAAAACAGCAGAGAAAAGTATTGTACAATTTGTCAAATAGCCAACCATAGAAGAATATAGCGGACTCGTAGTATTTATGATGGGATTGTTTATCCCGACAGTATATACATCTATAACAGCAGTCACTGAGCGGTACGGAGGCACGCTCTCCTTACTATGAGTCCGCTGTATTCTATCATCGCTACTAGGAGTACATACTTGTATCTTTATTCTGAAAGGGCAGAATATTTTTCTTTAAAGTGGCACTGCACTTTAGGAAAACTTTTGATATGTCATTGCAACATAACAAGTTTTGATCATTGGGGGTCTGAGTGCCAAGACCCCACCGATCGCTAGAACGAGGGGAGAGAAGGGCTCGCATACGGTGCCTGTCACCTTGCTGCAAGAGACAAGGCCATAGACTTTCTTCTGATTCCATCTTGCTTTCATCTCCTGCACCGAGAGAGAACACACTGTGAGCCATTCTCTCTGCTGGTTCTAGCAATCGAAAGAACCTTGACCCCAACAGATCAAAACTTTTCCTATGTCTATCTAATATATCCAACGGTTTCCCAACTTACAGTGACACTTCAAAGGCCATGTCCAGCCATCATTTTAATTCTTCCTAAGCATCTAAAAAATGAAGCAGACACTATCGGGGCACATTTAAGACCGGCGTTTTAGCCCCTATACCTGGAGGTGGATCCGCTAAAGTTATGAAGAGGTGCCGGCCTCTACATAACTTTGGCCGATCCTCCGCCACTTCTAAATGGAAGACAACTTCCTAGCTGTCTTTAAATTAAGACCATTTTATACGCCTAAAACAGGTGTAGAAAATGGTAAATGAGACGGCCTGTCGGCCCATCCCCTTCCCTGCCCACGCCATGCCCACTTTTTTTTAGACCTGGTGTGAGTGGGAAGAAGTCACAGATTGTGGCGCCAGAATTTTATCTTATTTCTGTTTGATAAATGACCCCCATTCTTCTTGTGTGCACAGCTCCTGTGCCGATCTATGGGTCTCCATGGTGACAGACTACTGACGAGCACCCTGTAGTCTGATCCTGCTCTCGTCTCCCGTTCTTCTTGCTAATTAGCATTTTGGAGGGTGGCAATAAGTAGGCTACGGATTGCAGGATCAGACTAAAAAGGGTTTGTATATACAGTGCCTTGAAAAAGTATTCATACCCCTTATCCAAAACTTTCCCAGATTTTTATTTATTAAACATTTTTGAAAACCATGGATCATTTTCTTTTCGCTTCACACATACTTGCTACTTTGTGTTGGTCTGTCACACAAAATCCCTACAAAATACATTTTAATTTGTGGGTGTAAAAGTTCAAGGCACTGTAGTCTGTAACTATAGACCGAAATCTGCATTGGAGCTGTACGCAGAAAACGGTAGGGTATTTAAAGGGGTTATGACTGTTTCACAAAGATGAGTCCATTGCGGGAATCGCGCTCCGTGTGGGAGCGTGATCCTCCGCTCTGGACTTGCAGGGCACACGGCATTACACTGATTTATAATGCTGTGTGCCTTTGCTAGACCTTACTGATACAGGATCCTATTGACCGCTTTATGTCACTATGATCCTGTAGAAGTAAGCAGAGACACACAGCATTATAAATCAGTGTGATGCCGTGTGCGCCTGCAAGTCCAGAGCGGAGGATCACGCTCCCACACGGAGCACGATTCCCGCAATGGATTAATTTTTGTGAAACAGCCCTTATTTATAAATCTCGGGTCACTGAATGTGGTAAAATAATAAAAGCTTGTGGTTACTTGCCGCTTAATCCTCAGCTGTCTCTAGCGCTACTGCTCTGCTCGGTATTTGCAGGCTGCAGCAGTGTCGTAACCGCAGGGGCGGACTGGGAACTTAAAGTGGCCCCGTTTTGTAGTCAAGTTTAAATTGATGGAAGGCGAGGCCAGCAATACAATATTCTGGCACATTATATCTCCCCAACAGAGCCAAATACCGCAGTTCAGCGCACAAAACATCCCCAAAAACTTCCACTGGCCGGCTGTGAGGAGGACTCAGGTGGCCCCCTGGTCATCGGCCCACTGGGAAATTTCCCTGTAAGGTCTATGGCCAGTCCACCCCTGCGTAGCCGTATAATTTGCTGACAATCCCTTTAAAGGGGTAACAGCCCAGTGATTGTGATATTTGTGGCAGTTCCAGCTGATTGGGGCTAATATGATGATACATGTGCTCAGTGATAAGTCTATATAGAGCCAACATTACATGTAGCACTGAACAGTGGGACCACTACTGTCTTCTCTCTAGTCATCTCAACAACCACAGTAAAATCCGAGCTGCCCGGATATTTGTAGCGTCTTCATCCTGGACGTCTCGTACACTAGCTCAGTAATCGCAGAAACATCTATTCTATACCAGAGCTGCCTCCGTATATAAAGCAGATCAGTAAAATATGATTTCCTTGTGTTTCTTTATCTGTTTTCTTCTCAATAGGACATTTTCCATGGAGCCTCTTCCTGTCGAGGTTTGCAGTCTTTTCTCGCCTAACTGCGTCCAGGACAAGTATCTGCTGCACATGTTACGATTTACAGACAATGTCAGTACATGGGTGGCAGCGGAGATTGTCACGTGCCACACATCCAAGGTTAGTTTTCATATTTTCAGATTATTTAATCTTTAGTCTTAATAATTGTATCAACACTGCATTCTCTACATTGTCTCACTGAGCGGCCTTTATTTTTTTGATTGTTGCTTCAGGTCTGGGTTTTTACACGGCATGAACTGAGCAGTGTCTGCCAACCTTCAGAGTACTTTATAGGTCATTCTGCAGAGTCTTCTCCCTCTAGTCTCTTCTACCTGTAACTTCTCTCTCCATCATACCCTCTGTCTCGCACTCTCTTTCCTTCTGTCTCGCATTCTCTCTCTCTCTCACTCTGTCTCGCATTCTGTCTCTCTCTCACTCTGTCTCGCATTCTCTCTCTCTCTCTCACTCTGTCTCGCATTCTCTCTCTCTCTCTCTCACTCTGTCTCGCATTCTCTCTCTCTCTCACTCTCTGTCTCGCATTCTCTCTCTCTCTCTCACTCTGTCTCGCATTCTCTCTCTCTCTCACTCTCTGTCTCGCATTCTCTCTCTCACTCTGTCTCGCATTCTCTCTCTCTCTGTCTCGCATTCTCTCTCTCTCACTCTGTCTCGCATTCTCTCTCTCTCACTCTGTCTCGCATTCTCTCTCTCTCACTCTGTCTCGCATTCTCTCTCTCTCACTCTGTCTCGCATTCTCTCTCTCTCACTCTGTCTCGCATTCTCTCTCTCTCACTCTGTCTCGCATTCTCTCTCTCTCACTCTGTCTCGCATTCTCTCTCTCTCACTCTGTCTCGCATTCTCTCTCTCACTCTGTCTCGCATTCTCTCTCTCTCACTCTGTCTCGCATTCTCTCTCTCTCACTCTGTCTCGCATTCTCTCTCTCTCACTCTGTCTCGCATTCTCTCTCTCTCACTCTGTCTCGCATTCTCTCTCTCTCACTCTGTCTCGCATTCTCTCTCTCACTCTGTCTCGCATTCTCTCTCTCACTCTGTCTCGCATTCTCTCTCTCACTCTGTCTCGCATTCTCTCTCTCACTCTGTCTCGCATTCTCTCTCTCACTCTGTCTCGCATTCTCTCTCTCACTCTGTCTCTCACTCTCTCGCATTCTCTCTCACTCTCTCGCATTCTCTCTCACTCTCTCGCATTCTCTCTCACTCTCTCGCATTCTCTCTCACTCTGTCTCGCATTCTCTCTCACTCTGTCTCGCATTCTCTCTGTCTCACATTCTCTCTCTCTCTGTCTCGCATTCTCTCTCTCTCTCTCTGTCTCGCATTCTCTCTCTCTCACTCTGTCTCGCATTCTCTCTCTCTCACTCTGTCTCGCATTCTCTCTCTCTCACTCTGTCTCGCATTCTCTCTCTCTCACTCTGTCTCGCATTCTCTCTCTCTCACTCTGTCTCGCATTCTCTCTCTCACTCTGTCTCGCATTCTCTCTCTCACTCTGTCTCGCATTCTCTCTCTCACTCTGTCTCGCATTCTCTCTCTCACTCTGTCTCTCACTCTGTCTCGCATTCTCTCTCTCACTCTCTCGCATTCTCTCTCACTCTCTCGCATTCTCTCTCACTCTCTCGCATTCTCTCTCACTCTCTCGCATTCTCTCTCACTCTGTCTCGCATTCTCTCTCACTCTGTCTCGCATTCTCTCTGTCTCACATTCTCTCTCTCTCTGTCTCGCATTCTCTCTCTCTCTCTCTCTCTGTCTCGCATTCTCTCTCTCTCTCTCGCATTCTCTCTCTCTCTCTCTGTCTCGCATTCTCTCTCTCTCTCACTCTCTCTCTCTTACTCTGTCTCGCATTCTCTCTCTCACTCTGTCTCGCATTCTCTCTCTCTCTCTCACTCTCTCTCACTCTCTCGCATTCTCTCTCTCGCCCCCTCTGCCGCTCCCCCTCTCTCGCCCCCTCTGCCGCTCCCCCTCTCTCGCCCCCTCTGCCGCTCCCCCTCTCTCGCCCCCTCTGCCGCTCCCCCTCTCTCGCCCCCTCTGCCGCTCCCCCTCTCTCGCCCCCTCTCTCGCTCCCCCTCTCTCGCTCCCCCTCTCTCGCTCCCCCTCTGCCGCTCCCCCTCTGCCGCTCCCCCTCTGCCGCTCCCCCTCTGCCGCTCCCCCCCTCTCGCCCCCTCTGCCGCTCCCCCTCTCTCGCCCCCTCTCTCGCCCCCCTCTGCCGCTCCCCCTCTCTCGCCCCCCTCTGCCGCTCCCCCTCTCTCGCCCCCCTCTGCTGCTCCCCCTCTCTCGCCCCCCTCTGCCGCTCCCCCTCTCTCGCCCCCCTCTGCCGCTCCCCCTCTCTCGCCCCCTCTGCCGCTCCCCCTCTCTCGCCCCCTCGGCCGCTCCCCCTCTCTCGCCCCTCTCTGCCGCTCCCCCTCTCTCGCCCCCCTCTGCCGTTCCCCCTCTCTCGCCCCCCTCTGCCGCTCCCCCTCTCTCGCCCCCCTCTCTCGCCCCCCTCTCTCGCCCCCCCTCTGCCTCGCCCCCTCTCCCTCGCCCCCTCTGCCTCGCCCCCTCTGCCTCGCCCCCTCTGCCTCGCCCCCTCTGCCGCGCCCCCTCTGCCGCGCCCCCTCTGCCGCGCCCCCTCTGCCGCGCCCCCTCTGCCGCGCCCCCTCTCTCGCGCCCCCTCTGCCGCGCCCCCTCTCTCTCGCCCCCTCTGCCGCTCCCCCTCTCTCGCCCCCTCTGCCGCTCCCCCTCTCTCGCCCCCTCTGCCGCTCCCCCTCTCTCGCCCCCTCTGCCGCTCCCCCTCTCTCGCCCCCTCTGCCGCTCCCCCTCTCTCGCCCCCTCTGCCGTTCCCCCTCTCTCGCCCCCTCTGCCGCTCCCCCTCTCTCGCCCCCTCTGCCGCTCCCCCTCTCTCGCCCCCTCTGCCGCTCCCCCTCTCTCGCCCCTCTCTGCCGCTCCCCCTCTCTCGCCCCCCTCTGCCGCGCCCCCTCTCTCGCCCCCTCCCCTCTCTCGCCCCCTCTGCCGCGCCCCCTCTCTCGCCGTCTGCTCCCTCTTGCGCCTTCTGCCCCTCGCCCTCTGCTCCCTCTTGCGCCCACTCTGCTTTACACCCCTCCCCCTGCCTCTCTCTCTAGCTCCTATTTGCACTCTATTACTCTTACTCTCTCACCTCCTCTCTGTAGCACCCTCTTTCTCTACTACTCTTTGTATATGCCTAAAATGCTGCCATATCATTGTGTGTGTTTGTATCTTCACACACATGTGGCATGTGGCTCTCTCTCTCTCTCTCTCTCTCTCTCTCGAGGGTGCTCGCTCTCTCTCCCTTGAGATCCCTGGTGCACACTGTGCTTTTCCTCCCCCATGCTCGCTCTGCTTCTTGCCCCCTAGCCCTCTCACTCTTGCTTTCTTGTGCTTCCCCCCCCACACACACACACACACCCACTCTTTGTGTAGCAAACAAAGCCTGCTACTATACCATTGTGTGTGTTTGTATAATCTATGTGGACTGAGTACATGGCAGATATAAAGGGTCTCCAGGGATGTATGTATGAAAAGAAAAGCAGCATAGCTGTCCGCAAATTAATCCAGTATTTAGCTGAATATCTAGTCCCGTGTGTCAGTATTACTTACTTTATAGCCCTATTATATAGTTAATCCTTTTATTTGTTCTTTCTCCTTTTTAGTTACAGACCAGCATCCTGACAAAATTTCTTCTTGTTGCCAAATTATGCTACGAACAACGAGACTTTGCAACCGCTGTTCAGATACTCGGGGGACTTGAAAACCTTATAGTACGGCAGCTGCCGGTGAGGTTTCTTTTATCTGATTTTGTTCCTACCAAGCCGTTTCATTTTTATCTTTATCAATTTGACATATTAATAAAATGGATTACGTTTTGTTTTTATGTATTAAGGCTTGGAAGAATTTACCTACAAAGGTGGCAGAAATTCTGGAGGAACTCAAAGCCGTGGAGGTAATAATATTGCTGGCAGACAGAAGGAGATTTATTAAAAGTTTTGCTTTAGTATATATTTACTATATATTGTCCCTCGTGGTAAAATTTCCTTACTTTTCTCTAATCGGATTCACTCCCATTTTTGGAAATGGATACTTAGTTGAAAAAAATACATACTTTCACATCTGCGTCTTTGCTGGCTCCGGCAGGGGATCAGCAAAAATGCATCGGGTACATAATACAACGGTCTGCATCTGTTCAGAATGGATCCAGTTGTATTATATCCCAAATGAACAAGACGATGTGTCACTAAATCCATTGTGTCATTGTGGGACACGGGGCCAATGCTACATCTATATGGGCTGGTTAATCCTTGATGTAGCCGATACATGGCGTCCCATGTTGTATGTGGCATCATCCAACATGGGACGCCATGTATCGGCTTCATCGGGGATTAACCAACCCATATAGATGTAGCACTAGCCCCATGTCCCCTGGTGAATCTGGGGCTATATAAATAGATGAAACGCGTAGGAACACATATATCTCTTTATCTGAGCACTACTATTTAGGTTTCCTAGCACTCTTAACTATCAATGGTAGGGCTCAACCCTCCTGCTCTTTCTGCCACACAACATATACACGGACCAGACGGTGAGAAATCGGTGTGGCCACGGATTGTGGAATACAGCAGAATCCCCATTTTTTCTCTTGTGGGGACGGGAACAACCTGATTGGGTGTGAGACTCGAGCAAGGCCCTACCTGAACGCGTTCTCGGATTTTTACTAAAACGGGCAAAATGGCAGTCTTTAGTAAATGACCCCCATTGAGTCTGCCAGAATAGAGGTTGCTGTTGGCAGTGGCTCTGGCTCCTCAGGGGATGTACCATCCATTGCCCTCCATGCTGTGGTAATCATAGGCCATGCTAAGGCTAGTCAATGTTTCGATGACTTCTGGTCTTTAAATCTTGAAGTATTACTGCACTTACATAATGACTTACGTAATTTTTGTACATTTTCTGCTCATTCCATTTCAGCTACATTATGCTGAAATTAAAATAGAATCGGGTTCCATTTATATCCTAGCGATAATAATGTCACAGGCCCTGGCCCTTATTCTTAGGGTAATCACTTGAACAGTGTTCCATAGGTATAATGACCATGGTTATTTCAGTGCCTCTGTCATTGTCTTTGGCCTCACATTTCACATGACCTAATTCATCATTGATGGTGCTTCCAAACTTGCTTCTCAACAGGTGTTTCTAAAGAGTGACAGCTTGTGTCTGATGAAAGGAGACCGATTCAGAACATTACCCACAATTCCTTCTGCATACCTCTTAGCAATGCACATTCAACAGCTCGAGACTGGGGGCTTTACAATGGCCAATGGAGCTTTTAAGTGGAATAAGCTAAGGTGAGTGAGTTTATATGTAGCCCCCTTTATAAGACGCACCTAGGTTTTAAAATATCAGACTTCCAAACTAGACCCTTAATCTTCATCAGACTTTAGATCCCTAAATTAGACCCCCCCCATATTAAACCTCAGATCAGACCCCCATGTTAGACCCTAGATTAGATCCCCATGTCAGAACTTAGATCAGACTCACATATTAGTGAGCTCGTGTCAGACCTCAGATCAGATGCCCATCAGAATAAAATACATAAATTTACCTCTCCTGCTCCCCCGCTACTCCCCAGCTCCGACAGGCTCTCCTGCATTTGCGCTCCCTGATCTTCTCTGCGCCCGCCCTGCACTGTGACCTGACTGCGTGCAGCGTCAGATCACAGTGCTCGAACTACGTCCTGACGCTGTACACAGCAGGGGCCCAGAGAAGACCAAGGAGAGGTGAGCACCCTCAGTACTAGCAGCGCTTCACTCAGAGCTCCCTGCAACTACTGCGTGTATGTATGTATGTATGTATGTGTGTGTGTGTGTGTGTGTGTGTGTGTGTATATATATATATATATATATACACACACACACAGTCACCGTATTTTTCGCCTTGTAAGATGCACCTAGGTTTTAGAAGAGGGGAATAAGAAAAAAATATTTTTCATTAGACCTCAAATCAGACCCCCAATGTTAATCAGACCTCAGCTCACAGTCCCAATAAGACCCCATTGTAAAGAAGACCTCAGCTCAGACCCCAATGTAAATGACCTCCAATAAGACCTCAGATCTGACACCCCAATAAGACCTCAGATCAGACCCACAATCAGATATCGGTTCAGAACCCAATGTGTATGACCCCAGATAACAGCCCCAATGTAAATAAGAACCCCCCCCCCCCCATTCAGACCTCAGATGGGACCCCCATGCCTCAAAGCAGAAAAAAAATAAAAAAAATCAACTTGCCTCTCCTGCCCTGGATGCCGCCACTCCTAGGATCCAGCTCTCCTCTTCTTCCTGCCATGCGCGGTGCTGTAACTCAACGCGCACAGCGGGATTTCACAGAGCGCCTGTGTCCTCACATTGTGCGCAGTCACAGCACGGCAAGCTTCCGAAGACCAGGAAGCAATGAGTAAAAAGCTTGGGGAGGGCGCTACATTCACCACTTCCCGCTCCTCCGGTACTAAGGAGCTCTTCCATAATGGAAGAGGTCATTAGTATTCGCCCCATAAGGGTCGGAGCTCTTATTTACTGATACAGTGCTCCAGTGTATTGCTATAGATTAAAATGATAGAATTGTGGCTGCCTGCAGAGGGAGCTGAAGCTTACTGCATACCGATTTATTATTGACCTCAGATTTACGGTATAAGTATTTATTCAGTAAACTTCCCTTTAAAATCTCTGTATAGTGGAAATGGTAGATTTTTCTTGCCGTGTCTCTTAGTTAAACTGCTTGGTGGTTGCATCCTAGTTCCTGGAATAAAAAAATTATTTACGAAAATGTGAAATTTTCCTTGTCAAGGTTCTTTTTTCATATTGCCCTATAACAGGAATATCTTTAAGAAATATCTTCCTCTCTTCTGCTTTACAGGAATATTGCCAAAGTAGTGAGCCAAGTTCACGCATTTCAAGAAATCCCATACTCCTTTACTCTAGATCCAGATTTGCAGTTTTACCTCCGCCAACGCATTTCTCATTTCAGCGATTCCGATATCTCTGTCCTGGCAGCTGACAACAACGCCAATTTCCATCATGTAAACTCCGAGAAACATTCTCGTAAGATACAGGATACACTACGTAGGATGAAGGCAACATTTCAGTGAAAGCCATGGATATTACTGTAGCGGCACATTTGTATCCCGTCCAAAGAACCAAAGATTAAACCAAGAACTGCACAAGGTTCTGGGTGATGGACGGGACAACATGGTGGCTATTGGATTGGGAATAGTAGCAGTTGGGGGGGGGGACAAATATTCACAAAGGGCTCATCTGTTTCAGTAATGTAGGTTCTCTGTTATGGACTGTTATTGGTTTAAATGCTTTCCTGCTTCTGCATCGGTGACCATGTCACTATGTCTTGCACAAATATCCATGCAGATCTGTACTCATTTTTGTATATAGCAGTTGAATATGTCTTTTTGTTTCGGATAATGGCCAGACTTATTTTTTACTTCTGCTTGAAAAATAATGACTGGTACATGATGACGATGTGGCATTGTTGGTTACCTATGTCCCTTGAGCGTTAGAATATTCTGGCTATGGTTATGGATTGGAATTGGTTTATATGCACATCAGGCCTTATGCACATGACCGTATTATTGTACCTCATCTGATCCATATTTTTTGCTGATCGGATGCAGATCCCTTCTTTTCAGTGGGGCCTCAAAAAGTGCAGACCGCACACCGTGTACTGTCCACATCCATATGTCAGGGCCGCAAACAATTATAGAACATGTCCTGTACTTGTCCATTTTTCAGAGGGAGAAAGAAAATGTCTGCATGCATACGGCCGCTATCCATGTTTTGCGGACCCGCTGTTTGAGGACCGCAAAACGCATATGTTCGTGTGCATGAGGCTTAATCCAAAGTAATAAGAGCCATCGAAAAATTGAACGGAAAGTAATAACAGTATTATAAAATGATGGGTCAATAAGATGTATAAAAAAAAAGTAACACATTCTAAAGAAACAAATGCATCGTTTACCGTGGCGAGCAGTTGGTACCCGCTTTCTTTTTCTCAAGCGTACCTCCAGTGATACATTTAGAAACCGTGTAGGATTTGCACCTGTCTGCTCCATTAATTTCTGTAAGGGGCAGAGTAGGAAGAGACTTGAATTACTGCAGTCCTTTACTCCCTCCCTGCCGATTGGCAAGACTTCTGAGGCATAAATAGCTGACCTTTGAAGGGACTATGTACTGTACGTCCCATGAGGATCTAAGATTACTGCTTTGACTTTTCATAGGACTTACACTTTAATCATCATGTGGAAAATGAATTGAACTGGTATAGTCCTTGCTTTGCACTAATTTATTATGTAATTGCCACTGCATGAAATTCCACTTCTTGATACGGTTATTGTTCATCTTTATGATGGCTCAACCAGCCTTTGCAAACCTATGTTGTGGCCAAACCAGACAACCATCTAATGTTTATGGAGCCTTCCAACGTTTGATTTTGAGTGAGATAAGGATCAGGCATGTTGAATTTCAACTGCCTAATCCTTTTGTTCTCAGGAGATAAGCAGCTGCCTGAGGTGTCTGGCAACGGCTTTCTCCCCTCTTCCGATTCATTACATATGCACGTTTGACCACGTTGAGCATGCTTATGTATGGAAAGACCAGGAGAGCTAGCTGCCTGTTATGTGTATGTCCTGGTCAAGAATGATCTCTAGGTGTAGTTTCTGTATTGTGCGGTCAGATGGGTTTGTTGATGAAGAAATCAATAATCCCTAGGACTGCTACATTTTACAGGAGGTTTAGGTCTGTGGTACACTCTAGGTAAACCATAGTTTTGCAAAGGCATATGATTGTGTACTGTAGTGTACTGTACGTCCTAAAACTCTGTTGAAACATTTATGCATCTAAAATATAAATTATTTTGAAGCAATTTGTGTCTAAAGGAATTCGTATTTCCTAATTATTAGAAGAAAGATCAGACCCTAAACCTTATATACAGGCTTTCATAAGAGTCACTAGTGACATTAAAGAGGTTCTCCTCAGGAGTAGGTCATCAATTTGAGGTTGGCGGCAGTCCGACTCCTGGCACCTCCTCCGATCAGCTGTTTTAGGAAACGGCATCGCTCACTGGACCCTTGGTGCCTCAGTTTACTAAGTACATCGCCGTCCATCTGATTGCGGATGTGAAAGGTATTGCAGCTCAGCCCCATTCACTGGGGCCAAAGTCAGAAGTGGAGTTGAAAGGAATAAAAAAAAAAATAAAGGAAGGTTTTATACTTGTCCTATTACGCTGGATCCACTTCTGGCTTTGACTAAAAAAGCTGCAAGAAATAAAATCTGTCTCAAAACCTAAAAAAAAACTCCAATTCTGGCTTCAAAAACTTTTTACACCACTCATTCCAGTTTGAAATTATGGGTGGGAATATGGTTGTGGTTAGCTATGTTAGTGCGTTTCACTACAGATTTATCACTGAGACAAAAAAAACTGCAGTCTCACTCCAGGAGGAGGGTGGAGTAGGAAACCTTGGATAGCTTTTCTAGACAAGTGTTAGGTAAGGCTACTTTCACACTAGCGTTCGGGGCTCCGCTTGTGAGTTCCGTTTGAAGGCTCTCACAAGCGGCCCCGAACAGATCCGTCCAGTCCTAATGCATTCTGAGTGGATGCAGATCTGCTCAGAATGCATCAGTCTGGCACCGTTTGTCCTCCGCTCAGCAGGCGGACACCTGAACGCAGCTTGCAGATTCACACAAAGTTTTTTGGAAGAGGGTTTTGAGGCAGATTTGCCTGCAGGCTTTTCAGCCAAAGACAGAAGTGGATCCAACAGAAAGGAGAAATCCTTTGAATCAACTTTGGCTGAAAAACCTGCAGGAAAATCTGCCTTGAAACGTCCTCCAAAAACCCAGTGAGAACCTACCCTAAGGGGACAAGCTAAGGGGAGATCCTAGCTGCTGGCCCGTACTTGACGTTTTGGACAATGTCTCAATATATCTAAATCACTACAGTAAGTAAGAATCTAGTAAAACCTCTTTGAGACAAGTCCATGGACATGGATTTGCATGACGGCGGCAGGAAACTTTAAAACGTTCTGCATAATTTTAGGACACTTTAGGCGATTAGATGAATGTTGGCTGAAGATCTTGATTTCATCTAATGGGTATGAGGGCGTCCAGTCTCTTCTCGAATTTGAGAACATTATTATGCACTATTGAATATTTTGATGCTCATAGCCTCATGATATCTTGTCTTACCTTGTGTGGCCATCTTTGTATTGACAGCAGCTGTACTGATGGCATTTTAAATGCATCCACGTGTTCTCCAGCCACAGAATTACATGATCACATCAAATGTTTACTAAATTGTCTTCCATGTTCAGACCGTGATAATTTTTTTATAATGATGGCTATTCAACTTTTCTGGCCTAAAGAGACAGGAACAAACCAGTGGAACCAATTGCTGTACAAAGCAGCTGAGCACCAGACTCCTCGTGGGCGGTGCTAAATAGTATTAAGCTTAGAATTGCCAAGGAGTGAAAACTTATGACTCACCGGTTTTCATGTTATTTCTTACAACTGTTCTTGGCTTGTGCATGTTTCTGGGGTTCTATAATATATAACATATACTGTATATTACAATGTGTAGCCTGGACCAAGAGCATATACATAGAAGAGAGGGGGCCCAATAGCAAGGTTTAAAAGAGGTCCACCATTAAGATGCCTGGATTGGCACAGTTCCTTACCCTTTTTTGGCTAACTGTGCAAGGTAATAAGGAGGCTTTTACCCCTCAACAGCAAAATGGCGGAATTGCTGGGCCTGGACCCCCTCTCTCCAAAGGCCTCCTAGCAGCTGCATGGTCTGCCTTTATGGTATATATACCTGTACCCTGGGCATGAACTCATATAGCCTATAAGATCCATTGTTGTCTGTACGTATAGACTTTACAAATGGGAATATGCATCCTCCGCACTCTACAAAGAAATACTTGAGCCGGTTAAGACTTCAGAACAGTAAAAGGCAGAATCTTATTGGCATGTTCTATTCCAAATTTACCTTTTCCTGGGTATCATACATGTGATATGCCATAAAGAAAAAGCCATACCTGTTCTGACACACCAAAAAAAAAGTAATACGACGTAAAATGAAATAAAAAAAATATATATTTTTTTGTATAATAGACAACTGGCCTGGAATAATTATATCTGGATGTGAATGGGTTGAGGAGAGATTGCCTAAACCATCCAATGGACAATGACGAGCATGTTTCTTAATATTTTGGTACTAAAGTCAAATCGATATTTTTTTGCTTGAGATCAGCATGAAGTAATGCGTAACTTTCAGAAATATTTTTGTCTTATTGAAACCGAGGTCTGTGAAAGGGTTAAAAAGGATTGCTCGGAGAGCTAGGCTTTGTATGTGTAGTATAAAAGGCTGCTGTAATGGGCCGGGTCAGGCCTTCCATGATTATTATTAATGTTATATTATTTTTGTATGATTTTGTTACCCATGCGTAATGTGTACAACGCTTTCTAGTCCTTGTGTTGCCGCCTCCTTTTTAACCCCTGGTCTGTACTTCTCTTGTATGTATGATCCTTTTGCTCAGTATTATGTGTTGAAAAGAAACTAAAATAAATCTCTCCTGCAATGGATTTGGTTATTGTTCAGTTTCCCTGATGTAATGCTGATTTCTTGTGTCTGATCTGTGTATTTGTATAATAAATGCGTCTCACTTGTTTAATGTTAGATGTTAGTCTTTGCATTTTCACGCTTCTGTGCTTGTCTATGTTTTTATTTTTAAAAATACACCTATAGTTGACTTGGTTAGCCTACAAATTTCTAAACTTTTATTTCTTCTCATGCACACGACCATATCAGTTTTGCTGGTGTTTTTATTTTTTAAAACACACCTTTAGTTAAATGGCTTATCCTAAAAATTGCCTTTTTTTTTTTTTTTTAACTCTTGTATCGAGGATCCGCTAAATATGGATGCAGTCCGTGTAGCTTCCGCATTTATTGTGGACTCATTGACTTTAGGACATGATATGTCTTTTTGCGGAACGGGCATATAGATCATCCATGTGCTTTCTGCATCCGTATGTTCGTAGAACATGTCCTATACTTGTGACATTTTGACTGTGGACTCATTAAAGTCAATGGGTCTGCAAAAAATGCAGATGCAACATGGACTTCATTCGTATTTAGGGAGTCCGCGATTTGCGGACTGCGAAACTGATATAGTTGTGTGCATGAGGCCATAGCCCCAGAGGTGCATATGGTATATAATTCCCCCCACAATTTCCTTCTCCAATGCCTAGTGACAGTGGCGTTGCTAGGGCTGGTGTGACCCGGTTCGGTAGAAAATGGTGTCACCCCCACTAGCCCTACCCGAAGCAATAATTTTTTAGCCATTGTAGGAAGGCGCAAGGGTCCGTCATTGACGGTATGTGTCACCGAGATTCCTGGCCTCGGTGAGGTAAGAGCCAGTAATTTTAAGTGTCAGCGGCAGTTAGTGCTGACTGACACTATTTGTTATTTAGTATGGTTGTAGAGCCGATCCGGGCCAGCTCTTACTGGGAGCAGCCAAAGTGCAGGGTGGGTGGCTGCTCCCCACGTTCCAGGCCTGGTTTTGGTTTGGGATATAAAAACCCAGCCAGCAGTCTCAGCTGTGTGGATTTTTACCTCTGTCTGACAGTGAAGCGGATGTGCTGAAGGTGGAAGACTGCAAACAGGTGTGCAGGCCACCTGGAAGAGGCCAGTAATCTTTTCTGTGGCTGAGCATTCAGCCGGGTGTGAACTGACACCTAGGATTCCAGGTGAACACTGTTTTGTTTTTGCTGTGTATGAACAAGCACCAAGACTGTTATGTTTTGCTGAGTGTGAATAAAACACTAAGTTTAATTTACAACCTGGTTCCTTGCCTCTATACTGCATCCGCTAACCTGTCTACCAGAGCAAATCCCCACACCATATATGGGGGCTATGGGGGTGCTACTGCCATGGGGGGGCATCCTTTAGCTCAGCAGACCCCCCCCCCGATTGCCGACCGGTGGGAGAAGGTGGGTGCTAGCAGTCAGATTGCTTACTGGGCAGTGGCGGATCCAGAGCCTGGTCTCGGGAGGGGCACATCCAGATTATTTTCTGTCCGCTGCCACAAAACAATGGTGCTTATAGAACAGATTACACAGTGTAGCGGTATACTGTATATTGTGTGGCACAGTGTAGGCTATATGTGTATAACATAAACATATTTCACATGAAAACTTACAATTACTTGGCTTGGCCCTTGGGGATCTCGGACACCATTTCAACACTTAAGGTGGGGGGCTCGGTGGAGCTGTTGTGCTTTATCCTAATGAGAAAGATTTCATAATAAGGATTTGGAGAAGGGGCAGAGGGATAGCAGAGCAGAGTGGTCGGTGCTGCTACTAAGGGGTCATACCACGGGGGAGTAATAAAGCCCACCATAATGCCCCCCCCCCCCAGTAGAAATAATTCTTCTTATAATGTGATAATGTAAAAAATACCCCCTTGTAATGCCCCCAGTTGAGCTTCATAGTGCCCCATAATGTGCCAGTATAAAATACCCCAATATAGTGCTCCCCCTCCTTCCTCCTAGTGCCCCCCATAATGTACCAGTATAAAATGCCCCATATATAGTGCCCCAGTAGATGCCCTCAGTGTCCACCATAATTTGCAAGTATAGAATACCCCTTCTTAGTGCCCCCTGTAGATGACCCCATAGTTCTCCTCTCCCCCCTTCACCATAGTACCCACCATAATGTGTCCCAGTATAAAATGCTACCGTACAGAGCACCCCATATAAAATACCCCTTCTTTGTGGCCTCAGTAGATGCCCCTATAGTGCCCACCAATAATGTGCCAGTAACAAGAGCCCCCAAACATGTGCCAGTAACGAGCACCCCCCATCATGTGCCAGTAACAAGAGCCCCCCCACACCATCATGTGCCAGTAACAAGAGCCCCCTCATCATGTGCCAGTAACAAGAGCCCCCCCCCCATCATGTGCCAGTAACAAGAGCACCCCCTCATGTGGCAGTAAAACTTTATTGTACATATAAAAAAAAATAAACACTTATACTTACCTCCATGTTTTCGATGCGATGCAGGCCTCTTCCGGCCTGTGTCCCGCACTATACGGCTCAGGCGGCATGATGACATCACACAGCCTGCATCGGCCTCTGATATCAGAGGAACAGGGAAGGGACACACCTCTCTCTCCCCTGCCCCGCCGCACTTCCATCTGTATCGCTGTCCTGAGGACGATGATACAGATGACTATGGAGATGAGCGCTTCCACAATGGAAGCGCTCATCTCCCTGTGCCCTGTCGCCATCAGAGTCACTGGTGTCACCCGGTGCGGCCCGCACCCCCCTCGCAACGCCACTGCCTAGTGAGATATAGCTATATACTGTATTTCTATGAAGTTAAAAGTAGGGATGAATTAATGGAAGGTGTCAGGAGCCTTTTGGCTGCTTCTCAATGAAATCACAATGTTGGCTCTGAGGAGAAGAGAAGGGTGAGCATGTCAGTCCACCGCTGAATGCAAGAGAAGGTGGAGCAGAAGGATAAACGGCAGTCGGCCCTACCAGAGAGGAAAATGTAACAATGAACAAGATTTTTATTGCCTGTATATTGCAATAATTCTTCATTTGAAATGGCCTATTCATTGCATAGTAATACATTTTGTGGGATAACTTCTTTTTCCGCAATACACCCGGCCGGAACCCCCATAGAACTGCCTATTCTTGTCCACAATTGCGGACAAGAATAGGACATGTTCTATTTTTTTCCGGAGCCGCGGACCGGAAGATCGGGTGCGCGCTCCGGAAATGCGGATGCGGGCAGCACATTGTGTGCTTTCCGCATCCATTCCTGTCCCGTAGAGAATGAATGGGTCCGCACCCGTTTTGCGGAATGGGTGCGGACACATTCGTGGACGTGTGAATGGACCCTAAGGGTATGTACAGGAATTGAGAAACATGGCCGCTATCACCCAAACACAGCACCACACTTGTCTATGGTTTAAAAGGAAATGTCACCCCAAAAAATTTCTGCCAATTAAAACAAGATAGTAACACATTTCCTTTTTTTTGCTAATCTTTTTATTTTCTGATTGCAGATTTATTCTATTTCTTGAACATGATTATGGGGGCGGCCATCTTGCTAGAGCTGTTCTTAACAGAATTTAGAAAGCGTTTACAGAAATGGTTTACAGCAGCCCCACGGGCCGTAGACACAATGGACAGGAGGGGACCTCATTGACTTCTATGGGAGAGTTTTCTAGGCATGTTCTGTGACCTTTGAAGAGGTCAGGAGGGAGCAGATAAGCTGAGATATCACCTACTGTGAATGATCCTGTTGTATCTATACACAGAGGTTGTATCATTACAGGCAGGATTAGAATGACAGATAAGCAGATAACTGCAGTAAAGTGATCTGTTCAGACTAAGAAGCGCCTATTATCAGGCTTAGAGGCCAGTGGGTTAAAAGTTTCAGCTTGCACCTGGTCGTGTTTTTATATTCTTGTATATAATGTATAGTGAGGGTATTTTATTCTTACCTCTTCACTAGACCGGATTGTTTCTCTCTCTAAGATTTATTATAGTCAGCTAGAGGACAGCTACATCGTATATCTGTTAACTGAAATGTTACGGTGTTACTTTTACGGCTTTGATGCCTGCTGTAATGTCACCTACTCTCCCTGCTCTGCTACATTTAGCTACATCCTTCTAATTCTGTCTGAGTATCAAAGTTTTTCCGTCCTGGATCTGCGTTCAAGGGGGCGCCTGCAGCACGTCCCTCCGATTCTTTAGCGTACTAGGTGCATTACTGTTTGATTTAAAAACTGAATACAAGCTCCCCCTAAATGTTTCGCCGAGTACACAGCGTCTTCAGGGGTTAGGAGCTGCTAACCAGAGACTATCTTTTTGCCGCTATTTACAGGGGGGCGGTAAACACCGCCTCTCCCTGCAAAAACCAATCAAGATCCGCCCTGTCATCCGGACATAAATCAATACCAATCCCGATGTCAAACCACAGTTGCATCGCGCATGACCCGATACTTAGTTATTTTTTCAGGGCTTCTTGTATGCTTGTTTTTAAACTTAGAAGTATTCCCCACGTGGGGAAAACATGCATACAAGAAGCCCTGAAAAAATGAGTATCGGGTAATGCAACTGTGGTTTACTACCACAGAGACTAAGTTGGCGGCGCAGGCGCTGGAAGGAGAGAGGTAATGCCGATCCAGGCAGGAAAAACTTTGTTAGACAGAGATAGAAGGATTGTAGCTAAATGTAGCAGAGCAGGAAGAGTTAGGCCACTTTCACACTAGCATTTAGGCTTTCCGTTTGTGAGATCCGTTCAGGGCTAATGCATTCTGAATGGAAAAGGATCCGCTCAGAATGCCTCAGTTTGCCTCCGTTCCGTCTCCATTCCGCTTTGGAGGCGGACACCAAAACGCTGCTGGTGTCCATCTGACGAAACTGAGCCAAACGGATCCATCCTGGCACAATGTAAGTCAATAGGGAAGGATACGTTTTCTATGAGACAATCTGGCACAATAGAAAACGGATCCGTCCTCCATTGACTTTCAATGGTGTTCAAGATGGATCCGTCTTGGCTATGTTAAAGATACGGATGCATGCGGTTGCATTATCTGAATGGATCCGTCTGTGCAGATCCATGACGGATCCACACTAGACGTGAGTGTGAAAGTAGCCTAAGATAGCTAGGTAGGTGACATTACAGCAGGCATCAAGGCCGTAAAAGTAACACCGTAACATTTCAGTTAACAGATATACGATGTAGCTGTCCTCTAGCCGACTATAATAAATCTTAGAGAGAGAAACAATCCGGTCTAGTGAAGAGGTAAGAATAAAATACCCTCACTATACATTATATACAAGAATATAAAAACACGACCAGGTGCAAGCTGAAACTTTTAACCCATTAGAGAACATTTTGGTTCACATTGTTATTAAGAGAAATAATAAAGTGCTGGCCGTGCCCCTGCCGCAATCCTCAATCCACGGGTACCGACCATGGGCCAGCCGCATGCAGATCGCGACCCCGTTCACTTGAATGGGGTCTGCAATCCGTCCGTTCTATCTTTTTGCGGAACGGAAGCACAGAACGGAACCCCACGAATGCACTCCGTAGTGCTTCCGTTCCGCATCTCCGGATTTGCGGACCCATTCAAGTGAATGGGTCCGCATCCGTGATGCGGAATGCACACCGCCGGTGTCCCGTGTATTGCTGACCTGCCGCAATGCGGCCACGGGGGACACACGGGGTCGTGTGCAGGAGGCCTAAGGCAGCGGCATTTCTCATCCATTTGAATGTAAATGCCATTTGGCCGAGCAGTCTAATGGCTGTGTCATTTTCAATCGATTACTGCTGCACAAATTGTAATCTTGATATTCTTGTTTGGAAGGGTCTCGCTCACTGTAGGTTGTGGTGCTTCATTATGAAAAGTCCACTGATCGATGGACGTCTGGCTGCAGCCACCCAAACCATCCCTAGAATGGGTAAATTGGGCTAAGTTGCAGCCTGAGAGGTCAAACCCCCAACTGATCATTGTTAGGGTGAAACCTGGCGATATGACATAACTGATTATGGAAGGAAGCCTCATGTATGGCAGACCATGGCAAACCATACAAATATATGAAGAAAGAAAAAAAAAAAGAGAAAACAACTGGGTGTTGGCCTTCCCTTTGTCAGTTGGGCGTGATCTTGCACTGACCAGTATGTAGAGACAGGTCTCTTTGGACAAGGAGGATGGTAGCACCCAATTGCCCATGTATTCCTACTTTTCCAGGAGGAATAACTGAGGAACTGTCCGTGTGGATTTGCCATATTTATTTCTGCAGTATCATTCCAGTATTTACTAAAACAGACATTTGAGGAGAGGTGACTGGTCCTTTTACATGTGACAGAATATCTATTCATTTGTGCCCTGAAGACTCGTCTGGCCAGCAGCCATTTCCACAGACTCCCTCGTACACGGACAACGCTTGCTATGGACGTGGGTGTATGTGTTCTCAATGGGAAGAGTGTAGAAAGCCGCTGCCAGACACCTCTGGTGACTGACAGTACCTCTCTAGAGAGCGAAACACTTGGCCGTTGAACTTCATAGAGCCTGATCCTTCTCTCCTCCAACATCATCTGCTCGGGGAGAGTCGGGAGCTCTCCATAGACATTAGACCTGCGGCTCTCCAGATGTTGCAAAACTACAACTCCCACCATGCCCTGCTGTAGGCAGTCTGGGCATGCTGGGAGTTATTCTTTTGCAACAGCTGGAGAGCCTCAGGCTGGCCATCCCTGCATTAGACTCGGGGGTGGTGGGTTCAGCTTTTCCTCCAGCTCATTTCCAGGCTTCTGTAATTCCTGCTTATCTGGCTGTGATGGCTGCAGCCTTGGAAGATAAAACGCGTGCTGATAGCGGACCGCTGAACTTCCCACAGATCCCCCTGTAATTCTGCTTATTACCGCTGCACATGGCAGGAATAAAAGTAAATTTGCAACATAGTCTACAGAAGTTTTTTTTAAAATATAATTTATTTATATTTTTGTATTTTTCAACTATAGCTATATATTATAGGGGTCCAACTAATGTGTATGGTCAGCTTAGGCTGCGTTCACATCTCCATTTTGGAGATCTGGCGCAAATGTGGCTGTCAACTGGCCCAAAAAAACACGGTTTTTGTTCCGCTGATGCGCAGCATTTATACCAGAAATCGAACAGATCACTGCCGGACCTCATTACAGTCAATGGGGATCCAGCTCGGTGCCGGAGCAGCCTGCCAGATCTCCGAACTGAGATTATTATGTTGTATTGTTATTCCTTCCGTGGCGCTGTACATATGATAAGGGGTGGCACATCCATAATAAAACACAACTGCAATAAGCATGACCAAGAGGAGTTACAAACTGGCACAGAAGGAGAGAGGGCCCTGCCCACAATCGCTTACAATCTAGGGATGGGAGAAGGGCACAGTCATGTCATGGCGGTATAGCAGCAGCAGGGTTAGCCCCCTTTCACGTATAGCATCCACACTGAATCCTGACCCATTCATTTCCATGGGTCTGTGCACAAGAGCGTTGTGTCAGAATTGCAGCATGTTCTCTATTCACGCAGCCCTGGCCCCATAGAAGTGAATGGGACTTCGGTGAGACACTCCCAGGAGTGCTGCAGCCTCTTCACCTCGCTGCAGAGAGTCGGACCCCCAGCAATCTAATTTTGATGGCTTATCAGAAGGGAAAACCTCTACTCTTAAAGGGGTTGTCTGGGTTCAGAGCTGAACTCGGACATACCCTTATTTTCATCTCATGCTATGATGCGCTACCTTACCCTGTGTTAGATCGCGCAGGGCAAGGGCTCTTTTGTTTTCAATAACACACTGCCGGGCAGAAGCTTCCGCCCAGCAGTGTGTTCGGTGACGTCACCGGCTCCGATGGGCGGGCTTTAGTGCTGTCCTGGCCGTTTTACTCACTAGAGCAGCGCTAAATCCCGCCCATCAGTGCCGGTGACGTCACCGGGGTTCCTGTCAGCCCCATGGAGAGCCCCGGTACGTCACCGGATCTCCAAAAAATGCCTTTGCCCTGCGCGATTTAGCGCAGGCAAAGGAGAGCATCGGAGCATGAACTACTCCGATGCTCAAGTCATTGGGGCTGCCGGGGTGAAAATGGAGGTATGTCCGGGTTCAGCTCTGAACCCGGACAACCCCTTTAACTGTCCTTAGGATAACATGAAGGAATGGCTATGCCATTACTTTATGATTGGTGGCGGTCCAAGGGGACAGCAGCGCTGGGAACGCCCTCTGATCATCCTTGCTATATGCCTTCACTTTGCAAGATAGGAATAACCCTTCAATTCAAGCCAAAGCTTAGAAAATAGAAATGTTTGTGGATGAAATGACTGATGGAGTCAGAGCCATGATGTGAGATGTAGTATATCAGTGTCATTGATGGACATGATTGGCCACTAGGTGGCAGCACTCAGCAGGAGAATATGGATGCAGCAAATGTGGGAAGCCTGAGCCATGCTGCGGACAGGATGAGAAAGGAGAAATGTTTTCTTACCTACGGAGATTCTTGTGAGAATTTTTTGCCTGAAATATTTATTTATTTATTTATTACAAGAAATTCCAGACCCTGGGTAGACAACCGGTATATGAAGGTCCTGGGAAGATCACAAGGCCTTATACAGGAGCTGTCCGGACAAGTCTGGTTTACTAAATAATTATATTCCACACAAAATGACATTTTGAGGGAAAATCTTTTTGTTGTGCCGTCCCACTGTTACCCCTACTAGACGTTTATGAATGCATTGACAACTGGGTGTTGCAAGTCCCTGCAAGGGGAATGGTAACATCCAATGGCAATTTATTCATACATTTATAATAGGAATAATAGAGGGACGGAACAGTATAGAGTCATAAGAATATTTGCTCTATAATGATTACATGGGGAATGCAAGTAGTTACTGAACCAGACATGTCAGGAGAGGCGACGGCATCTCTTCAGTCTTGCCATACACTAGATTTCGGTTTTCTAGATGACTTGTCGTTCATGGTCGGTCTGTATGGGTCGCCATTCTGGCTGATATCATAAGTAATAAACAACTAATCGATGGCCTGGTCCCCTGCCTTGATCTATGATTTGGTACAAGTATATGTAATGTGACCACATCTGACGACTGAAGATGTCCAACACAGCAGATCCGATTTTTCACAGATCTGTCTTGTGGTCAATATCCAGCCCAGTTCACTGGATCCCTATCTTTTTATTTCCTAACACATCAGTATTCCAGACCGGACATACAAGAACCACGAAGGACAGAATAAAGGTTAAGAAATCAAATTTTTTTCCTCCTGTCTGGACTTTTAACTTCTTAATATACTCTTCAAATTGTATTAATAAAAATTGGAATTTTTTTTAGGCTTTATTCCAATTTGATTCTTGATTTTAGTGATTTATTTTTCCAGGGAATTATGGCCAGATAAAGGGGGCCACGGACGTTTCTCTGCTTCACTGGATAGGTGATGAATGTTAGATCGAACTCCCCCCTTCCGATTGCTAGAACAGGGGGACCAGCGGCAGAGGTAAACTGCAGCTATTTCCAAAGAGTTTGAATAGAGAAATAGAAACTATTGATTTTTTTCCAAGAAGTTAAGTGAAGCCTTAAAGGGGTATTTTGGTTAGATGAAGTTATCCCCTATCCACAGGATAGCAGATTGGAAAGGGTCTGACCATTGGGACCCCCACAAATTGTGAGAATGGGCCCTGTACCTTCAAAAAACAATGGACCTTGCGCACTGCCTCTCCATTCCTACTCCATAGGACTGCCAGAGCTATTTCCAGCAGTCCCATAGAGATGAATGGAGAAGCAATGCGAATGATTGACCTAACGCTTAGTTTAAGGGCCTTGTTCTCGTGGTCAGTGGGTGGGACACCAGTCACACCCCTAAAAATCTGTGGATAGGGAATAACATCATCTAACTGGAATACCCCTTAAAAGCATAATGTGCCTTTGAGGTCAATATGATGATACTTCATCTTGGGCTCTCTGACTTGGCAGAAAATGTGGGGCATCTTGTTGAGTGATGAAGCATTAACCCTTCTTTTCCACCTCTTTATCTATAGCTGATGGCACACAAGGGGAAACTTTTATGGCCAAAAATAAAGTAGGCCATACCATTGCCATAGCAGTAAGAGGGGGTATGGGGGGCACGTTCTGCCATCTTTGCAGCCTTCACCATAGAATAGGAAGCCTGAGACTTGCTGACGGCACCGCTAAAACAGTGGGAGGTGGGGGGGGGGGGGGGAGGTGAGAACCTGGTGAAAATGATGGGTAGGTGAGACATTGTGCTGTGTATGGCCGGCTGCAGACTCCTCATCACCATTCCCCCTTTGCTGTTACTTGTGACTTTTATCATTGATCACAGCTGGAAACGAGCACTTTTTGATGACGGAGCAATAGTGCTGCCACTGTCAACATTGTCCCTATTGATAAGCAATAAGAAAGTCGTCTTCTGTGTCCAGGTCTTGACTATGATACAATAGAGAAGAAAATCTCAGATAGTCTACTGCTGCAGCTGATACGTCTGAAAAAAACCAAGCCCCCTGCAGTTCTATTGAACAGCGCTTAGACCACCATAGATTCCTAATCCTTCCTTAGACATTGAGTGATATTAGACCTGACTTGTCTGACAGACCTGATATAAGATTGCTTTCAGATGTCCGTAATGCAACCTCTTTTTAGCCTCCATATTATGGCTGCAATACTCAAACCTCAGGTCGTGCTTCTGAACTGGACATGGATTGCCATAGTTTACTAGAACAGTAGGAGGTTTGGTTATTGCGGTCATAACACAGATCCTTTACCCCTGGCCTAAATTCACTGCAGTTGGTGTTGCCTCCATTCATTGGAATAAGGATAAATAATTGAAATAAGAGCCACTTTAACGTTATTCTTTGCAGTGCTGTTGCCCCTTCTGACTAGGGGGAGGCAGAGCAAGGGTTTGATTCCCCCCCAGTATGACCTGTTGTATAGCATGGTTTCTCTGTTATATGGTGGAAGGTCCATCGCCCCGCACCCATGGGCACCTGGACCCAGCTACAACTGCAACTTCCAGGGACGGATTGGCCATAGACCTTACAGGGAAATTTCACAGGGGGCCACCTGGGCCCTCCTCATGGCCGATCAGTGGAAGTTTTTGGGAAGTATTTTGTGCTGGACTGTGGTATTTGGCTCTGTTGGGGTGGCATAATCTGCTCCAATATGGTATTGCTGGCCCTGCCTTCCACTAATTTGGACCTGACTACAAAATGGGGCCAGTTTAAGTTCCCAGTCCGCCCCTGGCAACTTCTATACCCCCTATTGTTATGCCCATGGCTACAGCTTGAATTAACCTCAAGAAATCTATAAGGATCCTTTTATAAGGGGCAATTTCAGCCCCAAAGAGCGTCTGTTATCACACAGCCCAATGCAAACTGAATGGTGGAGTAATAATAATCGTAAGTGACCCATTTAGGTTGCATATTTCCGGCAGCCTACAGGGAGTTGTGCTGCCGAAAACCGAAACCCAACAAATGAGCATTTTTCGTTCCCGATCATCGGCCCGTGTAAAGGAGTCTTGTGTCGCTTGTGCAGCTGATATAAGACAGTCCCCCTCTTGTGTCTGTAGGCATGGAGATCATCTAAGAAAATACAAGCCAATGTGTTGTTTCTACATCAAATGAACATATCATGGGAAACATCTATTCGTCTTTCCCAATGGACGTCCAGGTCAGAGCTCCTGTGGCTTCTTCTAGGGCTGCAGTGAGGAGATTCTGCCTTCTTTGATGTGACCGGTGAAGACAAAGGATAGACATGTCGCAGGGTGAACCTCAAGCTGCCAGTCACCGAAGGTGCGGCCCCTTCAAAGCTTCTCTAATTGAATACTAAACAGAGATCAGAGACTGGAGTTTCACATCTCATCAGCATCCTGTTGAGAAGTTAAATAACTCATTAACTACAGCAGATTATCTTGAATTGTAAGCACAGCTTCTCTTTCAAAGGAAGACTTCTGGAAAATGGAGTGCCAATTAGCAAGTTCCTTTGTCGTTCAATGTAGCATATTATCAAGCGATTAGTAAAGAAACTTTAGCTAAATGATCCAAGTCAAAGCAGCATCTTCACTACAGAGCCCTCCTCCTCTGTGATACCAGATCCCTGCTTTATAGCTAGGCCGCATTCAGAACAGGCTGAGGAACCAAATACATCGGCCACGACATTAGTGTCATCCTCCATAGAAATGTTCTTCAGCAGCCAAATACCTATTCCTTAAAGGTGTTTTTACGGACTTTATATCATCAATGTCAGATCGCTGGGGGTTGACAACCCTCACACCCACGATCATCTGTTTCGGACAGCTGCCGCCAACGACATAGAGGATAGAGCGGGAAGCAGTAGGTTCTGTCAACTGTGTAGTAGCCGTGCTGGCATACAGGCGCTGACTCAAGTGAGTGGGAGTTGGGATGCGGTATGTGGCACCAGAATCTAACCAATGGATGAAGCCTTCTGCTCCCAGAAACAGCTGTGTGTGGGGTATCAGACCCCAAACAATTGGATGCAGATGACCTGTCCTGAATATAGTCCTTCATTATCTAAGTCCCCCCAAAACTCCTTTCATATCTATCTATCTATTTCATCCATATCTCTGATATCTATGTTTCTATCAATTGCATATCATTCAAAAACGTAGTTTGAGCAGCTCTCACCTGCCTAGGATTCCAACTTTGAGGCACGGAACCGCTCCCTCACCCGGATTGGGAGCAAATAAGGATAAATGCAGAAAAAGAGAAGTTGTCCAGCCCGTCTTCGTGGTAATCCAAAAAGGCACTTTATTGAATATCAATGTTAAAAAAAAAAAAAAGGTACAGGTTGCATATGTCTACGCGTTTCGGGCAGAAAACTATTTAGCCCTTACTTATGACTGCCAATTGCATATGTACTATTCCCTAGGACAGTACTAACAGAATTATTCTCTTTTGCCCGGGCACCTCCTAATAATACAGAGCATGATGCATTGCGACCTATGGGATGTAAATGGGACACAGGCTACAGAAGGACAGTACATTGGAATTCATGGTTGCTATTCTGTGGTATTGGCAAGTCCTGTCACTAAATGTCTGTGAAGCTTCTCATTCAGTCAGGTCATGGTCTATCAGTAGTAATAACCCAGAGCAATTGGACTCAATTCTAATTGAGAAATCCAGACAGATGACTGGCGAAATGTCTGCAACAGTCTACAGTCTACAGTCTAAAGTGAGAGATTTCAGTAATACCATTATATTAAGGAAGTCTGATGGAAACCGTTCCATAAGACATAATGATTAAGACATTGGGAATAATTATAATCATCTCTACTGATATTATTATAGTGAGACCTCTTCGAAGAGACCACCCATTTCAGTTGGCGTAGCTAGAAATGACTGGGCTCCACAGCAAATTTTTGAATGGGGCTCCATCCCACAGTAATTTTTTAGCGACCCCTTCCTTTCATGCCGCCCCCATTCCTGTGGCTAGTAAAGATCGCTCTCTCAGACCAGGCCCGGCAGCTGTTCCATCCGTTTTATACACTGTCTATACTGTCACTGTATCTAATTTCATTGTGTAATACTGTTGAGTGGGCCCTGACCAAATCCTTTAGGCCTCCTTCTCCTGGATGGGCCCCTTCTGGGTCAGGGCCCCAAAGCTGCAGCTTCCCCTGCTTCCCCTATAGCTACAACCCTGACCCATTTATCCAGACCAGATTTCCTGTAACCAATATCAGGCTCATCTTATACAATACATACTGCTCTTCTCCTTTAAGAAGACCACCACCCTTGAAGAACACTTTACAATGCAATTTTGGGTGGCCGTCTCAAAGAGATATCTCTGTGTTATGGTTCAGTCAGCATATTCCATAATCCAGGAGTAAACTGAAGCAAAATCTAGAAAATGTAATGTACGTCTGCAGAGAAAAGCTTTTAATTGAAATCCTTATAAATGACCATCATTTCAGCTTCCTTGTACAGATAGGCTTGGGGAAAGAGTCTTCCTTTTCATGTCCATGGCATCAATTAAATCAAGGTTAATGGAATAGCCGGGGCCTTGGAATGACACATGGAATAGTTTTATGGTCTCATAACGAGGAGGGGTCATTATTAGCTGCTATGGTTAGTATTGATGCATCCATGTAATGCATGTCTACATTGAGGAGGCTCCACAGCCGCAGAGGGCCTCGGCTCCTGCACAGCGGCCACAAAGAACTGCCTTCCTTTGATTTGCTGTTTGGATTATAGGTGCTAAACACTTTGGCAATTCCAATCTAATGTCTTTGATGTAAACGTTTAGAATAGGAAGTTGTTAGTGTCTGTCCCTTGCTATGGTAAAAATGCTGGCTCCAGCCTCCTGCCGAGAGAGGTTGCTCTATTACAGGCACATTAGCATAGGCCACTGTATGTGACAAGGGGACACAGATTGTCCCAGAATAAACACCTGTCACCACCCAAGTATATGGTCAGCAAATACCAAGTCCTGCGACTCTAACACCCATCATCTGTTTTCTCCTAAGTGAAGATGTGGATAGAATATATGGAGTTGACTGTACGTACGAGATGGTGAGAGCCAAACGTAGTTGGGTAGAGACTTCAGATTGGGATCACTGCGAATAAACTTCAAAGAGTCTCCAGTGAAGTGTCTGTGATGTTCCTTAATGTCTATTCTACCTAGGGAAGCTGATCCATGGTGGATAATAGAACCAGTAGTTCAGGTGTGGTGGGGCGATCTGGCTGGTGGCCATTACCCAGCCAGCGTCTACACTGTGGATAGAGACTATCTGACTACCTCGGGTCACATTCACACAACAGTGAAAAAAATGGTCATGAAAGACAGACATGCTTTTCATGGCCATTTTTCAACCATTTGAGCACCAATTTTCTGCCCATCTAGCTGTTTCTTAATGACCTTTTTGTATCAGTTTTTAACGGCCATTAAAAATGGATGATTTTTATTATTTTCTTTAAATCCCAACCCCTGCAATATACATAATGTTCCCCCTTAGGCCCCTTTCACACGAGCGTGATGGATTAGGTCCGGATGCGTTCAGGGTGCGTTCAGTCAGTTTTGTCTGCAATTGCGTTCAGTTTTTTCCACGCGAGTACAATGCGTTTTGATGCGTGACGTATTGCTTCTTACATCTTTCACTGAAGCCCCATTCACTTCTATGGGACCAGGGCTGCGTGAAAAACGCAGAATATAGAACATGATGCGTTGCAGAACTGATGAGTGAAAAAAATGTGCACAGACCCATTGAAATGAATGGATCAAGATTCAGTGCGGGTGCTATGCGTTCACGTCATGCATTGCACCCGCGCGGAAAACTCGCTCATGTGAAAGGGGCCTTAGTGGCCCCCAGCTTTAATACTTTTCCCCATAGTAGCCTCCAAAATTAATAATGTCCCCCAGAGTGTCGGCCAGCAGTAATAATGTCCCCCATAGTGGCCCCCAGCATTACTAATGTCCCCCATAGTGGCCCCCAGCATTAATAATGTTCCCCATAGTGGACACCAGCAGTAATAAAGTCCCCCATAGTGACCCCCAGCAAAAATAATGTCCCCTATAGTGGCCCAAGCAGTAATAATGTCCTCCATGGTGGCCCCATCAGTAATATTGTCCTCCAGGTTGTCCCCCAGCATTAATATTGTGCAGGGTTTTGTTATGCAAAAAAATAAATAAATTACTCACCTAATCCGCTTGCACGTGCAGAGGCAGTCGCTCCTCTCTTTATGCTAAAGAACCTGTACTCCTGTGTATGATCGCTAGGAGCACATGGTGATGTCATCATGCTTGGATCGCAAGTTCTGCAGCATCAAGAGAGCAGTGAATCCCTCTGCACTTACAAGTGGTTGAGGTGAGTATTTTTATTTTATTTTAAACCCTAAAAGGCCATTTTCCAGTAGTGTTCCCATTTTTTAACACCCATCACACATTGTAGACCTGTTTAACGGCCATTAAAAATGGGCCCATTAAAGGGAGTCTGTCACCAGATTTTGACCTTATAGACCGCTTACATAGCGCTCTAGCATAGCAGTCTATGATTCTAATGGTACCTTTGATGTTTTCTTGTGAAGTTCCCCCAAGGCAAAAACTGACTTTTATTCATATGTAAATTAGGGCTCGCAAGTGCCCAGGGGCGGCGTTCACCTCGTTGGTGCCCAGGCTGTTCTGCCTGTTTTCGTCATATCCCCGCCCCAGCCTCTTCCTCTGCCCGCCCCGCTCTTCCTTTGCGTCCTCCTTCTCTGCAGCGAGATCCCGCGCCTGCGCTATCCATAGCTTTGCCGGGGCATGTGCACTGCGATGCCCATTGTGGGAACGGCATCGCAGTAGCTACTGCGCATGCGCCTGCCAACGGCGCGAAACAGCGCGGAGGAGGCGGACCAGAGACACCCACAATGGGCATCGCAGTGCGCATGCCCCGGCCAAGCAATGGAGAGCGCAGGCGCGGGATCTCGCTGCAGAGAAATTGAGAAGGAGGACGCAAAGGAAGAGCGGGGCGGGCAGAGGAAGAGGCTGGGGCGGGGATATGACAAAAAGAGGCAGAATAGCCTGGGCACCAACGAGGTGAACGCGCCCCTGGGCACTTGCGAGCCCTAATTTACATATGAATAAAAGTCAGTTTTTGCCTTGCGGGAACTTCACAAGAAAACATCAAAGGTACCATTAGAATCATAGACTGCTATGCTAGAGCGCTATGTAAGCGGTCTATAAGGTCTGGTGACAGACTCCCTTTAATTTCAATGTGGTTAGTCTGGCTGTAAAAAGGACCAAAAATAGGACATGTCCTATTTTTTGACGGTTGCGATTCACTGTGGCCATGTGACAAATGCCATGTGAATAGCCCTATTGACTTCGATTTGTTCTAAAAACAGCCGTCACAAAAAGGCAGCCGGTTTTCACTGTTGTGTGAATGTAGCCTTAAACAGGTCTAGATATTTAGGCAGGATGATTACCGATGGATGATAAACACGTTGATCAGCGCTCGTTTGCATCTGTCTGTCACACAGGCTTCTTCCTCGTTCAGTTGAACCGATTTATCGGCAGCACGTCCCTAATTACACAGGGAGATGTGCTGCCGATAATCGCGAATCTTTCATCCTGATGGCAGGGAGGCCAATGAGATGGCAATCAGCTGACAAGTGAGCTTTTACTCAATCATCGGCTGATCAGTTGCACTATTATGTCGGCGAATTATCGGTAATGAGTGTTCCCATGAACGATTGTTACCGATAATTGGCCTGAAAGTCGTGCGGTCTAATAGGGCCTTAAAGGGTTGCTGAGTTTTAAAAAAAATGTTGCTGTGTCAAAGAGACCTATTCAAAAAAATTTATCAGTTGTGATCTTAATGCTGAGACCTCCAGCATTCCCAAGAATGAAAAGAGAAAAGTTCTGGCACGGTGCGCTCTTCTTCAGGAGCTGGCGAGACAGTTTCCATATGAAGTCTATGGGCCCATCTCGATTTTGTCTCCTGCAGGGAGGAGGGAGAACACCCTCTGCTAGCGCTTCTCTCTCCTCATTCTATTGATCACAGGTGTCTCAGCACTCAGACCCCCATGATCAAAACTTTTGATATATCAAAAGTTTTCTGAAAAATCTGTGACTCTTAGAAGGTCTTTTTGCACGGTGAGATTTCAGCCCAGAATGAGCACTAATCGATGATCTATCAGGATTTAACACTGCCCGATCCAAAATGTATGGTGACGAACGAGATTGTTCAGTCTCGATACGATCTGAGACAAGCTTATGCGCTTTGAGTGTTTGCATATTTTCTTGGTTGTCGGGAGGGTGTTGGCCTATGGAAACAGGGAATGTGCTGTCAACTGTAGAGAAGGACGGTAGCATGAAAGGTTGTAGGTATGAAAGATCATTCCCTTTCACTGTTCATTCAGGTAGTTACTTCCCTGTGTAAAAGGTCCTTTAAGCATGCATTAAAGATGATGTGGTCGGCTATCAAACAAGCATTTGTTGGCTCAGTGCAGCCATGTTTTCCCAGGCCGATCAGCAAGAACGGGTATTCTTACGAATGCTTGTATGGATGATGGCTGGCCAGTGTAAAAAGACCTTAAAGGGGCTGTACAGGATTTTTGAAGATCTATCCTCAAGATATGCCATCAGTGGACGGTTCAGCTGGTTACTGAAGTGTATGGGAGCATCAACTGCAGTAAGTAGCATTGTCTATTACACAATGGATATTGCTGTGTAGTCCCAGTGCCTACTTCGGCCGCTGGAGATATTTCTAAACAGCTTGTCTGTCCCCGTCAATCAGATATTGATGGTCTATGCCCGTGATGGCTAACCTCCGGCACTCCAGCTGTGGTAAAACTAGGACTCCCAGCATGCACTCTTGCTTGGCTGTTTTTGGAACTCCATAGAAATGAATGGAGCATGCTGGGAGTCGTAGTTTCACCACAGCTGGAGTGCCGGAGGTTAGCCATCATTGGTCTATGCGTAATAAAAAAAAAAAATGACTGAATAGCCCCTTTAAATGTTGATCCCTTCATGGGTAAACCTGGCCAAGGAGCAGCTGCTTGGAATCCTCTTCATAAATTCTACAACACTTGGAAAAAGGACCATATCCTATAGCGAATGTAAAAACATTGTATGTATTGTTCTTTAAAATTCAGTCCTTGAGTGCTGATCCCTGAGACCCTATGTTGTCTTACTTGAACTTATAAGGGTCTATATGTCCGTATGGTCAAGATGTCTATAAATAAAGGAGCCTCCCCCTTGTTTCCTACAGTAATATGGTCCTAGAGATTCATGTTTTCAAACACATAATGAAAGTCCTACACTACTTACGTTAATTTGTATTTTTGGTGGACCTAGTGGTAGAATGTGTCAGTCACAGTCCACGTAGAATTTGTATACAGTACAGTCATTAAAAATGCACATGTAATGTACAGGGACATATTTATTTGAATGACACCATAACACACCAAAAAAAAATTAGTTTCTTTTTTTTTCTCGTACATTTTAGAAAAGTTATATGTAGGTGTGAAGTTGCTACAATGAAATGGTATCTGCACAATCTTGTAGGACCTTCTCCAAGATGAACCAAAAGGCTGTATTAGATGACACGATCTAGCAGGCGATTGTCGTGAGGGAAACGTTCCTTCCCGTCAATCTCCTGCTCGCTAGTGGACGAGACCGCTGCTATTACATGCAGCGATCTCCGGAGTATGGGGAGGAGCGATTTCTAATGCCATCACTCATCCCCATGATGTCTAGTTGTTTGCCAGCAGCAGATGCATGCTTAAAAATCTGGATTGCCAGATGAACGAGCGTTTGCTCTTTCATCGGGTAATCGGTGGCATTAGTAGACTGCCAGATAATTGCTAACGAGCATTCCTGCGAATGCTCATTAACGATGAACTGATTGACAATCGGCCAGTCTAAAGCCAGTATTACACCTCCCGATATTTCGTCAGATGATCGCTAACGAGTGATCGTATGAACGCTCGTTAACGATCATCCTGCAGTGTAATAATGCCGCCGATTGCCCAATAAATGAGCTCATTCATCAGGCCATCCAGATTTGTAAGCTTGCTTAAAAATCATTGTTTGCCGGTGGCAGATCTTGCTGTGTAGTTACGATCTGCTAAAGGCAAACAACTAGACAGCATGGGGACGAGTGATGGCATTATCGATCGCTCCTCCCTTTCAGGTAACCCAAATCTTTTGATGTAAAAAAATAATCGTTTGCAGGCAGCAGATCATGTTGTCTCATACCGATCTGCCGCCGGCAAACCACTATACAGCATGGGGACGAGTGATAACACAGCAATCGCTCCTCCCCATGCTGCGGAGGAGATCACTGCATGTAATAGCATCAGTTTCCTCTGCTAGTGAGCAAGCGATTGCCGAGAGGGACGCTTCCCTCCCGACAATCGTCTGCCACATCGGGCTGTCTAATACGGGCTTAATACAGGTTTAATGACGACGTAGTAGAAAAAAGAGAATGCATCTCCCTAATACTCCAACATAGACAATATACGGCTCAATTCTTCCACCCAATCTGAGGACCGGGCATGTAGGAAAGTATTTGATATTAAAAGACCTGAGTCAATTCGTTTGTACAGAATATTGAAAGATCAAACATCTGCAGTGCCATTTGGATAGTGTAGGGTCTCAACTTAGGATAGGCAGATACCTCTGGCATTATTGGTGATTCATCTGACTGACCATCTATTGACAGCTGATGGTTTTTGAAGGTGACTCTAAGCACAGTTGGGCAGAGACTGCAGATTAAGATAATTGAAAATACATTTCAAAGAGTCTCCACTGAAGTGTCTCTGATGTTCTCTAATGTCTCCTTAAATTTGGAAAAGTGATCTTTAAAAGATAATAGCTCATGTGTGATTAGGTGTGTGACGTGCTGCAGAGTCCACCCATCATAACGAGCCCTAATAGGAATGGTTAGAAGTCTGCAGAGAGTCGTAATTCAGATCTGTAGTCATGATCCTCTCGTTTAATTATTGGCATTAATGTGAAAGTGGCGAGGTTAACCAAAAGGCTCAAAAATTTGACCAAATGTTGCAAAAATATTCACCAAATGTCACATGCAGGCATCGCTTGCAAAATTTTTACGCCACCAAACTGGCATAGCAGACTTGATGGATAGGGTACCTTCACAGTCTGCAGATTTTTTGGTGCAGAATTTTTTTTACGGCTGAAAATAAGCTCTATTTATTTGAAAATTCTGCAGCAAAATCTGCAGCGTGTGGGTTCACCCCAAATGTCCCCCTATATGCATAACATACATACATACATATGGTATCTCATTTAGTTGGTCCAACCAATATGGATCCCATCTGTCGTTAGTCATGACGTGTAGTCATTCAATGATAATCGCTGCCCCATAAATTTTCTGTATTCAGCCAATAGATGTGGCTCCAGAAGACAAAGGGGTTAATTGGGCCAAGGCCTTGTGTATTATAGCATTGTGTTATAAATGGATTTGGACAGAGAATGTCCTGTGCTACCAGTTAATTGTTTTATCCCGAGTACAATTCTCGTATTGTCTCCATTGACAAAATATTGAGCTAATTACTGCTTGTAATTGCCTTGATTTGCATTGGCACTGTTGCATATCAATGTCTTTGCTCTGAGACAGACGAGGATATTTGCAGCTTACTGGTCCAGAATGCTTTTGCTGGGCGCACAAAGTCTACAGATCAGCATGTACATGCACCAGTGTTTATAGTCATGACGTATGGCTGCCGCTCAGGAGATGCCACTCCACGGTTCATGGTTCCGCTCCTCTCCCAGATATTTAGATTCAAATGAGGTTCTCATTGTGATCCTACAAAAGTCCATAAATGTCAATAGAGATTTCCGGGCTGTCTGGACTATTGAAAGTGTAGCACATACAGTACTGGCCATGTATGACAAGGGGGCAGTTTATCAGTCATATTATAAATGCTGAAAAACTAATTCAGCCGATAATGCCATCACCATGCAGTTTCGGCCATTTTCCAGTATGGCGGATTACATTTTCGGCAGACAAGGGTCTGCTGACAGTAGTTCACGCTAGTTTTTCAAACGACAGTCGGAGCTCTCATTTACTTCTATGGCAGTTATTAAAAAAAACAGCATAGCATAGCACGCTCAGCTATTTACATGATCCCTATGACCTCTCTGTCAAATTGCTACCCCGATGCAGCTGCCATTAGCCACTTTGACGTAGTCAGGGATCCCCCTGTCTAAAGTTAGATTTAGGTCCAAAAAGTGGAACCCGCAAATATTGGTCACAAGTCTCTAAGGTTAGGTTCACATCTGTAGCAGAGTTTCCTGCGGAGGTCTCTGTCGCAGATTCCAGTAAAAAAAAAAGAGGACGAAATGCTGACAAAAGCCAATGGAACCCACTATAGTAAGGAGGATTCATCCAGTGCCAGTAGTGTCCACCATATCCTGGTTCCGGTATTTAGTGATGGACGAACATCGGCCGGGACGCCTCGCGAACGCGATCAAATGTTCGCGAACCGCAAGTTTGCGGCGGGCCTTATTCACTTTAATGGCAGGCGAACCTGAAAAAGCTTCAGCTCATATTTGCAGCCACCAAATACTTAGTAGAAGTGTACAAATCGTCCCACAACATGGACAGGGACATACCAGAGGGGGGTCAATGACAAACAATAAATATGTATCTTAATCGGGGGACATTTTTATGCGTCTTAAAGGGAAATTCTCTGAAATGTGCCCTGCTGGAGCCTAGAACATTTTTATTTTAGGCCACGGGAGTACAGGCCTTAAAAATTAGGCATTCACCTGACAGAAAATAAATTGTGATTTTGTGGCTCGAGGTACATTATGCGGTCAATGGATCAAATTTTACTGTAGGCCACTTTATTTTTCCCTTTCTGGGGGGGGCAAGTAGTATATCACACCAGAAGAAATTGTTCCAATAGCGTTTGTCACTCTGTGTAGCTGCGGTAACGCAGCAAAACCGCAAACAAATGCTGCACTACCTAAATGCACTATATAGAAAGTGTATTATTGGTATATAACACCCCTGCTTCAATCACTTTTTGGGGGGGGGGGCAACTGGTAAATCACACCAGTAGAAATGATTTGTTCCAATAGCGTTTGTCACTCTATATAGCTGCGGTAACGCAGCAGAACCGCACACAACTGCTGCACAATACAAATGCACTATAACTTGTCATGAGCAAGGACTGCTATTTATTTATGGGCTGAAACGCGTAACCGAACTATTCCTGTTTGTCGAAGATTTTATGCCGCAATAAAGTTACAATTTTTTCCACCATTTTTCCTGATCTAATGCACTACAATATACTTTCTATGTTAGAAAGTATATTATACGTATATTACACCCCTCAGTAAGTCACACCTATCGATAGCACACCTATACCAGGACTTTTGTGGCCCTATTAGCTAGCGTTTGGTGTCCCTAACAGTCTGTCCCTGCTCCACACAGCAACCTCTCCCTGCACTGGCAAAAGACTGAATGTAAAATGCCGGCCAGATCAGGTTTATTTATAAGGTAGGGGGGTATGTCCATGTGCTGAAGCGTCTCAATTGGCTGTCCTGTACCACCTGAAGGATGTGTCATGGGTCAAAGTCCTTCACAATGTAAAAGAATATGGCGTCGGAAGACATCGCCATATGTTCGCCCTTTCGGCGAATCGCGAACGAGCAAAGTTAGCTGCGAAACGACCGCCGGGTGAACCGCAAGGCCATCTCTACCGGTATTCTGTTCCTATACCAGAATAGAATACTGGAATAAAAGCACCAACGTGCACTTGGCGTCAGATGTGAATACTGTTTTAAGATACAGTACAGGTGGTTATTGTAATAACAGAAGCCATGACGTCAGTGACTGAGCCTTAGGCATTGTTCACACTTTCTTTAAAATTTCCATTTCCAAATTTCTGCCAGAGCATAAGAAAAATGAGAATAGCGGAAAGCTGTATCCGTTCAAGATGGACACCAACGGCCTTCATAGATTTATAATAGATCAGTCAAGTTTCCACGGAGCCTCTGGTGGAAATGTGACCACAGCCTTTTCTGTATATTTCATGTGTATTATTATTTTATTCTTCTTATAGTTGTTTATTTCACTTATATTTCAAGACTTTAAAGATATGATATCATTTCCATGTACAAATATAATAATGGAAGGATGTCATTTTAATTTATTTCAAGTATTTGTATAAAATAGCTGCATATTTCTTATTGATTATCTTATCACATGATAAAATTATGTAAAGTTATATCAAGTTTTGGAAAGTTCCCCTAAGTCTAAAATTACTACTATACTTTTATATTACACAGTATATTATTATATTCATTACTCCAACAGTTCTTTTTATTCGTTATAAACTGATAATATCCATGAATTTTACCTACCAAAATTTTGAGATTCCAAATAAAACATTCCATTCAGTTGCTTAAAATTGTCCTCAATTTAGACGTGATGATATTTTTCATAGACATGGATCATTTGTGGCTATTATAGAGAGCTTTTGGCTCTGGAGATGATTGCTTACCAATGTGAGATTTACAGGCAGATCAATCTACATATAGGGAAGGATGTGTCATTTAATGTAAATCAGCCACTACTGGGAGAGCCAACTGAAGCCAGACACAGCGGAGCCAGGCCCCAGTGTGGTGCAGTATGTGGGAATACAGGGACACAATCCCTTTTCTTTGAGGTAATTGATGACAATTAGGTGGTACTGATCTCCTCTTTGATGTGTGTTTACACAAGCAATGCCTTTCTCTGGGGATGGGGTATAAAAAGACTCAGTGTGTTCCACTCTGCAGTCATTTCAAGGATCTCCTCAGCTTGCACAGCACAAGGACACAGATGAGATGGCCAAGTCTTTTGCATCAGTAGAATGGCTTTCCCAAAGCAGCCACAGAGAGGACAACATGAAGACCAGCTTGACCTTAAAGGATCAGCAAACTACATGCAATACTTGGACCCCAGTAATGCGATCAATCCCAAGGATTGCCCATGTGGCACCATATCCAGGAACCCAGAGGCTGACATCTCCAGGGAATAACCATGCATCATTCTACTTATGGGACATTGAGCAATCTACTAAAGACAAAGTTCAATCCTACACATTGGATAGCCAAAGAGCCTCTCCCTCCAATAAGTTATCTAAGGAAGATATTGAAGCATCATGTAGCCCAATTCACAATGGACAATACAATACATCAGAGAATTTTGTCATCTCCAGCCAGGGTTCCAACATCTCTCAAGATGTTCCTTCATCTAGCCAAGAGTCATATGAAAGTCAAGAACAAAGAAGCTTCACTGAGGACTTTTCCCATTCTGGTAAGTTCACCATACCATAAATTGCAAGTCATTTAACTGTTAATATATATGTGGTATAACTTAGCCAATATCTTCTGAAAAGATCATTGTGTAGTCATGTAGTAATGATCTCTAGTTATTTGTCTTTAATGCTTTTCTTACGTTTATGAACTTTCTTGACTAATTATACTTTCTTTTTATTACGATAGGCTGCAGTCCTAGCACTGAATCTGGTTATGACAGTGAAACCAGTTGCTCTAGGGCTACAACCCCAATAAGTGGTGGGGCAGAGGAGTCTAGTGACACATCTGATGAAGAGGGCAAAGTAGGCCGGAGACTAAGAACAGCATTTACCACAGAGCAGATAACCACTCTGGAGAACACCTTCCAAAAACACAGATACTTGGGGGCCTCAGAGAGACGCAAACTTGCAGCCAAGCTCCAACTGTCTGAAGTTCAGGTATGTACCCTACTACTTTACTGTTATGTATTATGTAGTTTGGGGAGAATTTAAATGAAGCTCCTTGTTCCTTAGTTATGATCCGTTATCTAATTACAGGACCTACAGTATAGTTATATTTTTCCAGAGCTTCATTTCTTCTCTAGTCTTGGTCAACAAGGTTTTGTTATATCTCCTATAATGTGATATTAACCTTGTTTCTTTCTTTATTTCTTCAGATAAAAACTTGGTTCCAGAACAGAAGAATGAAACACAAGCGTGAAATACAGGAAGGAAGACAAGTGCAGTTTCATCCAGCTCAGTTCTACAGTATGTATGGGTATTCAGCTCAACCTGTGCCACCCTACCAGTACACCCACTCTGGGCAGCAGCTCCATGTTCAGAACCCTCTGGTGGATCCCATGTCCTACAATTACCAAAGCCCATCTGCTGCTTTCGACTCAATGAATGCATTCAGCCCACAGTCCGTTCAAGTGATGTACCTGCCCCAGCAGGCCTTCATGCCCCCTGCTGTCCACCATGAAGAGCAGCAGTTTGCAAGATTAGCATACCAAACTCCTTTATTCTCATTCGAGAGTTATGACTGAGCTAGGACTTTTGAGGAAGAAGCTCTCATTTACCTTTCTTTTGTAAAGGAAGACTAAACATTAGGATGGACTTGCTTGCAAAACGTTATTCTTATTCATATTGAATAGGTAAAGATGTTACCAGATTTTTATTATATTGGCTAAATTGTAATTTAATTTTATTGCTAAATGGTTTAATAAAATTATTTAAATTTGCATTATTGCTGTTTTTTGAGTAGATTTTTTTAAATTGTTTTGGGATCTTATTTATAAAAGATGTTAATTAGTTATTGTGTTCTTTTTCTATAGAAGTGTGAAATGCGCCTGTGTTTATTAGACTCAGATCACATTAGCATCATAGGTTCTTTCTTAACAGAGCCATCGGATCCTGCTGACTAGTGTTCAGCGCGAGTATTCGAATAACTAATTTTAATCGCGAATATCGGCACTTTGAGAATTCACGAATATTTAGAATATAGTGCTATATATTCGTTAAATCGAATATTTGTCATTTTTTCCATCTGAACACATGATTCCTCCCTGCTTCCGGGCCAATGAGTTATTTGCCCAGAAGAAAGAAGCAGGTAGGAATCATGTGTTCACTTCAGATGGAAAAAATGACGAATATTCAAAAAAAATTGACTATATAGCACTATATTGAATATAGTGCTATATATTAGTTTTTTGGAATATTCTGCATTTTTTTCCATCTGAACACATGATTCCTCCCTGCTTAAGTTGCTTGTGGGTCAATGACTCATTGGCCCGGTAGCAGGGAGGAATCATGTGTTCAGATGGAAGAAATGCAGAATATTCGGAAAAACGAATATATAGCACTATATTCTATAGTGCTATATATTCGTTTTTGACCCACGCCTGTATTGAGCATGTAATATTCGCATATAACGCAATCATTACCTTGTCGATTTTTGCGTAAAAAAATAAGAATGCAGAATATAACGAATTCGTGAATATAGGACAAATATTCTAAAAAATATTTGCGAAATATCGCAAATTCGAATATGACCCCTGCCGCTCATCACTACCACTGACTAAATGTGGATTTACATTTATTTGAGGCAGATTTTCGGGAATGAACGTTCCTGCAAACGCTCATTCCTGACAATCTGCCCATCTAATTGTGCCGCTGATCACCCGATGAACGAACAAAACGCTCTTTCATCCGGTGATCCTGTCAGGCATCTAAATTATTGTTTTTGGACAGCAGATCGTGCAGTCTAAACAGCGATCTGCCGCCCAGAAGCAGTGCAACTGTATGGGGATGAGCGATCGCAATAGTGATCCCTTGTCCTCATACTGTGAAGGAGATCGCTGCATGTAAATGCAGTGGTCTCCTTCACAGAATGAGCAGCCGACTGTCAGGAAGGAATGCTTCCTTCCCGACAATCGGCCCTTTACAATGGGTCCATCAGGTTACATGGAGCTTCCCCTTCACACAACAGTAGAATTATGGTGACCTGTAGTAACCATTAAGAGGGCTAATGCTTAGGAAGTCCGTCCCCACAGGCTCTTATAAAGTGGCCCCTAATCAAATATATTAAAAAATAAATTAAAATGAAAGGGGTTGTGCAGCCAGTAATATTGATGACCTAACCTCAGGCTAGGTCATCAATATCTGATCGGTGGATGTCCCCACTGATCAGATAGTGATGACCTTTCCTGAGGATAGGTTATCAATATTACTGGTGGCACAACCCCTTTAATCTATTGAAGTAGCTGGAGATACACTTTAGGGCGTATGTGGTAATCTAACTTCTAAAAGAAGCTTAAATGTAATTCTGGAATGCGACCATATACAGTAAGACGGTGCTCTACAACCTGTGACTCTCCAGCTGTAGTGAGACTACAACTCCCAGCAAGCTCTTAAGTCTGCCATACTCATTCAGTAGTCTGTCTCTCCTGACTCCCTCCCAGCTGTCTCATACACATGTTTGGCTCAACATGAATGTGTATAAGGGAGAAAGTTTTTGCTAGACACCTCTGGCAGCAGCTTAGCCACAGAGAGAACAAAGGGATCGGGAGAAAATATTCTAATATGTATGGATGAAGTCGGGGAGAATTGGGAGCTCCGCACACACATAAGGCCGTTGGCTGAATCTGCTGTTCTTGGCAGGTTTGGCCAACGATACACTACTGTGTATGGTTGCCTTTAGAGCTACTAGCTGTCAGGGAATGCTGGGATATGGGAGTTATAGTTTTACCACAGCTGGCAGGGGCAGATTGAGAACCTAAAATGGCCCTGGAAAAAAATACCTAAAAGTGGTCCTATATTGTAGGAGGGTTTAAATTGACAGAAGGCGGGGCAAGAAAAGTAGGGGGGTCAGCAATACCACAGCCCAAAATACCACATACCACAGTGCCGCACAATATATTACCCCAAAAGCTGTCCCTCTGAGTTGGCCATCAACACCATCCATTTTCTCTCCTCCTCTTCCAGTTGTCTGTGATGAAGGTGCTTAGGAGCTGAGATGTGGGACATAGATGGATTCAGGAGGACATGTGAGGTTGCAAGCCGGGTACATGAGTACCTGATTCTCACAGAGTTAATTACCACTTATTATATTGTTTACCTGGCAAGCGGCAGAGGTGGGGGCTTGGCGGTCCCATGGGCATCAGTCCACCGGGAAATTTCCCTGTAAGTTCTATGGCCAATCCGCTCCTGACAGCTAAGGAGCCATAGTTTGAAGACCACTGTTGTAGGAGTTGAAGTTGGGTCAGATCAATGGACATAAAGCATGCCATAATAGAAAAGTCTTTAGTAAAAAGTTAAAGAGGCCCTGTAACCTCTCCTGGCATGTCTGTTTTAGTAACTTCTTGCATTCCCTATGTAGTAAGAATATTCCATTATGAATGGAATGAATTGCTAGTTGTTTGCCATGAAGGTCCAGATGGGTGTTACCAGCCGGGGGGGGGGGGGGGGGGTCTCTGCATAGTCTGGCAGCACTGACAGACTGTGAAGGGACACACTCTGCATACTACTACTCATAACTGAGCAGGAAATTATTGGGAACAAATCATTCATTCATTCCTGATAATTGCCTGCTAGTCAGAATAGCTGAAGGCTGTAATCACCTCTGGGGTATGGGAACACCTTATTAGTGCTATGATCTCTGTTTACACAGGATGATCTGCGGCCCAGAACGATGATTTTGGTGCCCACATCAATTATATTTTTACCTGATGAATGGCTGTTTACTCGTGTGCCCTTAGAAGCCATCACAGCCATGCCTACTAATGGAATTGCTGTGATTGGCCAGTGCAGCATGTGACCCAGCCTCTATATAAGCTGGAGTCACGTAGCGCTGCACGTCACTCTGCTCTTACTAGTGTAGAGATAGGATGCTGCTGCTGTGAGGGAGAGAATAGGAAAGAATCTCTTATCAGAAGTGCTTGTTAACTCAGCGATCTACAGCGATTTTTTTTTGTGGGTGCACTGTGTTTTGTGGGTACACTGCACCATTTTTTTACTCTGCCCTAAGCCGAGTGACCCAGAAAAATAACTTTTATCCGTCTGTTGGTTAGGTGGGCGTCGGCGGCCATTTTGTGCAAGTTCAGTGCCCCAGCACATTATACAGTCCTGATCAAAAGTTTAAGACCGCTTGAAAAATTGCAAAAAATCATATTTTACATTGTTGGATCTTAACAAGATTCCAAGTAGAGCTTCAACATGCAACAAGAAGAAATTTGATTTTTAATTAATTGAAAATAACGATTAAACTGAAACAGGCTGTTTTTCAGCTGATCACAATTTTAGGACCACTTGCCTTTAAAAGGCCAAATCTGTGCAAAGATGTGGATTCATTGTCATTTTCTGTCAGGTAGTCACACGTTGTGATGGCAAAGGCAAAAAAACTCTTCCTTTTTGAACGTGGTTGGGTTGTTGAACTGCATAAGCAGGGTCTCTCACAGCGCGCCATCGCTGCTGAGGTGGGACGCAGTAAGACAGTCATTTGGAATTTCTTAAATGATCCTGAGGGTTATGGAACAAAAAAGTCAAGTGGAAGACCCAAAAAAATTTCATCAGCACTGAGCCGGAGGATCTAATTGGCTGTCCGTCAAGACACTGGACGATCCTCGACCTAAATTAAGGCCCTTACTGGTACTGACTGCAGCCCCATAACCATCAGACGGCATCTGAGACTGAAGGGCTTCAAAAACAGAAAACGTCTTCAAAGACCTTGTCTCCTTGAACGCCACAAAACTGCTCATTTGGACTTTGCAAGAGAGCACCAAACATGGGACATTCAAAGGTGTAAGAAAGTTTGATTCTCTGATGAGAAAAAATTTAACCTTGATGGTTCTGATGGTTTCCAACGTTACTGGCATGACAAGCAGATCCCACCTGAGATGTTTTCTACGTGCCACAGTGGAGGGGGCGCCATAATGGTCTGGGGTGCTTTTTTCTTCAGTGGAACAATGGAGCTTCAGGAAGTGCAGGGGCGTCAAACGGCCGCTGGCCGATGTCCAGATGTGGCAGAGAGCATTCCTCATGACTGAGGGCCCTCGTCTGTGTGGTAACGACTGGGTTTTTCAACAGGACAACATTACAGTACACAATGCCCACAGGACAAGGGACTTCTTCCAGGAGAATAACATCACTCTTTTGGCCCATCCTGCGTGTTCCCCTGTTCTAAATCCAATTGAGAACCTTTGGGGATGGATGGCAAGGGAAGTTTACAAAAATGGACAACAGTTCCAGACAGTAGATGGCCTTCGTGCGGCCGTCTTCACCACTTGGAGAAATGTTCCCACTCACCTCATGGAAACGCTTGCATCAAGCATGCCGAAAAAGAATTTTTGAAGTGATAAACAATAACGGCGGAGCTTCTCATTACTGAGTTCATGTTTGGAAGTTGGATTTCTGTTTTGGGGGGGTTTAGCTTTTTTTTGGAGGTGTGGTCCTAAACTTTTGATCAGCTGAAAAACAGTTTCAGTTTATTCGTTATTTTCATTAAACTGAATGCTCAAAAAATGTTTTGTCTCACTCCCATTTCTTCTTGTTGCATGTTGAAGCTCTACTTGGAACTTTGTTAACCACCTCCGGACCGCTGTACGCACAGACGCGTCCTGGAGGTGGTTGATTCATTCCGCGCCGGCGCGTCCTCTCGCGATGGCCGAGATTTCCTGTGAACGCGCGCACACAGGCGCGCGCGCTCACAGGAACGGAAGGTAAGAAAGTGGATCTCCAGCCTGCCAGCGGCGATCGTTCGCTGGCAGGCTGGAGATGTGATTTTTTTAACCCCTAACAGGTATATTAGACGCTGTTATGATAACAGCGTCTAATATACCTGCTACCTGGTCCTCTGGTGGTCCCCTTTGTTTGGATCGACCACCAGAGGACACAGGTAGCTCAGTAATATGTTGCACCAAGCACCACACTACACTACACCCCCCCCGTCACTTATTAACCCCTTATTCACCCTTGATCACCCCTGATCACCCCATATAGACTCCCTGATCACCCCCCTGTCATTGATTACCCCCCTGTCATTGATCACACCCCTGTAAAGCTCCATTCAGACGTCCGCATGATTTTTACGGATCCACTGATAGATGGATCGGATCCGCAAAACGCACACGGACGTCTGAATGGAGCCTTACAGGGGCATGATCAATGACTGTGGTGATCACCCCATATAGACTCCCTGATCACCCCCCTGTCATTGATTACACCCCTGTCATTGATCACCCCCCTGTAAAGCTCCATTCAGACGTCCGCATGATTTTTACGAATCCACTGATAGATGGATCGGATCCGCAAAACGCACACGGACGTCTGAATGGAGCCTTACAGGGGCATGATCAATGACTGTGGTGATCACCCCATATAGACTCCCTGATCACCCCCCTGTCATTGATTACCCCCCTGTCATTGATCACCCCCCTGTAAAGCTCCATTCAGACGTCCGCATGATTTTTACGGATCCACTGATAGATGGATCGGATCCGCAAAACGCACACGGACGTCTGAATGGAGCCTTACAGGGGCATGATCAATGACTGTGGTGATCACCCCATATAGACTCCCTGATCAACCCCCTGTCATTGATTACCCCCCTGTCATTGATCAACCCCCTGTAAAGCTCCATTCAGACGTCCGCATGATTTTTACGGATCCACTGATAGATGGATCGGATCCGCAAAACGCACACGGACGTCTGAATGGAGCCTTACAGGGGCATGATCAATGACTGTGGTGATCACCCCCCTGTCATTGATTACCCCCCTGTCATTGATCACACCCCTGTAAAGCTCCATTCAGACGTCCGCATGATTTTTACGGATCCACTGATAGATGGATCGGATCCGCAAAACGCACACGGACGTCTGAATGGAGCCTTACAGGGGCATGATCAATGACTGTGGTGATCACCCCATATAGACTCCCTGATCACCCCCCTGTCATTGATTACACCCCTGTCATTGATCACCCCCCTGTAAAGCTCCATTCAGACGTCCGCATGATTTTTACGGATCCACTGATAGATGGATCGGATCCGCAAAACGCACACGGACGTCTGAATGGAGCCTTACAGGGGCATGATCAATGACTGTGGTGATCACCCCATATAGACTCCCTGATCACCCCCCTGTCATTGATTACCCCTCTGTCATTGATCACCCCCCTGTAAAGCTCCATTCAGACGTCCGCATGATTTTTACGGATCCACTGATAGATGGATCGGATCCGCAAAACGCACACGGACGTCCGAATGGAGCCTTACAGGGGCATGATCAATGACTGTGGTGATCACCCCATATAGACTCCCTGATCAACCCCCTAGTCATTGATTACCCCCCTGTCATTGATCAACCCCCTGTAAAGCTCCATTCAGACGTCCGCATGATTTTTACGGATCCACTGATAGATGGATCGGATCCGCAAAACGCACACGGACGTCTGAATGGAGCCTTACAGGGGCATGATCAATGACTGTGGTGATCACCCCCCTGTCATTGATTACCCCCCTGTCATTGATCACACCCCTGTAAAGCTCCATTCAGACGTCCGCATGATTTTTACGGATCCACTGATAGATGGATCGGATCCGCAAAACGCACACGGACGTCTGAATGGAGCCTTACAGGGGCATGATCAATGACTGTGGTGATCACCCCATATAGACTCCCTGATCACCCCCCTGTCATTGATCACCCCCCTGTCATTGATCACCCCCCCTGTCATTGATCACCCCTCTGTAAGGCTCCATTCAGACATTTTTTTTGGCCCAAGTTAGCGGAATTTTTTTTTTTTTTCTTACAAAGTCTCATATTCCACTAACTTGTGTCAAAAAATAAAATCTCACATGAACTCCCCATACCCCTCACGGAATCCAAATGCGTAAAAATTTTTAGACATTTATATTCCAGACTTCTTCTCACGCTTTAGGGCCCCTAGAATGCCAGGGCAGTATAAATACCACACATGTGACCCCATTTCGGAAAGAAGACACCCCCAGGTATTCCGTGAGGGGCATATTGAGTCCATGAAAGATTGAAATTTTTGTCCCAAGTTAGCGGAAAGGGAGACTTTGTGAGAAAAAAATAAATAAAATCAATTTCCGCTAACTTGTGCCAAAAAAAAAAAATTTCGATGAACTCGCCATGCCCCTCATTGAATACCTTGGGGTGTCTTCTTTCCAAAATGGGGTCACATGTGGGGTATTTATACTGCCCTGGCATTCTAGGGGCCCTAAAGCGTGAGAAGAAGTCTGGTATCCAAATGTCTAAAAATGCACTCATAAAAGGAATGTGGGCCCCTTTGCGCATTTAGGCTGCAAAAAAGTGTCACACATCTGGTATCGCCATACTCAGGAGAAGTTGGGGAATGTGTTTTGGGGTGTCATTTTACATATACCCATGCTGGGTGAGAGAAATATCTTGGCAAAAGACAACTTTTCCCATTTTTTTATACAAAGTTGGCATTTGACCAAGATATTTATCTCACCCAGCATGGGTATATGTAAAATGACACCCCAAAACACATTCCCCAACTTCTCCCGAGTACGGAGATACCACATGTGTGGCACTTTTTTGCAGCCTAGGTGGGCAAAGGGGCCCACATTCCAAAGAGCACCTTTCGGATTTCACAGGTCATTTACCTACTTACCACACATTAGGGCCCCTGGAAAATGCCAGGGCAGTATAACTACCCCACAAGTGACCCCATTTTGGAAAGAAGACACCCCAAGGTATTCCGTGAGGGGCATGGCGAGTTCCTAGAATTTTTTATTTTTTGTCACAAGTTAGTGGAAAATGATGATTTTTTTTTTATTTTATTTTTTCTTACAAAGTCTCATATTCCACTAACTTGTGACAAAAAATAAAAACTTCCATGAACTCACTATGCCCATCAGCGAATACCTTGGGGTGTCTTCTTTCCAAAATGGAGTCACTTGTGGGGTAGTTATACTGCCCTGGCATTCTAGGGGCCCAAATGTGTGGTAAGGAGTTTGAAATCAAATTCTGTAAAAAATGACCAGTGAAATCCGAAAGGTGCTCTTTGGAATATGGGCCCCTTTGCCCACCTAGGCTGCAAAAAAGTGTCACACATCTGGTATCTCTGTATTCAGGAGAAGTTGAGGAATGTGTTTTGGGGTGTCTTTTTACATATACCCATGCTGGGTGAGATAAATATCTTGGTCAAATGCCAACTTTGTATAAAAAAATGGGAAAAGTTGTCTTTTGCCAAGATATTTCTCTCACCCAGCATGGGTATATGTAAAATGACACCCCAAAACACATTCCCCAACTTCTCCCGAGTACGGAGATACCACATGTGTGGCACTTTTTTGCAGCCTAGGTGGGCAAAGGGGCCCACATTCCAAAGAGCACCTTTCGGATTTCACAGGTCATTTAACTACTTACCACACATTAGGGCCCCTGGAAAATGCCAGGGTTATATAACTACCCCACAAGTGACCCCATTTTGGAAAGAAGACACCCCAAGGTATTCCGTGAGGGGCATGGCGAGTTCCTAGAATTTTTTATTTTTTGTCACAAGTTAGTGGAAAATGATGATTTTTTTTTTATTTATTTTTTTCTTACAAAGTCTCATATTCCACTAACTTGTGACAAAAAATAAAAACTTCCATGAACTCACTATGCCCATCAGCGAATACCTTGGGGTGTCTTCTTTCCAAAATGGAGTCACTTGTGGGGTAGTTATACTGCCCTGGCATTCTAGGGGCCCAAATGTGTGGTAAGGAGTTTGAAATCAAATTCTGTAAAAAATGACCAGTGAAATCCGAAAGGTGCTCTTTGGAATATGGGCCCCTTTGCCCACCTAGGCTGCAAAAAAGTGTCACACATCTGGTATCTCTGTATTCAGGAGAAGTTGAGGAATGTGTTTTGGGGTGTCTTTTTACATATACCCATGCTGGGTGAGATAAATATCTTGGTCAAATGCCAACTTTGTATAAAAAAATGGGAAAAGTTGTCTTTTGCCAAGATATTTCTCTCACCCAGCATGGGTATATGTAAAATAACACCCCAAAACACATTCCCCAACTTCTCCCGAGTACGGAGATACCACATGTGTGGCACTTTTTTGCAGCCTAGGTGGGCAAAGGGGCCCACATTCCAAAGAGCACCTTTCGGATTTCACAGGTCATTTACCTACTTATCACACATTAGGGCCCCTGGAAAATGCCAGGGCAGTATAACTACCCCACAAGTGACCCCATTTTGGAAAGAAGACACCCCAAGGTATTCCGTGAGGGGCATGGCGAGTTCCTAGAATTTTTTATTTTTTGTCACAAGTTAGTGGAAAATTATGATTTTTTATTTATTTATTTTTTTCTTACAAAGTCTCATATTCCACTAACTTGTGACAAAAAATAAAAACTTCCATGAACTCACTATGCCCATCAGCGAATACCTTGGGGTGTCTTCTTTCCAAAATGGGGTCACTTGTGGGGTAGTTATACTGCCCTGGCATTCTAGGGGCCCAAATGTGTGGTAAGGAGTTTGAAATCAAATTCTGTAAAAAATGACCAGTGAAATCCGAAAGGTGCTCTTTGGAATATGGGCCCCTTTGCCCACCTAGGCTGCAAAAAAGTGTCACACATCTGGTATCTCCGTACTCAGGAGAAGTTGGGGAATGTGTTTTGGGGTGTCATTTTACATATACCCATGCTGGGTGAGAGAAATATCTTGGCAAAAGACAACTTTTCCCATTTTTTTATACAAAGTTGGCATTTGACCAAGATATTTATCTCACCCAGCATGGGTATATGTAAAAAGACACCCCAAAACACATTCCTCAACTTCTCCTGAATACAGAGATACCAGATGTGTGACACTTTTTTGCAGCCTAGGTGGGCAAAGGGGCCCATATTCCAAAGAGCACCTTTCGGATTTCACTGGTCATTTTTTACAGAATTTGATTTCAAACTCCTTACCACACATTTGGGCCCTTAGAATGCCAGGGCAGTATAACTACCCCACAAGTGACCCCATTTTGGAAAGAAGAGACCCCAAGGTATTTCGTGATGGGCATAGTGAGTTCATAGAACTTTTTATTTTTTGTCACAAGTTAGTGGAATATGAGACTTTGTAAGAAAAAAAAAAAAATCATCATTTTCCGCTAACTTGTGACAAAAAATAAAAAGTTCTATGAACTCACTATGCCCATCAGCGAATACCTTAGGGTGTCTACTTTCCGAAATGGGGTCATTTGTGGGGTGTTTGTACTGTCTGGGCATTGTAGAACCTCAGGAAACATGACAGGTGCTCAGAAAGTCAGAGCTGCTTCAAAAAGCGGAAATTCACATTTTTGTACCATAGTTTGTAAACGCTATAACTTTTACCCAAACCATTTTTTTTTTTTACCCAAACATTTTTTTTTTATCAAAGACATGTAGAACAATAAATTTAGAGCAAAATTTATATATAGATCTCGTTTTTTTTGCAAAATTTTACAACTGAAAGTGAAAAATGTCATTTTTTTGCAAAAAAATCGTTAAATTTCGATTAATAACAAAAAAAGTAAAAATGTCAGCAGCAATGAAATACCACCAAATGAAAGCTCTATTAGTGAGAAGAAAAGGAGGTAAAATTCATTTGGGTGGTAAGTTGCATGACCGAGCAATAAACGGTGAAAGTAGTGTAGGTCAGAAGTGTAAAAAGTGGCCTGGTCTTTCAGGGTGTTTAAGCACTGGTGGTTAAGATCCAGCCATGCTAAATATGATTTTTTGCCATTTTTCAAGTGGTCTTAAACTTTTGATCAGGACTGTATATGTATTTGTGACAGTCAAATACAAGTATTAGATACTGCTGTTATATTCTGGGTTTAAAAAAAAACACCCATTTTTTTGCAATACCCTACATCTGGGGCCTTTGCTGCATTTGTCACAGTGAAATACAAGCTTTAAATACTGCAATTATATTCTGGGTTTAAAAAAACACCCATTTTTGGCAAGACCCTACATCTGGGGCCTTTGCTGCATTTGTCACAGTGAAATACAAGCTTTAAATACTGCAATTATATTCTGGGTTTAAAAAAAACACACATTTTTGGCAAGACCCTACATTTGGGGCCTTCACTGCATTTCTGGCAGTCCAATATTAGTGTTAGATACTGCTGTTATATTCTGGGTTTAAAAAAAACAACCATTTTTGGCAAGACCCTACATTTAAGGCCTTTGCTGCATTTGTCACAGTGAAATACAAGCTTTAAATACTGCAATTATATTCTGGGTTTAAAAAAACACAAATTTTTGCAATACCCTACATCTGGGGCCTTTGCTGCATTTGTCACAGTGAAATACAAGCTTTAAATACTGCAATTATATTCTGGGTTTAAAAAAACACAAATTTTTGGCAAGACCCTACATTTGGGGCCGTTGTTGCATTTCTGACAGTCCAATACAAGCGGTAGAAACTGCTGTTATATTTTGGTATTAAAAAAACACCCATTTTGGGCAGGATAATACATTTGCGGCCTTTGTTGCATTTGTGACAGTCAAATACAAACTTTAAATACTGCTGTTATATTCTGGTTTTAAAAAAACAAAAAAATTTTGCAAGACCCTTCATCTGGGGCCTTTGCTGCATTTGTCACAGTCAAATACTAGCGTTAGATACTGCTGTTATATTCTGGTTTTAAAAAAAAAACAATTTTGGGCAAGATAATACATTTGCGGCCTTTGTTGCATTTGTGACACCAATTTTTTTAAAGACATTGGGGCATTTGCTGCATTTGTCACAGTGAAATATAAGGTTTAAATACTGCAATTATATACTGGGTTTAAACAAAGCAACCATTTTGGGCAAGACCCTACTTTTGGGGCCTTTGCTGCATTGTCACAGTCTAATACAACCAGTCAATACTGCAGTTCAATTGTTGGTTGACAATTTAACGTATTTTGGGACCGTGAAGTAATTGTATAAAATTCGCCTGTCACACTGTTGCTTGACCTCAAGAAATGTTTCCTCTTTATGACACCAGCACTGTCTTACTGTCAGTGAACTTAATTGTTGACTATTGGCAGTTACATTGTCGCCTGACATAAACCATCTGTTAGTTTGGTGGGCGAACGCAAAGAATGAGGAGAGCGTCAAATAAGGGATGTGGCCTCGGTTGTGGTGCTGCTGGTGGAGCTCCTGTTGCAGGGAGAGGACGTGGTTGATCTGTGCCAGCTACACGCATAAATGAAACACCTTCCTCAGGTGCGAGTAGGTGACAGAACCTTTAGTGTTATTTGGTAGGGCCGAATGCAGCTCTACGAATGGTGAGGCCAGAACAAGTACAGGCGATAGTAGATTGGGTGGCTGACAGTGCCTCCAGTTCCTTCACGATGTCTCCCACCCAGTCTCCTGCTGAAAGATTAGAGTTGGCACCTGCAGCCCATGTCTATCAGTCCTTCACCTCACCCCCTTGCAAATCAGCCAGTCTGAGCCCCAAGTCATGGAGCAGTCTCTTCTGCTTTTTGATGACTCTGCTAGCAAGGCTTCCCAGGGCCATCCACATAGCCCTGCACCAGAAGTGGAAGAGATGCCCAACCACTTATGTTTCAGGATGAGTACATGGGAGGACCTCCGCAGCACGTCTCGGATGATGACGAAACACAGGTGCCAACTGCTGGGGCTTTCTGCAGTGTGCAGACCGACAAGGAGGGCAGGGGTAAAGACTGGGTGGAAGATGATGTGGAGGACGATGAGGTCCTCGACCCCACATGGAATCAAGGTCATGCGAGTGACCTGTGTAGTTCGGAGGAAGAGGCAGTGGTCGCACAGAGCCACCAGCACAGCAGAAGAAAGAGCAGGGTGCAAAAGCGAAGCGGCCGTCCCCTAGACAGTACGCCTGCTACTGCCCAACTCACCAAGGGACCGAGCACACCAAAGCCAGCTCCAAGGAGTTCCCTGGCGTGGCAGTTCTTCAGACAATGTGCAGACGACAAGACACGAGTGGTTTGCACGCTGTGCAATCAGAGCCTGAAGCGAGGCATAAACGTTCTCAACCTGAGCACAACCTGCATGACCAGGCATCTAAGTGCAAAGCTTGATCTGCAGTGGAGTAGACACCTCAAAAACAAAGAAAGGTCTCTGGCTCCTCCTGCTTCCTCTTCTGCTGCAGTTTTGGCCTCTTCATCCACCTCTGGAGTGACAGTGGCACCTGCCACCCCGCAAACAGAGGATCTGCCAGCAATGCCACTACCTGGGTCTCCAAGCATCTCCACAATGTCCCATGGAAGCGTTCAACTCTCTATCTCCCAAATACTGGAGCGAAAGAGGAATTACCCCCTTACCCACCCGCGACCCCTGGCCCTAAATGCCAGCATTTCAAAATTACTGGCCTTTGAAATCCTGTCATTCCCTCTGGTGGAGACAGAGAGTTTTAAAAGCCTTATGGCAGTGGCTGTCCCACAGTACGTCGTGCCCAGCCGGCAATAATTTTCCAGGTGAGCCATCCCTTCCCTGCACAACCAAGTGGGGGACAAAATCAGGTGTGCACTGCGCAACGCCACCTGAGGCAAGGTCCACCTAATTACGGACAGGTGGACCAGTAAGCATGGTCATGGACATTATATCTCCCTAACAGCACACTGGATAAATGCAGTGGCGGCTGGGCCTGAGGCGGATAGCAGTTTGGCGCATATCCTTCCACCACCGAGGATTGCAGGGCCCTTCTCTTTGCCTCCTGTTACTTTCTCCTCCTACTCCGCTTACTCATCCTCTACCGCCACCTTATCCGGTCCAGCGTAACATCTTCACCACCAACTTCAGCACAGCCAGGGGAAAAAGACAGCAGGCAGTTTTAAAACTTATCTGTTTGGGGGACAAACCCTACACCACGCAGGAGCTGTGGACGGGCATGGAACAACAGACTGATGAGTGGTTGGTTCCAGTGAGCCTCAAGCCCGGCCTGGTGGTGTGCGATAATGGGCGAAATCTCGTAGCAGCTCTGGGACTAGCCGGTTTGAATCACATCCCTTGCCTGGCGCATGTGCTAAATTTGGTGGTGCAGAGGTTCCTAAAAAATTACCCAGATATGTCAGAGCTGCTGCAGAAAGTGTGGGCCGTCTGTGCGCGCTTTCGGCGTTCTCATCCTGCTGCTGCTCGCCTGTCAGTGCTGCAGCATAACTTCGCCTTCCCGCTCACTGCCTCATATGGGACGTGCCCACAAGTTGGAACTCCACCTTGCACATGCTGGCCAGACTGTGCGAGCAGCAACAGGCGATAGTGGAGTTTCAGCTGCAGCACGCACGGGTGAGTCGTTCTGCAGAACAGCACCACTTCACCACCAATGACTGGGCCTTCATGCGAGACCTGTGTGCCTTGTTGCGCTGTTTCGAGTACGCGACCAACATGGCCAGTGCCAATGACGCCGTTCTCAGCGTTACTATCCCACTTCTATGCCTCCTTGAAAAAACACTTTGGGCGATAATAGAAGAGGATGTGGCACAGGAGGAGGAGGAGGTAGAGGGATCATTTCATGGGGTTTCTGTCACGGAACCATGAACCAGACGTACAACAAGAGATAAGAGAAAATAAGAAGGCTTTATTGAAAATAAAGCTGTAAAGCAAAAGTCCAAACGGATGGTGAAACCGAGCAGAGTCTTTGCGAAGCCAGAGGTCAGGAACCAGAAGGGTAGTCAGACGAAGCCAGGATCAGGAACCAGCAGGGTAGTCAGACGAAGCCAGGATCAGGAACCAGCAGGGTAGTCAGACGAAGCCAGGATCAGGAACCAGAAGCAGCAGCAGTCTTAGAAGCATGTGTACACAAGAGGACCAAGCAAGGAACTGAAGCCACAGACCTCCTATATATATGAGCTAGGCATCCAGCTCCTCCCAGTGGGAAGGAGGAGCCGCAGGGTGGAAGGCTACAAGAAACCCAGAAACCAAGATGGCCGCCAGCACATGTCAAACGAAGGAGAACAGCAAGAAGGTAAGACCATGACAGTACCTCCCCCTCAAGGGCCCCTCCTCCGCGGAGCACAAAACGGTTTCTGAGGGAAGCGTGCGTAGAAGGCTCGGAGCAAGGCAGGAGCATGGACATCTGCGGAGGGAACCCAGGAACGCTCCTCTGGACCATAACCACGCCAATGGACTAAAAACTGCAACCGACCGCGGACCAGGCGTGAGTCCAGGATATTGCTCACCTCATATTCCTCACGATTGCCCACTTGGACCGGACGAGGCCGAGGAACCGAGGAAGTGAAACGATTACACACCAGTGGCTTCAACAGGGAGACATGAAACACGTTGGAGATCCGCATGCCAGGAGGAAGCGCAAGGGCATAGGCTACCGGGTTTACCCTGCGAAGCACTCGGAAGGGACCAACAAAGCGAGGTGCCAGCTTGGGAGTGGGCACTCGAAGGTTGAGGTTGCGGGTGGACAACCATACACAGTCTCCGACCTGGTAGGAAGGAGCAGGCGCTCGTCTGCGATCAGCCTGGAGTCTCTGGCGCTGCGCAGAGACCTCAAGGGACTTCTGGATCTGTACCCAAGAAGCACGTAGGACGGAAAGGTGATCCTCCACAGCCGGAATATCCTGGGGAGAGAATACCTCCGGTAACACGGCAGGTTGGAACCCATAATTGGCCATGAAGGGAGACGTCCCAGAGGAAGAGTTCACCGCAGTGTTCCTGGCAAACTCAGCCCAAGGCAGGAGGTCAACCCAATTGTCTTGGTGGTCGGAGACATAGCAACGAAGGAATTGCTCCAAGGCCTGATTGGATCGTTCTGCGGCCCCATTGGACTGAGGGTGGTAGGCCGAGGAGAAGGAGAGATCAATCCCCAACTGGGAGCAAAAGGCGCGCCAGAACCTGGACACAAACTGACTCCCCCGATCCGACACAATCTCCTTGGGCAAACCGTGCAACCGGAAGACCTCCCTGGCAAAAATCGTGGCCAACTCTTGTGCAGAGGGTAACTTCTTGAGAGGAACACAGTGGCACATTTTAGAAAACCGATCCACAATCATGAGAATGACCGTATGGCCTCGGGATGCAGGGAGGTCCACAATGAAATCCATCCCCAGGTGTGACCATGGGCGCTCCCCGGTGGCTATGGGTTGCAGAAGGCCCAACGGAAGGTGCCGAGGGGACTTACTCTGGGCACAAACGGAGCATGCCGCTACATATGCGGCGATGTCGGAACGTAGGGAAGGCCACCAGAACAGACGTGAAACAGCCCAGGACAGCTGATTCTTTCCAGGATGCCCCGCGGTCTTGGAGTTATGGTAGGTACGCAACAACCGAGTGCGCAACTCCTCAGGCACAAAACATCTGCCGTTGGGTCTCCCAGAGGGAGCACCAGATTGAGCCGCCAAAATCTGCTCACCCAGGGGAGAGGTCAGGCTGGTGCGAATGGCGGCCAGGATCTGATTCGGAGGTATGACCGAAGTCGGAATCGACTCCTCCCTGGACAGCTCGGAGTACTGCCGTGATAAGGCATCCGCCCTGATGTTCTTGGAACCGGGTAGGTAGGAGACCACGTAATTAAAACGTGACAAGAACAGAGCCCATCTGGCCTGACGTGGTGTCAATCTCTTGGCCTCAGAAAGGTAGGTCAGATTCTTGTGGTCCGTCAGGATGAGAACCGGAACCACCGAACCCTCGAGCAAGTGCCTCCATTCTTTAAGGGCCTGCACGATGGCCAATAACTCCCTGTCACCAATCTGATAGTTGCACTCCGCGGAAGACAGTTTCCGGGAGTAAAACCCACAAGGAAGCAGAGGACCCTCTGGTGTTCTACGCTGAGACAGAAGGGCGCCTACTCCTGTCTCAGACGCGTCCACCTCGAGGACAAAGGGCAACCCAGGGTTGGGATGCGACAGAATCGGAGCCGACACAAAGGCGGACTTTAGGGCCTCAAAAGCTCGGATGGCCTCGAGCGGCCAGACCTGGGAATTACTGCCCTTCCTGGTCAGATCCGTGAGAGGCTTGGCCAGCATGGAAAAGTCCCTGATGAACTTCCGATAATAATTGGCGAAGCCCAAAAAGCGCTGCAGGGAACGAAGACCACTGGGCTGGGGCCACTGTAAGACAGCCGAAACCTTCTCAGGATCCATGGAGAACCCCTCAGCGGAAATGATGTAACCTAAGAAGGTTACCTGGGATCGGTGAAATTCGCATTTCTCAAGCTTACCGAACAGCTTGTTCTCTCGTAACCGTTGCAACACTCGTCTGACATCCAGAATGTGGACCTCCATGGATTCAGAATATACCAAGATGTCATCCAAATAGACCACCACACACTGCTGCAACAGGTCACGGAAAACATCGTTGATGAATTCCTGAAAGACTGCGGGCGCATTGCACAACCCAAAGGGCATAACCAAGGATTCATAATGACCGGTCCTGGTGTTAAACGCGGTCTTCCACTCATCGCCCGCCTTGATCCTTACCAGGTTATATGCCGCCCTCAGGTCGAGTTTGGTAAAGACCGTGGCCCCTTTAAGGCGATCGAACAGCTCGGAAATCAAGGGTATCGGGTAAGCGTTCTTGATCGTGATGCGATTGAGACCCCTGTAATCGATGCAAGGCCTCAACTCACCGCCCTTCTTTTTCACAAAGAAAAATCCAGCCCCTGCCGGGGACGAAGATTTGCGAATGTGTCCGCGTGAAAGCGCCTCCCTCACGTACTCCTCCATGGCCTCATTCTCCGCTACCGACAGTGGATAGACTTTGCCACGAGGAGGAACGGCACCAGATTGTAACTCTATGGCACAATCGTATGGGCGGTGCGGAGGTAGGGCAACCGCGCGCACCTTATCGAATACATCCCGGTACTCCTCGTATTCAGGAGGCAACAGAGAGTCCGAGGAAGTACACAGCAACTTGACAGGCCCATGGATGCAACTAGCCCCACACTGCGGTGACCACGAGAGGATCTCGACCGATCTCCAATCGAAAGTCGGATTATGCCTCTGGAGCCAGGGGTACCCCAAGACCACCGAGTAGTGTGGAGACGAAATAACCTGGAGACAGACCGACTCTCTGTGAACGGCACCAATGGCTATCCCCACTGGAAGGGTCTCATGAGTCACGTGTGGCGGCAGAAGGGGTCTGCCGTCTATCGCCTCAAGAGCCAGTGGGGAACCTCGAGCCTGCAGAGGAATGGAATTGGCGGCAGCGAACACACTATCAATGAACAAACCACCAGCACCAGAGTCCACCAACGCCTGGGTCGTCACCGAGCCCCCGACCCAGGAGAGGACAACAGTGATCAGTGGTTTGTCAACACGGGAAACCGGGGACGAGGAGACTCCACCCAAGATCTGCCCCCGACAGGATCTCAGGTACGAGTGTTTTCCCGGACGGTTCGGACATGCCAACCGAAAATGCCCACCGAGACCACAGTACATGCATCGGCCCTCGCGTCTCCGGAGTGCCCTCTCCCCCTCGGACAGGCGAGCAAACCCCAGCTGCATGGGTTCACCCCCAGACAAGTCATCCCCAGGAGGCGTGGGAGGAGAGGGAGGCACGGGTGGGACAGCAAACGTAGGCACCAATCTGTTAGAAGACCTCCGCAGGTTCTCCTTAAAGGAAGGTCTCTCCCTGAGTCTGGTGTCAATCAAAATCAGGAATGAAATAAGAGACTCGAGCTCAACTGGTAGGTCCTTAGCTGCAACCTCATCCTTCAAGGCATCCGAGAGACCATGAGAGAAAGCAGCGACCAGAGCCTCATTATTCCAGCCCACCTCTGCTGCCAGGGTACGAAACTCAATGGCGTATTCAGCTACGGATCGTGAACCCTGTCTGATGGACATAAGGAGCTTCGCAGCAGAGGCAGCACGAGCCGGCACATCGAATACCTTCCGAAGAGAAGCAACAAAACCGGAAAACTCGGCAACCACCGGATTGTTGTTCTCCCATAAAGGGCTGGCCCAGGCCAAGGCCTTGTCCGAGAGCAGCGAGATCAAGAAGCCCCCCTTTGATCTCTCAGTAGGAAAGGCATGTGGCAGCAACTCGAAATAAATGCCCACCTGGTTAAGGAAACCTCGGCACTGAGTTGGCTCTCCCCCAAAGCGCTGTGGAAGAGGGGCAGAACCGGTCATACCCCGAAACACCGCAGGCGCAACAACAGGTGTCGGGGTAGACTCTGGCGCAACAACCGGAGCGGCAGTAGGAGCGAGCCCAGGAGCGACAACCGACCCATCGGCAACGGGAGCGAAATGAGCCGTGCGTTCAAGCAGGGTTTGCAACGCCACAGCGAACCGACCCAACAGGTGATCCTGCTGATCAAGTCTGGCAACCAGCGTGGGTAGCGAGGATCGCCCTGTACCGTCAGAATTCATGGCTTGGTCCTAATGTCACGGAACCATGAACCAGACGTACAACAAGAGATAAGAGAAAATAAGAAGGCTTTATTGAAAATAAAGCTGTAAAGCAAAAGTCCAAACGGATGGTGAAACCGAGCAGAGTCTTTGCGAAGCCAGAGGTCAGGAACCAGAAGGGTAGTCAGACGAAGCCAGGATCAGGAACCAGCAGGGTAGTCAGACGAAGCCAGGATCAGGAACCAGCAGGGTAGTCAGACGAAGCCAGGATCAGGAACCAGCAGGGTAGTCAGACGAAGCCAGGATCAGGAACCAGAAGCAGCAGCAGTCTTAGAAGCATGTGTACACAAGAGGACCAAGCAAGGAACTGAAGCCACAGACCTCCTATATATATGAGCTAGGCATCCAGCTCCTCCCAGTGGGAAGGAGGAGCCGCAGGGTGGAAGGCTACAAGAAACCCAGAAACCAAGATGGCCGCCAGCACATGTCAAACGAAGGAGAACAGCAAGAAGGTAAGACCATGACAGTTTCTCACCTGTTAGTACGGTGAGATCTGACCACTGGAGGCCCACTGATTACATCAACAGTGGACCCCTACCTCGTTCTGGTGATCAAGAGTTGCTCCCACTGGATGGACCCCCACTGGTCTAATAGTTATCCCTTATCCTGTGAATAGGGGATAACTTTATATATAACCAGAACCCAGAACGCCCCTTTAAGGCTGTGAAGACAGATCTGCTTATAGTGATTTCTATGTGGACAGCTCTATCCTCAGATCCATGAACATGGACAAAGCTACGAGCATGCTCTATGCCTATTCATCGGCCCCAATCTCTCAAGAGTTGCCCTCAATTATAAGATTTATGCATCAGATATTACAACTTAGGGGAGTCCTTTAAACTGCTATGGTGCCCTTAAGGGTGTCCCAAGTTATGGTTGGTCTTGATCACCCTTCCCTATGGGCAATGTTGACCCACACAGGGCTCCCTCTCCCTATAAATACTATAATGTTAGCAAATAAGAGAGGGGAACCAGACTTTATGCCAATATGGACTCCTCTATATGCCTGGGCCTTCTGGCTTGGACCAAGAATTAGACATTTTTGTAATTCCGGTCAAATGTCTTGTGACGGTAACGTACACTACACACAGGGGGGAGGATAGTGACCACTGCGCTCCACCCTCACCCCTGGCCCTGCCTACTTGCCTCGCAAGTCCTAATGACAGGGGACAACAAGACGGCAGTCCCTAACTTAGGATACGTGCTGGGAAGACAGACAAGACAAATAACGGAACGTGAACGGACCGGGTAAATACCTAGAGAGCTACGCAGTACTAAGGAATGAGCAGAGAATAGTCAGGAAAAGCCGAGGTCAAATACCAGGAGAGAGACAAAGTACAACAGGAGTCCGCAAAGAATCGTCAGGTGGAAGATGGGGTCAGGATACCAGGAGAGATGCGCAGTACAGGAGGAGCAGGCAGAGAATCGTCAGGGAACACAGGATCAGGTAAGTATGCAGGAACAAAACAATCACCAGATACCTAAAATTAACAGGCAACCTGTGGCCAGCAGGCTGCCTGTATTTATAGTGGGGCGTGAGGGTCATGTGACGTGGCCAGCGTCACATGACCGACAGACCGACCAGTCGAGCACCGAGTGATCAGCTCGGCGCTCAAGGCAGACCTAGGAGCAGGGAGCCTCCCAGCTAGCAAAGCTGCCCTGGGAACAAGGTCAAACACAGATCCTCGCTCCCGAAGCTAAGCAGCAGGTCTGCGGCTGATGGGAGACCAAGTGCGCCTTCGGCACCCCGTTACATGTCTGAGACATAATGACATGGTACATGTGCTTATTTTGGTTTAGTTTGTTAAAGGGAACCTGTCACCTGGATTTTGTGTATAGAGCTGAGGACATGGGTTGCTAGATCGCCGCTAGCACATCCGCGATATCCAGTCCCCATAGCTCTGTGTGCTTTTATTGTGTAAAAAAACTAATTTGATACATATGCAAATTAACCTGAGATGAGTCAGAGCTTGAAAATATGACTCTTCTCTGGTCACACAAGTAAGATATGACTCTTTTATGTTAATTTGCATAAAAGGCAGGAAGTACAAAAATGCATAATACTTATTGAATTCGTCTGCAAATGAAATTAAAAGTGTAATTTATATGTTTAGGGTAACACAATGAACATTTAGAAACGCTCAATGAGGGTAGCATAGTAGAGGTGACAGGTTCCCTTTAAGCACTGTTCCCTTATGGGATGTCTAGGGAGTATGTTGGCCATCAGCTTTCTCACCCACATGCAACCTATGTTTTCTGAATGGAAAAAACGTGGTAACTTGGCTTATCTCCCCTGACAACAAAAAGACATGTTGAAATTCTGTCTTTGGGTGGAAAGTCGCAACAGCTCTATTACCATTAGCTGTCCGGCCAGTCCTGCTGAAATTGGTGGGTTTGGCTGACATCCAATGTATATGGCCAAGTCCATCATAGTAAGGCCTCATGCACACGACCGTTGTGTGCATCCGTGTCCGTTGTTCCGTTTTCCGTGATTTTCTGCGGACCCATTGACTTTCAATGGGTCCGTTGAAAACTCGGATAATGCACCGTTGTGCACCCTGCTGTAGGCTGATGGCATGCTGGGAGTTGTAGTTTTGCAACAGCTGGAGGGCCACAGGTTGAGCATGTCTGGACTAGAACATCATTTTTTATGAATGCAAGGATACATTGATAATGACTTCCATAGTTTTGCGTAGATTCACTTCATTAGAAAATTCTTAATGCAGTGATACCCTCTATGAATGGGGTCGAAAGCTTTGTCAGGCTTCATGTGAAAATGGCATGCATTAACGTACCCCAAATGGAAAAAAAAGTAATGTCATGAGTCTGTGTGAGACAGGTGAGTCCTTTCATACATTGCAGATTCAGGATGTGCTGCCGCAGTCCTCACAGTACAGGAGATGTCATTGAGATTCACATCAGATTGTGGGAAAAAAACAGCAGACAGAGTGGAGCCACCGATTAACACATTTGCAAACGAAAGCGTTACTTACTAATCTAGTCACATCTCACACATCTAAGACATTAGATTTTATTGCCCCATATTATCTCTCTCTTTGATGGCCAATTAGATGGCAAATAGTCCTAAAGACAGATAACATTTACATCTCAGGCTGTTTGCTCCTTTGCTGTATACAGGGGGCAGACATGGGACGTGTTTGTGACTCAGATTGGCCTTGGAGACAAGGTTGGGATGTGAACATCAGATCACAGAGTAAAGCTGGTCTATCAACACTCTGTCACCTTATCAATTAATTTAATGAGTTCAGCATTTGCAATTGTGAATCAAACAATGTTGGAGCCAATGACCTTCTGTGTTTTCACAGCACTCAGAGATAATAATATGGCTCTTCAGAATGGAGAGGGCAAGGCAGCTTGTGGTATGTTGGGGCATGTCCTTCCTCAAAAGATATAGGGTTTTGAGAGTGAAATATTTATATGTGGATAAAGACCTATGGACTTTAAATGTCTGTGACCCTGTCCACCTAGTTTTAAAACTTTGAGTCACCCAGTTTAGAGAATTTGAAGTTAATAATGTTCAGCTGGGTTGGATTTCTTCAGGCAATGACTATTTTCCCCTCCACACAAGCCAACAATGAATCTACCTAGCAGAATCCTCTTTCACACTTGCATAGGTTGAAATATGGTCAACTGGGTGGTCCTTGATCCAAAGGCATAACTTTATGGTGAGATCTTTTATCAGTTAACATGTTAATATAGCTATGAGTTATGTTAATCATCTCAATGATGTTACACTCCTGAAGGATAAGGATTATTAAGTCAATGGAAATGTACTCCATGAGTTGGATAAGATCACGTGAAGCAATATAAAGGTTCAATATTTCTACCAAATATCAAATGGGAAATTTTTATTTCTATGGGGAAATCAGTCATATCATGAACGATATTTATTCATTTTTGATCCTATAATCATCCTATCACATAAGGTATGTTTGTCGAGGGAAAATCAACTGTATTAATGTAAGAAGATGACACTTTAGCACATTGTGTTGCAGTATGTAACCAGGTGGTGAAAATCTTCATTGGAACTGCTGATTTAGTCTGGTTCAACCTGAAATTCTGGTATATCTTCATGCCTTCCACCATCTATTTGAAGTGCCCTTTGTTGTATACTTTGAGCTGTTCTTTGAACCTTTTAGTAAAAAAATACCCCAAAACAAACATTAAATGCTATTATCAGCTCCTGACCATTGTTCAATGTGAGGTCCATTGCTTGCCAATTTCATAAAGAGAGGGACACCAAGTAATGTTCATTGTGATAAAATGGTGGCTTTAACTCAAAGGCAATCTCATTTTTCTTTATGTTTAGCACACAGGCAAATCTGCAGGCTCCTGCTCACCAGATGGGGCTGAAATATTGTCATTTTGGTCTTTGTTGGCCTGGTATGCATTGACATATCCTAATTTCTAACTGTATCAAAAAGCACAGCAGACTGGGCTACCACAAATATCTAAATGTCTGACATGAAATGTGAACAGTCTAGAAGTGGCCATACACATTGTATGAATGTTGGTTAAACCCACTGATCTCACATGACCCGCCAACCATCTAATGTTTATAGGAGTGTCCAGACTCTCCCATAAAATGGCAGATGTCAGCGGAAAGAAGGTTCATTCATTTTAGATTTTAATAATGCCCAATGATTTTGTGCTCTAGGGAGGGAGTTCACCACCATAGGCGCCTGGCAGCAGCTCTTTCCCTTCTTCCAATTGAGAACACATTCAAACTTGGCTGAGCTGAGTGTGCATATTTAAGAGGGTTGGGGGGACTCAGTGGGGGCTCAGAAGTTATAAGGACTTGATAACTTGTAGAAATGCTGTCAAAGAGAACTTTAAAATGTCTTCTACTCATGGCTATCAAATGTGTTGCCTTTAGATAGTCTTGACCATTGTCTTGAGTTTTGTATAAATCTAGCTCAAACATTCTTTATATCACGTAATCTATGGTAAGAAAAGGTAGATTGATTACTGATCTACCTAGGTTCCTTGGTTCCTCAATCCTACATACCTAAAATGGTCAACAAACTGAGATAGCCAGATATTCATTTTAATGGCAGAAGTTATCGGAGTCAGCAAAATTGCCTAGAGCGTAAATGGTTTAGCACTTCAAGAAGAAGACAGAAGAGCTACAAGCAGTGATCAATTTCCTTATCAGTCTTATTTAAACGAGAGCTCCATTCATGGCAGATAATTAGGTGCTATTCTAAATGACCTGTTTAAATGTTATGCCCCATTGTTTTCACTCAGTCGGCTTGGAAGACAATGAAAAGTCAAACAGGATGAGGTGAGAGTTTCCCATTAAGAGACCCTTTGATCAATACCACAAATCCCCTTTTTAGTTTATGAGGTGTGTCATAGAGCCGTGATGTCCTGTGCAGTCCTGTATGGTGAGTGGTTAAGTAGTGCCCTCCTTGACTTAACTGCCACATTTATATTGGACCTAAAGACTACATTATAGCAGATGATAGTGTTTGAGCTACTGGCCTTGTGACAAACCAAAACTTACGAGCAGCATGGAGTGACAGATGCTAATCGCTGCCTCGACTGAGTCTCCAAATATCACTCATGTATTTTCAGTAGTAATATCTAATGTTATTCAAGGGATACACGTAGTTCAAATATTAGCACAAGTGCAGGGGTTGACCTTTAACCCCTTGGCATTGTAAACACTTTTCATTTTCTTTCATTTTCATTTTTATCTCACTGCCTTTCAAAAGCCATGGTTCTTACATTTCCATATGAGGGCTTTTTTTTGAAGGGCAAATTGCATTTTTAATGGAACCATTTAATTTACCATATCATGTATTGAAAAACGGGGGAAAAAATGTTGTGGGGTAAGATAACAAAGCCACCCTGTCATTGTTTTTGGGTTTTGTTTTTATGGCATTTACTATGCGCTAAAATTTAAATATTACCTTTATTCCAGAGGTCAGTATGATTAAAGCTAGAGAAGAGCAAAGTTTTGAAAAATTAAATTCTGCAGCTTTGTAGAATTTTGACAAGAAATTCAATTTTCTATGAAATAATTTGTCACGAATCGCTATGTTAAAACCCCATTCAGCCTATAAATCAATGGGACCATTTTTAATGGGCGCTTAGGCAGAATTGCACCCATCTAATGGCTGCTAAAAGCAGTAATACACTAGTACAATATGGTCTTTTGTGTTTAAAAAAATAATAATAATCACACACCTCATCCACTTTCTTGCGCAGAGGCAGAGTGGAAAAGACAAAGCTGAAGGACCTGCGCTAAGCATGATGACGTCAACGCACGTTCCCAGTAGTGTTGATCGCGAATATTCTAATCGCAAATTTTTATCACGAATATCGGCACTTTGAGAAATCGCCAATATTTAGAATATAGTGCTATATATTCGTAATCACGAATATTCTAGCTTTTTTTTTCATCAGTAACCTCCCTTCTTGCTTGTGGGCCAATGAGAAGGCTGCAATGTCTTTGTCTGAGCTTAGCAGCATCCCTAGCCACCAATAGGAAAGTTGCCTTTACTATATAGTTCTGAGAGAGAGAGCAGTGACATTGCTGTGCTCTGTGCTTTCATCTGGATCCTATTCCTCGTCCAATTACATCAAATAGTTAGTTAGCTCATATATATAATACAGATAGTTAGTGGGAGATAGTCAGTGTAGGTTAGACAGTGATATAGTGCAGGGTGTTAGGCAGTGTGATAGGAATTACTGTTTCTCTGCTGTCTATACATACATGCTCCAGACATAGTGCTGTGATGTCACAACAATACTTGGTGCACCAATCAGTAATATCTACTCAGACCTGATCAAATGTGAAGTTGCATGTATTGCGCAAAAAATATGCCCATCATGAGTGCCGATTTGCGCAATCGTGAAAATAATGACTGGAGATCCCGAATTCTAGAACTTGCTAATTTATTGAGAATATTATGTGAAATATCGCAAAAATGAATATTGCTTATGCGGCTCATCACTAGTTCCCAGTGTGATCACGTGGTGACAACTCCACTCCTCTCTTGAGTGAAAAAGACCTGCCGAAGGACCTGCGCTGAGCGTGATGACGTCATCATGATCAAGTGGATGAAGTGAATTTTTTTTTCCATTCTAAGACAACTATTGCCGCCATTTTAGGAAAAATTATTTATTACAACGAAGCATGAGGAAATTAGGATTCGTAGCAAATCAAATTTTTCCTATACTTCGGATCGAATTCCGCTTCAGATGCTTCAATTCGCTCAACACTAATTAAAGCGATTCCAAATTTATATAGTCTTTTTTATGCTTTACTACTCTGTGTCACCATATTCTGACACCCATTACTTCTTTATATTTACATCTGCAGACTTGTGTGAGGCCCCGTTTTTTGAGGGCAAGCTTTTTATTAGCACTTGCTTGAGGTTAAAATTTTTGGTCATTTTGATTATTTTCTCCATTAATGGTATTCACCGTGTGGGATATGTGTTTATATTTTAATACTGTTATATTTTAACAGTTTGGACATTTTAATAGTTTATTTTTATATGTAAAATTGGGAAATGGGGAATTTGAATATTTCATGCGTTTTGTTTTTTTTTCAGATTTTTTAAATCGTTTAACTTTTGTTTGTAGTCCCTCTCAACTCTACCTCTCCATCCCTTCACTTTCCGGGGACTTGAACATGCGATCATTCAATCGCTTACACCACAGACTGCAATATGTCCATGATCAGAGTTATCTCCAGTCACGGACAATGCCCGTGGGTGTCACCTGTAAAACACAGCTGTCACCCGCTGGCTATGGTGCGGGTTCAACTCCTGGGCAGACATCATATTTTAGCTCCTGAAATCCAATGTATGCCAGATGTTTCAAAGGGGTAGGCTGAGCAAATAACTGTCATAGCTCTCAAGGGATGCTGTATGATGAGATACGGGATTGGAGAGCAAGGGGCCCATGAACTGTGCTTGCATGGGGCCCTCTGTTGTCAGCTTCCATCTGAGTACCCCTGTATATGCCCTATATCTTGTATATAAATTCAATACTTAATTACTGTTGATTAGCTCATCTTTCCGTCACTCCGGGCAAAGATTCAGCTTGCAGCCCTATGCCATTATCTAAATACCCTACACATGGCAGAATGCCTCATTGGCAACCCCTTGCACCCAGCAGTTAGTACAAACATCTGATAGCCCTCCTAACTACGTTCTTGAATGTAAAACTACCTCTGCTCCAGGTCTCACTGGCGCCCCCTACATCACCCCAGAGCACATGTCCTGTCAACCCTCTCTGAGCTTTTAGAAGTATCCTAGGGAGATTGTTGGTTTACTGTGTGCACGCAAATGGAATCCACAATACTGAGGAACCTCTATAAAATGATCTGCCAATGTAAAGCAACACTATGGTCCTAAAATCACTTATAACATAGGGTATAAATAGTAGGTGATTAGAAATTCTCATAATGGGGCATTTCATTAGTACGGGAAGCTGTAGTCCAAGATAAGACCACACCAGCAATTTTTTTCATAGACTGTCTTCAGGAATGGGACCTAATAATAGGGGATGCGTCAGGAATGTCACCCAATAATAGAGGATCCTATAACAAAGTTCTTCAGTGCAGGTTCTTTTAATCACCTGGTGATTATCTTGTCTGGTAGATCTTGACTGAATCTGCCCAGAAGAGGTCACGTGAATGATCACTCAGGAGATCTAGAGAGTGTAACTATAGATTACCATAGAAATTATAGCTAATATAATCAATACAGAGTAAAGATGATGATAATTATATGCATTTATCATGAGGTGAGCACTAAAGGCACTTTTACGCTGACCTATTTAGACCATTCATCGGGAGCAAGCGTTCCTTCGAACGCTCATTTATCTCATGGTTGATCCATCGTTTATGCAGCATCAAAAATCCTTGTTTGTCATCAGCACATCACCTGCTGCAAACAGGGAGGTTCTGCTGAAAAACAATGAATCTGTATGTGGACGAATGATCATATTAGTGATCATTCATTCCTCTACAGAGGCATACTTTTACTTACTAACATTCACGTTGGTAAATTTGTTGCACAACCTAGGAACACCCAATCCTGACCAGGACCGCCTACTTATGGATGGGACACAAGCCTCATAAATTTTTAGCCTGGGAAAGCCCAAAGTTTCCAGGACTGCCTCTGAAAATTAGGGATGTCCCTGCAAATTCTGGATTGTTGGCAACTATACAAAGGTAATGACTGTGACATGTAAATGTAGTTCACATGAGCGGAAAATAATCAGAAATTGGTTATGGGCCCTTATACTTCAAGTAATTCTTACATTGTTTAACAGTTTATGGAACATATATATAACATTAGGGCCTATACACACATGAAATTGGAATTATGTTTTTCCACCACCAACAAAAAAAAAGTCTGAAAAACCCTGCTCTCTTTTTTTATACCACGTGCGATTTTTATGGCATGAACCGCAATTTATTTATGGCATCGAGAGGGTAAAAAGTCATAAGTTTCAACATACTGCGTTTTAATTAAAACCTCCAGAGACCTAAAAAACACATCAATTACAAAAAATTGTGGGTCCTGCTTTGTATGTTTCCCATAGACTTTCAGCTAGCATCTGGAGCTGGTGTTCTTACCACACAAAAAAAAAAACACACAGAAAACAGCTGGCAAAAAAGGCACTAAAACTGCACAAAAATACCATTACAAACCTATGTGTGAACCCACCATACAGAGCTAAAACAATCATTAGGCTTAAAAAATTTTGACCTAGCAGTTGATTTTTGGGTAAAGACCCTAAACTGTAAGGTCTTCCTAAACATAAGGCATGTATATAGCTCACTTCCATAACTTCTTTGTCCTATTCACCCTATAGATGAACCCTTGGCATTACTTTCCAAACTCAACTCCACAAAGCCATGGTTTCCATATCTTACAAGGGTTAACAAACCTGAAACAACCATATTCACGTGGGTCCTGTGAACTGTTCCTGATATTTAGGTGTCCTTAATACCCTTTTTGGATATCTAATAGAACATTGATATGTGAGTGCCTCCTGTTCTTTGCTGTATCCTATATGATGCCACTCTGGAGATAAAATGGGCCATTGCATATAAGTATGAATCAATGATGGGCGGTCTTGTTACATCCAACTATTGCAAACTTTTTGATGTTTCCCTTGTAGCCCTAACCTTTAAACCTGACTTACAATAGGGCCATAAACAAGTTTTTCACGGGCAAAGCAAGGAGATTTTTTTGTCATATTGCTTTCTTTTGTTAAGGCAGCATCAAGTCTTAATGATTTCTAGCTCACATTTTGTTTAGTCTGATCCTAGTATATCCCATATCCATATATATTAAAGACTAAAATAAGCCTACATCGGTACGGTGGTCAAGAATTCATCATTTATATGATAGGTGGTAATGGCTGTGTAGGTTTCCTTTGTATACACAGTCACATGGTGTCCTTTGTGGTGCTTATATATCTAAAGAAGTGTCCACCTTACAATTCTGTGGTTTTTGTATAGAGGACTGTTGGCAGTTAATGAGGTGTGACTTTTTCCGGAGCCAGAGGTACTTTGATCCCTTCTCCACAGGGTTTCTGTATAGAGTAGACTCCAAGTCCAAGATCTCAAGTCATCATCCTGTCCACTGTAATAGATAAACTTGGTTTCGGTCCCTAAGGTCAATGGATTTAGTTGTGTTATTAGATTATAAAATTTGTTATGGCAGGCTTACACGAGCTAAGGAGCAGCCTATTATCAGGAAGGAAGCATTCAGTGGAGGTGAAGCTCTGTATTTACATGCAGAGATCACCTCCACAGTATGAGAATGAGCGATCGCTACTGCGATCAATCGTGCTTTTACATCTGCATTGTTTCTGGGCAGCAGAGCGATGTTTAGACAGCATGATCTTCTGCCCAGAAATGATAATTTGCTTGTCTGCACCAACGACACACTCATTCATTGGGCGATCTGCCCAACATTAGTTGCTTACTTATGATGACCTATTCTTAGGATAGGTCATCAATATCAGATTGGCTAGGCTCTTGTCATCTCCATACTCTCTGTGGTGCCATGCCTGGTTACTGCCGCACCGCTCCCATCAAAGTGAATGCAACACCTCTCTTTTAATTATTGCAAAATTCTGTAATAACTTCTAGCCATTCAGTACAATATTTACATTGTTTAACACATTTTTGGCTCTTGAAATAGACTAACACAATAATGAAATGTCTAGTTCCTGCCGAATGTGTACATGTACGCCATGGTGATCTCACAAGCACAGAACCTGTGCCAATGTGATCACTGTGGGAGCTAGGCTCAGACAGGTAGTTGACCTTGTGCTGTAATGGGCTGGATCAGAAATAAGTCCAATCCCGGTTGGGTAAATCCTTCGGTGCTTTGTTAAATAGCAACCACTTCATCTAAGCAGTTGAACAGATGAAATAATTCTCTCTGTCACCCATCAAACCCCCAGCCCCCACCCCTGCAAGACAATAGCGGGTTGACTGTTTGGCAACAATGAGGTGTGCCGTCTCTGGGGTGTCATGGCAGCTAAAGGCCTTATGAAGGCCAACTAGGCTGCCATCTTTGAACACCTAAAAGCATCAAAAAATTGGAAAAGTACAAACAATTGTCACCACGTCCATAACAACCCATACTATTAGATTATCATATTACGTATCCCACGTGGTGTACGTCATACAAAAAGCCCTTCCAGTGTTGGTACACAACGATCATAATGACTATATATATATATACAGATACATTTAATTGAAAGTCATTGGTTTGTAGCCATACACTGTCTAAGGTTTAAGAAACTATAATCATCTCCAGGTCTAATTACATACAGCACACCATACTCCTGCAAATGCCACAATCGTTAGCCATTGTTTTTTTTTAGTAAGCCGTCTCTCGAGGGAGGCAATTAGGTTTTCCATGTTTGTGTTTCATGGGTGATCCAATTATTGTTCTCCTGAGGTGTTTCTCCTCCATACTCCATAAGGATTAACATACATGGTGAGTAGAGCAGAACATGCATCGTAATGGAGGATAGGGAGGGAGGGAGCGATAACTTCCAGCCAAAAGGTATTGTGACCATCATTTACAGTATCTACATTATACCAGCATTTCGAAGAAGACGCAACACTGGATTTGAGATATCGGAGGAGTAAATGCAGGCTACCAAGTTTATTATGTGTCTTTAGGTGTCAAAAGTTTTGGAAAATGTCTAGAAAAGGAGTGTGGTTAAGAGGTTTCATAAAATCCACCGAATTTAGTAATAAAGTGCTCCAGTATTTGTCACAACATGCAAGTACAGTGACCATTAATGTCCAGAAATTTACGCTAAGTGTTTCATGGGCTGTTTTCATGAATTTGTCACAATTTGTTCCATTTTTTTACCATTAAAGGGACTTATTAAAAAATATCCCCACAATCAGACATAGCATTATCTTAGTGGCGTTAGCAATGATGTTCCCATATACACCAGACAGTGCACCACAGCAGCCACACTGCTGGCCACTGCAGCATTTGGCAGGATACCGCTGAGGCCAGTGATTGGCTTCAGCGACCAGATTACGTACACGGGCACGTCATCGCTGATGCCAAGTAGAGGGGAATGAGATGCGTGAGTATACATTCTGGCATTACTTTTTATGACTAATGCTGCCTTAAAGGAAATATTTAATACGTCAGAAAACCCTTTAAGTGAATTGTAGCATTTTATGACACCATTGATAAATATTCCCCGTTAACTGAAATTGTAAAATGTTGCTATTTAATTATTATCCGTTTTTACGTCTAGAAGTATGGTAGTCACGGCCCAATTTAGAATGGCTCAGCTATAATACAGTAATATAAAATTCAATTACCGTTGTTTTTCCCTAAGGTGATACCTGACGGACACAATTACCACAAAATTCTCAGAAATTGAGAAATTTCCAAAAATAGTATAGGCTCCTTCCATGTCAACAGAAGAGCATTGTTAGTCATCTGTCTGACCAGCCACCCAAAACAAAAAAACACAAAAGCCCTATTAGGCTCCACAGCAAAAAGCAGGCGTGAGTGAAGGGCAAGGGCATGTAGACAATACCAAGGTCAATAATGAAAACATGAAGGACATTCAGCAGCAAATTGTCATTCAGTGGCAAAAATAGACAAACATTTACATCTGAAAGAAAGTTCATTCTTCGCTTTTTATTCCTTGTTTACCCAAATTATTTATGGATCCCGGTATAAAAGTCTAGGTTTATGCAGAAATAAAGTAGCACACGCTCCACTATTCCTATGGAAAATCCCTCCCTGAAACAAATTTAAATAAGCTGAGTGTAACTAGGGGGTCCTCAATGTTATGATGATTCTATGGTGGCCCCAATTATTTTTCTTACATTCCAGAATGATAGTGAAATGTTGGGAACCACAATGGAATAATGATGAGATAGATGTTTCAGGATGTTAATGGCCTTGACTCTCGGGCTCATTTACATTTAACCATTGGTGACTTGAAAAATTGTTAGACTGGATAGAGGTTTCCACCCAAATGATGGTTGCAACCAGCATGGAAACTACTTTCTATGAAGTACCCTATCTGGGAAGGGTTCATTTATTACTTAAACACTATTGCCTACTTGGCTACCTAACCACTCTTGTCCCAGACTAATAAAACATAACTTTTACTTGTTCATGTTAAAAAATGAAATAATATATTGTGAGCTACCTATAGGGTTAAAAACACTGTACCCCATGAGGCTTACTGTGTATAAAGGGTCACTTAGGTGTTTGAGTTGGCGGGAGTGCACTAACACCGCTCAGTCATACATCATAATCCCAGTTGTATAGACAGATTCAAAAAAGTGCCTGATAACTACTTGGCCCCCATGTCTGGGGTATACACACCAAGATTAGATAAGCCTAAAGGTACCATATATTGTGGTATCAGGCACACAAATCACTGTAAAGGCTCAGTAGGGTCAGCAGATTAAAAACCTAAATTCCGCCCCCCCCCCAACATGTTTCGCCAGACTAGTCTGCCCGATACCCCTGATGAAGCCAGAATAGCTGGCGAAACATGTTGGGGGGCAGAATTTAGGTTTTTAATCTGCTGACTTTACTGAGCCTTTACAGTGATTTGTGTGCCTGATACCACAATATATGGTACCTTTAGGCTTATCTAATCTTGGTGTGTATACCCCAGACATGGGGGCCAAGTAGTTATCAGGCACTTTTTTGAATCTGTCTATACAACTGGGATTATGATGTATGACTGAGCGGTGTTAGTGCACTCCCCCCAACTCATACACCTAAGTGACCCTTTATACACTTAGGTGGGGTACAGTGTTTTTAACCCTATAGGTAGCTCACAATAAATTATTTCGTTTTTTAACATGAACAAGTAAAAGTTATGTTTTATTAGTCTGAGACAAGAGTGGTTAGGTAGCCGAGTAGGCAATAGTGTTTAAGTAACCAGCATGGAAGACAGTTTTCCTGGTCAGATGAGGAGCGCCACTGTTGCCCACAAGACAATAATGACTGATCAAGATGAACAATAAATAGTTTTATACAGAAGCATCTTGGACCCCAACCCCAATGCAAAATCTGTAACATGGACCCCCCAACTGCTATGTGTGTGCCTTCTTATGTGGCAGAGAAGACTATGGGCTTCCTCGGGCATCAGGGCCCAGGTACCTCTGCACCTCCTTAGCTTTACTTCTGTCTTTTCTGTTTAGCGGACATATAATAGGGTCCATTGGGTTCTGCCATGGTGTCTGTGATTTGTGAAATATAATGGAATCTCCTTACGGAGGAACTTAAAGGGAATCTCTCACCAGCGACCCCCTCATCAATCTGTTTGTATAGACACATAGCTGTGGTTCACCTTTTGTTGATCTGAGGCTCCACTACGATACCTTTTCTTAATATGCAGATTAGGCCTTTGGTGCAATGAGGGAATCAGCGCTGCTCCTAATGCACCCAAGGTCCACTCCTTTCTGTAGCCAGCTCCTCCCTGGCTGCTTTGTCACTGCCTAGGCCTGTGAATCAAAGCAGCATGGGAGGGCTGGGCCAAAGAAATCAGTGGAGCTTTGGTGCAACAAGAGCAACGCTAACGCCCTCATTGCACCAAAGGCCTAATAAAAAAATAAAAAGTATCATAACTAGGGAACGGTGCCTCGGATCAACAAAAAAATCAGGTGAACCACAGCTATGTGTCTATGTAAACAGTTTTATAGGGAGGTCACTGCTGACAGATTCCATTCAAAGGGGTTGTCCAGGTTCAGAACTGATTCCGGACATATCCCTATCTTCGCCCCTCCGTCCCCCTGATATAAGCATCAGAGCATTTCATGTTCCGATGCTCTCCTTTGTCCTGCGCTTAAAAGCGCATGGCAAAGGCATTTTCTGGAGATCCAGTGATGTTCTGGGCTCTCCATAGGGACTGCTAGGCAGAGGCTTCCTCCTAGCATTGAGCGCAGTGACGTCACTGGCGCTAATGGGCCGACATTAGCGCTGCCCTACCCTGAAAAATGACTAGGGTAGCGCTAAAGCCCGCCCATCAAAGCCGTTGACATCACCAGGAACACTGCTGGAAGGAAGCCTCCGCCTAGCAGTTTAAAAATTATAACAAAAAAGCCCTTAGGAAGAGCATCGGGACATGAAATGCTCCGATGCTCATATCAGGGGGGCCAGAGGGTTGAAGATGGGGATATATCCGGGTTCAGCTCTGAAACCGGACAACCCCTTTAAGGGAAATGTATATTATTACTACTACTATGACCACTGTTACTACTGGCAATAATTTAACCAGGTAACTAGGCAATAACTAGTACTGTGGAGTTGTGTAGCTCTGGTGCGGAGACTGTGAAGACAGCTGATCTGGAGTGCGTGGATTTGAACCCCCGCCAATTTGCTGATGATGACCTATCCTATTAATAATGCTTCAAAACAAATGAAAGCCCTATTGCATGGGCATAGATGAAGGAGGTGCACAGGTGGCAGTCTCACCTGGACCTTGACGTCTTATATGAAAACACCTGTGTTATAAATGATACATGGCAGGTGTGGCTGTGTGTGGGTTGGGGGGAGGGGTGGGCGGTTCTGCTACAAATTTTGCACTGGGTCCCAGGAGCTTCAAGTTACGCCTGTGGCCTCCAAATGTAATGAAATCACTGATCTTGACATTTAAAATTTACATTGGTGCTATGTTAGGCTGCACAAATTTGTAATATACCACTCCCATCTAAATAACATCTGATATGCCTCCATTGTGTTAGAGTCTAGTTAGACTCATCGGTATCACTATGTTGATTCAGCCCATCCTTTAATTTATTAACAATTGTTTAATTTCTTATTATTTCCTCCTCTCAGTGATAATTAGAGATAAATGGATTTAAATGTAATGTAAGCGTACAATAGACTCATCTTATCGCTTGGCTCTTAAATAAAATAAAGGTACGAAAATAAAACTTTGTTGGGAAGAGCCATCATTTCTGTATTGTCTGCCTATGGTCAGCAATGCTATTAGTGTAAATTCACCAGGTGACACCAGTAATCCAACAGACTTACTGGAGCCAGGACTAGGGACATTTGCTGGAAGTGAGAACCTGGAATGGTTACGTTAATTAGTCCTCTTTGATAGCTATTATCCATGTTTTTTTGTTTTCCCTTTGATGTGGTTCACACTTGCATATCCAACGAGCTATAAAACAGAGACTCTGCCATGAACTGAGATCTTAAACACACACAAGACAAAACTGGTAGGTCCAGCCATCACGGACTGGACTTCAACATGGTCAGACAAAGCTTTTCTGTAGACTTTCTTCTAACAGGGAATAAAGAGGAGACACTGTCTGGTAAAGAGGCCTCAAGACCCCACATCCCTTGTGTCCCACAGCCACAGCCTCCTTGCAAGTACTCCAAAAAGCCAAACCAACTCAAAAGGAATGAACAACCAGAGCCTTCTGAGGATACCAAGACCTTTAAGAACCTTTCAGAAGAGCAGGGCAATTTTGTCCAATGTGGTGTATCTTCTACAACCAGTGAGTACCACTCTTGAATAATTAGACTTTTTGAATTGAATTTTTTTTTTTTATATATATATATATATATATTTTAATATTCTTTAAATATTCATAGTGTAGGACAACATGAATCATTTATTTATAAGAATATAATAGGATTTTTACATACTGTACAATGAACTTGCCAAAATTGTTACAGTTATTGATCTAAATCTCACCCACTGTGTCTCACCCCTCCCCCTTGTAGATTGTAGGTTCATGCATATTGTATTTGTGTTTTATATTATGTATGTGTAACCCCTCTTAGGTCTACAATGCCAGGGTATTAACGGCACATTTAAGTCAATGAATAATAATAACTACCAATATATTAGTTATATATTTTTTTCATTTCTAATTCTTGTTTTCATTTAGTTCAAGTTTCTTTCATTATATTTTTGAATTATTATAGTTTAATCTTTTTACAACAAACCATAAGCTGTTTTCAGAGTCTTTGATATTGACAAGGCTTGAGCGAATCATTCAAAAACCTTGTTTTTAATGCTGTGCCCATACAGCATTAAAATGTATTGGCTTTGGATCGCGCAAGACTTTGGTGAATTACTACTGTATTCTTATCTGCATATTAAAAAACATTTTAAAATCGAAATCCGAAGTGGGCTTTGGTACCAAGGTACCAGCCAGCACCAAAACCCACTTCAGATTACCATTTTAAAATGTTTTAAATATGCAGATAGGAATACAGTAGTAAGTCTCGCGCAACTTTAGACGTGATGGAGCCAATACATTTTATTTCTGTGCGGAAACGGAATTAAAAACGAAGGGGGTCATTTATTAAACAGAAATACGCCTAAATTAGGTGTATTTCTGACGCAGATTGTGGCGCAAAGATCCTTTGTGCCGCAATCTGCGACTTTTCCCTGCTCACGCCAAGTCTAAAAAAAGGGGCGGGCCAGCAGTAGGGATGAGCGAGCTTGATGTCTTGAAGTTCGGGTTTGGATTTAGCCAGAATTTTGCTATGGTTTCCATTACCACGAAACGTAATTCTATGACGCAATGCACCCCGGAAGCTGCACTGGCTGGATCCATTATGCTACCCATAGACTTCTATTATGATGGAATGCCTCTTTAAAAGCTTCCGTGGTGCGTTCTGTCATAGAATTCCGTTATGTTCCATGGTAACAAAATGCATAAAGGAATTCAGGCTAAACCCGAACGCCGAACTTCAATACATGAAGTTTGCTCATCTCTAGCCAGCAGGCCCACCTCAATTACTGTTTTCTATGCCTGTTTAGTGTGGATCACGAATATTCGATTTGCAAATTTTAATCGCGAATATCGGCACTTTGAGAATTTGCGAATATTTAGAATATCGCAAAATATATTCGTAATTGCGAATATTCGGTTTTTTTTTTAAATACCAGTTCATGCGAATTTTTATGCAATTATTTTAGGCAAATTTTTTGCTAATTTTCGCAATCAAAAAAATAATGCCTGGAGATCATGAATTCGCAAATTCTCGAATATATGGCGAATATTCGCCTGAATATTCTCGAAATATTGCGAATTCGAATATTGCCCCTGCTGCTCATCACTATGCCTGTTTCAGGCGTAGAAAAAGGTCTAAATGTAAGACAGCAAGGCCAACACTTCTTCATAACTCTGGATCCAACTTAGGGGGTCATTAAAGCGCAGGGCTTTAATGACCTCCCTAAGTTTTTGAACAAATAAACTTCGGATCTATGATCCGAAGCGTGATTCCCTCAAGCCTAATATTGACAACCTATCCTTAGGATAGGCCATAAACACCTGATTGGTGGAGATCTGTCTACAGTCATCCCCACAATCAACTGATTGAAGGGATAGTTCTTACTGCCACAGCACTGTATATGGACTAGTATAGAGAGTTACAGTACAAGTCACAGACACTACAAACTGTACAGAGCTGTGTCTGGTAAACTATAAAGGGGAAGAGTGCCGTGGCCTACTTCAATCAGTGGATCAGGAGTCAGATACCAACCCATCTGTTTTTGATGGCCTATCCTAAGTATTGGTCGTAATTATTTCTTTAATGTCCCAATGACATATATTAACAATGAAATGTAGAGTTACAAGGTTAGAGCATGTCATTAAAGTAGGCAGTTATGCCACTAGTGAGTCCTTGGACCATAACCTGGGGTATTTAGTTGATTGGATTAAGTTCATTGGTGACATCATTGCTTCATTTTATGATGTGCTTTAACCTGGAAACCTCTACCTTTCATTCTTCTACTTTGTTTTATCTTTTAGTATTATTCTTTGAAAATGCACTTAAATGTCTGGTAGTCGGAATTTCAATGGCTGTCGAAAAATAGTGAAATCTACCTAATTGTTCAGGACTCAGGTCTGCCTATTGTACAGAGTGTTTGCATGACTGGTTTATATTGTATTTATTGCTTTACAGCTCCAGACAAAGGTTGGGGAAGTGCAGATGAATCTACTCCCAGTTGTTCTGAGGATGAGAGTGAGCCGGCTGGTTCTCACAGTCCAGGGAGCGGTCTCCAAGAAGATGTGGACCATGGGGGCACCAGTCCAAAAGGTGAAATGCAGCGCAGAATGAGAACGGCTTTCAGACCCCAGCAGATCTGCAAGCTTGAAGAAATGTTCAAGAAGCAGAGATACCTGGGGGCATCTGAGAGGAATAAATTAGCAAGTTCCCTTCAACTGTCTGAAATCCAGGTAACTATTTGTCTAATATTGGATGACTACATCAGAGTGTGATAAGTAGATTGTATAGTGCTGTTGGCTCACCAGCTCTGGCAGTGCTCGGCAGGCAAAAAGCAAGAATCAAGATCAAACTGTATGTCCATGAAGAAATCCCATGATGGTCACCAATAGCTGTATTCTTGGTTTAATTAATGAGTGCTATTAGGACGAGGAGCTGCCTACAGCTGTCTCATGTAAAATGGTTTCATATTGTCTGTCCTTCTTCCTAATTCTGACCTTTGAATAAACCAATATTAGAGCACAATTTCTTCATGTGTATGCACGTTCTTCATGGTCATGATCCAGATGTTTCGCCTAATGAGTTATTATATATCAATCACTTATGGATACAAAGTATATACAACTTTAAATGCACATTTTCTCTACCTTATCATACTTAAAGGGGATGTTTCACTTCCACAAATGGCATTTATCATGTAGAGAAAAGTAATACAAGGCACTTACTAATGTATTGTGATTGTCTACAGTATATGGCTCCTTATTTTGGCTTGATTCATTTTTCCAGCGCATTAAACACTGCTTGTATCCAGGAGTTATGACCACCCTGCAATCCAGCACCGGTGACCGTGCTTGCACACTATAGGAAGAAGCTCTTATGGCCAGGACCATGGAAGCACACATAGGCATGCACGCGCAGCTTCCACCCTGTAACCCCTGAAAACAAGCAATGTATAATGCAATGGAAAAAATGAATCCAGCAGTTTTGTATATGGACACGGTAATATGGACAATCACAATACATTAGTAAGTGCCTTGTATTAACTTAGTGCACCTTAAATAGACTGGGCAAGAATGTTGGGGGGGGGAAGGGGATGAGTTTGGCAAATCCCCCTCCCACTTGGCCAGACTTGTAAAGGGAAGATTACTTACCTTTTTTCCCATGGCTGGCCTCCCCACTCTTTCTCCTCCAGGCCTGCAACGCTCCGCTGGGTTCCCTTGCTGTAAACATCCAGTTGGACATCGCTGCAGCCAAACTGGCTGTGGTGGAAATAGGATCCCCTTGCGTCATGTGACTATTTGTTATCCTTTAAGGGGAGCAGGTCACCGCCACAGCCAGTGATTGGCTGCTTCAAAACTGGATGTTTACAGATAGGGAACCCAGCGGAGCTTTGCAGGCCTAGAGGAGAAGGAATGGGGAGCCAGCACCAGGGGAGAGGTAAATAAACTTTTCCAGGTCCAGCCAAGTGGGGGCGGCTTTACATAGTCAGGTTCTGGTGTACTGATAAGACTAAGCCTGAGGTCTCTCTATTACACAGGCATCTTCAGGGCTCAGTAAAATACTGAAGAGAGACTCTCCTTAGCAACATGCAGTTAGAGCTTTGCTAAAAACTTAAAAAGACTCTTTGCATCCCATCCTGTTTTCTAGTACAAAGGAATATCATTCTCTAATAAAGTATATTACAGAAATGCTCACCATTTCTGTCCCTACACTAAATAAAAAATCAACTGAAACAACTTACAACTTACATTGTTGCTGCCACTAGGGGGCGACCTGTATACAGCTCCTATTTAGGTCAAACAGGTCAACCACTAGTGGTCACATTAGACATCTGAGATTCTTTGAAATGTTTGAGAGGTTGATAAGCAAGGTCTAACATTACTCAAGGATTTATGAAAATCACCAATCAAAACTTTTAACAATATTATTTCATTGCAGGTCAAAACTTGGTTTCAGAATCGAAGGATGAAACTGAAGAGACAAATGCAAGACCACCAACATCGTCTGACCACATCATCTGTCTGCTACCCTCACCCTCTCCCATACTATCATGGACCTCCAGTATCCGTTAATAATTTGCCTTTCTACCAAGCACAGACCCATTCATATCAAGCCCTGGAGCCTTCATTTTCCACAGACCCAAGATTCCTGATTCCACCGGTACCACGCCAGGCCATCATAGCCAATACCCATCCAGAGCAATACAGTCTATTTTTCAATTCTCGATATATGTAGTTCTACAACAGGACTTTTTGGCTTAACAAATATTTTCTGCTGCTTTTTTTGTGTTTGTTTTGTGATAATTTATAATACAGAAATGTATATTCCGGTCTGTAATCTATTCTGTGAAATGATAATCTGTGTAATATAATGTTAAATTGTACAGTAATTACCTGGACGCTGTTAACCTTTCATGTCCATAGTAAAATATCTAAATTTGTACATATGTTAATATATAAAATCATTCTGAACATCAACCTTTGAGATTGGATTTTTAACTCTAGATTTTTTCTTTATTTGAAAATCATTAAGAATGTGTTGTAACAAGACCCAGTTTGGAGCATACCCCTCAAGCTTACACATTTCAAACTTTTTAATTTTTTATGCACTTATATAGCGCTGACATATTCTGCAACGCTTTACAGATATTAGCATCACACTGTCCCCAATGTGGCTCACAATCTGAGTTCCCTATCAGTATGTCTTTGGAGCATGAGAGGAAACCCACGTAAACACGGGGAGAACATACAAACTCCATGAAGATGTTCTCCTTGGTTGGATTTAAACATAGGACCCCAGCAAGCACCAGTGCTAATCACTGAGCCACCTTGCTGCCCTTAAAGTTCTCAAAAATGTTTGAAATGCGTAAGTATGAGGATAGTGCTAAAACTGAATTTTATCACAATATGTTCTTAATGATCAGATAATAACGGGTAAATATTTCTATATGCAAGTAAGTGCTGGACTAATGAAAGATATTTGATATACTGGGGCAGATTTGCTAATGCTGACAAATCTTTAGACAGGATTAGTAAATTTGGTGCAAATAACTTTTACATCAAAATGCTGTAGGAAAAAAAAAATCTAAAATGTTACTGCGCAAACAACTTGTAACTTTTTGTGATTTTACACTACTCTTAGCACTTTAGTAAAAAAATTAGAAATTGTGTGGTGCAAGCTATGTCAATTTTTCCAGATTTATCAACTATTAAAAAAAGGTACCAACTTCCCACTCCAGCAGAGTGGTTGGCATACAAAAACTGGAGTAACATTTGTAAATTTGGATTTATGATGCTCCATTTTAGGGGTTTTGCTCAATGCCCAGCAAATTGCATGTACTAGGGGTTGAAGACATATTTTGTGGGTGGAGGTTCATTTTTATGTTGATTTAAAATTAAAACAAATTTCTAATACCCAAACTCTGATGCAAATGGGATGATAAATTACCCCCTAAGTTTATATCACCTATTAGTTATCTTACTTTATGCAAAATTTGTGCACCTAAATTGCAGCACAGTACAAAATACTGACCCACACCCAACTAAATGCCACAGCACAGCATATTTGGTTCTGCATTGTGGTATTTGGTTAAGCAACAGAACCAATGTCAAAGTGTAACACAATATACCGCTCCAGAAGATCAAAGTACCAAAGTGCAGCACAAAATATTAACCCAACCAGAACCAAATACCACAGTGCAGCACAATATACCGCCCCAGCAGAACCAAATACCACAGTGAAGTAAAATATACTGTCCCAGCACAACTTCTGCTGGGATAGTATATTGTGCTGCACTGTGGTATTTGGTTCTGCTGGGGCGGTATATTGTGCTGCACTGTGGTATTTGGTTCTGCTGGGGCAGTATATTGTGCTGCACTGTGGTATCTGGTTCTGCTGGGGCAGTATATTGTGCTGCACTGTGGTATCTGGTTCTGCTGGGGCGGTATATTGTGCTGCACTGTGGTATTTGGTTCTGCTGGGGCAGTATATTGTGCTGCACTGTGGTATTTGGTTCTGCTGGGGCAGTATATTGTGCTGCACTGTGGTATTTGGTTCTGCTGGGGCAGTATATTGTGCTGCACTGTGGTATTTGGTTCTGCTGGGGCAGTATATTGTGCTGCACTGTGGTATCTGGTTCTGCTGGTACAGTATATTGTGCTGCACTGTGGTATCTGGTTCTGCTGGGGCAGTATAATGTGCTGCACTGTGGTATTTGGTTCTGCTGGGGCAGTATATTGTGCTGCACTGTGGTATTTGGTTCTGCTGGGGCAGTATATTGTGCTGCACTGTGGTATCTGGTTCTGCTGGGGCGGTATATTGTGCTGCACTGTGGTATCTGGTTCTGCTTGGGCAGTATATTGTGCTGCACTGTGGTATCTGGTTCTGCTGGGGCGGTATATTGTGCTGCACTGTGGTATCTGGTTCTGCTGGGGCAGTATATTGTGCTGCACTGTGGTATCTGGTTCTGCTGGGGCGGTATATTGTGCTGCACTGTGGTATCTGGTTCTGCTGGGGCAGTATATTGTGCTGCACTGTGGTATCTGGTTCTGCTGGTACAGTATATTGTGCTGCACTGTGGTATCTGGTTCTGCTGGTACAGTATATTGTGCTGCACTGTGGTATTTGGTTCTGCTGGGGCAGTATATTGTGCTGCACTGTCGTGTTTGGATCTGCTGGGGCGGTATATTGTGCTGCACTGTGGTATTTGGTTCTGCTGGGGTGGTATATTGTGCTGCACTGTGGTATCTGGTTCTGCTGGGGCGGTATATTGTGCTGCACTGTGGTATTTGGTTCTGCTGGGGCAGTATATTGTGCTGCACTGTCGTGTTTGGATCTGCTGGGGCGGTATATTGTGCTGCACTGTGGTATCTAGTTCTGCTGGGGCGGTATATTGTGCTGCACTGTGGTATTTCACCCTGCAGCAGAACAAAGTGCAGCACAATATACTGCCCCATAAGAATCAAATACCACCATGCAGCACAATATAATACCCCAGCAGCACAAAATATCTCCCCAGAAGCGGCCCCTCTGTAGTGGTCAGTGCCAGCTGCCACATTCTTTCCTCCTCCTCCATTTGTCTCTAAGATATGGAGATGGGGGGCGAGGGGATGAGATGCAGACAACAGAGCAGAGCCGGCTCTACCTTCAGCACCCCTCCTGGTCTTTCAGCAATAATATACACACAGGAGAATACAGCACCACATACCTCTCACATCCAGGGCCGGTTCTAGGTGAAATGGGGCCCTGGGGCGAAAAACAATAAGGGCCCCTCCCGCCCATGCACATTTATCCAGTCCAACTGACTCCAAACAGAACCAGGGCCGCAGGGCGGGCTAGTACACTGATGGACTAAGTGAATGGGATTTAGGAAACTGGGAATGGATGGATCCGATCCAGTTTAATTAACAATAAGTTTAACCAACCAACCTACCAGACAGTAACTGGTCTGTAGACTGTACTTAGTTGGAAGTGGAACTTGGCTGGCTGCCTGTCTTCTGTGGGCGGCGGGCCGCGGGACTTCCCTGGCGCTGGCAGAGTCAGACTGTGGGATGTGGCTGGCTGCCAATGGTGCTTGCCCCTTCTTCAAGTTTTCTGCTCTGGGGGGCGGAGCCTGTGGCAACGTCAGCCAGACGCGAGACGTGCCTGCCTGTGCCGTGCATGCCGCTCTAGTCGTTTCGAATCTCTTAGGCCTCATGCACACGACCGTTGTGTGCATCCGTGGCCGTTGTGCCGTTTTCCGTTTTTTTTCGCGGACCCATTGACTTTCAATGGGTCCGTGGAAAAATCGGAAAATGCACCGTTTTGCAACCGCATCCGTGATTCGTGTTTCCTGTCCGTCAAAAAAATAGGACCTGTCCTATTTTTTTGACGGACAACGGTTCACGGACCCATTCAAGTCAATGGGTCTGTGAAAGAACACGGATGCACACAAGATTGGCATCCGCGTCCGTGATCCGTGGCCGTAGGTTACTTTCATACAGACGGAACCGAAGATCCGTCTGCATAAAAGCTTTTTCAGAGATGAGTTTTCCCTTCGTGAAAACTCATATCCGACAGTATATTCTAACACAGAGGCGTTCCCATAGTGATGGGGACGCTTCTAGTTAGAATATACTACGAACTGTGTACATGACTGCCCCCTGCTGCCTGGCAGCACCCGATCTCTTACAGGGGGCTGTGATCCGCACAATTAACACCTCAGGTGCTGCACCTGAGGGGTTAATTGTGCATATCATAGCCCCCTATAAGAGATCAGGGGCTGCCAGGCCCCCCCCCCCTATTGTAATATCATTGGTGGCCAGTGTGCGGCCTCCCCCGGCCCCCCCTCCCTCTATTGTAATATCATTGGTGGCCAGTGTGTGGCCTCCGTCGGCCCCCCCTCCCTTCCTTTATTGTAATATCATTGGTGGCCAGCGTGCGGCCCCCCCTCCATTGTAATATCATTGGTGGCCAGTGTGCGGCCCCCCCTCTATTGTATTAATATCATTGGTGGCCAGTGTGCAGCCTCCCCTCTCCCCCCCCCAATCATTGGTGGCAGCGGAGAGTTCCGATCGGAGTCCCAGTTTAATCGCTGCGGCTCCGATCGGTAACCATGGCAACCAGGACGCTACTGCAGGCCTGGTTGCCATGGTTACTTAGCAATATTACAATATTAGAAGCATCATACTTACCTGCTGCGCTGTCTGTGACCGGCCGGGAGCTCCTCCTACTGGTAAGTGACAGATCATTAAGCAATGCGCCGCACAGACCTGTCACTTACCAGTAGGAGGAGCACCCGGCCGGTCACAGACAGCGCAGCAGGTAAGTATGATGCTTCTAATATTGTAATATATACACTGGCCACCAATGAAATTACAATAGAGGGGGGGAGGGGGGCCGAAGGAGGCCGCACACTGGCCACCAATGATATTAAAATAGAGGGGGGGAGCGGGGGGGGGGGCCGCACACTGGCCACCAATGATATTACAATAGAGGGGGGCCGAGGGGGGCTGCACACTGGCCACCAATGATATTACAATAGAGGGGGGGAGGGGGGCCGACGGAGGCCGCACACTGGCCACCAATGATATTACAATAGAGGGGGGGCCGGGAGGGGCCGAACACTGGCCACCAATGATATTCAAACTGGGGAGGGAGGGGGGTCTGCCCCCTGCTGCCTGGCAGCCGCTGATCTCTTACAGGGGGCTATGATACGCACAATTAACCCCTTCAGGTGCAGCACCTGAAGGGTTAATTGTGCTGATCACAGCCCCCTGTAAAAGATCGGGTGCTGCCAGGCAGCAGGGGGCAGTCATGTACACAGTTATTTTAGTATATTCTAACCTGAAGCATCCCCATCACCATGGGAACGCCTCTGTGTTAGAATATACTGTCGGATCTGAGTTTCACGATGTAACTCAAATCCGATGGTATATTCTAACATAGAGGCGTTCCCATGGTGATGGGGACGCTTCAAGTTAAAATATACCATCGGATTGGAGAAAACTCAGATCCTATGGTATATTAACTCCTGACTTTACATTGAAAGTCAATGGGGGACGGATCCGTTTGAAATTGCACCATATTGTGTCAACGTCAAACGGATCCGTCCCCATTGACTTGCATTGTAATTCAGGACGGATCCGTTTGGCTCCGCACTGCCAGGCCGACACCAAAACGACTTTTTTTTCATGTCCGTGGATCCTCCAAAAATCAAGGAAGACCCACGGACGAAAAAAACGGTCACGGATCACGGACCAACGGAACCCCGTTTTGCGGACCGTGAAAAAATACGGTCGTGTGCATGAGGCCTTAAAGAGACAGGCAGCGCAGCGCAGGTAGAGCGGCGGGGGGCCCCTCCAGTCCAGACAGTTTAATTACATTACTCTGCGCCGCTGCGCCGCCACACTGTCCTGTCCGTCCCAGTCCCACTAAAGAGTCGGGGGCCCGGGGGCAATTGCCCCCCTTGCCTCTATGGAAGCACTGGCCCTGCTTACATCCAGTGATGTCTCCTTTGATGTAGACATTCTCTTTCTTCATCTTCATTTGGACCAGACTGTCATGACGATTTCTTTTTAAACATGTCTCGTTTCTGCATAGTTTGCCATACAGACATTTTAGTTTATCCATCCTCGTCCACACCCTGGTGCCCCAACAGTGTAATCATGCTACCACCCCAATACTGAGTTCCCCAATGCCAGTAAAAATTATTCAGGAAACAGGAGTCCCTTGTAATAATAATAGCGCCCCCTATTGTGCCCACAGCAATAATAATGCTCCCTATACTACCACCAGCAATAATATTGCCCCTATAGTGTCCCCCTATATTTCTCCCAATAATAATAATAATATCCATTTTTGTGTCCCAGTAGTAATAATGCCCAAATAGTGCCCCCAGTAATAATAATGCCCCTAATACTGCCTTGACAATAATAATGTTCCAATAGTGCCCCCAGTATTAATAATACCCTCTACAGTGCCTCCAACAATAATGCCCCATTTTGTGCCTCCAGAAATTATGATACCTCCAGTATTAATAATACTGTCTATATTACACCAGTAATAATAATGTCACCTCAGTGCCCCATATAATATCCCCTATAGAGCCCCATGTAATGTCCACTCCATTGCCCCCAGTCATTTCCACATAATGCCCCCTGTAATGTCTCCCCCACTGCTCCAGTTATGTCTCTATGTCTCTATATTGCCTCAAGTAATGTCCACCCCACTGCCACCCCCATTTCCCCATTAATGTCTCTATAGTTCCCTCAGCAACGTCCCCCACTGCCCCCAGTAATGTCCACCCCACTGCCACCCCCCATTTCCCCATTAATGTCCCTATAGTTCCCTCAGCAACGTCCCCCACTGCCCCCAGTAATGTCCCTATAGTGTCCCCAGTAATGAACCCCACTGCTCCCAGTTTTGTCTCTAGTGCCCTCCCTCACTGCCACAGTTATGTCCATATAGTGCCCCCAATAATGCCCCCCCACACTTCCCTCAGTAATGTTCAAGTAAAAGGGTAAAAAAAGAAAAAGAAAAAAAAGAATGCATATTGACCTGAGTCCCGTTCTCCGCCACAGTTTGCAATGCAGGCCTCTTCTGGCCTTTGGCCTGTGTCCCAGCTCAGATGTTGGGTCGTGATGATGGCATGATGGTTTCCGGCACAGGAGGTCGTGATGATGTCATCACGATTCCCACGACCAAGCACAGGCAGTCATAGTGACATCATTAATGTGTGACTGCCTGTGCCGATTTACTGCCTCATAGACCTCAGGCCATTGGCTCCTATGCCCGGTCATCCTGAGGATGGCGATACACTTGAATTCAGAATGGGAACCTAAGACTGCTGGCCGAGTACATAGGTAGCTGATGCTCCCAGAATTAAGCAAACTAGAACGTTATGTACCCAGCTGGTGGCCATATGGAGGAAAACTACCTGGTGGCATCTATGGCTAGTCCAGCTCTGTGTACAGGAGCCAAACTTCTCACCATTATGGATGGGTTGGCACAGTGGTGATAGATTTCTTGGAGTGCTATGACTAAAGACCTTAATACTGCTGCCTCTATACCGCCATGACCAACTTCACCCTCACCTACTGTGTCCTTCTTCCATACCATGTAGATTGTAAGCCCTCACGGGCAGGGCCCTCTCTCCTTCTGTACCAGTCTGTAACTCGTCTTGTTTATGCTTAGTGCAGCTTTCTGTATTATGTATGTATACCCCTTTTCATATGTACAGCGCTATGGAATGAATGGCGCTTTAATAATAAATAATAACAATAATAATAATAATAATACATATAAAACAAAAAATCTCCAATGCCACCAACTAACTTATCGTTATGAGTTTTATCAGTTGATGATGGGACAGGAAAGTATTGGACCTATTAAGTCAAACTTGCCTGTGTATGGAGTTGGGTAGGATGGCTATTGAAGATGTATGGACACCTTGATGCCCAGTTGTCAGCAAATTATCAGTTGCGAACCAAGGAGCCCATATGTTGTCCTTACAATAGGGGTACTCTCCTGCAGGCTATGTTGCAGATTCTGGCAGATTTAACAGAAGGAATAGTCCCACAATCAACCATATTCTTCCTGTAAAAAAAAACACAACAGACTCTAATGTAAGTCAAAGTGGGATCCTCAGGGTGCTAGTGATATCTATCATGTAACGAAATCGGCTCTATATCGCGGTTTCCATTATAAACAGAAGGCATGATGCTAATGTGTGCAGAGCCTTAAAAAGTCTGAACATTTATACAGTGCATTTGGTAATTCGTCAGACTCTCACTTTTTTCATACTTTATGTTCCTACCTTGTGCTAAAGTAAAAAAAAAAAAAGAAAGTCCCCCCCCATCATTCTGCACTTAATCCCGCATAACTATTTCCTGATGCAGCGATTTTCCATTTTTGCCTTTTCATTTTTGACTCCCTGCCTTCCCAGAGCCATACATTTTTACATTTCCGTTCACATAGCCATATGAGGGCTTGTTTTTTGAAGGACAAGTTGTACTTTCTAATGGCACAATTTAATATTGCATACGATGTAGTAGGGAGCTGGAAAAAAAAATCCAAATGAGGTGGAAATATAAAAAAAATGCAATTCCACCACAGTTTTGAGGTTTGGTTTTTACGGCGTTCCCTATGCTGTAACACTAACCTGTTATTTTCATTCTCCGAATCAGCGATATCACATTCATAAAGTTTTTCTTGTGTTTTAATACTAACAAAAAAACTTTGGAAAAAAATATTATTTTTCTTTTCACCTCCATATTCTGACCCCCATACCTTTACTTTTTTATAGTTACGTCTAAGGGGTTGTGTAAGGGCTCATTTTAAAGGGAGGATCTGTTGTTTTTATTGATACCATTTTGTAATGTGTTTGACTTTTTGATCACCATTCCATTTTTTGGTAGGTGACGATAGAACAATATGGCAAATATTTAAATAATATAGGCATTTTTGGATGTTTATTTTTTATTTTTATTTTTTTATCTTTTTTTTTAATTTTGTGAAAAGAGGGGTTATTTAAATTTTTATATTTTTTTTATATTTTGAAAAACATACAAAAAAAAAGTTTTATGCCTCAATATGCAATCATTAGACTATTATTTTTTTCCGTTACGCTGTTCGCCATATGGGATAAATATTTTAATATTTTAATAGTATGGGCATTTTCACACGTGACAATGCCTATGACGTTTATTTTTTTATTGTTTCCACTCTCAGATGCTGTAGTCACATTTGACCATGGCATCTGAGAGGTTAAATGCCTGTGAGCGGGGATATTGCTGATCACAGACATTAGCCCTGGGGTGTCTGCTGTGTGAAATAAAAGGCTCCCGGCGTTTATGGCACTCGCTCCACTCCGGAGCGGACACCATCTTTAAAGGGGTATTCCCTTCTCAGATCTTCTAAAACAAAGCTTAACACAAGGCCAGCAAAGTGGTGACCGGACCAGAAAATAGCAGAGCGACACGCTTGACTATTTTCAAAACCGATAGAAATGACTGGGAGCGCACCACGCTTGCGCAGCCATCACTTTTATTCATTTATATAGGGCTGACGGAAATAGCTGAGTCAGCGCTCGGCTATATTCGGTGGCCCCATAGAAACAAATAAAGGGCAGCCGCACATGCTCAGTGCACCCTCTGGGTCTTTGCCAGCTCCGTTTACAAGATAGTTGCAGGTCCCAGATTTGGGACCTGCACTTATCAGACAATGGGGGCATAGCCTAGCAAAATGTTCCCATTGTCTGAGATGGGAATACCCCTTTAATGACCCAACATCCATCAAAAATTTGGTTTAAGACCCTCTGAGATCACCTAGGACTCCTATTTTTTTTTTATCGCTTTCCTGTCTTTTATTTACTTTTTTTTTTTTCTGTCTCTCCTCCAACCAACCTCCCTGGTTAAGCTCTTTAAGGCAATTACAGCAATAGTAAATAATTTCAGTAACACATTTTCAATAGATCCAGCGCCTTGGAATTTCAAATAAAACGTAACTTTTATTTACATAAATAAAAAAACTCCATGGTGTCCTCGGGGGGACGCATTTCTCACATATTGCGCTTCATCGAGGACACCATGGATTTTTTTTTATTTATGTAAATAAAAGTTACGTGTTTTTTTTTATTCCAAGGCACTGGATCTATTGAAAATGTGATACTGAAGACTCTCATGACCCCAGATCCGGGGGATTCATCCGTGCTGCCTTTTTCTTCTTATTTCAGGAGTGTCTGGATTACGCAAATTGAGGGTGAGCTGTGCAGAATTTTGTTTTTGTTTTTTCTTGCAATAGTAAATAATATCAGAATGATGCTGATATATATATATACAGAATGCTGTTTAGGTGCATTTAGCATGAGTGGGCAATTATTGGGAAGCAAGTGTTCCTACCCAATAATCGTCTGCACAATCTGCTGCCCAGAAATTATGATTTAATGTGCTGCACAAATTATTATTTCACTCGATGAAATTTCCTCTTTGATAGGTTGATCAGCTGCACCTTTACACGGCCGAGTATTGGGAACGAGTATTCATATAAACGTTCGTTCCCGATAATCGTTCGTTCCCGATAAAACTCTAGTGTAAATGTGCCAAAACGCATTAGATTTAGGCTACATGCACACGAAAGTTGTTTGTTTCCGTGTCCGTTCCATTTTATTTGCGGATAGGATGCGGACCCATTCATTTCAATGGGTCCGCAAAAAACGCGGACAGCACACCGTGTGCTGTCCGCATCAGTATGTCCGTTCCCTTGCCCCGCAAAAAAAATTGTGCATGTCCTATTTTTTCTAGTTTGCGGACAAGGATAGGCATTATTACAATGGATCCGCATAAAAAAACGGATGCCATACGGAACGTCATACTTTTTTTTGCGGATCCGCAATTTGCAGACCTCAAAACACATACGGTCGTGTGCATGTAGCCTTACCTGTCGTCCTAAGGAAATCTCCAGATACCACATTATGATTGTGCCAATTTATAACCTCATTCACCTCTGTTACATCTAGAGATGAGCAAATTTCTCAAAAATTCAATTCGGTCGGTTCGCCAAATTTTCAGAAAAAATGTTCTTCGATCCGAATATATTTGCGACGAATCGCGATAAAAAAATGCTATTTCCGGGCTGCATAGAGCCTTTATAGTGGTGCCTTGCAGTAACACGCATAGGGAGTCTGCTGTGGTAGTGTGCAGTAACCAGGAATGGGTACGCTGATGCCACTTATGCAGTGGGTCAGGATACGGGTATTTGAATTTCTATATATGTTCGTGACCCGGGGCCCTTCCAAGGTGTTATAACGCACGTCCCAGATTAGGAATGCCAGAGTGGTGTAATGGCCTATAATGTCTCTATAGGGTGATGATAATTGTGTCAACGGTGTCTCCTACCTGGGTACGGCTGGACTCCTGGCTCCTGGCTCACTTGCAATAAATTTGAGTGTAGTGATAGTAGGGGTAATAGAGGAATTTTGCAGCAGAAATGATGTCCAGACCTTTAGATGAGGTTCAAATGTTTCTTTACTGAAGATAACTGGTATCCAAGCAGTATACAGCTTTGGTCTCTGGTCCCAGCAGGTTTTGGCAATCATTGGCAGGAAAAAAAAATCTTCTGCTTTAAACTTGGAGCTTGCAGGATAAGTGGTCTGCTTGGTAGCTCTGTAATTGTGACATGAATTAATCTTCTGCACTTTTCTGTAACTTCTGCTGTATGGGGACAGACTAGCTGAGGAGGAATGGCTTCTCCTAGGTCTTTGGACTTAAAGAGGACCTTTCACCGATTATTACCCTATGAACTAACTATACAGACATGTGGAGCGGCGCCCGGGGATCTCACTGCACTTACTATTATCCCCGGGGTCGCTATTTTCTCCCAGGCTGTGAGCTCTGCAATGCGATTGGCCAGCGCTACAGAAGAACAAGGGCAGACTCCGCCTACCATAACTTAGTGAGCGGAGATACCGGAGGACATAGCAGGAGAACGGAGCGGCGCCCGGGGATAATAGTAAGTGCAGTGAGATCCCCGGGCGCCGCTCCACATGTCTGTATAGTTAGTTCATAGTGTAATAATCGGTGAAAGGTCCTCTTTAACTCACAGATGATTTCTCAGGGGATGCTTTCTTCCTAGAATTCTGGGGATTGTCTGTAGTTTTCTGCTTTTCTTCACCCAGTTGAGGCTGAAAGTGCTCAGACTGGGAATATGATCAGTTGTCAGCCGAGACAAGATCCTTGCTGTCTTCCCTATGCAGGGGATCTCCTACACACACATCCTACCCCTAGCTGGGGGTGGGCTATACTGACTCTAACTTCCTTCTCCGCCCATGCTGCAGGATGTGGGAACAGCCCACTTCTCTCACAGAGGGTGAGCTAAACTGGAATAATCCATGCCAGCTCAGATATACTAAACTAGGACTTGTACCTTGCCAAAGCGTTGCTGCCACCTGCTGGTAAACCTGGAAAATTACAAGAAACAATTATGTTTAACATGGTTTTAGATGCACATTTGTGGAGACATAATATAAATTACATCAGATGACAGTGTAAAATCTCTTAGGAGATAGTAGCGGGGTAGAGGAAAGTAGTAACACAACTCTGGGGTGTTATAGTAGTGAAACAATACTGTGAGTCAGTATGACATGCAGATGACAGGCGTAGCTCTCAGAATCACTGTACACTTCACTTTTTAGGGCAGTCACGGGGGCCAGAACTGACCAAATATCTCAAGTATTAACTCAGCCTTACAGGTCAATGTTAGCGTCAAGAAGAAGCGCACTTCTTTTACACCGTCGTCAGCTGATTCCACATAGATGTCTACAGAACCTGTTCTATTAAACGCTTATACAAGTAGAGCCCCCCCGGACAGAGTGGAGAGGGTGTCAGCAGTAAGTTTGTGTTGACGTCACAGATTATTTTGCTCTTCCTCTGATCCGTCAGAACAATAAGCCACAAAAAATGGATCCTGTCTGTGGAGCATTTGGTCAGTAATCCATCAGTATTGCTAATGCCCAAAAAATCAGGAGAGGATCTAAAACAGAGATGACACGTGAATGGAATATCTGCATGTCTTCTGTGTTTTGTACCCACTCCTGCTTTTGGCTACCAAATCATAAGCCAATTCTGATGCGACCATACAGGCCTTACAGCTGCTACACAGACAGGATCCGTTGTGTGTCTAATATTTTCTTCCTTCTGACCAATCAGAAGAAAGGTCAAATAAATGGTGATTTCAAGAAGGCCAAGCAAGGACAATAGCGACCACGTCATAGAGTGGGGAGGGTGGTAACAGCATGAGAAGTCCACAGAGTGGCCCTATGACATAGTGGTGAGGTGGAAGCAGCATGAGGAGAACACCAAGTGGCACAATGACAGGGTCTGGAGGTGGCGGCAGCATCAGGAGGTCACAGATTGGCACAATGACAAAGTGTGGAGGTGACAGCAGCAGTATGATTAGGTCACAGAGTGGCATGGTGACATAGTGTGGAGATTGCAGCAACAGCAGCATGATACCACAGAGTGGAAAGGTGACATAGTGTGGACATGGCAGCATCAGGAGGCCACAGAGTGGCATGGTGACATAGTGTGGAGATAACAGCAGCAGCAGCATGATACCACAGAGTGTCAAGGTGACATAGTGTGGACATGGCAGCATCAGGAGGCCACAAAGTGGCAAGGTGACATAGTGTGGAGATGGCAGCAGCATGATACCACAGAGTGGCAAAGTGATATAGTGTGGACATGGCAGCATCAGGAGGCCACAAAGTGGCACTTTGGCATAGTGTGGAGATGGCAGCATCAGGAGGCCACAGAGTGGCATGTGACATAGTGTGGACATGGCAGCAGCAGCATTATACCACAGAGTGGCACAGTGTGGAGATGGATGATTTAATCTGATGCATCAGGCATTGGTGGGTGGAAATCCTGGCTGATCCACGCCTGATTCATCTTGACAAAAGTAAGTCTCTACACATTTTGGGTGGACAGGCGAGTTCTTCTTGGGGTAACTATGGCCCCAGCCGCACTAAACACCCATTCTGATTCCACACTACTGGCCGGCAGGACAGCTTTTTCAGGGCAAACTCTGCCAGTTGCGGCTACAAATCCAGTTTGGCTGCCAGTAGTCCAGCGGATCTTCTATAACGGCTGGCAGGGTGCACTCTAAGTATGCCACCAGCTGCTGGTTCAGGTTCTGCTCCAGGTCTACCTGCTGCTGGTGAGTAGTTTCTTCACTATGCGGGTGAAGAAAGCTGCTCATTAGCGACTCTAGACTCAGGCTGCTGGTGCTGCTGTCACTTGCGACAAAGTCAAAGATCCAGTCAACCAATCAAGAACCGCTGGGTTGTTGGTCAAGACACGACCGCTAGCTGACATGTGGACCTGAGGGCTCAGGAAGAAACCCCTGCTGCCATGCCCCCTAACTCTGCTGCGACCTGTGCCTGCGCCAGAATCATTTACGCCTCTGACACTCCCCTGTGCAGGGCCTGGCACTTCTCTGTCTGACATACTTTTAGATGAACTAAATAAAATAAAAGCAAATTTAAACACCCCTGAAAGCCCAAAAATATATTTATAGCTAAAGAATTTGAAATTGGCAGCGAAACGATTTCAGCATAAGGCCTTATGCACACGACCGTGCCGTTTTCTGCGGTCCGCAAACCGTGGATCTGCAAAAAACAGAAGCCGTCTGTGTGCCTTTCCGCAATTTGCGGAACGGAACGGGCGGCCCATTGTAGACATGCCTATTCTTGTCCCCAAAACGGACAAGAATAGGACATGCTATATATTTTTTTGCGGGTCCTCGGAACAGAGCAACGGATGCGGACAGCACACGGAGTGCTGTCCACGTCTTTTGCGGCCCCATTGAAGTAAATAAGTCCGCACCTGAGCCGCAAAAACTGTGGCTCGGATGCGGACCCGAAAAACGGTCGTGTGCATGAGGCCTAAATAACAGTTAAAGTGAACTGAGTATATATTTCTCGTATTGGACTAAAATAGGCCACTAAACGATTTCTAAGTAAAAACACAGAAAAAGTGAACTGCGAATATTTTTCTCTAGAAATATGGCAATAAACGCTTTTAGCGCAAATAACACCAAATGTGAACTGCGTCTATTTTTCTCGTATTGTAGTGAAATATGACAAGAAATGCTTTTAGTGAAAATAACAGCAAATATGAACTAAGTCTATTTTTCAGTTTTTCTCTAGAAATATGGCAATAAACGCTTTTAAGCAAATAACAACACAAGTGACCTGCGTAAATATTTCTCGTATTGTATTGAAATAGGCCACTAAATGATATCAGCGCAGTTAACAGCAAAAGTGACCTGCGCATATATTTATCTTCTTCCACAGATAAAAGCCACTAAGGCCCCTTTCACACGGACGAGTATTCCGCGCGGATGCGATGCGGGAGGTGAACGCATTGCATCCGCACTGAATCCTGACCCATTCATTTCTATGGGGCTGTGCACACGAGCGGTGATTTTCACGCATCACTTGTGCGTTGCGTGAAAATCACAGCATGCTCCTCTTTGTGCGTTTTTCACGTAACGCAGGCCCCATAGAAATGAATAGGGGTTGCGTGAAACTCGCAAGCATCCGCAAGCAAGTGCGGATACGGTGCGATTTTCACGCACGGTTGCTAGGTGACGATCGGGATGGGGACCATCACCATGGTAAAAGATCATGTGACGGACCATGTGATGACCGGAGTGACGTCACCACGGGTCCTTTTCCTGCACACAGCAAAGAAGAAGACAGAAGAGAAGCCGGGGCTGCGCGAGCAAGTGGATTAAGGTGAGTTAAATTATTTTTTTATTTTTTTTAACCCCTCCAGCGCTATTGTACTATGCATTCTGTATTAAGAATGTCATTATTCCCCCTTATAACCATGTTATAAGGGAAAATAATACAATCTACAGAACACCGATCCCAAGTCCGAACTTCTGTGAAGAAGTTCGGGTTTGGGTACCAAACATGCCGATTTTTCTCAGTGCAAAACGCATTACAATGTTTTGCACTTGCGCGGAAAAATCGTGCATGTTCCCGCGACGCACCCGCACCTTTTCCCGCAACGCCCATGTGAAAGAGGCCTAAAGGCTTTACAACCTAGCACTTGCGCCCCAATAACTAATTGCTGGGATGACAGAGCTGTATTATGAGATTATCTGGATCCCCATGTAACGTTTCCCTGCACTTTAATAATGAGGATTTTCCTATGACTCTCCCCAGCGTCTGCACACGTCTCTCCCTGCCTGTGAAATGATTCCTCTCGCTATCCTTTCCCTGCACTAGTAAATCGCTTCTTTCCTTTTTTTTTTTTTAAACAATTCGTTTTTCTTTCACTCTCCCTAGCGCCTGCATACACGTCTGTCCCTGAACAAAGTGCGATAGTGAATGGCAGACTCTAAGATGGCCACCATATTTATAGGGCCGTGACATCACCTGGCTGGCTGGCTGCTGATTGGCTGCATGCATGGCATTATGGGTCATCCCACCTTCCCAGAGTTCCTTGCCCCATGTCCTCACATGTGTAGCCGCCATTGTAGGAAAAAATTGTGATTCGTTACCACGAAGCGCGAGGAAATTCGTATTAGTTCAGAATCAAATCAGCTTCGATTCGCTCGTCTCTATTTAAATCTTTATGTGACACCATTAAATGACAATAGCACACAGTCCAGGACAATATGTCTGTGTAGTTAATTTATCCATTGTATCTATTTGTTCCTGTTCACGGTGAACAATTCTCTTTCGGCCTTCTTATCAGACGGAGCCTGGTTATGTAAAACATCCATAACTACATTACCAGATAATATCATCATCATGATTTGGTTAGTAAACTCAGCAGGATTAGGAAAAATGCTGTAAAACCATTTATCCCCCAAAATTTTTTTTGCTGTGCACTTTTCTGACATTCCTGTAGGAGATATTTCTTCATTAAAGGGAGTCTTTCACCTAAAATTACCATTATAGAACACTAACATCAGGATCTCCATTACAATCCCCATTATGGGCAGAGGCACAAGAGCGCTTAATGCGCATGTGTCGACCCGTACATCCCAATCTAGCCGGCCTTGTGCCTCTGCCCATAATGGGGAATGTAGTGCGCCGGCGCGGCAAATCTGTTGAACGGCGCTGGTGCTGGATTTCTCACTAAGAGGAAGACGTAATCAGAAGAACCTAGGGCGAGAGAGAGGGGTGAAAGGGGGGGGGGTTTCATATGAAAAGCGACGAGGGGCCTGGGCAACGGCCGCATGAACGCCGCCCCTGGGCACCTTCAGAAGCTAATTAAGATATTGAATAAAAGTGTTTTTCTGAGAAAATCGTCGATGGACAGCAATATGGAAGGTGGCGTTCTAATATGAGGAATGTAATGGAGATCCTGATGTTAGTCTTCTATAATGGTGACTTTAGGTGAAAGACTCCCTTTAATGGTGCAAGGAATAAAATGGATTAAACTGCCTTTACGAGATCACTGCTGCAAACTCCTTAGACTACTTTCACACTGGTGTTTTTGCCTGATCCGGCAGGGTTCAGCAAAAACGCTTCCGTTACTGATAATACAACCGTCTGCGTCCGTTATGAACGGATCCGGTTGTATTGTCTTTAACATACCCAAGACGGATCCGTCATAAACTCCATTGAAATCAATGGAGGATGGATTCATTTTCTATTGTGTCAGAGAAAACGGATCCGTCCCCATTGACTTGCATTGGGGGGTCATGCCGGATCCATCTTGCTCCGCATCCCAGGACGGAAAGCAAACTACAACATGTTGCGGTCTGCTCTCCCGTCTGGGTACGCAACTAAACGGAACGGTATGCATTTTGAAGCGTTCTGTTCAGTCCAGTTTTGAAAACTGAAGCGTTTTTTTTCCGGTATTGAGCCCCTATGACGGATCTCAATACCGGAAAACTAAAACGCTAGTGTGAAAGTAGCCTTACCCAGTAGAGTGTTCAGATTTTTTTGTTTAAAGGGGTTTCTGGGACATGACCTTTAATAGGATAGATCTTCACTATCTAATTCTCTCATCTGAATAAATGGATAGGGAACAGACCCTTCTTTATCCCGGACATATGTTGTTAGGGGAATTTTTAAACACTTCTAAGTTATTCTTAAAGTGCACGTTAAGAATTGGCCGGTTTAGTGACACTCATCTAATGATAATAGATAGAGATAGATAGATAGATAGATAGATAGATAGATAGATAGATAGATAGATAGATAGATAGATAGATATAGAAGATAGATAACAGATGGGTATGAGATAAATAATTAATAGACAAAAGGATAGATTAGATAGATAGATAGATAGTAGCTGTATAGATAGATAATAGATAAATAATTAGACAAACAGATGAATATTAATTATAGATAGATAATAGATATGAGATAAATATAGAAGATAGATAATAGATATGAGATAAATGATTCATGGACAAACAGATTGATAGATAGATATACAGACCAGTGGCGGATCCAGAGCCTGGTCTCGGGAGGGGCACTTCCAGATTATTTTCTGTCCGCCACCACAAGACTACACAGTGTAGCGATATACTGTATATTGTGGGGCACAGTGTAGAGGTATACTGTATATTGTGGGGCATAGTGTAGCGGTATACTGTATATTGTGGGGCACAGTGTAGCGGTATACTGTATATTGTGTGGCACAGTGTAGCGGTATACTGTATATTGTGTGGCACAGTGTAGCGGTATACTGTATATTCTGTGCACAGTGTAGAGGTATACTGTATATTGTGTGGCACAGTGTAAAGGTATACTGTATATTGTGGGGCACAGTGTAGAGGTATACTGTATATTGTGTGGCACAGTGTAGAGGTATACTGTATATTGTGTGGCACAGTGTAGAGGTATACTGTATATTGTGTGGCACAGTATAGCGGTATACTGTATATTGTGTGGCACAGTGTAGCGGTATACTGTATATTGTGTGGCACAGTGTAGCGATATACTGTATATTGTGGGGCACAGTGTAGAGGTATACTGTATATTGTGGGGCACAGTGTAGCGGTATACTGTATATTGTGTGGCACAGTGTAGCGGTATACTGTATATTGTGTGGCACAGTGTAGCGGTATACTGTATATTGTGTGGCACAGTGTAGAGGTATACTGTATATTGTGTGGCACAGTGTAAAGGTATACTGTATATTGTGGGGCACAGTGTAGAGGTATACTGTATATTGTGTGGCACAGTGTAGAGGTATACTGTATATTGTGTGGCACAGTGTAGAGGTATACTGTATATTGTGTGGCACAGTATAGCGGTATACTGTATATTGTGTGGCACAGTGTAGCGGTATACTGTATATTGTGTGGCACAGTGTAGAGGTATACTGTATATTGTGTGGCACAGTGTAAAGGTATACTGTATATTGTGTGGCACAGTGTAGCGGTATACTGTATATTGTGTGGCACAGTGTAGCGGTATACTGTATATTGTGTGGCACAGTGTAGAGGTATACTGTATATTGTGTGGCACAGTGTAAAGGTATACTGTATATTGTGTGGCACAGTGTAGCGGTATACTGTATATTGTGTGGCACAGTGTAGTGGTATACTGTATATTGTGTGGCACAGTGTAGCGGTATACTGTATATTCTGTGCACAGTGTAGCGGTATACTGTATATTGTGTGGCACAGTGTAGCGGTATACTGTATATTGTGTGGCACAGTGTAGAGGTATACTGTATATTGTGTGGCACAGTATAGCGGTATACTGTATATTGTGTGGCACAGTGTAGCGGTATACTGTATATTGGGTGGCACAGTGTAGAGGTATACTGTATATTGTGTGGCACAGTGTAAAGGTATACTGTATATTGTGTGGCACAGTGTAGCGGTATACTGTATATTGTGTGGCACAGTGTAGAGGTATACTGTATATTGTGTGGCACAGTGTAGTGGTATACTGTATATTGTGTGGCACAGTGTAGCGGTATACTGTATATTGTGTGGCACAGTGTAGAGGTATACTGTATATTGTGTGGCACAGTGTAAAGGTATACTGTATATTGTGTGGCACAGTGTAGCGGTATACTGTATATTGTGTGGCACAGTGTAGAGGTATACTGTATATTGTGTGGCACAGTGTAAAGGTATACTGTATATTGTGTGGCACAGTGTAGCGGTATACTGTATATTGTGTGGCACAGTGTAGAGGTATACTGTATATTGTGTGGCACAGTGTAGTGGTATACTGTATATTGTGTGGCACAGTGTAGCGGTATACTGTATATTGTGTGGCACAGTGTAGAGGTATACTGTATATTGTGTGGCACAGTGTAAAGGTATACTGTATATTGTGTGGCACAGTGTAGCGGTATACTGTATATTGTGTGGCACAGTGTAGCGGTATACTGTATATTGTGTGGCACAGTGTAGAGGTATACTGTATATTGTGTGGCACAGTGTAGAGGTATACTGTATATTGTGTGGCACAGTGTAGTGGTATACTGTATATTGTGTGGCACAGTGTAGCGGTATACTGTATATTCTGTGCACAGTGTAGCGGTATACTGTATATTGTGTGGCACAGTGTAGCGGTATACTGTATATTGTGTGGCACAGTGTAGAGGTATACTGTATATTGTGTGGCACAGTGTAGCGGTATACTGTATATTGTGTGGCACAGTATAGCGGTATACTGTATATTGTGTGGCACAGTGTAGCGGTATACTGTATATTGTGTGCACAGTGTAGCGGTATACTGTATATTGTGTGGCACAGTGTAGCGGTATACTGTATATTGTGTGGCACAGTGTAGAGGTATACTGTATATTGTGTGGCACAGTGTAGCGGTATACTGTATATTGTGTGGCACAGTATAGCGGTATACTGTATATTGTGTGGCACAGTGTAGAGGTATACTGTATATTTTGTGGCACAGTGTAGCGGTATACTGTATATTGTGTGGCACAGTGTAGCAGTATACTGTATATTGTGTGGCACAGTGTAGAGGTATACTGTATATTGTGTGGCACAGTGTAGCGGTATACTGTATATTGTGTGGCACAGTGTAGCGGTATACTGTATATTGTGTGGCACAGTGTAGAGGTATACTGTATATTGTGTGGCACAGTGTAGAGGTATACTGTACATTGTGTGGCACAGTGTATAGGTATACGGGTATATTGTGTGGCACAGTGTAGCGGTATACTGTATATTGTGTGGCACTGTGTATGCTATATGTGTATAAAAAACATATTTCACATGAAAACGTACAATTACTTGGCTTGGCCCTTGGGGATCTCGGACGCAACTTCCACACTTTGGCCGGGGGCTCGGTGGAGCTGATGTTGTGTTTTATCCTAATGAGAAAGATTTCATAATAAGGATTTGGAGAAGGGGCAGAGGAATAGCAGAGCAGGGGGAGGCTGGTGCTGCTACTAGGGGGTCATACCCAGGGCCTGTGCAAAGATTTTTGGCGCCCTAGGCAAGATAAAAATTTCCGCCACCCCCCCTTATCATATGATCTGCCCATATCATGTTCCACCCCTTTCTCAGCATTTAAATTAAAAGAACTGCTATGTTTCCCTTAGGCCTCATGCACACGACCGTTGTTGTGTTCCGTTCCGCAAAATGGGGTTCCGTTGTTCCGTGATCCGTTTCCGTTTTTGTTTCCGTGTGTCTTCCTTTATTTTTGGAGGATCACCAGACATGAAGGAAAGTAAAAAAAAGTCTAAGTCAAGTTTGCCATGCAAATGATAGGAAAAAAAAACGGACGCGGACGACAATCTTGTGTGCCTCCGCGTTTTTTCACGGTCCCATTGACTTGAATGGGTCCTCGAACCACTTTCCGTGAAAAAAATTGGACAGGTTATATTTTTTTGACTGACTCGAACCACGGATCACGGACGCGGATGACAAACTGTGCATTAGCCGAGTTTTCAACGGACCCATTGAAAGTCAATGGGTCCGCAGAAAATCATGAAAAACGGAACAACGGACACGGAATAAAACAACGGTCGTGTGCATGAGGCCTTAGGGTTAATCCAGCTTCTTGAAGCTGCCTCCCTGACAGCCGCTAGAGGTGCTTCCGCGATTCTCACTGTGAAAATTACAGTGGGAAGACGCGGAACATAGTTTTGAATGCGTGCGCATGCGCATTCGCAGCTGAGAGGAGGATCGGGGAGAAGAGTTCCCAGTGCCGGCGCTGGAGAAAGGTAAGTGGCTGAAGGGGTTTTAACCCCTTCAGCCTAGTGGGGGGGGGGACACGAGGGTGCCCCACTCCTAACAACTATATAGTGCCAGGAAAATGAGTTTGTTTTCTTGGCACTATAGTGCTCCTTTACCACCAGTACTGCACAGTGTCTTTTCTCTGCAGGAACAGGCGATAGACACCAGTACGACTACATTAAACTGTACTGGTTCTGGGACTATTCACACGTCCGCAATTTAGTTCTGCATTTTGCAGAACGGAATTGTGGACCCATTCATTACTATGGGGCAGCATGATGTGCTGCCCGGACACGGAATTGCGGATCTGCACTTCCGGGTCCACACCTCCGTTCCGCAAAAAAATAGAACATGTCCTATTCTTGTCCGAAATTGCGGACAAGAACAGGCATATTCTATTAGTGCCGGCAATGTGCGTTCCGCTTTCCGTGTTTTGCGGATCCACGGCTCCGTGTATCCGCAAAACACGTTGCGGACATGTGAATGGAGCCTTAATATGAGGTAAATTAGTTTCCAATGTAGTATTAATAACTAAACAATTACATAATAAACATATTGCATTGTCTACTTACCACCAGGACAATAAGATGATCTGGTCTCTGGCTGCAGTCTGGCTCTGGGTCTGGGGACTCCCTTGTCACTCTCTTCCCCCCCCCCCTCCGTCCCTTGTCACTCTCCCCCCCCCTCCCTTGTCACTCTCATTCCCTCCTCCCTTGTCACTCTCATTCCCCCCCTCCCTTGTCACTCTCATTTACTCCCCCCCTTGTCACTCTCATTTACTCCCCCCCCTCCCTTGTCACTCTCATTCCCCCCTTTCTTGTCACTCTCATTCCCCCCACTCCCTTGTCACTCTCATTCCCCCCTCCCTTGTCACTCTCATTCCCCCCCTCTCTTGTCACTCTCATTCCCCCCTCCCTTGTAACTCTCATTCCCCCCTCCCTTGTCACTCTCATTCCCCTCCTCCCTTGTCACTCTCATTTACTCCCCCCTTGTCACTCCCATTCCCCCTCCCTTGTCACTCTCATTCCCCCCCTCCCTTGTTACTCTCATTTACTCCCCCACCTTGTCACTCTCATTCCCCCCCTCCCTTGTCACTCTCATTCCCCCCTCCCTTGTCACTCTCATTCCCCCCCTCCCTTGTCACTCTCATTCCCCCCTCCCTTGTCACTCTCATTTACTCCCCCTCCCTTGTCACTCTCATTTACTCCCCCCCTCCCTTGTCACTCTCATTCCCCCCTCCCTTGTTACTCTCATTCCCCTCCCCTCCCACTCTCATTCCCCCCTCCCTTATCACTCTCATTCCCCCTCCCTTGTCACTCTAATTCCCCCCCTCCCTTGTCACTCTCATTTACTCCCCCCTCCCTTGTCACTCTCATTCCCCCCCTCTCTTGTCACTCTTATTCCCCCCTCCATTGTCACTCTCATTTACTCCCCCCATCCCTTGTCACTCTCATTCCCCCCTCTCTTGTCACTCTCATTCCCCCCACTCCCTTGTCACTCTCATTTCCCCCACTCCCTTGTCACTCTCATTCCCCCCTCCCTTGTCACTCTCATTCCCCCCATCCCTTGTCACTCTCATTCCCCCCTCCCTTGTCACTCTCATTCCACCCCTCCCTTGTCACTCTCATTCCCCCCTCCCTTGTCACTCTCATTCCCCCCACTCCCTTGTCACTCTCATTCCCCCCACTCCCTTGTCACTCTCATTCCCCCCTCCCTTGTCACTCTCATTCCCCCCTCCCTTATCACTCTCATTCCCCCCCTCCCTTGTCACTATCATTCCCCCCTCCCTTGTCACTCTCATTCCCCCCTCCATTGTCACTCTCATTCCCCCCTCCCTTGTCACTCATATTCCCCCTCCCTTGCCACTCTCATTCCCCCTCCCTTGACACTCTCATTCCCCCCCGCCTTGTCACTCTTATTTCCCCCTCCCTTGTCACTCTCATTTACTCCCCCCCTCCCTTGTCACTCTCATTTACTCCCCCCTCCCTTGTCACTCTCATTCCCCCCCCTCCCTTGTCACTCTCATTCCCCCCCTCCCTTGTCACTCTCATTCCCCCCCTCCCTTGTCACTCTCATTCCCCCCACTCCCTTGTCACTCTCATTTACTCCCCCCTCCCTTGTCACTCTCATTTACTCCCCCCTCCCTTGTCACTCTCATTCCCCCCTCCCTTGTCACTCTCATTCCCCCCTCCCTTGTCACTCTCATTCCCCTCCTCCCTTGTCACTTTCATTTACTCCCCCCCCTCCCTTGTCACTCTCATTTACTCCCCCCTCACTTGTCACTCTCATTTACTCCCCCCTCTCTTGTCACTCTCATTCCCCCTCTCCCTTGCCACTCTCATTCCCCCCTCCCTTGTCACTCTCATTCCCCCCCTCCCTTGTCACTCTCATCATTCCCCCCTCCCTTGTCACTCTCATCATTTCTTTCCCCCCCTCCCTTGTCACTCTCATTCCCCTCCCTTGTCACTCTCATTCCCCCCTCCCTTGTCACTCTCATTCCCCCCACTCCCTTGTCACTCTCATTTACTCCCCCCTCCCTTGTCACTCTCATTCCCCCCTCCCTTGTCACTCTCATTCCCCCCTCCCTTGTCACTCTCATTCCCCCCTCCCTTGTCACTCTCATTCCCCCCTCCCTTGTCACTCTCATTCCCCCCTCCCTTGTCACTCTCATTCCCCTCCTCCCTTGTCACTCTCATTCCCCCCTCCCTTGTCACTCTCATTTACTCCCCCCTCACTTGTCACTCTCATTTACTCCCCCCTCTCTTGTCACTCTCATTCCCCCTCTCCCTTGCCACTCTCATTCCCCCCCTCCCTTGTCACTCTCATTCCCCCCTTCCTTGTCACTCTCATCATTCCCCCCTCCCTTGTCACTCTCATCATTTCTTTCCCCCCCCTCCCTTGTCACTCTCATTCCCCTCCCTTGTCACTCTCATTCCATTCCACCCCCCCTCTCGTGTAGCGCGGCCAAGCTCTGTTTGGTCCGCGGTACAGGAGCATTTGTTTCCTGTACCCGGCCGGACTGAAAGGAAGTGCACACTAAGTGAGCACTTCCTGTCAGTCCGGCCGGGTACAGAAAACAAATGCTCCTGTACCACGGACCGAACAGAGCTCGGCCATGCTACATTAGAGGCACTTCCCTCCTGTCAGTCCCTCTCTCTGGGCAGTGCGGCAGCCACCTGGTGTGGGGGAGGGCCTGCCGCTGCCTGCCGTACTTAAAAAAAACAAACTTGCGGCAACGCTTTTTTTTAAACCGCAGGTCGCCTTACAGGTGGCGCTGGCCCTGGTCATACCATGGGGGAGTAATAACGCCCACCATAATGCCCCCCCCCCAGTAGTAATAATTCTCCTTATAATGTAACAGTGCTAAAAATACCCCCTTGTAATGCCCCCAGTTGAGCTAATGTCCCCATAGTGCTCCCATAATGTGCCAGTATATAATACACCTATATAGTGCCCCCATTAAATGCCCCCATAGTGCTCCTCTCCCCCCTTCCTCCTAGTTCCCACCATAATGTACCAGTATAAAATGCCCCATATATAGTGCCCCAGTAGATGCCCTCAGTGTCCCTCATAATTTGCAAGTATAAAATACCCCTTCTTAGTGCCCCCCGTAGATGACCCCACAGTACTCCTCTCCCCCCTTCCCCATAGTACCCACCATAATGTGTCCCAGTATAAAATGCTACTGTACAGAGCCCCCCATATAAAATACACCTTCTTTGTGGCCTCAGTAGGTGCCCCAATAGTGCCCCCAATCATGTGCCAGTAAAATGTGCCCCCTATGATGTGCAAGTAAAATGTGCCCCCATAGATGCCCCCCAATCATGTGCCAGTAACAAGAGCCCCCCCATCATGTGCCAGTAACAAGAGCCCCCCCAATCATGTGCCAGTAACAAGAGCCCCCCCAATCATGTGCCAGTAACAAGAGCCCCCCCTAATGTGCCAGTAACAAGAGGCCCCCCTAATGTGCCAGTAACAAGAGCCCCCCCTAATGTGCCAGTAACAAGAGCCCCCCTAATGTGCCAGTAACAAGAGGCCTCCCTAATGTGCCAGTAACAAGAGCCCCCCTAATGTGCCAGTAACAAGAGGCCCCCCTAATGTGCCAGTAACAAGAGCCCCTCCAAATCATGTGCCAGTAACAAGAGCCCCCCCAATCATTTGCCAGTAACAAGAACCCCCCCTAATGTGCCAGTAACAAGAGCCCCCCCTAATGTGCCAGTAACAAGAGCCCCCCCAATCATGTGCCAGTAACAAGAGCCCAGCCCCCTAATGTGCCAGTAACAAGATACCCCCTTATGTGCCAGGTACAAGAGGCCCCCCTAATGTGCCAGTAACTAGAGCCCCCCAATCATGTGCCAGTAACAAGAGGCCCCCCTAATGTGCCAGTAACAAGAGGCCCCCTAATGTGCCAGTAACAAGAGGCCCCCCTAATGTGCCAGTAACAAGAGGCCCCCCTAATGTGCCAGTAACAAGAGGCCCCCCTAATGTGCCAGTAACAAGAGGCCCCCCTAATGTGCCAGTAACAAGAGGCCCCCCTAATGTGCCAGTAACAAGAGGCCCCCCTAATGTGCCAGTAACAAGAGGCCCCCCCTAATGTGCCAGTAACAAGAGGCCCCCCTAATGTGCCAGTAACAAGAGGCCCCCCTAATGTGCCAGTAACAAGAGGCCCCCCTAATGTTCCAGTAACAAGAGGCCCCCCTAATGTTCCAGTAACAAGAGGCCCCCCCTAATGTGCCAGTAACAAGTGGCCCCCCTAATGTGCCAGTAAAACTATTTACATATAAAATAAAAAAAACACTTATACTTACCTCCATGTCAGCGATGCGATGCAGGCCTCTTCCGGCCTGTGTCCCGCACTGTATGGCTCAGGCAGCGCGATTACGTCATCGCGCCGCCTGCAGCGGCCTCTGATAGGCTGCAGGCACTAGGCCAGCAGCCTATCAGAGGAAGGGGAAGGGACACGCTTCTCCCTCCCCTGCCCATTCGCACTCACAGCACAGCCATCTGTATCGCTGTCCTGAGAACGGCGATACAGATGACTATGGAGATGAGCGCTTCCACAATGAAAGCGCTCTTCTCCCTGTGCCCTGCGGCCGCCGCACCCACCTCTGAGCAGCTCAGGGGGGGGGGGCGGGGGGAGGGAGGGAGGGCAATTGCCCCGTTGGCCCCCCCGATCCACCAGTGATACAGACAGATGAATATTAATGATAGATAGATAGGAGATAGATAATAGGTAGATAAATATATTAGATAATAAATAGATATGAGATAAATGATTAATAGATAAACAGATAGATAGACATATGGAGTATAGATAGATAGACTGATAGATAAGATGGATAGATAGATAGATAGATAGATAGATAGATAGATAGATAGATAATAGATAGATACAGTGGATAAAAGGTATGGTGGCTCACTCCGTTTATAGCTGTGGATAGGTGCTTCCAAGCCTTATGACTCACCCACTCAAAAAAGGATATAGAAAATGTAGAGAGGCTGAGCACTCTACACCTGGACCACACAAAGATACAGACAAAATAAATGATAGTGACAATATTTATTACACCTAATGCAGATTCAACAATTAAAATACTAAAACAATAGCATCTAACGAATAATAAGAACAATGGGTAGCAGTATAACTAAGAACAATTCAGAATAAAAACAGCATCATAAATATCTAAACGTGCAATGGAATTACATAAGATATATAAAATGCAATAAGAAGGGTGCTATGAGAGACTCCAAATGACGTGTGGAACCCTCAAAGAGGAATATGATTGATTGGAATTCGATGTTATGAAAAGTCGATATTCTAAAAAAATCAATAAATGTTTGTTGATAAAGTGCTCAGTGTGTATTCGAATGGATGTCCAGACAGAGTTCGATAAATTCCATTCGATTATTTAAACATATTCGACATATATCCCCTGTATGGCATACAATGGTTACACTTTCGATTGCCGTCTAACTAAAAGCTCACAGTGGCGTCCCACGTGGCTAATGGTGTCAGATCCGGCGGTACCTGATTACGGTGATTCAGCTGGAGTAGTTCAGGCAGATTGGCAGCCCCCGATGAAAATGTTCTCCAGTGGTCTTCCCGACTTTTTCAGGTATAATGAATGTGTATATAGAATTTAGCATTTGTCGTGACCCTGTTGGTTTTAGGTCAAAAATGTTCGCTGTATGCCAGAAAATCGAGGATTCGACAGGATGAAGATCCAAGTCCAAGATGTGGGGGTCAAGACGTGTTCATCAGCTGATGTGCGGGTCTTAGAAACCAGACGCGTTTCGGGGTCTTTTCCTAGCCCCTTCCTCAGTGGTAGCCCGCGAAGAGGGTCTGACCCTTTTTATACCCAAAATCCTCTAAAATTAAACAAGGCAAAAAGTCCGAAATGGATCTAGTCGAATATAAAATCCGGTATGGAGTAAAAGAAAGAGCACATGCCAAATATATCTTTATATAACAATTTTCAGTAGTAGTCTCATTTTGGAGTTTGTCAATGAGTTCTATCAGTATCCTATATAAATTTTCAGATGCAGGTGTAGTGCAGTTTATAAATCGCAGGTGCGGTTTTCCAAAAATGCAAATGCATTTTTTTGGGAAAGTGCGTTTCTTATTTTATTTTTTTATTGTCCCTAGCTGCTGTATATATGAGTTTTGTAAATTAGTATTCTATAAATAATAAGATATATGGTCTAAAACATTCAAAATACATGACTTAGTAAAATATTTTATATAAAACCTGATGTAAAATAAAAACAGGTGTTAAATATTATCTGAATTATAACTTCTTTGCAATAATTAACAGTAATCCTCTTTTAATATTTACCATCGAGTGCTGTCATTATCTTATGCAAATTTTCTGATGCGGTTTTAGTGCGGTTTAAAAACCGCAAATGCGTTTTTTCAGAAAAAGTATATTTTATAATCCCTCACTGCTATATATATACATTATATGAGTAGATATTATATAACTTTTAAAACGTGATATAAAACATGATATAAAACATTGTATAAAACATGATATAAAACATTGTATAAAACATTCAGAACACCCAATATGAAAATATATTTTTAAAACCTAATAAAGATGAGTATTAAATATTCGGATGAGTTCAATATTCTTATCCAGGGCGAACTTCATCTTTGTGTGGTCCAGGTGTAGAGTGCTCAGCCTCTCTACATTTTCAATAGATAGATACATACAGGTGAAACTCGAAAAATTAGAATATTGTGCAAAAGTCCATTTATTTCATTAATGCAGCTTAAAATTAGAATTTTGTGAAAAGGTTCAATATTCTAGGCGCAAAGTGTCACACTCTAGTCGGCTAATTAATCCGTACCCCCTGAGCAAAGGGTACCTCAAAATTGTGACTTTGGGGTTTCATAAGCTGTAAGCAATAATCCTCCAAATTATAACACATAAAGGCTTGAAATATCTCGCTTTGCATGTAATGAGTCTATCTCATGTTAGTTTCACCTTTTAAGTTGCATTACTGAAATAAATTAACTTTGCACGACATTCTAATTTTTCGAGTTTCACCTGTATATAGATAGATATAATATAGAAAGATAGATATGAGATAGATAGATAGATAGATAGATAGATAGATAGTAACAATACTGATAGGAGTGGATCCTGAGGAATATCTCTAGAAAAAATGTTGAATACATAACTGGGGACGGACTCTCACAGGTGGTATTGTTTAGTGAGGTGCGAATACCGCTATTGTTGTGGTAATGGAGATGCTGTACGGCGAGGCGTTATTCTTTCACATTATGTGAATTAGTTACCATAACTAAGCTGGAAGGTGTGAAAACTCCAACCCACCTGCTGAAGTACTGAACAGAGAGGTGTCACCACTCAGCATATGAGTGAGGTGTGAGCCCGGTGGTGACTGGAGGAGCAGCGGGTATTGAATCACCAGGTGTTAATATGACATTGTTATTACGCTGCTGGTGTCGGTGTTCTTCCAGATCTATAGGCCTCATTTGTTGTTGAGGTGTCACTAGTGATTTCGAAAGAAAGGTGCTTCATATCTGAGACATGTGGAGAGCAAAGGAATGAGACAGATCCATCCACAGCTATGGGACTTCCTAAAATAGCCAAGCTGGCACTTGGCTGTTTTTGGAACTCTCATAGGTCATAGAGGTCAATGAAGGCTGGCTACGTTTGCATGGTGCACTCTCCTGTACTTCAAGGCCCCCGTTTTGGAGAGTTGAACCCAGAATCCTACCTGATATTGACGGTATATCCTAGCGATATTCCATCAATGTCTGAGTTTTCAATAGACACAAATGATGGGTCTCATTCCTTTGCTGTCCAGAGATGATCCTAGCAAAATAACATCAATGTCTGAGATGGAAATACCCTTTTAAGGAGGTTGAAGTTTGGCCTAAAGGCCTCCATACATAGCCGGCATCGTAATGTGAAAGGTGAAGAGAAGGATTCCGATCAGGCTACATGCACACGACCGTATGTGTTTTGCTGTCCGCAAATCCGTATGCCATCAGTTGTTTTTTTGTGTGGATCCATTATAACAATGCCTAAAACGGACAAGAATAGGACATGTTAAATTTTTTTTGCAGGGCAACAGAACGGACATACTGATGAGGACAGCACACGGTGTGCTGTCCGCATTTTTTGCGGACCTATTGAAATGAATGGGTCTGCCCCCTATCCGCAAAAAAAACGGGACGGACACGGAAACAAACAACGTTCGTGTGCATGTAGCCTTCAAGGGAGGACACACAGGAACACCCCACACTTGTTTCACATTATTTCCGTGCACTCCTTTGGTCTATATTTGCTGAGTGTTGTGTTTGGGGCTTTGTTGTATTATTATTATTATTATTATTATTTACTATCGGTTTAGGATACTGATTGGGTCGATTTTTGAATTTTTGTTTTTCACTCCTAGACTTTCCAGGGCCATAATTTTTTTATTTTTCTGTTCACATAGCCGTACAAGGGCTTGTTTTTTTGCAGGACAAGTTGAACTTTCTAATACCATCATTTAATATTGCATATGATGTAGTAAAAAGCTGGATAAAAAAATTTCAAATGGGGTGGAATTGGAAAAAAAAAAAGGAATTCTGACACAGTTTTATAGGTTTTGGTTTTTTACAGTGTTCACTATACGGTAAAATTGACCTGTTACCTTCATTCTCTGGGACAGTATGATTATGGACATGCCACACTTGTATAGTTTTTCTTGTGTTTAAACAGCAGACATCCAGGGCTAATGTCTGCGATAACAGACATTTAACCCCTCAGATACCGTGGTCAGACATCACCCTAGAGGGGATCAGGGGAGCCGGATACTGTGTGTGGCAGACTCAGTCCTCCTGAATGATGCAAGGCTGTGGCACATATGTTCCTATGGAGACCCTGGCTGCGGCAAATGTAAAAAAAATAAAAAATACACCCCACTTTCCACAAAATTAAAATAAAAAATAAACATCATGGCCATCGTGTACAAAAACATCCGTACTATTAAAATAGAAAAATATGAATCCTATACAGCACAAATTTAAAATGGGCGATTAATTTTTTTGGTCTCTTCACCTCCCCCAAAAAAAATTATAAAAAGGGAACAAAAAGTAATACACAACCCAAAATGTTTTATTGAAACTTTCGCTCTGCAAAAATTGAGCTCCCACACAGCTCCGTATACGTAACTACAAAAAAAGTTATAGTGGTCAGAATATAGCAATAAAAAGAAAAAAAAAATGTATGTGTTTTTTTTGTCAGTATTAAAAACAGCAGGCAATGGCGCCCACTGCGCTCAAGAGCGGGCACCATGTTTAAAGACCCACCCAGCGCTGTACATGTATATCGCTCGACGGGAAGGGGTTGACATTATTTTGGGTATCTTCATCATTGTACCTTATTGTATTTATAGTGATCCCATTCGGGATGGCATGTACTATGTATTTTACATTCTCTATGTGTCTATATACTGTATGTGTGGGAACTGTTGATATTTTGGCCAAGTCCACCAATTTTGGCAGGGCTGGCTCTTATGTGCACGGGGGCCTCCCAGCTCTCCCCCGCCTGCAGATGGTGGGGAACAGAAGGGTTGGGCGTTCTGGATTCCACCATGTCAGTACATTTGTCCTTGGTAGGTGTCTGGCAGTGGAATATTCCACTCTCTCTACTGAGAACACATGCATGCTCGGCTAAATCAAACACATGGGAGGTGGGGCTAGCTGACGAGCGAATGAGTGTTTAGCTAGCAGCCATCTTAGGGTGGGTTCACATCACGTTTTATGCCTCTATTTGACATATATGTTACAAAAAACGGACGCAAAAATGCAGCAGTCCTTGTTCTTGTATCCTGCAGAGTCCAGTAAAAAAGTATACTTTTTTTTTACAGCGGTAAAAAAAGTATGTTTTTTTTTTTTTTTTTACAATGGAAACTCTATGGTGAACAGATGCCACTGTATGGCATCAGTCTGAGGCATCCGTTTAACATATAAGTTTTTTGTATACGTTAAACGGATGGGAAAAATGTGATGTGAACCCAGGTGTATGAATACTTTTTCATCTTAAAGAGTTACTAACTTTTTAGAAAACTTTTGATAGGTCATAGAGACATATCGAAGGTATTGATTGTGGAGGTTTGAGTGCTGAGACCCCCATGATCTCTAGAACGAAGCGAGAGAAGTGTGTGCATCACCCTTTTCAACACTTTCATGTCTTCTACAAGAATTCTGAAAAAAAATTTGGGGCACGCCATGTACATGGGCACATTTTGCTATAACATTCTGGCACATTTTGGTAATTACACCTTCCCCTTCTCCCATTTACAATCATACATGACTGTAACAATGACCAGATTGCCGGCAGAAGTGTTACTGGACCCAAAGCAAAATGTATAATTGTCCCCGTCTTTCCTAAGCCATTTATAATTATGTCTTCGTACGTGGCAGCTGGGCCTTTGGACACCAATGCACTTGAAAAAAACATGAACTGGATTTCAAATAAATTTATTTTAACTTTTTAAATTTATACCTTAAAATTCTATTTATTTCATTACAGCAACCAATGAGCTGTGTTCACATTATCGTGATAAAGCATTGGTTATTTATATTCTACTTTATAAAATTTATAAAACCAATAAAAAATACAGCAATAATAAAAATAACTTACAATAAATTATGTGCATTGTTTGTTTTAGTTGTCCATTGAAAGTCCAGCCAGGAAATTAATATGGAGTGTATCTGTGGCTCATTGGCTCGTTAATCATAGGGCGTACCAGCATAGGAGGGCATGGGTAGGATCCGAAGTTTGCCGAGGTGATGGGTGAGGCATGAAGTGCAGGCCTCATGACCGCTGTTGGTCGTGCTCCATAAGGATGAACTAGTGCCGGAGAGGTGAACGGTATTGTTAGATCTGGTCGTACGGAGCAACTGGGTGCCTGAAAGTCTGAGTAATTGTAATAAGGAAGGTACATCCCAGAGAAGAAAGCTTCCACTCTTGCATCTTGGTTTTGACGTTTAAACTTCATCCTTCGATTCTGAAACCAGGTTTTAATCTAGAAGAGAATAAGAAGACAGGAGTATAAATAAGCTGTGAGGCCAGAACATCCATTAAGGATCATATAGGACTCTTTAGTGGACTAACCATCACTTGTTGACAGCTATTCTCCATACAGAAACATGCTCGGTTCGGGAATGGAATACCCCCAACACACACCCCGAGAACAAAAGTATCAAGCATGTTTTAAAGTGTAACTGTAATTCTTTTTTTTATTTTTGTAATGTATAGGGGCAGTGATACTGACCATTTTTGTAATATACTTTAATTCATGAAATTGTACATTTCTATCAGAAAAATAGCTCTAAAGTGGCCCATTTTGAGCCTTAGCAATGCTCCTCTGTCTTCTGTTTACATAACAGTCAATGTTGAGCAAGTCTCCACAGTTATGTAAACAGAAGACAGAGGAGCGTTGCTAAGGCTGAAAATGGGCCACTTTAGAGCTGTTTTTCTGATAGAAATGTACAATTTCAGTAATTAAAGTATATTACAAAAATGATCAGTATCACTGCCCCTGCACATTACAAAAATAAAAAAAAAGAATGAAAGCTACACTTTAAATTCAGCAGCCCGATCCATCTTTCTCCTAAGATTCTCAGTCAAGGAACAGTTGGAACATCCCCGTACACATTAGATGGTAGAGGTCTGCCCAAAATTGGCTGACATTAATCTAATGTTTATGATCACCCTTTGAACCTTCCAAGGCACTTATTTCAACCTGTAAACACCTATTGGTTCACAGTTGGATAAACTATAAAACTTAAGACATGCATACTACTTCAAGAATGGCTATAATCATCTCTAGAAATCCTACCTGGGTCTCTGATAACTTCAGCACCTTGGACAGCCTCTTCTTCTCGCTGGAACCAATGTAGCGGTGCTCCTTGAAGCTCTTCTCCAGATCCTGCAGCTGCTCCGCAGTGAACTTAGTCCTAGGTCTAGATGTAGACTCTTCCTCAGACATAGACCCCGGACTCTTCATACTGTCAGAGTCAGAGAGCTGACACGTCTCTAGGACAGGACATGTTCTATTGGCAGATACCTCCTGAAATGTTTTTCTAGATATGGAAGCACCTGTAAATATATATAAAGAAATTCAGATAATGGAGAGGGATTTTTTTCCCAACAGGTTGTACTTTTTAGAAGTTATATAAATGAAGGCAGCTAGGGCATGCTGAGAGTTGTAGTTTTAAACTATCACAAAGCCACAGGTTAGAGAGCACTGCACTACAGTATTACCACTGTATACTTTCTATATGTATATACTCAATACTGCTGTATACCCACTTAATCTATATTGCACTAGTAAGTTATGTACTGGTGGACTGTAGCAGAGCTAGATTTGTTATGCAATCCTAGTTCTGCAAAAAAAAAAACAACTGAATTCTAGCTGTGATACATCTAATGCACAACTGCCAATATTGAAGGCCAATAGTTCCCATTGACTTATGATGGGTTTTGATAGGTTGTCCATTATTTTGCAAGGAAAAAAAAGAACTGAGCTGCATGCAGCACTATTTTTCCAGCAAATGTGATGGAATCTGCGACTGAGCCTCCTATGCAGGTATGAAGACAGTCCATGGCTGCTAAGCTGGCCAAAGGCACGAGATACTTATCTGCCACCAATTTACTTAGCCCTGTCAATATTCTGTCAATATACAGGTGAAACTCGAAAAATTTGAATATCGTGCAAAGTTCATTTATTTCAGTAATGCAACTTAAAAGGTGAAACTAACATATGTGATAGACCCATTACATGCAAAGCGAGATATTTCAAGCCTTTATGTGTTATAATTTGGATGATCATGGTTTACAGCTTATGAAACCCCAAAGTCACAATTTTGAGGTGCCCTTTGCTCAGGGGATATGGACTAATTAGCTGACTAGAGTGTGACACTTTGAGCCTAGAATATTGAACCTTTTTACAAAATTCTAATTTTAAGCTGCATTAATGCAATTCCTTTTAATTTGCATTACTGAAATAAATGGACTTTTGCACGATATTCTAATTTTTCGAGTTTCACCTGTATATCCTGTTACCGCTGGCAGTATCTGGCACCATGGTCTCCAACCTATGTAGTACTACAACTTCCAGATGAGGTTAGCAAGACATGCTGGGAGTTGTGGTGCTGAGTTAGCTGGAGAGACACAAGTTGTGAACGGCTACTCTAGAACAGTGAGGCTACACATGCAACCATAGGTCTTTAAAGTTCTGACGAGTAGGAAGAACTATAACTATGCATAAAAGGATCTCCCAACAATAAAAGGGGCTATAAACCACATGAAGAGGTTAAATAAATTATATTATTCTTTATATTTTCCATGACAAAAGAAAATATAAATATTACTTAATGGCCAATGAAAATAGTCTTACCGTATTGGTCTTGCAGGTTGCTTGGACCTTGATAAAGTGCAATTTTGTTGTCAATTGGATTTTCTTTGTCACTGAAGTCGCTTTCTGTATTCAGCTTCTCAGTTCCGGATGGCAATGATGGGATTTTATGTTCCTTCCCATAGGGAAAAGTTTGTCCCAACCTACATTTTAATAAGTCCGTTGTGGGAAGAGTAGTAGGAGTAGTGGTCATGTTCCTGTGACTGCTTACTGAAAGCCATTCCACTGTATAAGTTCTCTTCTCCATTTCCAGGTCTGAGGTCTCCTCAACTTCCTCCTCCAATGTGCAACTGACCTTTCTCATGGTCTCTCAGGCATATTTAAAGCCCCTCTGTCCAAGGTAGGGTCTAATGAGCCAACACTTATAATACTGTCTAGAACAATAGGCTCATTGGGTGTTACTGTAATTTCCATTGTCAGGAGACTGTCACATCCTCCTAATCCCTCAATTCAGAAGTTACTGGCTCCAAGTTCATTTCTAGTAGGCTGGCCTCTCATGATAGAACTGTCAAGTAATTGAATCAGTACCTTTTTAGGATTAGATAGTCTTATATGATTGCTGTTAAGCCATTTTGGGATTCATTGTTTGAAGATAAGATGCTGGAGTCATCGAAATGATATTAAAGACGCAGACTGATCGGGAGAAATGTAATCAGAAGGCTTCAAGTTTTTTTCAGTAGAAACCTTGAGTATAATGAAATAATTGGATATCTCTGAGGACTTTCTGTTTGGTCCAAGTAATCTTTTTTTCTGCTTTGTGCCTAATACTTAATTGGACCTTAGAAATAGTTATACGTTTTGGACTAATGCAATATTAAATTGGGGGCCTACATTTAAAAAATTGTAGGGCATATCATACAAGTTCCTGAAACAGTAAAAGGCTAGGGAAACAGACACGTTTATCTGATCTCTGGAGCCAGGTAGTGTTTGTAGGCAATAATGTTAATGTGGTTTATTAAGGAAGGGGTAACATAGGAAATGAGGGAACGGCCATTGAGAATGACAGCAAATGTGAGCTGGGTGCATTTCAAAGTCAATAGCTTGATGTTTTTATGAACTAGATCAAAAGCTTAATTGTACAGAGAACTGGCCCTCTCAAGTGATCTCCAGATAAGAATTCAATGGCACACCTTCCATTTCAACCTTTTCCATGCCTACAGACTACTACATTAAGTTGTCTGGTCTGACTCATCCAGGCTGGAAGAGGTTAACCAACAAGGGATCTTTACCCCTCCCCCTACAAGCACCTATTTTAGCAAAGTAAATGGTTGTCTGGGTAAACTGGCACCACACTAACCACATAAACAGCTCAATGATAAAGAGCAAAATGGCAGGGCTTCACTTATGTAAACAGATTGGAAGAAGAAAGTCAAGTAGTGATATTTAAGTGTCTTCAAAGAGGGACTTGTTGTCTCTGTGTAGACACTTCAGCCTGATAGGGGTGTAATTGTGACTCAATGACAACATTTACATACTTTGAGTGGAGTCTGCATAGGAATCGAGCAATAAAAACAGGACATTATCGGTAAGATTAAGGTGCTCCAGTGAAGATGGTGTCACGCCCAACTTTTGTGGCAGTTTTTGATACAGTTTTTAAGAGCAGAATTGGATCCAGAAGGAACAAAAAGTAAAAGCTCCTAGCTGGTGTAGACTTGATTTCCTGGAACACGGACTGCTGGGAGATACACCAAATTTACTAGGAGATCTGCACCTCATAATAACTTTAGCACATCTTTCTCTAGTGCACTTCTCATTAAGACTAGCATATGAAACTTCAGTCTTAATAAATTTCCTCCTGTTGTGTAGCCACAATAAAAAATGCCAGGGTAAAGCCTGTATTACACTGCCAGATTTTCTGCCAGATGATCGCTAATAAGCATTAAAAGTACCGCATCATCTGGTAGTCTAATACTGATGCCGATTACTCCATAAATGAGCAAACCCTCGTTTATCAGTCAATCGTGATCTTTCAGCATGCTTTGCCGGCAGCAGATCGTGCTGTCTACTCATGATATGCTGCTGGCAAATAACTAGACAGCATGGGGACGAGCGATGGCATAATGATCGCTCCTCCCCATACAGTGGAGGAGATTGCTGCATGTAACGGCAGCGGTCTCCTCTGCTAGCGAGCAGACGATTGCCGGGAAGGAACGATTCCCTCCCGACAATTGGCTGCAGAATCGGCTGGTGTAATACAGCCTTAAAGGGTTTCTGTCACCAGATTAAACCCTATTAAGCTAGCTGACTTTAGCGATGTGCTAATGTCAGCTAAACCTAACTAGCCTATTCCTACTTTTATCTATGCCCCCGTTACGCCAGAAATCTAACCGTTATAATATGCTAATTAGCCTCTAGGAGCAGGGGGGGGTGTTGTTCTCGGTTCTCCCACCTTTGTCGCCTCCCTCCAAGTCCTGATTGACAGGCAGCGCTCGCATCTGTCTGCCAGCCCTGTGCTCTGGTGAAATCTCACGCCGTTCAGTATTCGGTGCAGGCGCGGTGAGGAAGCTGTCAGCCTGCGAGCGTCTTTCCCTCACCACGCCTGCACCGAATGCTGAACGGTGTGAGATTTCACCAGAGCACAAGGCTGGCAGACAGATGCGAGCGCTGCCGGGCCCTGTCAACCAGGACTTGGAGGGAGGCGACAAAGGTGGGAGAACGGAGCCTCTAGGAGCAGGAACAACGCCCCCCCCTGCTCCTAGAGGCTAATTAGCATATTATAAAAGTTATATTTCTGGTGTAACGGGGGCAGGGCTTTTTTTCTGGCGGAACGCACTGGAACGGCGTTCCGCCACCAGCGGGGAGGGACTGGGAGGAGGAGCTGGGGGCCGGTGCGTTCACTGTGCTCCGGCCCCCAGCTCCAGTACAGTTATAAAATGTGTAAAATTAAAAATGATTCTATTCATGAGGCCCCCTCTGTAGTAGAACATTCAATATATCAATCCTACTCACAGGGCTGTTATCGTAATCCAGGCCGGCCGGGCAGACGAGCGGCAGCGTCACTGACTGACGTCACGTGCCTGACGTCACGTGCCTGACCGGCCTACTTTATGAATGAAGCAGGCGGCGCAGGCACGTGACGTCAGTCAGTGACGCTGCCGCTCGTCTGCCCGGCCGGCCTGGATTACAATAACAGCCCTGTGAGTAGGATGGATATATTGAATGTTCTACTACAGAGGGGGCCTCGTGAATAGAATCATTATTAATTTTACACATTTTATAACTGTACTGGAGCGGCAATGGGGGGGGGGGGTCTGGGGATGGCAGTGTTGGGGGGGGGGGGGTCTGTGGATGGCACTGTTAAGGGGGGGTCTGTGGATGGCACTGTTATGGGGTGGGGGGGGGGTCTGTGGTTTGCACTGTTATGGGGTGGGGGGGGTCTGTTGATGGCACTGTTAAGGGGGGTCTGTGGATGGCACTGTTATGGGGTGGGGGGTCTGTGGATGGCACTGTTATGGGGTGAGGGGGTCTGTGGATGGCACTGTTATGGGGTGGGGGGGTCTGTGGATGGCACTGTTAAGGGGGGGTCTGTGGATGGCACTGTTATGGGGTGGGGGGGTCTGTGGATGGCACTGTTATGGAGTGGGGGGTCTGTGGATGGCACTGTTATGGGGTGGGTGGGTGTCTGTGGATGGCACTGTTATGGGGTGGGGGGTCTGTGGATGGCACTGTTAAGGGGGGTCTGTGGATGGCACTGTTATGGGGTGGGGGGGTCTGTGGATGGCACTGTTATGGGGTGAGGGGGTCTGTGGATGGCACTGTTATGGGGTGGGGGGGTCTGTGGATGGCACTGTTAAGGGGGGAGTCTGTGGATGGCACTGTTAAGGGGAGGTCTGTGGATGGCACTGTTATGGGGTGGGGGGTCTGTGGATGGCACTGTTATGGGGTGGGGGGTCTGTGGATGGCACTGTTATGGGGTGGGGGGGTCTGTGGATGGCACTGTTATGGGGTGGGGGTCTGTGGATTGCACTGTTATAGAATGGGGGGTCTGTGGATGGCACTGTTATGGGGTGGGGGGGTCTGTGGATTGCACTGTTATAGGATGGGGGGGTCTGTGGATGGCACTGTTATGGGGTGGGGGGGTCTGTGGATTGCACTGTTATAGGATGGGGGGGTCTGTGGATTGCACTGTTATAGGATGGGGGATCTGCGGATGCCATCCCCAGATCCCCCATTAACAGTGCCATCCCCAGATCCCCCATTAACAGTGCCATCCCCATCTGGGGGGTTTCTTTGCTGGGCTGGACTTTTATAGTCCCCCCAAATTTTACTGTTATTGGGTGGGTGGGTGTCTGTGGATGGCACTGTTATGGGGTGGGGGGGGGGTCTGTGGATAGCACTGTTAAGGGGGGGTCTGTGGATGGCACTGTTAAGGGGGGTCTGTGGATGGCACTGTTATGGGGTGGGGGGGTCTGTGGATGGCACTGTTATGGGGTGGGGGTCTGTGGATTGCACTGTTATAGAATGGGGGGTCTGTGGATGGCACTGTTATGGGGTGGGGGGGGGGGGTCTGTGGATTGCACTGTTATAGGATGGGGGGTCTGTGAATGGCACTGTTATGGGGTGGGGGGGTCTGTGGATTGCACTGTTATAGGATGGGGGGTCTGTGGATTGCACTGTTATAGGATGGGGGGGTCTGTGGATGGCACTGTTATAGGATGGGGGATCTGCGGATGCCATCCCCAGATCCCCCATTAACAGTGCCATCCCCAGATCCCCCATTAACAGTGCCATCCCCATCTGGGGGGTTTCTTTGCTGGGCTGGACTTTTATAGTCCCCCCAAATTTTACTTGCATCCCTGTTCTCTAAAGGGGCGGTTTTAGGGGGCGGTCCTAGGGGTGGGTAGGGGCGTGGCCAGGGGAGGGGGGCTGAGTTCCACCACCTTTTCTCTGAGAAAAAAAGCCCTGAACGGGGGCATAGATAAAAGTAGGTCAGCTAGCTTAATAGGGTTCATTCTGGTGACAGAATCCCTTTAAGACACTCTTCAATAGGAGCTGAGCTGCAGTACACTAAACAATGGCGCGAGCCTTCTGCCCCCAGTTCCGTTTGCTGGGAGTGTCGGGTGTTGAACCCCTACCAATCTGATATTGATAATCTATCTGGAGGATATGTCATCATCAATATGTAATAGCTGGAATTTCCCTTTAAGGCCCCGTTCACACATTTGTTTACTTGTTTTTGATGCATTTTAGGTCTCATGCACATGGCCGTTCCATGCATTGGGGGCCACAATTTGCACGGGCAACATCTGTGCGGCTACCGCAGACGGATCCCGACCCATTCAACTTGAATGAGTCCGTGATCCGTCCACACCACAAAAACATGTTCTATTTTTTTGCGGTGCGGAGGCATGGCGAGAAACCCCAGGGAAGAACTCCGTAGTGCTTTTGTGGGGTTCCGTGCCTCTGGCTTGCGGACCCATTCAACGGCCGGGGCCTGTATATTGCGGACCCGCTATTTGCATGTGTGGATGAGCCCTTAGAGCAGGGGTGCACAACCTTTTATGTTTGGGGGCCACATTTTCAGCCTGAACCAATTCCAAGGGCTGAAAATGGCATATTAGCAAAGGGGTATTACCAACTGAAATACTATATTTAGGGCATATTGTACATACAGTATATATCATAAATATCTATTTACCCTTCTAGTACTCCCAGCTAATGGGAGAATACATGAAAGATACAGGTGAGCAGCCACAAGACATAGACATACATGTCTTTTACCAGATGGTTGAGGGCAGCACAGAATGGTATCGAGAGCCGCATGTGGCCCCGGGGCTGCAGGTTGTGCACCCCTGCCTTAGAGTTACACCACTGCCACACAGAGCGATTTATGCGATTTATTGCGACCATTGCAACTACCGGATTTTGCAAATGACTCCCATGTTTCATGCACCTGCGATTTGTATTGATCCCTATAAAAATTTTTACACATGAGGAAGACAAGAGATTTTTATTTATTTTCTGAGGGCTCATGTACACGTCTACATTTTGGCGGCTGCCATATCGTTGTCAATGACAATGGAGCTCATCCTCATGGGGATCTATGTCCATTTAAACTGCTAATTTACATCAGAAATCCAAGTGCCAGCCTTGGACTGCTGCCAGCGGATCCTCTAGGAAATATGTGTCAGATTAAATCCAAATGAAACCCATTGCGTGTGAACATATCCTCGGGATATGTTCACACATGGCAGAGTTATTGCTAAAATTTCCATGATGAAAATCCTCCACACATTTCTGAAAAGAGCTAATAAAATCACACTCATCCGCTGCATCCCGTTCAGATATGTGGAATGTTTTTTTTTTCCTTGGTTTTACAGCACAAACACAGGAAGAGGTTATGTGTGCACTCAGCCTAAGGCCTCATTCACACCGCAATATTTTGATCAGTTTTTCTAATTAGAGAGAGCAGTGGAGCCTACACAGAAAAAATGCTGGTTTCACACATAGCCATGAATTTCGTAGAGTTTTTTTATACGGCTGAATCTACAGTTGCAAGAAAAAGTATGTGAACCCTTTGGAATGATATGGATTTCTGCACAAATTGGTCATAAAATGTGATCTGATCTTCATCTAAGTCACAACAATAGACAATCAGTCTGCTTAAACTAATAGCACACAAAGAATTAAATGTTACCATGTTTTTATTGAACACACCATGTAAACATTCACAGTGCAGGTGGAAAAAGTATGTGAACCCTTGGATTTTATAACTGGTTGTACCTCCTTTGGCAGCAATAACTTCAACCAAACGTTTCCTGTAGTTGCAGATCAGACGTGCACAACGGTCAGGAGTAATTATTGACCATTCCTCTTTACAGAACTGTTTTAGTTCAGCAATATTCTTGGGATGTCTGGTGTGAATCGCTTTCTTAAGGTCATGCCACAGCATCTCAATCGGGTTGAGGTCGGGACTCTGACTGGGCCACTCCAGAAGGCGTATTTTCTTCTGTTTAAGCCATTCTGTTGTTGATTTACTTCTATGCTTTGGGTCGTTGTCCTGTTGCAACACCCATCTTCTGTTGAGCCTCAGCTGGTGGACAGATGGCCTTAAGTTCTCCTGCAAAATGTCTTGATAAACTTGGGAATTCATTTTTCCTTCGATGATAGCAATCCGTTCAGGCCCTGACGCAGCAAAGCAGCCCCAAACCATGATGCCCCCACCACCATACTTCACAGTTGGGATGGGGTTTTGATGTTGGTGTGCTGTGCCTCTTTTTCTCCACACATAGTGTTGTGTGTTTCTTCCAAACAACTCAACTTTGGTTTCATCTGTCCACAGAATATTTTGCCAGTACTGCTGTGGAACATCCAGGTCCTCTTGTGCAAACTGTAAACGTGCAGCAATGTTTTTTTTGGACAGCAGTGGCTTCTTCTGTGCTATCCTCCCATGAAATCCATTCTTGATTAGTGTTTTACGTATCGTAGATTCGCTAACAGGAATGTTAGCATATGCCAGAGACTTTTGTAAGTCTTTAGCTGACACTCTAGGATTCTTCTTCACCTCATTGAGCAGTCTGCACTGTGCTCTTGCAATCATCTTTACAGGACGGCCACTCCTAGGAAGAGTAGCAGCAGTGCTGAACTTTCTCCATTTATAAACAATTTGTCTTACCGTGGACTGATGAACAGCAAGGCTTTTGGAGATACTTTTATAACCCTTTCCAGCTTTATGCAAGTCAACAATTCTTAATCGTAGGTCTTCTGAGAGCTCTTTTGTGCGAGGCATCATTCACCTCAGGCAATGCTTCTTGTGAAAAGCAAACCCAGAACTGGTGTGTGTTTTTTTATAGGGCAGGGCAGCTGTAACCAACACCTCCAATCTCATCTCATTGATTGGACTCCAGTTGGCTGACACCTCACTCCAATTAGCTCTTGGAGATGTCATTAGTTTAGGGGTTCACATACTTTTTACACCTGCACTGTGAATGTTTACATGGTGTGTTCAATAAAAACATGGTAACATTAAATTATTATTATTAGTTTAAGCAGACTGTGATTGTCTATTGTTGTGACTTAGATGAAGATCAGATCACATTTTATGACCAATTTTGGCAGAAATCTATATCATTCCAAAGGGTTCACATACTTTTCTTGCAACTGTAATTCCACAAAAAAAAAAAATGTGTGCAAGGGAAGCCTTGGAAAGATTTGGAGCCACTCTGGGTGTTGGTTTAAAAATACTGATGCAAGATACTGAATTAGGCCTCATGCACATAACCATTCCGTTTTTTGCGGTCCGCAAACTGCGGATCCTCAAAAAACGGAAGCCGCCCGTGTGCCTTCCGCAATTTGCAGAACGGAACGGGCAGCCCATTGTAGAAATGCCTATTCTTGTCCGCAAAACGGACAAGAATAGGACATGTTCTATTTTTTTTTGCGGGGCCACGGAACATAGCAACGGATGCGGACAGCACACGGACTGCTGTCCGCATCTTTTGCGGCCTCATTGAAGTGAATGGGTCCGCATCCGAGCCGTAAAAACGGCGGCTCGGATGCGGACCCAAACAACGGTCATGTGCATGAGGCCTAAGGCTTAAAAGGGTTGTCCAGCTTTTGGGCAGTGTGTTTTACCTGTTGAAAAACTGATACTTATCTGTTCCCTGACGTTCTGTTATGACACCATGTATTCCTTCAGCAGACTTTCAGGCCCCGTCCTTTAGACCCCATTCATACGACCGTGGGACCGCTGTGCTCATGTGGTGGTCTGCAAGCTACGGGTCTGCAAAACATGGGCATTTCACATTGCAGTGCAGGCCTATTGACTTGAATGGGTCCGCAATGCTCAAGATGCAGTGAAAGATAGGATATGTTCTATCTTTTGCGAGGCGGAGGCACGGAATCAGAAGCCCAAGGAAGCCCAGATGAACATGGCTTTGGCCTTAGCGGTGATGTGCCCCCAAGCGGAACGTCATTGCTGGGTCATGTGCTCTTTGGGGATATGTCACTGCTGAGGCCAGTCATAAATTGCTGTGGTGAATGCAGCTAAGTGCATCCGGAAGTTTACAGGACATGGACTGGTGAAGGGACCCCAGGGGCCAAAATGAAGCAGCGGGTGCAGGGGAATATGAGTTTTTCAACACTTGCCAGCCATTTCCATATCTCCCATTAAAATGAAGAGATAGGATCACACACATGTCCAGTCTCCTCTCCGCTCATTGTACTCTTGTGTGTGGCGGCTGTCTCACCAGATGGAACTGGAATTGAAGGATGCCCACATATCAGACATTTATGTCATATATTGTGCATATGTCATAAGTATCTGTGATGGGAATAGCCCTTTAACAATTTCCCATGCATGTCTTACAGGTTAGTGGTCGACAAACATCTATGCCTCCCAGCACCACCACACACGTGCACTTGGCTTGGCTGAGTGTGCAAGTGCTCTCAAGGGTCAGAAGTGTGAGGGTCCTTTCTCATGGGCCAATGATGGGGAATGATCATTGCTCTCCTGATCAATGCCCTATGTAAACATGCTGCCGATCATCTGACAAATGAGCAAGCGTGGCATTAAATAATAGCGGAGGAAGACCGGACGTAGACAGTCATATTACCACTCAGGTATAGGGAATGGGGATCGGATGGTGCCCAGTTGTATCCGGCTATGCCGTATACAGTGAACTCCAGCAATCAGTTCCTCCAGTGGAACAAACTTCCCGAGTTCATGTGAACATGGCCTAATTAATTCAATGATAGGCTTGACGTGTTTCTGGAGACAATATGCGCTACCTCCATTCAAATAATATCACATTTAGGTTTACATGATTAAAATGCCATAAGTCTTTAAGTGTCATCATGTCGGTGCCAGAGCCAAACAAGATCCTTCTAATTAGTTTACTCGTCATTGTCCAAAATAATAGCTCATCATGGACCGTGCTGTGTAAACGCAGCGTCTCCGGCAAGTGACGACAATGTGTTTATGGGGTCACCGCTAATATGGGGAAGCGTTGAAGCGACCTGTCAGCTTCTAGAAAGACATTAGCAATTTCCTTTCAGCAACAAAGATCTTAAGAAATCAAGTTCACACCTTGGAGGAGTAGGAGTCTGTGCCGGCTCCGGTCTAGCCTTGTGGAAGCCATGATACTGTATACAGTATAAGGTGCGAGGATGGTAAATGGGAAATATGGGGCGTCATCAGAGGGTGATTTTACATGTGACGTTTGTCAAATAGGTGAGGTTCTCACTTCTGGGACCCACTCCTATCTGCAGAACAGATCCCCCCCCCATCAAAAGTGAAGGAAAGCACAGCCACCCTCCATTCGCCACTACATAGTAACATAGTATATAAGGCCGAAAAAAGACATTTGTCCATCCAGTTCGGCCTGTTATCCTGCAAGTTGATCCAGAGGAAGGCAAAAAAGCCCTGTGAGGTACAAGCCAATTTCCCCACTTAAGAGTTCCGAAAATAGCCAAGTGCTGGCTCAGCTATTCCTGGCAGTCCCATAGAGTGGCGAATAGAGAAGTGGCCATGCATGCATGGCACACTTTCTATTCACTGCCATGGGACCTCCGAAAATACCCGAGTGTGCTCACTCAGCTATTTTTGGAACTTTTGGAACTCCCATAGAAGTGAAAAGAGAACAGGCCGATCATTTGTGGTGAGATGGTCTTCACATTGTGGGGCCTGTTCTGGAGATAGGAGTTGGTACCAGAGGTGGAACCCTCACCTATCTAACATTGGTGTCATATTCAAGTGATCTGCCACTCATATCTGATGTAGGTATAAACCTTTAACTGTGAACTCAATGACACCGACATTCACACATGCAAATGCAAATGTCTGGATAAAAGTGATAGTGACTGAAAGGGTCTGAGACAATGTGACTCATTCTCTACTATCACTTTTATGCAGCCACTTTGTCTTGAGTTCTGGGATTTGCATTTGCATGCGTGAATGTTAATGTCAGTTAATGGCGACAAATCCCTGTGACAGTGCACAGTGTCGGACTGGAGTACCTAGGGCTGTCCAGTAAAATTCATTTCTGGGGGTCCAATGCACAGCTACATGCAAACACTACCTGCACACATCATGGCAGGCAGTAACAAGACACTCAAGATGATTGATTATGGGACTGGCCATAGAACCTACAGGGAAATTTCCCGGTGGGCCGATGCCCAGAGGGCTGCACAAGCTCTCCTCTTGGCCACCAGCCAGATACATAAAGATCTGATGCACTCAGCATTAATTATTGTAGGAGCATCAGGCACTTATGCACCTGGCGAGTGGACGCAGGTGCCCTCCTAAATTCAACTGTATTATCGTTCTACAGTTTCATACTGTGGCCTGGGTGGCGGTAATTTGTGTTGCACTGTTGTATTTGGTTCTGCACTAAGGTATTACTGGTCTTAATTCTGTTGTCCCGCCTTCTGTCAATTTGGACCCGCCTACAACATTGGTCTACTTTTAGGTTTTTCTCCAGGGCCACATTAAGTTCCCAGTCCAACCCTGCCTAGAAGTCTTCTCTGCCACCTGATGCATCTACATTAATAAACTTGGTAGTGCCTTGTACACATGGCACAATGTCTCCCTGTTAATGACGTTGTGACTTTATGTCATGTGCTGCATCGGCGTAGAGGCTCAGGCTGATAGTTAATGGGACCAGTGCTGGGAATAACAATTCTTAGCTGGCTCTTCTGTCAGGACAACCAGCCAAGAATAGCTATTCCCAATGGTGCTTTCCTGTCTGTTTGCAACTGTATTGATGCCCTTAGGATGCAGATACAGTTGAATGTTGTGGTGCTGTCTGACCCGTTTGTCAGGGGACTCAGCACAATTGTATGGCTTGACCACCACTGTCTGTAGGATGCAGTATTGTGGTGATGGGTCCTGTTGCTTGCCAACATGTAGCAGGAGTCCTCATCTTCTAGACAAAACCTTGACTTATTGGACTATTCATAATAAATTCTAACAGGTTCTGCTGTTAAAACAGGTTCTGCTGTTAAAATACATGATTACCTTTCTACCATACACTTGGTTTAAATGGCAGGAACTTTAACCACTGGGCTATAGAGCTCAATACCTATGAGCTCTATAGCCCAGTGGTTAAGGTTCTTGCCTTTAATGTAGATAGCTGTGAGTTTGAATTCCCACAGAAACATCTAGCATTGAGCTCTATAGCCCAGTGCTTAAGGTTCTTGACTTTAATGTAGATGGTTGTGAGTTCAAATCCCCACAGAAACATTGGTTTAAAGTGTGTAGCACTGAAACAAATGTATGTCCTATCAACTTAATACTCTGTAATTCCCAGGAATGAGGGTCTTTTGCTTCTGGTGTTCTCACTTGACTGGCTCGATAGACTGTAATGAGGAGTGACCGATCAAGACCTCTTCTCAGTTGACACAAGTACCCGTGTTATGGGGGACAGTGGGCATATCAGTGCTTGGATCCAGACATTTTGGCACAGCAATAAAGGTATTTTAAAGGAACCCTTACATTTTAGGAAGATGATCAAGGGGACTGTAACAGGATTGGAGGGTTCAATAATCTGCAAGTCTGCCCATTCTTAATGTGACCATACAGATTAGATAAAACTCATCCAAGCCCACTCATAGGTTTGTCTATCTATCATATATGTGCATCAAGCCTAACAGATTTCAAGGGAATTACTCAAGCAAATTTTTATATATGGTCATTAATAGAAACATAGAAATATAGAATGTGTCGGCAGATAAGAACCATTTGGCCCATCTAGTCTGCCCAATATACTCAATACTCTGAATAGCCCTTGGCCCTATCTTATATAAAGGATGGCCTTATGCCTATCCCATGCATGCTTAAACACCTTCACTGTATTTGCAGCTACCACTTCTGCAGGAAGGCTATTTCATGCATCCACTACTCTCTCAGTAAAGTAATACTTCCTGATATTACTTTTAAACCTTTGCCCCTCTAATTTAAAACTATGTCCTCTTGTAGCAGTTTTTCTTCTTTTAAATATTCTCTCCTCTTTTACCTTGTTGATTCCCTTTATGTATTTAAAAGTTTCTATCATATCCCCTCTGTCTCGTCTTTCTTCCAAGCTATACATGTTAAAGTCCTTTAACCTTTCCTGGTAAGTTTTATCCTGCAATCCATGTACTAGTTTAGTAGCTCTTCTCTGAACTCTCTCCAAAGTATCAATATCCTTCTGGAGATATGGTCTCCAGTACTGAGCACAATACTCCAAATGAGGTCTCACTAGTGCTCTGTAGAAAAGAGCACCTCCGTGTTTCTACTGGTAATGCCTCTCCCTATACACCCAAGCATTCTGCTAGCATTTCCTGCTGCTCTATGACATTGTCTGCCTACCTTTAAGTCTTCTGAAATAATGACCCCTAAATCCCTTTCCTCAGATACTGAGGTTAGGACTGTATCACTGATTTTATATTCTGCTCTTGGGTTTTTACGCCCCAGGTGCATTATCTTGCACTTATCAACATTAAATTTTAGTTGCCAGATTTTTGACCATTCCTCTAGTTTTCCTAAATCCTTTTCCATTTGGTGTATCCCTCCAGGAACATCAACCCTGTTACAAATCTTTGTGTCATCAGCAAAAAGACACACCTTACCATTGAGGTCATTCATACACATAGGTTTGGGATGGCAGATTGTTTCACCAGATAGTTTTCCATAGCTGACATTGTAGTCCTTTGTGGACACCTTGCAACAATCTTCCTTATCCTGTGGCTCTCCGGCTGTTGCAAAATTACAACTCCCATCATGACCTGACCCCCTGCGGATATCAGGGCACAATGGGATTTGTAGTTTTGAAACAAGGGAGCCACAGGTTGGTGATTACTCCATTACAAGAATATTGACACAAGTTACATGGCCTGAGGTTGTTTTTGAATCTTTTCGATCAGTTACCACCAGGTCTAGTGATACTTTCTGTGTGTTAAGGACCTGAGGTGACTAGTTGGAATTGACAGAAATTGCTGCCGTTATAGTTCACATAATCTAACGTGTTGAAAATATCGCTTCTCAGACAGGTCTTATACTTATAATCATTGCAGTGTGTAAACAGAAGTCTAATTCAGTCAGCAGAATAGTAATGACTGGTCTCCCAGTATTTTTACTATTGCTAACTGGGCTTCCCGGATTACAAAAACATGGCTGGTTTTTTTTTGTTTGTTTTTTTAAAAACAATACCACTCTTGACCACAAGTTGTTTTTGGTACTGCAGGTCAGCCCCATTCATTTTAATAAAACTGGGCTTCAGTACCACAGACAACCGCTACGTTTTTTTCTTTGCAGTTTTTGGCTTGCAAAAAACACCATGAAAGTCTGGTGGTTTTATATGAGTTTTTTTTATTGTGGTGTTAGTCACACAATGTTTTTATTTGGACTCTTATTTCTTATAGAGAAGTCTAAGGGAAAATGGCTGACAAATTGGCCATCATGTAATATGTGGAGTGGGCCCCATGATGGTGTTGGGTATTACCACCCAAGGCAGAAAGACCTTGACTTGTGGCCAATGTTCATGGGTTCGTATCCAGGACAATGGACAAAAAAAAACAAAAAACCTTCCACATCCTTTTTTTTCCAGACACAAGTTGGGATTTAGAAATCTCATTTGTGCCAACATTTTACCAGATAGTTGTTGGTACCTGACAATAGACCTTTATTGGAACTACAAGAATATCATCACACTTCTGAGTAAATGAACGTATTCTGTTAATTAACTTAATGGTTTCTTTAGAATTGAAAGGTGTATTGATGTCTGTCTTTTGAATTCCTTAAATCTAATCTTTTTATCTGTCAACAATGGTGGACATGCCTTGACATGGTCTACTCGTCTCCAACCAATGTAGTAAACTCATAGAAAAATTTTACTTCAGAATGTCTAATGGCTGTAGAATAAATTTAGTTTGAACTTTTGGAGTTGCAGTCTCATCTGGGCTACGGTCCCCGAGGAAGCTCAAAGGCCCCACTGCCACATGAAGACACCAGTTTTAGAAATTATACATGGTGAGGGACAGAAGAAATTTGGTAGGGCACCACATACAGAGTTATAAATGAATATTCTATTCTATCCTTAGGACAGGTCATCAATATCAGATGGGTGGGGGTCCAACTCTGAACATCCCTCTCAATCAGCTGAAAATCCCTTTGTGTGTTAGGACTCATGCACACGGTCGTTGCCGGCTGTGGACCGTATTGTGGCCTTCAAACAGCAGGTCAGCAATATGTGGGCACCGGCCGTGTGCTCCCCGCATCACGGATGCGGACCGATCAACTTGACTGGGTCTGCAATCCGGAGCTGCGGTGCGGAACGTATGCATGGAACCACTGTGGGTTCTGTGGGGTTTCTGTCCATACCTCCGCACCGCAAAAAAATAAAACTTTTTCTATTTTTTTGCGGTGCGGACGGATCATGGACCCATTCAAGTTGAATGGGTCTGGATCCGTCATGGCAGCCGAACGGATGTTGCCTGTGCATTGGGGACCGCAAATTGCGGTCCCCAATGCATGGAACGGCCGAACAACGGCCATGTGCAAGAGACCTTAGAAGGAAGTACTGTGATTTGGATCTTAAAATCAAATAAATTTTGCAGCATGCTCTATTTTGTGCGTTTTTCACGCAACGCAGGCCCCATAGAAGTGAATGGGGCTGCGTGAAAATCGCAAGCATCCGCAAGCAAGTGCGGATGCGGTGCAATTTTCACGCACGGTTGCTAGAAGACGATCGGGATGGGGAACCGAGCGATCATTATTATTTTCCCTTATAACATGGTTATAAGGGAAAATAATAGCATTCTTAATACAGAATGCTTAGGACAATAGGGCTGGAGGGGTTAAAAAAAATAAAATTATTTAACTCACCTTAATCCACTTGTTCGCGCAGCCCGCCTTCTCTTCTGCCTTCATCTGTGAGGAAAAGGACCTGTGGGGACGTCACTGCGCACATCACATGGTCCATCACATGATCCATCAACATGGTGCTGGATCATGTGATAGACCATGTGACGAGCACAGTGACATCACCACAGGTCCTTTTCCTCACAGATGAAGGCAGAAGAGAAGCCGGGCTGCGCGAACAAGTGGATTAAGGTGAGTAAAAAATTGTAAAAATATTTTTTTAACCCCTCCAGCCCTATTGTCCTAAGCATTTTGTATTAAGAATGCTATTATTTTCCCTTATAACCATGTTATAAGGGAAAATTATACAATCTACACAACACCTAACCCAAACCTGAACTTCTGTGAACAAGTTCGGGTTTGGGTACCAAACATGCTGATTTTTCTCACGCGCGTGCAAAACGCATTAAAATGTTTTGCACTCGCGCGGAAAAATCGCACATTTTCCCGCGACGCACCCGCATCTTATCCGGGCCAAAAACATGACGCCCGTGTGAAAAAGGCCTAAAGGGGATATCTCATAAAGACAATCCATGCTCCACCAACATCACAAGGTCAGACTGCAAAAGTTGATAAACATATAAGGTATTGGTTGTTATTTTGACAAAAAATATAAAAGGAGACAACCTACCTGAAGGGTACTAACATGGGATTTCATTTACCATATATCACTGAAAGGAGCCATACTTACTTATACAGATGAGCAACTTTATGAAAACCTTGATTCGGCTGCTTCAACGAATTTGAGAAAGAAATTTACTTTGTCATGAAGCGCATTTCTATGTAAGTGGAGGGCGCAATGACGGGGAATGTCGATTGCGCCGCCCTCTGTCATTGATCTTCTCATCGCTGATTGCGGCATCTGAGATAAAAAATTAGGACCTTTAGGGAATAAAAATAAATAAAAAAATACTCACCTGTCAGCGCGAAAAGTCCATCACAGCCATCTCCATTGAAGATCCCGCGGTGTGTGATGACATCATCACACTGGCCGCGCTCAAACGGATGAGGTGAGTATGTTATGTGGTAGGCAATTAAGAGTGCCGCATTTGTGTGAGGGGAGGCGGGGCGTTCACTATTTAAACCTGGCCCTTCTCCCCCCACTTGTCGGTTCGAACGATTTCGAATCGGCTTGTGGGTTGGTGCCAGAGAAGGGCATGCGTCACTGGAGGATCGGGGGATCGGCTGCGTCGAGCTCGTCGCTACGGTGATTAGGTAGGCAGGGTGGCTTGCACACCCGTCTCGCTATGTATAACATGTGGGGCTTCCGAGCGTGCCGCCGGTCCCCAGCTGCGCTGGAGACTGCCCGCACTCCCGATCGCTTCCGGCACCCCGAGACAGGCACCCCGATCCGCTCCAGGCCCTGCGCTAAGCACCCCCGCTATCACATGCAGCGTCCCCCAGGCAGGCACCCCTCACCTGTGGCTCAGCAGCGACGGGTCACGACGTCCGCTCGCATACCCTGAGCATCGGTCACGCCGGCCGTCGGCTCCACGACGCAGCGTTATATATCACTCACTCCCGTATCAGAACGTTCCGCCGTAGAGGAAAACGCCGTCCGCTCACACAGGGATCTATTCATTAGCTGCAATCAGTAAGCGGAGGTCCAGCTGCAGGATCAGGGGACGGAAGCCGAAACCTATAGGCGATTAATACGCCGCGGCTTTCCCTGTACAAATAGTCGATAGCGGTGGGCACGGGATGCAATGTTCCACATGGCGGAGCGCAAATCCCTCACAGCCGATCCTGATGCACGTTCTCCTGGTAATTACAATTAGCGAGGCTGTTAAGGTGGACATGCTTATGTGACTTTCAGTCATGTCTAGGAATCCGCTGCAGAATAAACTCATCTTCTTTACTGCGCCAAACTCAGGCAAGACAAGATAAGCAGATACTCAGACATGTGCACTGTATAACAAGTTAGGATTTCAATGGTTAATTCTAACCTAGAAGGGAATCACTGGCTTGCTGCGCTCCAGCAGGTCCTGGCTTGAGAGAGGGCGGGGGATGGTCGACACCTACAGGCCCATACTGGTACTGGTAATGAAAGGAGAAGTTATCATTATGGCAAGAAAGGAGGAGGAGTGGCCCTGTATGTGAAAGATAGCATTAAATCTAACCTAATACAAGTTGGTGAGGCCAACATAGAGTCAGTTTGGGTTACGTTGCAGTTTGCTAACCATGCAGTAACTCGTGTAGGTGTGATATATAGACCACCTGGTCAAGTTAAAGAACTAGATGATCTACTAGTTGGAGAAATAGCTAAAATGACAATGAAAGGAGAAGTTATCATTATGGGAGATTTCAATCTTCCAGATATAAACTGGAAAACCAAAATAGCAAGTTCTACCAGGAGTACAGATATTCTAAATTCCCTAGTGGGGTTATCTCTACAACAAGTGGTTGAGGAGCCAACCCGGAGGGAGGCCATTTTGGATTTGGTATTCACAAACGGGGATTCGGTATATGATGTCATTGTAGGCGAAACCTTGGGATCTAGTGATCACCAGTCAGTGTGGTTTAATATAAGAACTGTGAAAGAGTCCCACCACACAAAAACAAAAGTTTTAGATTTTAGAAAAACAGACTTTTCAAAAATTAAATTAGTCATAAATGAGTCCTTATCAGACTGGAACGGATTACATGGAGTCCAGGAGAAATGGGACTACTTAAAAGGTGCATTATTGAAGGCAACAGAAAATTGCATTAGACTTGTCAGTAAAAGCAAAAAAAGGAGGAGACCACTGTGGTACTCAGCAGAAGTGGCCCAAATCATTAAAAATAAAAAGCTAGCATTTTGTAATTATAAAAAAACCCAGAGCAATGAAGATAAGGAAATCTACAAGATTAGGCAGAGAGAGGCCAAGCAAGTTATAAGAACTTCTAAAGCGCAGGCAGAAGAAAAACTAGCTCAGTCTATGAAAAAAGGGGATAAGACATTCTTCAGATATATAAATGAAAAAAGGAAATTAAAACAAGGAATAACTAAATTAAAAACAAAGGACGGAAGGTATGTAGAAGAGAATAAAGGGCTAGCCGACTGCCTTAATGAATACTTCTGTTCAGTTTTTACAAAAGAAAAAGGAGAAGGACCTCCACTAGAAAGAATGACTAATAAATCGTTTGATGCATGTATCTTTACAGAGGAAGATGTTCTAAGTTTGCTGTCTAAGGTGAAGACAAATAAGTCACAGGGGCCTGATGAGATACACCCAAAATTATTAAAAGAGCTTAGTGGTGAGCTGGCAAAACCGCTAACAGATTTATTTAACCAATCATTAGTAACAGGAGTCGTCCCGGAAGATTGGAAATTGGCAAATGTCGTGCCCATTCACAAGAAAGGTAGTAGGGAGGAATCGAGCAACTATAGACCAGTGAGTCTGACATCAATAGTAGGCAAATTAATGGAAACCCTATTAAAGGATAGGATTGTGGAACATCTAAAATCCCATGGATTGCAAGATGAAAAACAACATGGGTTTACTTCAGGGAGATCATGTCAAACAAATCTTATAGATTTTTTTGACTGGGTGAATAAAATAATAGACGGTGGAGGTGCAGTAGACATCGCATATCTAGATTTTAGTAAGGCTTTTGACACTGTCCCACATAAAAGACTTATCAATAAACTGCAGTCATTGAGCATGGACTCCCATATTGTTGAGTGGATTAGGCAGTGGCTGAGTGACAGACAACAGAGGGTTGTAGTCAATGGAGAACATTCAAAACAAGGTCATGTTACCAGTGGGGTTCCACAGGGATCTGTACTGGGACCGATTTTGTTTAATATCTTCATAAGTGATATTGCAAAAGGCCTCGCTGGTAAGGTTTGTCTTTTTGCTGATGACACAAAGATATGTAACAGGGTTGATGTTCCTGGAGGGAAACGCCAAATGGAAAAGGATTTAGGAAAACTAGAAGAATGGTCAGAACTCTGGAAACTGAAATTTAATGTGGATAAGTGCAAGATAATGCACCTGGGGCCTAAAAACCCAAGGGCAGAATATAGAATATTTGACACAGTCCTGACCTCAGTATCTGAGGAAAGGGATTTAGGAGTAATTATTTCAGAAGACTTAAAGGTGGGAAGACAATGTAATAGAGCAGCACGAAATGCCAGCAGAATGCTTGGATGTATAGGGAGAGGTATAAGCAGTAGAAAGAGTGAAGTGCTTATGCCGCTGTACAGAACACTGGTGAGACCTCACTTGGAGTATTGTGCGCAGTACTGGAGGCCATATCTCCAGAAGGATATAGATACTCTAGAGAGAGTTCAGAGAAGAGCTACTAAACTAGTACATGGATTGCAGGATAAAACTTACCAGGAAAGGTTAAAGGACCTTAACATGTATAGCTTGGAAGAAAGAAGAGACAGAGGGGATATGATAGAAACTTTTAAATACATAAAGGGAATCAACTCGGTAAAGGAAGAGAGCATATTTAAAAGAAGAAAAACTACCACAAGAGGACACAGTTTTAAATTAGAGGGGCAAAGGTTTAAAAGTAATATAAGGAAGTATTGCTTTACTGAGAGAGTAGTGGATGCATGGAATAGCCTTCCTGCAGAAGTGGTAGCTGCAAATACAGTGAAGGGGTTTAAGCATGCATGGGATAGGCATAAGGCCATCCTTCATATAAGATAGGGCCGGGGGCTATCCATAGTATTCAGTATATTGGGCAGACTAGATGGGCCAAATGGTTCTTATCTGCCGACACATTCTATGTTTCTATGTTTCTATGTACTGCAGTCCAGGTGCAGGGCTCCTCTGCTCAGGCACAGTGGCTAGGTACTAAGGCAGGAGTATAAAAAAAAAAAAAAAAATATTTAAATAAAATTTGGAATATGTTCAAGGATCAAATATAAAGAGGGCTTCAAGGAGGGGGGCTGGCCACGTCACTTTGCGCACGCAGCCGGGCCGCCCGTAAGCCCATACGGTCAGTCAGGGGGTTGGTTCGGGCGCAGTCACAATAATCCGGTGGTTAGCTAGGGAGCGGTGGCATGAGTGAAGTGTCGCCCAGCTGGCGTGCGCTCACTCACACGTCTGTTCTTGGTTGTTCAGGTCCACAGGTGGTGGGCTAACTTACGATACTGTGGGGTTCGTGGCTGTCATGGCCGCCAGGTGAGTCAGGGGTGGTGCATGCGGGGGCCAACCCCCTCTTTTCTCCTGCATAGGCTTGGGGGACGGGGGATGGTGGACTATTATGTCCAGGCCACTGGCGCATCTCTTACAGGGTGGCGCCTACAGTCGTGGCCTTTGGTGGGGGGGAAAAGAAAATAAATAAATAAATAATAATAATAATAATAATGGTATAGATAGGAATGTTGCTTTGCCAGGTCTGTCACGACTACAGACTCCTTATAAAGCCCTGCCACGACTGCAGGCATCAGTCTGTCACGACTACAGACCCGCTCTAAAGCCCTGCCACGACTGCAGGCAACAGTCTGTCACGACTACAGACCCGTTATAAAGCCCTGCCACGACTGCAGGCATCAGTCTGTCACGACTACAGACTCGTTATAAAGTCCTGCCACGACTGCAGGCATCAGTCTGTCACGACTACAGACTCGTTATAAAGTCCTGCCACGACTGCAGGCATCAGTCTGTCACGACTACAGACCCGTTATAAAGCCCTGCCACGACTGCAGGCATCAGTCTGTCACGACTACAGACCCGCTCTAAAGCCCTGCCACGACTGCAGGCACAAATCCGTTACGACTACAGACTCATTATTAAGACCGGCCACGACTGCAGGCATTAGTCTCATGTCAACAGACTCATGAGGTAATACTACCACGTCTACAGGCGATGGTCCGTTACCGCTACTCTCGATGTAGGGTCCCCTCACGACTACAGGGGCTAGTCGGTCACATCCACAGACTCGGTCGCACTCCCGTTAACTACAGGCACTGGGTGGGCATCTACGGGTAGTTGCGTCACGACTACGCACGTGGGTCAGCCACGGCCTGGGAGGTCAGCCTTCACGGTCACAGGTAGGTCCAGTTAGGCTTCAGTCTCCCAGTGGGTTCCAGTCACAATAACCAGCCCCTAGGTGAGGGGGGGCACTCCCGCACCGGCGCACAATGCCAGGGAGCTGTGCGGCTCCTCACGCGGCACACGGTTCAAACCAGCGGGGGCCGGGGCCCACGGTAAAGGAAGGGCTCCCTCTGATCCGGTGCACATTGCCAGGGAGTGGCGCTGCTCCCCACGCGGTACGAGTGTCCAGCCGGCGGTGGGTCGGCCCTAGCTGAGGAGGGGGGCTCCCCCGCACTGGTGCATTCTGCCAGGGAGCAGCGTGAGCTCCCCACGCGGCTGGGGGTAAAGGCTCCTCATCTTCAATAAAGTCTGGCACGGGCCGCCGTGCCGTTAGGTAGGCAGGGATCAGGGGAAGGAGTACTTGGCTCGGTCAGAGGGAGCAGATCATAGGCGGTGGCTTCCTGCTGCCGGCCGTACATTAGGTTCCAAGGGGGTTATTTAGGCACAGGATGTTAGTTAGTCCGTGCAGGTGATCTGCTTTATACCATACTATTCATGCTCGTACTCAGAGCTGTGCCCATACGGGAGCTGCTTAAGTGGTTGATAGTGAAAAAAAAATAAAAAAAATAAAAAAATACATTTTTGAGTCTCTCACGCAGAGCTTCTCCGTTTTAGGTTTACACATATGACTCCGCCATCTGAGTCTCTCACGCATGGCTTCTCCGTTTTAGGTTTACACTTATGACTCCGCCATTAGAGTCTCTCACGCATGGCTTCTCCGTTTTAGGTTACACATATGACTCCGCCATTAGAGTCTCTCACGCATGGCTGCTCCGTTTTAGGTTTACACATATGACTCCGCCATTAGAATCTCTCACGCATGGCTGCTCCGTTTTAGGTTTACACATATGTCTTCGCCATTAGAGTCTCACGCATGGCTTCCCCGTTTTAGGTTACACATATGACTCCACCATCTGAGTCTCACGCATGGCTTCTCCGTTTTAGGTTTACACATATGACTCCGCCATTAGAGTCTCTCACGCATGGCTTCCCCGTTTTAGGTTACACATATGACTCCGCCATTAGAGTCTCTCACGCATGGCTTCTCCGTTTTAGGTTACACATATGACTCCGCCATTAGAGTCTCTCACGCATGGCTTCTCCGTTTTAGGTTTACACTTATGACTCCGCCATTAGAGTCTCTCACGCATGGCTTCTCCGTTTTAGGTTACACATGTGACTCCGTCATTAGAATCTCTTACGCATGGCTGCTCCGTTTTAGGTTTACACATATGACTCCGCCATTAGAATCTCTCACGCATGGCTGCTCCGTTTTAGGTTTACACATATGACTCCGCCATTAGAGTCTCACGCATGGCTTCCCCGTTTTAGGTTACACATATGACTCCGCCATCTGAGTCTCACGCATGGCTTCTCCGTTTTAGGTTTACACATATGACTCCGCCATTAGAGTCTCTCACGCATGGCTTCCCCGTTTTAGGTTACACATATGACTCCGCCATTAGAGTCTCTCACTCATGGCTTCTCCGTTTTAGGTTACACATATGACTCCGCCATTAGAGTCTCTCACGCATGGCTTCCCCGTTTTAGGTTGGCACATATGACTCCGTCATTAGAATCTCTCACGCATGGCTTCTCCGTTTTAGGTTACACATATGACTCTGCCATTAGAGTCTCACGCATGGCTTCCCCGTTTTAGGTTACACATATGACTCCGCCATCTGAGTCTCACGCATGGCTTCTCCGTTTTAGGTTTACACATATGACTCCGTCATTAGAATCTCTCACGCATGGCTTCCCCGTTTTAGGTTACACAAATGACTCCGCCATTAGAGTCTCTCATGCATGGCTTCTCCGTTTTAGGTTACACATATGACTCCGCCATTAGAGTCTCTCACGCATGGCTTCTCCGTTTTAGGTTACACATATGACTCCGCTATTAGAGTCCCTCACGCAGAGCTTCTCCGTTTTAGTTTTACACATATGACTCCGCCATTAGTCTCTCACGCATAGCTCCGCCATTAGTCTCTCACGCATGGCTTCTCCGCTTTAGGTTTACACACAGGACTCCGCCATTAGAGTCTCTCACGCATGGAGATTAAAAAAAAGAAAAAGGGGGGCCTATCACTCACCTATTGGGCTTTGTCGGGGTTTTTGCCACTCTCAATTAAACCTGTCCTATAGCATTGTTAACTATACCTGGCAGGTATTCAGCACCATTGGTACATCCTACATCCGGACCTACCGTCACTCTTCTCCGCCCACCCGATCAAAGCGGCGTTGAAGGGTTTGCGCAAGATGTCTGTTGTGAAACGACATGGGCGTCAGCCATTTACCGGTAGCTTGTTCAGGCCGTGACAGGCAAACTGCAGGGGCAAACCGTTCGGGCCACAGGTTAGCGCTCTGGTAGAAACAGCCTTGTACCTGGCCTTCCATGGATTCCTCAGGTCAGGCGAGCTCATGGGCACCAATACGCTGGCTGGGTGCCTGCGGAAAGGTCAGCTCATCCGGCGCGGGTCCATCTATGTCCTCACCTTGGCCTCGTCCAAGACGTCACGGCCGGGGCAACCAGTGGCGGTCAGATACTTTCCCACGGACAGCAGATGGTGTCCGGTGCAGGCCTTGGAGGCTTGGCTGCGTAGTATTTAGTCCAAGCGGCATGTTCTCTCGTACTCGAACTAGGCAATGCCCGGCTAACCTCCGCGGCCTTTCTTACGTACATTCAGGTTAGTTGACAGGTTCAGGGGTCGGTCCTCGCTGGATCACAGGACATTCCTTCCGCATGGGCGCGGCAGCGGCGGCGTCCATGCATTAGGTGCCAGTACATGTCATCAAACGGTTGGGTCGTCGCAGTTCCGCGTGTTCCATGCGTAATATCCCGGATCCTTATACGAAATATCATTGGCTTTCGAGTTTTGGTCTGTAGTTTCTGTTATCAAGTTTTCTAACTCCTATGCATGGTTCTTTTGGCCCCTTTAGGCTACCCTTCGATAAGCAGTTCCGGCATAACTCTGCTGCTTCTAGGTTGGGGGGGTGGAGTATAGGCTTAGGTAGGGTACCCTCTCAGCATGAGCCGATCCGAGCACAAGTGGTAGGCAATTAAGAGTGCCGCATTTGTGTGAGGGGAGGCGGGGCGTTCACTATTTAAACCTGGCCCTCCTCCCCCCACTTGTCGGTTCGAACGATTTCAACCCACCCAGGAGCCCTCCCTTCTTTCAGGTCTCATCATTGGGGTAGCCCCCTTTAGGCTACCCTTCGATAAGCAGTTCCGGCATAACTCTGCTGCTTCTAGGTTGGGGGGGTGGAGTATAGGCTTAGGTAGGGTACCCTCTCAGCATGAGCCGATCCGAGCACAAATATGTTTTAAGCCATTTCAGGGAAAATTGATTAGTTACCTCAAAGCACAAGGAAATTCGGCTTTGCGGCAAATCGAACTTTCCATGAAATGTTGACCGAAGTCCACTTCGGATACTTTGAATCACTCAACACTACTTACCTATACCAGGGCAGGTTAAAACAGTGGATAAGTCACATTGTTATATCAGCCAGCGTGGTGCACTACATGTAACAGTGTGACTGGCACCTTATAGAAGCCTTTTCTGTGTAGGTAGTTGTTCATCAGTATTTTGTACCTGTGCAACCTCCATCATATAAGGGCTCATGCACACGAAACGCATTTTATTTCCGTGTCCATTAGTTTTTTTTGGCGGACCATATGCTGAACCATTCATTCCGCAAAATAAAAACGGAAGTTGCTCCATCTGCATTCCGTTTCTGTATGTCTGTTCTGCAAAAAAAATAGGACATGTCCTATTATTGTCCGCATTACAGATAGGACTGTTCTATTAGGGGACAGCTGTTCCGTTCCGCAAAATATGGAATGTACACAGACGCCATCCGTATCTTTTGCAGATCCGTTTTTTCGGATCGCAAAATACATACGGTCGTGTGCATGAGCCCTAAGGCCGCATGCACAGGGCCGTTTTGCGGCCATTCTGTGCATTGGGGACCGCAATGCACGGGCAACATCCGTGCAGCGAACGCGGGACCCATTCAACTTGAATGGGTCTGTGGTCTGCCCGCACCGCAAAAAAATATGACATGTCATATTTATTTGCGGTGCGGAACAACGGAAAGAAACACCACGGAAGCACTCCGTAGTGCTTCCGGTGTTCCGTTCCATGACTCCGTTCCGCATCTCCGGAATTGCGGACCCATTCAAGTAAATGGGTCCGTGATGCGTGGTGCACACGGCCGGCGGCCGTGGATTGCCAACCCGCCGTTTGCAGGCCGCAATACGGCCACAGCCGCCCAACGGTCCTAAGAGTCCTAAGGCCTCATGCACACGACCGTATTTTTTTGCGGTCCGCAAAACGTATTTCCGTTGTTCCGTGATCTGTGACCGTTTTTTCTTCCGTGGGTCTTCCTTGATTTTTGGAGGATCCACGGACATGAAAAGTGAAAAAAAAAACTAAGTCAAGTTTGCATTGAAAATGATAGGAAAAACGGACACGGATCACGGACACGGATCACGGACGCGGATGACTATCTTGTGTGCATCCGTGATTTTTCACGGACCCATTGACTTGAATGGGTCCGTGAACCGTTGTCAGTGAAAAAAATAGGACAGGTCATATTTTTTTCACTGACTGCAAAAACGGATCACGGACGCGGAAGCCAAACGGTGCATTTTCCGATTTTTCCACGGACCCATTGAAAGTCAATGGGTCCGCGAAAAAAAACGGAAAACGGAACAACGGCCGCGGATGCACACAACGGTCGTGTGCATGAGGCCTAACACTGAGGATTTTTCTTCATTCTGCTGAGAGTGAGCATATTATTTTTTTTTGCCTTTTAACATAATTTCTTTTAGTTAGCCATTAAAAGGTATCAAGTTACAATATTTGACATTATTTCTCTTTTGGAAAGCAACAAGACTTCCTATTGGAATTTTAGGAATAAATGGCCAATATGTTGTTACCAGTTGGGGGTGTGACCTGAATACTGTGACTCTGTCCAGTCAGTGCTGTCATTGGCAGACTATGCAGAGACACAACCCCTTTGAGGTAACACCCATCTGGCAGTTCATTCATACATTTGGTAGATTTACATTTACATAGTAGGAATAATAGAGGAAAATAATAGCCGAGCGTCAACATTTTAACCCACCCTTACTTCATTAACCTACCCTCCAATTTGATATTGACGACTTAGGCCTCTTTCACATGAACGTAAGGGCTCCTTGCCGTGCTGCGAACCGCAAATTGCGGTCCTCAATGCACGGGCACCGACCATGGGGCAGCCGCATGTGGATCGCGACCCCATTCACTTGAATGGGGTCCTCGATCCGTCCGTTCTGCAAAAAGGTAGAACAAGTTCTATCTTATTGCGGAATGGAACACGACGGAAGCACTCTGTAGCGCTTCCATAGGGTTCCGTTATGTGCTTCTGTTCCACACCGCATCTCCGGATTTGAGGACCCATTCAAGTGAATGGGTCCGCATTCGTGATGAGGAATGCACACGGATGGTCGCTGGAACTGCCTGCCGGATCCGGCAATCTGCATACAAACGGACAGCATTTGTAGACGGATCCGGATGCGTATCCGTCTTAAGAATGCATTGCAAGAACGAATCCGTCTCTCAGTATGTCATCCGGAGAAACGGATCCGTTATATATTTTTTTCACATTGCGTTATATAATTTTTTCAAGGCCGGGTCCGGCATTGCAGTATTTTTAATGCTGGATCCAGCACTAATACATTTCAATGTAAATTAATGCCGGATGCGGCATTGCGGCAACTGATCCGGAATTTTGGACGAAGATAATACCGCAGCATGCTGTTGTATTTCCTCCGTCCAAAACGCCGTTCAGTGACTGAACTGAAGACATCCTGATGCATCCTGAACGGATTACTCTCTATTCAGAATGCATGGGGATAAAACTGATCAGGTCTTTTCCAGTATTGAGCCCCTCGGACGGAACTCTATGCCGGAAAAGAATAACGCTAGTGTGAAATATATATTGCGGCGACAGTGAATTACTATTGCTGGACCTTCACTGTGAATGGCTGTTGATTATGTGGAGAGGTCTCCTATTCACAAAAGCTTTAGTTTGTGTTTGTCAGATCTTATGTCCTAAATCTTTTCAGGGACGGACCTGTTGTACTTTTACATTGTTCTTCGTACCCGTAAATACAATGAGGGAGATTTACTAATGGTGATGTGAGATGAGCCCCTATCTCTTTCCCATCAATGTCGTCTTGCTGGATCTAGTATAGTCAGACCAGACATTGTGGGGGGGGGGGGTGCGATTTATCAAAACTGGCTTAAAGTAGAACTGGCTTAGTTGCCCATAGCAACCAATCAGATTCCAACTTTCATTTTCCAAACGAGCTGTGATAAATGAAAGGTGGAAGCTGACTGGTTTTGCTAGGGGAAACTAAACCAGCTTTCCTTTACATCATACGTCTTTACATCAGTTTTGATAAATCTCCTCCCTTGTTATCTACTACTAAAAAAGTGACAAAAATACTCATAAATGATTCAAGCTTGTCGGCTTCTTTCACACTAGCGTTCGGAGCGGGTCCGTCTGATGTTTCATCAGACAGATCCGCTCCGATAATGCAGACGTTTGCATCCGTTCAGAATGGATCCGTCTGCATTATAACTTAGAAAATTTTCTAAGTCTGAAAGTAGCCTGAGCGGATCCGTTCAGACTTTACATTGAAAGTCAATGGGGGACGGATCCGCTTGAAGATTGAGCCATATAGTGTCATCTTCAAGCGGATCCGCCCCCATTGACTTACATTATAAGTCTGGACGGATCCGCTCGCCTCCGCACGGCCAGGCGGACACCCGAACGCTGCAAGCAGTTCAGGTGTCCGCTCACTGAGCGGAGCGGAGGCTGAGCGCTGGCAGGCGGATGCATTCTGAGCGGATCCGCCTCCACTCAGAATGCATTAGGGCCGTGCGGATGCGTTCAGGGCCGCTCGTGAGCCCCTTCAAACGGTGCGCACGAGCGGACGCCCGAACGCAGGTGTGAAAGTAGCCTAACTGCTTATTTTTCCACATTTGAATGAAAAAGGTGGCATGGAGACTCCATAACTATGGCATTCATTCATCCTAAAAATAAAACTGGCGTAAATACATTGATAAACAGAAAAAAATACCTTGTTGTCCATACCAACCAATCATAGTGTAGTCTTCATTCATACCAGAGCTGTTTGAATGGGTTCTCTGGGAATGGTTAAAAATGGCCGCCAGCAACCTGTCCTAGGATGTGAGCAGGACTGGTTGCCACCATTTACAGAGATGCCTGGGGGTGAGGGAGCTGGGCCTCACTACACACTATGCTCTGGCACTTGCAAATACTACACATTGTGAGTTTTCCTGTCAGGCTTCTCAGCCATGATGGTATATTGTAGGCCGGATCGTACTATTACCACCTATTGTAGGGCAGTGTATTGAGGCACCGACCCTCGCGACCCTAGGCAGCTCTGGAAGTGGAAACAACCAGTCCTGCTCAAATTCTAGGACAGGTTGCTGGCGGCCATTTTAAATAATTCCCAGAGAACCCCTTTAAGAAATGAAAGCTGAGCTCTGATTGGTTGTTATGGGCAACAAGATGTTTTTTTCTTTTTCTTTTACAGATCTGATAAATGAGGCCCAGTAATATTGGCTGCTGTAGATAGAAAAGGGTAATGGACCCAAACTATCAGGATGGAACGGTGGAAAGTCACAATACTTCTGTCTGTAGAATAGGGTGGTAACATCTAACCAGATGAAAGACTTCTGGGCCATGGGGAAAATCCTCAACCTCCCATAGGTCATTTTATGTGACAGAGGGGCCCCCTTAGGGCCTTGCTTATGACTACTACCTCTGCACCACCTATAATTACGTTCCTGAAGTTAGACCCAGTGTGGTATTAACAGGTCATTGATTTTGGCTTATCGCACTTGGGTATAATTTATAAAGGGGTTTTCCCCAGGATAGGTCCTCAATATCTGATTGGTGGGGGTCCAACACCCAGGACCCTGTCCAATCAGCCGCTCACAGCTTGCCAAGCACAGCGCCGTCTATTGGATAGAGGCTGTGCTTGGTATTGCAGTTCAACTCTATTCCATTGAATGAGACTGAACTGTGCCTAGGCCACAAGACTAATGAACATGACATCACATGGCTTAGGCTACCTTCACACTAGGGTTAATATTTTCTGGTATTGAGATCCATCATAGGGTCTCAATACCGGAAAAAAACGCTTCCGTTTTGTCCCCATTCATTATCAATAGGGACAAAACGTAACTGAACAGAACCGAACGCTCCAAAATGCATTCCGTTTTGTTCTTATACCGGAGAGCAAACCACAGCATGCTGCGGTTTTCTTTCTGTCCTGGGATGCGGAGCAAAGCGGATCCGTCATGACCCACAATGCAGGTCAATGGGGACAGATCCATTTTCTCTGTCACAATCTGTCACAAAAATAAAATAGGTCTTATTATTGTCCGCATTACGGACACTGATACGGAATGCACACGGATTTCATCCGTATTTTTTGCAGATCTGTTTTTTGTGGACCGCAAAATACATACGGCTGTGTGAATGAGCCCTTAGAAAGAGGTATTGGAGCTCACCGGAGTGCCATGAACTTTTCAAGCAGCTGATTAGCGGACCCCCTAACAATCTGATCTTGATGATCTATCCCAGGGATGGCCAACATGAGGCTCTCCAGCTGTTGTAAAACTACGACTCCCAGCATGCCCAGACAGCCTACAGCTATCAGCCTACAGCAGGGCATGGTGGGAGTTGTAGTTTTACAACAGCTGGAGAGCCACAGGTTGGCCATCCCTGATCTATCCTTAGGAAATGTCATCAGTATCAGAATCTTGGAAAACCCCTTTAATCAGTTTGTTAAATTTAGTTAAAGGGTACCTGTGCTGAGATCGCCAAAGACACACAGAACAGTTGGGGTCATTTATCAAGCTGGTGTAAAATAGAACTGGCATAGTTGCCCATAGCAACCAATCAGATTCCACCTTTCATTTTTCACAGCTTCTCTGTAAAATGAAAGGTGGAATCTGATTGGTTGTTAGGGGCAACTAAGCCCGTTTTACTTTACACCAGCTTGATAAATCTCCCCCAGTGTCTCCTCGCCACTGAAGAAGGGTTCAATAGAAAGCCTATGAGTCCATCTCCAGCAGCAGCCATGATTGATGAGGGTCTCAGCACTCTGACCTTTACACAGATGAAAACTTTTGCTATGTCACTGTTGCTAAAGTACAACACATGGAAGTGGGGGACCTGTCATTTATATAGTAATGGGGTCCCAGAGCTTCAAATTATGCCTGAGTAAAGGTAGAACTGGCCAATAAGACTCACCCATCTCAACCTTTTATTACAACAATTATGCCTATTAGTAAGACTACTATTAATAAATAATAATAATAATAATAATTATATTGCCAAATATCTAAGATAAGTCATACTGCTTGGCTCTAAGTGTAATGTCTCAGGATGCGGTCGAGCTGCAGTGACCGTATCCATATTACTGCTAATTGCTGTGGTTTTGCTGCAGGTACAGGGGAGGTATATGGCTGTTATGGGTCTCATTTGTACTTGCAGTGAAACCATGGCAATTAGCGATAAACATCCAGTGCTTATAGCGGCTTAATTATATCTACAGCTAATGTATCAGTTTACTTTGACAAAGCAAGCGCAATGCTGCCGGCATTCTTATTATGGTAATAAATATTTGCAGTTAATTTGTACATAGTGTGCATAATTATTACTAATATATTCATATGCACAACAATTGTACACATCTGCATAACAATAAATACAAGTATCTGTTAAAATGATTACACAAGACTGCAGACATCATTCTACTTACTATAAAACTGATATATTAGCTACAATTAGACATTACACTTTGAGCCAATGTCAGCTATGTTGTTATTATTATTATTGTATTCCCCTATATTTATTGACTATATAATATTGTCTTAATGATGTTTAACACAAAAAAATATATTGACCCTTTTAATTTAGAATCATGTTTAATTAAGTCAAAGTGTACAGAATAAATAACTTTGTAAAAGGAAGCATTAGAAGATGAGCAAAATGTAGCATTTAGTCCATGCAGCAGTTGTTACATTGTGTTATCGCATATGTTTAGCGCCTTCCTAGCAAACATGGGGAGCAGCTGCCGTAGAGATGAGGAGCCCAGAGCCCCATTTTCCCATGCCTTATGCCTCTTTAACTCAGATTTTCAAAGAGGTATATGCATAGGAAAAAGGAACAACGAGTACATGATGTCCATCTAGGAGGCAAACACATAAAAACAACAAAAAACAAAGAGAGAAGTTATTAACACACTTTAAACAATATATTGACAAGGTGTTACTAAACATATAAAACAAATGTAACATTTGAATATTTTTAGAAATTAAGTACAATATTCAAATATTGTTCAGAAACAAAACATATTAATTTAAATAACTGCATAGTTTTCCCAGATATAATTTTTTTCCAATCATACTTAGGCCACTTTCACACGGTCAGTATTTTGCATCACTATTTATAAACTAATACTGGAAGTGGAACCCACAGAAGAAAGTTATAATGGAAGTATTTGTGCCTCTTCTGTGTTTTGGACCCATTCCTGGCCTTGGCTTGCAAATATTGATGAAAAATACTGACCAAATATTGACTGTGTGAAAGTGGGCTTTACACTATATTCCCAGTGACAATACTATATTTGCATGACTGTATTCAATATATATATATATATATATATATATATATATAATATCATTCATCTGTAAAAAAAAAATATATATATATTTTTTTTTTTTTACAGATGAATGATATTTAATAAAACAGCACAAAATCCATATAAAAGAAGCCATGCAAGTAGCAAATACCATTAAATTATTTTAGTACATTTTTAGACTTTTCAAATTTCCTGCTTTATTTTTTTGACAAAATATTTTTTTATATCTACAAATGTGAAATAAATATATATATATATATATATATATATATATATATTACTACAGTATAATATTATATATATTGTAGCATAGTATAGTAATGTTCTGTTTATTACTTAAAAAACATTTATAAAATTATCAAGAAATGAAAATAATACAAAAATACAAATAAAAGGTCATAGAAAAATTGCTAACTTGCGGAAGGAAAAACTTAGATAAAAGCAAGAATGAAAAATACAATCTTATAATTGCATATGTATAGTATGTTAGGCTGCAGTCTTACCCGTATTGTCCTGCTCCATGCAGAGTAGACCATGCTTCATCATTTCTGGTATTTATGGCACGGTTGGGACCTTGAAAGAATATTAACATAACACTGTAGCAGTTATCAAGTTCTTAATCAGCTTTCTCCTCATCAAGGTCCTTCCTGCACCTGCAAGTCTCTGCAACAGAGGCCTCAATGAACTTCCTTGGAAAGGGAGTTATACTATGAAACAATTAGAGCATCCAGAAGCACCAGCTCCAACTGAAACATGCTGGTATGTACATTATCTCTTTTTTCTACCCCCTGTATATGTCACGGTGCCAGGATGCAGACTGGAGATTAAAAAAAAAAAAAAAGTTACTTCCAAATGCATGTTTTGTACATTTTTATCTGTTTCGGTGTCCTTCATTACAAAACATGAATCTGCTCAGACGCCAAGGTCTGTTTGCAAGGTTCTGTGGCCTTATCCTGGCACCTCGGAGACTCCTTACTGGGTGCCAAGGCTAAATGTAATCTGAATCTCTGCTGAAATGTCAGATACCATGCAGTTTGTAATGTCTTGAGTCCAGTGTACAGGATCCCTAATGTATAGGAGTTGTAATACAGCTGCATTTCAAATATAATACCTGGGCCCAAGAAATTCTACTGTAGCGAATGTATACCACCATAGGGTTCTGTAGTGAATTTGGTTCAGTAGACTCATAGTGAGTTGGTGCCTGTATTGCGACTGTCTGAAACTGACCTAAAGTTGACTATCTACGCTCATTACCCCCAACTAGTGTTAAGCGAACTTGTGTTTTCAAGTTCGGCGTACAAGGTTCAGGTTATCTAAGAATTCAGTTATGGATTCTGCTACCACGGAACATAACTTATGGTCCATGGTAGCGGAATCCATAACTGAATTCTTAGATAACCCGAACCTTGTACGCCGAACTTGAAAACACAAGTTCGCCCAACACTACCCCCGACCCAACCATACAAAGGCATGCTTGGCTCGACCAAATATGTATGTGTTTTCAATAGAGACAGAAGAGTAAGCCACCGCCAGGTCTTTCTGGCAGTGGCTAATCTCTTTTAAAAGGAATATGTCATCAGAAAATTTCCTATTTTAAAATCATGTTTTTAAAAAGAATTTTAAAAGAATTTTGGTAGATTTTTTGGTATTTTCCATGTCTATATTTAAGAAAAAATAAAAATACTGCAGTTTTCACACTGGCCACTAGGCCTAAAATATGTTAAGACTTCCTGTTTGAAAGCAGCCATATGGGCCACAAACAGAGTGGACTGGAGTGGACCTCACTGTCTAGGCATGCTTTGTGCAGAGGTCAGGAGGGAGCAGATAAACTGTGATGTCACCTATTGTCAATAGTGGATTGCATGGACCAGTATGTTGGTGATATCTGTCATTGTAATCCTACATGGTAATAATGATAATAGCTACAGAAAAGTTACCTGTATAGGACAGGAAATCCCAACCTATTATTAGACCTATTAGCTAGAGACAAGCAAATGTCATATTTTGAAATTTGTTTGCGATTCGTTTACTGGTAAAAGCAGAAATGCCTTATGAATTCCGTTACCACGGACCATAATGCAATTCTATGACAGAATGCATAACGGAATGCCTTTAGAGCAGACCTGGGCAAACTACGGCCCGCGGGCCGTATACGGCCCGGCGGACCTTTTAATCCGGCCCCCGGCATTTTTGTTGCCGCCGCCGCCGCCGGCCCTGTAACAGCACGGAGTCACTGTCCGGAGTGAGGAGGGGGCGGGGCCCGCGGCCGCTCTGCGCTCCGCTCTGCTGCCTGGCCTGCCTGTCTCTTTAACAGAGCAGACCAGTGGCTGCTGGAGCGTGATGCAGCTGCCGCACAGGCAGAAAGAGGAAGGAGGCGGAGCCCCAGCCAGCAGCCACAGCCAAAGCCAAGCAACTTACAGAACTTACAGGTATTTGGTGGGGGAGGGGGGGGGCTCATATAGGACAGGGGGACAGTGTGTGCTTTCCTGCCTGCTACTACATCACCCCCCCCACCCCCAGGGATTGTGGGGGTCATTAAGGGTTGGACTTGCTGCTGATGTTGAGTGTGCCAGTGTGTGTGTGTCCGTCCCTGTGTGTGTGTGTCTGTCCCTTTGTGTGTGTGTGTGTGTGTGTCCGTCCCTGTGTGTGTGTCTGTCCCTTTGTGTGTGTGTGTCTATCCCTGTGTGTGTGTGTTTGTCCCTTTGTGTGTGTGTGTGTGTGTGTCCATCCCTGTGTGTGTGTGTTTGTCCCTTTGTGTGTGTGTCCCCGTCCCTGTGTGTGTCCGTCCGTGTGTGTCTGTCCCTTTGTGTGTGTCCGTCCCTTTGTGTGTGTGTGAGTGTGTCTGTCCCTTTGTGTGTGTCCCCGTCCCTGTGTGTATGTCTCTCCCTGTGTGTATCACCTTGCCCACAGTGTTCCTATGTCTTGACGCAGCTGCTTCAGAACGTTCTGTGCGGGGAAGAAGATGGAAGAGGAGGCAGCGCCAGCATGGAGTCTGTGCGATAGACACAGGGAGGCACACTAAGGACGAAGGTAACACTTCCACATGATCTACACTAGTGTTATCTGTGGTTTTACATAGGACTGCAGGTAACACTACTACATTATTTAGCACTAGTGTTATCTGTGGTTTTACATAGGACTGCAGGTAACACTACCACAAGGTTAGCTCACACAGGGCGCCTGAACACCTAAGGCCGGCCCTGGCTGCGCACCCCAGCGCCAAGGGATGACGTCACTGATGTAATATGCCTCTTATATGTGGAGAGCGGTGATGTCACAGATGTAATATATTACTTATAAGTGATATATTACATCAGTGACATCACCACTCTCCACACATAAGTAATATATTACATCAGTGACATCACTGCTGTCCACATATACCGGTAAGTAATACATTACATCAGTGACATCACCGCTCATCACATATATGTGGAGAGCGGTGATGTCACTGATGTAATATATCGCCTATATGTGGACAGCGGTGATGTCACTGATGTAATATAACATTATATGTGGAGAGTGTTCATGTCACTGATGCAATACAGCGCTCCAGATGGCGACCAAAATGGTCGCCAATGCGCCTTAAAATTTGCAGATGGCGACAAGACTTGTCATAGGCTACAGGCCTGAGGTCTATTTGGTAGTGAAATCCCAGCGCAGGCAGGCATGATGATGTCATCACGCCCGCCTGTGCCAGGACGCGGTGATTTTATGCAGTATTGAGTTTAGCCTTTTGGCCCGGCCCTCCAAAATATTTTCAGTTTCTCATGTGGCCCCATCGAAAAAATAATTGCCCACCCCTGCTTTAGAGGCATTCAGTTATTCATTCCGTCATAATAGAAGTCTATGGGCTGCATAACGGATCTGTCCCGTTTCCGTTATGCAGGAGAGGACTCCCTTGCATAACGGAAACTGAACGGATCCGTTATGCAGCCCATAGACTTCTTATTATGACGGAATGAATAACGGAATGCCTCTAAAGGCATTCCCTTGTGTATTCTGTCATAGAATTGCATTATGGTCTGTGGTAACGGAATCCATAACGCAATTCTGCTTTTACCAGTAAACGAATCGCAAACAAATTTCAAAATATGAAATTTGCTCATCTCTACTACAAAAACACGAGTTAAACAATAGGTCATTTTCTGATGACACATTCCCTTAAAGAACCAAAGGATCAGGTTTGTTGAAATCCAACTTGGCCAAACCACTTTTCCTCTACAACTGATTTTTTGCGCCTTCCTCACCCCGAGTCAACTAAAATACTAGCGCATGCCCTTGTCATCTCCCATCTGGACTACTGCAACATACTCCTTTGTGGCCTTCCATCTAGCACGCTCTCTCCCCTCCAATCTATTCTTAACTCCGCTGCCCGGTTAATCCACCTCTCCCCTCGTTTCTCCTCTGCCTCCCCCCTTTGCCAATCTCTTCACCTCACCGGCTCCCCAATGCCCAGCGAATTCAGTTTAAAATACTTACAACTACATATAAAGCCATCCACAATCTGTCCCCTCCTTACATATTGGATACATCCCCACACGTATTCTCCGATCTTCACAGGACCTTCTCCTCTGTTCTCCTCTCATCTGTTCTGCACACAATCGACTACAAGATTTCTCACGTGCCTCTCCCCTACTCTGGAACTCACTACCCCATACATCAGGATCTCCCCCAACATCCAAAGCTTCAAGAGTAACCTGAAAACCCACCTTTTCAGGTCTACAATGAGCATGTTACCACCACACAGCCACAAGAGCAGCCTATACCCTCACCTACTGTGTTCTCCCCTTCTCTTATAGATTGTAAGGTCAGGGTCCTCTACCCCTCTATACCAGTCTGTTAAAAGTTTCTTGTTTATTGTATTTTATATTTGTGTAACCCCGGCTGGATGTACAGCTCAATGGAACTAATGGTACTTTAAAATAAATAATAATAATAGTCAGTACAGTCAGTACACCACCATATACATTAAATGGTTACCTCGTCCTGACAAAATTGGCAGGTTCAACCTGACATCTATATAATGTGTATGGCCACATTTAGTCACTCAATGTTGGTTGCTAAGTGCTGATTAGTGTAAAAATAAAAATCAGACATAATATAGAACATGACAACCTGAAGCAAAGCTAGAATCAGTCCTTTACCGCACACAGATTCAGAGATCTAATTGCTGTTCTAGGTTTTCTTCATGCTGGCTCTTCAGGGTTTGTGTCCTTCCTCTGGGGGCATGTCCTTTCTGCTTCAGCTCTCTCCCTGTAACTGTCACAACTTCGAATGGAAGATACAGCTGGTGGCAGTTGAATAATGGAACTGAGCATGTGTGACCACCTGAGCCAAGTAGACAGAGAAATAAGGAAAAGAACAAACAGCAGGTGGTGCTATACAGTTAACTTAGTGACTATACAATTTTTTTTAATTACATGCAATTACAAAATATGTAGCTCCAGGTGTTGGTTTGAAAAAGGTAGAATATTTTTTGGTCGGACAACCCTTTTAAGATGTCTTGTCTCATCTAGCAATATGAAGTATGTTATCTGCTCCTACTATCAACAGGTTTGATTGAAAGCCATCTAAATGCTTTAAAGGGGTGGGCCAATATATATGCCTTGCCGAAAATGTGCTGGGAACATCACATTAAAGGGGTTGCCTGAAGACCACAGAAATGTTGGCCTAAAGACAAAATGCATTTACCTGTTCACTAGTGCTGTGTTCCAGCGCCGAGTGTCCCATCCCCGCTGGTTTCATCTACCAGTGGACAAGAAGTGTGACATCCCATCTTTCATCACGTGCACTGCTGCAGCCATGTCTACAAGTGGCAAGTCACCACTGAGGCCAGTGAATGGCTATAGTAGTGCACATTTCCAGTCCACAAGGAATGGAGTTTTGGTGAACAGGTAAGTGCTGTTTGTCTTTATACTGAGCAGTCAAGGGGCCATAACAAAAATTTCTGTGGGCGTCAAGTAACCCCTTTAATGTGGGGTTCCCACCAGATCTGCAGCAATACATATATAGTGGTCAATCTCTTTAAAGAAACCCCCTCCAAACTTGACAATTTTTGGTAGGATGAGCAGACCATGTAATGTCTATAGGGATGACCAGACAACCCCTCTATGACAAATGTTGGCCGATCCAAACGTGCATCTACAAAGGGGTAGTCAGGAGGATAAGCTGGCCCGAAAAGTAACAAATGGTTGAAGTGTGAAAAATTTGATGAGTAAGCTGGATGTGGTCTCCACGAGATGTTTAGACCACATTTATTAAGTAAGCTGAGGGCGTATATATCTATACCTCATAGCAGGTACATATTTGAGTTTCTGTGTGTCACAGAATGAATGAAAAGACCAAGACATGGGTGTAAACAAGACTGAAAACTTTCCATTATGGCAATAAGGAGCCAAGTGGTTACACATCAATGGGCGAGGAATCAGGGGCTTGTTAAAGGATATCTCCATGTATTGTCTCTGGAGCACCTAGCTGGGGGCATGCAAGAGTAATCATTGCTGCATTGTGTTCACCATTCCTGGTCATTGAAGGCTGAGAATTATCATCAAAAATGAGAAGGCTCTTTTACTGATTATGTGTTAATGTGTTTTTATCAATTACTCACCTTGTAAACTCTGTAGCAGTTGTATACCATGGCATTGGACAAGTTGAGTTGAGGAAACATCTCTGCTCTGCTGGGGGTACAGGAGGTGAGAGCCTGCCAGCCTCCACTTTTGTTACCGATGTATATAGCTGTTTTTTCATTTATTAATAAGATTTGAAGACTCACAATTACATTTTTTGAGTGGATACCATTGTGTGGTATTCTTTGTACCAATTTGGATGGGATATGATGAACATGTAGTATCTTTGGGGACTGGCCTATGGTCTTTCAATGTCTCTCATGGAATGAAACACGGATCTGGCTAGTTGGATGTTAGCCTATCCATTCATATAATTTTTTATAAAAATAACAGATACCACAGGTGACGATATCAATCAAGATGGTACCACTTTATATATCTCTGACAGGGTGACATGGTTCCTCATCCAGTGCTGAACGCTGTCAAAAGGTTAAAGGGGTTTTGCGAGATTTTGATATTGATGGCCTATACTCAGGATAAGTCAGATTGGCGTGGGTCGGACTTACAGGACCTCAACGGTCTCCTATATGAACAGACCATGGTACTTTGGTGAGCATCGGGGCCTCTTCCTAGGCCAGTGACATCAAGTTCATCAGTCACGCGGCCTAGGCGCATCTCACTACCATTCAAGTGAATGGGGCTGAGCTATGATACCAAGCACAATGGCTATCCAATGGACGGTACTGTGCATGGGAAGCTGTGAGGAGGCCATGGTGCTCACTGGAGTCCCGTGGCCTCCTCAAACAGCTGTTTGGCTGGGGTCCCAGGTATGATATTAGTGGCTTATCCTGAAGATAGGTCATCAATATCAGAATCTCAGAAAACCCCTTTAAGGTTGGTCTTACATGTAAGATAGCTGTTGGCTTTTTCAGCCAAAAGCTATCTATCTTGATCCCTCCATACACATGCACGGTGGACTGTCTGTGTCCTGAATGGGGATACGGGGAGAAAGCCTCATGGCTAATGAAAATGTATGCGACTTTCTTTGTAAGATTTATGACCAAGGAGTCCAGGAAGTAGAGTACAAGGCTTTTTCCTATTAAAGCGGGAAGGATCTGCCTTCACTTCTTGATCGGGACCCCAAGATCCATAAGGCCACCATAAAATTAGGCTAATGGTGGCGAAACCTGCCGGTTTCAGTGGGATTTGCCGACCATCTAATGTGTATGGGATTTCCTGACTTTCCCTTGATGACAGATGTCAGGGGAAAGAGGTGGAACATGTCAGATTTCAACATGGATCCTTTTTTAATCAAGTGACATAAGCCCCTGCCAGAGGTTAGAACACATTCACACTCAGTCGAGCATGCATGTGTAAGGGGATGATGGTTGGAACTTGGAAGGGCTAGCTGTTAAATGAAGCTTTAGAATAGGACGCAGTAGAGCTAGCTCAGAGGGTCGGCTCCTCTACACAGTGTGTGGCCAGAATTACTGTTGTGCAGGAGAAAAGCCAAGAAACGGATGCCCTACATTCTCAGGAAAAGCTGTTTATTTCTAATAATAATAATATTAGGGCACATCCTCGTGATATGCCATAACATGATCATATGGGAATACCCCTTTAGGCCTCATTCACATGACTGTATCTGTATTTCTGTCCGCAAAATATTGATACCTTCCTTGTGTTTTCTACAATTCGTGCACCCCATGTCTGCAATATGGACCAGAATAGAACATTTTATATAATTTATAAACAGCCACATGGATCCACAAAAGAATACGGATATGTGCATGGCTCCATAAAAATGAATGAGTGTGCTATCAGCCCAAAAATGGTAATGAAGTTGCTGCAGGGGAGCCGAGTAAGTATAACCTCTATGAGGGGCCCGGGCACTGGAGGGGTCATTATAGGGGTTGGATAACCCCTTTAGGCCTCTTGCACACAAACGTTTTTTTCCCCGTTTCCATTCCGTTTTTGCGGATTCTGTTTGCGGACCATATGCGCAACCATTCATTTCAGTGGTTCCGCCAAAAAAATGTACTCCATATGCATTTCGTTTCTGTATTTCCGTTCCGCTGAAAGATAGAACTTGTCCTATTATTGCCCGCAAATAACGATCCGTGGCTCCATTCAAGTAAATGGGTCCTCAAAAAATACGGAATGCATACACATCCGTATGTCATCAGTTTTTTGTGGATCCATGCCCAGTTTGCCCATGTGTATACTGTTAAAACACAGTACTGTACATTACATTAATAATAAAAAAAATGTATGTTTCTGTTTGCGATACGCAAACAATGGATCGCATACGATAACCATTCAGAGATTCATACGAATCCCTGAAAAACGGACCGCAAAATACAGAAAAAGCCATACAGTCGTGTGCAAGAGGCCTTATTAGGCTGAGTTCACATCAGCGTTCAGCCTTTCCGTTCTCCTGCTCCGTTATAGGAGCAGGAGAACGGAAAGGACGGATTCGGCACATAACTGAGCCGAACGGAGCCTATGGACCCTATAGACTATAATGGGGTCCGTTAGGTTTCCGCTCAGAAGATGATTTTGGAGCAGAGACAAAAGTTCTGCGCGGAGGACCCGCACTTCCGGGTCCGCAATTCTGATCCCGAAAAAAATATAACCTGTCCTATTCTTGTCCGTTTTGCGGACAAGAATAGGCAGTTATATCAATGGCTGTCCATGCCGTTCCGCAAATTACGGAACACACACGGACGCCATCTGTGTTTTGCGGATCCGCAATTTGCGGACCGCAAAACACACAACGGTCGTGTGCATGTAGCCTTAAGGGAATTCAAACAATGGCATGACTCATTTCTTCCCTGTTCTGTACACTTCTCTTTAGATTCGTGGGTACGCAGGTTGTTTATATTGGCAGTGAACTCATTGCTGCACAGCTGGAGATACATGAGGTGAGAGTCTCTCAGCCTCCGCATTTATGGCCAGCTACTACCAGGCGGCACTAATGTGGCTATTCTGAGCGGACAATATCACAGAACATTCATTTTCCCCCTGTCCCTTGTCATGGGTATCAGAAATCCTCTGTCCTTGGAAACCACATAGCTCTATCCATGTATAGTTGTCTTTGTGTACAGCTGGAATGACAGTAATTGTACCTTCAGGATCCAACCATGATTAGCATGTTGTGAATAGCTTCTGCTTTCCCAGCAATCCATACATAATAATATGCTGTAAACCAGGGGTAGGCAAACTCCATCTCTGCAACTGTTGCAAAACTACAACTCCCAGCATGAATGCTCTGCTCTTCTCAGAACTCCCATAAAAGTGAATGGGAACTGTAGTTTCACAACAGCTGGAGTGCTGAAGGTTGCTGACCCCCTACTCTAAATAGAGACATACCCAGTATACCGCTTTATTTTAGCATAGACAGGATAGTCATTTGCATAGGGTCCTACAGATTAGGCCTGTGCATAGGGTTTACAGAGTCATAGCGAGAATACTGCTCTATATTACTATATAGACTCTGGTCATGTGCATAGGCTTAGGCTACTTTCACACTAGCTTTTTACTTTTCCGGCATAGAGATCCGTCACAGGGGCTCTATACCGGAAAAGAACTGATCAGGCATATCCCTATGCATTCTGAATGGAGAGTAATCAGTTCAGTTTGCATCAGGATGTCTTCAGTTCAGTCATTTTGACTGATCAGGCAAAAGAGAAAACCGTAGCATGCTACGGTTTTATCTCCGGCGAAAAAAACTGAAGACTTGCCTGAATGCCGGATCCGGCATTTTTCCCCATAGGAATGTATAAGTGCCGGATCCGGCATTCAAAATACCGGAATGCCTGATCCGTCCTTCCGGTCTACGCATGCGCAGACCTTTAAAAATGAGAAAAAAATAAATACCAGATCCGTTTTGCCTGATGACACTGAAAAAAACGGATCCGGTATTGCAATGTATTTTTCAGACTGATCAGGCATTTTTCAGACTGATCAGGCATTTTTCAGACTGAAAAATGCCTGATCAGTCAGAAAAAATGACATACGTTTGCATACAGTTTGCCTGATCAGGCAGTCAGTTCAGGCGACGGAACTGCCTGCTGGATCCAAACAACGCAAGTGTGAAAGTACCCTTAGATTACTTTCACATCTGCAGCTGGATGTTCCAGTCAGCTCTCCTGGCAGAGAATGTTGGGAATCTGCCAGACAAAAACCACTGTGTGTAGAGGTCTTTGTCAAGCCGATTTTTGCCATATTTCTCGGGTATAATGGGGTCTGGCAGGCTGGCGGCAATGCTGGATCCTGAGAACTCAAAAATCATTCCACCCCTTTAGGCATTCATACTCACCATTATACCTCTACTCCATCCATACTCCATCCATACTGGCATAGGAGGTCCCAAAACATGAAGTTCCTTGACCTCAGTTTGTAACAGGCCCCCACCTACTATGTGCCTTTTATAATACTGGTGTCCTCTTTCCTGAGAAAGGGGACTTTGAGTCCCCTTATGTCCTGGGGGAAGAAGTGGGGGGCAACTATTACCTCTTCATCCATTATAGCTATCTGCTGCTTGTTCATTCCACCCAAGGAGAAACGACAGTATGAACCTTGAGCTAGTTCTCCCACTAAAACTTTTGCTATTATTGTGGTCCACAGGTCATGGGAGAGCTCTAAAGCTGTCCGTATTGCATTATATATTTATACCTTAAAGAGGACCGATTATTACACTATGAACTAACTATACAGACATGTAGAGCGGCGCCCGGGGATCTCACTGCACTTACTATTATCCCTGGGCGCCGCTCCGTTCTCCCGCTATGCCCCCCGGTATCTCCGCTCACTAAGTTATAGTAGGCGGAGATTCCAGTCACTAAGCCTGCCCTTGTTCTGCTCTAGCGCTGGCCAATCGCAGCGCAGAGCTCACAGCCTGGGAGGTTATTTTCTCCCAGGCTGTGAGCTCTGCAATGCGATTGGCCAGCACTACAGCAGAACAAGGGCAGACTCCGCCTACCATAACTTAGTGAACGGAGATACCGGAGGGCATAGCAGGAGAACGGAGCGGCGCCCGGTGATAATAAGTGCAGGGAGATCCCCGGGCGCCGCTCTACATGTCTGTATAGTTAGTTCATAGTGTAATAATCGGTGAAAGGTCCTCTTTAACGTTATGTGACCCTCCAATTAGACAAACATTTAATGTGTATGTTGACACCTCTATAGTAGATGCAGCTGCCACCTTTATAATAAGTAGTTTTGGCTTTAAATGATTGTCATCTGTATTATATGTGTATCTGTGGAAGCTCTAAGGAATGATAGTTGAAACATTGTTAGATAATTTTTTTCTACAACAAAACCAAGGAACATCAACATGAAGATAAGTCTCTCAAGCCCTGAGATACAAGTCTTGCAATTATTGGCCAGATTTTTTGAGATTTTCAATTTTATTTTTGTTTTGAGATCAAGAACTAATTTTCCATATTTTGGCCACTCATTTAAGCTGGCCACACACATCAGGGCAACACGTTTTTGTACCACGTGACGTATACGTTAAAAATATGCCTCAGGCGGATGCTATACTGTACAGTGGTATTCATCATCATAGGGTTTAACAGATACTTCCGTAAATCCATCAACACCAAAGAGTACACATTTTGCTGCAGATTTGCCATCGTACATGTACACTGTAAAAGCCTGCCATGGGCACCGAGATTTGCCCCCACTCCGTAAACACTGGATCATCGCCAATCTCGCCCCCTCTCCTTGTTTACAAAACATGCATTTTAGGCCACGGTCAGTGTGAATGTGTCTAGGTTGGGTGGATTATTTTTTAGACAAGTGGACAGCTATTGAAGGTGTATGGGCTTCTTTTACTTGGGCTTGAAGCTTCTGGGATAGTTGGTGCTTGTACAATGATGGTCTGGGACACTGGGATAGAAACGGTCTAAGAATACATAAAATCAGGCAGCATTTATCTAAAAAATGTATTAATTTTTGAGGCTATTGACTACCCCATAAAATGGGAGGGTATCTATTTGAACTCCTTTGCCTGATCTCCTGATCAGGCTGTATTAGTGCTGCTTTGAGACTTTAGCAATATTAGAACTTATACAGGCATCAAAGATGGTATGAAACACCATAATATGAAGAGCAGTTTTCTTGCTTTATAGGACTGCATGGCCCAGATTCATATAAAAGGCAGCAATGGGGATTTTTGTATTATTGTGCTCATATTATCATGTTTCTGTAACAAAAGGAACAAAACTACCTTACTTTCATTAGTTACAGTACAGACCAAAAGTTTGGACACACCTTCTCATTCAAAGAGTTTTCTTTATTTTCATGATTATGAAAATTGTAGATTCACACTGAAGGCATCAAAACTATGAATTAACACATGTGGAATTATATACATAACAAACAAGTGTAAAACAACTGAAATATGTCATATTCTAGGTTCTTCAAAGTAGCCACCTTTTGCTTTGATTACTGCTTTGGCATTCTCTTGATGAGCTTCAAGAGGTAGTCCCCTGAAATGGTCTTCACTTCACAGGTGTGTCCTGTCAGGTTTAATAAGTGGGATTTCTTGCCTTATAAATGGGGTTGGGACCATCAGTGGCGTTGAGGAGAAGTCAGGTGGATACACAGCTGATAGTCCTACTGAATAGACTGTTAGAATTTGTATTATGGCAAGAAAAAAGCAGCTAAGTAAAGAAAAACGAGTGGCCATCATTACTTTAAGAAATGAAGGTCAGTCAGTCAGCCGAAAAATTGGGAAAACTTTGAAAGTAAGGGCTATTTGACCATGAAGGAGAGTGATGGGGTGCTGCGCCAGATGATCTGGCCTCCACAGTCACCGGACCTGAACCCAATCGAGATGGTTTGGGGTGAGCTGGACCGCAGAGTTAAGGCAAAAGGGCCAACAAGTGCTAAGCATCTCTGGGAACTCCTTCAAGACTATTGGAAGACCATTTCAGGGGACTTCCTCTTGAAGCTCATCAAGAGAATGCCAAGAGTGTGCAAAGCAGTAATCAAAGCAAAAGGTGGCTACTTTGAAGAACCTAGAATATGACATATTTTCAGTTGTTTCACACTTGTTTGTTATGTATATAATTCCACATGTGTTAATTCATAGTTTTGATGCCTTCATAGTCATGAAAATAAAGAAAACTCTTTGAATGAGAAGGTGTGTCCAAACTTTTGGTCTGTACTGGATGTCTGTTGTTAGCTGAAGGCCCTTTTACACTGCCTGAACGTTCTTATGAAGGTCTGTTTAAAGGTGCCTTCTAATACCGGATGAACGAGCGAAAGGCTCGTTCATTGGGGTAATAGCTCAATAGTGCGGACACATACATTTTTGTTTGTGGGCAGCATATTGTGCCATCTAAATGGCCTCTGCTGCTGGCAAACAATGATTCAGTATGGCATTAGTGATCGCTTCTCCCCATACTGTGGAGGATCATGTACTAGCAGCAGTCTCCTCCGCTGACGAGTAGGCGATTGTCGGCTTGTACATGTATTCTATGGGGAGAGGCGCTGCTAGTCACTTCTGGTGGCTGGTTATCACATGGGAGAACAAAAGGGATCAGGTGAAAATATTAATTTGGCTCAATCCTTCTCTTCCCTGACATCATCTGTCAGGAGAGAGTTAGGAGCTCCACATACATACCAGAGTGATGTCTGAACCCGCCCTTCTTGGTGAGTTTGGCCACCAGTATACTAATGTGTATGGGGGACTCAAGTGTCTTTTCAACCTGCCAACAACTTTGCACAGAGTAGAAAATCTGCACAAGAAAGACTAATATCATTTATTAATCCAACCTTTATATATTTTTTCCTCTGCACCGCCTCCATTTACATGGACACATCGTCCTATTTAAATGACCTCTGGGAATGTGAAGAAGTTAAAGTCTATTTTATGGATACGATAACGATTACTACCAGTTTTTATTTCCAGTTTGTAGTAATGTTCTGTCTGCAGTTTATTACTTATGCGGTAATTCCAGAAAGGTTACAGAAGACAAGTGTGTCCACTGACATTATAGCCACCGAAAGTGCAATATTAGGGGGAAAGGACGTAGTGCCAGAGAAGATTGAAGGAGCTAATTAAATGAGCAAATTAAATATGCACAAATTACTCGTCTAATTGTAAGGAGATATGTCTAACAATGTGATTTATGTAAAGTTGATTCTCTGCAAATTCAGACATTTCTTAATCCTCTGAACAGAATTGTAAGATGTGGAAAAGTGTTAAATATTTGTTGGGAGATGCCTCCAAGGCAGTTGCTAGACTGTTGATTAAAACCGAACAGAGAGGGTGAGATTATAGAGGAATAAGAAAGAAGAAGAAATATATAAGAAAAAAATACGACGGGAAGAAAGTTAACTCATTTGATAAAAGGAAATTTGTCAGCTTGATGAACCAAATAAAACTGCACAGCTATCAGCTGATCTGCAAAGGTCTGGTTCAGGGGCGGATTGGGACCTTAGAGTAAGGCCTCATGCACACGACCGTTGTTGGGTTCCGTGTCCGTTGTTCCGTTTTCCGTGATTTTCTGCGGACCTATTGACTTTCAATGGGGCCGTTGAAAACTCGGAAAATGCACCGTTTGTCATCCGCGTCCGTGATCCGTGTTTCCAGCCCGTGAAAAAAATAGGACCTGTCCTATTTTTTTCACGGACAACGGTTCGCGGACCCATTCAAGTCAATGGGTCTGTGAAAAAACACGGAGGCACACACGATTGTCATCCGCGTCCGTGATCCGTGTCCGTTTTTTTTTCTATCATTTTCAAGGCAAACTTGACTTAGATTTTTTTTTCACTTTTCATGTCTGGTGATCCTCCAAAAATCAAGGAAGACACACGGAAAAAAAAAACGGAAACGGATCACGGAACAACGGAACCCCGTTTTGCGGACCGTAAAAAAAGAGGCCTAACCCTGGAAAAAAGAAAACTAAAAGTGGTTCCATGTTGTAGGCAGGCCCAAAGTGACAGAAGGGGGGGGCAATACCATAGTGAAAAAATACCGTCCCTGCAGAACCATGTACCACAATATATCACTCCAAAATTTGCCCATCTGTGGTGGCATCAATAGCTGCCATTTTCTGTCCTCTTTCTCTAGATGTCTCTGATTAAGATATAGAGCAGGGGCTTAGGAGATGAGATGCGGTTACAGGAGTAGAAATCAGGCGGGCATATGCGGTCAATAGCTGGGTACATGAGTAATTGATTGTCACTTAGAGCTCATTATGTACACAGCCAGTGGCAGACAAGAGGGCTTGGGTGGCCCCCAGGGCAAGGGCCCACTTAGAAATTTCCTTGTAGAGTCAGTCCACACATGATCTGGTTTGAGAAACTCACCATAATCAGCTGTTTTTTTTTCCAGGGGGAACTCTGGTCAGAACAGAGGAAATATAACATTACATGGCTGCCATTCAAATAAATAGTTGACGATATACAGTGCTGCCCATAATTATTCACACCCCTGGCAAATTTTGACTTAAAGTTACTTTTATTCAACCAGCAAGTAATTTTTTGACGGGAAATGACAGACGTCTCCCAAAAGATAATAAGACGATGTACAAGAGGCATTATTGTGGGGGGAAAAAACATTTCTCAGCTTTTATTTGCATTTGAGCAAAAAGTGTCCAGTTCAAAATTATTCATACCCTTCTCAATAATCAATAGAAAAGCCTTTATTGGCTATTACAGCAATCAAACGCTTCCTATAATTGCAGACCAGCTTTTTGCAGGTCTCCACAGGTATTTTTGCCCATTCATCTTCAGCAATGAGCTCCAGATCTTTCAGTTTGGAGGGTCTTCTTGCCATCACCCTGATCTTTAGCTCCCTCCACAGATTCTCAATTGGATTCAAGTCTGGACTCTGGCTGGGCCACTCCAAAACATTAATGTTGTTGTCTGCTAACCAGGGGCGGACTGACAACTCATAGGGCCCCCGGGCAATAGGAGATTATGGGGCCCCTGTGTCCCCGCCCACCCTCAATCCACACCCACACACAGCCCCACCCACATCGCACCGTGTCGGCTTCAGGCTCATGTGGGCCCTTGGGCGATAAAGTCTCAGTGGGTCCCCCTATACAGTGATAATTCTCTGAGTACAGAAAATATAGTAGATGTCCCCTGCAGTCCTATGTAACACCACAGATAACACAGTGATGGCTATCTGAGTACAGAAATTGTAGTAGTGTTACCTGCAGTCCTATGTAAAACTACAGATAACACTAGTGCTGATAATGTGGTAGTGTTACCTACGTCCTTAGGGTGCCTCCCTATTAGTGTTGAGCGAACTTGTGTTTTAAGTTCGGCGTCTAAAATTCGGGTTCAGGTTATCAAAGTATCCCGTTATGGATTCTAAATTCCGTTATGGTCCGTGGTAGCAGAATCCATAACGGGATACTTTGATAATCCGAACCCGAACTTTAGATGCCGAACTTAAAACACAAGTTCGCTCAACACACTTCCCTATGTCTCTCTCACGGACTCCATGCTGGCGGCGCTGCCTCCTCCTTTTCTTCTTGCTCCGCACAGAATGTCTTGATGCATCTGCGTCAAGACATAGGAACACTGTGGGCATGGTGATGGTGACACACAGGGACAGAGAGCCACAGACACACACACACACGGAGAGCCACAGACACACACACACACGGAGAGCCACAGACACACACACACACGGAGAGACACAGACACATGGAGAGACACAGACACACACACACACGGAGAGACACAGACACATGGAGAGACACAGACAGACACACACACGGAGAGACACAGACACACACACACACGGAGAGACACAGACAGACACACACACGGAGAGACACAGACAGACACACGGAGAGACACAGACAGACACACGGAGAGACACACACACACACAGAGACACAGACACACACACACGGAGAGCCACAGACACACACACCCACACACACGGAGAGACACACACACACATACACACGGAGAGCCACAGACACACACACACAGAGAGACACAGACACACACACACACGGAGAGACACAGACACACACACGGAGAGCCACAGACACACACACACACGGGGAGACACACACACACAGGGAGAGACACACACACGGAGAGACACAGACACACACACACGGAGAGACACACACACACAGGGAGAGACACACACACAGGGAGAGACACACACACGGAGAGACACAGACACACATACACACGGAGAGCCACAGACACACACACACACGGAGAGCCACAGACACACACACACGGAGAGACACAGACACACACACGGAGAGACACAGACACACACACACGGAGAGCCACAGACACACACACACGGAGAGACACACACACACAGGGAGAGACACACACACGGAGAGCCACAGACACACACACACACGGAGAGACACAGACACACACACACGGAGAGACACACACACACACACAGGGAGAGACACACACACACAGGGAGAGACACACACACACACACACAGGGACAGACTCTCACAGAGTACTGTAGACAGATCCCAGAAATCACAGAGAACATCTGGCTGAAAGAAAGAACCGAGCAGCTTCAGGTGGATCTCACCCTGGAAAAGCTTATGTTAGATGGAGACAGTCAGCAGGTTGTATGCAGGGCTCTCTGTGGGCTGACACACTGTAACACAGGTGCTGTAATGGAGGCACCAAGGTACAGAAGGGCTGGGGCCACCACTAGGATGAGGTAAGGGGCAGGAGGACACACACAGTTGTGCTAATTAATGAACATACAAAACATAGGCCCCTTCTAGGACCAATCTAGGATACCCTAATAGGATAATTGACAACCCTTTAAAATATAAAAGTTGTTGGATCCCTGATGCCATTGGAGGTTAGGAGGCGCCAATTTCACTAAGAGGACAAAAGGGAATTTGATATATTTCAAGTAGTGTACATTCACAAAGAAACTCAGAAACTATAGACCAAGAAGGAAAGAAAATATTTATTTTAGACAAGCAAGTTTGAGCCTAGAGGATGACACAAATGAAGCCAAATGACCTATTACTTGTTCAAGTTAGGGCTCTTTCACACTTGCGTTCTTGTCTTCCGGCATAGAGTTCCGTCGTCGGGGCTCTATGCCGGAAGAATCCTGATCAGTTTTATCCTAATGCATTCTGAATGGAGAGAAATCCGTTCAGGATGCATCAGGATGTCTTCAGTTCCGGACCGGAACGTTTTTTGGCCGGAGAAAATACCGCAGCATGCTGCGCTTTTTGCTCCGGCCAAAAATCCTGAACACTTGCCGCAAGGCCGGATCCGGAATTAATGCCCATTGAAAGGCATTGATCCGGATCCGGCCTTAAGCTAAACGTCGTTTCGGCGCATTACCGGATCCGACGTTTAGCTTTTTCGGAATGGTTACCATGGCTGCCGGGACGCTAAAGTCCTGGCAGCCATGGTAAAGTGTAGTGAGGAGCGGGGGAGCAGTATACTTACCGTCCGTGCGGCTCCCGGGGCGCTCCAGAGTGACGTCAGGGCGCCTCACGCCTGTAAGTATACTGCTCCCCCGCTCCCCACTACTACTATGGCAACCAGGACTTTAATAGCGTCCTGGCTGCCATAGTAACACTGAACGCATTTTGAAGACGGATCCGTCTTCAAATGCTTTCAGTTCACTTGCGTTTTTCCGGATCTGGCGTGTAATTCCGGCAAATGGAGTACACGCCGGATCCGGACAACGCAAGTGTGAAAGAGGCCTTAAGATATATAAATAATTCTGTAGACCAATATTTTCCAACCTGTGGCTCTGAGGCTGCTGCTAAAACTCTGAGCATGTCCTGGCAGTCTTTGTGGGCAAGAAATTCTGAAAGTTGTAGATCTGCAACATAGGTGGGGCCCTGGTCACAGACTTTACCTAGGGAATCTCACTTGACTTCGCCCATACAGCATCACAGGGTAGCGACAGCATCACAGGTCCTTTACCTCCTCCAGTTGCACAGCCTGTGAGCCTGACTCCTCCCACACAGGATCACATGGTCTTGACATCATCACAGGTCCTTTAACTCCTCACGCTGAACAGCCAGCCCAGGAGACTGACTCAGCCCACGCAGGATCACGTGGTCGTGACATCATGAAAGGTCTTTTAGCCTCCTCCAACTAGAAAAAGCCTGTAATGTATGGGCTACTAGGAGGAATAGGTCACGTGACGAGGGGACGCGAAATAGGCGGTGAAAAAAAACTCTTTAGCACAGCTGCGGCGGGCCCCTATCCTGGCCGGCCCTCGGACAACGTCCGAAATGCCCGACCGGTCAGTCCGCCCCTGCTGCTAACCATTTCTTCACCACTTTTGCTGTGTGTTTTGGGTCATTGTCATGCTGAAATGTCCACTGGTGCCCAAGGCCAAGTTTCTCTGCAGACTGCTGGTTGAATAAAAGTAACTTTAAGTCAAAATTTGCCAGGGGTATGAATAATTATGGGCAGCACTGTATGCATGGGCCTGGTCTGCTAGAATAAAAGCCACCCTTTGTTCTTGGCTGGACGCTCTGGCTCATAGACAAAGCATTGCATTATTATACATAAAAAAAAACATCTCTTTGGTCCAATCCTAAAATAATAACATAAAACACACCGCCCCATAAAAATCATAACACTAGGTCCAGTAGGGGTCCAGAAAAGAAAAAAGAAAAAAACCTCCCTCTTGTATCTGAGAACAATAATTCAAAACATACTGTTTCAAGAAACTACGCTATTTAGTGATATTAGCCTTTCCGGCTCATTCACACTACTACCCATTAGAAAACAATGTACATACTTCTTCCCACTCCTAGGTTTACATATTTCTACAGTAAATATATAATAACTGCTCTTGTGTACTAATCTACTTTATTATATTATCCTCTAATAATCATTCAGGATACTATCCCCTGATAAACACACAACCTTTGCCCATATGAAATGCTCTATGATATTTTTCATGATATAAACTCCGCCCATATATATGAAATTGCTTGTTTATATCATTTCTTGATTTATATAAGTTCATTCTTATGCTACCTGCATAATCACACTTCTGCAATGACATTTTCGCCCATTGACGACGATTTGTTTTATTTTTATCTATGCTGGCGCTCCTATAAGAATTCTTCCCTAAGCATCCTATCTCAATAGTAATACTGGTCACATGACCTATCTAGGTCATCACGTGACCCGGAGGCTTTAGCTAGGAGCATGATAGCGTCTATTGTCACGTGGTCACAACACACAGCGACCACATGAACCACACATACAAGTTAATGATTATTTACTTTTAATGAGAATACATTTTAATTATATGCAAATGAGGGGACACCCTGAGGCATCACCACTCTCACTGGGCTGTCCAGGGATGCTTTTTGGCTTTTTTTAGGGTATAAATACCTGTTGTGCATGTTTTGTTGTTTACTAAGCCATTTCAACCTGATGAAGGGGGCTCTAGACCCCCGAAACGTGTTGTTTTAAAAATTGGCAAAATAGAATACTCAATAAAGAAGAAGATCCTTTATTCTCTATACAAGTGTCCCAGTAAGATGTTATTGCGCCAACCTGCGGTCCTGCTATCTATACTTTGCAAATTCCTTTGGAGAAGATTGGGCCTCATCTCCTGAAGCCTTTGGACACGACGGCTGCATACCTGTTTACCAGACACGCTTTATCTACAAACGCACAATAGAGTTGTGCCTATTCATAGCACAACTCCATAAGGTGAGCCTCCACTTTTTATTTCCTACAATTGTTCCACGAACTGTGAACCTACTACCCTATGGTGCGCTCTCTCTTTTTGCTTTCTTAGCAAAATTCGCCTGATTACTGAAACCTGGGAAATAGTGACCATAAAGTAATAACCTTCCAATTATCATTCAAAAGAGTGTTTCTTCAGGGAGGAACAAAAATACCAAACTTAAAAAAAGCTAAATTTAGCCAACTAAGAGAGGCCATAGGCCTAGCTAACTGGGACAAAGTCCTCAAAAATAAAAATACAGCCACAAAATGGGATTTTTTTAAAGCATCCTAAAATCTAAATGTGAGAGGTACATACTGTATCTTATGGGAATAAAAGGTTAAGGAACAAGAAAAAACCAATGCGGATAAATAGAACTGTAATAAATAAAAAAAAAGAAAGCATTTAAATCACTAAAACAGGAGGGTAGCGAGGAAGCACTGAAAAACTATAGGGAAAAAAAAAGAATATGTAAAAAACGAATAAAAGCAGCCAAACTAGAGACCGAGAGCTTAGTTGCCAAAGAGAGCAAAAATAACCCTAAAATGTTTTTCAATTATATAAATGATAAAAAGTATAAATATTAGGGTGTTATCCCTCTACAGAGTAATGAGGGGGGAGTTGCAGAGAGCGATGAGGAGAAAGCAAAGCTATTAAATATTTTTTTCTCCACTGTATTCATTGAAGAAAATAAACTGTCAGATGAAATGCAGAATGTAAAAGTTAATTCCCTATTAAGGCCTCATGCACACGACAGTATTTTTTTGCGGTCCGCAAAAAGCTGTTCCGTTGTTCCGTGATCTGTTTCCGTTTTTGTTTCCGTGTGTCTTCCTTGATTTTTGGAGGATCACTAGACATGAAAAGTGAAAAGTCAAGTTTGCCTTGCAAATGATAGGAAAAAAAGGACGCGGACGCGCAGACGCGGATGACAATCTAGTGTGCCTCCATGTTTTTTCACAAACCCATTGACTTGAATGGGTCCGCGAACCGTTGTCCGTGTAAAAAATAGGACAGGTCATATTTTTTTGACGGACTGGAAACACGGATCACGGACGCGGATGACAAACGGTGCATTATCCGAGTTTTCAACAGACCCATTGAAAGTCAATGGGTCCGCAGAAAATCACGGAAAACGGAACAACGGACACGGAACACAACAACGGTCGTGTGCATGAGGCCTAAAAGTACCCTGTCTGACCCAGGAAGAAGTACAGCAGCATCTTAAAAAGATTAAAATAGACAAATCGCCAGGACCAGATGGCATACACCCCTGTATCCTAAGAGAATTAAGTAATGTCATACCCAAACCCTTATTTCTGATATTTAAGGACTCTATACTGACAGGGAGTGTTCCACAGGATTGGCACATAGCAAATATAGTGCCAATATTCAAAAAGGGTCCAAAATCAGAGCCCGGAAACGATAGGCTGCTAAGTTTAACATCTGTCATGGGTAAACAGTTTGAGGCTAGGTCTACACGACGACATTTGTTGCGCGACAATAAGTCGTGCGACAGATAGGGCACAACTACACTGCAACATTTTGTTGCACCAATGTCGCGCAACAATTTTTATAATGGCAGTCTATAGTGTCGCACTGCAACATGCAACATGCTGCGACTGCGACGCAACAGTCGCAGAAAAATCCGAATTGTCGCGCGACATTAGTGCAACAAAATGTCGCGCAACAAATGTTGTTGCGTAGACCTAGCCTGAAGGTTTTCTCAGAGATGCTATCTTGCAGTACCTCAATGAAAATAAGCAGATAATGCCATATGGCTTCATAAGGAATCGGTCATGTCTAACTAATTAAATCAGTTTCTTTGAGGAGGTAAGTTCTAGACTTGACAGCGGCGAATCAATGGATGTCGTATATCTGGATTTCTCCAAAGCATTTGACACTGTAACACTGTACCACATAAAAGGTTAGTATATAAAATGAAAATGCTCGGACTGGGAGAAAACGTCTGTATGTGGGTAAGTACCTGGCTAGGGATAGAAAACAGAGGGTGGTTATTAATGGTACACACTCAGATTGGGTCACTGTCACTATTGGGGTACCTCAGGGGTCAGTATTGGGCCCTATTCTCTTCAATATATTTATTAATGATCTTGTAGAAGGCTTGCACAGTAAAATATTAATTTTTGCAGATGACACTAAACTGTGTAAAGTCATTTACACTGAAGAGGACAGTATACTACTACAGATGGATCTGGATAAATTGGAGGCTTGGGCAGATAAGTGGCAGTTGAGGTTTAACACTGACAAATGTAAAGTTTATGCACATGGGAAGGAATAATGCAAGTCACCCGTACATACTAAATGGTAAAACAATCGGTAACTACTGACATGGAAAAGGACCTAGAAATTTTAGAAAACAGCAAACTAAGCTGTAAAATCCCGTGTTAGGCTACTTTCACACCTGCGTTAGGTGCGGATCCGTATGGTATCTGCACAGGCGGATCCGCACCTATAATGCAAATGCTTGTATCCGTTCAGAGCGGATCCGTTTACATTATTCTTTTTAAAAAAAGTCTAAGTCTATCCTGACTTACATTAAAAGTCAATGGGGGACGGATCCGTTTTTAATTGCACCATATTGTGTCAGTGAAAACGGATCCATCCCCATTGACTTACATTGTAAGTCTGGAAGGATCCGTTTGGCTCCGCATCGCCAGGCGGACACCAAAATGCTGCAAGTAGCGTTTTGGTGTCTGCATTCAGAGCGGAATGGAGGCTGAACGGAGCTAAACTAATGCATTTAGAATGCATTGGGGCTGAACTGATCCGTTTTGAACTGTTTGTAAGATTCCTGAAACTGATCTCACAAACGGAATTCAAAACGCTAGTGTAAAAGTAGCCTTAGGCAGCTGCTGCCAAGGCCAATAAGATAATGGGTTGCATCAAAAGGGGCATAGATGCCCGTGATGAGAACATAGTCCTACCACTTTATAAATCACTAGTCAAACCACACATGGAGGACTGTGCACACCTCTGGGCTCCTGTGAACAAGGCAGACATAGCAGAGCTGGAGAGGGTCCAGAGGAGGGCAACTAAAGTAATAACTGGAATGGGGGGATCAATATTAGGGTTATTTACTTTAGAAAAAAAGACGACTGAGGGAAGATCTATTTACTATGTATAAATATGGCAAGCGCCCGACTTTTAGGGAGGGTGCTTAGGGACTGGTGGTCCCCCTTCCCCTTCCTAGCTAATAGGGTCACGTGTAGCACCTTGCCCGGTTTCTTCTAGGTGCCTAAGGGGTTAATGGAGGTGGTTTACGTCACTATGGGACGGGTAGGATATGTCTCCTCCCTCTAGCAGAGTATATAACCCCTTCCCCTGCTGCTGCACTTCCTCTTTGCAGCGGAAGCCGAGTTGGTAAGGTTTGGCTGTCTGCACGAGAGATGTCCGCAAGGGATGCTTCTTTGAGGGAGGCCCTTATGGCGAGTTATTCGGAAGGGGGAGAGGGCTGGCTGCGTTCTTTTTTGAGCAGCCTTGGTTCCCCTCTGCCCTCTTCTGCTGTTGCGATTAGTGGGAATGTGGCGGCGCTGCCGCAAGCTGCAGGCAGCGCCGTTTCTTCTCACGGAGGCCGGCGGTCCGCCCGGTGCACCCGCCCTCCCACCCGTTTAGGTCATAGTCCCCCCGCTCCTCCCCATAGAGCAGCAGACACTCACTGCAGCTCCCGGTCCCGCGCACGCGCTGTTCCGTCCGGCCGGGAGTCTTCTCCGGCGATTCAATGCGCTTTAGCTCCGCCCCTTCCTGTGTCGTCACCTCCGGCCGCGCCGGAGTTAGTTAGCGCGTGGCAGGCGAGCTTGTTAAACATAATGGGAGCACAAGGCAGCGTTGAGTCTTGTGACTCCCCCCCGACCCCCCTTCTTTCTCAGCCTACAGCTCAGGCTGGTATTATTTATGATGTTCAAGGGGGCACAGGGGTTGCCCCGAATTTGATAGCTGCCAGCCAGGCTGGCTTAATGGGGCCTACTTCCTCACTCGGAGAGCTCCCTGTGGTAGCTGCGGCCCCCCCTCTGCCATCTCACCCTCCTCAGCTGCCTCAACTTTCTCCCCTGCCTCAACCCCCCCTGCAGCCTCAAACCCCTGGGGGCAGTGTTAAGTCGCGCAGGCGCAGGGAGATGTCTAGATCTTCGTCATCATCCACAGACAGTAGGCGGCGTTATCATCGCCATGCGCGTAGGCGACAGTCCCGTCACCGTTCCAGGATTTCTAGCAGCAGCAGGCGTTCCAGATCCTCTAGGTGGCACTCACCGTCATCTTCGGATGGATCGACGGGCGCATCTGAGGAGTCTGGTCGGCCGGCGGGTTCAAAACGAAAGAGGCGGGTGCCTAGTCATGCCTCCAGGGCTCCCAGCCTGGCCCCAATGACGGAACCCCGGACTGAGATCCCGGTACCCGGTCCTTCTCCGGTTTTGGCGACTGACGCACCTGGTGAGTACCAGTATACCGGGGCATGGGGGGGAGGGGGGGTTAGTGGGGATATGGAATCGGTGCTTAAGGCATTGCTTGCAAAGATGTCCCCTTCTCCTGCCCCTTCTCCTTCTTTGTCACGCGCCCCAGTTTTAGCGGGAGTATATAAAGACTCTTTCTTTTGTGGTGTTAGCCCCCTGGGTTGTCATTTGGATGACACTGCGAAAGAAAAAATATGGTCCAACCAATATATTGACATTTGGTCTCTTATATCGGTGGATCAGCATCCAGAGCCGGCTTGCCGGAGTCGGAGGTTATGCGCATTGGTAGGTGGCAGTCTGCCTGTTACGCCAGGTACATCAGGCCGGATCTCTTAATATAAAAAAAAATAAATAAAAAAAATAAATAAATAAATAAAGGTTATATAGATATTATATGTATGAGAATTCTTTTATGTTACATTGGTACTAACTGTTTTTCCTTTTAGGTGTGGTACGCCCGGCGGTCTGGTTGGTTGGCCACTCGTACATTTTCTGGGCGGCTCAAAGGGCGGAGTGCAGGCCTGGTGGTCGGATGCTGGGATTCCGTGAAGTGGACGTATCCTGGAGGGGTATCCGTGGTCTTAAATGGTTGCAGATTCTTACTGAGGTGGTAGATATCGGTTTTCATTCCAGGGGTCCTGTGATTCTTGTCATTCATGCCGGTGGCAATGACCTATGCCTATCGCGTTTGGCTGAGCTCATGACTCTCATGCGCTCTGACATTGAGAGGTTCTCGTCCTTTTTTGCTGAGATGGTGCTGGTATGGTCCGAAATCATTCCTCGGGTGGTTTGGCACGGTGCCAGGGATGCCGAGGCTGCCGAGAAATGTAGAAAGACAGTCAATTCCCGCATGTCTCGGTTTGTGCGCTCCCGTGGTGGGATTGTGGTGAGACACCGCCGACTAGAAGGTGATAATAGGTCCCTTATGAGGCCCGATGGTGTTCACTTGACGGAGATTGGTTTGGACATCTTTATTTCCGGCTTGCAGGACGGTATTGAACAGGCCATGTTTTTGCTGGGTGGTGGTCGCAGCCCCGTGTAGGCTGCGGGTCTCCTCCGTGGCGGCATTTGATACAGCGGAGTGTGGAGATGGCTGATGGCGTACTTGCCCGCCGGGAGTCCGGCGGTTGGCATACCGCTCCAAGATGTTCTTTGGTTTTGCCGTATAAAATAAATAAGCTGTGGCCGATCATCACCCAGCTAAAGGTTACCTGTTGTCCTGTGTTTTTATTATCTGGGTCAGTTTTAAGTAAGGGGAGCTATAGGTAGGCAGAGGTGCCGGCCCGGTTCTTAGCTCTCCCTTGCCCTCTCCTGAATACCAGCAGTCTGGCAAGCGCCCGACTTTTAGGGAGGGTGCTTAGGGACTGGTGGTCCCCCTTCCCCTTCCTAGCTAATAGGGTCACGTGTAGCACCTTGCCCGGTTTCTTCTAGGTGCCTAAGGGGTTAATGGAGGTGGTTTACGTCACTATGGGACGGGTAGGATATGTCTCCTCCCTCTAGCAGAGTATATAACCCCTTCCCCTGCTGCTGCACTTCCTCTTTGCAGCGGAAGCCGAGTTGCCCACCCTCCCGCACTTGATTGGGTATTTTCAGTGTGGAGTTTCCTTTGGGTTTATGGTTTTATTCAAAAAAAAAAAAAGGAAAAAGAGGTGGAGAAAATGTTAAAGGAATAAGGATAATATAAGAGATGGTTGGAAAGAAGGTGTTGGAATTTTTATAACTGTTGTTATAAGTTATTTACGTTGTCTTCTTCTTTTAACCACTTCCCGCCACGCTAACGCCGAAAGGCGTCATTTCTGCGGCGCTCCCAGGTCACACTAACGCCGATTGGCGTCAGGCGCGCGCGCTCACAGGAACGGAAGGTAAGAGAGTGGATCTCCAGCCTGCCAGCAGCGATCGTTCGCTGGCAGGCTGGAGATGTGATTTTTTTAACCCCTAACAGGTATATTAGACACTGTTTTGATAACAGCGTCTAATATACCTGCTACCTGGTCCTCTGGTGGTCCCCTTTGTTTGGATCGACCACCAGAGGACACAGGTAGCTCAGTAATATGTTGCACCAAGCACCACTACACTACACCCCCCCCCTGTCACTTATTAACCCCTTATTCACCCTTGATCACCCCTGATCACCCCATATAGACTCCCTGATCACCCCCCTGTCATTGATCACCCCCCTGTAAAGCTCCATTCAGATGTCCGCATGATTTTTACGGATCCACTGATAGATGGATCGGATCCGCAAAACGCATACGGACTTCTGAATGGAGCCTTACAGGGGCGTGATCAATGACAGTGGTGATCACCCCATATAGACTCCCTGATCACCCCCCTGTCATTGATCAACCCCCTGTAAAGCTCCATTCAGATGTCCGCATGATTTTTACGGATCCACTGATAGATGGATCGGATCCGCAAAACGCATACGGACGTCTGAATGGAGCCTTACAGGGGCGTGATCAATGACTGTGGTGATCACCCCATATAGACTCCCTGATCACCCCCCTGTCATTGATTACACCCCTGTCATTGATCAACCCCCTGTAAAGCTCCATTCAGATGTCCGCATGATTTTTACGGATCCACTGATAGATGGATCGGATCCGCAAAACGCATACGGACGTCTGAATGGAGCCTTACAGGGGCGTGATCAATGACTGTTGTGATCACCCCATATAGACTCCCTGATCACCCCCCTGTCATTGATCACCCCCCTGTCATTGATCACACCCCTGTAAAGCTCCATTCAGATGTCCGCATGATTTTTACGGATCCACTGATAGATGAATCGGATCCGCAAAACGCATACGGACGTCTGAATGGAGCCTTACAGGGGCGTGATCAATGACTGTGGTGATCACCCCATATAGACTCCCTGATCACCCCCCTGTCATTGATTACACCCCTGTCATTGATCAAACCCCTGTAAAGCTCCATTCAGATGTCCACATGATTTTTACGGATCCACTGATAGATGGATCGGATCCGCAAAACACATACAGGCGTCTCCCTGGAGCCTTCCAGGGGGGGTGATCACCCCATATAGACTCCCTGATCACCCCCCTGTCATTGATCACCCCCCCCTGTCATTGATCACCCCCCTGTCAGGCTGCATTCAGATGTCCGTATGATTTTTACGGATCCACGGATACATGGATCGGATCCGCAAAACACATACGGACATCTGAATGGAGCCTTACAGGGGGGTGATCAATGACAGGGGGGTGATCACCCCATATAGACTCTCTGATCACCCCCCTGTCATTGATCACCCCCCTGTCATTGATCACCCCTCTGTAAGGCTCCATTCAGACATTTTTTTGGCCCAAGTTAGCGGAATTATTATTTTTTTTTCTTACAAAGTCTCATATTCCACTAACTTGTGTCAAAAAATAAAATCTCACATGAACTAACCATACCCCTCACGGAATCCAAATGCGTAAAATTTTTTAGACATTTATATTCCAGACTTCTTCTCACGCTTTAGGGCCCCTAGAATGCCAGGGCAGTATAAATACCCCAAATGTGACCCCATTTCGGAAAGAAGACACCCCCAGGTATTCCGTGAGGGGAATATTGAGTCCATGAAAGATTGAAATTTTTGTCCCAAGTTAGCGGAAAGGGAGACTTTGTGAGAAAAAAATAAAAAATATCAATTTCCGCTAACTTGTGCCAAAAAAAAAAAATTTCTATGAACTCGCCATGCCCCTCATTGAATACCTTGGGGTGTCTTCTTTCCAAAATGGGGTCACATGTGGGGTATTTATACTGCCCTGGCATTCTAGGGGCCCCAAAGCGTGAGAAGAAGTCTGGTATCCAAATGTCTAAAAATGCCCTCCTAAAAGGAATTTGGGCACGTTTGCGCATCTAGGCTGCAAAAAAGTGTCACACATCTGGTATCGCCGTACTCAGGAGAAGTTGGGGAATGTGTTTTGGGGTGTCATTTTACATATATCCATGCTGGGTGAGAGAAATATCTTGGTCAAATGCCAACTTTGTATAAAAAAAATGGGAAAAGTTGTCTTTTGCCAAGATATTTCTCTCACCCAGCATGGGTATATGTAAAATGACACCCCAAAACACATTCCCCAACTTCTCCTGAATACGGCGATACCACATGTGTGACACTTTTTTGCAGCCTAGGTGGGCAAAGGGGCCCACATTCCAAAGAGCACCTTTAGGATTTCACAGGTCCTTTACCTACTTACCACACATTAGGGCCCCCGGAAAATGCCAGGGCAGTATAACTACCCCACAAGTGACCCCATTTTGGAAAGAAGACACCCCAAGGTATTCCGTGAGGGGCATGGCGAGTTCCTAGAATTTTTTTATTTTTTGTCACAAGTTAGTGGAAAATGATGATTTTTCTTTTTTTTTCTTTTCTTACAAAGTCTCATATTCCACTAACTTGTGACAAAAAATAAAAACTTCCATGAATTCACTATGCCCATCAGCGAATACCTTGGGGTGTCTTCTTTCCAAAATGGGGTCACTTGTGGGGTAGTTATACTGCCCTGGCATTCTAGGGGCCCAAATGTGTGGTAAGGAGTTTGAAATCAAATTCTGTAAAAAATGACCAGTGAAATCCGAAAGGTGCTCTTTGGAATATGGGCCCCTTTGCCCACCTAGGCTGCAAAAAAGTGTCACACATCTGGTATCTCCGTATTCAGGAGAAGTTGGGGAATGTGTTTTGGGGTGTCATTTTACATATACCCATGCTGGGTGAGAGAAATATCTTGGCAAAAGACAACTTTTACCATTTTTTTATACAAAGTTGGCATTTGACCAAGATATTTCTCTCACCCAGCATGGGTATATGTAAAATGACACCCCAAAACACATTCCCCAACTTCTCCTGAATACGGAGATACCAGATGTGTGACACTTTTTTGCAGCCTAGGTGGGCAAAGGGGCCCACATTCCAAAGAGCACCTTTCGGATTTCACCAGCCATTTTTTACAGAATTTGATTTCAAACTCCTTACCACACATTTGGGCCCCTAGAATGCCAGGGCAGTATAACTACCCCACAAGTGACCCCATTTTGGAAAGAAGACATCCCAAGGTATTCGCTGATGGGCATAGTGAGTTCATGGAAGCTTTTATTTTTTGTCACAAGTTAGTGGAATATGAGACTTTGTAAGAAAAAAAATCAAAAAAAAAAAATCATCATTTTCCGCTAACTTGTGACAAAAAATAAAAAGTTCTATGAACTCACTATGCCCATCAGCGAATACCTTAGGGTGTCTACTTTCCGAAATGGGGTCATTTGTGGGGTGTTTGTACTGTCTGGGCATTGTAGAACCTCAGGAAACATGACAGGTGCTCAGAAAGTCAGAGCTGCTTCAAAAAGCGGAAATTCACATTTTGGTACCATAGTTTGTAAACGCTATAACTTTTACCCAAACCATTTTTTTTTTACCCAAACATTTTTTTTTATCAAAGACATGTAGAACAATAAATTTAGAGCAAAATTTATATATGGATGTCGTTTTTTTTTGCAAAATTTTACAACTGAAAGTGAAAAATGTCATTTTTTTGCAAAAAAATCGTTAAATTTCGATTAATAACAAAAAAAGTAAAAATGTCAGCAGCAATGAAATACCACCAAATGAAAGCTCTATTAGTGAGAAGAAAAGGAGGTAAAATTCATTTGAGTGGTAAGTTGCATGACCGAGCAATAAACCGCTAAAGTTGTGGAGTGCCGATTTGTAAAAAAGGACCTGGTCTTTAGGGGGGTATAAACCTGTGGTCCTTAAGGGTGGTATGATTTGAGATATGAAGTCACAGCTGGCGGCATTTGATACAGCGGAGTGTGGAGATGGCTGATGGCGTACTTGCCCGCCGGTTGGCATACCGCTCCAAGATGTTCTTTGGTTTTGCCGTATAAAATAAATAAGCTGTGGCCGATCATCACCCAGCTAAAGGTTACCTGTTGTCCTGTGTTTTTATTATCTGGGTCAGTTTTAAGTAAGGGGTAGCTACAGGTAGGCAGAGGTGCCAGCCCGGTTCTTAGCTCTCCCTTGCCCTCTCCTGAATACCAGCAGTCTATCAGGGGTCAGTACAGAGATATATCCCATCTATCCCATCATCTATTTATCCCCAGGACTGTGACTGTGACGAGGGGACATCCTCTGCGTCTGGAGGAAAGAAGGTTTGTACACAAACATAGAAGAGGATTCTTTACGGTAAGAGCAGTGAGACTATGGAACTCTCTGCCTGAGGAGGTGGTGATGGTGGGTACAATAAAGGAATTCAAGAGGGGCCTGGATGTATTTCTGGAGTGTAATAATATTACAGGCTATAGCTACTAGAGAGGGGTCGTTGATCCAGGGAGTTATCTGATTGCCTGATTGGAGTCGGAAAGGAATTTTTTATTCCCCTAAAGTGGGGAAAATTGGCTTCTACCTCACAGTTTATTTTTTTGCCTTCCTCTGGATCAACTTGCATAGTAACAGGCCGAACTGGATGGACAAATGTCTTTTTTCGGCCTTATGTACTATGTTACTATGTCACTAATTATTACCTGTTCACACAGCAGTAAAGGATGCTACCAGATGATTGAATATGGGGGTCCCTGCAGCAACTTAAAGAGGACCTTTCACCTATTATGACAATGTGAACTAAGTATACAGACATGGAGAGCGGCGCTCGGGGATCTCGCTGCACTTACTATTATCCCTGGGCGCCGCTCCGTTCTCCTGCTATGCCCTCCGGTATCTTCGGTCACAAAGTTATGGTAGGCGGAGATTTCAGTCACTAAGTTATGGTAGGCGGAGATTTCAGTCACTAAGTTATGGTAGGCGGAGTCTGCCCTTGTTCTGCTGTAGCGCTGGCCAATCACAGCGCAGAGCTCACAGCCTGGGAGGTTATTTTCTCCCAGGCTGTGAGCTCTGCAATGCAATTGGCCAGCGCTACAGCAGAACAAGGGCAGACTCCGCCTACCATAACTTAGTGACTAAAATCTCCGCCTACCATAACTTTGTGACCGAAGATACCGGAGGGCATAGCGGGAGAACGGAGCGGCGCCCAGGGATAATAGTAAGTGCAGTGAGATCCCCGGGCGCCGCTCTCCATGTCTGTATACTTAGTTCACATTGTCATAATGGGTGAAAGGTCCTCTTTAAGGTAGGTCCTGGGGAGAGGAGGTGACTGGCATCTTTCCTCTATACCTAGAAGTCATCTCAGCTCTGATCGTGTCTATAGTAATAAACTGGGGAGTTTCTTTAATAATCTATCAAGTTTTTTATATGAACATAGGCTGGTTGAGGGGCTGTACATTGAATATATGTATGAAGTGCAGTAAGTCTACTGTGTTATATGCCACTTGTGCAGGGGAGGGAGACTAGGGGCTCATCGGGGGATTCGCCTGTACCCCTGTGGGGCAGTCCGAGCCTGATCATGGTTGAAACTGCGCGGTTTGTTTTACTCCTTCAGACTTCATAAAGGAGCCCTTGAGCTCAAAACGTTTTGTCTAAGGCCCCTTTCACACGGGCGAGTATTCCGCGCGGATGCGATGCGTGAGTTGAACGCATTGCACCCGCACTGAATCCTGACCTATTCATTTCTATGGGGCTGTGCACATGAGCGGTGATTTTCACGCATCACTTGTGCGTTGCGTGAAAATCGCAGCATGTTCTATATTCTGCGTTTTTCACACAACGCAGGCCCCATAGAAGTGAATGGGGCTGCGTGAAATCGCAAGCATCCGCAAGCAAGTGTGGATGCGGTGCGATTTTCACGCACGGTTGCTAGGAGACGATCGGGATGGAGACCCGATCATTATTATTTTCCCTTATAACATGGTTATAAGGGAAAATAATAGCATTCTGAATACAGAATGCATAGTAAAATAGGGCTGGAGGGGTTAAAAAAAATAATAATAATTAAACTCACCTTAATCCACTTGTTCGCGCAGTCGGCATCTCTTCTGTCTTCATCTGTGAGCAATAGGACCTTTGATGACGTCACTGCGTTCATCACATGGTCCATCACATGATCCATCACCATGGTGATGGATCATGTGATGAGCGTAGTGACGTCATCAAAGGTCCTATTGCTCACAGCACAGATGAAGACAGAAGAGATGCCGGGCTGCGCGAGCAAGTGGATTAAGGTGAGTTTAATCCCGCACCTTTTCCCGCAACGCCCGTGTGAAAGAGGGCTAACTGTTTTACCAGCACTTAAATAGAGGATTCTAATCATCACTCAAGTGGTGGTATTATTGAACCCAACAGATGTCTGACCCAAGTCTGACCAGTCTGGTCTAATATCCTGTGTTTCCCCTATTGACTCTGGATTCCTCCTGCCAGTTGACTACTGCTTTTGGAAGAGACTAAAGACATCAGCTGTACTGACCATCACCACCTCCTTGTTTGATTCTACACCAGCAAAACAGTAGCAGGTGAGCATTATTCATCCCACCGGGGAACCGTATTACCTGACATATTTACTATATGAGCACCTCCCTCTATTTTTTTGGCACTATTGCTGGCTCATAATTTCCATGCAGGATACTCCCCTCTATAATGTCCACATGCCATAGTAGGCAATAAATCGGAGTTCGTACACATTTTCAATCGTATTGGTTAAACAGTTATGATCACTATCTTGATGACATACAGGCACTGGTCCTTTATTCAGGTCCACACAGTTTCACTATCATTGATGTGAATGATTATAATGGAAAAGCCTTTACAATAAGTATTACGTATTTTCCTCACTTTTCGGCCATACGCCAAGTTGTCTACCAATAATGACCTGTTGTCCTACCTAGACCGATATCGTTCTTGAGCATACCACCAGATTGCTTTGGGAAATAGAGGTAACTTGGAGGTAATTATTACTCTTAACAAAGCATGGGCTAGTTTTACCTGTATTGGAGTCATTTACTATGTATGGCCATATTCTTTACCATAAGGGGTAGTTTCCTGTAGACAAGTCTCTCCAATGTAGATGAGGTCTAATGGGACTAGGAGACAGGTGTAATACCACAACCTCTGAAGTGTCTTTCATATCATTTATTGCTTTGTGTTTCCTCTTTCATTGGCTTCTTTTAGTTAACATTGTCTGAGCAGGGCATTGTCTTGCATTTTATGTTTGGATTTTCATGACAAGTACAGAGGTGAACATTAGTGAATTGTACCTTGGCTGCGAATACTTAGAAGTTTCCGTCAACATCCCCGGGGGCAACAAGCAACTGACGTGAGAGAAAACTGCTTTGTATCAAACTGAGCATCATTTTGTCCACAAGAGACAGACGGTCGTAAGGTCTTCATACCCTATTGTCAGCACATGACAGATGATTAGACAGGCCATTTGTGCTCAGGAGCCTTATAGCCTCAGAGCTAACGGCTCAGAGAACTGAAAAGTAAACCTTGAGAAAGGGAAAATAACTTAACAAACATTTAGAGAATTAAACGTCTTTAAAATTCTAGCACCCAACCGATGTACTTATACCGATGGTATAATTTCTGTCGCATGAATAGGCATAAAGAAGTAGCCTTGTACATATGACGCAGACTTTAACCAATAGCCTCCATCGTCATCATAGCCAAAGACACTTCCAGTTCTGAAAATAAAATCCAATTGTAATATTGGATTTACATCTTGTGACTTGTACTATGTTTTGTCTAAAAATCAGAACAATCAGACCAAAGTCTGATTCTCAGGGTGAGAGATTAGCCATCATCTGCCGACATGGATTATTTAGGATGAAGTATTGGTAAAGCTTTACAAAAATGGCGTTGTTGATTCTCCAAAATTTGACTTTATTTCACTGTTGATTTGGAATCCAATGAATCAATTCTACCCATACTTGCCAACCTGATTACAAGTCATGCCCACTTTAAAAACAGACCACTATCTCACTATGTAACGCAGCCTGCGTCTTACGTTGGGAGAGATTTTTCTGAACTCTACCCCAGAACTGTTGCACCAAAAAGTTGCACATTTTTGCCCTTTCTATGCCATGCCCACCCCTTTTGTTAATAGTTAGCAGGGCATTTCCTTTTTGGTCCAACACAAGTATTGCATGAAAACTAAGCCAGGTCCTAGCTGTTATAGCCATAGACCTTACAGGGAAATTTCCCGGTGGGCCGATGCACAGGGGGCCGCCTGGGCCCTTCTCACAGCCAGGCAGTGGAAGTTTTTGGGGATGTATTTTGTGATGGACTGTGGTATTTAACTCTGTTGGGGTGGTATAATGTGCCACAATATGGTATAGCTGGACCCATCTTCTATCAATTTGGACCCAACTACAAAATGGGGCCACTTTAAGTATTTTTTCCAGGGCCACTTTCAGTTCCCAGTCGGCCCTGGGTATAGCTTTCCTATTCTGGTACATGGACCAGCCAAATGTATAAGAAAAAGTTCCAGCACTGGATTAATTCTCAGTTGGGTCGTCTTTATTTTTCATGTTGCATATTACATCCTGTGGACATCACCTTCCACCACCACCGGTTGACATGTTTTGAACTGAAGCGTTCTTAGTCGTAACCTTGCGGTGTGTCCGGCCTCTGAGATTCAAATAGATCTGCCCCTCCAATAGAAAAGGTAGATGAAAACAGGAAGGGAAAACAGAAAAGGAGAGGGGGAAGGGAAGAAACAGGTGTAGACAGATGGATTTTTCTGTTTATATTGACCAGCCAAGTTGTGTCTTAATAATTTTGGCACATCTCACACTACCGTTAGATATGCCAGTCTTGATAAATCTTTGTGGACAGCAGTGCTGTGTCTCATCCCGATACTGCACACAGTTAGGGCTGAATTCTGGAAGGTGGTGGGAGGCTTCATTGAGGTCACCCCTTTTTTCCATGAGCCTCCTAGATGTTCTGGGACAGTTGTTAAGTAGGATTCTACTATCTCTGTAAATGTAAACCTTGACTGGATAACCTTCACCTGAGAACCAATAGTGAAGATTAACAGAACAGGAGACACCGGTATCATATATTACACATAGTAGGTGCTGGACCATATAATAGCTTTTGCACTGGGGTCCAGGTGCTTTGAAATATACAGTATATAATATAATAAAAACAAAACTGAGGTTTACAATTAAAACTAAAATACGATTCCTATTTAATAGAATACTCATTTTTTACCCACCATACAATTATTAATCAATTAACCCACAACCTAGCCCACGACCAGGGGACTCAACTCAACCCAGAAATTGTGCAGCTGAGATGGGTCTGGTTGCAAAGGAATAGCACCATAGGCTGCAAGCTGCTTGGCTTTGCTTATTCACCCGCCCACAGACTTATCTGTGATACACACTGCTGAAGAAAAGAGTGTCTATCATCATAGTTCCTTCCAGGAACAGTGGGAGGTGCAGTGGTATGAAAGCAGGACACCTTTATTTAAGGAGCATCACTAAGGCACTATTGCTGTGTGGGGCACCACTTCTGTCAGAATTTGAAAAGTGGCAAATTATGGGGTGCAAGTACTGTCTACAGTCTAATTTTTTGGGACACAATTATTTTGGGGTCACTGTCTGTAAGACACTATTTATTGGTGGAGTACAGTGTGTGGGAGCACTTTGCATCACAGATAATGCAGAATTGGGACAGCAACAGACATAGCATTGAGGGTAACAGTAGGAGTAAGGGGTATGTGTAGAGAGTAAAGGGAGTGATGGAAATCCAAGGAGCCAAAGATCTCCAGACACCAAGTTCTACAGAGACCAGTCACAGCTGGAAGAATCTGTCATGATGGTCTGTGCCGAATGTCGGAAAAAAAAAGAAAAGGGAACAAAATAATCAGAGAAGAAAATATTTTAAGTTAAAATTTCCAATTCGCCTGTCTACAATTCCTAAATGGATAGAATAGTTTATATTTCAGAATGAAGATATTGATAGATAATGAACAATGTTCAGGTGGGGTGACCTCTAATGAAACTTTTGCATTGGGCTTACCAATATGATAAAATGGTCCTGATTACAGTTTGAAACATGTATCAGGCAGCACCATTATGTAGATACAAAGTGACCCCAATGTGGAGACAGTCTGATATGAGCAGTATGATGTCGAACATTAACCCCCTGTGACCTGTGAGTAAAAACTTTCCCATTGATGTGTCTACAAAATATTCCTTAAATAGATACTGTAGGATAGCTTTTTTAACTGATTGTGAAAATAATGAATGATGTTCAGATGGGAAGAACGACTAATGAAACCTTTCCACTGGGCCCACCAATAGCATAGCCATTACAGTTTGGAATATGTATCAGGTAGTACCATTGTGTAAGTACTTAGTGACCCCAGTGTGCAGTCTTATCTCGACAGTACTATTTTGAACATTACCTAAATTGGGATCCGTAAAACTTAATTGACTGGGGCTGCTTAATGACGGCTAGGCATTATTGTGGCTCCCAAAAAGCAGTTAATTGGCCCCCCCTGCTGCATTCTGTAGGCTATAGCTGTATATAATTACTAGTGTATGTTGGCTGGGGATGCAGCCTACTGCATCGTCATAAACCACTTTGACCATTTCCACATAACATTCAAATGACTATTTCAAGTAAATGTTCTGCCAGGAGACCAAAACAATTCAAAGGACACAAAGCCTGAAACTTCTATTATGTCTGATACTCAGAACAGTCTACAAACTGCTGATAAGATCCCGAAATATAAATGAACAGATATCACTGCAAAAAAATCCAAAATTTAAAGGGGTTGTCCAGGAATACCTAACTTTTACCCAATGCCCACAGCCCGCCCCTGCTATTGATTCATACCAGTCCTGCGTTGTGGCTCCTGCACTTAATAAGGGTACTTTCACACTAGCCTTTTTAGAATCCGGCAGGCAGTTCTGGCAACGGAACTGCCTGCCAGATCCGCCAATCCGTATACAAACGGAAAGCAATTTTGTCCGGATTCGTCAGACGGATCCAGTGAAATACCGCTTCCGTCTCATTAGGTATCATCCGGAATAACGGTATTTCAATTTTTTTCAAAGATCAAAAGAGAAACCCACTCCTCCTATATTCTGGCGCATGCGCAGACCGTAAAACTGGATCTGGCGAGGCGGCAATTTCCAGAACACTTGGTACCGGATCTGACATTAATACATCTCTATGGAAATTAATGCTGGCAAGTGCGGTATTGTTCCGGGATTTTGGCCGGAAAAAATACTGCAGCATGCTGCGGTATTTTGTCCGGTCAAATACCATACAAGGGACGGAACGGAAGACATCCTGATGCATACTGAACGGATTGCGTTCCATTCAGAATACATTAGGACAAAACTGATGCGTTTTTTTCCAGTATTGAGACCCTTTACCAGATTTCAATACCGGAAAAGAATAACGCTAGTGTGAAAGTACCCTTAGTATGCTGTTTCAGCTAATGATACTGACCCACCCCTGGGTTTGAAACAAGCACCCCCCATGCCACAGTAGAGATGTCCCGAACTATTCGCCGGCGAACATCGCTTGTTCGCGTTCCCCGCGGCGGGCGAACATATGCGATGTTCGGTCCGCCCCCTATACGTCATCATTGAGCAAACTTTGACCCTGTACCTCACAGTCAGCAGACACATTCCAGCCAATCAGCATACCCTCCCTCCCACCTCCTATCAAAAAGCAAGGACGGCAGCCCTCTTAGATTCATTTTGAAGCTGCAGTGTTAGTGAGAGGAGGGACAGTGCAGCTGCTTAGCTAGGCCAGTGTTTTGTGTCCACTCCAGTCCTCAAAGACTCATCTGCTGTAAGGACAGCGTCCTGACAGCACCCCAAAAAGCCCTTTTTAGGGCTGGTACATCAGTCTGCTTTTTTTTTTTTTATATATATATTGCAGTTGCCTGCCAGTGTGTGTCAGGCCCACAGAGTGTACTGTGCCCACTGCCAGTGCCCACCACTGATATTTGGTGGCACAGTAGCTTGCAGATAAAAAAAGTAATACATTTTTTTCTCTGTAATATAATTCCAGTTGCCTGCCAGTGTGTGTCAGGCCCACAGACTGTACTGTGCCCACTGCCCACTACTCATATTGGGTGGCACAGTACCTTGTGCGCATAGTACCACTAATCTAGAAAAAAATGACAGGCAGAGGCAGGCCACCCCGTAGGGGCCGTCGTGGTCATGGTGCTGTGATTTCCTTTGGCCCTAGAATAATGCCCAATGTTCAGAGGCCACGTACCCTGAACTCGAAAAGTTCTGAGGACATAGTTGACTGGCTAACACAGGACACCCAATCTTCTACAGCTTCCGCTCGGAACCTTGACGCACCATCCTCCTCCAGCTCAGCTTCGGGCACCTCTCAAGTTACCACTCTCCCGCCCACCTGCCGCCAACACCATCACTAGCACCACAGCCGCTTCACTTGATCTGTCAGAGGAGTTATTTACACATCAGTTGGAAGAAATGAGTGATGCACAACCATTATTGCCAGAGGATGTAGATAACAGGGATATGTCTCAGTCAGGCAGGATTACACACATGGACGTACGGTGTGATGATGATGATGATGTTGTACCCGCTGCTGCTTCCTTTGCTGAGTTGTCAGATACAAGTGAAGAGGTTGATGATGACGATGTGTCCGTGGATGTCACGTGGGTGCCCGCTCGAAGAGAAGAAGAACAGGGGGAAAGTTCAGATCGGGGAGACACAGAGGAGGAGGAGACGAGTTGGAAGCAGGAGGAGGTCGTCGCAAGGAGCTAGTGGCACAGTCAGACAGCATGTATCGGCACCCGGGGTCAGCCAGACAGCACGCCAATCAACGCATGCTGTTGCCACCACCAGAATGCCGTCATTGCAAAGCTCAGCAGTGTGGCATTTTTTTTGTGTGTCTGCCTCTGATAACAGCAATGCCAAAAGAAACTGAGTCGGGGGAAGTCCAACACCCACCTAGGTACAACTGCTTTGCGAAGGCACATGATCTCACATCACAAACGCCTATGGGATCAACACATGATGAATACAAGCAGCACACAAGCTCAAAGCCACCATCCTCCTCCTGGTCCAGCATCTTCAGCCACGTCAACCACTGCTGTCCTCCTTGCTAGTGATGAGCGGCAGGTGCCATATTCGATTTCGACGAAATTTGCAAATTGGAAGTAAGAGGACCGACCAACCATCTTTTTCCATCTCCCGGTTCCTAAAATCTATTCCATACACCGGCCCCTGATAGAGGAAGTAACAGGGATTAAACTGATAGGAATAGTACTATTTAACACAACACTCATATAGGGTGGCACAGCACGGCGCACGCGCAGTGCCCCAAATTGGAAGTAAGAGGACCGACCAACCATCTTTTTCCATCTCCCGGTTCCTAAAATCTATTCCATACACCAGCCCCTGATAGGGGACAAAACAGAGATTAAACTGGTAAGAACAGATTTTTTTAATTTTAAAAAAAGGACAGCCTCTGCGGAGCTGGGTATTTTTTGGCCGCGTTACTGAACGCTCATGCACAATGGCTGTAGGCTCATGCGTCCTTTTGCGGAGGTGACCAACCTGGTCAGTCAAACCCAAGGCAACATCATCGACCTCATCCCATATGCGTTTTTTCTGGAGCGTGCCCTGCGAAGAGTGCTGGATCAGGCCGTAGATGAGCATGAAGAGGAAGAGTTGTGGTCACCATCACCACCAGAAGCAGCCTTGTCGTCGTCGATTGCTGGACCTGCGGCAATGCAGAGAGAGGAGTCTGAAGAAGAGGAGTCAGAGGAGGAAGGTGGCTTTGAGGAGGTGGAAGACCAACCACAGCAGGCGTCCCAGGGGGCTTGTTGTCACCTTTCGGGGACCCTTGGTGTTGCACGTGGCTGGGTGGAGGAAGAGACCTTCAATGACATCAGTGAGGTCAAGGAACGGGACATGGCTAGCTTGGTATCCAACCTTGTGCAAATGAGGAGTTTCCGGTTGTGCAAATGAACTGTTTGCGGTGCGTTTAACGGGGAGTTTGGTCTGTCAGAGTTTGGTCTGTCACTGTGAAGCGGGCGTAACCCTTACACTACATGATTGATACAACATCATACCTGATGTTTTAAAGCACGTTATTCCAAATAATTTAGGATTGTTAGGTGATTTATGCCCTTTATGGATTAAAACCCGACTCTGCGTCAACTACGTAATTTTCCATGGGAGTTTTGCCATGGATCACCCTCCGGCATGCCACAGTCCAGGTGTTAGTCCCTTTGAAACAACTTTTCCATCCCTATTGTGGCCAGAAAGAGTCCCTGTGGGTTTTAAAATTCGCCTGCCTATTAAAGTCTACGGCGGTTCGCCCGTTCGCGAACATTTGCGGAAATTTGCGTTCGCCGTCACAAACGGAAAATTTTATGTTTGCGATATCTCTATGCCACAGCACCGATTGTCACAAGTGCCATCACAGTGTGACACTTCGCCACAGTCATTACTAGAGTTTTGCCTTAAAACCAGTAAAAACTATGCCTAGGAATCATAAGTAGATGAGCGAAGGTTTGAATGCGATTTGGCAACTTAGCGAGCAGTACAAGCTCCGTGGGAGCTGTACCAGCTCCATAAGCAGCAACTTAAGCCTGGAGTCTCTGATGAGCAGTTTTCTTCAGCCACCTTCTGAAGAAACCACCCAGCCCCAGCAGCTGTGTAACATACAGCAGAACCTCAATCAGTGGGTGGTGGCATACTTGGACTGCACCCTGTCACCCATGATCCAAGATCCCCTGGACTACTGGGCATGCAAACTTGAAGTGTGGCCGCCACTGACGAGTTTGCCATGGGCATGCTTTTTTGCCCGGCCAGTAGTGTGGCATCAGAGTGGGACTTCAGTGCATTGGGGGGCATAGTTACCCCTAAGAGAAATCTCCTTTCTTCCCATAATGTTGAGAGACTAACCTTCATAAAGATGTATCAGGCGTGGATTAACTAGGATGTCCAGACACTGGTACCTGATGCAACAGAATTTAGTGATGGCTAACCTCCGGCACTCCAGCTGTGGTGAAACTATGACTCCCAGCATGCTCCATTCATTTCTATGGAGTTCTGAGAACAGCCAAGCAAGTGTCGTAAGGAGTCATAGTTTTACTACAGCTGGAGTGCCGGAGGTTAGCCATCACAGGAATAGATCACTCTGGCACTAAAGGTCATACTGTAGTGTCCTGGCACACTGGAATATTGTGTGAAATGGGATGTTACTTCTGGCCACGTGCTGCCACCACCATTCTGATGCTGCCACCTGCCTGATGCCACCCGCCTGCTGCCTCTACTGATAATCCTACAATGGGGCTTCTTGGCCTACTAATATGTACATGTTGCATTTTTACAAGGATATGCATAGCACTGGCCTTTGCTATCACACTACTGTTGTTGGGTTCTGGTACTTCTGTGATCTGCCACCAGCTTGTGCTGTGTGCTACTACTGCAGTCCACCCCCCCCCCCCCCATCATGGGGCCACTACTGTCACTGTTACTGCTGCTGCTGCCACCCTCCGCACTCTGTCATGGGGCCACTGCTGTCACTGTTACTGCTGCTGTCCACCCCCCCCCATCATGGGGCCACTACTGTCACTGTTACTGCTGCTGCTGTCCGCCCTCCACACTGTCATGGGGCCACTACTGTCACTGTTATTGCTGCTGTCCACCCTCCACACTCTGCCATGGGGCCACTACTGTCACTGTTACTGCTGCTGCTGCCACCCTCCGCACTCTGTCATGGGGCCACTGCTGTCACTGTTACTGCTGCTGTCCACCCCCCCCCCCTCATGGGGCCACTACTGTCACTGTTACTGCTGCTGCTGTCCGCCCTCCACACTGTCATGGGGCCACTACTGTCACTGTTATTGCTGCTGTCCACCCTCCACACTCTGTCATGGGGTCACTACTGTCACTGTTACTGCTGCTGTCCACCCTCCACACTCTGCCTTGGGGTCACTACTGTCACTGTTACTGCTGCTGTCCACCCTCCACACTCTGTCATGGGGTCACTACTGTTACTGCTGCTGTCCACCCTCCACACTCTGTCATGGGGCCACTACTGTCACTGTTACTGCTGCTGTCCACCCTCCACACTCTGCCATGGGGTCACTACTGTCACTGTTACTTCTGCTGCCACCCTCCACACTCTGTCATGGGGTCACTACTGTTACTGCTGCTGTCCACCCTCCAGACTCTGCCATGGGGTCACTGCTGTCACTGTTACTGCTGCTGTCCACCCCACCCCCATCATGGGGCCACTACTGTCACTGTTACTGCTGCTGCTGTCCGCCCTCCACACTGTCATGGGGCCACTACTGTCACTGTTACTGCTGCTGCTGTCCGCCCTCCACACTGTCATGGGGCCACTACTTCCTTCGTGCAAGATTTATCTTCCACTAACACAGCCGACAGGCAATGTTTCGGCTTCATATAAGCCTTTCTCAAGCCATAATAAAATACACATAATGTGGATATATATACCTCCCACAAGGGGTTGTATCCAACTCTCCTCCAATGAATACTTAATATCTACTTAATATACATTCCTATATATCGTGATACAGTGTTATCTTTATCTAATAAAACATTCCATATATCTTCCTCTCACCATTAAAGATGCATAAGTGAGCTATAAGTGAGCTGCAGTATGGCCGACACCACCTGTCTCCTCAGCGTCTCCAACGATCCACTGCGCATGTCTCCGCTAAGTGCGTCTCCCGTCTCAATATCACCTACTGCGCATGTCACGTCCTATTTTTTTCTTTATCACACAACTTTATTAATATGGAATTTATTGAAAGGGACAGCGGCTGTTTACACAATATATATATATATCTATATATATATACATATACACTCACCTAAAGAATTATTAGGAACACCATACTAATACGGTGTTGGACCCCCTTTTGCCTTCAGAACTGCCTTAATTCTACGTGGCATTGATTCAACAAGATGCTGATAGCATTCTTTATAAATTTTGGCCCATATTGATAGGATAGCATCTTGCAGTTGATGGAGATTTGAGGGATGCACATCCAGGGCACGAAGCTCCCGTTCCACCACATCTCAAAGATGCTCTATTGGGTTGAGATCTGGTGACTGTGGGGGCTATTTTAGTACAGTGAACTCGTTGTCATGTTCAAGAAACCAATTTGAAATGATTTGAGCTTTGTGACATGGTGCATTATCCTGCTGGAAGTAGCCATCAGAGGATGGATACATGTTCTCATTCTGTTTACGCCAAATTCGGACTCTACCATTTGAATGTCTCAACAGAAATCGAGACTCATCAGACCAGGCAACATTTTTCCAGTCTTCAACAGTCCAATTTTGGTGAGCTCATGCTCAGCCCTATTTGTAGTGGAGATGAGTGGTATCCGGTGGGGTCTTCTGCTGTTGTAGCCCATCTGCCTCAAGGTTGTGCGTGTTGTGGCTTCACAAATGCTTTGCTGCATACCTCGGTTGTAACGAGTGGTTATTTCAGTCAACGTTGCTCTTCTATCAGCTTGAATCAGTCGGCCCATTCTCCTCTGACCTCTAGCATCCACAAGGCATTTTTGCCCACAGGACTGCCGCATACTGGATGTTTTTCCCTTTTCACACCATTCTTTGTAAACCCTAGAAATGGTTGTGCGTGAAAATCCCAGTAACTGAGCAGATTGTGAAATACTCAGACCGGCTTGTCTGGCACCAACAACCATGCCACGCTCAAAATTGCTTAAATCACCTTTCTTTCCCATTCTGACATTCAGTTTGGAGTTCAGGAGATTGTCTTGACCAGGACCACACCCCTAAATGCATTGAAGCAACTGCCATGTGATTGGTTGACTAGATAATTGCATTAATGAGAAATAGAACAGGTGTTCCTAATAATTCTTTAGGTGAGTGTATATATTTCTCTTATGCATCGCAGTGTGAAGACGTCGAACTAACTCATTCCGCAGCGGTTCCACATCCACGGATATTGTCCATATACTGGCTCCCATTCCGTGTCTGTTTTAGTGCACAACAGGCTATTCTCGTATAATGCCAATATCCCGCCCCTGTCACAAATTATCTGCTATGGAGCAACCTATATTAAAGGGATTCTGTCATGACATTTTAGGCCTATAACCTAAACATATGGCCAGGTCCCTACTAATAACCTGAATCCGAAACCGTACTTAAATTAAATGTGCCTGTGGTTCTATTAGCACATAAAACTGTTTTTTATAACCTGTCATTCACCTACCTAAGGTGCCCAAGGGGACGTCGCTTCATACTGGGTGCCCGGCTGCAGCCATCTCCGTCTGGTGCCCAGCGTCGCCTTCCCAGTTGAAATCGCCGCCTTCCTCACCTCAGCCCCGCCTCCGCAATTGTCCTGTCCCTCAGGTTATGCCTAGTGCGCACGTGCGGGATCTGGCAGAGGGACCGGACGATTGCGGAGGTGGGGCTGAGGTGAGGAAGGCGGCGATTTCAACTGGGAAGGCGGCGCTGGGCACCAGACGGCGATGGCTGCAGCCGGGCACCCAGTATGAAGCGACGTCCCCTTGGGCAGTGTGTGGGAGCACTTTGCATCACAGATAATGCAGAATTGGGACAGCAACAGACATAGCATTGAGGGTAACAGTAAGGGGAGAGCTGGAAATCCAAGGAGCCAAAGATCTCTAGACACCAAGTTCTACAGAGACCAGTCAAAGAAAAGTGAACAAATTAATCAGAGAAGATGTCATTTTTTTGTCAAAAATTTCCAATTAGCCTGCCTACAATTCCTAAATGGATAGAATAGTTTATATTGCAGAATGAAGATATTAGTAGATAATGAACAATGTTCAGGTGGGGTGACCTCTAATGAAACTTTTGCACTGGGCTTACCAATATGATAAAATGGTCCTGATTACAGTTTGGAACATGTATCAGGCAGCACCATTATGTAGATACAAAGTGACCCCAATGTGGAGACAGTCTGATATGAGCAGTATGATGTCGAACATTAACCCCCTGTGACCTGTGAGCAAAAACTTTCCCATTGATGTGTCTACAAAATATTCCCTAAATAGATACTGTAGAATAGCTTTTTTAAATGATTGTGAAAATAATGAATGGGAAGATGGGAAGAACGACTAATGAAACCTTTCCACTGGGCCCACCCAGGGCTGGTGCAAGGATTTTTGCCACCCTAGGCAAAAGCTAATTTTCCCGCCCCCTTGACTCCGCCCATTGGCCACACCCTTTGAACCGCCCCTTTTTTGTCAGCCACCTATTTAATGATTGTTGCATGCAACATTTAACTTGACCAGCTAATTTTAGATATTCTACAGCAGTCCCATTACAATATCCCCCCAATCAGCCTTTCGACCAAATATTAAAAGACTTCTGTCACCCCACTAAAGTCATAATTTTTTTTTGGGCTAGTTAAATTACTTATACTGCGATATATGAAAATATAATGGTCTTACTTACTTTGCTTCAGCAGTTTCTTATAAAAACAAACTTTTATAATATGTAAATTAGGTCTCTACCAGCAAGTAGGGCGTCTACTTGCTGGTAGCCGCCGCAAAAAAAACGCCCCCTCGTCGTGTTGATAGACAGGGCCAGCCGTGATCTCCTCCTCCGGCCGGCCCTGTCAGCATTTCAAAAATCGCGCGCCTGTGTTCATTCGGCGCAGGCGCTCTGAGATGAGGAGGCTCGCCTCCTCAGCACTCCCTCAGTGCGCCTGCGCCGATGACGTCTTCTATTTCGGTGATGTCATCGGCGCAGGCGCACTTGCGACGGCTACCAGCAAGTAGACGCCCTACTTGCTGGTAGAGACCTAATTTACATATTATAAAAGTTTATTTTTATAAGAAACTGCTGAGTAAGACCATTATATTTTCATATATCGCAGTATAAGTAATTTAACTAGCCCAAAAAAAAAAAAAAAGACTTTAGTGGGGTGACAGAATCCCTTTAAAAACCTCAGATCAGTCCAAAGACCCCCACTCAGCCCCCTTCAGGCCTCAGATCAGCCAAAGACCCCCACTCAGCCACCTTCAGACCTCAGATCAGCCAAAGACCCCCACTCAGCCCCCATTCAGACTTCGGATAAGCCCAAAGACTCAGCCCCCAATGCCCCCCATCAAAACTTAAATCATCGCGGCAGGCAGAACTAACTACATACTACAATACTTACCTAGAATGCTGTGGCTCCTCTTCCTCACGCTCCCGTCTTCCCGCCGGCACTGCACTGTCACCTGACAGCATGCAGCATCAGGCCATAGTGCGCGCACTACGTCCTGACGCTGTACGCGCTCAGGAGGATAGTGCAGCGCCAGGGCCGCTGCCGCCAGGGAGCTGGAACAGTGTAAGTTTAAAGGGGCGGGGCTGGCTGCGCAGGCATGCGTGTTGGGTCCGGACTGGGATCACCCCATCAGACATGTCACCCGGTGTGGCCCGCACCCTCCGCACCACCCTCGCAACGCCACTGCTAGTAGCAGTCTGCTACTGTGACTTCTATTGCGGCCAGACTCCAGAGCGCCGGCGCCCCCAGCAAGAGTGCGCTCTACGCGGTGGCCTACTCTGCTTATGGGTGGCGCCGGCCCTGGGCCCACCAATAGCATAGCCATTACAGTTTGGAATATGTATCAGGTAGTACCATTGTGTAAGTACTTAGTGACCCCAGTGTGCAGTCTTATCTTGACGGTACTATTTTGAACATTACCTAAATTGGGATCCGTAAAACTTAATTGACTGGGGCTGCTTAATGACTGATAGGCATTATTGTGGCTCCCAAAAAGCAGTTAATTGGCCACCCCTGCTGCATTCTGTAGGCTATAGCTGTATATAATTACTAGTGTATGTTGGCTGGGGATGCAGCCTACTGCATCGTCATAAACCACTTTGACCATTTCCACATAACAATTAAATGAAATTTCAAGTAAATGTTCTGCCAGGAGACCAAAACAATTCAAAGGACACAAAGCCTGAAACTTCTATTATCTCTGATACTCTGAACAATCTACAAACTGCTGATAAGATCCCGAAATATAAATGAACAGATATCACTGCAAAAAATCCAAAATTTAAAGGGGTTGTCCAGGAATACCTAACTTTTAACTGATTTCCACAGCCCGCCCCTGCTATTGATTCATACCAGTCCTGCGTGCTGGCTCCTGCACTTAATAAGGGTACTTTCACACTAACGTTTTTAGAATCCAGCAGGCAGTTCCGGCGATCAGTGTACAAATAGAAAGCAACACATATTTTTTAGACCTTCTGAGAGGGATGTGAAAATGGACTTCTATAGAGACATGCTGTCTATTCGATTGGTCGCTACCTATGAGCGACATCGCCCATCCTCAGGAAGACTGTGTGGGGGGAGGGGGAGGGGGGGGAGGCGTGGTAGCAGTACCAGCTCCATAAGCAGCAACTTAAGCCTGGAGTCTCTGATGAGCAGTTTTCTTCAGCCACCTTCTGAAGAAACCACCCAGCCCCAGCAGCTGTGTAACAGCGGAACCTCAACCAGTAGGTGGTGGCATACTTGGACTGCACCCTGTCACCCATGATCCAAAATCCCCTGGACTACTGGGCATGCAAACTTGAAGTGTGGCCGCCACTGACGAGTTTGCCATGGGCATGCTTTCTTGCCTGACCAGTAGTGTGGCATCAGAGTGGGACTTCAGTGCATTGGGGTGCATAGTTACCCTTAAGAGAAATCTCCTTTCCTCCCAAAATGTTGAGAGACTAACCTTCTGTCACAAGGCGCCGGCTTCACGTTTCCCCTCCTCAGTGTCGCCGGCGCCTTGCGGCTAGTACGGTGCCTTGCTGTGTCCTCATCTCCACAGCAATGGGGGGCGGGGAGGACCCGGCCGCACTCACCTCCTTAGCGCGGTCGACGTCCTCCACTCCCATGGCAACTGTAGGGAGTCCAAGCACCTCGGCTGGTTGCAGGGGAATGAGTCATGTTGCGCTGGCCACGTCACATGACTCCTCTTTCTGGGAATGAGTCATGTGTCGCTGGCCACGTCACATGACTCCTCTTTCTGGGAATGAGTCATGTGTCGCTGGCCACGTCACATGACTCCTCTTCCCCACTGTATATACAGGCAACCTTCTGGCCACCGGTTGCCTGTGAATAAGGTCCTATCCAGTGTTCCTTTGTGTGATTCCGTGGCTTTTGACTCCCGACTCATTGATCATCTCTATCCTTGCTTGATCCTTTTGTCTGCTTCGCTTCTCCTGGTTTTTGACTTTGGCCTGTTTTTGACCCGTCTTTGCTAATCCTCTTGTACTGTAGTTACCTCCAGGTTCTGACTTGGCTTGTTGACCATTCTATGTTTGTCTTGTTTGTTTTGTTTGTTCCTCCGCACTTACCAAGGCTAGGGAATGCCGCCCAGTTGTGCTCCGTTACCTAGGACGGATAGGCAAGTAGGCAGGGACAGGGGTGTGGGTGGAGTCAGTGGTGCACCATCCCCTCCCCCTCTTTGCGAGACCTTCATAAAGATATATCAGGCGTGGATTAACCAGAATGTCCAGACACTGGTGCCTGATGCAACAGAATTTAGTGATGGCTAACCTCCGGCACTCCAGCTGTGGTGAAACTATGACTCCCAGCATGCTCCATTCTTCTCTATGGAGTTCTGAGAACAGCCAAGCAAGTGTCGTAGTTTTACCACAGCTGGAGTGCCGGAGGTTAGCCACCTGCCTGATGCCGCCCGCCTGCTGCCTCTACTGACATTCCTACAATGGGGCTTCTTGGCCTACTAAGGCTACTTTCACACTAGCGTTCGGGCTCCGCTTGTGAGCTCCGTTTGAAGGGTCTCACAAGCGGCCCCGAATGGATCCGTACTGCCCCAATGCATTCTGAGTGGATGCGGATCCGCTCAGAATGCATCAGTTTGGCACCGTTTGGCCTCCGCTCCGCTCAGCAGGCGGACAACCGAACGCTGCTTGCAGCGTTTTCGTGTCCGCCTGGCCGTGCGGAGCCAAACGGATCCGTCCAGACTTACAATGCAAGTCAATGGGGACGGATCCGTTTGACGTTGACACAATATGGTGCAATTTCAAACGGATCCGTCCCCCATTGACTTTCAATGTAAAGTCAGGAGTTAATATACCATAGGATCGGAGTTTTCTCCAATCCGATGGTATATTTTAACTTGAAGCGTCCCCATCACCATGGGAACGCCTCTATGTTAGAATATACCATCGGATTTGAGTTACATCGTGAAACTCAGATCCGACAGTATATTCTAAACACAGAAGCGTTCCCATGGTGATGGGGACGCTTCAAGTTAGAATATACTGAGAACTGTGTACATGACTGCCCCCTGCTGCCTGGCAGATGCTGCCAGGCAGCAGGGGGCAGACCCCCCCCCCTCCTGTATTTAACTTATTGGTGGCCAGTGCGGCCCCCCCTCCCTCCCCAGTATTAATTGTAACCAGTGCGGCCCCCCTCCCTCTATATTCATCAGTGGATAGTGTGGATTCCCAGTATTAAATATGACCAGTGCGGCCTCCCCCTCCCTCCCTCCCTCCCTCCCCAGTATTAAATATGACCAGTGCGGCCTCCCCCTCCCTCTATATTAATTGGTGGCCAGTGCGGATTCCAAGTATTGTGACCAGTGCGGCCTCCCCTCTTCCCCCCCCTAATTAAAACCCCCCCCCCCCCCATCATTGGTGGCAGCGGAGAGTACCGATCGGAGTCCCAGTTTAATAGCTGGGGCTCCGATCGGTTACCATGGCAGCCAAGACGCTATTGCAGTCTTGGCTGCCATGGTTACTTAGCAATAAATAGAAGCATTATACTTACCTGCGAGCTGCGATGTCTGTGTCCGGCCGGGAGCTCCTCCTACTGGTAAGTGACAGGTCTGTGCGGCGCATTGCCTATAGCACAGTCATGTACACAGTTCTCTGTATATTCTAACTTGAAGCGTCCCCATCACCATGGGAACGCTTCTGTGTTTAGAATATACTGTCGGATCTGAGTTTTCCGAAGTGAAAAATCAGATCTGAAATAAACAGTTATGCAGACGGATCCGTTCTGAACGGATGCAAGCGTTTGCATTATAGGAGCGGATCCGTCTGTGCAGACACCAGACGGATCCGCTCCTAACGCAAGTGTGAAAGTAGCCTAATATGTACATGTTGCATTTTTACAAGGATATGCATAGCACTGGCCTTTGCTATCACACTACTGTTGTTGGGTTCTGCTACTACTGTGACCTGCCACCATCTTGTGCTGTGTGCTACTGCTGCTGTCTGCCCCCCCCCCTTGTCATGGGGCCACTATTGTCACTGTTACTGCCACCCTCCCCACTGTGTCATGAGGCCACTACTTGAAGTCTCCTACGTTCTCCCTGCAGTTCAGCTTTCAAGCCTTCATATTGAGATTGAGCCACCAAATAGGAAGAATATAATTAGTCCGATTTTGCTGGGTATACCAGATTTAGGCTACTTTCACACTAGCGTTCGGAGCGGATCCGTCTGATGTTTCATCAGACGGATCCGCTCCGATAATGCAGACGTTCGCATCCGTTCAGAACGGATCCGTCTGCATTAAAACTTAGAAAATTTTCTAAGTATGAAAGTAGCCTGAGCGGATCCGTTCAGACTTTACATTGTAAGTCAATGGGGAACGGATCCGCTTGAAGATTGAGCCATATGGTGTCATCTTCAAGCGGATCCGTCCCCATTGACTTACATTGTAAGTCTGGACGGATCCGCTCGCCTCCGCACGGCCAGGCGGACCACCGAACGCTGCAAGCAGCGTTCAGGTGTCCGCTCACTGAGCGGAGCGGAGGCTGAGCGCTGGCAGGCGGATGCATTCTCAGTGGATCCGCCTCCATTGAGAATGCATTGCGGCCGGGCGGCTGCGTTCAGGACCGCTCGTGAGCCCCTTCAAACGGAGCTCACGAGCGGACACCTGAACGCAGGTGTGAAAGTAGCCTTATAGTGCTTAGTGACAAATTAATTCGGAACAAATCGAATTTCTTGGCGAACTTCGGCGAAGCTGCCAAATCGGATTTTTCTAAACTTTGTTTGTTTCTAATAATAATAATAATGATAAAAAAATAATTACAATTATTAATATTACTACGGTATATTTTGCAGAGTCTGTATTCAGCCAAATGGTTTTCGATTGTGTGAAACTTGCTTAGTTCACGAAGGAGGGGGATGGCTGTTTTGCATCCAGGAATTTGAAAGCCAAGGTCAATGAGTGGGCTGGAGCCGATTGTAATGTCCTAGTCTAGTGCTTACATTTTTTTCCTGATTTTGTTTTGTAGAGTAAAAAATATACGGTAATTAGTGTAAATATTATAATGTTGCATAACTGATTCACTAGATATTAACTCCGTAGGCCTCTTTCTTACAAATGCTTTGTCGGGACCTGTTGAGGGAAAGGCCTCATGCACATGACCGTTGTGTGTTTTGCGGTCCAAAAATTGCGGAATGGCGTGGACAGCCATTAATATAACTGCCTGTTCTTGTCCGCAAAACGGACAAGAATAGGACAGGTTATATTTTTTTTTGCGGACCACGGAACGAAGCTATGGATGCGGACAGCACACGGAGTGCTGTCCGCATCTTTTGAAGCCCCATTGAAGTGAATGGGTCCGCATCCAAGCCGAAAATACTGCGGCTCAGATGTGGACCAAAACAACGGTCTGCATGAGGCCAATAACTGAAGGTTTTTCACGTGAGTTCAATCAGTTTTGTCTGCAATTGCTTCAGTGTTATAGTTTTTTTCTGCACAAATGCAATCAGTTTTTGATGCATTTTTCACACGTGTGAAGAAAAACGGAAGAATAATGATCTGCATCTCCCTGCAACCCTCAGTGGAAAACGAGTTGCATCCGAATTTCTTCAGTTTTTCCGTAGCCCCAATCATTTCTATTGGGCCAGAGCTGTGTGAAAAACGAACAATATGGAACATGCTGTTATTTTTCCAGAACGCAAAGATAATGCATGAAAAACGTGATTTAGTCCGTATGCCATTTGTTCGAGAAACACATCGCATCTGGATGGAATACTCGCTTGTGTGAAATTTACCAGCCTTAGTGACCAGTCAATTTTTTTCCAAGAGCCAGTGTCGCACTGGGGTACATAGGGCCCACCAGTAAAATTTATTTTGGGGGCCCACCATACAGATACATCCAAATATAATAAATAAAGTTTTTTATATGAGCATAGACTGGTTGAGGTGCTGAACATTGAATATATGTATGTAGTGCAGTAAGTCTACTGTGTTAGTACTCTCCTTACTCCCACTCTATGTTGCCATCTGCGATGTATCTCTGTGCAGGCGGCGCAATGACGTCATCCTGTCCACCTGCGTGATGACATCTTCATGTCCCGTCTGTGCTGGGTCACAGGTGGACTACATTATTGCTCTGCCTAAGACCCGTTTAAGAAGGTCACGTTGACCATGACCACATGCTCCGTTGTATTGTCTCATAGGCTTCAGGTCTAGCAGCCTGAGGCTTACAAGAGTGAACAGCAGGGATAGGAGCTGTAGGCTCCTGTGGCCTGCGGAAAGGTGTGGAGCTGTCTGACTTGCCTAACAAGGGCCCAGAGAGGCCCCGACAAGCAGGGGTCCCATGCAGTTGTGTTGTTTGTGTGGTGGTCAAGAGCGGACTACAAGGTACAGTACAGGAATGAGGACAGGTGAGTAGCTGTAGATGGTCTGGGGTCTGTCCTTTAGTTGGTCTGAGTCTGCAGATTCATGAATTGACTAAACTGTGTAAAGTAATTAACACTGAAGAGGACAGTATACTACTACAGAGGGATCTGGATAGATTGGAGGCTTGGGCAGAGAAGTGGCAGATGAGGTTTAACACGGTCACACATACTGTACATACTAAATGGTAAAACACTCGGTAACACTGACATGGAAAAGGACCTAGGAACCTAGTGAACAGCAAACTAAGGCTACTTTCACACTAGCGTTCAGAGCGGATCCGTCTGGTGTCTGCACAGACGGATCCGCTCCTATAATGCAGACGTTTGGATCTGTTCAGAACGGATCCGTCTGCATTATAGTTTAGAAAAAAATCTAAGTCTGAAAGTTGTTCAGACGGATCCGTCCAGACTTTACATTGAAAGTTAATGGGGGACGGATCCGTTTGAAAATTGAGCCATATTGTGTCAACTTCAAACGGATCCATCCCCATTGACTTACATTGTAAGTCTGGACGGATCCGTTTGCCTCCGCACGGCCATTCGGACACCCGAACGCTGCAAGCAGCGTTCGGGTGTCCGCCTGCTGAGCGGAGCGGAGGCTGAACGCTGCCAGACTGATGCATTCTGAGCGGATCCGCGTCCACTCAGAATGCATTGGTAGCTGGACGGATGCATTCGGGGACGCTTGTGAGACCGTTCAAACGGAGCTCACAAGCGGAGCCCCGACGCTAGTGTGAAAGTAGCCTAAGCAGTAGAAACCAGTGTCAGTCAGCTGCTGCCAAGGCCAATAAGATAATGGGTTGCATCAAAAGGGGCATAGATTCCCGTGATAAGAACATAGTCCTACCACTTTACACATCACTAGTCAGACCACACACGGAGTACTGTGTACAGTTCTGGGCTCCTGTGAACAAGGCAGACATAGCAGAGCTGGAGAGGGTCCAGAGGAGGGCAACTAAAGTAATAACTGGAATGGGGCAACTACAGTACCCTGAAAGATTATCAAAATTAGGGCTATTCACGTTAGAAAAAAGACGACTAAGGGGAGATCTAATTAATATTTATAAATACATCAGGGGTCAGTACAGAGATCTCTCCCATCATCTATTTATCCCCAGGACTGTGACTGTGACGAGGGGACATCCTCTGCCTCTGGAGGAAAGAAGGTTTGTACACAAACATAGAAGAGGATTCTTTGCGGTAAGAGCAGTGAGACTATGGAACTCTCTGCCTGAGGAGGTGGTGATGGTGGGTACAATAAAGGAATTCAAGAGGGGCCTGGATGTATTTCTGGAGTGTAATAATATTACAGGCTATAGCTACTAGAGAGGGGTCGTTGACTCGTTGATCCAGGGAGTTATGAGTGGAGTCTCGAAGGAATTTTTTCCTTCTAAAATGAGGAAAATTGGCTTCTACCTCATGGGGTTTTTTGCCTTTCTCTGGATCAACTTTGCAGGAACTTTGCAGGATAACAGGCTTAAATGGATGGTCTTTTTTTTTTTACCATAATGTTACTATGGTGTATTAGATTTTGTGTCAATTTTAAATTATGTGTATTACACATGTGTAGATTTTAGTATTGGTGATTACAGATTACCAAATGTGTGAAAATTCACTTTGCTGGCCAATGTCCCCTGCCAGAGCCATATCTCTAATGGAGGCTGAGATGTAAAAGAAGAATTTTCACACATTCACTAACCTCTCATGGTGTTCAGAGGTGAACCAATGCAATATTGGGACTGAACAGGCCTGTGAACGCGCTTACAGCGCAGAAATGTAATAAATGGTCTATTGCAAATTCCTTCCAACCCTCCTTGTACCGTGGTGTGGGAGGGAGCGCCTGTCAGAACGCTTCCTTGGTCCTCTGATACATGGTTGCTATTATCTAATCAGAATGTTATTTGTGCTGTGAATGCTCACAGCTCGAATGATGTGCTCTAATGGACAATGACATATTATTATGTGTTAGGCTTCATCTCCTACATTCCCATGTCATCCTAATTGCACACAGCAGCAACTATGGGAGAGATGTAGGGTCCTATGATCAGTCCAGGACGTGCCGATCAATAATATTGTATACAGTCCTCTCCCAATATTCTCGTCCAGATCATGAAAAGCTTTAAGGCTCCATTCACACGTCCGTGGTGTGTTGCGGACCCGCAACACACCCGCCCGGCACCCCTATAGAAATGCCTATTCTTGTCCGCAAGCTGCGGACAAGAATAGGACATGTTCTATCTTTTGCGGAGCTGCGGACCTGAAGATCGGGGCTGCGCTCCACAAATGCCGATGCTGACAGCACACTATGCGCTGTCCGCATCCATTCCGTCCCCATAGAAAATGAATGGGTCCGGACCTGTTCAGCATTATTGCGGATCGGATGCGGACCCATTTGCGGACGTGTGAATGGAGCCTAAGACCACAGATATTCATACTTAACGACATTGCAGTTGAAAATTAGACACCAGTAGTACCGACATCGAGAATGGCCCCAAACTGGACAGGAACACCTATTTATGGGTGGAGCTTACATAAGCCTCATCCATTTTGTCATTAGGGACAGTCCCTGAAAATTCGGGACTGTTGGAAGCTGTGAGTATTATTGTCTTAAGCGAATCTTCGCTGTATTCTGTAATTATCAAGCACTGGTAAAACTTAAATGTATTTGACCTTGTTTGTCACCTGAGTAGTGATAATAAATACAAGGAAGCTGCTTGGAGGTCTATGGATACATGTAAAGGTGTTGAGCGAATCAAAGTTAATGAAGTGGAATTTGATCCGAAATTCTGGAAAAATTCAATTCACCACAAATCCGTATTTCTTGGCGCTTTGTGGTAACGATTTAATTTTTCCTGAAATGGCAGTAAAAAAAAAAACATACTCACCTTATCCATTTGATCATGGAGAAGCTGTTGTGGGCATCTTTTTGAAGAAAATGGGTCAATTCTCGTGAGCGCTGATGTGTGAAGTGACCACTTCATCAATCAAGATGGCTGTGACGGCCTCTCTGCAATCAAATAGATGAGGTGAGTATGTATTATTATTTTTGTTTAAACCCCTTGATGAACCCCGATAGCCTAAATGTGACTCTCAGATGCCGCAAACAGCATTGAACGCAGCATCTGAGGGGTTCAATGATGGGGGAGGGGGGGTGCGATTGCCGTTCCCCATAATTTCACCCACTTAATGCGAAATGCAATTCGTTACGAACTAATTCATAACAAGTCACTCGTGCTGACCACCATCTATTCCGACTCCCCCTTTCCTACACAAGATGGAGCTGGTGCAGAGGATGGGATTGGTAGTGGTCCTGATGAAGTGTTGTGTCATGGTGTACTCCCTAAGGCTGTTGTTCCCTATTTGTGCAGTGTAAATGCAGGTGCTCCCTTCCCGCTTAAAAAAGGGCTACACATTAAGGGCCTGAAACGTTGCTATATTTGCACCATACTGAATTGAATAAAGTACATATTGTACAAGAAAAGAAATGTCTACACGTCTATATGACTGACTGTTCTGAATAACTCAAGCACTTCTCGTGTGCTGTCATAAGCAGTTTAGGAGCTCTGTGGTGTGCCTCCTCTCTCCTGGACAGACACTCCCCCTCCTGGCAGGAAGTAGGACCATCCCATTACTACCAAGAGTGGAAGAACAGGGTGGTTAGCCCTTTTCCTTGCCAAACTTTGCTCAAGTAGTAGAAACCATCCATAAATTACCCCATTTTAGAAACTGTGAGTGAGCTCTGCTGTGGATTAATTGAAAGCAGGGACCTTTAGAGATCTATGCAAAACAAAGATGGGGAAAATAGGGAGAGACAAGCCCAAGGACACCCATGGGTCTCTTAAAGAAGTTGTCCAGGTTCAGAGCTGAACCCAGACATATAACCCCTACTTCCACACTCAGCCCCCCTGATATGAGCATCAGAGCATTTCATTCTCCGATGCTCTCCCTTGCCTTCCGCAGTATCTTCCACAGTGGAAGATTAAATGTGATCAAGTCTACTGTTGATCGTGCCGAACACCGCGTGTGCTCGAGCGCGATTCTCGAGTCAGTGTATTTAAATGTCATTTTGTCTCTATTTCTGAAAAGTTTCTGCTGGGATTTGAACTCACTACCTTCTACATTAGAGGTTAGAACCTTAACCACTCAGCTATAAAGCTGAATGATAAACTGTGTCAGAAAAACCTCATGGTAGTTTCTCATGTAGAAAGTATTCCTATACAGCAGAAGTATAATTTTATATTTAACTGCAGGTTAACATGCAGCTCTATAGCGTAGTGGTTAAGGTTCTTAATTCTAATGTAGAAGGTTGTGAGTTAAAATCCCGGCAAAAACATTTCAGAAATAGAGGCTAAATTAAATTTATATATTTTTGGGGAATTGTAAAAAATGTATGGCACAAAATAAATGTGTAATTACTAATATATAGATATATACACTCACCTAAAGAATTATTAGGAACACCATATTAATACGGTGTTGGACCCCCTTTTGCCTTCAGAACTGCCTTAATTCTACGTGGCATTGATTCAACAAGGTGCTGATAGCATTCTTTAGAAATGTTGGCCCATATTGATAGGATAGCATCTTGCAGTTGATGGAGATTTGAGGAATGCACATCCAGGGCACGAAGCTCCCGTTCCACCACATCCCAAAGATGCTCTATTGGGTTGAGATCTGGTGACTGTGGGAGCCATTTTAGTACAGTGAACTCATTGTCATGTTCAAGAAACCAATTTGAAATGATTTGAGCTTTGTGACATGGTGCATTATCCTGCTGGAAGTAGCCATCAGAGGATGGATACATGTTCTCAGTCTGTTTACGCCAAATTCGGACTCTACCATTTAAATGTCTCAACAGAAATCGAGACTCATCAGACCAGGCAACATTTTTCCAGTCTTCAACAGTCCAATTTTGGTGAGCTCGTGCAAATTGTAGCCTCTTTTTCCTATTTGTAGTGGAGATGAGTGGTACCCGGTGGGGTCTTCTGCTGTTGTAGCCCATCCGCCTCAAGATTGTGCGTGTTGTGGCTTCACAAATGCTTTGCTGCATACCTCGGTTGTAACGAGTGGTTATTTCAGTCAACGTTGCTCTTCTATCAGTTTGAATCAGTCGGCCCATTCTCCTCTGACCTCTAGCATCCACAAGGCATTTTTGCCCACAGGACTGCCGCATACTGGATGTTTTTCCCTTTTCACACCATTCTTTGTAAACCCTAGAAATGGTTGTGCGTGAAAATCCCAGTAACTGAGCAGATTGTGAAATACTCAGACCGGCCCGTCTGGCACCAACAACCATGCCATGCTCAAAATTGCTTAAATCACCTTTCTTACCCATTTTGACATTCAGTTTGGAGTTCAGGAGATTGTCTTGACCAGGAGCACACCCCTAAATGCATTGAAGCAACTGCCATGTGATTGGTTGACTAGATAATTGCATTAATGAGAAATAGAACAGGTGTTCCTAATAATTCTTTAGGTGAGTGTATATATATATATATATATATATATATATATATATATAAAAAATTATACTTCTGATATATATGAATGCATAATATGTGGGAAACTACTACTGATGTTTTTAGCCATAATATATTTACATATATTATAATCTATTATATATTCTAAATATATACTAATATATGTAAATATATTATAGCTAAAAACTTATATATATGTTTAAATTAAATTTAGCCTTTATTTCTGAAATGTTTCTGCCGGGATTTGTACTCACAACCTTTTTCATTAGAGCCAAGAACCTTCAGAGCAGGAGGTGCCTGGTTTAATGCTCGGGCTCTCCCATTGACTTCCATTGTGCTCGGGTGCTCTGTAGAGCACCCGAGCATCCCAAAGTGTTCTACCCGAGCACTTTGGTGCTCGATCAACATTAATTAGGTCTATAGATTGAAACAGTTAGCGCATTGGGAAGTGGGCACGTCACACCTCTTTTGTTGTATCTGGTCCCCTTGGAGGCAATATAGGCATTTTGCCCTGGAATGAGAGACCCTACATTTGCCTAGACCTTTTTGACGTCTCCACAGTACACCGTCATATTATGATATTCTATATAGTTGGCTGGTCCCTTTCCCATCACCTCCTTTTCTCTTCTACTTTTTTCTTTACCCAGCTGGTGTTTACTATATATTATATTATTTATGTTGATTAAGTCTCACCACTGCATTGTACCTAAAGAGAGTCGTAATACAGATTTATTGTATAAAAAAGAAATTAGATATGTTTCTATTTGCATACAATGCTGGATAACTATTTGGGTACTGTATATGTATGACTTATGTATTCTGTACTATGCTGTAGTGTCTTTAATAAAATATTTTAAAAACTAAAACTGATTTTACAAACATTGTTAAGCCTTTACATGTTTCACAACAATTAAAGGAAAATGGAGGCAAAATTTCAAAATTTCATTTTTGTTTTTTTCAGATTTTACATTTGAATCCATTTTTCCTGTAAGACAGTAAACCTCAATATTTATTATCCTGATTCTGCAGTTTAAAGAAACATTCCATATGTGGTCAGAAACTGCTGTATGGGCACAACGCAGGGCTCAGAAGGAAAAGAGAGCCATATGGTTTTTGGGCGTCATGTTACATTTGAAGGCACACTAAGGTACCCCTACAGTAGAAGCCCCCAAATAGTGATCCCATTTTGGAAACTGCACTCCTCAAATAATTTATTGATGAGGGGTGTACTGACCATTTTGACCCCACAAACTTTTAATAAACTTTAGAAATACTTGGCTGTAAAAATGAAAATTTTAATTTCTTCCAATAAAATGTTGCATAAGCTCTCCATTTTAAATTTTCACAAGGGGTAACAGGAGAAAAAACACCACAATTTTGTTAAGCATTTTCACCCAAACACGTCAACACCCCATATGTAGTCGTAAATTGCTGTTTTGGCACACATAAGGAATCAGAAGAGGAGCGCCATATGGTTTTGGGAGGGCAGATTTTGGTGGAATGGTTTACGGGCGCCATGTTGCTATTGATCAGCCTCTAAACACCAGTACAACCATTTTCTGACCAACATATTTTTTCTCAACGGAGCTTTATCAATGGTTCTATTTTGGGGTACACATGATAAAGAAAAGGCAGCAACTATGCTATTGCTTTAGTTTTTTTTTATTACGTCGAACACCATGCGGTAAAAATGTCATGTTATCTGGTCAGTATGATTACACATTGCTCTTACACAAAGCATTTTTGAAAAAAAATCTAATTTTTATGTCACCATTATGAGAGCCATATATATTTTTTTTTCTGATGATCCTCTTGTCTGGGGGCTCATTTTTTGCAGGATGAGTTGCTGTTTTCATTGATACCATTTTGATTGATACTTTTTAATCGCTCGCTATTATATTTTTTGTAAGGTAAGGTGCCAAAAATGTTTTTAAAGAGTTTTTATTTTTATTTTTACAGCATTCACCTGAAGGGGTAGACCATTAGATATTTTTATAGAGCAGGTTATAACAGATCCAATGATACCTAATATGTCTATTTTTTACTGTTTGTTTGCAATCTTACACAATAAAAGATTTTTTTTTAAATGTTGTTTTTGTGTTGCTATTTTGTTAGAGCCATATATATTATTTTTTTTCCGCTAATCGACTTGTGCAGGGGTTTATTTTTTGTGAGGTGAGTTGATGTTTTCATTGGTACCATTTTGGGGTACACAGTACTTTTTGATTACTCGCTATTAGGGCTTGTTCACACGACCGTGCCTTGTTTTGCGGTCTGCAATTTGCAGAACGGAACGGACAGCCCTTTATAGAAATGCCTATTCTTGTCAGCAAAATGGACAAGAATAGGACATGACTCATAATTTTTGCGGGGCCACCTTACACTGACAGCATTATGTTAGTGTTATCCAATACATTCCAGACCTCTAAGGTTACATAGTATTGTAAATCAATATAATGCTTTGCGACCCCAGCAGTACTGCAAGTTCAAGATGGGTGCTGCGCTGCGAGTCAGGAGAGTGACACTTGCTCGTGTGAAAGAGCCATAGACAGGACTTTAAATAAAGGCAAACCTCTCCCCTTCTCCATTTTTGACGATGCTATGTAAAGAGATTGTAAACCTGTATGTTACCTGCCCAGTCATAGCTATCATCCAGCCATGTCTCAGTTATTACCACTGTCATAGTTCTCCTCAGTAGTGTTATTCGAGCCCCAAAGCGCTCGGGTGCTCGAGTAAAACACTTTGGGATGCTCGGGTGCTCTACCGAGCACCCGAGCACAATGGAAGTCAATGGGAGAACCCGAGCATTAAACCAGGACCCCCTGCTCTGAAGAGAGGAGGGTGTCTGGTTCACATGAAAAGGTCAGAAATTGATGGAAACACCACTGAAATGGTTCGGGAACAGCATGTGGAGGATGTCTGGATGCATCTTGGACTCCCAGGTCGCTGCTGGGAACGATGTTCTCCGAGTAGTACGCCATTTTTACAGACTGACAATAATACGCACCAAACCGAAGATAAAATCGATTTTAGAGAAAAAATTGTTAGGAAACATTCTTTCCTGTATATTTACTTGTATTTAAAGTGCAAGTGCTGCCAAAAATTACAAGGAAGAGGCACTCTGATACAACCTGTATATTACATAAAGGAGGGCCTCATTCACATTGTGGTACAATTGTTCAGGTAGTGGGACTCCTACACTCATAAAGCCTATGCACTAAGTGAAAGGGCTGCCAAAAATTACAAGGAACCAGCACTCCAATACATCCTTTATTACACATAAAGGAGGGCATCATACACACTCTTGAAAAATTATGATTGATGGCCTGCTGCTGATCTGACCCTCAAAACCATTAGGGGCGAGGGTCTGCTGCTGAGCTGCCCATCTAAATAATTTGGGGTGAGGGTTTGCTGCTGATCTGACCATCTAAAATATTAGGGGTGAGGGTCTTCTGCTGATCTGACCATCTAAAACATTAGGGGCGAGGGACTGCTGCTGATCTGACCATCTAAAAAATTAGGGGTGAGCGTCTGCTGCTGAGCTGACCATCTAAATAATTAGGGGTGAGGGTTTGCTGCTGATCTGACCATCTAAAAAATTAGGGGTGAGGGTCTTCTGCTGATCTGACCATCTAAAACATTAGGGGCGAGGGACTGCTGCTGATCTGACCATCTAAAACATTAGGGGCGAGGGACTGCTGCTGATCTGACCATCTAAAAAATTAGGGGTGAGCGTCTGCTGCTGAGCTGACCATCTAAATAATTAGGGGTGAGGGTTTGCTGCTGATCTGACCATCTAAAAAATTAGGGGTGAGGGTCTTCTGCTGATCTGACCATCTAAAACATTAGGGGCGAGGGACTGCTGCTGATCTGACCATCTAAAACATTAGGGGCGAGGGACTGCTGCTGATCTGACCATCTAAAAAATTAGGGGCGAGGGTCCGCTGCTGATCTGACCATCTAAAAAGTTAGGGGTGAGGGTCTGCTGCTGATCTGACCATCTAAAAAATTAGGGGTGAGGGCCTGCTGCTGATCTGACCATCTAAAAAATTAGGGGCGAGGGCCTGCTGCTGATCTGACCATCTAAAAAATTAGGGGTGAGGGTCTGCTGCTGATCTGACCATCTAAAAAATTAGGGGTGAGGGACTGCTGCTGATCTGACCATCTAAAAAATTAGGGGTGAGGGTCTGCTGCTGAGCTGACCATCTAAAACATTAGGGGCGAGGACCTGCTGCTGAGCTGGCCATCTAAAAAAATTGATATACAATTTAATATGATCAAGGTGAGCAGTAAGGGACGGGGAAGTGGCTGTGCTGCTGATGGTGCACGGCCTCTGCGTGCACCATCAGTAGCACGGCCACTTCCCCGTACCTTACTGCTCGCCTTGAGCATATTAAATTGTATATATGCTTGCAAGTATGTCACACGTACAGTAGAGAAGGTTTTGTAAGTGTATGCGCAAATAAATTAAACTGAATGTCACAGATATTTGGGATGCTCAAACGTTATACAGGAGATGTAGCGCCGGTAATGTCGCTGCTGTCACCAGCAGCCAAACAATTGCATGCAATTTAGCGCACGTTGCGCTAATATATTTCACAGCCAGATAAAACAATAGTCCTTAAAGAGGACCTTTCACCGATTATTACACTATGAACTAACTATACAGACATGTAGAGCGGCGCCCGGGGATCTCACTGCACTTACTATTATCCCCGGGCGCCGCTCCGTTCTCCCGCTGTGCCCTCCGGTATCTCCGTTCACTAAGTTATGGTAGGCGGAGTCTGCCCTTGTTCTTCTGTAGCACTGGCCAATCGCATTGCAGAGCTCACTGCCTGGGAGAAAAGAACCTCCCAGGCTGTGAGCTCTGTGCTGCGATTGGCCAGCGCTAGAGCAGAACAAGGGCAGGCTCCGCCTACCATAACTTAGTGACTGGAATCTCCGCCTACTATAACTTAGTGAGCGGAGATACCGGAGGGCATAGCGTGAAAACGGAGCGGCGCCCGGGGATAATAGTAAGTGCAGTGAGATCTCCGGGCGCCGCTCTCCATGTCTGTATAGTTAGTTCATAGTGTAATAATCGGTGAAAGGTCCTCTTTAAAAGGACTGTTGGGTCTCTAACACCTTTCGACACTCAAAACTCCCTAAAAAAAACACAATTCCTCTCCCTACACTATCTGTCCCTTCTGCTGCAGCTCGCCCTGACTAAGTTCCAGCCAGCCAATCACTGTAATGCCAGTAACCAACATGTCTACAGCATTACAGTGAGTGGCACTACTTCGCCGCACGTTTATTGGCTGTGTAGCAGCCAACAAACGTGTGGGGAGGAGACGCGAGCATCACGCTTGAGCACAAGCGGTGTTCGGCCGAACACCGCAATGTGCCGAGCATCGCGATGCTCGAGTGAAAAAAGTTTTCGGCCAAGCATGCTCGCCCAACACTACTCCTCAGTCTGTACTACTTCCAGTTCACCAGTTTTATTGTTCAGGCTTCTGACATACATTTAAGAGGCTTTTTTTTTTTTACCCTACACCTTTCCTTATGCGCTCTCCCTTTATCCTACAAGCTCCATGTGCACTCCTGCGTTCTCGGCCACTAGAGAGGCTGGCGCCTTTTCATAGTGTGCAAGCACGTCCACCATTGCAGGATTGCAGGGTGGTCATAACCATAGAAATGAGCAGTGTATAATGTGCTGGAAAAATGAATCCAGCCAGCAAAGGAGGCAATATGGACATTAACTTTCTCTACATGATAAATGCTGTTTGCTGATGTGAGACAACCCCTTTGACCACTTCCCGACATGTGACGTACTATTACGTCATGGAAGTCAGTGACTTCCCGCATTTTGACGTAATAGTAATTCATGGTGATTGTCATGCGCGCCCAATCACTGCAGGGGTCAGGCAGTCCATTGTAGCCGGGCCCCTGCTGTATCTGCCGGCATCAATGCCAGAGGATTAACTCCTTCTATGCCGCGGTCAGCGTTGACGCGACATAGTAGTGGTTTGCGGCGGGTGAAGGAGCGCATCGAGTCCCCACGCTGCTTTGACGGGGACCCGATGCTTGACAAGGCAGCCTGATGCCATGCAGAGGCTGCCCAATGCCTTGCACAGCATCGGGACCTGCCTTCTACGGGTGCCCAGGAGATCCAGCCTCAGGCCCGTCTCCTAGGCAACCTGTTAGCGTATGACTCAGTGTCATACACTAGCAGGCAATGCATTACAGATACAGATGTATTGTAAAGCATTGCAGAGGGGTTCAGACCCCCAAAAGTTGAAGTCTCTGAGTGGGACAGAAATAAAGTTTCAAGTAAAAAAAAAAAAAAAAAAAACCCCCTTTCCATATTAGGTATCGCCGCATCCTTAACGACCGGCTCTATAAATTTATCACATGATCCACCCCATCCAATAAACATCATAAAAAATAAAAATAAAAACTGTGTCAAAAAAAGCCATTTTTGGCTTTACCAATAAAACCGTCACCTCATCCCGCAAAAAATGAGTCCCGACATAAGAAAATCGCTCAAAAAAAACTAAAAAATATAGCTCTCAGAACATGGAGACACTAAAACATCATTATTTTCTTTCAAATATGCTATTATTGTATTAAAGTGAAATAAATAAAAAAAAAGTGATCAAAATGCGTATGTCGAACGAAATGGTACCAACAAAACCGTCACCTCATCCCGCAAAAATCCCTCTGAGACATAGTTTTTTTAGTAAAAAAATAAAAAATCTATGACTCTCAGACAATTGAGACACTAAAGTATAATTTTTTGGGTTTCAAAACTGCTATTATTGTGCTAAAGTAAAAAAAAATCTAAAAGTAGACATATTAGGTATTTCTGCATCCGTAACAACCTTCTCTATAAAAATATCACATGACCTAACCCCTCAGGTTAACACCATAAAAAAAAAAAAATTGCAACACCGAGCGATCAAAAAGGGCGTATGCCTCCCAAAATAGTACTAATCAAACCGTACCAATCAAGGCTTATGTGGAACAAATGGTACCAATAAAACCGTCACCTCATCCCATAAAAAATGAGACCCTACCTAAGACAATCAGTAAAAAAATAAAAAAGCTATGGCTCTCAGACTATGGAGACACTAAGACATCATTTTTTGGTTTAAAAAATGCTATTATTGTGTAAAACTTAAATAAATAAGAAAAAGTATACATATTAGGTATTGCCGAGTCCGTAATAATCTGCTCTATAAAAATATCACATGGCCTAACCCCTCAGGTGAAGGCTGTAAAAATAAATAAATAAAAACTGTTCCAAAAATTAATTTTTGGGGTCACCTTGTCCCATAAAGTGTAATAATGAATGATCAAAAAGTTTTTAAAATGGGGTAATTTTTTGGGAGTTTCTACTGTAAGGGTGCATCAGGGGGTCTTCAAATGGGACATGGCATCTAAAAACCAATCCAGCAAAATCTACCTTCCAAAAACCATATGTGTGTGCCCTTACATCAGTTTACGACCACATGTGGGGTGTTTCTGTAAACCGTAGAAACAGGGTAATACATATTGAGTTTTGTTTGGCTGTTAACCCTTCATGTGTTAAAGAAAAAAATGGATTAGGGTACTTTTACCTTAGCGTTTTTCTTTTCCGGCACTAAATTCCATCAAAAGAACTGATCAGGTATATCCCTATGCATTCTGTATGGAGAGTAATCCGTTCAGGATGCATCAGGATGTCTGCTAAAAAAGTGAAATTTAGAAATGTTATCTCCATTTTTCTTTAATTCTTGTGGAACACTTAAAGGGTTAACAATGTTTGTAAAATCAGTTTTGAGTAACTTGAGGGGTGTAGTTTCTACAATGGGGGTCATTTATGGGGGCTTTCTAATATGTAAGCCCAACAAAGTGACTTCAGACCTGAAATGGTCCTTAAAAAGTGGGTTTTGGAGAGAAAAAAAATCTCAGCATGGCTTGGATAAGTAAAAGCGTTCCAAAGTTATTATCACATAAAGTGACACATGTCAGATTTGCAAAAAATGGCCTGGGCAGAAGGGCTAAAACTGGCCTTGGGTAGAAGGGGTTAAAGGCTTGGAGGGAGATATATAAAACTGGTGTAAAGTAGAACTGCCTTAGTTTCCCATAGCAACCAATCAGATTCCACCTTTCATTTTCCAAAGGAGCTGGGAATAATGAAAGGCGGAATCTGACTGGTTGCTAGGGGCTACTAAGCCAGTTCTACTTTACACCTATTTGATAAATCTCCCCCTTTGTCCTTAAAGGGTTAAAATATACATTTGAGGCTATGAATAAAAGCTGCAATGTGTTTCTATGGCCTCATGCACACGACCGTTTTTTTTTGCGGTCCGCAAAAACGGGTTCCGTTTTTCCATGATCCGTGACCGTTTTTTTCGTCCGTGGGTCTTCCTTGATTTTTGGAGAATCCACGGACATGAAAAAAAAGTCGTTTTGGTGTCCGCCTGGCCGTGCGGAGGCAATGTGGACGGATCCGTTTGACGTTGATACAATATGGTGCAATTGCAAATGGATGTGTGCGCCCCCCCCTCCCTCCCTCTATTGTATTATCATTGGTGGCCAGTGTGCGGCCCCCCCGGCCCCCCTCCCTCCCGCTATTGTATTATCATTGGTGGCCAGTGAGCGCCCCCCCCCCGCCCCCCTCTATTGTATTAATATCATTGGTGGCCAGTGTGCAGCCTCCGCTCTCTCCCCACCCCCTCCCCCCAATCATTGGTGGCAGCGGAGAGTTCCGATGGGAGTCCCAGTTTAATCGCTGGGGCTCCGATCGGTAACCATGGCAACCAGGACGCTACTGCAGTCCTGGTTGCCATGGTTACTTAGCAATATTAGAAGCATCATACTTACCTGCTGCGCTGTCTGTGACCGGCCGGGAGCTCCTCCTACTGGTAAGTGACAGGTCTGTGCGGCGCATTGCTTAATGATCTGTCACTTACCAGTAGGAGGAGCTCCCGGCCGGTCACAGACAGCGCAGCAGGTAAGCCACCTCCTCAGACGAGCTCCACTCCGCCCTTCGTTCTTCACCTCTGCTCACAGGACGCGGGTTAACCCTTTCAGCACTCTAATTAGTAAGAGCAGTTCCTTTATTCAATAGAGGGAGGGGGGCCGGGGGGGGGGGGCCGCACACTGTGCCACCAATGATATTAATACAATAGAGGGAGGGGGGGCCGGGGGGGGGGGCGCACACTGTGCCACCAATGATATTAATACAATAGAGGGAGGGGGGGCCGGGCGGGGGCCGCACTGCCCACCAATGATATTAATACAATAGAGGGAGGGGGGCTGGGGGGCGCCGCACTGGCCACCAATGAAATTAAAACTGGGGAGGGAGGGGGGTGTGCCCCCTGCTGCCTGGCAGCTCCTGATCTCTTACAGGGGGCTATGATACGCACAATTAACCCCTTCAGGTGCAGCACCTGAGGGGTTAATTGTGTGGATCACAGCCCCCTGTAAGAGATCGGGTGCTGACAGGCAGCAGGGGGCAGTCATGTACACAGTTTGTAGTATATTCTAACTAGAAGCGTCCCCATCACCATGGGAACGCCTCTGTGTTAGAATATACTGTCGGATCTGAGTTTTCACAAAGTGAAAACTCAGCTCTGAAAAAGCTTTTATGCAGACGGATCTTCGGATCCGTCTGTATGAAAGTAGCCTACGGACACGGATCACGGACACGGATGCCAATCTTGTGTGCATCCGTGTTTTTTCACGGACCCATTGACTTGAATGGGTCCGTGAACCGTTGTCCGTCAAAAAAATAGGACAGGTCATATTTTTTTACGGACAGGATACACGGATCACGGAGGCAGATGACAAACGGTGCATTTTCCGAGTTTTCAACGGACCCATTGAAAGTCAATGAGTCCGCAGAAAATCACGGAAAACGGAACAACGGCCACGGGTGCACACAACGGTCGTGTGCATGAGGCCTATAGCTGCAGGAAGTGTCTCTGGTTGATCAGCTCCTTCCAGGAACGTGGTGAAAGTGATGATCGTTGCTTTAAACCATAAATGTGCTCGGAGGAGTTATCGTGTCCATTCCTTCACACTGGGAGCCATAGATCTCCTGGCCGGGGCAGAGGACACGGAAATTCTCTCTATTGATTTATAATGGTGACTAGTTTGATGCTGGAGATGCTACGGCACCTTTTTTTTAATATGTTTTTGGCTTACACTCAGGTGTGGTGTTTCCTGGGTCAACGTGACATCGTCAAGGCCTCTGCTGACGTCCACTCGTTATTACTGAGAACATTTGTAAAATATGTGTCTCTTGAGACTTCCTTGGGAGAAAGATAATGTTCTGGTAACAGAAAGTGTTCTCAGTCTCAAGTAACATTTTCCCTCAGAGAGCAGATCTTTTCCTTCTATTGTAATTGTTGACTACGAGTGTAATGCACCCACATAACCCCAAGCTGAATTAAAGGAGCGTTATTACAGAGTACAGACATGAAACCTGAAGTGAATGTTTACTGTAGATATTTACTGTAGAAATCTACCTGTTAGGCCTCATGCACGCGGCTGTAGCTTGGCCGTTCCGTGCAATAGGGACCGCAATTTGCGGTCCCCAATGCACAGGCACTATCTGTGAGGCTGCCGCAGCAGATCCAGCCCCATTCAACTTGAATGGGTCAGTGATCTGTCCGCACCGCAAAAACATAGAACATGTTCTATTTTTATGCGGTGCAGAGGCACGGGGAGAAACCCCACGGAAGTACTCCGTAGTGCTTCTGTGGGGTTCCGTGCCTCCGTTCCGCTCCTTCCGTATTGTGGGCCCATATAAGTGAATGTGCTTTTTGCGGGCCGCAATACGGGCATGGCAGGGCAACAGCTGTGTGCATGAGGCCTTAGGCTAGTTTCACACTAGCGGCAGGGGAGTCCAGCAGGCTGTTCCGGCGGGTGAACAGCCTGTCGGATCCGTCCTGCCGCTACTTCACTCGTGACTGCCGCTCCGTCCCCATTGACTATAATGGGGGTGGGGGCGGAGTTACGGCGGCAGCACGGCAGCGCACGGCGAGAGGCAGCCGGACTAAAAATACTGCATGTCGTACTTTTAAGGTCCATTCACACGTCCGTTGTTTCTTTCCTGATCTGTTCCGATTTTTGCTGAACAGATCTGGACCAGATCTGGACCCATTCATTTTCAATGGGTCCTGAAAAAAAATCAGACATTGAGCTGTCCGTTTTTTTTAGGACCCATTGAAAATGAATGGGTCCAGATCTGGTCCAGATCTGTTCAGCAAAAAACGGAACAGATCAGGAAAGAAACAACGGACGTGTGAATAAGGCCTTATAAGTCCGACTGCCTCTCGCTGTGCGCTGCAGTGCTGACGCCGGAACTCCGCCCCCGCCCCCATTATAATCAATGAGGACGGAGCGGCAGTCCGGGGCACACGTGAACTAGCGGCAGGATGGATTCGACAGGCTGTTCAACCGCCGGAACAGCCTGCCGGACTCCCCTGCCGCTAATGTGAAAGTACCCTTAGAAGGATCCCTTGATAATAAGCAGATCACAAAGTGTCCCCCTGCTACGACCTTCAACGATCAGCTGTAATCTGTTGGGAAACCAGGGAGTAAAGGCCCATAAGGATGCTGCCCCATGTTCAGGCTTGTTGATGCAGTTTTTGAAGTCAAAATCAAGTGAGGATCATAACAGAAGAGAAAGTATTAGGGTCCATTCACACATCCGTGTGTGTTTTGCAGATCCGCGGATCCGCAAAACACGGACAGCGGCAATGTGCGTTCCGCATTTTGCGGACCGCACATTGCCGGTGTTCTGCCACATCTCTATACCTTGCCAAAAGTCTATACCGGAAGTGACGCGGCCGCCAAGGAATCAGCTGGAGGAGGGTGTGCGCGGCAGTGCGCAAGCGCACATCGACCGGCTTAGCAAAGAATTATTGCAGCGCCGCGATAGAAGTACTTCGTACAACGCACGTGCGCACTTAGGGGTATAAAGATTTTGTAGCGCAAAATGTTTCATCAGATCTCCCTACCCCTGAGTGCGCAGGCGCCCACAAATCATCAGTTGCAGTTCATCCTTACCGCAGAGCTGAGTGCTGGATACCGAGGTCACCACATAGTAGAGCTAAACTGCAACTGATGATTTGTGGGCGCCTGCGCACTCAGGGGTAGGGAGATCTGATGAAACATTTTGCACTGCAAAATCTTTATACCCCTAAGTGCGCATGCGCGGTGTACGAAGTACTTCTATCGCGGCGCTGCAATAATTCTTTGCTAAGCCGGTGGATGTGCGCTTGCGCAGCGCACACCCTCCTCCAGCCGATTCCTTGGCAGCCTCGTCACTTCCGGTGCGGCAGCGTCACTTCCGGTACAGACTTTTGGCAAGGTATAGAGATTTGGCAGAACACCGGCACTAAGAGAATATGCCTATTCTTGTCCGCTATTGCGGACAAGAATAGGACATGTTCAATTTTTTCCAGGATCGGAATTGCGGACCCAGAATATTTTCCAGGATCGGAATTGCGGACCCAGAAGTGCAATTCCGGATCGGGGCTGCACGTCGTGCGGCCCCATAAAAATGTATGGGTCTGCAATTCCGTTCCGCAAAATGCGGAATGGAATTGCGGATGTGTGAATGGACCCTTAAAGTGGTTGTGTCACAAAACATAGTTTACATTTTTTAATCCAGCACCTGGATCTGTATACTTTTGTAATTGCATGTAATTGAAAATGTAGTATGGCCAATGAGCTATTCAATAATATGTATCTGTAGAGCGCCACCTGCTGTTTATTCATTTCCTTATTTTTTGTCCATCTCACTGAGCTGGTCACACATGCTCTGTTTAAATCTTAAACTGCCACCAGCCATATGTTCTGTTAGAAGCTGCAGAAAGGACACCCTCCAGAGCTATCCGGCTGAAGATAATCTAGCAGAGCAATCGGAGTAATGAATATAGAGATCACTGGATCCATGTGAGGCAGAGCGATGGTTCTAGCTTTGTTAGGCCTCATGCACACGACCGTATTTTTTTGCGGTCCGCAAAACGGGGTTCCGTTTTCCCGTCATCCGTGACCGTTTTTTCGTCCGTGGGTCTTCCTTGATTTTTGGAGGATCCACGGACATGAAAAAAAAGTCGTTTTGGTGTCCGCCTGGCCGTGCGGAGCCAAACGGATCCGTCCTGAATTACAATGCAAGTCAATGGGGACGGATCCGTTTGACGTTGACACAATATGGTGCCATTTCAAACGGATCCGTCCCCATTGACTTTCAATGTAAAGTCAGTAGTTAATATACCATAGGATCGGAGTTTTCTCCAATCCGATGGTATATTTTTACTTGAAGCGTCCCCATCACCATGGGAACGCCTCTATGTTAGAATATACTGTCGGATATGAGTTAGATCGTGAAACCTCATTTCCGACAGTATATTCTAACACAGAGGCGTTCCCATGGTGATGGGGACGCTTCTAGTTAGAATATACTACAAACTGTGTACATGACTGCCCCCTGCTGCCTAGCAGCATCCGATCTCTTACAGGGGGCCGTGATCAGCACAATTAACCCCTCAGGTGCCGCACCTGAAGGGGTTAATTGTACTATCACATCCCCCTGTAAGAGATCAGGGCTGCCAGGCAGCAGGGGGCAGACCCCCCCCCCCCCAGCTTGAATATCATTGGTGGCCAGTGCGGCCCCCCCCCTTCCATTGTAATAATTCGTTGGTGGCACAGTGTGCCCCCCCCGCCCCCCCCCCTTCCTCCCTCTATTGTAATAATTCGTTGGTGGCACAGTGTGCGCCCCCCATTGGCCCCCCCTCCCTCTATAGCATTAACAACATTGGTGGCCAGTGTGCGGCCTCCCATCTCCCCCCCCCGTCCCCCCCCGATCATTGGTGGCAGCGGGTTACTAGCAATAGTACAATAGTAAAAGATTCATACTTACCTGGGAGCTGCGATGTCTGTGTCCGGCCGGGAGCTCCTCCTACTGGGAAGTGACAGTTCATTTAGCAATGCGCCGCACAGACCTGTCACTTACCAGTAGGTGGAGCTCCCGGCCGGACACGAACATCGCAGCAGCAGGTAAGTATGAATCTTCTACTATTGTACTATTGCTAAGTAACCATGGCAACCAGGACTGTAGTAGCGTCCTGGTTGCCATGGTTACTGATCGGAGCCCCAGCGATTAAACTGGGACTCCGATCGGAACTCCGCTGCCACCAATGATGGGGGGGGGGGAGATGGGAGGCCGCACACTGGCCACCAATGTTGTTAATGCTATAGAGGGAGGGGGGGCCGATGGGGGGCGCACACTGTGCCACCAACGAATTATTACAATAGAGGGAGGGGGAAGGGGGGGGCGCACACTGTGCCACCAAAGAATTATTACAATAGAGGGAGGGGGGGGCCGCACTGGCCACCAACCTATTATTACAATAAAGGGGGGGGGGCCGCACTGGCCACCAATGATATTCAAACTGGGGAGGGGGGGGGAGGGTCTGCCCCCTGCTGCCTGGCAGCCCTGATCTCTTACAGGGGGCCGTGATCAGCACAATTAACCCCTTCAGGTGCCGCACCTGAAGGGGTTAATTGTGCTGATCACGGCCCCCTGTAAGAGATCGGGTGCTGCCAGGCAGCAGGGGGCAGTCTTGTACACAGTTTGTAGTGTATTCTAACTAGAAGCGTCCCCATCACCATGGGAACGCTTCTGTGTTAGAATATACTGTCGGTTCTGAGTTTTCACGAAGTGAAAACTCAGCTTGGAAAAAGCTTTTATGCAGACGGATCTTCGGATCCGTCTGTCTAAAAACTAACCTACGGCCACGGATCACGGACACGGATGCCAATCTTGTGTGCATCCGTGTTCTTTCACGGACCCATTGACTTGAATGGGTCCGTGAACCGTTGGCCGTGAAAAAAATAGGACAGGTCATATTTTTTTCACGGCCAGGAAACACGGATCACGGATGCGGCTGCAAAACGGTGCATTTTCCGATTTTTCCACGGACCCATTGAAAGTCAATGGGTCCGCGAAAAAAAAACGGAAAACGGCACAACGGCCACGGATGCACACAACGGTCGTGTGCATGAGGCCTAATTGTGTAGTTTTTGACACAAGTATCAACTTACCCAATATAAGTGATTACCGATTCGTCCTCCCTTCTTATATATTTGACATTCTTTTTTAGCATTGTTTACAGCCGGTTGTTATTGGTTACGGCCACCTCAGCGACATCGGAGCTTTGGCCGCGCTTGCGCGCTATCCTCTTCTTTTTTTTTTTACGCAGCCCGGCCTGACTCTCGGGCTTGCGCATTTTCGCGCATGCGCGTTGGATTCCTGTCGTTTGTCCTTTTTATTCTTTTAATAGAACTCTCTGCGCCTGCGTGCTTGTTAGTTCTCCTGCGCGAATGATTTCCTGCTCACACGGGAGCGCGCACGCCAGGCAAGTAGGCAGAGTCTGTAGATCAGCAGACCGCTGAACCTGCTGTCAGTCATAAGAAATCTAAACGCCCCCCTGACTGAGCAGTTTAGGGAACATGAGAGAGCAGCCACGGCATGGAAAAGAGAAGGTGGGATAACCCTTTTAATGTTTTGTGCACGTGTCAGGGTCCTCCTACCTGGATACGCTGGAACCCCAGGCGTTGGCTCTGAAGCAGACAAATAGGGTGAACAATTGAGGAATTTGAAGAAATATTTGAGTCCAGACCTTGTGATGAAGTTCAATGGCAGCTTTACTTTGCATAAACGTTTCTTCAAACGGTTTACAGACTTTATCTTGGTTCAAGCAGGCTTTAGCATTAACTCTGGCAGGTAAACAATCTCAACTCTGCTACATCGGTTTCTCTTTGGCTCTGCTGTACTAATAGACTTAAATGGAATCTGTGATTTTGCAAGATGCTGAAACTTCTCTCTGTAGTCTGACTCTGGATCATGCCAGGAAATAGGTTAGAATCCTGGCAGCTCCAACATGGAGTCTCAACCAGAACACACCAGAACTCCCTACCTCCTTCTGGTAGCAAACAGGACTGGCCAACTTCTGATGAAGAAAGGAGGGGAGAATGGAGTGGTGAGTTCCATTCTCTCTAAGTGTAGCTCTGCCATAGTTGCTGCCACCTGCTGGTGAACCAGGCACATTACATGAACAATTCCATTACATTATTATAAATGCACAGTGTCTAGGGACCTTAAAATAAATGCAAAGATAACATTATATTAGCATTAACAGATAGAAGCAGGGCGTAGGAGTGGTAATGCCACTCGGGGGCGTTACAATTGTCATGTACTATACAGGGAGTGCAGAATTATTAGGCAAGTTGTATTTTTGAGGATTAATTTTATTATTGAACAACAACCATGTTCTCAATGAACCCAAAAAACTCATTAATATCAAAGCTGAATATTTTTGGAAGTAGTTTTTAGTTTGTTTTTAGTTTTAGCTATTTTAGGGGGATATCTGTGTGTGCAGGTGACTATTACTGTGCATAATTATTAGGCAACTTAACAAAAAACAAATATATATCCATTTCAATTATTTATTTTTACCAGTGAAACCAATATAACATCTCAACATTCACAAATATACATTTCTGACATTCAAAAACAAAACAAAAACAAATCAGTGACCAATATAGCCACCTTTCTTTGCAAGGACACTCAAAAGCCTGCCATCCATGGATTCTGTCAGTGTTTTGATCTGTTCACCATCAACATTGCGTGCAGCAGCAACCACAGCCTCCCAGACACTGTTCAGAGAAGTGTACTGTTTACCCTCCTTGTAAATCTCACATTTGATGATGGACCACAGGTTCTCAATGGGGTTCAGATCAGGTGAACAAGGAGGCCATGTCATTAGATTTTCTTCTTTTATACCCTTTCTTGCCAGCCACACTGTGGATTACTTGGACGCGTGTGATGGAGCATTGTCCTGCATGAAAATCATGTTTTTCTTGAAGGATGCAGACTTCTTCCTGTACCACTGCTTGAAGAAGGTGTCTTCCAGAAACTGGCAGTAGGACTGGGAGTTGAGCTTGACTCCATCCTCAACCCGAAAAGGCCCCACAAGCTCATCTTTGATGATACCAGCCCAAACCAGTACTCCACCTCCACCTTGCTGGCGTCTGAGTCGGACTAGAGCTCTCTGACCAATCCAGCCACGGGCCCATCCATCTGGCCCATCAAGACTCACTCTCATTTCATCAGTCCATAAAACCTTAGAAAAATCAGTCTTGAGATATTTCTTGGCCCAGTCTTGACGTTTCAGCTTGTGTGTCTTGTTCAGTGGTGGTCGTCTTTCAGCCTTTCTTACCTTGGCCATGTCTCTGAGTATTGCACACCTTGTGCTTTTGGGCACTCCAGTGATGTTGCAGCTCTGAAATAAGGCCAAACTGGTGGCAAGTGGCATCTTGGCAGCTGCACGCTTGACTTTTCTCAGTTCATGGGCAGTTATTTTGCGCCTTGGTTTTTCCACACGCTTCTTGCGACCCTGTTGACTATTTTGAATGAAACGCTTGATTGTTCGATGATCACGCTTCAGAAGCTTTGCAATTTTAAGAGTGCTGCATCCCTCTGCAAGATATCTCACTATTTTTGACTTTTCTGAGCCTGTCAAGTCCTTCTTTTGACCCATTTTGCCAAAGGAAAGGAAGTTGCCTAATAATTATGCACACCTAATATAGGGTGTTGATGTCATTAGACCACACCCCTTCTCATTACAGAGATGCACATCACCTAATATGCTTAATTGGTAGTAGGCTTTCGAGCCTATACAGCTTGGAGTAAGACAACATGCATAAAGAGGATGATGTGGTCAAAATACTCATTTGCCTAATAATTCTGCACGCAGTGTATGATGTCATTTTGTACATTAATATTGGCATAACGCCTTTGAGGGCAGATACAACTTCAAAAACTGCATAAAAAACCTGAACATGTGGTAGCACCCTTAGGCCTCATGAACACGACCGTATGTATTTTGCGGTCTACAAAAAATGGATCCGCAAAAAATACAGATGACGTCCGCATGCATTCCGTACTTTGCACAACGGAACAGCTGGCCCCTAATAGAACATTCCTATCCTTGTCCATAATGCAGACAATAATAGGACATGATCTATTTTTTTGCGGTGCAGAGGCACAGAGAGAAACCCCACGGAAGTACTCCGTAGTGCTTCTGTGGGATTCCGTGCCTCCATTTCGCTCCTTCCGGATTGTGGACCCATACAAGTGGCTTTGAATAGGCCCAGGAGAATAGGGACAAGTCTGTCTCCTAGACAGGGCCATTTCTACAGCCCGGTGAGGGGTGCGACTGCACTGGCGCATCACTCAGGACAGAAGAGGCGGGCGCCATCAGCAGGGCGCCCCCCCCCCTTCCATTGTGGAAGCGCTCATCTCCATATTCATCTGTATCGCCATCCTCAGGACAGCGATACAGATGAACGGTGCGGGGCAGGGGTGAGGCGTCTCCCTTGCCTGTTCCTCTGATAGGCTGCAGGCATTTGGCCTGTAGCCTATCAGAGGTTGGTGCAGGCGGCGCGATCACCTCATCGCGCCGCCTGAGCCGTACAGAGCGGGACACAGGCCGGAAAAGGACTGCATCGCATCGCTGACAGCAGCATAAGGTAAGTATATGTGTTTATTGTTCTTATTATTTATAGTATACTGTGACAAGAAGGGGGGTGGGGGCCCTATATACTGCCAAAATATGGGGGGCACTATGGAGAAGAGTGGGAAGCACTATGGGGGCCCTATATACTGCCAAAATATGGGGGGCACTATGGAGAAGAGGGGGAAGCACAATGGGGGCCACTATGGAGAAGAGGGGAAGCACTATTTGGGCCCTCTATACTGGCACAATATGGGGGGCACTATGGAGAAAAGGGGAAGGAGCACTATGGGGGCATCTACAGCCCTATATACTGCCAAAATATGGGGGGTACTATGGATAAGAGGGGGAAGCACTATGGTGGCCACTATGGAGAAGTGGGGAAGCACTATGGGGGCCCTATATACTGGCACAATATAGGGGGGCACTATGGAGAAAAGGGGAAGCATTATGGGGGCCCTATATACTGGCACAATATGGGGGGGACTATGGAGTAGAGGGGGAAGCACTATGGGGGCCCTATATACTGGCACATTATGGGGGGCACTATGGAGAAGAGGGGAAGGAGCACTATGGGGGCATCTACTGGGGGCCCTATGTACTGGCACGCATTATTTGGGGGCTCTATGGAGAAGTGGGGGGTAAAGGAGCACTATGGGAGCATTTACTGGGGGCCCTATTTTACTGGCATGCATTATGGGGGGCACTATGGAGAAGTGGGGGAGAAGAGCACTATGGGGGTATTATATAGGGGCATTTAATACTGGCACCCATTTTGGTGCCACTATGGGGAAGGGGGGAGAGGAGCATTATCGGGACATCTATGTGGGGCAGTCTATAGGGGCATTATATACTGGCACATTATGGGGGACACAATGGGGACGGGGGAGGAGCACTATGCGGCATCTTCTGGGGGCACTATATAGGAGTATTTTATATGGGCACAAATTATAGGGGCACTATGGGCACCTAAGCTCAACTGGGGGGCACTAAGTGTTTTTTTCTAGTGGCACACAGTATGTGTCATTGGAACACATGAGGGCACTCTGGGGACATTGGCTCTACTGGGGGCACTAAGAGATGTTTTAATTTTCTTTACTGACACACAACAGCATTTTTTCTACTGTCACACATTATAAAGAGAATTATTACTACCAGTGGCATTATGGTGGGCTTTATTACAACTGGGGCACTATGGGAGTATTATTACCGTACTTCCGGGACACAATTACTGTTGGGGGCACTGTAGGAGCACTATTACTACTAAGTGCACTCTGGCGCAGAATTATTACTATTGTTGGGATTTTGGGGAGCACTATTACTGTGGGGGCACCCTGGCACAGTATCAGTTATTTTGGAGGGACATTATGGTTACACTATTAGCGTCAGGGACACTGTTTGCTGGGTGCAGTTATTTTATCTGTGTGTAACTAGTATTTTCAGGGGGTTTATCTGTTTCTGCAATATAGTTTTGGGGGTGCATGATGGGATGTTGAAAAGGTGGGAGGATGATGGAAAAGTAGGAAACTAAGATGTCTGTCAAACTCTGCAGAGATGAGAGATGGCTGAAAGAAATGATCATGGCGGTCTGGTCTGAATGGAGAAGATAAACAAAGAAAACATCCACATTAAAGGAGACGTCACTGGATGTAAGAGGTATTTGGCACTGTATTAGGCTACTTTCACATCTGTGTTAGTGATCCTGGCAGGTTGTTCTAGCAGAGAACAGCCTGCCGGAATTCACTGGATCTGGCACTGCTGGATGCAGACTGAATGCCCTCCGCCCCCATCAACTACAATGGGGTACGGCAGAGATCTTTTTTGATGCTCGCCCTGTTGGTTAATTTCCCTAGAAACTGCCCTGCTCCTAGACTCCTCACTCCTCTTCTCCATCAACTCCTCTCCTATCTAATTTCCTGTGGCTGACCTATATAAATGATGTTATAGTGACCTCTAGTGTTGGTAGTGTGTGATGCATTTTAACAGCCTGTAATAGGAATTTAGTAGCATTGACAACAGAAAATACAGTGATTAGTGCAAAATGACATGAGAGGGCATATAGCAATTTGGAGTGGCCCTTACACACATAAGTGGGACACTACACTGGCAGACGGGAGGAAGTGACATAATCATTGCGCCTGCTATGCCCAGCCACCAGACAGACCAGAGAAGACCTACACAAAGGTATCTGCTCTGTTGGTTGTGGGAACATCGGGAGGAGAGCTGAAAGCCAGGTAATCAGCCTACTTCACAGCCAGCAGCGAGATAGGTGCAGGGCTGTCTTTAACGCGGGGCAAAAGGGGCAGCTGCCCCGGGCCCAGTTGTTCCTGGGGGGCCCAAGTCAGCTGCCTCTTGAGCCCCGCTGGCCACTGCACACAAATTATTTTTTGTCCTATAGGATGCATTTTCCCCCCCAAAAGTGGGGCATATATTTAAATAAGATAGTGGTCACTCTTAATAACCAATAAATGGGTACCCAATTATAAATACAAGAAAGACTGAATTAGTGGGTGACCTCAAGTAAGACGTAACTTTTAATACATCATTAAAATAATATACCCTAGAGGAAGCGGAAGGCCACACGCTACCGCCACAAGCCCTGCTGGATGACTATCAGCTTAAGAGAAAGTAGAGGGCAAAGTACTCCATTAGATTGACCAGATGGAGCCGCTGCTGTTAAGCTAAGTTTTGGCAAGCGCCCGACTGTATAGGGAGGGTGCTCAGGGACTGATGGTCCTCCCCCTCCCCCCTTTTCCCCTTAGGGGCCTTTAGGGAATCTGCCCCTGTCACGGTAATGGTTAAGTAGGTTGCAGATTAGGGCCATTAAGGGTTAATTCACTGGGGATCCTCCTTAGACAGGATGGGGGAGCTGCAGGAAATCTTGAAGGTCACATATACCTCCTCTCTGTTCTGGTCACTTCCTCTTACAAGTGGAAGCAGATTGGTGTGGTATGTGCCTCTTTGCTCTGTCCACACCAAGATGTCGCGGGAGGTCCTGCCCTTAGGGAGGCCTCCTGGCGAGTTTCATGAGGAGGGTGAGGGTTAGCTGCATTCAGTTTTGAGCAGCCTCGGCTCTCTCCTGGCATCCTCCTCTCCTGTGCCTGCTTTTGTGCCGAGTGTGGAGCTACCGCAGCATGCGGGGGGGCCGGCGGTCTGCTCGGTGTACCCACCCCCCGCCTGACTCGGTCATAATCCCCCAGCTGTCCGCTTCCCCCGGCATGTCTAGAGCAGAGTGCGCGCCATTTTTCCAGACCAGCCTAGGGAAGTTTTGCGGCGCTGTGCCATGGCTCCGCCCCTCCCCTGCAGCGCTTCTGGTACGTGGGCTGGGCAGCGCATGCCAGGCAGGATTGTTAGACATGAGGGGGGGGGGCGTGAGACAGCTCCTCACTCCCTGAAGAAATCCACCCCCCACACCCCTTCCATTGTATCCTATTGTGCCACCCCTGCTAATGTAAGGCAGCATGGGGGGTCACTGCAGCCCCCACTGCTTCAGGCAGCGCCCTTGGTGCAAGCTAGAGCGCTTTGCCTGGCCCTGGCCCCCTTCCCCTGCAGCGCTTACAGGGCGCCTGCAACGGGCGCCACTTGGCAGGCGAGAGCTCTTCGCCCGCCCCTGGCATGCCCCGGGAGAGCTCTTCGCCCGCCCCTGGCATCCCCCTACCACTCCTCCCTTCTTCATCCCAGATTACAATGTTACCGCTAATATAATATTGCCTCAAAGGGGAGTTTAAAAAAAATAAAAATAAAAGAGAAAAAAAAATACATAAACAAACACAGAAAGCGACAAAGCCCCTCTGTCAGTGTCGGTTTAGTGACGTCTGTTGCCCCCCGGCACGGAAGCACGACGCCCCCCTTTAAAGGGATTCCTAAGGTGGTCGTCAAAAGTAGTGCAATGAGTAATTAATTTGTATGGTGTAGAAATCTTGTTGAGTCCAGAATGGGTCGTACGTTAGTCGCCAGTTTTTTTATTTTTGTCTATACGATACCCCACACGATCCATGTAACGGTTCTTGGTCCCACCGGTCTTTCGGCAGGTCTTCTTGCAGCTGGTTTTAGGTAAAGCTCAGTCCTTCTGGGTGTCCTCCCGTTTTTCCCTTACAGCTTGGAGTGTAGGAGCTTCCTTCTCCTAACTGGATCGTATTTCTCCTTTTATGCAGCAGTTATAAAGTATAAAAAAAATAAAAAATTCATGAACATAGGAGAGTATAAGGGAACGGTATATTCAGGTGCTTTCCTGTGTGAAGTAGTACTGCCTGTTATGCTCCTACCTGTGGGCTTTCAACAATGACATATATGACATGGTTAGTTCTTATGTACAGAGGCGAGGCGCAGTGGTAGTAATCCCTCTAGCATTCAGCTCTACGGTATAGCCCGTGGTTATGGACCTTCCTTTAATGTAGATGGTTGTGAGTTCATATCATCACAGCCGCATTTAAGTTTTTTTCTCCTGATGAAGTCTACGGTACTGGTCCGCCGGACCAAGGTTCCGTTGGTATGGTTGATAACTGGGCACTTCTGCTGAGCTTCTAACATGTCTATGCAGGCTGGCAGCTTGGTGGTAATGCACTTGCCTCATGTCCAGTGTTACAGGAGTTACAGTGCGGTGGGATCCAGTAGGGCCGAATCCAAGGGAGATGTACACGATGTAAGAAGTACAAGAGACTTTATTCTAGTCCAGCTGGATTGGTTGCCATGAGGGCGGTTTTGGTAAACTGCTGCCGCATGGTTTGTACGAAGCAGGGCTGCCCCTAGTTGAGTGGATATGGTGAAATCAGTAGTTGCAGGTATAACTAGATGGTAAGCCAGAAGCGGATAAACAGGTCAGTTCGTAGACATCGCTCAGGGTAGAGCCTTGATACAAACACAATTCATGAGTTACACAGCAAAACTGCAGCCTTTAATTCCCCTTTCAGATCTAGGTTTTGATGTGGGTCAGACACACTGACTGGTCCTTTTGACAGGACTTCACAGGTCGGCATGGTGACCCTCCAAGCATCATTTTGCATGTATTGTTCCATTGTACGGTAGGCGATACAGGTGTAGTTAGGGAGTATTTAGTCTGGATAGCCATGTCCCGTCTCCTTTAGCCTTCTGTTCTGGCTTATTGAAATTTTCTCCAGGGTGTTTGTCTCTTTATTCGAGGCCGCACTGCTTGGGGTGTTGTTATTCCAAAATTTTTGTATGGGGTAATAGTACTCTGGATCGGGGTCCATCTATACATAACGATCCAGTTAATATAAAGGGGTGTGTACCTCCCCTCTGCCCGGTTTCGGTCCGGTCTGGCCGGTTCATTTGGTATTCGGTAATGACGGGCTCCAATTGTCTTGCCATCAGGATGGTTTCCCCTCTGCGGTTTTACAATTTACCTTGGTCTTTTAAAAAATATTTTGGGTGGGATGAAATATAACTATTTTGTGGCTAGTTATACGATCCTCTTTTTTGTGTTGAGGCTCGGGCTAATTGTTTTTTCTTTCTGTTTCGTGGCGTTCAGGGGTTTGATGTTTGGCCTTTCGTATATCTTCTGTGCGGTGCGGAGAGAGGAACACAGGCCCGGTGGGCGCTCCTTGGTTTTTTCGAGAGGTGGAAGTCTTTTGGAAAGGGATCTGGGAATTCAGATGGTCATAACTTCTTAGGTGGTTGGTATAGAGTTCCACTGGAGGCGTGGTGATGCTGGTGACCCGCGCTGTGGTAATGCCCCTTGTCTATTCTGGAGCACAGGACCTCACGTATCCTGACCTATGATGATCCCTACCTTTTTAAAGAAGTTGGTAGTAGGGTAGTTGGTGGTTATCTCCCGTGTGGGTTGTTCTGGGCCATATATGGGAAGGCGTTATGAATACAATACAAAGGTATAGATCAAGGGGCGGTAGTTCATCACTGTTATCGGGAAGATGCAGCTACAACGACCCCTCTCTAGTACCTATAGCCTGTAATATTATTACACTTCAGAAATACATCCAGGCCCCTCTTGAATTCCTTTATTGTACTCACCATCACACCCCCTCAGGCAGAGAGTTCCATAGTCTCACTGCTCTTACCGTAAAGAATCCTTTTCTGTGTTGTGTAAAAACCTTCTTACCTCCAGACGCAGAGGGTGTTCCCCTTGTGACAGTCACAGTCCTGGGGATAAATGGATGATGGGAGTGATCTCTGTACTTACCCCTGTTATATTTATACATAGTTATTGGATTTCCCCTCAGTTATCTTTTTCTAAAGTGAATAACCCTAGTTTTGATAATCTTTCAAGGTACTGTAGTCCCCTCATTCCAGTCATTACTTTAGTTGCCCTCCTCTGAACCCTCTCCAGCTATGTCTGCCTTGTTCACAGGAGACCAGAACTGTACAAAGTACTCCATGTGGGGTCTGATTAGTGATTTGAAAAGTGGTTGGACTATGTTCTCATCACGGGCTTTATTGGACTTGGTTTTTAATGGGACCTGATGGCGTCTTCCTCTTGGGTGTTAGTTGGGACAATTCCTTTTCTGGCCTGTTGGAGGGTTAAAACAGACTCGGTTCTGCTTGGTGGTGGTCGGAGCCACGTTGGGGGAACGGGTCTTCTCCGTGGCGGCATTTGAGTACAGCGGAGATATGGTTGTAGCAGATGGCGTACCTGCCCACTGGGAGTCCAGCGGTTGGCAGACTGCTCTGATGATTACGGCTTAACTTGCCTTCTGGGAGTCCGTTTGGCATACCGCTCCGATATTATGGTTTATTAAGGTGGTACCACCTCCCCTGTTTCCCTGGATACCAGCAGTCTGGCAAGCACCCGACTGCATAGGGAGGATGCTCAGGGACTGATGGTCCTCCCCCTTCCCTCTTAGGGGCTTTTAGGGAGTCTGGCCCCGTCATGGTAATGGCTAAGTAGGTTGCAGATTAGGGCCATTAAGGGTTAATTCACTGGGGATCCTTCTTAGATAGGATGGGGGCGGTGCAGGAAATCCTGAAGGTCACATATACCTCCTCTCTGTTCTGGTCACTTCCTCTTGCAAGTGGAAGCAGATTGGCCCTCCCTCACTTCCTTTGTGGTTATTCGAGTTGCACGGTTATGATCAGTTATGGATACTTGGTTATTCTGTTTTGTTTTTCTATTCTTAAGAGCCCCCGCTGGGAGTCCAGGAGTTTGGATATCGCTCCGATGATTACGGCTTTTGAGAGCTGCGAATTCTGGTCGAGTTTATGAAGTCACAGCTGGCGGCATTTGAGTACAGCGGAGATATGGTGGTAGCAGATGGCGTACCTGCCCACTGGGAGTCCAGCGTTTGGCATACCGCTCCGATATTATGGTTTATTAAGGTTTGCCGCTTTAATAAAGACGTTATGGCCGATCACCACCCAGCAATAAAGTGACACAGTTGTCGGTGTCTTTTGCTATGGGTCAAGGTTGGGTAAAGGGGCCAAGGGTGAGTTAAAGTTGGTACCCCCTCCCCTGTTTCCCTGGATACCAGCAGTCTACTAGTTATTTGCACTTTATCTATTCGTTAGGCCTCTTTTACACGGGCGTTGCGGGAAAAGGTGCGGGTGCGTTGCGGGAACATGCGCGATTTTTCCGCGCGAGTGCAAATCATTGTAATGCGTTTTGCACTAGCGTGAGAAAAATCGCGCATGTTTGGTACCCAAACCCGAACTTCTTCACAGAAGTTCGGCCTTGGGATCGGTGTTCTGTAGATTGTATTATTTTCCCTTATAACATGGTTATAAGGGAAAATAATAGCATTCTGAATACAGAATGCATAGTAAAATAGGGCTGGAGGGGTTAAAAAAAAATAAGAAAAAATGTAACTCACCTTATTCCACTTGTTCGCGCAGCCGGCATCTCTTCTGTCTTTAACTGTGAGCAATAGGACCTTTGATGACGTCACTGCGTTCATCACATGGTCCATCACATGATCCATCACCATGTTATAAGGGGAAATAAAGTCACCTAGCAACCGTGCGTGAAAATCGCACCGCATCCGCACTTGCTTGTGGATGCTTGTGATTTTCACGCAACCCCATTCATTTCTATGGGGCCTGCGTTACGTGAAAAACGCACAAAGAGGAGCATGCTGCGATTTTCATGCAACGCACAAGTGATGCGTGAAAATCACCGCTCGTGTGCACAGCCCCATAGAAATGAATGGGTCATGATTCAGTGCGGGTGCAATGCGTTCAACTCACGCATCGCATCCGTGCGGAATACTAACCCGTGTGAAAGGGGCCTTAATCTTTTGTTATTTTATTGCTGTAAGGCTTGATCTTTTGTGCATAAGTACATGTCTATGCCTGGGCAGGACATCATATACCTGCGTAATTGCTTTATGTAGCTATATCTTTGTGTTTCTTTTTATTGTGCCGGGTGTCATTTCCTCCGCTTGCTCCTTTTCCCTGATGAAGCTGGGCAGTCAATTGGCACAGCATAGGGATATCAAGGGTTACAATAGATGGAAGGAGACACGCAGTGGGATCGCCCTGTCTAGGGTGAGCTTGTTGATCCCCAGTGTAGAGGATCATTAGAGGAGGGCTTACCCCCCCCCCCCCTCCTGCCCCCTCTCTATGTTCCCTGGCACTAATATAGCAATACTGTATTTATTCACCACTGAGTTTTTTGTGAAGCCTTCCGCTTCCTCTTGGGTATATTATTTTAATGATGTATTAAAAGTTAAGTCACCCACTAATTCAGTCTTTCCCCAAAAGTGGGGGAAAAATGCTCCTGCGTCTTATGGGGTGAATACTAATCGGCGCTTCCATTATGGAAGCGCTGATTAGTACCGGAGGACCGGAAAGCCGGGAAAGCTCTGTACTCGCCACTTCCTGGTCCTTGGCTGTCTGCTGTGCAGTGGCTGCGCACAGCGTGACCTCACACTGTGCGCAGCCCTCACATCTGACAGCCGAGGACCAGGAAGAAGAGAGAGAGCGCTGGTGGTGAGAAGCAGTGGCGTCCAGGAGCAGGAGAGGTAAGTTGTTTATTTATTTTATTTGCGCTGATGGCTGGGGGCTGATACATGAGGCTGATACATAAAGCTGGGGGGATGATACTTGAGGCTGGGCGGCTGATACTTGAGGCTGGGGGGCTGAAACATGAGGCTGGGGGGCTGATACATGAGGCTGGGGGGCTGATATATGGCATTAGGGGGCTGATATGAGATCTGATTGAGGGTCTGATTGGTGGTCTGACCTAGGATGTAATGGAAAATATTTTTTTCTTACTGTCCTTCTCTAAAACCTAGGTGCGTCTTATGGGGCGAAAAATACGGTACTTGCTTGCTCCTCCTCCCGACGTTCCCTGCCCTTTGAATACTCTGTGTGGGGTAACGTTATGCGGAGGCACTGCAACGCTAGGGTGAGCAGAGCCCCGTTCTCCTTCCTGAACTGCACAGCGGTGCCTACTTCCAGCCCTGAGCCCAGCTGCCCAGAGCACTGATCCTGAGCCTTCTGGAGTCTTCAGAACTGTAAGTATTTACAGTAATTCACTGTAAGCTATATTATATACAGTATATTACTTTTATTTTATTTTATTTTTTGTGTGTTGTGGTGGAGGGCATGATTGCATGCTAGGGTGTGGGAAGGCGGGATCCAGAGGCTCCAAGTAAATTCTTGCCCAGGGTCCAATCAATATTAAAGACGGTCCCGGATGGGTGTGTGAGTGCGTCGTCAGGTCAGGGAATCAGGTAAGTATTTGTGTTTTTTTTTTCCTTCATGGAGTTGGAGAGGACACTGGGAACCAAAAGGGGGCCACAAGGAGGACATAACTACAGTGAGGGGGAACATATCTAGGCATACGACAAAAGTGGGTATAATTACAGTGAGGGGCACAAAAGTGGGCAAAACAACTGTGAGGGGCATAAAGATGGGCATAACTACCCTGACGGGCACAAAGGTGGGCATAACTACTGTGAGGGGCACAAAGGTGAGCATAACTACACTGAGGGCCACAAAGAGGACATAACTACTGTGATGGGGCACAAAGGTGGGTATAACTACTGTGAGGGGGCACAAAGGTGGGTATAACTACTGTGTAGAGCCACAAAGATGGGCATAACTACTTTGACGGGCACAAAGGTAGGCATAACAACAGTGAGGGGCCACAAGGAGGACATAATTACTGTGAAGGGGCGTAAATATGGGCATAACTAATGTGAAGGGGCCACAAGGTGGGCATAACTACTGTGAGGGGGGTACAATGTAGATTACCCTGTTATACATTGGGATAGCTCGATCTTACAGGGTCAGTACACCACCCCCTCGTAGGTATTTGCCAGGTACAGTCCACATCCCTTCCTTATGTGATTATTCTTTTTTCTCTATCACCACAGGGACCTTGTTCCGGATCCAGCGGACATCACGCCGATGCCAGCGACACCCTGGATGAGATAGGACCAGTTGGTTCTTTCTTTTATTGCAAGGTGTATTGGTTCTGCCATGTACCCTATGACAGATTTTATTAGGTGGGACTGGGTGAGTGCAGTTATGCATTGGGCGGAGTTAGAGAAGTGGGTTAGTGTAAAAAAAAATGCTTTTGCGCACTATGTGCGTCGCTTAACTGCCCTCTCTTTATGTAAATTTAGGTGACACCGGATGGAGGTGGGGGGAGCAAATCTGAATCCTTGCCCGGGGTGCAGAAAAGCCTAGCTATACATCTGCATAAGGGGCATTATACTTTGTGTGTGGTGGGGGCCACATAGGAGGCATTTTAATGGGCACGTGGGCAGATAAGGGGGTCACCATATTGACAGGGTGATAGGTGGGGCTTAGCGAAAGGATGGGACAGAGCTTAGCAGTGTGCCAGGAGTCCCCAGGCATAACTTTTTTGGGACCCTAGAAATATTAGATCCCATCCAAATGCCCAACAGAGCATATAGAAAGGGGCTGTCCTCATGTAAAATGTAAGTAATAAATGATCCACAAATGTAATTTATTATCTTAAATCAAACATATCATAATTATACAAATGGGTTTTGCCTGCAAAGTAGTCTATGGGATATTACTAGGATTATGCCACCATTTCCTGATCCAGATGGGTGTTATTGCTGGCATCCTCATGATCCCTACAGGGTACTGTGCCTGACCAGGTGCAAAACAGAGGGAAAAATCCAAAAGCGTAGAGGAGACCCCTCCATTTAATCTCCTTCCACTGCTATGCCTGTTCCTCTGTACACTGTTTACCCATGCAACTCTATGGGATACCTGCAATGTAGAGTGCGGCGGGAGACCAATCAACCTGCATCTTACTCCCCTCCCCTTAAAGGGGTTGTGCAAAAATTTTAACAGGAATACGTTTACTTCAGTAAAAAAAAAAAAAGTGTTTCAGCTATTTGGACTTTTGTATGATATTTAGCCCATTAATCAGAATAATATAACAACATAAAATAATTCTAACCTTACATAAACTGACAGTACGGTCAGGCCCATATAGGGGTTGTCCAAGTTTAAAAAGGTGCCCAGAGCCACTAAGGCCTCTTGCACACGACCGTGTGTCTCCCGTGGACGTATTTCATGGGACACCGGCCGCGTGCATTCTGCATCACGGATGCGGGCCCATTCACTTGAATGGGTCCGCAAATCCGGAGATGCAGTGTGGAACGGAACGGAACCACTGAACGGAAGCACTATGGAGAGCTTTTGGGGTTCCGTGCTTCCGTTACGCAAAAAAGTAGTGACTTTGCGGTCCGCAGCACGGACAGCACACGTTCATGTGCAAGAGGCCTAAATGTGATAAAATTTTAGAAAATGAAGCAAGGTCCACCTGTCATTCCCCTGTCTAACGTCAAGGCTCTGGTCCTTCCTGCTGGGTGGTGTTTTCTTGACTACAGCAATGTCATGCCGAATACCCCATGTGGCCCTAGTTTGTGTCCTATTGGAACATCATCACTGCAACGAAGCATGGCAGGAGGCTCCCGAGCGGCTGCGCTGGAAACAGCTGGGCATTATCTGGCGAGTATATAGCTTCTATTTTCTACTTTCTCACTTTTTAATATATCTGGGCACTATATCAAGTAGCTCCAGTGTAATCCCTTTAATGGCCAAAGCTCCTTTTTTTTAAATATTGCAGTCATACCACTTTCTGGAGGATCAAACGTTGATGGACAACTAGGATTTGGGGACCTAATTCACCTATATCCCTCTTCACATCTATACTGAATGGACCAGTTACTTTTTAAAGATTTCTGACCATTTACGACAATAAATTTATTGAAAGTCTTCAGACCCTTTCACTTTTTTCACATTTTGTTGCGGTCTTGTGCTATATAATAAAAAAAAATTATCAGGTTTTCCCCATTTGTAGTGTTTCCCCTGGTAGGAGAAAAACCTGTTTGAGGAAGTATCACCTAGGAGCTGGAAAAATCATCTCCCTGCCATCTTCTCAGAAACTGTGGAGGATGTGTCAGAGAAGCCTGGTGTTGTCTGGACTCTCAGTAGAGGAACCGGCCTAGCCATGCACCATTCAGTGGTGAGAACTTGTTAATTTATCTCATGTCCATACTACGACTGCCCTAGATTCTGTACAAAAGAAAAAAGTGGCATCATGCTCCATCACACCCTGTCCATACAGACGCATTCTCCCTTATGCCTCATGCACAGAAACGTGCGCCGGCCGGGCCCTTCCTGCAGACCGCAAACCGTCCGTAGGGACTCCGCATGCGGATCTGCATCCGATGGCCCACACCGCGAAAAAGTAGTGCTTGAACTACTTTTTTGTGGTGCGGAGGCACAGACAGAAACCCCATGGAAGCACACCGTGAGGTTCCGTGCTTCTGTTCCGCACCGACCTTCCGGATTGCAGACCCATTCAAGTGAATGGGTCTGCATCCATGATGCGGGGTGCACACGGCTGTGTGCATTAGGCCTTAGAAGCATTGCTTCTTGGTGTACAATATCATTGTTTATGTCATGGCGGATGGAGACTGTACGACAGCACGCGTTGCCATCTGCATGAGCCCTTAGGTTGGGTTCACACATAGTTATTCGACAGTGCTTTTGCTGATTTATGCAATTTTTGCTGCTTTATTTTGCCTTGCACTTTTGGTGTTATTTTCTTTTCTTAAATAAAAAAGCCAAGATAAGATTTTAGCTAAATGTCTATGGAATTATGAAACACAGTACAAGTTTTTTTGTTTTTCTTTATGTTTTTTAATTCTGATGCGTGCCCATATTTTTCTTTTAAATTGCAGAATGTTGTAGCAATGGCATTTTTTCAAATGCAAAGAAAAAATGCCACAGGGAAAAAAAAAGTTTTATGGTGTTTTTTTCTCCTGGTAGCTGGTGGTTAAAGCAATCTTCTAGTGTCCTTAAAAATCATGAAATAAGGTTGCATAATTTATATAAAAAAAAAATAAAAAAAAAAGTTTTCATAAATATGTTGCCCTATTGCTCCCCCTGGTGGTAGACTGGGGTATTGCTCAGTCAAAATATTATAGCATAAGGCTACGTTCACATGAACATATTTTGTTTCCGTGTCCATTCCGTTTTTTTTGCAGATTGGATGAGAACTTATTCATTTCAATAGGTCTGCAAAAAAATGCGGACAGCACACTGTGTTCAGTAGCCGTGTCCGTTCAGTAGCTCTGCAAAAAAAATAGAACATGACCTATTCTAGTCCGTTTTGCGGACAAGGATAGGCATTGTTACAATGGATCCACAAAAAAAACAGATGCCATACGGACATCATCCTTTTTTTTTGCGGATCCGCAATTTGCGGACCGCAAAACACATACGGTCGTGTGAATGTAGCCTGAGAGGTATCTTTTGAATCAGACGAGTGGTCAGTGAAAATTCCAAAACTGTAATTTGTAACATAGTCTCAATAAAATAGTGGACCTTAAATGCTGATGTTGGGACTACATAGTAACATATGGGATCATTTATCAAACTGGTGTAAAGTAGAAGTGGCTTAGTTGCCCATAGCAACCAATCAGGTTCCAGCTTTCATTTTTGACAGTTTCTTTGGAAAATGAAAGGTGGAATCTGATTGAGTTCTACTGTAAACCAGTTTGATAAATTACCCCAATAGTAAGGATAGGGCTACACGGCGATACTGGTCGCACGACACCTGTTAATCCACAAATTGATCCAGAGGAAGGCAAAGAAACTCTATGAGGTAGAAGCCAATTTTCCTCATTTTAAGGGCTTGTTCACACGACCGTATGCTGCCCGTGCCGTGGACCACAAATTGCGGTCCGCAATACACGGGCACCGGCCGTGGGGCAGCTGCATGTGGATCGCAGACCCATTCAATTGAATTGGTCCGCAATCCGTCTGTTCCGCAAAAAGATATAGCAAGTTCTATATTTTTGCGGTGCGGAGGAACGGAACGCACGAAAGCACTCCATAGTGGTTCCGTTCTGTGGTTACGTTCCGCTACGCACCGCCTCTCCAAATTTGCGGACCCATTGAAGTGAATGGGTCAGCATCTGTGATGCGGAGTGCACACGACCCCGTGTATTGCGGACCCACAGTATGTGGGCCGCAATACTGCAACGGAGGGGCAACGGTCGTGTGAACGATCCCTAAGGGAAAAAAATTCAGGCAATCAGAATAACTCCCTGGACCAACGACCCCTCTCTCTTGAATTCCTTTATTGTACTCACCATCACCACCTCCTCAGGCAGAGAGCTCCATAGTCTCACTGCTCTTACCGTAAAGAATCCTCTTCTATGTTTGTGTACAAACCTTCTTTCCTCCAGACGCAGAGGATGTCCCCTCGTCACAGTCACAGTCCTGGGGATAAATAGATGATGGGAGAGATCTCTGTACTGACCCCTGATATATTTATACATAGTAATTAGATCTCCCCTCAGTCGTCTTTTTTCTAAAGTAAATAACCCTAATTTTGATAATCTTTCCGGGTACTGTAGTTGCCCCATTCCAGTTATTACTTTAGTTGCCCTCCTCTGTACCCTCTCCAGCTCTGCTATGTCTGACTACAGTACAGACCAAAAGTTTGGACACACCTTCTCATTCAAAGAGTTTTCTTTATTTTCATGACTATGAAGACATCAAAACTATGAATTAACACTTGTGGAATTATATACATAACAAACAAGTGTGAAACAACTGAAAATATGTCATATTCTAGGTTCTTCAAAGTAGCCACCTTTTGCTTTGATTACTTCTTTGCACACTCTTGGCATTCTCTTGATGAGCTTCAAGAGGTAGTCCCCTGAAATGGTCTTCCAACAGTCTTGAAGGAGTTCCCAGAGATGCTTAGCACTTGTTGGCCCTTTTGCCTTCACTCTGCGGTCCAGCTCACCCCAAACCATCTCGATTGGGTTCAGGTCCGGTGACTGTGGAGGCCAGATCATCTGGCGCAGCACCCCATTAGGCTGCGTTCACACGGGCGAGATTTCCGCGCGGGTGCAATGCGGTAGGTGAACGCATTGCACCCACACTGAATCCGGACCCATTCATTTCATTGGGCTGTTCAGATGAGCGATGATTTTCACGCATCACTTATGCGTTGCGTGAAAATCGCAGCATGCTCTATATTCTGCGTTTTTCACGCAACGCAGGCCCCATAGAAGTGAATGGGGTTGCGTGAAAATCGCAAGCATCCGCAAGCAAGTGCGGATGCGGTGCGATTTTCACGCATGGTTGCTAGGTGACAGTCTATTCACTGTATTATTTTCCCTTATAACATGGTTATAAGGGAAAATAATAGCATTCTGAATACAGAATGCTTAGTAAAATAGCGCTGGAGGGGTTAAAAAAATAAACAAATTAACTCACCTTCTCCTCTTGATCGCGTAGTTCCCAGTCTCTTCTGATGAGCTGTCGGCTAAAGGACCTTTGGTGACGTCAGATCACATGCTCCAATCACATGGTCCATCACCGTGGTGATGTACCATGTAATTGGAGCATGTGATCTGACGTCACCAAAGGTCCTTTAGCCGACAGCTCATCATTAAAGAAGTAAAGAAGAGACCGGGAACTACGCGGAGGAGGTGAGTTAATTTTTTTATTTTTTTTTAACCCTCAATTAATCACCTACTATGCATTCTGTATTCAGAATGCTATTATTTTCCTTTATAACCATGTTATAAGGGAAAATAATACAATCTACAGAACACCGATCCCAAGCCCGAACTTCTGTGAAGAAGTTCGGGTCTGGGTACCACAGTCGGTTTTTTATCACGCGCGTGCAAAACACATTGCACCCGCGCGATAAAAACTGAACATCAGAACGCAATCGCAGTCAAAACTGACTGCAATTGCATTCCTACTCGCGCGGGTTTGCCGCAACACACCGGGACGCATCCGGACCTAATCCGGACACGCTCGTGTGAACCCAGCCTTACTCTCCTTCATGGTCAAATAGCCCTTACTTTCAAAGTTTTCCCAATTTTTCGGCTGACTGACTGACTGACCTTCATTTCTTAAAGTAATGATGGCCACTCGTTTTTCTTTACTTAGCTGCTTTTTTCTTGCCATAATACAAATTCTAACAGTCTATTCAGTAGGACTATCAGCTGTGTATCCACCTGACTTCTCCTCAACCCAACTGATGGTCCCAACCCCATTTATAAGGCAAGAAATCCCACTTATTAAACCTGACAGGGCACACCTGTGAAGTGAAAACCATTTCAGGGGACTACCTCTTGAAGCTCATCAAGAGAATTCCAAGAGTGTGCAAAGCAGTAATCAAAGCAAAAGGTGGATACTTTGAAGAACCTAGAATATGACATATTTTCAGTTGTTTCACACTTGTTTGTTATGTATATAATTCCACATGTGTTAATTCATAGTTTTGATGCCTTCAGTGTGAATCTACAATTTTCATAGTCATGAAAATAAAGAAAACTCTTTGAATGAGAAGGTGTGTCCAAACTTTTGGTCTGTACTGTACATGGAAAGTAGAAATAAATTATATATTGTGGGGTTTCACTCTGGTAGATAGGGTAAGCAGGCGCAGTACAGAGGCAAAATATAAGTTCTTAACTAAAAAACATCAGTGTTTGTTCACACTTGAGGCAATTGCACAAAACAGCACGTAACTTTGCAGTCTTGGTGTTAATTCACACACAATGGAAAGTTCATATAACACAAGTCACCTTGTTGGCAGTTCTGCCTCCAGTAGTCCACAGCAGGCTTTAGGGGGCCTGTTTCTCCAGCATGCGGCTCTCAGCCGTCCAGCATGGCACAAAGCCTCAGATCCCCAAAACAGAGACATCTCTGCTGAGCCCAGCTGCCAATTTATGGACAGCCAGGTGCTGTCAAAACCCGAACCGGCACTTAAACTCTGGTCCTGTATTTGACCACACCTGGCTGGAAACCAGCCCAGGCACATATGCTGGGAGGAAAATACCTGCCTTGCCAGACACAACCCTTCACTGTGTCACAATATTTACAGTACAGACCAAAAGTTTGGACACACCTTCTCATTCAAAGAGTTTTCTTTATTTTCATGACTATGAAGGCATCAAAACTATGAATTAACACATGTGGAATTATATACATAACAAACAAGTGTGAAACAACTGAAAATATGTCATATTCTAGGTTCTTCAAAGTAGCCACCTTTTGCTTTGATTACTGCTTTGCACACTCTTGGCATTCTCTTGATGAGCTTCAAGAGGTAGTCCCCTGAAATGGTCTTCCAACAGTCTTGAAGGAGTTCCCAGAGATGCTTAGCACTTGTTGGCCCTTTTGCCTTCACTCTGCGGTCCAGCTCACCCCAAACCATCTCGATTGGGTTCAGGTCCGGTGACTGTGGAGGCCAGGTCATCTGGCGCAGCACCCCATCACTCTTCTTCATGGTCAAATAGCCCTTACTTTCAAAGTTTTCCCAATTTTTCGGCTGACTGACTGACCTTCATTTCTTAAAGTAATGATGGCCACTCGTTTTTCTTTACTTAGCTGCATTTTTCTTGCCATAATACCAATTCTAACAGTCTATTCAGTAGGACTATCAGCTGTGTATCCACCTGACTTCTCCTCAACACAACTGATGGTCCCAACCCCATTTATAAGGCAAGAAATCCCACTTATTAAACCTGACAGGGCACACCTGTGAAGTGAAAACCATTTCAGGGGACTACCTCTTGAAGCTCATCAATAGAATGCCAAGAGTGAGCAAAGCAGTAATCAAAGCAAAAGGTGGCTACTTTGAAGAACCTAGAATATGACATATTTTCAGTTGTTTCACACTTGTTTGTTATGTATATAATTCCACACGTGTTAATTCATAGTTTTGATGCCTTCAGTGTGAATCTACAATTTTCATAGTCATGAAAATAAAGAAAACTCTTTGAATGAGAAGGTGTGTCCAAACTTTTGGTCTGTACTGTATATATATATATATATATATATATATATTTATATATTCAGACTAGGGTTGTAGTCAATCGATACTTTTGTCCCGGTATCGATACGATACCGGGATTTGACATTTATCGATACTAGGCTGCCCTTCTGCGCAGCCTAGCATCAGAGAACATGAGCGCGCTGCTGTCAGCAAAGTGCAGAGCGTCACAGCCAGGGAGAAAAAAAAACCTCACCTTCTCCCCGGCTGTGACGCTCTGCGCTTTGATTGGACAGTGCTACAGCCAGGGAGAAGGAACGCCCATTGAAAAAAAGGGCAGTCTTCTCCCCATTGCTCCGATGCTAGCAATTAGCATACAGAGCTGGAGAATATACCGGGGGCCACAGCGGGCGAACGGAGCGGCACCCATATATAATAGTAAGTGCAGTGAGATCCCTGGGCGCCGCTGTACATATCCTGATAGTTAGTTTACAATGTTTGGACCCATGAAAATTCCTCTTTAACCTTTAATACAGGAGGCGGGTGCTGGCAGCAGAATCACATATCCGGCACCCTGCCTCTGTCAGGGAGCTGCGATCAGCGGCAGTTAACCCCTCAGGTGCGGCACCTAAGGGGTTAACTGCCGCTGATCTGCTGCCGACACCTGCCTCCTGTATTAAAGGTTAATTATCATTGGTGGCGCAGTGCGCCCTCCCCTCCCTAGTATTAAAATCATTGGTGGCACACTACCCCCCTGTATTAAAAACATTGGTTTTGCAGTTAGGACACAGCCTTATTTCACCTTCGGACCAGGCCATTTTTTGCAAATCTGACCAGTGTCACTTTAGGTGGTGATAACTTAAAAATTCTTTGACTTATCCAGGCCGTTCTGTGATATTTTTTTTTCATCACATATTGCACTTCATTACACTGGTAAAATGAAGTAAAAAAAATAAATTTTTATTTAAAAAAAATTACCAAAAATTTGTAAAAAATTGCAAATTTCCAAGTTTCAATTTCTCTACTTCTATAATACATAGTAATACCTCCAAAAATAGTTATTACTTTACATTCCCCATATGTCTACTTCATGTTTGGATCATTTTGGGAATGATATTTTTTTTTTGGGGGATGTTGCAAGGCTTAGAAGTTTAGAAGCAAATCTTGAATTTTTACAGAAATTTTCAAAAACCCAGTTTTAGGGACCAATTCAGGTCTGAATTCACTTTGCGAGGCTTACATCATAGAAATGTAGTGTCCCACTAGGTAAATGTGGGCACTACACAAGGGTCAATTGGGCCACGTCGTACTCCACCTCCTGTGGAACAGTGGCAGTGTATTTAACATCACATTTTAACGTGTATTGCTATGCTTTTATGTGTATTTTTCCCTGTTTATCTGAGTATCAGGCCTGTTAGGGTGTAGTTCTACCTCCAAGACAGTAGAGGGAGCTAGGGAACCCCTAATATATATAGCCAGGTCCTGTTCAGGGAAAGGAGTGTAGAGTCAGAAGTAGTGAGGACTTTAGCTAGGCAACAGCTAAAGGGAGCTTCTGACATGCAACTAGACAGCCCAGGTTTCTAGTTGACACCAGGAGGCTAGGGAGTGCAGACCAGCCTGCCTGAGAATATTAAGCCAGGGTTAGCTCAGAAGATTGTCACCAGGGGAAGAGTTGCCTCCTGAGAAACCAAGTTCCTATAACCAAGCAGAGCAGAGCCAGTATTCCAGCCAGACAAGAGAGCTGAAGGGCAGAAGTATTTTACCTAAAGCAAGGATATATACATGAGGAAGTTTTCTACCAAGGATAAAGCCAGCATTAGGGCATACGGGCCGTGGGATAAAGACAGCCAGGAGTTCTGAGGAATAGTGCACAGGATTTCTGAGGAAAAGTGCAGCCTGGTCTGTAAGTGTTTTACCCTCTGTGTATCTTGCAAGAACATTGTGCCTGCCATCAGGGCCGGCCTTTGGGGTGTGCGAGCTGTGCGGCCGCACAGGGCGCCATGGCAACAGGGGCGCCCGGCGGCCGACACAGCTCGCAGTCGGTCTCTACAGGCTACAGCAGCCGGCCGGCCCGACCTGAGCCGAGATTGGGCGCAAAATTGCAGGGGGCGCCAGGCAGCAAACACTAAAATGAGGATCATGGGAGCCTATGGCTCCAGTCCCCTCCGTTCTTCCTCATAGGCTTCAGCGTCTGAAGCCTATGAGGCAGTAGAGCGAGCGTAGTGTCTAGAATGTAGTTGATCCTGGGAGGTATGATGTCAGGGGAAGAGGCGGAGTCTCGTCATCCAGGGGGCGGGGCCTAAAGATGTGCAGGAGATTCTACAGAGCAGGAGCAAAGTCTGCAGGTAAGTATGTGGAGGAGAAAAGTGACTGTTATTTTTACTTGGGGGGCTTTTTGCAGGGGCTGAAGGGAGAAGGAATCATCTTTGTACTGGAGACTGTATGTTAGAGGGGTCTGAAGAGAGGGTAGTTGGGGTAATATTATTTACATGGGACTGTATGCTGGAGAGGCTGAAGGCAAGGGGGTGATATTATTTTACATAGGGCTGTATGCTGAGGGGCTAAGGCAGGGAAGTGATGTGTCTTACATGGGACTGTATGATGGAGAGGCTGAAGGCAAGGGGGTGATATTATTTTACATAGGGCTGTATGCTGGAGGGGCTAAGGCAGGGAAGTGATGTGTCTTACATGGGACTGTATGCTGGAGGGGCGTTGTATCTTACATGGGACTGTATGCTGGAGGAGCTGAAGGCAGGGGGAGTGATATATTTTACATTGGACTGTATGCTGGAGGGACTGAAGGCAGGGGGAGTGATGTATTTTACATAGGACTGTATGCTGGAGGGGCTGAAGGCAGGATGAGTGATGCATTTTACATGGGACTGTGCAAGAAGGACTGGAAGGCAGGGGTGTGATGTATCTTACATGGGACTGTATGCTGGAGGGGCTGAAGGCAGGCGGCAAAGAGAGGGAGTGTGATATTATTTACATAGGACTGTATGTTGGAGGGGATGAAGGCAGGAGATTGATCTACCTTACATGGGACTGTATGCTGGAGGGGCTGAAGGCGGGGAGTGATGTATTTTACATGAGACTGTATGCTGAAAGGGCTGAAGGCAGGAGAGTGATCTACCTTACATGGGACTGTATGCTGGAGGAGCTGAAGGCATGGAAGTAATGTGTCTTACATGGGACTGTATGCTGGAGGGGCTGAAGGCAGGGGGAAGGTTGTATCTTACATGGGACTGTATGCTGGAGGGGCTGAGGGGGGGGCATAATTATTACTATAATACTACAGAGGGGGCCATTATAATATTAATAATAATAGAGAGGAGGAAATAATAATAATAATAATAATATAGAGGGGCCAGTATATATTATAATTATACAGAGGGCATTATAGTTATGGGCACTACGGGGGAGGGGAGGTCTGTAATCTGAGGATGATAGTAAAGTGAGAAATCCCCAAAATTTTCTGTGAAACTCTACAGAGATGAGACGCGGCTGAAAGAAGTTATCATGACGGTCCTATCTCCGAATGAAGATGCTGAGGAGAGTCTACATCACAGGAGATGTCACTGGATGTAACAGGTATGGTGCGGTACTCATTTTTTATTTTTTTTACCAAATATCTTTCTTTAAATGGGGCCTGGGGGCAGGGGACTGGATAAGGATAAGGGTGACAGACACTGGGTATGATTAAGGGGGCAGAAAGACTGGATAAGGTGGGTGACACCGTGACAGTCACTAGGTATGATTAAGGGGTGCAGCGGACTGGGTAAGGGTGACACTGGGTATGATTAAGAAGGGCAGGGGACTGGCTATGGGTGACACTGGGTATGATTAAGGCCCTTAATCATACCCAGTGTCACCCAGAGCCAGTCCACTGCCCCCCTTAATCATACCCTGTCACCCTTACCCAGTCCCCTGCCCCCCTTAATCATACCCTGTCACCTTTACACAGTCCCCTGCCCTTCTTAATCACACCCAGTGTCACCTTTGCCCAGTCTCCTGCCCCCTCAATTAGACCCTGCCCCCCTTAATCATACCCAGTGTCACCCATAGCCAGTCCCCTGCCCCCCTTAATCATACCCTTTCACCTTTACCGAGTCCCCTGCCCCCCTTAATCATACCCAGTGTCAACTAAAGCCAGTCCCCTGCCCCTTTATCATACCCAGTGTCACCCTTATCCAGTGCCCTTCCCTCTTAATCATACCCAGTGTCTGTCACCCTTAATTTAAGGGGGGCAGGGGAATGGGTAAGGGTGACACTGGGTATGATTAAGGGGGGCAGGGGACTGGGTAAAGGTGACAGGGTATGATTAAGGGGGGCAGGAGACTGGCTATGGGTGACACTGGGTATGATTGTACTTGTTTGCACTTGCACTTAAATTATCTGTAATTAAAGAAAACTGTTTGTTACAAAGATTGTTTTCCTCTTTGTGTATGTTTAGGTGAACGGGGGGGGGCGCCACGAGATTAGCTCGCACAGGGCGCCTGAACACCTAAGGCCGGCCCTGCCTGCCATATGTATAAAGCCTGCTTATAACTGCTGCTGTCATATGGAACTTCACCAAAGACTATATAAAGTTAACTGTTTCCAGTAAAAGGAAGTTTTGGTTCACCACAACATCGTGTTCCTCAATTATTCCTATTATAAATCGGTGTGCCACCGTTACTGGCACTGGCGTCACGAACTTAAAGGGATCTTGCCACCGGCACATTAAACCTGCAACACCCAGGGAACCTCACCTACCACCGGCAAGGTCCCTATACACAGAGAGTGCCCCAGAGGACTTCTGTGCCAGCCTCTCCATCACTGCTGTACGCCTGCCCAGGGTCTTTATAAACTGTGAGTAACCAAGAGCAACCCTCGTTTTGCCTAGTAACCGTGACCTCACAATCGCAATACCCTGCAGGGCTGCGTACTGCAGAAACCACCCAAAAATGACCCCATACTAGAAACCCTTTAGGTGTTCAACAATTAATGGAAAATAGAGACACAATTTCAAAATTTCACTTTTTTGTCAGATTTTCCATTTTAATAATTTTTTTCCAGTTACAAAGCAAGGGTTAACAGTGAAACCAAACTCAATATTTATGGCTCTGATTCTGTAGTTTACAGAAACACCCCATATGTGGTCTTAAACCGCTGTACGGGCACACGGCAGGGCGCAGAAGGAAAGGAATGCACTTCGGTTTTTGGAAGGCAGGTTTTGCTGCACTGTTTTTTTTGACACCATGTCCCATTTGAAGCCCCCCTGATGCACCCCTAGAGTAGAAACTCCATAAAAGTGACCCCATCTAAGAAACTACACCCCTCAAGGTATTCAAAACTGATTTTACAAACTTTGTTAACCCTTTAGGTGTTCCACAAGAATTAATGGAAAATAGAGATACCATTTAAAATTTCACATTTTTGGCAGATTTTCCATTTTAATATTTTTTTTACTTTTACAAAGCAAGGGTTAACAGCCAAACAAAACTCAATATTTATGGCCCTGATTCTGTAGTTTACAGAAACACCCCATATGTGGTCGTAAACTACTGTACGGGCACACGGCAGGGCGCAGAAGGAAAGGAATGCCATACGGTTTTTGGAAGGCAGATTTTGCTGGACTGTTTTTTTTTACACCATGTCCCATTTGAAGCACCCCTAAAGTAGAAACTCCATTAAAGTGACCCCATCTAAGAAACTAAACCCCTCAAGGTATTCAAAACTGATTTTACAAAGTCGTTAACCCTTTAGGTGTTCCACAAGTGTTATTGGCAAATGGAGATGAAATTTCAGAATTTCAATTTTTGGGCAAATTTTCCATTTTAATCAATTTTTTCCAGTAGCAAAGCAAGGGTTAACAGCCAAGCAAAACTCAATATTTATGGCCCTGATTCTGTAATTTACAGAAACACCCCATATGTGGTCGTAAAATGCTGTACGGGCACACGGCAGCGCGCAGAAGGTAAGGAATGCCATACGGTTTTTGGAAGGCAGATTTTGCTGGACTGTTTTTTTTTACACCATGTCCCATTTGAAGCCCCCCTGATGCACCCCTAGAGTAGAAACTCCAAAAAAGTGACCCCATTTTAGAAACTACGGGATAGGGTGGAAGTTTTGTTGGTACTAGTTTAGGGTACATATGATTTTTGGTTGCTCTATATTACACTTTTTGTGAGGCAAGGTAACAAGAAGAGCCGGTCGATACGGACGCGGCAATACCTAATATGTACATAATTTTTTTTTAATTATGTAAATTTTACACAATAATATCATTTTTGAAACAAAAAAAAATCATGTTTTAGTGTCTCCATATTCTGAGAGCCATAGTTTTTTCAGTTTTTGGGCGATTATCTTAGGTAGGGTCTCATTTTTTGCGGGATGAGATGACGGTTTGATTGGCACTATTTTGGGGTGCATATGACTTTTTTATCGCTTGCTATTACACTTTTTGTGATGTAAGGTGACAAAAAATGGTTTATTTAGCAATTTTTATTTTTTACGGTGTTCATCTGAGGGGTTAGGTCATGTGATATTTTTATAGAGCTGTTAGATACAGACGCGGCGATACCTAATATGTATACTTTTTCTTTATTTATGTAAGTTTTACACAATAAAACAGCTTTTTTAAAACAAAAAAAAAATATTTTTTGTGTCGTCTTATTCTGAGCCATAGTTTTTTTATTTTTTGGGCGATTATCTGAGGTAGGGGCTCATTTTTTGCGGGATGAGGTGACGGTTAGATTGGTACTATTTTGTTGGGCGTACGCCTTTTTGATCGCTTGCTGTTGTACTTTTTGTGATGTAAGGTGACAAAAAAATTGTTTATTTAGCACAGTTTTTATTTTTTACGGTGTTCATCTGAGGGGTTAGGTCATGTTATATGTTTATAGAGCCGGTCGATACGCACGCGGCGATACCGAATATGTATTTTTTTTTTCTAGTTTTTACCAATTTTTTAACTTTATTTGGGGAAAATGAAGTTTTTGTTTATTTTTACTTGAAACTTTTAATTTTTTTGGGGGGAAACTTTTATTTTTTCAACTTTGTTTTGCACTTTATTTTTTGTCTCACTTTGAGACTTCAACTTTAGGGCGTCTGATCCTTTACAATGCTTTCCAATACGTCTGTATTGGAATGCATTGGCTGTATGAGTAATACTGTGTGTATTACTCATACAGCTTCCGGCCTGTGAGATCCAGGGGGCTGGATCTCACAGGCTCGTCACCGGAAGGCAGCGCTGATGCCTAAGGAAGGCATCGCGCTGCCTTCCATGCCATCAGGTCCCCCCTACAGCTGCATGGGGACCCGATGGCACCGCCGATCGCCGCCGCAATAGGTAAAAGCCGCAAACCGCAGGTCTGAATTGACCTGCGTTTTGCGGCGATCGCCGACATGGGGGGTCACGGGATCCCCCCACGCATTTAGCCGAGGTGCCTGCTCAATGATTTGAGCAGGCATCGGCTTCCGATCACCACCCGCCGCGCGGCGGTGATCAGAAATACACAGGGCGTACAGGTACGCCCTGTGTCCTTAAGTACCAGGACATCAGGGTGTACCTGTACGCCCTGTGTCCTGAAGAGGTTAAGTACCAGGACAACATGCCGTACTGGTACGTCATGTGTCCTGATGAGGTTAAAATGCAGAATGCACTCTGCTTTTCTGGTGTTTTATTTTTTTCACATGGTATCGAATGGTATCATCGAGTATCCCAATGCTTTTTTATGGTATCGAAACAATTTTGGTATCGCAACAACCCTAATTCAGACTGTATGAAGAGATGTGTTTTATGTTAATTTAAATGTATCACAGTTATTAAGTTTTTACAGTTACAACACTTTGTGTGCTCTTACATGTCAGCCTTATGTCTCATTCACACGTCAGTGTTTTGGTCAGTGATTTCTATCAGTGACTGGCAGCCAAAACCAGGTGTGGCTCTAAACACAGAACAGGAGCAGATCTTTCCCTTATGTCTTCGAATGCTCCAGTCCTGGTTTTGGCTCACAATCACTGATGGAAATTACTGAGCAAAACACTGACGTGTGAATGAGGCTTTATTTATGGGACCCTGATGTTTTCTAGGCTCTCCAAAGGAATGCTGTTATTTTGATTTCTTACCACTAGGTGTCAGTATTGCCCAGATTAACCTTCCTGAAAGCATAGGTGTTTCTGTTGAGGCATCCAAAGGACCATATTTCTTGAGTTACATGGTCATTTATTTCCTACAGACAGAAATGCATTAGTTCACACTTTCTTTTTTGCAATCTGTTTTTTTTTTAAATAATGGACCCTCTTCTTTCGGTGGCGTGCTTCATTCTGTATCAGTTAAATCATGTAACTCTCTCCCACGTCCACCCTTTTCTTGCTAACAATTTAGTAAGCAGATGGAGTAACCTATAACTGCAGTATCAGACCACGCAAGGTTTGTCTGCATAGGAGATGTAGACAGAAAATGGTAGGGTATTTTTTAATCCAAGGTAAGTAGTCTCAATTTAAAAAATTGTATATGCATCAGAGTCACGAGATACGTGCAAACATTCTTTCAATCTTTATTCAATAGGTGATGTGACCAAAAATGGACAATTCTTAAACTGGGATTTTTTTTAACAGTGTTCACTAAGAGTGATACATAAATAAGATTTTAATAGGTCGGACATTTACAAACAAAGTTATACCAATTGTGCTTAGTATATATAATAATGTATTTTTCGCTTTATAAGACGCACCTGATCATAAGGTTTTTGAGGGAGAAATTAAGAAAAAAAATGTTATGGGGTATCTGTGGATGACACTGTTATGGGTTATCTGTGGATGACACTGTTATGGGGTATCTGTGGATGGCACTGTTATAGGGGATCTGTGGATGGCACTGTTATGGGGGATCTGTGGATGGCACTGTTATGGGGGATCTGCGGATGGTACTGTTATGTGGAATCTGTGCATGACACTGTTATGTGGGATCTGTGGATGGCACTGTTATGGGGGGATCTGTGGATGCACTGTTATTGGGGGAATCTGTGGATGGCACTGTTGTGGGGAATCTGTGGATGGAACTGTTGTGGGGAATCTGTGGATGGAACTGTTGTGGGGAATCTGTGGATGGCACTGTTGTGGGGAATCTGTGGATGGCACTGTTATGGGGGATCTGTGGATGACACACTGTTATGTAGGATCTGTAGAGGACACTGTTATGGGGGATCTGTGGATGGCACTGTTATGGGGGAATCTATGGATGGCATTGTCATTGGGATCTGTGGATGACACTGTTATAGGGGATCTGTGGAGGACATTGTTCTGGGGAATCTGTGGATAACACACTGTTATAGGGGATCTGTGGAGGACACGGTTATGGCGGATCTGTGGAGGATACTCTTATTGGGGATCTATTTAGTACACTGTTGTGGGGGTTCTGTGGATGGCACTGTTATGGGGGATCTGTGGATAGCACTGTTATGTAGGATCTGTGTATGGCACTGTTGTTGGGATCTGTGGATGACACTGTTATAGAGGACACTGTTATCAGGTAAGAACAGTCAGAAGCTCCATCTTGGAGGAGAGGGGGTCTGGATGCTGGCAACTGCCGCTGAGGAGCAAAGCAACACTTCTAGGTGGAGCCAGAGCGTGACTGACTGACTGAGTGATGTTTCTGCCAGTCTGCCCGCTCCATCCACACTGAGTACTGATTAAAGCTAAGTCATTTTAGCAAAGCAGCACTGTTAGGGGCTAAACTGAATGCGCTTTGTGATGGCTGCTGCTTGTTTCCCAGACATGTTCCCTGTGTGTTGTGCCTCCAAAAAGGAGTCTCAGGGTTCCCCGGAGGGGGGACAAAAAAAAAAGCACTGACGCAGATTTTTTTTTTGTGGTTCGCCCTCTGGGGAACCCTGAGACCCCCTTTCGTAGGCACAACACACAGGGAACATGTCTAGCAAACATGCTGGACTACAGACACCAACAGACCAGACAAGTAACAACCACTAGACAAGACAACAACCACCCATACATAAACATTACCAAACATATGCAAGGGTAGTGAAGGGAAGGTAGACAACAGGATGACATAGATGACATTGGAGAGACATCGATGTCCCACTAGGTGGCCCTCAAGGACTGTGCAGAGAAAACACCCAGGACAGGAGCAAAGCTCCAGAACCAACAAAGGCTGGAGTACAACTGACTCCAGTCTGGAAGCCACAGGTGATAAAACCAAGTGGCCACACCGAGACAGGAAGTTAACCCCTCCAGCACCAGACAGGGGAGGAACCGGAGAAGGGGAGCAAAGCCCATACATGCTGCGACAACAACATGTTGCCCCTGGCAACCAGCATGTACGGCTAATGTGTCACGGCGCAGAACAAAGACCGTGACAATACCTGAGTTTTAAAAAAAAGTTTGCATATTGCCTGTGCTTCTTTGTACAATCATAACTATGAAGAGTAGATCTTGTTTGGGCTTTCCCTAATGCTTCTTTAAGCCATATTATTACCTGTTTCTCCTGTATAGCTAGATGCATTTCTCTCAGAAGTAGGGGACGTATCCCTTCTGTTAAATCTGCCAGCACCGTATTGCTGTGATCTCTTTTCCCTTATTTACTTCTATGTTTGTTCTCTGCTGCGCAGCTCACAGAGCAGATAAGAATTGGGAATTCACACTTACAGGCACCTAGGAGGTTCCTATTATCTTCAAAAGCTGTGTAGAAGCAGTTCTTTTATCAGGCTCAGTATCTCAGCTAGCTCTGACACTTCCTCTCAGCCATCTTCTGATTCTCTGTTACCAGGGACAGATCTATTATGTCATATCTATCTATCTATCTATCTATTTTTTTTTTATAAAACTGTGTTGCACAGCTGCTTACAAATAATTCCCTCTTTTGTCCAGACCTAGTTTTTCCTCCACAAGCCATGTGTGTGATTTGCTTTTGCTGGCATAACTGTGGCCAAACTACAGGCTATTCACCATTTGTTCTCCTGTAGCACTAAACACATCTTCAATAGAGGTTTTAACCTCAGCTTTTTCTATAGATCAATACCTTTTTTTATGATGTTTTTAACAGCATTTATTATGTGTCCATATGTATTTGAGTCTAAAATTAAGTGCTCATGCACACTACCATTGGATGTTTTATGGTCTGCAAATTGTGGATCTGCAAAACACGGATACTGGTTGTGTGCATTCTGCACTTTGCAGAACAGAAGGGCCGACCCCTAATAGAACAGTCCTATCCTTGTCGGCAATGTGGACAATAATAGGACATGTTCTATTTTTTATTTGCAACGGCCATGTAGACATACGGACACGGAATGCAAATGGATTCATTTCCGTTTTTTTTTGGCAACCCCATAAAAGTGAATGCTTCCGAATACGGGCCACAGGAAAAATAGGACAGACATGTAAAAAAAAAAAATTCAAGTGCATGAGCCCTAAGGATGCATTCACACGATCGTATGTATTTTGTGGTCTGCAAAGAATATGGACGATGTCCGTGTGACGTCTGTGTTTCATGTTTTTTTTTTGCAGATTAATTGTAACAATGCTTATTCTTGTCCGCAAAACGGACAAGATGTTTTGTATGTTTCGTATATTTTTTTTTTTACAATAGGCTTGTCTAGAGGACATGACAAATGCAATACATGCTATAAACCTGTGTTACGAACGGAAAGACACCACCAAAAACACTTGTAAAAAAAAAAAAGGCAAAGTAAAATGTTTGAACTTTTTAAAAATGTTTCAAAAAAATGCTAAAAAAAAAAGTTGTGTGTGAAGAAGACCATACTGTGCAGGCAGTATCTGCAAGGATTCCAGAATATTCTCTCCACTGTGATCCCATGTATAAATGAAGCATGTTAGGAAACTGCTTATAAAACAACTCCTTAATACAATGGCTGAAGTGGCCCCAACCCCGAGTTTCAGTGTCCGCTTTGCAGAGCATTTACTTCTAGGATGAGATTATCCTTTAATAGCTGGGACTGAAAATGTTTTGCAAATTAAATCTTTGGACGGAGCCTGTAAAGCAGATAACAAGGAGCAGATTCCATTATCAAATCAATAAAGCAGTGTTTGGCTCATTACACACACAGGTTATCGTCTATGGGTCAGTGTGCAGTCAGGATGCGCAGGAACAGCTGGAGATGTAATGTGTACAAACACTGTCAGATCCCCATTGTTTTCTATCTCGCCTCGGTCACTGCATATACCTATATATATATATACATAGCTGGTGCCATCAATGTTCTCACCACTTACCTGCTGAGATTGATCAGCAGAGGTCGTTTTCTCCATTACTGGAATCAGATTTTTCTAGCTTTGTGTTGAGTAGATTAGTTAATATTGTTTGTATCATGCGATTGGGCTTTACAGGCAGGGAAACTGGAGAACATAAATGATGGGCAATGAAAGAAACAATCAGCAATAAATAAAGGGTACAGCTGGCCAGATTTTCTGCAAGATTTAATGGTGATTGAGCTGGTGATCCAGCCGTGTAGTAGGCTACATAAGTACACAGTATTGCAGCCAGGGATGGGAACTTAAAGGGGTTTTCCCATCTCATACCATGCGATATGATATGGATATGCCCCTATTGTCTGATAGGTGCGGGTCCCACCACTGGGACCTGCACCTACACCGAGAACTGGGCCCTCAAAGTTGTGGAAGACACACTGCGCATGTGCAGCCGCCCTCCATTCATTTTTTATGGGGCCTCCGAAAATAGCCTAGCCCTGGCTCTGCTATTTCCGTCGGCCCCATAGAAATGAATTGGAGCGGTGGCCGCTCAAGCGTGGTGCGCTCCCATTCACTACTATGAGGAGAGTGCTTGGTGGTGGCCGGACCAGGGGAAACCCAGGCCACCATTTTCTCTGCTCCATTCTCGGTGTAGGTGTGGGACCCACACCTATCAGACAATGGGTGCATATGCAACCCCCGTAGGCCAGACGTAGTATCCCTTGCCCCTTAAAGTCGTAGCAACTTTATTAATTCAGTGCATTAAAAACCAAAAAGACAGTCCATGTCTACGCGTTTCGGATCTAGTAGTGTTGATCCTTATTCATCATGAAACGCGTAGACATGGACTGTCTTTTTGGTTTTTAATGCACTGAATTAATAAAGTTGCTATGATTTTTTGGAAGCTGGACTTTTCTCTGCTTTATTTGGATTTCTACCTCCTCTTACATCATAGCCAGGTGAGCGCGCCACTTTCGTTTTTTTAAATCCCTTGCCCCTTAGGAGGTTTTTACAATATATGTCCCTCTTACAGAGCATGTAGTCGTGACGCCAATTGCAGTTAAGCAACGAGGACAAGGAGCCCCCTTTATAGATGGTAGTGTGGGTACCTAGGGGTAGGATTGCAAGAGTGGTGTAGTGTCCTACAATCTCCCTGAAGGTGTTATATGCACGTGTCATGGTGCTCCTACCTGGATATCCTTGGATCCCAGACGAGGTCAGGTGAAGCAGTGCAAAAAAGGGATGAATAACTTGGATGATGAATGAATAATTGAGTCCAGACTTGTAGTAATGTTGAACACAGCTTTACTTGGTATAAACTTTCAACAAGGAGAAATCTTCCAAACTTTATCTTGGTCATCAGCAGGTTTTGACTTAAATTCTGGCAGGCACACACTTCTGCAACAATCTCATGTCTGCTATACTGTAGCTTTCTCAGCTCTGCTATGTTAGCTGGATCAAATAGGAAACTTTTCCTCTTCTGCTGTAACTTAGCTGTCTGTAGTCTTTCTGTTACTTTATCCAAGGAGGGAATGGTTAGACTGCCTTCACTAGGTAACTCCTCCCTCTCTAGAGGGGGGAATAGAATGGAAGGAAGGGTTCCATTCTAGGGAACTCAGCTCTGCCAGAAATGCCGCCATCTGCTGGTGAACCAAGCACATTACATGTAAATCAGTTACTAAACCATAAATACTTTTACAGGACATGGTATTATTTGCATGTGATTACACAGGGTACACGATTAAGGATAGTGGAGGGGTAAAAAGAGTGGTAATGCCCCCTTGCAGGGCGTTACACATATTCTAGTGATATGCCCCCGTTGTCTCATATGGGAATACCCCTTTAAAAAATAAATAAAAGAAACCCCATGTTGTAGGCACCTCCAAAGTGACAGAAGATGGGGCAGCTGAAGTAGGCAGGGCAAACAGAAGTAGTCGGTGTCTGCAATACCATAGTGCAGCACAAAATATGACCCCAGCAGAAACAAGTACCGCAGTGCAGCACAAAACACTGCCACCTCCGCTGCAGTATTCAACTGTATCATCATCCTTAGTATGGATATACAGTTGAATTCAGGAGGGCGCCTGTGGCCACCAGCCAGCAGCATAAATACCCGAAGCATTAATTACTACTGAGATCATGAGATGGTTTAGTCATGCAGCTGGCGGCCATGAGGCAGGGTCAGGCAGCCCCTGGGCACGGCCCACCAGAAAATTTCCCTGTAGGGTCTATGGTCAGTCCGCCCCTGATTGTAGCAGTGTTTTTATCTGTCAGAAAGCCGGCATTCCCCATAATTGTGAACGGGACCTGTCAAGTGCCAGTGGTTTCCAACATATAGTGGATCTGGTGACTCCAGTTTTCTGTTCCTATGCCGGAGCAGAGTAATCCAGAATCAGTTTGCAGATCTGAATTTTGCCTTGTTTGTGAATAAACTCTAGTGGCAAATGATTGATAACATAGTCAGCTCTAAATGAGGTTGCCTTCTACGTGACCTTTAGGGACTGTTACTGTGGCAGAGCTTGGCCCTTGGTAGGATCCTCTGATGCACTAATCTGACTGTGTCCATGCAACTTCTTCCTGAAATAATATGGATTGGACCCACACTGTGCCAAAAATTGCTGTCAGAGAGGCACCTCAAAAGGGGTTGCTTGAAATAAGCAAAATGTACAGTATACTTGCTTTGAAATTAAGTCTATTGAAAGTGCAACAAGCCCTCTAGGAGCCAGTGCAGAGGATAGGAGTGGTAGTGGCCCTGATGAAGTGTCGTGTCACAGTGTACTCCCTCAGGCCATTACTCCATGGGGATCAGTGCAGTGAAAATGTAGTTTGAAGAATCAGGCCAGAAGTGAACATATAACAGTCCCTTTTTACTCAGTACACAATATAACTTGCGGTACGTCCAGTTGCAGCAGATTCAAACTGCAGTTTCTGGCACCAGTCGTGGAGGTATGGTGGCAGGTTAGAGGACTGTATATTGTCACTTGTGGGTATAGGTGTCCACTATAAGGGTCAGATAAGCTTTATCTGGCCTAGCGGTGGTATAGGTGAAGGGTGTCTAAGCAGTATTACCTCACCTTGCAGCAGTGTTTGTATATTTTGCTGATAGGATATTTTGCTGATCACTCTGCTCTCTTGTCTTTCAAGTGCTTTCTTGAAGCTGAATTTTGCAGGTTTCTCTGGAGTGTTGGTCTCACACTAGAAAAATCTTGTTCCGAGGAGTAGGCATGTGCTTCCTCTCCTCTCTAATCTAAATATTGTCACACTTTTCTATTCACATGTAGTCATTAAGACTATAGTCGCCATATTTTCTCACTTGCTAATAACATAAAACTTTGATACTTAAAAAAAAAAAAAAAACTATTTGGTGAGGTGATAGCTTTAAAACTTTCAATAGGAGAAACAGAATCGCAGCATAAATATATTCACATGTGTCTGATGCTTTGTATCACAGCAGCAGAAAGAGAAACTTTCAAGGTTGCACTGGTGCTAGCTCGCCCACACGTCTAATATCAGAGTAGTATTTTGCCTTGCTGTGCCCCTATACTGTATTATTAAAATTAAAACTAACGCTGCCCCCCAACATGTTTCACCGGATCACCGGCGTCTTCAGGGGATCGGGCAGTGCGTGTGTGTGGCAGGCGAGAACAGCCCTCTATAAAACCTAGCATGTTGATGTCATTCCTAGTTCCCAACCAATAAACATGATTGGCTTTTGGTCCAGTTACCATAGACAAGAAACGCACCTCCTAATAGGGCAACGTAGGTAAGCCCCATTCATATCCTATTGTGCTGTATACTCACCTCCCTGTCAGCGTGTGATCGAGAACAGCATGGGGAGGATGTCTGGATGCATCTTGGACTCCCAAGTCACTGCTAGGAACAATGTTGTCTGAGTAGTATGTCACTTTTACAGACTGGCAATAATACGCACAAAACCAAAGATAAAATCGATTTTAGAGGAAAACTTGTTAGGAACCATTCTTTCCGGTATATAAAGAGCAAGTGCTGCCAAAATTACAAGGAAGAGGCACTCCGATGCAACCTGTATATTACATAAAGGAGGGCCTCATTCACATTGTGGTACAATTGTTCAGGTAGTGGGACTACACTCATAAAGCCTATTCACTAAGAGAAAGGGCTGCCAAAAATCACAAGGAACCGGCACTCCAATACACCCTTTATTACACATAACAGATGGCCTGCTGGTGAGCTGACCCTCTAAAAAATTATATGCGAGGGAGGGCCTGCAGGTGAGCTGACTCTGTAAAAGATTATAGGTGAGGGCCTACTGGTGAGCTGACCCTGTAAAAGATTGTAGGTGAGGGCCTGTAGGTGAGCTGACCCTGTAAACGATTGTGGGTGAGGGCCTGCTGTTGAGCTGACCCTGTAAAACATTATATGCGAGGGCCTGCAGATGAGCTAACCCTGTATAGATTGTAGGTGAGGTCCTGCTGGTGAGCTGCCCTTGTAAAAAATTGTAGGTGAGGGCCTGTAGGTGAGCTGACCCTGTAAAAGATTGTAGGTGAGGGCCTGCAGGTGATCTGACCCTGTAAAACATTATATGCGAGTGCCTGCAGGTGAGCTGACCCTGTAAAAGATTGTAGGCGAGAGCCTGCTGGTGAACTGACCCTGTAAAAGATTGTAGGTGAGGGCCTGCAGGTGATATGACTGTGTAAAAGATTGTAGGCGAGGGCCTGTAGGTGAGCTGACCCTGTAAAAGATTGTAGGTGAAGGCCTGCAGGTGCGCTGACCCTGTAAAAGATTGTAGGTAAGGGCCTGCAAGTGAGCTGACCCTGTAAAAGATTGTAGGTGAGGGCCTACAGGTGATATGACAGTGTAAAAGATTGTAGGTGATGGCCTGCTGGTGAGCTAACCCTCTAAAAAAATAAATGCAAGGGCCTGCAGGTGAGCTGACCCTGTAAAAGATTGTAGGTGAGGGCCTGCAGCTGACCCTGTAAAACATTATATGCGAGGGCCTGCAGGTGAGCTTACCCTGTAAAAGATTGTAGGTGAGGGCCTGCTGGTGAGCTGACCCTCTAAAAAATTATATGCGAGGGCCTGCAGATGAGCTGACCCTATAAAACATTATATGCGAGGGCCTGCAGGTGAGCTGACCCTCTAAAAAATTATATGTGAGGGCATTATATGTGACAAATAAGCATGTTGATATGATGGAAGAGGAGGAGGTGGTGGATGAGAAAAGGAAGATTCAACCATATACCCTTGTTTGTGGTGGAAGGGGTGCATGGGAATACAGTGTATTAAGTACATTATAAACAACACATTTAAAGTGCCTTTATGATCATCAGCTTTCCTCTGGTGGAGTCAAGAAGTCATGGTCAATCCAGGCCTTCATTTTTATAAAAGTCAACCTGTCAGCATTTTCAGTTGACAGGCGGATACACTTATCTATTTTAATGCCACCAGCAGCACTAAATACCCAGTAGTTGTAAGGCACTGAGGGATCATTGAGGACGCTGACATGGTCTGCTATGTACTCCTTCACCATCTGCCAAAATTTTTCCCTCCATTTGACAGTAGGTCGCGCATCAGGGTGAGGGTGCTGGCGGGGTGTCATGAAAGTGTGTTCCCCTTGTCTCCCCTTCTCGCTTGCCCAAGGAACTACGCACTCTGCCGCCAGCGTTGTCAGATGGAAATTTTTGGAGCAATTTTTCAACAAGGACCTTCTGGTATTGCACCGTTTTGCTCATCCTCTCCACCACAGGAATGAGAGATGAGAAGTTCTCTTTGTAGCGGGGGTCGAGAAAGGTGAACAACCAGTAATCGGTGTTGTCTAAAATGCGTATAACGCGCGGGTCGTTGGAAAGGCAGCCTAACATGAAGTCAGCCATGTGTGCCAGAGTACCAACAGGCAAGACTTCGCTGTCATCATCAGGAGGATGACTCTCAATCTCTTCATCCTCTTCCTCCTCTTCTGCCCACCCACGCAGAACAGATGAAATTAAACTTCCATGGGTACTACCCTCTGTAGCGGAGGCAACTGTCTCCTGCTCCTCCTCCTCCTCTTCATCGTCCAATTTGCGCTAATAAGACAAACTGAGGGTGGGTCTGGCTATTACCCTGTGTAATGTCTTCCCCCATTTCCACCTCTTCCACATGCAAAGCGTCTACCTTCATTGTGAGCAGCGAACATTTCAGTAGACACAGAAGTGGGATGGTTACACTAATAATAGTGGCATGGCCGCTCACCATCTGTGTTTATTCCTCAAAGCTTCTTAAAACCTCACAGAGGTCAGACATTCATGCCCACTCCTCGCTTGTGAATAGCGGAAGCTGACTGGAAAGGCGACGACCATGCTGCAGCTGGTATTCCACTACTGCCCTCTGCTGCTCACAAAGCCTGGCCAACATGTGGAACGTCGAGTTCCAGCGCATGCTCACGTCGCACAACAGCCGGTAGGCTGTCAATTCCAATTCCAGCGCTGCTGCAGCGTTGACAGACCGGTGGAAGCTGTCGATAACTTGTGGAAATGTGCACACACGCGCCGCACCTTCACTAGTAGCTCAGGCAAATTGGGGTAGGTTTTGAGAAACCGCTGACCCACTAAGATTAAGACGTGGGCTAAGCATGGGATGTGTGTGAGCTTGCCGAGCTCCAAAGCTGCCACCAAGTTACGGCCATTATCAGACACAACCATGCCTGGTTCTAGTAAGGATTTGAAGAAATACGAGGCGGCACTGCTGGTATGTCCAATATTATCCAGTACAAGACGTGGAACTATGCAGTTCAGTCAGGTGATTACACTAATCAGTGGTGCTCTGCTATCAAGAAAAGTCCACAGTATAGCTAACGGTAAGTAGATTGAATAACGATAGCGGCACTCACCCAAGTGTTGCAGAATGTTTCTTTATTCGTATACTTCAGATACAAGTTCAGCGGGCTGGGGCGGACATTAGTGTTTGTCTGCTGAGTGATCAGCTGGCGAACGCCGTTTTGCGCACTTGCGCTTCCTCTGACCTCTGACCTAATCACGCTACCTGTGCGCTCCTTTTTAAAGCGTCTCTGTTGCCTCGGCAACCATTGACGCTAATAGAACAAGCAATCAACTGCCTCGCTTACTAAGATATAGGATAAGGTACCGGACTAAAAACATCCCTGACACCTAATTAGTCTACTTACATATGCGCATGCACTAGCGTACTACTGTTTATATTTATAAACAGACACTTAAGTCATTGCGGTCATTTAATCCCAGGGGGCCCATCGCAGACGTGCGAATAATCCACTCCGCCTCCCTTTGCATAAGGAGGCGGTCTCTATCTCCACCCAGTGCAGGGGCAGGAAAGTGCTCCAGGGCTGCAAATTTTAAACATTTTGTATTTCCAGCATGTTTAATGTGTATATGCTCGATGAGTCTGGGGCACCCTTTTCCTGACCTAACAGAATTAACATGTTCCCTGAATCTCTCATACATAGGGCGGATAGTCTTCCCTTTGTAGAAAGATCCACAGGAACATAATAACAGGTAAACCACAAATTTAGTTTTACATGTGGTGAATTGTTTAACCCTATGTCTGATGCCTGCAAAAACCATGCCTGGTTCTAGGTTGAGTGGCGAGAGCCACAGCTCAGTCTGGTCTCTTATCCCCGTCCACAGCTCTGCGGCAGTGTGCTGTTTGTCCCCTCAGCATATCAGCTTCAGCACGGCCTGTTGCTGCTTCCCCACTGCAGTGCTACACTGCTTCCAGCTACTGACTGATGGCTGACTGGTGCTGCACGTGGATAATTCAGAGTCAGAAGTGGAAGAGGAGGTGGAGGAGGAGAAGGGGGGGGGGGGGGGTTGCAGCCACTAATTTAGGTGGTGGCGGAAATCCTGATGGAAGTAGGGCCCGCAATCCTTGGCATTGGTAGCACCTGTGCCATCCCAAGGTACGACTCGCTCCCGGCCTCCACAACCTTCACCCAGTGTGCCGTCAGAGAAGTGTAGCGTCCCTGGCCGAATGCACTTGTCCATGTGTCAGTCGTTAAGTGGACCTTCCCAATAACTGCGTTGGTCAGGGCACGGGTGATGTTACGGGACACATGCTGGTGTAAGGCAGGGACGGCACACTGGGAAAAATAGTGGCGGCTGGGGACTGAGTAACGAGGGACGGCCACCGACATCAGGCTGCAGAAAGCCTCGGTGTCAACAAGCCTAAATGGCAACATTTCCAGGGCCAGCAATTTGGAAAGTTGCGCATTTAGTGCTATGGCCTGTGGGTGGGTGGCTGGGTATTTGCGCTTTCGTTCAAAGGCCTGGGGTATGCACATCTGTACACTGAGCTGGCACACAGAAGTGGATGTGGTAGATGATGGTGCTTGCGAAGGTCCAGGCCTAAGGCGGGAGGCATCTGTGCCTGCGTCCCGGACAGAGGATTGGTCAGACTCAGCACGTAACACAGGGGAAGAGGAGACAGTGGTGTGACCCGCAGACACTGATTGTGGACCCAGGCGTTCTTCCCATCTATTAGGATGCTTTGATGCCATGCTGGTGAGGTTGCTAGTGTTCACTCTCCTGCTCAATTTGGTACGACACAGGTTGCAAATGACAATTCTTTTATCATCCGCACTTTCCTCAAAAAAGCGCCAGACTGCGGAACACTTACCCCTTGGCAAGGGAGATTGCAGCAAGGGGGTGCTCCGGGGAACAGTTGCAGTTCTGTTTGGTGTGGCCTGCCTTCTCCCTTTTGCCACCCCACTGCCTCTTCCAGCTTGTTGTGGTGCTGCAGATCCCTCCCCCTCTGTACTGCTGTCCTCATTCGGCCAACCACCTTCCCAGGTTGGGTCAGTGATTTCCTCGTACACCACCTCCTCCACTTCCTCACTCTGGGGTCATCCTCCTGACTTGTTGACCTAACAAGAACCTCACTTATTGACAACTGTGTCTCATCCTCATCATGAATCTCTTGAGACACTAATTGCAGTTGACTTATTGGCAACTGTGTCTCATCATCATCCACCTCGTTAAACACTAATTGCCGTTCCCCACCGTCATCTTTTTCTGACTGTGGATGCTCAAGAGTTTGGGAATCAGTGCACAAGATCTCCTCATGTCCCTCTTCAAGCAGGCTTGGCGAGAGGGCCAAATCAAGGAATAGGGATGAAAAGAGCTCCTCGGACTATCCAAGAGTGGGATCACTTGTTTGCCAAGACTCTCCATGGAGGGAGGGAGGAAGGATCAGGGGGAGGATTCAGTTGACCAGACTCTTGTCTACTGAGACTGGACTTTGTGGAAGACAGGGTGGTGCTTAACCGACTGAAAGCAATATCTGCTGCAATCCAACCGACCACCTGGTCGCACTGGTGTGACTTCGAGAGTGGTGTCCTGCGCCGCTCTGCAAACTGGGACATGAAGCTAGGTATCGTGGATGAGTGTGTTTTTCGTGCCCTGGCAGCAGGCACAGTTTCACCGCGCCCAGGGCTACGTCCTCTGCGTGCAACATCAGAAGCACGGCCACTTCCCTGTCCCTTACTGCTCGCCTTGAGCATATTACAGTCATGTGAAAAAATTAGGACACCCTTTGAAAGCATGTGGTTTTTTGTAACATTTTTAATAAAAGGTTATTTCATCTCCGTTTCAACAATACAGAGAGATTAAAGTAATCCAACTAAACAAAGAAAACTGAAGAAAAGTCTTTTCAAGATCTTCTGTAAATGTCATTCTACAAAAATGCCTATTCTAACTGAGGAAAAAGATAGGACACCCTCACATGTATTCCCTCTTAAATTGGCTCAGATCTCACACAGGTATATCACACCAGGTGCACATAATTAGTAGATCGTTACTCTGCATGTTGAATGAGGCTTGCCCTATTTAAACCTCAGACATTTAGTTTGGTGTGCTCCTGACTGTTGAAGTGAGAGTGAGCACCATGGTGAGAGCAAAAGAGCTGTCAGAGGACTTCAGAAAAAAGATTGTAGCAGCCTATGAGTCTGGGAAGGGATTTAAAAAGATCTCAAAAGATTTTGAAATCAGCCATTCCACTGTCCGGAAGATAGTCTACAAGTGGAGGGCTTTCAAAACAACTGCCAACATGCCCAGGACTGGTCGCCCCAGCAAGTTCACCCCAAGAGCAGACCGCAAGATGCTAAAAGAGGTCTCCAAAAACCCTAAAGTGTCATCTCGAGAACTACAGCAGGCTCTGGCTACTGTTGATGTAGAAGTACATGCCTCTACAATCAGAAAGAGACTGTACAAGTTTAACTTGCATGGGAGGTGTGCAAGGAGGAAACCTTTGCTTTCCAAGAGAAACATCGAGGCCAGACTGACATTTGCCAGAGATAAAGTTGACAAAGACCAGGACTTCTGGAATAATGTTCTTTGGACAGATGAGTCCAAAATTGAATTATTTGGACACAACAGCAGAGGACATGTTTGGCGTAAACCAAACACAGCATTCCAAGAAAAGAACCTCATACCAACTGTGAAGCATGGAGGTGGAAGTGTCATGGTTTGGGGCTGCTTTGCTGCAGCAGGACCTGGTCAGCTCACCATCATAGAATCCACGATGAATTCTACTGTGTATCAGAAGGTGCTTGAAGAACATGTGAGACCATCAGTTAGAAAATTAAAGCTGAAGCGGAACTGGACCATGCAACATGACAATGACCCAAAACATACTAGTAAATCAACCAAAGATTGGCTGAAAAAGAAGAAATGGAGAGTCCTGGAATGGCCAAGTCAAAGTCCAGATTTGAATCCCATTGAGATGCTGTGGGGTGACTTGAAAAGGGCTGTACGTGCAAGAAACCCCTCAAACATCTCACAGCTGAAAAAGCTCTGCATTGAGGAGTGGGGTAAAATTTCCTCAGACCGATGTCGAAGACTGGTAGATGGCTACAAGAACCGTCTCACTGCAGTTATTTCAGCCAAAGGAGGTAACACTCGCTATTAGGGGCAAGGGTGTCCTATCTTTTTCCTCAGTTAGAATAGGCATTTTTGTAGAATGACATTTACAGAAGATCTTGAAAAGACTTTTCTTCAGTTTTCTTTGTTTAGTCGGATTACTTTAATCTCTCTGTATTGTTGAAACGGAGATGAAATAACCATTTATTAAAAATGTTACAAAAAACCACATGCTTTCAAAGGGTGTCCTAATTTTTTCACATGACTGTAAATGGTATATATGCTTGCAGGTATGTCACACGTACAGTAGCACAGGTTTTGTAAGTGTATGCATAAATAAATTAAACTGAATGTCACAGCTAATGTCATTGTCACCAGCGGCGAAAATATTAAACTGAATCTCACTGTTATTTAGTATGCGCTAACGTTATACTGGAGATATAGCGCAGGTAATGTCGCTGTCACCAGCGGCAAAAAAATTACACTGAATGTCACTGATATTTTGGATGCGCTAACGTTATACTGGAGATGTAGCGCAGGTAATGTCGCTGTCACCAGCGGCCAAACAATTCCGCTGAATTTCACAGCACAAATTTAACACAACAGATGTAGCAGAGGTTGTGTCTCTGTCATCAGCGGCCAAACAATTGCATGCAATTTAGCGCAGGTTGCACTAATAATATATATTACAGCCAGATAAAACAAAAGTCCTTAAAATGACTTTTGGGTCTCTAACACCTTTCACCAGTAAAACCTGCCTAACAAACAAACCAATTCCTGTCCCTACACTATCTGTCCCTTCTGCTGCATCCGTGGCCGTTGTGCCGTTTTCCTATTTTTTTCGCGGACCCATTGACTTTCAATGGGTCCGTGGAAAAATCGGAAAATGCACCGTTTGGCTTCCGCGTCCGTGATCCGTTTTTCCAGTCCGTGAAAAAAATATGACCTGTCCTATTTTTTTCACAGACAACGGTTCACGGACCCATTCAAGTCAATGGGTCCGTGAAAAATCACGGATGCATGCAAGATAGTCATCCGCGTCCGTGATCCGTGTCCGTTTTTCCTATCATTTTCAATGCAAACTTGACTTCGTTTTTTTTTTCACTTTTCATGTCTGTGGATCCTCCAAAAATCAAGGAAAACCCACGGAAGAAAAAACGGTCACGGATCACGGAACAACGGAAATCCGTTTTGCGGACCGCAAAAAAAACCGGTCGTGTGCATGAGGCCTAAGACTGAGCCGAACTACGTGTCATTAAGTGCTATATAGGCTACGGCATTAGAGTGAGTGCCAGTACCCCTGTGCACGTTTATTGGCTGCGTAGAAGCCAACAAACGTGCGTGGAGGAGATTCGAGCATTAAGTTTTATGTTATTAGCAAATGGGAAAATAAGGCGACCTACCCTCCCCTCTCTAACACTACTCTGAAACTACCCCCCCCCCCCCCCCCCCCCTGGAAGGAAGCAGGACCAGCCGCTCATTCCAAGAGGGGTGGAACAGGATGGTTAGCCTTGTTTCTGCTAATCTTTGCTATCCAGCCCTCCTCTTCTGGAATGCACGGTCAAAACATGAAACAAGTGGAAGGCTGAAAAGTCAGCCTGAATTTGTGGGAGGGGCGTCTTACCTTCTTAAGCTCCAGCCCCCAGCTCCTCAGGGCGCTTCTGTTCATAGCTGGTTAGGGAGTCGCTTGCTCTAGTACTGCATCCGTGCACGGCGTGAGTTGCTTTCATCTACTTCGTTTCATTTTCATACACTGCCGTTCACGTCTTCAGGAGAGGTAAATTCTGTGCCATACTTCCGGCTCCCTGAGTCGGCGTGCGTTCCAGCGTGGAACGCATGCCTATACACATTCCTGCCCCAAGTTGTTTCTTGTTTTGTCTGTCTCCTTTCTTTTCCCCATCCAACTCCCTCCCGAGGCAGCAGGGGGGGCAGGGTCCGGCCCGCGGGCCCCCCCCCCCACACGGCCTCCCCCGTCCCGTATTTACTTAGGGCTCCGCTGCAGCCCGGCGTGCGTTCCAGCGTGGAGCGCACGCTGGAAAACCGCCACCAGGCATGAGCTCCGGATCGCGTGGTCGGCGTGCGTTCCAGCTTGGAGCGCACGCCGGAATCCCTCCGCCGGGCCTGGGCCTGTTCACATGTTCGGCGTGCGTTCCAGCTTGGAGCGCACGCCGGAGTCCCTCCGCCGGGCCTGGGCCTGGTCACGTGTTCGGCGTGCGTTCCAGAGTGGAGCGCACGCCGCAATCTTCATTTAGGCCCGGCAGATCCATGCGATGTGGCGGCTCCAGTGCGGTGGCCCCAGCCTGGGTTAATCCTGTCCCCACGGGGCCCTCCCCCTCTCAAAACACACCTTGATTCTGGCCCCACAACCAGGTCTCCCGGCCCTACATACTACTTAGGACGAGTGGTCCCCGTCCCCCAGTCTGCTGGTCCGCATGGTCACCCCCCCCCCGCCATTCCATTTCGAACCAGGCAAGCCTGGCACTCCCATCAAAACAGGCTATACGTAGTAGGGGTATCTAGCCCCTGGGCAACAACGGCCCACGTCCACTAACAGCCGCAAAAAAAAAAAAAAAAAAAAAACCCTCAGTAGGTCCCAACCACAAGCCATCTCATACGCACTCACGCCGTGCCACGCAGCGCTAGGCGGGAGGAAGACAAAGTCATCCTCATTTCCTCTTAAGGGTCCATTCACATGTCCGTAAGTGTTTTGCGGATCCGCAAATTGCGGTTCCGCAAAACACGAACACCTGCAATGTGCGATCCGCAATTTGCGGATCCGCACATCACAAACACTATAATAGAAAATGCCTTTTCTGGTCCGCAATGGCGGACAAGAATAGGACATGTTCTATTTTTTCCAGGAACGAAATTGCGGATCCCGAAAAAAACGGATCCCGAAAAAACGGATGCGGATCCCGAAAAAACGGATGCGGGTCCAGGAAATGTGTATTTTCATCCGTTCCAGCCCCATTGAAAGTGAATGGGTCCGCAAATTGCGGAACGAATGCGGACCCAAATTACGGACGTGTGAATGATAACCTTAGGGAGAGGGCCCTGGGGCCCCTGCTGGGCTGGAAGGGCGCTAGTTCCAGTACGGTGTTCAAAGAAATTGGGGGTCTCACTACAAGTGGGCCAGGTCATCATCACACGCCATACCCATTCAGCGGTCACTAAATGCTCACTGCAGTCATCTATTCTATAGTGGCGACAGTGCCATGTGTCATATGTATGTACTTTCACGTTATATGCTGTTTTCTCCTCTACTGGTTCGCCAGGCTCATACCTACCTCTGCCTCCTGGATCGCCCAGGCACGCACCTACCTCTGTCTCCTGGCTCGTCCAGGCTCATACCTACCTCTGCCTCCTGGATCGCCCAGGCACGCACCTATGTCTGTCTCATGGTTTGCCAGGCTCATACCTACCTCTACCTCTGCCTCCTGGATCGCCCAGGCAGGCACCTACCTCTGTCTCCTGGTTCGACCAGGCTCATACCTACCTCTGCCTCCTGGATCGCCCAGGCACGCAACTACCTCTGTCTCCTGGTTCGCCAGGCTCACACCTACCTCTGCCTCCTGGATCGCCCAGGTACGCAACTACCTCTGTCTCCTGGTTCGCCCAGACTCATACCTACCTCTGTCTCCTGGTTCGCCCAGGCTCATACCTACTTCTGTCTCCTGGTTCGCCCAGGCTCATACCTACCTCTGTCTCCTGGTTCGCCCAAGCTCATACCTACCTCTGCCTCCTGGATCGCCCAGGCATGCAACTACCTCTGTCTCCTGGTTCCCCCAGGCTCACACCTACTTCTGTCTCCTGGTTCGCCCAGGCCTGTCATCCTCCCCAGTTATGTTCTCTTTTTTTTCCGAACTTTATGGATTTGCCCTCTCAGGAACGTGTCCTGACCGTTCACTGGTACGAGATTTTGGACCAAGGTCAGGTGACCCAAGACATCGGTACAGGTAATAGCCTCTAAGCCCAGGTACGTACCCAGACCGACACAAGCCTTCTCGTAGGCACCGGTCGTACTACGTTCTGGTCACATATAGTTATTGCATATTTTTCCTGGAACAGTCTGGTTATGTATTCCCCTGAATCACTCAGGTCTAAGTATTGGCCTGAATCGCTCAGGCTTCTGTATTTTTCCCTGGTCTCTCAGTGGGTAGGTAGTGGCCAGGTCCACCCAGGTCCAAGGTAATGCCTGACGCACCCAGGGTCCGTCATCTTCACGAAAGGCGTATGTAATCGCCTGATTCGCTCAGGACTCCATGTTGCCTGAACCGCTCAGGATCCAATGTATTTGCCTGAATCGCTCAGGTTCCATGCATCTGCCTAGAACGCTCAGGGGTTTTCAGCAGGGTCCGGCTGGTTCCGGGTTACCCGGTTCGTGTCCTGCATGTCTGGATTCCTGTTTCCCGCAGGTCTCGTTGCATGCAGCGCGACTTCGGGCCCTGATTCTGGCAGTTCAGGGTCACCTAGCAGTTGGCCATGGCGCCCAGGCTGCATCCTGGTTCTGCGTCGCTTCATCCCAGTGCCACCAGATCGCACCTCTCTCCGGGTCTCGTACCAACGCAAACTTATTGTCATGTAAGTAGGGCCTCAGGCCACCGGGATTTCGATCCATCCTCAATTGTGTCGCAGGGCTCCTCCGTGTCCGGTCACTCTACGGTTCAGGTAAGGTCCAACCGAGTGGCGGCTTTACGCTCCTCCGCAGCTCGGAGCCTTCCTTTATTCATCACGAGCCTCCATCCCTAGGTCTTCAGTATCGCCGGAGAGTTGGCAGTGCTGTCCGTCGATTCGGGTAGGTTGCGATCCCTTCTATACCATGGTCATTCCTGTTTCCTTTACACTCTTGCCGGTCACTCGGCCACTGCTCAAAAGGAAAAGAAAAAAAAAAAAAAAGAGAGAGGGAAATATATGTATGTGTACTCTCCTGAATATCTCAGGGTGTATTTTCCTGAATCGGGTTTCATATATTTCCCTGATTAGCTCAAATTTTCACGTATTTCCATGATTCACCCAGGTCTCAGTTCCCTGAGTCGCTCGGGTTTATGTATTTCCCTGAATCGCTCGGGCCATGTATGTTCCTGGATCGCTCAGGGTTATGTATTTCCCCGAATCGTGCAGGTTAGTATTTTTCTGTCTCTTCAGGTTGACTGTATTTCCAGGTTGTATGTATTTTCCTGATTCTCTCAGGTCACGTATTTCCCTGAATCGCTCAGGTCTTATTTCCCACAGGTTGTACGTATTTGCCTGAATCGCTCAGGTCTTATTTCCCACAGGTTGTACGTATTTGCCTGAATCGCTCAGGTCTTATTTCCCACAGGGTGAACGCAGTTGCTTGAATCGCTCAGGATCCAATATATTTGCCTGAATCGCTCAGGGGTTTTCCCATACCATCAGGAAACTACCAAGCCGGTGTCAAGGTTTACAAAGTTTTTCCAGGTCACACTCGCAAGGTGGCTTGAACGATGTCTCCTACACCCTGGCGTTCATAGCCCACTGTCACCGCAATCTCAGGCTGTCATTTAACACCATCGGGCTGTACCTAGCGGGGATACAGCACTGCGCCATGCTTCATAATCCAAATAGAGGTTCCTTTTCTTCAGTGCAGACAATCAAGGCGGCCCTTGGGGGGATCCAGAAGTGCGGGGATGCCCCTACCGGCCGTAGACAGCCTGTCTCCGGCGAGATGTTTAGGAGACTGTCGTCCGCGCTGGATGGACATTCTTTTGGGCACTCCCCTAGTTTGGTTATTACGGCAGCCTGGTACCTCGGGTTTATGGGTTCCTCAGGCCAGGTGAGTTCACCAGCACCTCCCCTAAACGTCAGGGATTGCAGGTGCGGCAATTGTCCTGGGTCCATGACCCCTTTGTCCTCTGGCTCCCTTCCACGAAATCCAAACGACTTGGGCCTCCCTCGGAGGTCAGGTTCTCCAAAACTTCGAACGATTGGTGCCCGGTCATGGTCCTCCGGCGATTGGTAGCCATGTTGCCAGATGCCCCCCTAGATGGCCCGCTGCTTTCTTGGCGTGGGAGTTTCAGGACTTCGATCCAGTTCGTGTCCCACATCAGAACGCTGGCTTCAGGTCTCGGTCACAACCCGCTGGCCATCACAGGACACTCGCTCCGGGGCCGTGTCCTCAGCATGAAAAAGGGGGTCCCGGCGCACGTGATCAAATGCATGGGTCGCTGGTGTTCTTCTTGCTTCACGAGGTACATCCCGAACCCAAACGTAGAGATTTCCCAGGCTTTCTGTAACCTTGCTCTCTGAGAGGAATTAAATGTTTTGGACACTACTCTGCTCTCCTCGTCTATTTTTGCCCACTGCTAGGCTTACCCTCGCCCCTGGCTCCCGGCACAACACAGCCAGTTTAGGTCAGGGGAAGCGCTTCCCCCTCATCATAGCCTAAGCCTCTCCCATAAGTGGAAGGCTGAAAAGTCAGCCTGAATTTGTGGGAGGGGCGTCTTACCTTCTTAAGCTCCAGCCCCCAGCTCCTCAGGGCGCTTCTGTTCATACCCCCCACCCCCCCTGTTCTCAAACACTCCCTTTAGGGTACGCCCACTGCTAGGCTTACCCTCGCCCCTGGCTCCCGGCACAACACAGCCAGTTTAGGTCAGGGGAAGTGCTTCCCCCTCATCATAGCCTAAGCCTCTCCCATAAATAACATTACATTTGCAGATATCCCTAGGTCTGGGGTACTGCAAAAGCAAGGCAGAGCTCCTGATAATACCAGGAGCATACCTCCCAACTTTCTGGACGGTCAAAGAGGGACACTTATGGTTTATTATGTGAAAGGTCCACCTTTCCTGCATATTTATATACTTCAATAGCTTTTTTTTACACATTTATCTGAATATAAAGATTTCAAAAATCAAAATTACATCAAATAGGCAAATAATATGCAAGGGGGCTTTAATATATAGATAGAAACCAGGGAAACACATTCTGGATCAATATTATAAATGTAATAATGCAAAACTATACTTCAGATCAAAAAGAGGGACATTTATGCTGCAAAGAGGGACGGGTCAAAAAGAGGGACTGTCCCTCCAAAAGAGGGACACTTGGGAGGTATGCAGGAGTGGTAAGCTTCTCCAAGGCGCTGCAAAAACGACACTGGGAAAACCAACTAAAGGGTCATTCTGCCCTTCTCTCACTTAAGGAATGAGTTGAAGAGCAAATAAGCACTGGAGTATGTGGAGTTGTTAACCAGTTTCCACTCCGCCCTCACCATGCCCCTTTTTGTAGAGTTGGGGAGAGTAACATAAAATGGAGATTGTGAATAGAAAAGTTGCAAATGCATCCAGTGGATTTGCAACTTTTCTGCAACTTTTCTATGCCAAAAAGAGGTGTAAGGGGAATGATGAATTTCCCCCCAAATGTTTTTGCATTACTTCATCCCAGGACCCACATTTTTATTTTTATGGAACTGGTCTTGGCTTGATTATTACGGGACGACTTTTCATTCATAAATTTAGAGTACATAATACTTTTTGATAACCTTTTATTTAGTTTTTGGATGATGAATAAGGAAATCAGCAAGTCTGGCATCTTTCTTTTTTACAATGTTCACCATGTGGGATAAATATTTTTATAATTTATAGTGTGGAATGTTACAGATGTGGCGATTCCAAAAATATGGAGGTGATTTTTGAAATTTTTTACAGTAGAATTTTCAGTTTTGAAGCAAAATGGAGCATCCTAGGCACCCTAGTCGCTCCAAATTGCACCAAAATTGTGTCAATTTGCGCAACTTTTTTAGACAGATTCTAGTCACAGACACATACAGTGCTTCCCATAATTATTCATACCCCAGGCAAATTTTTACTTAAAGTTACTTTTATTCAACCAGCAAGTAATTTTTTGACGGGTAATGACATAGGTGTCTCCCAAAAGATAATAAGACTATGTACAAGAGGCATTATTGTGGGAAAAAAAAAAAACATTTCTCAGCTTTTATTTACATTTTAGCAAAAAATACATGATGTTCCGCACTGTGGAAAATCTCAGAGGCTGTGGTCGGAAGCCAAAAGTGACACCTGTGCTGGCCAGGAGGATAGTTAGAGAGGTGAAAAAGAATCCAAGGATCACCACCAAGGACATCCTGGTGAATCTGGGCTCTGCTGGTGGCAATGTCTCAAGGCAGACAATCCAACGGACACTGCACAATGCAGCCCAAGGAGGACGCCACTTCTCCAGATAAGGCACACAAAAGCTCGCTTGGCCTTTGCAAAAGCTCATCTGGACAAAGAAGAGGACTTCTGGTCTTCTGTGTTATGGTCAGATGAAACAAAAATTTAATTGTTTGGTCACAATGATGTTTCCTTCATTTGGAGTAAAAAAGGAGAAGCCTTCAACCCAAAGAACACCATCCCCACTATCAAACATGGTGGTGGGAACCTAATGCATTGGGGGTGTTTTTCAGCCAATGGACCAGGGAACCTAATTACAGTAAACGGCACCATGAAAAAAGAGCAATACGTGAGGATTCTCAACGACAACATCAGGCAGTCTGCAGAGAAACTTGGCCTTGGGCACCAGTGGACATTTCAGCATGACAATGACCCAAAACACACAGCAAAAGTGGTGAAGAAATGGTTAGCAGACAATAACATTAATGTTTTGGAGTGGCCCAGCCAGAGTCCAGACTTTGAATCCAATTGAGAATCTGTGGAGGGAGCTAAAGATCAGGGTGATGGCAAGAAGACCCTCCAACCTGAAAGATTTGGAGCTCATTGCTAAAGATGAATGGGCAAAAATATATGTGGAGACCTTATAGGAATTATAGGAAGCATTTGATTGCTGTAATAGCCAATAAAGGCTTTTCTATTAATTATTGTGAAGGGTATGAATAATTTTGGACTGGACACTTTTTGCTCAAATGTAAATAAAAGCTGAGAAATGTATTTTTTCCACAATAATGCCTCTTGTACATCGTCTTATTATCTTTTGGGAGACACCGATGTCATTTCCCGCCAAAACATTACTTGCTGGTTGAATAAAACTAACTTTAAGTCAAAATTTGCCAGGGGTATGAATAATTATGGGCAGCACTGTGAGTAATTCTAAGCCTGTATACATACTGCTTGTTGAATGGAGGGAAATAATAATAATAAAAAAAACACCAGCAGGATCCATGGGTGTAACTATAGCCATAGCACTTGCTATCTAGTCCAGAGGTTGGGGACTGGGGTTTCATCAGGTCGAAGAACATTCTACCTTTTTGTGGGGAATAACAATATGTTGGTTTTTTGCTATAATGTAGGTTTTCTATTATATTATGTGATTATACATACCTTTAATTATTGCAACTTATGCTGCTATTTAAATTTTCTTGCATTAGCTGATGGGGGCCCCATCTTATTCTGCTATGTGGCTCTATGAATTATAGTTACACCCCCTGGGAGGAACGTAGTTTTTATGTTATTTAAAAAAAATGTTATGTTCCTCATAAAATAAAGCTAACACAATGTACAGTTTCCCCAAATATGGTTCATAAATAATGTACAACTGACCCAATAAAAAAAACATGATCTCATACTACTACATTGGTGAAAAATAAAAAAAAGTATGTCCAGCTTAGGCTACTTTCACACTAGCGTTCGGGGCTCCGCTTGTGAGCTCCGTTTGAAGGCTCTCACAAGTGGCCCCGAACGCATCCGTACTGCCCCAATGCATTCTGAGTGGACGCGGATCCGCTCAGAATGCATCAGTCTGGCAGCGTTCAGCCTCCGCTCCGCTCAGCAAGCAGACACCTGAATGCTGCTTGCAGCGTTCGGGTGTCCGCCTGGCCGTGAGGAGGCAAGCGGATCCGTCCAGACTTACAATGGAAGTCAATGGGGACAGATCCGCTTGAAGATGACACAATATGGCTCAATCTTCAAACGGATCCGTTCCCCATTGACTTTCAATGTAAAGTCTGGACGGATCCGTTCAGACTACTTTCACACTTAGAATTTTTTTTAAACTATAATGCAGACGGATCCGTTCTGAGCGGATACAAACGTCTGCATTATAGGAGCGGATCCGTCTGTGCAGACATCAGACGGATCCTCTCTGAACGCTAGTGTGAAAGTAGCCTAAATGCAGAGGACTGAAAAATTTGTTGCTGTTGTTTAGACGCAAAATCAGCTACTTCATATGGCCCCTTTCACACGAGCGAGTATTTAGCGCGGGTGCAATGCGTGATGCGAACGGACCCATTCATTTCAATGGGTCTGTGTACATGAGTGTTGGTTCTCACACATCACTTGTGCGTTGCGTGAAAATCGCAGCATATTCTATATTTTCACACAACACTGGCACCATAGAAGTGAATGGGGCAGCGTGAAAATCGCATCACATCTGCAAGCAAGTGCGGATACGATGCGTTTTTCACTGATAGTTGCTAAGAGATGTTGTTTGTAAACATTCAGTTTTTTATCATGTGCGTGCAAAATGCATTAAATCGCATTGCATCCGCGCGATAAAAACTGAATGCGATCGCAGATAAAACTGAATTAACTTTTTTCACTGAACGCATCTGTAGTGTCCCACTAGGTAAAGGTGGGCACTACACAAGGGTCAATTGGGTCACGTTGTTCTCCACCTCCTGTGGAACAGTGGCATTGTATTTTACATTACATTTTAATGTATATTGCTATGTTTTATGTGCATTTTCCCTGCTTTATCTGTGTATCAGGCCTGTTAGGGTGCAGTTCCTCCTCCTAGACAGTAGAGGGAGCTAAGGAACCCCTAATATATATAGTCAGGTCCTGTTCAGGGAAAGGTGTGTAGAGTCAGTTCAGAGGGGACACTTTAGCCAGGCAGGAGCTGAAGGCCAGGTTCTGACATGCAGCTAGACAGTCCAGGCTTCTAGTTGCCCGACCAGGAGAAGGGTCTGCCTCCTGAGAGAAACCAAGTTCCCATAACAGAGCAGAGCAGAGCCAGTATTCCAGCCAGACAAGAGAGCTGAAGGGCAGAAGGATTTATTTGAGAGCAAGGACATATACCTGAGGAAGTGTCCCTAACCAAGGATAAAGCCAATAATAGGGCGTACGGGCCTTGGGATAAAGACAGACAGGATTTCTGAAGAAAAGTGCAGCCTGATCTGTAAGTGTGCTAACCCTCTGAGTATCTTGCAAGAACATTGTGCCTGCCATTTGTATAAGCCTGCTTGTGACTGCTGCTGACCTATGGAACTGAACAAAAGACTGTAAATAGTTGATTGTTTCCAGTAAAAGGAAGTTTTGGTTCACCACAACATCGTGTTCCTCAATTATTCCTATTATAAATCGGTGTGCCGGTGGCGTCACGAACTTAAAGGGACCTTGCCACCGGCACGTTAAACCTGCAACACTCAGGGCACCTCACCTACCACCGGCCTGGTCCCTATACATTGAGAGTGCCCCAGAGGACTCCTGTTCCAGCCTCTCCATCACTGCTGTACGCCTGCCCAGGGTCTTTCATAAACTGTGAGTAACCAAGAGCAACCCTCGTTTGCCTATTAACCGTGACCTCAACATCGCAATACCCTGCAGGGCTGCGTACTGCACATCCGCAACGCATCCTGACCTAATCCGCTCATTCTCGTCTGCAAGGAGCCTAAAGGAGTTAATATGCACTTCATTGTGACTGTCTGAGGGTAAAGGGCAGCTGATAACTTTTTAAATCAAACTCTAAAACACACTTTAGCACTTTTGAGCATGGACATCTATGTGTATTCAATCTACTGAGATATAAAATTCAGCTCGTCTGTGTTTATAATGTCAGCGGTAAAGCACCCATCTGTGAATTTGACTCCAATATTCTGTTCTAACAGCTATACTCTATCCTCACCTTGATCTCTTTTTCATCTTCCAATTTAAACAAGCATTATACAGATCTGCTCTGTGAGTGACATCCCGGGCAGCAGTCAGGCTTTTAATACTCCAGTCCCTAGTGGAAATCTGTATAAGATTTTAGACAAGTACAAATTCCAAGAACGGATATAGGACTCCAGTAAAATGGTCTCATGTGTCCATTAGCAGATAAATGTCTACACGACGAATAGTATTTATGAGCACGAAAATTAGCCACATTTGCAGCCCGCAAATTGAGAATCCGCAAAATACAGATTTGGTCAGTGTGCCGCATTTTAGTTGCAGACTCATAATTTTCAATGGATCCATGGACCACATCCATACGTCCATTCCACAAAAAGACAGAACATCTCCTATATTGGTCCACTTGACTGCGGACCCATTGAAGTGAATGGTCAGCAAAAAATGCGGATGCAGCACGGGCAGCATCTGTATCTTGCAGATCCGCGATTTATAGACCGGAAAGCGATACGGTCGCGTGCATGAGGCTTCATGTCCCCCGACAGGTATTTATTTTATTACACTCTTAGTTTTCTGCTTCTGAATGCGCTTCTGCATTAGTCCTCCATCACAACACAATACTTTCATGTATTAGTCTCCTAATGAGTCACATTAAACTTTGGAAACACATCGAGGTGGGACATTTGGATTATTAGCAGAATTCGGGGTCACCCTAACCAGGGCGGTCAAACCCTTATCTTAGGCTATCCAAGGTCGGAGCAGGTGACGCAACTCTTGTAGATAGGGACAGACATGGACAGTCAGCCCTGACTTGGGACCTAGCCCGTTTTCCCTACCTACTTGCAGTTCAAGCTCTAGGTAGCAAGACCCCAACTAGTTGACAGTTCCTATGCTACTAGGGTGCAGAGACAGAAAAACACCAACATAAAAAAAAACAACACAAAGGAATAGTCGTACGTGAATGGGTCAGAACCAGGCATACAATGCAGTACAAAAAGGAGAGACAGAGAGAAATGAAAAGACAACCCAAGGTCAAAAGTACAAACGAATCCAAGAACCAGGAACCTAGAAGTGAGCCTAAACAAGTCTATCATTGGCACTGGTATATGGCCAGGAAAGGGGTTAAATAGAGCACCGAATACCAGAATCAGAACCTGATAGGTCTTGACTCGGTGCTCCATTAGTCAGAACACTAGCACACAGGATTAGAGCAGCTGAGCAATCAGCCCACTGTTAGTCTCCTCCAGCACACTCCTGTTGCTAAGGATGCTGTCTCGTCACCAGGGGGCATGGCTTAGCAACGCATCTCTCCTGGTGTTGTCGGAGATCTCACCACTGGAGCCCAGACAGGTAAGATTGTGGCAGCTGAGGCATGGTGTACTAGGGACAGACATCATTCCACTGGCACTACTTATCCAGAACCTCAACTACCCATCATAATTTGGACCTCTGAATGTGTCTGACCAAATTGATAAGACAGTTCAAAAAATGTTTGTGCTTTTACTGGCCCTCAGGTGGTATGCTGAAGTGGCATGTATGTGAAGCTCATTTAATTTGATACTATTGTTTAAAATTGTTCATTATTTGGCTTTTGATATGTGTTTTTAATATACTGATTCAAAGTTTGTTTCTGCCATTTTCACACACATTTTCCACGGATGATGAGAGGTAAAAACTGCCCTGACACACGACTTTATTCTGCTATCTGTATGTACTGCATGTAGAGAGTCTAGTGAGTCCAGTATCACACCGAGATGTAGCTTCGCATTGCTCTTCCCTGCCTCCTGCTTGTGATTGATCATTTTTCCGAATTAGGGTACTTTCACCCTAGCGTTTTTCTTTTCCGGTGTGGATTTCCGTCACACAAACTCAATACCGGAAAAAAACGGATCAGTTTTATCCTAATGCATTCTGAATAGAGAGCATTCCGTTCAATATGCATCAGGATGCATCAGTTCAGTCCCTCTTACGTTTTTTGGCCGGAAAAAACATGGCAGCATGCTGCAGTTTTCTCTCCAGCCAAAAATCCTGAGCACTTGCCGTAATGCCGGATCCGGCATTATTTTCCATTTTTATGTAAAATGCAAAAAATGAATAAATACCGGATCCATTTTACCGGATGACACTGGAGAGACGGATGCGGTATTTCAATCCATTTGTCAGACCGATCCGTCTGACAAATTCCATCCGTTTGCGTCAGGATTGCCGAATCCGGCAGATAGTTCCGGTGACGGAACTGCCTGCCGGAATCCTCTACTACAAGTGTGAAAGTACCCTTGGCTCTTACAAGTAGAAGCCGGGAAAACCGTGTGAAACAGCAACTGAGCAGAAATATGCTTGCCAGGAGAGATTTGATAGATGCTGATGTAATCCTGCAGTTCACAGGAAGTCTTCTACACAGGGGAGACGGACCTCCTATTTATTGAGTATAGCAATCTGGATGTTATTTCGTTATTTCGGGATCACACCCGCCCATAATGAAATTATTCAAAATGTATAGCTGCAGCTGAGATGGAATAAAGCCTATTGCACTGCTCGAATATAGCTAGTATTTTAGCATCATATGTGAAACTGGGAAGCTTCTCTGACCCACTTCTGCAGAAGGCCTTGGTTGACAAATGAGCTGGAGCAGGAAGGAAATGTCAGCCTTCTGTTTGTAATCTAGTGACCAGTCTGAAATATGAATAAACCCAATTTTTATTTGGGTAGTCACATAAATGAGAGAAAAACACACCTAACTGTCAATTAATTTAAATATTATGTTCTAAATGTGTTATATTTTCTAATGATACATTTCTTTTCATAGAAGTTTTCACATAAACAGACATTCCCTACTAACCATGATTTAAAGCAGTATTGGTTGCACCAGAGTGGACAGGGAGACCGAGACGTTTTTTTGTAGGCTACATTAACACGACCGTATGTGTTTTGCGGTCCGCAAATTGTGGATCCGCAAACAAAATGGATGGCGTCCGTATGGCATCCGTTTTTTTGCGGATCCATTGTAACAATGTTTATACTTGTCCGCACAATGTACAAGAATCGGACATGTTCGATTTTTTTTGCGGGGCTACGGAATGGACATACGGATGGGGATAGCACATGGTGTTCTGTCCGCATTTTTTGCAGACCCATTAAAATGAATGGGTCAGCACCCTATCCGGAAAAAAAAAAACGGAACGGACACGGAAACAAAATACGTTCGTATGAATGTAGCCTTAGATGTTACTTACAAGCAGATATTTTTTTACTTTCATTTTTTATGTTATTTTTTACTAGTCTTCATCATTTCTGTGACTAAATAACTCTGTACTACAGGGTATAGAATGAAAACCGCTGTGCTTTAGTTCCGTGTTGCAGAGAAAGTTGAATATTTCCCAGAACAATAAGCTACGAATGAGTGTGATATATTCTTTTAGTATGTGATCAATAACATTACCCCAGCCATTTAGCTTGTAAAGAAGGAGATTACAAGTTATCGCTATGAGCCATTAGTGCTGTATTAGCTTGTGTAATAATACCATGAGAACTAGGAGCTGCACCGTCACAGTCCATACAGATTACCAACATTGATTCTGCTTCCTAATCAATGCAGTACTTGCTGTACATTCTCTCTCCTGCTGCCAATCTAGTGAAATAACTTTTGATTATTACTGTGAATCAACATATTGCAGAAGTGTTTGTCATTTCCTCAGGTCCATTGAGATGTCTACAGTTTATCAAGTACTCAGCCCTGAAAAGCCCAAGAATAAACAAAACATACGTTTATCCTGTTCTAAGAACTATAAGTGAATACCCCCGAGGGGGCACTACCATTCTTACAACTAGCTACTGTCTCTAAAGGAAAACAAAGAATGGCATCAATGTATCAATGTATTTAATTCCAGGTCCTCTGATACTGTGCCTTAATAATATAATGTAACTGTTATGCATTGTCTGTACATGTAATGTGCCTGGTTGTCCCGCAGGTGGCAGTGTATCTGGCAGAGAGTATCTTTAGATAGAATGGAACTTGCCATTACATTCTCCCCCGTTTGGGCAGAAGTGGGCTAGTCCTGCTTCCTACCAAGGAACAGGTTGCATAAAGGTATAGTTAGTTAAGAGTTGGAAGGATATGAGACATGGCGTGGTGAGGGGAGCACCCCCCCACCTTTCCTTTAGCAGGAGTCTTCCAGGGGAAGCAGCTTATAGAGCACCACGACTCCTTGCAGTTCATAGACTGAGTATAATGAAGGGGTCAATGGCCAAAAACACCCATTAAACTTCACCAAGTCTGGATTGTACTTATTGCACCAACTACAACTCTTTTGTTGCTATGGAGCCTAACCCTGGGGAGTGACAGTATCCAGATATTAGCACCGTTACACAAACTATTAGGGCCACAACATACCACTCGGCATTCCTCACACTGGGACCAGATCGGCCCAGTGGCGCGGCCCACTAAATATGAAACTTACCTGCATGAACTGCATGTGTGGTACCCCAAAATATGCTGTATATGCTTATATGTGATGTGCAGCAACTTTCTGGACAGTTAATTTTTACTTACATGGGTTGTCCCACAAAACATATTCTACATTTTTCAAAGTAGCACCTGGATCTGAATACTTTTGTAATTGCATGCATAAATAAATTTAGTATAGCCACTGAATTATTCAATAAAATGTATCTGTGTATCTGTGTAGCCCTGTTCACTTTTTTCCTTATTTTCCTGTCCACCTGGTGGAGATGTGTAACATCCCGAATCAAAGCTAACGAAGTGGAATTCGATCCGAATTTCAGGAATTATTTGATTCGCACCGAATCCGAATTTCCTCACGCTTCGTAAAATGGCTGTTGCACGTGTGAGGACATGGAGCAAGGAACTCTTGGAACGTCGGATCACCCACAATGCCATGCATGCAGCCAATCAGCAGCCAGACAGTCCTGTGATTCACAGCCCTATAAATAGCCTCAACCATCTTGGATTCTGCCATTTTCCAGTGTACTTAGTGCAGGGAGAGATGTCAGCAGGCGCTAGGGACAGTGCTAGGAAAGACTTAATTGTGGTGAAAAAACGATTTACAGGGTGGCAGCAGTGGGAGGTCGGGAGCTAAACGTGCCCAGGGTAGACCACTCGCTTTGCAGCAGCCTATCTGCCCGGACAGCCTACCTGCCCAGAAAGTAGTCGTGCATGGGTTCACAGAGGCAGCAGTGGTAGCAGTCAGTCAGTGTGTAGTGTTGGGGGTAAAATCACCTACCCGGCGGTGTGGCAGTTTTTTGTTAAGCCGCCGAAGGAGGTGAACATGGCCATTTGTAGAATCTGTAGGCAGAAGGTGAAGCGTGCCTAGGGTGCCAATGTTGGCAGCTTGGCCCTGCGTCAACATATGCAGCGTCACTATAAAATGGCTTGGGAGAACCGTGGCTCCGATGTGGTGGTACAGCCTGCCGCAGCAACTGCTGCATCACCCAGTGGCATGCACCTGATTTCAGGCAGTCAAGGCTCCACCACCTCAGCCGAAGGGAGCTGTCTGTCTTTCCCATGATCTGCTGGTCCTGATGCTCCTCCTCCTACTCCTCATCAGTCATTCCTGAAGTCTTCCACCCATCTGCAAGACATCCTAAAAATTGCCAGGAAACTTTGCATGCACTTCAGCCACTCGTACACCGCAAAGCACACCCTCCTTGAGCTGCAGCGGCAGAACGGCATCCCCCAATGTAGGCTGATATGCGATGTTTCCACCCGTTGAAATTCTACCCTCTATATGTTGGACCGACTATACGAACAGAAAAAGGCCATAAACAATTTCTTGATGATTCAAGCAGACAGGAGTACTTCCCTGTGTAACATCGATGTCAGCCAGTGGCAGCTCATGCGTGACACCTGGCATTTGCTCAGGCCATTTGAGGAGGCCACGTTATTTGTCAGTCGCCAGGACTACGAGATGAACAACGTCATTCCTCTGATTCATGTACTGGAACAGATGCTGGTAAATTTGGCTAGTATGGGGACTGGAGATGTGGTGCCTAGATCTCTCAGCCACATGAGCCCTGTGGGGGCTGAACTGGAGGAGGAGGAGGAGGAGAAGGAGGACATTGGAGCACAAGCAATGTGTAGCGAAATGGGTGGTTTTTACACACAGGTGACAGGAGCAGGAGGAGCTATAGGGCGATGTGGAAGAGAAGACAGAGGACCCAGACACACCGTGGCAGTATGCAGTGGTGATGGAGGCAGGGAGTCCCTCTGAGTCACTTGCACAAATGGCCCGATGCATGCTCGCTTGCGTAGTGACAGCTGAATTGTCACCATTTGGCAGAGGGATGACTTCTGGCTATCCACCTTGTTGGACCCTCGCTACCGATCCAAAATGGCTGCCTTTTTTTACACCCGCTGAGAGGGAGGACAAACTGAACTACTATAGAGACATCCTTTGTAGTCAGTGGCCCACTGAAAATCTGCGCCATCATCTATCCTCTTGCAGGTCTGACTGGGAAGGCCCTCTGCGCTCACGTTCTTCTGCCATGACTGCTGGGAAGGGGTGGGGTGGCAGGAGCAGTACTATCTCCATCAGCAGCAGTCGCTAGTCTAGAGTTGCTGATGAGCAGCTTTCTTCACCCACATAGTGAAGAAACTACTCACTAGCAGCTAGACATAGAGCAGAACCTGAACAAGCAGGTAGTGCCCGCAACTGGCCGAGTTTGCCCTGGAAAAACTGTCCTGCCTGGCCAGTAGTGTGGCATCAGAGCAGGTGTTTAGTGTGGCGGGGGCCATAGTTACCCCAAGAAGAACTCACCAGTCCACCCAAAATGTGGAGAGACTGACCTTTGTCAATATGAATTAAGCGTGGATCAGCCAGGATTTCCACCCACCAATGCCTGATGGATCAGACTAGATCATCCATGGTGCCACACTAACAATTTAACAAAAGAGACTGGCTTCATCTGGCTACCTGCCTCAGCTATTATTCTGATGCTGCCACCCGCCTGATGCCACACTGATGCCAAGTGCTCCTTCTTTCACCCACCATCTTCAGCTGGTACTGGTATTGCCACCCACCTCCACACTATGTCACCTTGCCACTATGTGGCCTCCTGATGCTTCTGCCACCTCCACACTTTGTCACCTTGCCACTCTGTGGTATCCTCATGCTGCTACCGCCTCCACAATATGTCAACTTGCGACCTCCACACTATGTCACCTTGCCACTCTGTGGTCTCCTCATGCTGCTGCCACCTCCACACTATGTCACCTTGCCACTCTTTGGTCTCATGATGCTGCTGCCATCTCCACACTATGTCACCTTGCCACTCTGTGGTCTCCTGATGCTGCTGCCACCTCCACACTATGTCACCTTGCCACTCTGTGGCCTCCTGATGCTGTTGTCACCTCCATGCTATGTCACCTTGCCACTCTGTGATCTCCTGATGCTGCTGCTGCCACCTCCACACTGTCATTGTGCCACACTGTGGCCTCCTCATGCTGCTTCCACCTTACCACTATGTCATTGGGCCACTCTGTGGACTTCTCATGCTGTTCCCACCCTCCCCACTTCATGACTGGGCCACTATTTAGCCTCTGGGCTGGCTGACATCATTATTTTTTTTTTGACCCTTCTTCTGATCTGTCAGAAGGAAGAAAAAATGAGATGCACAATGGATCCTGTCTGTGTAGCAGCTGTAAGGCCTGTATGGTCCCATCCGAATTGGCTTGTGATTTGGTAGCCAATAGCAGGAGTGGGTACAAAACACAGAAGACATGCAAATATTCCATTCATGTGTCATCTCTGTTTTGGATCCACTCCTGTTTTTTCTGAAATTAGCAATACTGATGATTACTGACCAAATGCTGACCGAGTGAAGGCGGATGCTCCACAGACAGGATCCGTTTTTTGGAGGGCTATTGTTCTGACGGATCTGAGGAAGGGCAAAATAATCAGTGATGTCAACACAAACTTACTGCTGACACCCTCTCCACTCTGTCGGGAGTCTCTACTTGTATAAGTGTTTAATAGAACAGGTTCTGTAGACATCTATGTGGAATCAGCTGACGACGGTGTAAAAGGAGTGTGCTTCTTCTTGGCGCTAACATCGACCTGTAAGGCTGAGTTTATACTTGAGTTATTTGGTCAGTTTTGGCCCAGTGACTGCCCAAATAAGTGAAGTGTGCAGTGATTCTAAGAGCGACACCTGTCATCTGTATGTCATTCTGACTCACAGCATAATTTCACTACCAAAGCAGACTCCCGGCCGAATCGAAATTTGACGAACCGGCCGAATCAAATTTTTGAAAAATTCGCTCATCTCTATTCACCACACAACAGCTAATAAGCCATTTTCCCCCACTAATACAGGCCAAAAAATGCTTTAGAACATATAACTGCACCGCACAGGGGCAAAAAAGATGTAGAAATATTTCCTTGCAATAAACACTGTTAATGCCTGTTTCAAACTGCACTTGCACCCCAATAACAAGAACGGTTTTCTGGAATTACAGAGCTGTATAATGGCAATTTGGATCCCCAGTCAGTGCTGCAAGGTATAATAGGATTGTTCCTATTACCCAGGCTGTATTCTTCCCTACTGAACCCTGTTCTACATAAATGCTGTGGAATGATTCCTCCCTATCCTTTCCCTACACCTTGAATAATCTTTCCGTACACTTGTATATCGTTTTTTAGCATGATGAAGTCTTTCCTACCACTGTCCTTAGCGCCTCTCCCTTACACTGCAAAATGTCAGAATCCGAGATGGCTGAGGCTATTTATAGGGCTGTGACATCACAGGGCTGGCTGTTGATTCGCTGCATGCATGGCATTATGGGTGATTCCGCATTCCCAGAGTTCCTTGCTCCATGTCCTCACACGTGCAGCAGCCATTTTAGGAAAAAATGTGATTCGTTATCACAAAGCGTGAATGCGAATCAAATTTTTTATTAAATTCAGATCGAATTCCACTTCGTCAACTCGATTCGCTCATCTCTAGCTACCTCTTTTGGTGCCAACTGGCCTCATTTAAATTCAGGTTCCACATGCATGCAGACTCTGAGTCCTCTCTGTATTTTACCTCTCCTGGTGCCAAATGGCCTTCAATGAACACAATGAATCTTTTTTTTTTTTTTTTTTATCTTTACAGTCTTGATTAGGTGACATGTCTATATGCCAGCAAATGCACAAAGGAGTGGTGGGGGATTAGACTTCCTTTCAAAGATCCCCAGGATGGACTTCCTAAGAATCCAAACCAGCACCTTGAGAGATGGGAGAGAATTTAGTTCTCATCCTGAGGGGCCTCTAGGTATAATCTGTATACCCAGATCAGTGGCCGACTTAAAATAACTCAAGTTTATCTTTGGGTGGTTGATTTGTGGTGGACAGTCTATGAGTTGCATCTGCTGGGATGAATTAGCAGATAAATAGGATTTCCTAACTTTTGCTCCATTCATTTCAAACTTCAGCCCTCGTAGAAATGTCAATATTTTTCTCAATACTTTCCTGTGGTAAAACAGAGTTAAGCCTCACATAGAAAAACTTATTAACTCGTGGGCTCAGTTGAAGGTTAATCAAATAATTTTGAACAAGTCTCTGAGAAAAATGGCGATTATCAATCTTTTGAAGGACAGCTTAATATATATATATAAAAAAATCTCACAGTCGGGAGTTAGAGGGCAGACAAGCCTGGCTACATATATTTTAAAAGTCTATGAATTTGCAAATGTGTCATTTAGATGGTGGATATTTTCTACTAAACCAAGCTGGGGGGTGAACTTTACAAGGTTTTGCTTTTTTACTCATAGCCACAAATCATATTACCAGCTAAACAGGGATGTTCTGCATAAATCCCCTGCAGTGGCATTGTTATCCTTATCGCTGTCCAAAAACTGACATAAATTATGTAACCAACATAGAGAAATGTCACTAGGTAGAAAATATTTCAGCAAGGAAATATCTAAAGCTTAGTGGCATACAGTATATGAGAGTAGAACACCATAGCTATGGGGCTTGTAGGGAAGGACGCCTGACATCAAAACCGTTACATGGCTAATTATCAATTTCCAATTACATTTACTTCTAGAGATAGCAAAAAGTAACTGTTCCAAGCACACAACCCTTCTAAGCCTTATGCCCAAGACCGTATTCATGGCCTGTGTCCGATCCGCATTTTTTGTGGATCGGATGCAGACTCATTAATTCCTACGGTGTCGAAAAAATTTGGACAGCATACGGATATGAGCTAACTTCTGAGGGAGTGAACGACAGACTTCCATAGAAGGATTAGAACCCTTAAAAGAGACGGTATGTCGTCAAGATTGTCAATGAAAGGTAACGCTTGTTTATGGCTGTAGACTTCACTGCACGTGGTTTGGGTTATATTACTTCTGGTGCCTGTTACATTACAGACACTGCACTGAGCCCCACAGTTGGCCACTGCAGAAACAATTGCGCGCCTATGGACAATTGGAGCGATTGTGTAAAGAGACACTTAGAGGGGACAGTTTAACATTTCTACACCCCTGTATACAGCCTTTACTCATCTAACAACAAGGTCACCCCAGCCACCACCAGGCAGAAGCACCTGAATCCAGGGTGCGCCTCAAGGGAAAATAGGGTTGCGCCTCCACTCACTGCATACTGGGGGAGCACTGGAGCAGAGTTGGCCACCGTGAGGACCACAACCACCTTCCTTGCCACAGCCACCACTCCTATCCTCTCTGCTCCTATGTCCTCCCCCTGTGGGATGGTACATTGCAGAGAAATCTGCGGCTGACAAACAAGGAAACTCTATGAGGTTGAACATTCATAGTAGAGATTTTGCTTAGTTATAGAGCAGCGATTATTTCTGCATTTAAATACAGCTAATGAGCAGGCAAAAGGGCCCGAGCAGGTGAGGATTATGAACAGGAGACTCGTCTATTAGCTCAGACCTCCCTCGCAGAGTATTTACAAACGTTTTCACATCTGCATTGGGCATTTAATTTTTCTGCTTCTTCATAGGAAAAATCTGGGGATGGACCTGTCATATGATGGTCATTAACGGTGTCAAATAAACCCCATGGTGTACATTGGTGATAGTATAGCATTGCCTTAATTTTTTAGACAAAATTTGTAACAAGAGGGCCGCCAGGCAGAATTGAACAGGGTCTGAATCAGAGAACTCCCTGTGGTACTCCAGTTTTGTGATGACAATTTTTATCTGCCCAGAGCAACCCAAAAACTGCATATTTTTTTCCTATATAACTGTTTTTCATGTCAGCACTTTCATTCCCTTGTTCTTGGCATCGCAGCAGAACATTTACCATCATATACTAAGCCAGGGGTCTCAAGCCTGGCTGGATATATGGGCGCACATAAAAAATAAATATCCAGTTGTTCATTTGAAATTTGATACAATAAAAAATGATTATTATTTATTTGAACTACTGTAACAATATTACGTTACAGCAATAATAATGCTAGGTTTATGGGAAATTTTATGTGTATGTATAAATCAGCAGTAACTTTAAATAATTTCATTTCTGGTCTCCAGTGCATCTTCCCTGCAATGTCATGTACGACCCTTGTAATACAGTCGTGGCCAAAAGTTTTGAGAATGACACAAATATTTGTTTTTACAAAGTTTGCTGCTAAACTGCTTTTAGATCTTTGTCTCAGTTGTTTCTGTGATGTAGCGAGATATAATTACACGCACTTCATACGTTTCAAAGGCTTTTATCGACAATTACATGACAATTATGCAAAGAGTCAGTATTTGCAGTGTTGGCCCTTCTTTTTCAGGACCTCTGCAATTCGACTGGGCATGCTCTCAATCAACTTCTGGGCCAATTCCTGACTGATAGCAACCCATTCTTTCATAATCACTTCTTGGAGTTTGTCAGAATTAGTGGTTTTTTGTTTGTCCACCCGCCTCTTGAGGATTGACCACAAGTTCTCAATGGCATTAAGATCTGGGAAGTTTCCAGGCCATGGACCCAAAATGTAAACGTTTTGGTCCCCGAGCCACTTAGTTATCACTTTTGTCTTATGGCACGGTGCTCCATCGTGCTGGAAAATGCATTGTTCTTCACCAAACTGTTGTTGGATTGTTGGAAGAAGTTGCTGTTGGAGGGTGTTTTGGTACCATTCTTTATTCATGGCTGTGTTTTTGGGCAAAATTGTGAGTGAGCCCACTCCCTTGGATGAGAAGCAACCCCACACATGAATGGTCTCAGGATGCTTTACTGTTGGCATGACACAGGACTGATGGTAGCGCTCACCTTTTCTTCTCCGGACAAGCCTTTTTCCAGATGCCCCAAACAATCGGAAAGAGGCTTCATCGGAGAATATGACTTTGCCCCAGTCCTCAGCAGTCCATTCACCAAACTTTCTGCAGAAGATCAATCTGTCCCTGATTTTTTTTTGGAGAGAAGTGGCTTCTTTGCTGGCCTTCTTGACACCAGGCCATCTTCCAAAAGTCTTCGCCTCACTGTGCGTGCAGATGCGCTCACACCTGCCTGCTGCCATTCCTGAGCAAGCTCTGCACTGGTGGCACTCCGATCCCGCAGCTGAATCCTCTTTAGGAGACGATCCTGGCGCTTGCTGGACTTTCTTGGACGACCTGAAGCCTTCTTAACAAGAATTGAACCTCTTTCCTTGAAGTTCTTGATGATCCTATAAATTGTTGATTGAGGTGCAATCTTAGTAGCCACAATATCCTTGCCTGTGAAGCCATTTTTATGCAACGCAATGATGGCTGCACGCGTTTCTTTGCAGGTCACCATGGTTAACAATGGAAGAACAATGATTTCAAGCATCACCCTCCTTTTAACATGTCAAGTCTGCCATTTTAACCCAATTAGCCTGACATAATGATCTCCAGCCTTGTGCTCGTCAACATTCTCACCTGAGTTAACAAGATGATTACTGAAATGATTTCAGCTGGTCCTTTAATGACAGCAATGAAATGCAGTGGAAAGTATTTTTTTGGATTAAGTTATTTTTCATGGCAAAGAAGGACTATGCAAATCATCTGATCACTCTTCATAACATTCTGGAGTATATGCAAATTGCTATTATAAAAACTTAAGCAGCAACTTTTACAATTTACAATATTTATGTAATTCTCAAAACTTTTGGCCACGACTGTACATGCAATGCGGTGCTGTGAGTCGCCAGCTTATGAGGTACTACAAGTCTCAGCACACCCTGCAGCAAGAGGTCTGCAGCTCTACTATGTGACGTACAGGCTACACATAGATGTATACAGAACAGTAAAGTGCAGTACTCACAGACCACGCAGGATCTGCACACTTCTGTGTTACAGGAGTGGAATATCCCCAGTGTGGATTCCACATATATCACATGTACAGCACATACATGTGTCACACTCACTGCCCCTGAGCTTCACCTCAGCTGACCACACCCAGGAGCTCCCCTAGTGGTGGGAACAGTGGGGTGAGAGAAGTATCACTACTCTTTTGTGGCATTCTAATCAGTTTTCAAAAATAAAGTTCACATGGCAGGACAACCCCTTCTTAATACAGACCCCAGATGAGACCCCAAAATTAATACAGACTCCCAGATTAGACCCCAGAATTAATTGAGATCCCAGACCAGAACCAAAAATTAATACATACCCCCAAATTCATACATACCCCAGATCAGCCCTCAAATTCATACAGACCCCAGATCAGCCTTCACATTTATACAGAATACAGATTAAACCCCAGATCAGCCCCCAAATTCATACAGACCCCAGATCAGCCTACACATTTATACAGAATCCAGATTAAACCCCAGAATAGCCTACTACTTTATACAGACCCCAAATTAGGCCCAAATCAGGCCCAAAAAACATACAAATGCCATATTTAACCTCGGATCACCCACAGATGTATACAGATCACAGATCAGCCCCCAAATCAGCCCCCAAAAGTATACAGATCCCAAATTACACCCCAAATTTATACAGACCACCAAATCAGACAACCCCCTATGACAGCCAGGGAACCTCTCTGTTGCCTAAATGCAGACCTTAGAGCAGACAAAAAAATAAAAAAAACACCTCTCCTCTCCCATGGGCGCCACCACTACTCTGGCTTTTCATGCAGCGCAGCACTGTGTCCTGTGCCAGCGCTGCACAGTCATGGCATCACACTGCATTAAGCTGTGCATTTTCAGGACATAGGGCAGAAAGTTGAGGGAGCAGTGATTAATGCCAGAGCTAGCCGTGCCATACTCACTGCTCTCCAGACTTCCTGTACTAACAAGTGCTTCCACAATGGAAGGGCTCAGTAGTTAACCCTTTCCCTACCGCCCAATGTAAATTTAAGTAGGTGGCCGGGCATTTTAAAATGGCGCCCGCTAGCATGCAGTGGGCGCCATAGCTGTTGGGTGTCTGCTGTTTGAAACAGAAGGCACCTAGCACTAATGTCCTCGACCAGCGGTAATGCCGGTCGTGGACTTTTAACCCTTTAGATGCCGTGGTCAAATGTGTAAAATAAAGGTGAACTAACAGCATCACAAATCTTCTTTATACTGTGAATTGGGGTCAGAGGAGCAGAGTTCTGTCTGGGAAATGCGGCCATCACACAGAGATTGTTTCACCCGCGCTAAACTGGCCTAACCCAAAAGTTCACAAACACATAGTTATTGCCCAACTCATTCAAACAATTCTAAATTTGTTTATACAGTGACCCGCTGGTTCACTGCTATAGGGTTAATGCTATAATGCTATGGTTCTACTACTTGCTGTTATGCTGTGACTTATACATCCTGTGATATAGAAAGGCTATGTATGGGAGGAAATAGTTAATCTGGCAGCCTTGGTAATAGTTGACGGATAGCGGGCTGTTCCCATCTTCCCTTGGCTAAAGTAGAGAGTACTTAGCAAGTCAGGCTAGAGTGAAGACCTGTTTGGTGTGTGCTTCTACCAAATAGGCCAAGACAGATACTGCTCCAGGAAAACACTATTCCTGTGAGTGAAAGCTGCCAGAGAAAGCAACTTTGCTAAGCATTAACTTCTGAGAAAGAAGCATTGAATTATTGCAGATGGTTGAGGACCATTAAAGAACCATGCTTGGACTAGACAGTAAAAGTAACAAATGCTTACAGTTTGGGACTGAACGGTGAGGGCTTGTTGCTTTTGGCACCCGCCACACTTCTGAGACGGCCACCAATTTTAGTACTGCATTTCGCATGTTAGGAACTGCAGATAAAGTATAAGGAAAGAGTTTGCTCACCTGTGGTCATCTGGGAATATTGCCTTGTAAATGTACTCGAGAACTGTGCCTACTACTTGTATTTGCACTGTGACCTCTATGATCCTCAGTAAAGGGACTGTTATGTGCTTTAATCAAGCGTTCCAGGTCATTGCCTCCACCATCCACTGGCCTTCTGCCTGCTCTCCTGCCTTGCACCCTGTTATATAGCCCTCTAACGCCAAGGGCATCCTAGCCACCACTAGGCAGGAGACCCCAAAAACCCATGGTATGCCTGAGGAGAAGAAGAGTTGTACCCCTCCCATCACTACATGGCCCATCCTCACCACTGCAAAAACTCCCATCCTCCCTGCTCTTGCCTTCCCTCTGGGAATATTGCCTTGTAAATGTACTCGAAAACTGTGCCTACTACTTGTATTTGCACTGTGACCTCTATGATCCTCAGTAAAGGGACTGTTATGTGCTTTAATCAAGCGTTCCAGGTCATTGCCTCCACCATCCACTGGCCTTCTGCCTGCTCTCCTGCCTTGCACCCTGTTATATAGCCCTCTAACGCCAAGGGCATCCTAGCCACCACTAGGCAGGAGACCCCAAAAACCCATGGTATGCCTGAGGAGAAGAAGAGTTGTACCCCTCCCATCACTACATGGCCCATCCTCACCACTGCAAAAACTCCCATCCTCCCTGCTCTTGCCTTCCCTCTGGGAATATTGCCTTGTAAATGTACTCGAAAACTGTGCCTACTACTTGTATTTGCACTGTGACCTCTATGATCCTCAGTAAAGGGACTGTTATGTGCTTTAACCAAGCGTTCCAGGTCATTGCCTCCACCATCCACTGGCCTTCTGCCTGCTCTCCTGCCTTGCACCCTGTTATATAGCCATCTAACGCCAAGGGCATCCTAGCCACCACTAGGCAGGAGACCCCAAAAACCCATGGTATGCCTGAGGAGAAGAAGAGTTGTACCCCTTCCATCACTACATGGCCCATCCTCACCACTGCAAAAACTCCCATCCTCCCTGCTCTTGCCTTCCCTGTGGCTCGCTGCATTTATAGCTTATTTTATCTAATACATTAGTAAGTGGCAATTTCCAAAGCCCAAATTTAGATCAGTCACACTTTCTGAGCTACTTCAATTTCTTTTTGCTCTCCCATCAATTTTAGTTGTGTATGTTCTTTTCTGGTCCTGATCATTTGTTGTCTCTGCTGAACAGGGCTGAAGAACGTGTTCACACTTTCTAAATAAAAGAAACTGAAATAACAAGTGTGATACAGAAGGCAGGGTCCCAATGAGAAAGGTCATGGAGAGTGAGGTAACTTGCAGTTTTGCAATCACCTCCTGTGGCTCCTTTTATATTTTACCTTATTTACTATAAAACAATAAAGACTAAACTAGGACAGAAGACGTGAAATGAGTAACTGGTCAACAAATAATTATCCAGGAGCTGAAATATCTGGATTGATGCTAAAACATGTACTAGTTTAGGGATTCCATCACAAGCCACGACTCTCATGGTCATACGGTTCGCCCGACGGTCGTTTTGCGGCGAACTTTGCTCGTTTGCGATTCGCCGAACATGCAAATAAATGGGATATTTGCACGCACCATATTTTTTTGCATAGCGCCGAACTTTGACCCATGACACATCCATCAGGTGGGAGAGGACAGCCAATTGAGACGTTTCAGCACATGGACACACCCCCAACCCTATAAATAAACCCAATCTGGCAACCATTTTATATTATGTGTTTTACCAGTGCAAGGAGAGGTTGCAATTTGGAGCAGGGATAGTTAGGGACACCAAACGCTAGCTAATAGGACGACAAAAGTCCTTTTAAGGACTGGTATAGGTTTGCTATCTATAGGTGTGATATAGAGGGGTGTGATATACTTATAATATACTTTCTAACATAGAAATTATATTATAGTGTATTTGTATTGTGAAACAGTTGTGTGCGGTTCTGCTGTGACACCGCAGCTAGATAGAGGGACAAATGCTATTGGAGTAACTAATTGCAACAGGTGTGATATACCTGTTGACCCGAAAAGAACTGCTTGAGGGCTGCGATATAACTTCTTCCACGAAATCCTGATTGAGTGGTGCATATATACCTTATATACCTGTTTCCGCCATATATACCTGTTTCCGCCAAATACTGATTGAGGGGTGCTATATACCTGTTTTGGCCACAAACTGATTGAGGGGTGCCACATACCTTCTTCAACAAAATACTGATTGAGGGGTTCTATTGCTATATACCTTCTTCCACCAAATACTGATTGAAGGCTGCGATACACCTACTTCCACAAAATACTGATTGAGTGGTGCATATACCTGTTTCCGCCAAATACTGATTGAGGGGTGCTATATACCTGTTTCCGCCAAATACTGATTGAGGGGTGCCATATACCTTCTTCCACAAAATACTAATTGAGGGGTGCTATTGCTATATACCTTTTCCACCAAATACTGATTGAGGGGTGAGATATACCTTCTTCCACAAATACTGCTTTTGTCTACGGACTTAGGCAGAGGGCCATTTAGAAAATGACAGGCAGAGGATGAGGCAGACCATTCCGCAGGGATGGTAGGGTTCGGCCAGGTGCACCGGAACTTAAGTGGGAAGTTGGAGAAGGTGCGTGCGATAACTTCAAAGAGCGCACCAGAGTTGGTTGAGTGACTCACTCATCCTTCAGCTTCTGCACCCTCCTCATCCTCTGTATCTGCACCCTCCTCACTCTCTGCTGTGTGCACTCCCAAAGACACCACCACCACTACCACCATAGCCCCTCCACTCGAGTCAGAGGAATTGTTTTCCCATCCATTCCCAGACCTTACCGATGCGCAGCCATTCTAGGCATCGGATCAGGAAGAGGAGGTAGCAACGGCCGCCACCCAGCGGTCTGACGACAGTACCTAGATCAGCCCAAGGAGGGTGGTCCCCGCTGTTGCTGCCTTCTCCGAGATCTCTAATGTCAGTGGTGGTGAAGGTGATGATGATGACGTGTCGATGGACAGCACGTGGTGCCCACAAGAGAGGAAGAAGAGGATAGCTCAGAGGGAGAGACGGAGCAGCAGATAGGGAGGAGAAGGAGGAGAAGCAGGAAGAACTCGCAGTGCACAGGAGGCAAAATGCAGACTGCAAATGTATCTGGAGCGAGCCATTCCACATGCACAGTCACATCTTGCGCTCCCAGGACGCAGACACATGGCTCCGCAGTGTGTTTTTTTTTTTAACGTGTCAGCTGCTGACAATAATGTTGCCATCTGCAGCCTGTGCTGTCAATGCATAAGTCGCAGTAAGCCCAACACTCACCTAGGGACAACCGCCTTAAGAAAGCAACTGGCCTCCCATCACACTCCCGGCGCTCCACGTCCTGCGTCTTCTCCTTCTCCTCTCTCCTCTCATTTGTCCTCCACCTTCCACCGTGCCGTCGTCGAGTTCATCTGGAAAAAGGCAGGCTTCCGTGGCCCAAATGATGGCGCCGGATAATCCTCTTGCCCAACGGCTGACCGCTGGCTTGTCGGAAATGCTAGCCCGCCAACTACTGCCATATAAATTGGTGGACTCAGTGGCCATTGGCACACTGCAATGGAAGGTCCCCGGAAGTAAATATTTCTCCCAGAAGGGCATCCCTGAACTATATGGCCACGTTCAGCGGCAAGTTAATATATCTCTGGCACACTGTGTCGGTGACAAGATACATCTGACCACAGACACGTGGTTTAGCAAACACGGGCCGGGAAGGTACATAACTTTTGCTGCCCACTGGGTGAACCTTCTGACGGCCGTCAAGCATGTAACCCATGGCACCCGTGTGGATTTGGTGTTACCACCATGGATTGCATGCCGGCCTGCCTCTCTGTCTCCTCCTCGGCTGACTCCTTCTTTTCCACTGCTACCGCCTCTTCCGCTGCACCCCCCAAGCTCCTCAGAACCTGCTTGACGTGCCAGGTAAGAGGTTGCCATGCTGTGCTGTGGCTGTTGAGCCACACCGGCCCTGCACTCCTTTCAGCTTTGCGGTCACAGGCCGATCAGTGGCTAACCCTGCTCAATTTGACAGTTGGTAAAGTGGTGTGCGACAACGGTGCCAATCTGCTGAGCGCGCTGAAACAGGGCAAAATGACACACATGTCATGCATGGCACACGTCCTGAACTTAGTCGTGCAGAGATTCGTTGCCAAATTCCCTGGGCTCCAGGACGTCTTGCCGCAGGCCAGGAAAATCTCTGGCCATTTTAAAAGATCTTACACGGCCATGGCTCGCCTTGCTGACGTTCAGCGGCAACACCACTTGCCCGTCAGACGTCTGATTTGTGACTGCCCGACGCGATGGAACTCCACCTTGTATATGCTTGATAGGCTGCTCCAGCAGAAACATGCCGTTAACGACTACCTGTACGAACAGGTTCTGGGGAGCTATTTTTTTTTCACCGTGCCAGTGGCTGCTCATGCGCGACGCATGCAGACTTCTGCGCCCATTTGTTGAGATCACCAAACTGGTCAGTCGCAGCCAGGGCACCATCAGTGACATCGTACCTTACGCCTTCTTTCTGGAGCGTGCATTGCGTTGTGTCATTGATCAAGCCGTCGAGGAGCAGGAGCAGGAAGATGAGGAAGTGGCAATGCTGAATGAATTCCCAGCAGGGGCTACTCCATCTGAGACAAGTCAGCAGGAGTCTGAAGAGGAGTCAGAGGAGGATGGTGGCTGGGGGGAGAAGGAGGAGCAAGAAGAGCAGGCTATAAACTTTTTGGGGATCCCTGGTGTCCATGGATGGGGATAGGAGACCGAGGACGACATTTTCTTTGGCGATTAGCAGGAGCCAGGGTGCTCCACCGTTTCCAATTTAGTGCAAATGGGGGCCTTCATGTTCCAGTGTTTGAAGAGGGACCATCATCTAAAAAGCATAAAGGTCAAGGACCTGTACTGGGTGGCAACGTACTTAAACCCCCGGTACAAACACAAAATGGCGGACATGTTACCAGCATCACAGAGGGCTGTCAGAATGCAGCATTTCCAGGCCTTGCTGCGAGAGATTCTGCATTCTACTGTTGTGGGCACTGGCAGAGGAATTTCTACCCACAGCGAAACCGGTGCGGGTACCAATCCTACTGCACCTGCAAAAACAGGGCGGTTTGAAGATGTGTTGGTCACTTCGGATATGAGATCATTCTTGCAGCCAACCTATCGACAGCCGCCCTCCAATTGAGTTGCAATAGTTGCATCATGATACCAATTAGGGTGGGTTCACATAGGTGTTATATATTCCATTATACCGTTACGTAACAAAATTATAACGGAATATAATCGAATTTAAGGACGGAATGTGAAACGGAATCCTTTAGAGGCATTCCTCTTTGATCCATAAATTTATACGGGCACAAATATCGGTTCCGACTTGTTCCATTATATAAGACACAAAAAAAAGTCCCCTCTAAAGGCTTCCATTTTGCATTCCATCCTTAAAGGGTTTATCCGAGACTATAAAAATGTCCCCCATATGCCAGGTCCCTCACAATGAATATTCTTACCTGGCTCCCCGCTCCCTGCACCGGCATTGCAGCTTCTCCCTGTGCACGGATGAAAACATCCGGAGTCGGGAGCAGGCAGGCGGGGACGAGGACGAGCTTTCCTAGCATCACGTCTGACGCTAGGGAGGCTCGTCCCCTTCCCCACCTGCCATTGGCTGCTCCCCCTGACACCGGTTTTCATCCGCTCCCGGGGAGAAGCAGCAGCGGCGGTGCAGGGACCAGGAGCGGAGAGCCAGGTAAGTATATTTATTGTGAGGGGCCCAGAATATGGGGGCATTTTTATAGTCTTGGATAACCCCTTTAAGTTCCGTTATATTTCATTAAACCCTACTGTAACGGAATGGTATAATGGAATATATAACGCATATCTAAACCCACCCTTATGTGTAGTATTTTTAATTTTTTTCCCAATAATATAGGATTTTTTTAAAACCTTTTTTTTATTTTTTCAGAAGCTAGCTCCAATCCTGCTCATTGAAGTACATTACAGCCAGCTCCTGATACAGATGGCACGACATAGCTCCTATTGACTGCAGGAGCTAAAGAGGATGGGAGTGGTAGCAGTGCCAATGAGGGTGTGCCAATGAGGGTGACCGTAGACCTCATTGTGGCTAATCCCTCTCCTTCTAGCACTCCCTGGGCCGTGTGTTCAGTGTTTTCCCTCAGGGCACACCCTGGAGTTTTGGGGGGCTGTTGTCTGGTGGTGGCTGGGGTGCCCTTGATGTTAGATGGGTGCAAGGTAGAAAAAGGACAAAAGGGCTTGCAGAGGAATGGTGGAGTCAATGACTAGGCCTGTTTGATTATAGTAAATAAAGTCTTTCTTTACTGAGCAGATGATGGGAGTTGTAGTACAGATGCAGGCAATAGACACAGTTCTGAGGTATATGACATATCAAGTCTCCACCAAAGGTTGTATATAGGAAGCGGCAATGGCCGTAGTAGTCCTCCCTGAGTCTCTTTCTAAATGCACGTTGCAATATTTCCAAATTAACCACAGGTGTGCAATTCTGTTCTCATTAACACTTTCTGCAATGCCCAGTCTGCGGCTTCAGTTCTCAGATGCTGATGATTAGTCCGCCTCAGAAATGTGATGGGAGGCAATTAAACCTTTCTAAAAGTATAAAAGTCTATTGCCATAAACGTGCAGTAAGCTTACCATCTTACAGTCCAATGGTTCTCAACCATCTGCAAATGTCTATTCTCTTTCTCTCAGGGATAGTCTCTCAGTCCAGTTGCTTCTCTGGCAGCTTTCAGTCTCAGGAATGAAGGTTCCCTGGATTAGGCCTAGTTATGAGCAGCTCACAAATGCATTTCCTTCCTCTACGCCTCCTCATCAAAGACTCCATACCAGAAATTGAGGTCAGCCCATCTCCCAACAACCTAACCGAATCTGCCACCATTAACTGTGAGCTCCCTATACACAACCATTTGGGATTCTCTGTGCACAAGATAAAGACTACTTTAATCACTTAAGTACTTTAGCAATAAATCACAACATTAAGGCTGGGTTCACACTTGAGCGTTTTACAGCGCGTTCAAACGCGCTGTAAAACGCTCAACACATGAAAACCAATGCTTCCCTATGGCCCTGGTTCTCACTCGAGCGTTTTACAGCGCGTTTGAACGCGCTGAAAAACGCCCTACGCTCAAACAAGTTCTTGAGCTTCTTTGGGGCGTTTTGACGCGCGTTTGTGGCCATAGGACACTGCAGTCAATCACACAAACGCGCGTCAAACGCGCGTTTACTATTGCAAAAAACGCGCATAAAAACGCGCGACAAAAACGCGCGTTAAACGCGCATATCAAATACGCTCAGGTCTGAACCCAGCCTTAGGGGGTGATTTATTATTATATATTAGCCAATTTTTGGCATATATCTGTTGCAGATTCGGTCGCAAAGGGGAATTGTGGCCAAATCTGTGACTTTCTTCCACTCATGGCAGGTCTAAAAAAGGGGGAGTGATGTTGGCAGTGAAAGGGGTTGACCAGCTGGCCCATCTCATTTATCATTTTCCACGCCTGTTTTAGGTGTAGAAAATTATCTAAATCTTTGCCATCCATGCGCCTAAGTTATGTAGAGGCCGGCGCCTCTACATAACTTAGGCGCATCATACGCCAGCGCAAGAGGTATTAAGATCGGCGTCTAAAATGCCAGTCTTAATAAATGACCCTATAACTCTTTAGCAGTGATCCACCACAAGATTAACCCTTTAGCAGTGATCTAAGTGATCTATCGGGTCACTGCACAAAGGAAACTCTCCATCAAGAATGTGGATATTACAGGCACCTCTTTCTGAGGAGAACCTGCCTTTTACCATGCAATTCCTTTAAGGCACACATTCCATCATAACACTCCGGCAGGATGACATTTGTAATCTTTTTTTTTTCTTAATGTGCATCCACTAATCCATTATATTATAAGTGTTCTGAATTCATTTTCAGCAGTTCATGCATAACTGTTTTTAAGGAACTTTGTGACAGAATATTTAAAAGTATGTCTTTCGGAGAAGATAGAAACAGCATGAAATGCTCTGTTTATCTCCTAAGGATGTTTGAAAGTCTTGTCCTTGGGACCAGGCGGCTTTGGAATGTACATCTGATAGTGTTTGACGGTCATTACCGTACAAGGCAGTACCTTCTACAGACTCTCTTGTTCTAGTGAACAAACTAAATGTTCTGGCCACATCATGAAACGTTAGTCCTTGACATAAACCTGGTTATACTTTCACCATTAGAAGATATCTAAACTTGGCCACTGACATTAGATTATTATTGACTCGTCCCACCATCAACAATAGAATGCCTTTGGGCCTGACCCTACAGTGACCACTAATGGTTTGGCCACATGGTCAGGTTACAGCCAGAATTAGGAGTGGATCAAAAAAGGAGAGAAAGTATAATGTTCAGACACAACTTTTGTTCTTTTTTTTAATTCACTGTTGGTTTTGGCTTCCAAAACTGTATCAGGAAATCTGAACATGTGGCCTTAGGGGAAATATAAATTAGACAGTTTGGATCTGACCTCTTCATCTTTACTGTATCTGACAGATGTAGAACAGCCCCTACACATGCCTGCTCATTAAAGTGGGATAATTATAATTACCTATATTTTTACAGACTATATATAAATATGATGCTTATAGAGTGCTGCAAAGAGATTGTCTCCATGTCAGTCCCTGACCTCAATAAGGTTCGCAATCAAATGTCCCTATTTCAGACATATACATGGATAAATTTCATAGTAAGCCAATTAAAGGAGTTGTACCATGATTGGTGTAAAAAATTAAAATCGTCTTAGTACATGACAATACCTTTCTAACAAAGCTAGAACCAGCCCTGTAGTGCCCATGGGTCCAGAGATCTCCCCATTCACTGCTCCAATTGCTCTGCTAGACTATCTTCAGCCTGGTAGCTCAGAGGGCGAGTCTTTTTTCGGCACTTTCTGCTGCAGCTCTTTCCCTGTAACAGCCACAGCTTCTAAAGGAAGATATGGCCTGTGGCAGTCGAAGATTTAAACTGAGCATGCTCGACCAGCTCAGTGAGACGGACAAAAAATAAGGAAAAGAACAAACAGCAAGTGGTGCTATACTGGTGCTTTTTAATAAATAGTTCACCAGCTATATAAAGTTTTTAAGGGTACTTTCACATTAGCGGCAGGGGAGTCCGGCAGGCTGTTCCAGCGGGTGAACAGTCTGTCGGATCCGTCCTGACGCCAGTTCACGTTTGCCCCCGGACTGCCGCTCCGTCCCCATTGACTATAATGGGGGCTGGGGCGGAGTTCCGGCGGCAGCACGGCGGCAGCACGGCGGCAGCACGGCGAGAGGCAGCCGGACTGAAAGTACTGCACGTCGTACATTTAGTCAGGCTGCCTCTCGCCGTGCGCTGCCATGCTGCCGCCGGAACTCCACCCCTGCCCCCATTATAGTCAATGGGGACAGAGGGGCAGTCCGGGGGCACAAGTGAACTAGCGGCAGGACGGATCCGACAGGCTGTTCACCCGCCGGAACAGCCTGCCGGGCTCCCCTGCCGCTAATGTGAAACTAGCCTTATTAGATGAAAATACAAAGGTATTCAGATCCAGGTGCTGGCTTGAAAATGTAGAATATTTTTTGTGATACAACCCCTTTAACCTCTATTTTTGGAATGTGGGAGTCGAGAGTAAACCTATGCAAACAAAAGGAGAACATGCAAAATCGGTGGGGTATGTATGGTAGAGGCCAACTATGTGACTGCTATGGGGCCTGAAGGGGAAGGGGGCCAGGCACTGAACTACTTCTCCTGTTCTTGACATAGATTCTGTACACTTTCTATAAGCGACTACTAAGATGAATTCAGTGCAAATGGATTATTTACAGCTTCCATTGATATAGATGGTGAATGTATACATTCCTATGCATTGACCTTCCCATAGAGGTGGCTGCAGGCAGACATATTGTGTGAAATGATGCAGGAGATGTACAGGTGAAATTCGAAAAATGTGAATATCGTGCAAAGTTCATTTATTTCAGTAATGCAACTTAAAAGGTGAAACTAACATATGAGATAGACTCATTACATGCAAATAAACCCAAAACTAGACTCAGAACAGCATAAATTATAGAAATACAAAATCTTTTATTGGACATACATTTGTATAAAACATACACATCCATATACATAAGCAGCATTAAGTCACACAGGATGATCTCTACAGGTCTGTTGTATTGTAATATAATTAATTTAGCAATAAAAAATCCCAAGCTGTGCAGAGTTGTACTCAATCACAGCCCACAGTCAATATATATAAAGTGCATAGTGCTTAAACTAAAACATGACTTAGGGAAAATATATGCAATACAAGTAAATACAGACCAAGCAGTCCTGGATCCCAACACGTGTTTCGCGGTCGCATTCTCAAGGGATACTGATGGTGTGTCTCAACTGTTCATATATAGTCTGCAAATTAGCTTGATTAGGGTCACATGAGCTGCAAATAAAGGCTAACAACGAAAACCGAAGTGCGATGCGTTCCACTCTGGAACGCATCACATCACTTCCGATTCAGTCAGTGTCTGGACACTCATCTTATTTCTAATGCACCGCTGATGCTGGGCAATAAACCCACATAGTTGTTTGCAGAAGACCTGTATGTACTCCCACTCAGTAGGCAGGGCGCGAGAGGAAGCCGCGGGGACAGGCCGAGGAGGACCGCTCCACAGAGGATCGCATCCGAAAACCGGATATCCGGTATGCGGTCCACCGTGGAACGCATCACTCTCAGAGCCGGCCGACGTCGCCACCTCCCACATCCAAGCCCAACATAGCAGTAGGTCACATGAGCAAAATAAATGCATAGTGCGTTCCACACTGGAACGCAAGCGATACTCCGCCTTCTAGTTTAGACATGAGCAGGATGAATGCATAGTGCGTTCCACACTGGAACGCAAGCGATACTCCGCCTTCTAGTTTAGACATAAGTTATTCCTGTATTGATAAATGTACATCTTTTATAATGAGGGCCCACCTATATGAAGATTACCTTTATATAAGCTAAGTAACATAAAGTGCATAAAACAAATAATAGTATATAATATACAAAACAGGTATAGATTCACAGACCGTATACGCAATATAGATCTAAACATTAAATATTCATTTATAACTTATAATATTAGTGATTAGTGGAGGGTGAAGAAAGGAAAGAAGTGAAAAGTGCAGAAAAGTGATAATAGATGTGATAAGAGGTGATAAATTAGATTGATGATAGACGTGATAGCGGTGAAGGGTGAATGTATCTTATACAGACATGCTTCATGATTAAAAATAACCCTTATTCATAATGTACACTGTACATATATATCCCTGCTCAAGCAGGATACAATGATAAATGTATCCATTAGATGCAGGAGGACCTTTATGCTTTCCATCATTTTTCTGTGATTGCGGAAACACTGTGTACTCTCCATTTATGCGGTTTCCCTGTTGATGCTTCTCATTATATACGATTCGTCAGCGGGCCCTGTTATTCGATCGTCAACGGACACTGTTATTCACTATATATACACTGCTCAAAAAAATAAGGGGAACACCAAAATAAGACATCCTAGATCTGAATTAATAAAATACTCTTCTGAAATACTTTGTTCTTTACATAGTTGAATGTGCTGACAACAAAATCACACAAAAATTAAAAATGGAAATCAAATTTTTAAACCCATGGAGGTCTGGATTTGGAGTCACACTCAAAATTAAAGTGGAAAAACACACTACAGGTTGATCCAACTTTGATGTAATGTCCTTAAAACAAGTCAAAATGAGGCTCAGTAGTGTGTGCGGCCTCCACGTGCCTGTATGACCTCCCTACAATGCCTGTGCATGCTCCTGATGAGGTGGCGGACGGTCTCCTGAGGGATCTCCTCCCAGACCTGGACTAAAGCATCTGCCAACTCCTGGACAGTCTGTGGTGCAACGTGACGTTGGTGGATAGAGTGAGACATGATGTCCCAGATGTGCTCAATTGGATTCAGGTCTGGGGAACGGGCGGGCCAGTCCATAGCATCAATGCCTTCGTCTTGCAGGAACTGCTAACACACTTCAGCCACATGAGGTCTAGCATTGTCTTGCATTAGGAGGAACCCAGGGCCAACCGCACCAGCATATGGTCTCACAAGGGGTCTGAGGATCTCATCTCGGTACCTAATGGCAGTCAGGCTACCTCTGGCGAGCACATGGAGGGCTGTGCGGCCCTCCAAAGAAATGCCACCCCACACCATTACTGACCCAATGCCAAACCGGTCATGCTGGAGGATGTTGCAGGCAGCAGAACGTTCTCCAAGGGTCTCCAGACTCTGTCACGTCTGTCACATGTGCTCAGTGTGAACCTGCTTTCATCTGTGAAGAGCACAGGGCGCCAGTGGCGAATTTGCCGATCTTGGTGTTCTCTGGCAAATGCCAAACGTCCTGCACGGTGTTGGGCTGTAAGCTGTGGACGTCCTCATATCACCCTCATGGAGTCTGTTTCTGACCGTTTGAGCAGACACATGCACATTTGTGGCCTGGTGGAGGTCATTTTGCAGGGCTCTGGCAGTGCTCCTCCTGTTCCTCCTTGCACAAAGGCGGAGGTAGCGGTCCTGCTGCTGGGTTGTTGCCCTCCTACGGCCTCCTCCACGTCTCCTGATGTACTGGCCTGTCTCCTGGTAGCGCCTCCATGCTCTGGACACTACGCTGACAGACACAGCAAACCTTCTTGCCACAGCTCGCATTGATGTGCCATCCTGGATAAGCTGCACTACCTGAGCCACTTGTGTGGGTTGTAGACTCTGTCTCATGCTACCACTAGAGTGAAAGCACCGCCAGCATTCAAAAGTGACCAAAACATCAGCCAGGAAGCATAGGAACTAAGAAGTGGTCTGTGGGCACCAACTGCAAAACCACTCCTTTTTTGGGGGTGTCTTGCTAATTGCCTATAATTTCCACCTGTTATCTATCCCATTTGCACAACAGCATGTGAAATTGATTGTCACTCAGTGTTGTTTCCTAAGTGGACAGTTTGATTTCACAGAAGTGTGATTGACTTAGAGTTACATTGTGTTGTTTAAGTGTTCCCTTTATTTTTTTGAGCGGTGTATATGTGCCATCAGATGCAGCCATCAAAAAGTTGCGACCCAAAATAACCTAATAATGCAGAAAAAACGTTATTAATAAATTAAAAACACAAAACTGTGTATTAAAAAGGTCAGAGAGATACACACCACTTAGACCTACAGAGGAATTCATTCACAGAGAAACAAGATAGACAGACATTATTAAACTACCCCAAAAATGGCGAGAAGCTTAAAGCCTCATTCAGACCAAATGGTATAACCGTATTCAGCTCAAAAATCCATTTGACCTCCTTCTGAGCAAGGACTTTTTTCCAGTTACCTCCCCTCCCACCTATCAGGACCCTGTCAATGCCTCTTACCTTAAGAAGGGAGGCGTCACAATTGTGATGGATCTTGAAGTGCCGGGGGACCGTTTTTAGATTCTGTGGGTCATCCTCTTCCTTCGCTCCCAAAATTCCAAGTACATGTTCTCGTGTTCTTCGTCTCATTTGTCTCGATGTCATTCCTACATAAGACAAGTTACAGGGACAGGTGGCAACATAAATCACCCCCGCTGTTGTACATGAAATTGTGTGCGTGATCTCGTAGTTCTTCCGCCTGGTACAATCTGTGAAGGAATTTGTTCGCATAATATTATGGCATGCAACGCATTTTCCACAAGGACGACATCCCCATTTTGGACCCTTGAACCCAAAGAGATTCCCTGTAGTCTTGCCTTCGTAGTGACTGTGGACTAAAATGTCCTTTAAGTTCACGTCTAAAGGTGAGAGAAGGATGGTGTGGTAGGATGGTGTGGTACATAACCCCGCAGGGTGTGATCCATCCGTAGTATGTTCCAATGTTTCCCAAGTATAGAGGTAAACTCTTCATGGCCAGAGTTATACGATGTGATAAATCTCACCATTTTACTGTCATTCTTCTGTTTACCGCGATCTTCCAGCAGTTTCAGTCTTTTGCAGTGTTTAGCTCGCAAATACGCTTTTCTTACCGAGAAATCACTGTATCCACGGTCTTTAAATCTCTTAGTTAGATCGACTGATCGTTTTTCAAAATCTTCATCCCTAGAGCAGATTCTTTTCAGTCTCAAGAACTGTCCAACGGGTATGCCATCTAGTAGTTTGCTCGGATGATAGGAGTCGGCACGGAGGAGACTGTTCACAGCGGTTGGCTTCCGAAATAAATCTGTGTGGATAAAGCCGTCGTTATCCACATGCAAAGCCACATCCAAAAAATCCATCTTAGTTCTCCCCATCTTATATGTAAGATGAATGTTTATGTTATTCTCATTGACGAGTGCCATGAACTCTTACAAGTCCTCAATATTTCCCTGCCAGATCATGAGCACATCATCTATATATCGGCTCCACATGTGGACTTTCTCGATATGTTTTATTGGATCCGTTAAGAAGATGTTTCTCTCCCACAGCCCCAGGAAAAGATTCGCATAGGAGGGCGCACAAGGCGCCCCCATTGCGGTTCCCTGGAGCTGTAGGTAGAAAGACCCCTTAAAAATAAAGAAGTTATGTCGCAAAGTGAAGTCAAGTAACTCGAGAATAAACCCAGCATACTCACTTCGTATATTTCGAGGTCATCAGGTAATGTGTTGTAGCCAGAATCCCATCATCATGGCGAATAGACGTGTAGAGTGACTCAACGTCACATGTCACCAGGATCATGTCTTCATCCAGTTGTAAGCCGTCAACTTTCCGTAGCAAGTCACCGGTATCCTTAAGATATGACGGTAGACTGTCAACAAGTGGTCGCAAAACGTGGTCAATTAGTTTACTGACAGCCTCGCACATGCTATTGTTACCTGAGATTATCGGACGTCCTTGTGGGACCTTCGCATTTTTATGAATCTTTGGCAACATATAAAATGTCGCTATGGTAGGGTCACTGATAAATAGACAATTCTGTTCTTTAGGAGTGATTATTCCTGTGTCGGCTGCTTTCTGTAAAATCCCTCCCAGGTCACCCTGGAATGCAATTAAGGGATTAAATGTCAATTTCCGGTAGCAGTATAAATTCCTTAGCTGCCTAAAGGCCTCTCGTCCGTACATGTGGGTTGGCCACAAGACCACGTTACCTCCTTTGTCCGAAGATTTAATTACGAGGTTCTCAATTTTGTTAAGTTGTTTCAGTGCCAGTCGTTGTCGTCTATTGAGGTTGTCTCCAGATGTAAATTTTTTAACCGACCTCAGTTCGTCTGTAACAACTTTAACAAAGATGTCTATATTTGAGAATAATGACATGGGGGGAAATTTCTTTGATTTTGGTACCAAAGCTGCAGGTAGTCTACTCACCGGTGCAACATCCAATTGTTCATTCTGTAATTCCTCCAAAGTACGAATTGCTTCCAATTCAACCGCTGTGAACATAGTGTCCTCCGTGCCACCCCTATGATATAACTTCTTAAAAATGAGATTCCATGCAAATAGCTGCAAGTCCTTCACCGCTGTAAAGAGATTGAATCCTGTTTTAGGGATAAAATTTAGACCCAGACTCAACACCTCTAACTGCTCATCATTCAAAACATGGTTAGATAGATTGATTACCTGCAAGCGCTGATTCTTAGGGTCACCAGTGCCCTGAAATCTCCTTGTTGGTGGGCGACTTCTTGCTGTTTCATTCCGTCTGTTACTTAGATTATATAAAGGTAATCTTCATATAGGTGGGCCCTCATTATAAAAGATGTACATTTATCAATACAGGAATAACTTATGTCCAAACTAGAAGGCGGAGTATCGTTTGCGTTCCAGTGTGGAACGCACTATGCATTTATTTTGCTCATGTGACCTACTGCTATGTTGGGCTTCGATGTGGGAGGTGGCGGCATCGGCCAGCTCTGAGAGTGATGCGTTCCACGGTGGACCGCATACCGGATATCCGGTTTTCGGATGCGATCCTCTGTGGAGCGGTCCTCCTCGGCCTGTCCCCGCGGCTTCCTCTCGCGCCCTGCCTACTGAGTGGGAGTACATACAGGTCTTCTGCAAACAACTATGTGTTTATTGCCCAGCATCAGCAGTGCATTAGAAATAAGATGAGTGTCCGGACACTGACCGAACCGGAAGTGATGTGATGCGTTCCAGAGTGGAACGCATCGCACTTCCGGTTTTCGTTGTTAGCCTTTATTTGCAGCTCATGTGACCCTAATCAAGCTAATTTGCAGACTATATATATGAACAGTTGAGACACACCATCAGTATCCCTTGAGAAAGCGACCGCGAAACACGTGTTGGGATCCAGGACTGCTTGGTCTGTATTTACTTGTATTGCATATATTTTCCCTATGTCATGTTTTAGTTTAAGCACTATGCACTTTATATATATTGACTGTGGGCTGTGATTGAGTACAACTCTGCACAGCTTGGGATTTTTTATTGCTAAATTAATTATATTACAATACAACAGACCTGTAGAGATCATCCTGTGTGACTTAATGCTGCTTATGTATATGGATGTGTATGTTTTATACAAATGTATGTCCAATAAAAGATTTTGTATTCCTATAATTTATGCTGTTCTGAGTCTAGTTTTGGGTTTATATGTCTAGTTGATCTAGGACAGCAATCATACCGGGCGTTTATTCGCTTCGCGATTTGGGATCATTACATACAAAGTTAGATATTTCAAGCCTTTATTTGTTATAATTTGGATGGTTATGGCTTACAGCTTATGAAACCCCAAAGTCACAATTTTGAGGTACCCTTTGCTCAGGGGATATGGATTAATTAGCAGACTAGAGTGTGACACTTTGAGCCTAGAATATTGAACCTTTTCACAATATTCTAATTTTAAGCTGCATCAGAGCAATTCCTTTTAAGCTGCATTACTGAAATAAATGGACTTTTGCACAATATTCAAATTTTTCGAGTTTCACCTGTATCAGTGTACTCATACCAGTTGTCTTGTGTAAATACATTGAGAAACATGGTGTTCAGAATGAGTGCCATATTTATGAAGGATCTGTTTCACTGTTTCCAACAGAAGTCAGATAAAGTCAGGTGAGGTGGAGGAAAACCTTTATTTTTTTATTTTTTATTTTTTTTATTAAAATCTGTTGCACTTAAAAAAATTGTACAGTTGGCAATAATCCAGAGCAACATGAAATGTCTGACCTATTACTCCCAATCACAGTGCCATAGGCATAATTTGAAGATCCTGGGTCCCGGAGCAGTGTCTCCTAAATAATGCACTGCTGTCCTTTTATATGCCAGATTGACAACCTTTGGAAACCCCTCAGACACTAGAGCTGGTGGTAACTTCAACCTCAGCACTCCAACAGTTTCAACCCTGCAAAGTGCAGAAAAAATAAAGGTCAAGGAGGTGATGGTTTGGATGCATCTTGTCTCAATGAAAGCAAAGGTTAATCTGGTCCTGAGCTGTCATTGCTGGTCATCCTTCTGTTGTCACCACTTTGGATCATAGTATGAATAGTGATCGAGTTGATCCAAACTGATCTCCAGTTGTAGGCTTTACAAAATATGTATTCAGATAAAATTGACGGATATATCAATAAATACTTCCACTGATGTTGGGTACACATGCTATATGTTTAGTACAACTTAAAGGAGTTTTTTCAAGACTTTTTTTTTACTGATAACCAATCCTCTGGATAGGTCATCAGTAGCGATGAGTGAATTTTAAAAAAATAAGATTTGGTCAGTTTGCCGAATTTTCCGAAAATATTCGATCCAAATTAATTAGTGGCGAATCGCATTAAAAAACAACTATTTCATGGCTGCAGAGAGTCTGCATACTGGTGTAGAACACTGTGCCTTGCAGCAACACTCATAGGGAGTAAAACAATACTGTGAATCAGTATGACATGCAGATGACAGGCGTCACTCTTAGAATCACTGCACACTTCACTTATTTGGGCAGTTACGGGGCCAAAACTGACCAAATAACTCAAGTGTGAACTCAGCCTTACAGGTTGATATTAGCATCAGGTATAAAGAACCGTGCAGAGGCCCAAGATCCTACTATAGCGTGAAAGAGCGCACTCCTTTTACACAGTCGTCAGCTGATTCCACATAGATGTCTACAGAACCTGTTCTATTAAACACTTATACAAGTAGAGCCCCCTGACAGAGTGGAGAGGGTGTCAGCAGTAAGTTTGTGTTGAAGTCACTGATTATTTTGCCCTTCCTCTGATCCGTCAGAACAATAACCCACAAAAAAAACTATCCTGTCTGTTGATCATCCGCCTTCACTCGGTCAGCATTTGGTCAGTAATCCATCAGTATTGCTAATGCCAAAAAAAAACAGGAGTAGATTCAAAACAGAGATGACACGTGAATGGAATATTTGCATGTCTTCTGTTTTGTACCCACTCTTGCTTTTGGCTCCCAAATCATAAGCCAATTCTGATAGAACCATACAGGCCTTACAGCTGCTACACAGACAGGATCCGTTGTGAGTCTCATTTTAACTTCCTTCTGACAGATCAGAAGTATGGTCAAATAAATGATGATTAGTGTTGATCAAGTACCAAAGTGCTTGGGTGCTCGAGCAGAACACTTTGGGATGCTCGGGTGCTCGGCAGAGCACCCGAGCACAATGAAAGTCAATGGGAGAACCCGAGCATTTAACCAGGCACCCCCTGCTCTGAAGAGAGGAGGGTGTCTGGTTCACATGAAAAGGTCAGAAGTTATCACCCTGTGTACTGTCTTCCCCCATTTTCACCTCTTCCACATGCAAAGCGTCCTCCTTCATTGTGAGCAGCGAGCGTTTCAGTAGACACAGAAGTGGGATGGTTACACTGATAATAGCGGCATCGCCACTCACCATCTGTGTTGATTCCTCAAAGATGTGTCAAACCTCACATAAGTCAGACATCCATGCCCACTCGTCACTTGTGAAGAGCGGAAGCTGACTGGAAAGGCGATGACCATGTTGCAGCTGGTATTCCACTAATTCCCTCTGCTGCTCACAAAACCTGGCCACCATGTGGAAAGTGGAGTTCCAGCTCGTGCTCATGTTGCACAACAGTCGGTGAGCTGGCAATTGCAAGCGCTGCTGCAGCGTTGCCAGACCAGCGGCAGCTGTAGATGACTTTTGGAAATGGGCACACATGCGGCGCATCTTCAACAGTAGCTCAGGAAAATTGGGGTAGGTTTTGAGAAACCGCTGAACCATGAAGTTGAACACGTGGGCTAGGCATGGTAACGTATATGTGTGAGCTTGCCAAGCTCCAAAGCCGCCACCAAGTTACGCCCATTATCAGACACAACCATGCCTGGTTCTAGGTTGAGTGACGAGAGCCACAGCTCAGTCTGGCCCCTTATACCCTGCCACAGCTCTGCGGCTGTGTGCTGTTTGTCGCCTAAACATATTAGTTTCAGCACAGTCTGTTGCTGCTTCCCCACTGCAGTGCTACACTGCTTCCAGCTACTGACTGATGCTGCAAGATGAAAATTCAGAGGTGGAAGTGGAGGAGGAGGCAGAGGAGGGGAAGGGGGGGTTGGAGCCACTAATGTAGGTGGTGGCGGAGATCCTGATGGAAGTAGGGCCCGCAATCCTTGGCATCAGTAGCACTTGTGCCTTCCCAGGGTACGACTTGCTCCCGGCCTCCACAACGTTCACCCAGTGTGCCATCAGGGAAATGTAGTGTCCCTGGCCGAATGCACTTGTCAATGTGTCAGTCGTTAAGTTTACCTTCCCAATAACTGCGTTGGTCAGGGCACGGGTGATGTTATGGGACACATGCTGATGTAAGGCGAGGACGGCACACCCGGAAAAATAGTGGCGGCTGGGGACTGAGTACCGAGGGACCGCCGCCGCCATCAGGCAGAGGAAAGCCTCAGTGTCCACAAGCCTAAATGGCAACATTTCCAAGGCCAGCAATTTTGAAAGGTGCTCATTTAGTGCTATGGCCGGTGGGTGGGTGTCTGGATATTTGCGCTTTTGTTCTAAGGCCTGGGGTATGGACATCTGTACACTGCGCTGGGACACAGAAGTGAATGTGGTAGATGATGGTGCTTGCTAAGATTCAGGTGCAGGGTAGGAGGCATCAGGACCTACATCTTGGACAGGGGATTTGCCAGCACATAACACAGAGGAAGAGGAGGCAGTGGTGTGACCCGCAGACACTGATTGTGGACCCAGGCGTTCGGCCCACCTATTAGAGTGCTTTGATGCCATGTGGCGGATCATGCTGGTGGTGGTGAGGTTGCTAGTGTTCACACCCCTGATCATTTTGGTACGACACAGGTTGCAAATGACAATTCTTTTATTGTCCGCACTTTCCTCAAAAAAGCACCAGACTGCGGAACACTTACCCCTTGGCAAGGGAGATTGCCGCAAGGGGGAACAGTTCTGTTTGGTGTGGCCCGCCTTCTCCCTTTTGCCACCCCACTGCCTCTTCTAGCCTGTTGCGGTGCTGCGGATCCCTCCCCCTCTGTACTGCTGTCCTCTCTCGGCTTGCCACCTTCCCAGGTTGGCTCAGTGATTTCATCGTCCACCACATCCTCTTCCACTTCCTCACTTGTTGACCTAACAACAACCTCACTTATTGACAACTGTGTCTCATCCTCATCATCAACATCTTGAGACACTAATTGCCGTTGACTTATTGGCAACTGTGTCTCATCATCATCATCCACCTCGTGAAACACAAATTGCCAATCCCCACCGTCATCTTCTTCTGACTGTGGATGCTCAAGAGTTTGGGCATCGGTGCACACGATCTCCTCATGTCTCTCTTCAAGCGGGCTTGGCGAGAGGCCCAAATCAAGGAATGGCGATGAAAAAAGCTCATCGGAATATCCGAGTGTCGGATCACTGGTTTGGCAAGACTCTCCATGGTGGGAGGAAGAAGGATCAGGTTGAGGATTCAGTTGACCAGACTCTTGGCTACTGTGACTGGACTTTGTGGAAGACAGGGTGGTGTTTAACCGACTGGAAGCATTATCTGCTGCAATCCATCTGACTACCTGGTCGCACTGGTGTGACTTCGAGAGTGGTGTCCTGCGCCGCCCTGCAAACTGGGACATGAAGCTAGGTATCGTGGATGAGTGTATTTCTTGTGCTCTGGCAGCAGGCACAGTTTCACCGCGCCCAGGGCCATGGCCTCTGCGTGCACCATCAGCAGCACGGCCACTTCCCCATCCCTTACTGCTCGCCTGTCACGGATGGTGTACAGGAAACAAGACAATAACATATAAACAATGTCTCTCTGGATCCACAACTAAGGAACAAAGGGAGACCCCTGCAATAGAGCTGCCGCTCTCCCTCACTGCTCAGCCTATGCGAACACCCCAAAGGTGGATGGCCGCATATCCACGTTCCTCGGCTATCTATTACCTGAAGACCCTACAATAGTGAAGGGACACGACCACCGGCTCCCTACACTGACACGGAGGGAGTCAGGGTCACCTGGATCCAGAAAAGACAAAAACATAAATACATAAACAGCACTTATCTGCAGACGACTGACGACTGAGGACTGAGGACTGGGAACTGGGAACAGCATGCACACACACTCCAGGAAGTTGTATCAGCCGCACACTACTGCATTATGGGGAGGAACTTAAAGGGTAGCGATCAGTCTGACTGCATGACAGCTGAGATAGACTAACGAGATGAGAAACTAAACCAAAACAAAGAAATTCAAGGAGGAGGATCTGAGAAGCTCCTGTGAGCGCTTCTCAGCTGTCTGGCTGTGACAGTACCCCTCCCTCTAGGAGTGGACTCCGGACACTCAGGGCCCACCTTCTCAGGATGGGACCTATGGAAAGCCCTGATGAGACGAGAGGCCTTAATGTCCGTCACTGGGACCCACATCCTCTCCTCAGGACCATAACCCTCCCAATGAACGAGGTACTGGAGGGAACCGCGGACAAGACGAGAATCCACAATCCTAGAGACCTGAAATTCAAGATTTCCATCAACCATAATCGGAGGAGGAGGCAAAGGCGAGGGTACAATAGGTTGAACATAAGGTTTCAATAAGGACTTATGAAAAACATTATGGATCTTCCAAGTCTGAGGAAGATCAAGACGGTAGGCAACAGGATTGATGACAGACAGGATCTTGTAAGGCCCAATAAACCTAGGACCCAACTTCCAGGAGGGAACCTTCAATTTGATATTCTTGGTAGACAACCACACCAGATCACCAACATTCAGGTCCGGACCAGGCACACGTCTCTTATCCGCCACACGCTTATATCTCTCACTCATGCTCTTTAGATTATCCTGAATCTTTTGCCAAATAGATGACAAAGACGAGGAGAATCTGTCCTCATCAGGCAAACCAGAAGAGCCCTCTCCCGAGAAAGTCCCAAACTGCGGATGGAACCCATATGTACCAAAAAATGGTGACTTATCAGAGGACTCCTGACGACGGTTATTTAAAGCAAACTCAGCAAGGGACAAAAAAGAACACCAATCCTCCTGATTCTCCGCCACAAAACAGCGCAGATATGTTTCCAGATTCTGATTGACGCGCTCTGTCTGGCCATTCGACTGCGGATGGAAAGCAGAAGAGAATGACAACCGAACCCCCAAGCGAGAACAGAAAGCCTTCCAGAATCTGGAAACAAACTGCGTGCCCCTATCAGAGACGATGTCTGAAGGAATCCCATGCAATTTGACAATGTGGTCAATAAATGCCTGCGCCAGCGTCTTAGCATTGGGCAAACCAGGGAAAGGGATAAAATGCACCATTTTGCTAAAACGGTCCACCACCACCAGAATCACAGACTTCCCCGAGGAACGAGGCAAGTCCGTTATGAAGTCCATGGACAGATGTGTCCAAGGACGGGAAGGAATGGGCAAAGGAAGGAGAGGACCTGATGGCCGTGAATGAGGGACCTTGGCACGAGCGCAAGTCTCGCAAGCTGCCACAAAACCCTCAACCGACTTACGAAGCGCAGGCCACCAGAATCTCCGAGCGATGAGATCCAGTGTGGCTCTTGCCCCCAGGTGCCCAGCAAGGACCGTGTCGTGGTGTTCTTTAAAAATCTTGTGTCTTAAAGCGAGAGGCACAAACAACCTCCCAGGAGGACAAAGATCAGGAGCTTCTGACTGGGCTGCCTGCACCTCTGCCTCCAATTCAGGAAAAAGAGCAGAGACCACCACACCTTCAGCCAAAATGGGACCCGGGTCTTTAAAATTCCCACCTCCTGGAAAACAACGTGACAGGGCATCTGCCTTCACATTCTTAACCCCAGGGCGGAACGTAACAACAAAATTAAACCTTGAAAAGAACAAAGACCATCTGGCCTGTCTCGGGTTCAGACGCTTGGCTGACTCCAAATAGGCCAGATTTTTATGGTCAGTAAACACGGTAATAGGGTGTCTGGCTCCCTCTAGCCAATGGCGCCATTCCTCAAAAGCCAACTTGATGGCCAACAATTCCCTATCTCCCACATCATAATTTCTCTCTGCGGAGGAGAGTTTCTTTGAGAAAAAGGCACACGGTTGCCATTTGGCAGGAGAGGAACCCTGAGACAAGACCGCACCCACCCCTACCTCAGAAGCATCAACCTCAACTATGAAGGGTAACGAAATATCAGGTTGTACTAGGATGGGAGCGGAAGCAAAACTCTCCTTGATATTAGAAAAGGCCTTACGCGCCTCTACCGACCAGGAAGAAAAATCTACCCCCTTTCTGGTCATATCAGTGAGTGGTTTAACAACAGAGGAATAATTCAAAATAAATTTCCTGTAATAATTGGCAAAGCCCAAAAAACGCATCAGCGCCTTCTGGTTCTCAGGAAGCTCCCACTCAAGCACAGCGCGGACCTTCTCGGGGTCCATGCGAAAACCAGAAGCGGAGACAAGAAACCCCAGAAATTGGATTTCTGGAACCGCAAACACACATTTTTCCAGTTTCGCATATAATTTATTCTCCCGCAGAATGAGCAAGACCTGACGTAAGTGTTCCTTATAAGTCTTGAAATCAGGAGAAAAAATCAAAATGTCATCCAAATACACTAATACAAATTTTCCCATTAAATGATAACAAATGCTGTTGACGAAATGCTGAAAAACGGCTGGGGCATTCATCAAACCAAAAGGCATAACCAAATTCTCAAAATGGCCCTCAGGGGTATTGAAAGCCGTCTTCCATTCGTCTCCTTCTCTGACCCTAACCAGGTTGTATGCCCCTCTTAGGTCTAATTTGGAAAAGACTTTAGCCCAACAACCTGGTTAAACAGGTCCGGGATCAGAGGAAGCGGATAAGGATCACGAACAGTGATACTGTTCAGCTCCCTGAAATCCAGACAAGGTCTTAAAGAACCATCTTTTTTCTTAACAAAGAAAAAACCAGCGGCAACAGGTGACTTCGAGGGTCGTATGTGTCCTTTTCTCAAACTCTCAGAGATATAAGCCCGCATAGCGACCCTCTCAGGTTGGGAGAGATTGTATAAACAAGATTTAGGCAGCTTGGCGCCTGGGATGAGATTAATAGGGCAATCATACTCCCTGTGCGGAGGCAAACCCTGAACTCCACTCTCAGAGAAGACATCCAAAAATTCAGAGAGGAAAGGTGGTACAGTCTTAGTAGAAACCTCAGAAACAGATGATATGAGGCAATTCTCTCTGCAAAAGTTACTCCAACCATTTATTTGCCTCGCTTGCCAATCAATGGTGGGGTTATGTTTAGTGAGCCAGGGTAGCCCCAACACTAGAGGAGTAGGCAAACCGCTAAGGACGAAACATGACACATCCTCAACATGAGCATCACTCACAATTAAACAGATATTGTGAACTATGCCCTTTAATGATTTCTGAGAAAGTGGAGCTGAATCAATAGCAAAAACAGGAATATCCCTTCCCAAAGTGCATACCTGGAAACCATGAGTTATTGCAAATTGATTATCAATGAGGTTGACAGCTGCTCCACTATCCACAAAAATCTCACAAAAAATGCTCTTGCTCTCTAGCGCCACCCTAGCAGGCAGGATAAAACGGGAACTACAAGCAAACGGAAAACCTTCAATTTCCGCCTCAACCCTGCCAATAGTAACAGACGGAACATTTTTAAAAGATTTTTTCCTTTTTGTCTCTTTATTACTCCCAGAAAACTGCCTGAATCTCCTTGATGGACAAACATTTGCCAAATGATTTATACCTCCACAACAAAAACAAACCCTCCCATGCGGGCTGAATCTTCTATTGTCAGAGGCAATCAACCCCAGCTGCATGGGCTCCTGCTCAGAAGGGGCTGACAGCGACTGAGACCCCTGCGCACAGAAAGAGACCGCTGCACTGTCCCGGGACTGAGTATGACAGGAAGGAGAGATCTCTCCTCTCTCTCTAAGACGCCTGTCAATACGAACGGCCTGAGACATAGCAGAATCCAAGGAGGTAGGTCTCTCATGAAAGGCAAATGCATCTTTCAATCCCTCTGAAAGACCATGGCAAAATTGACTTCGGAGTGCAGCATCATTCCAACTAGTATCAGCTGCCCATCTCCGAAATTCTGAGCAGTATATCTCTGCGGCTTGTTTACCCTGGCATAACAGACGTAGTCTAGACTCAGCCAGAGCAATACGATCCGGATCATCATATATCTGACCCAGGGCTAAAAAGAATTCATCCACTGAGCGGAGGGGCCGTGCCCCCTCCGGTAGCGAAAAGGCCCAAGACTGAGCGTTACCCCTGAGCAGCGATACAATGATCCCCACCCTCCGTTCTTCATCACCAGAAGAATGGGGAAGAAGGCGAAAATGGAGTTTGCAAGCCTCTTTAAAACGCACAAAATTCTCACTACCCCCAGAGAACGTATCCGGGAGCGAGATCTTGGGCTTAGCACAAACTCCATGAACGCAAGCTGAACCGGTCACTTGAAACTGAGAAAAAATCCTACGGAGATCAGCTACCTCCAATGAAAGACCCTGGAGGCGTTCAGCCAAAAGTGAAACCGGATCCATGCTTGAGACGGTTTTGGCGGCTGATAATATCACGGATGGTGTACAGGAAACAAGACAATACCATATAAACAATGTCTCTCTGGATCCACAACTAAGGAACAAAGGGAGACCCCTGCAATAGACCTGCCGCTCTCCCTCACTGCTCAGCCTATGCGAACACCCCAAAGGTGGATGGCCGCATATCCACGTTCCTCGGCTATCTATTACCTGAAGACCCTACAATAGTGAAGGGACACGACCACCGGCTCCCTACACTGACACGGAGGGAGTCAGGGTCACCTGGATCCAGAAAAGACAAAAACATAAATACATAAACAGCACTTATCTGCAGACGACTGAGGACTGAGGACTGGGAACTGGGAACTGGGAACTGGGAACTGGGAACTGGGAACTGGGAACAGCATGCACACACACTCCAGGAAGTTGTATCAGCCGCACACTACTGCATTATGGGGAGGAACTTAAAGGGTAGCGATCAGTCTGACTGCATGACAGCTGAGATAGACTAACGAGATGAGAAACTAAACCAAAACAAAGAAATTCAAGGAGGAGGATCTGAGAAGCTCCTGTGAGCGCTTCTCAGCTGTCTGGCTGTGACATCGCCTTGCGCATAATAAATGGTATATATGCTTGCAAGTATGTCACACGTACAGTAGTGCAGGTTTTGTAAGTGTATGTGCAAATATATTAGACTGAATGTCACTGATATTTAGGAAGTGCGAACGTTATACAGGAGATGTAGCGCAGGTAATGTCACTGCTGTCACCAGCGTCCAAAAAAATTAAACTGAATGTCACTGATATTTATGATGCGCAAACGTTATACAGGAAATGTAGCGCAGGTAATGTCACTGTCCACAGCGAACACCATCTACGGAAAATGTACACTGGATGTCAGATATTTTTCGTATGCGCACTCGTTAAACAGGAGATGTAGCGCAGATAATGTCGCTGTGCGCAGCGTCTACGGATAAAGTGCACTGGATGTCACAGATATTTTTAGGATGCACCAAACGTTATACAAGTGATGTATCGCAGGTAATGTCACTGTCCGCAGCGTCTACGGAAAAAGTACACTGGATGTCACAGATACTGTATTTTTAGGATGTGCAAACGTTATGCAGGAGATGTAGCGCAGGTAATGTCACTGTCTGCAGCGGACACCGTCTATGGAAAAAGTACACTGGATGTCACAGATATTTTTAGGCTGGGCACACGTTACACAGGAGATGTAGTGCAGACAATGTCGCTGTCTGCAGCGACCAAACAATTGCAAGCTATTTAGCGCAGGTTGCGCTAAAAATATATATTGCTGCCAGACACAACACTAGTCCTTAAAAGGAATTTTGTGTCTCTAATCGCAAGCAATTTAGCGATTAGAGACTGTTGTGTCATGTGACCAACACTCTGACTCTCTAAATCACACAATATCTTATGACAGTAAGCCAGATTCTTTATGTATTCCTATGGGAGCTTCAATGTCAGTCTCATAGGAAAGAATAGAGAAGTAACTGACTTCCTGTCCTGTGTGGGTTGAAGATCAGAGTTTTGGTCACATGATACAGCTGAGGATCAGAAGGGAGGTTATAACTCACAAATACAGTCACTGGTTAGAACATTGCCTTCACTACAGTTTACATCATGGACCTTTCTAACAAGTTTTTATGGGAGTGCTTTGTCACCTTTAATCCAATGTATATACACTGGCCCATAATTAAAGCTACAGCCACTGTCTGAATTGTCATTACTTTATAAGATATTGTTGAAATCCTATCTAAAATATTACTGACCTACATATTACTAGGTCAAATGTAATGCTTAAAGGTAACCTATCATCAACTTTATGCTGCCCTTACTAATGTCAGAATAAAGTAGTGACAGGTGAGTTGATTTCAGCGGTCTGCCATTTATAAGTAAAAAGTAAGTGGTTGCCGAGAATCAACATCACAATCTTTGCCTACTGGACCTGGAAAAGAGTCACGGCCACCTGAGAAGAGTCCTGGTTATTCATGAATTCCCGCTCTCCCGCCCACCTGCTGATGACTGACAGTCTAATACCTAGTTTTCTCCCTTTCTCTCTAGGAGAGAACTGCCAACCATCAGCAGATAGGCAGTAGAGCAGGAGATTAGGAATAACCAGGACTCTTCTCAGGTAGATTTGACTCTTTTCAAGGCCTGGGCTGCAATGATTATAAAGCTGGTTCTCTGCAACCACTTACTATTAGCTCATGAGTGACACACCGCTGAGATCAGCATTTCTGTCACAAGTGAGGTCAACATAAAGTTGATGACAGGTTTCCTTTAAATATAAAGAAGCCTTATACCACGCCATGCCTATATATGGGTCACGACTTCATTTAAGACCTCCAAGGATATTATAGAATCTAGTATTTTTTCCTATCGGGCTGATGTAAAACCTCAGGGTAAAAGTGGTTTGCATTAAAAGCATAATAAGTCACATTTTGACAAACCTTTTAAGAAGCAAGCACATTTTCTGAACTGAAGAATAATTCCCAGGCAGCGGCAGAGTGATGCCTGCCTCCAGAACGCTCACAGCCAGAAAATGAAATTCACTGCAATGATTGTTAAGCAGCGTGCACGGAACAGACTAATCATTAGCTCCTGCGATGGCTAAAACAGCCCCAAAGATGAGAAGATTAAGTGATTTCTGTCAGTAATTAAGGATGAGCAAGATACTTTGTATTGAAAAAAAAAGCTAGGAATTGATTTTGTTTCATTCTCAATCTCTCAATCCACTTCCAATCACCTCTGCTTAATCATGACAAAACAGCCCGGAATTAAGGTTTACAAATCTCAGCTTCATTCCTCTAATCATAGAACTGATACATCGTGTTCATAATATATTACAACGAGAGAAACAAGGAAGCTTTAACATTGAACATTTTGAAGGACATCAACACATCATGTAGGACCCTCAAAAGTCTCGCAAGTCATAATGCCCCAGTTTACCATATTTTCAACATACAATGCTCTTTCTTGAGCCATTAAACCACATTTGAAAAGGGTTATCCCCAGGGGTGGACTTGGCCATAGACCCTACAGGGAAATATTCCGATGAGCAGATGCCCAGGGGGTTGCCTGAGCCCTCTTCACGGCCACCAGCCGGGTACATAATGATCTGATGTATCAATTAATGCTAGGAGCATCAGGTACTTATGCCCCTGGCTGGTATCCACAGGAGCCCTCCTGAATTCAACTGTATCACCGTCCTCAGTATTTTTTTTGCTGCACTTAGGTATTTGGTTCTGCTGGGGTGGTATTTTATGCTGCACTAAGGTACTTCTGGCCGCCGCCTACTTCTATTATCCCTGCCTACTTGTGTTGCCCCTCCTTCTGTCAATCTGGATCCGCCTACAACATTTTAGTTTTTTTCCAGGGCCGCTTTAAAGGGGATTTCTCATTTGAGACAATGGGGACATATAGCTAGGATATGCCCCCATTGTCTGATAGGTGCAGGTCCCACCGCTGGACCCCCACCTATCTTCTGCGCAGCCGTCCTCCATTCATTTCTATGGGGTCACCGAAAAAATAGCTGAGCTATTTCCATCAGGCCCATAGAAGTGAATGGGAGCTGTAGCCGGGCAAGTGCGGTGCGCCCCCACTGACTACTATGGGGAGAGTGCTTGGCGGTGGCTGGACCAGATACCTCCAGCCACCGCTTTGCCCGCTCCGTTCTTGATATAGGTGCGGGTCCCATCACCTATCAGACAATGGGGGTATATCCTAGCAATATATCCCCATTATCTCAAATGAGAATAACCCTTTAAGTTCACAGTCCATTCCTGGTCATCCCATAAAAAGTTTATTCAAGTATTACTATATATGCAAGCAATAAAATATTGTTCAGTTTTTTTATGTGCATTACATTTTCCTCTTGGGTAGTGTCCTGTGCTGTCAGTGTCTACCTTCTCCTGCCTACAGTGGTGGACTAACATGATCAGGAGCTTCCCTGCTCCCTTGCTTCTCTCAGTGCTGGTGTCCAGACACCTTCCATTGATTTATTCCTTTATTCGTGCATCCTGGCGTCTAAATTCATAGAAATATATATCTATATCTCCGTCTATACAGTGAACATGGAGGGGAGGAGGGGGCATTACATACTATAATATTCATTGTAAGTGGAATTTTTGATGCAGGGGGAGGGTGGCTAGAGAAGGGCTTAACAAGAATTGACTGAAATACACTCCTGGGAGATGCAGGTGCTTGATTGTCACAGAAAGTAAAATAACCAGAGCTGCACATGAATAAATAAGCTAACAATGTAATAAGGGTAAAAATTACACTGGAAAGTCGCATTTTTTCAGTGGTATGCTTAAATACTCAAGATATACCGTATATATCTACCTCTCCGCAGTGATTAGTATGGTACTTCATGTTTTGTGCATCTCTCTATCTGTGACAGGCTACGCTACCTTTGGCACCAAGTGAGGGTAGCTCCATGCTATTTTTCTGGTACATTTGTACAAGCATAAATGAAACACCAAAACTAATTCCCATACATTATATACAGGTGAAACTCGAATATCGTGCAAAAGTCCATTTATTTCAGTAATGCAAATTTTAAGGAATTGTTTAATATTCTAGGCTCAAAGTGTCTCTAGTCAGCTAATTAATCCGTACCCCCTAAGCAAAGGGTACCTCAAAATTGTGACTTTGGGGTTTCATAAGCTGTAAGCCATAATCATCCAAATTATAACAAATAAAGGCTTGAAATATCTCGCTTTGCATGTAATGAGTCTCTCATATGTTAGTTTCACCCTTTAAGTTGCATTACTGAAATTAACTTTGCACGATATTCTAATTTTTCGAGTTTCACCTGTATGTAACAAGTCCATATATGATAACATAGTCAACCAAAAAGAATATATGGATACCCACTAAATCATATGAAATAATTTACCAATGCAAAATATAAAGAAACTATACACAATTTTATTATAATCACAGAAATACTCACGATTGACAAAACACAAGGTAAAAACCCACAATTAAAAAAAGCACTGGGGATAGGGGTGCATGATTGGTGGGTCAAAAGGTAAAGTGCGAGTGCAAAAGTGCGATCAGCAACAAAAAGAAATAGAAAGATCCATATCTTCATCAGCAGTAATATAATCACTGATTTGATCAATGGAGAAGAAAGAAAAACATACACCAGAACAGTGTGTACCACTGGCGCCACAATGTGGCACAAAAAAGGCGTATGATGATACAGTATAAATAACCAGAGCTAGATGAAGCTGTACATGAATCATCAGCAATTAGTAACATGTAGGGAAGAGAGGGTCTGATCGGATGTCTGATGGGAATCTGATCTGAGGTTTGATAGGGGGGTCTGATTTGAGGTCTGATATTGGGTTCTGATTTAAGGTCTCATATTATAAGCGGTTATTTTTGTATTGACAACTATAAGGGGGAATTAGAAGATGGATTATTTCTACTGGGGGTCCCATTCATTTCTATGGAGCTGTGAAAAAAAACTGATAGTCCGTCAAAAAAATATAACCTGTCCTATTCTTGTCAGTGGAAAACGGAGGACGGACCCATTCAAGTCAATGGGTCCGTCAAAAAAAACGGATGCACAACTGGTATGTCATCCGTGTCTTTGTCCGTTTTTTTCTACAAGACCTTGGTGCAATAAAATTACACTTTTCATTAACCTTCCTTTTTTTCCCCGTCAGACAAAAAAAAAAGGAAGACACAAGGAAACACAACTGAAGCCAAATCACTGACATGAGGCCTTAGTTTGAGGGGCACTATTGGCTGGGCGAAGTTATTCTTTAGGGCACCGCGTGCCAATAATGATTGAATGGGCACTATCTGCGTGGTACATATATTTTCTGGGGGACTGTTTCTGCAGTCTATAGTTTTGGGGAGCACAGTGGGTACAGTATGGGGACGGCAGGATGCGGTGTTCAGAAGGTAGGAGAATGATGGAAAAGTAGGAAACTGATGTCATTTGTAAAACTATGCAGAGACAAGAGATGGTTGAAAGAAATCATCATGGTGGTCTGGTCTGCAAGGAGAAGATGGGTAAAGAGAATATCTATCAGAGGAGATGTCACTGGATGGTAAGAGGTATGTGGTGCTGTATTTCCCTGCATGTTTTGTAGAGCTGTATGTAATGTTTTCCAAGTATGTCTTTAACAGTAGGGTTGAGGGGAAGGGGTTAGGTTGAGAATTTGGCATGGGGGGGTGCCGTTTTACTTTTTGTCTAAGGCAGCAGAAAGACAAGGAGCACCCCTGCCCCTTGCCACAAAGCACTGAAGTAAGGGGAGCCTAATCTGAACTCCTTGAAGTCCATGAGCCTTCAGCTATATCCCTGCTCACAAACATTCTAGATCTAAAGGCATGGGGGACATTTATCATTTATTGTTTTCATGTCACTTTTAAGTCTGGTTTTGTATTGTGTGGTTGCCCTAAATTTATGAAATGGTGCACAGTTTTCATGTATTTGGTGTGACTGCATTTTGTTGTATGACTTAGTTTTAAAAACACACAACGGGGCTACAACTTTTTTTTTTTTTTGCGACATTTCCAAGTGTCACAGAGAATAAATGTGCAATGATCCAGGTCTAATCTCACTTTTCTGCTTTAGGCTTCATGCACACGACCGTTGTTGTGGTCCGCATCCGAGCCGCAGTTTTTGCGTCTCGGGTGCGAACCCATTCACTTCAATGGGGCCGCAAAAGATGAGGACAGCAACCAAGAGGCCAAAGGTCTCCCACATGGCCCGGCCTAGGTTTCTCCTTGATAGCTTCTGCCCAGGAATCAAGTGTCACAATGTGGAGAACATCAGCTCCCCTGTGCCAATGCTAGATTTCTAGAGTGCTGTGAGCTGCTCGAACTTACATTTTTACCTGTTGACTTTACTGAAAAGGTTGACCTACTTCCATGGTTTAGCAGTGCTCAATTCCTTTTAACAGAAATTACACAGAAGGCCCATAAGTTTCAATAGGAACTGTGCAAGGCTTCATTCCCCTGTGGTAACACAACACCATAAGCAGTCTATGTGCACAGTATGGAATTATTCAACTTACAAACAGCCTTCTGTTACCTTGTGTAGGATGTCTATTGTGGTACTTGTGGTTCGCCACGGGCATCCTCCACCGTATGCATTTTGCTGTGGATTGCCATTAGCAACGGGCCACAAGTGCAGGATTTGCTCCCCTGTATATATGCACAACTGCATGTGGGTTTGAGCACCTCCTGCTAATGCCAACCTGTCTTCTTAGTTTGTATATATAGATTCCTGGAGGTGTATAAACTCCAATTTAAATGTGCCTGTTTTCCATCTACAGGCCACATTTAGGTGCACCTGTAAGGCCTGGGACATATCAGCCAGTCTTGAGTGGGACTCGCAGACTCCTCCCTCCTCCCATTGCAAGCATGGCTACATGCTGGAGGTAACTGGTGAGCTGTTTGTGAGTCGGCCTTATGCTCCTGTAATTTGCCCACTGGCTCCTTGCCCATACGGCTCAGGTAGCAGAGTGTTAGGTCCTGGGCTACTTGAGAAACCTTGGCGTGGTGCCCGGGCTTAGACATGTCCTACACCGTAGGACATGTTGACTAATCTCTCAATTTTAAAATCAGTTTGAGGGTTTAGTGAGACTGCAGAGTGCACCTGTCTTTGTTATTGTTTTGTTATAGAGAAGAATAATTCTGTAATACACAATCTGATGGAACATATATCAAATTGGAGGCAAGAAGATGATCAGTAGAGAAAGATGAAGATCTATAGGTGCTGTATTATGGCGCAATACAACTCGGAGGTAGCACAGAGTCGTAACTTGTTCGAGTGCATGAAGTTTTAGGCAGGGCTTAGACCAAAGTTGACATGATCATGATGGATAAAAAAGGTCCTCATTTCAGACTCTGATAAATGAGTGCTGCAAGAGTCTCTTTGATGTGGGTCTGCTTCACTGAATCAATAAAAGTACAATGTTGTACAGTACTTTTATTAGATCATGACTTTTGTTCTAATTTGTATTGGTGCAGCTGAACAGTCAGAGGGAAGGATGGAGCATGCTGGGTTTTCAACATAGCCAATGTTTTGTTTCTGTCGGAAGTAAACCAGTCTAAGATCAGTCTGCTCTCATTCCCTCCCTATGGCACCCACTGAACTGAATACTGATGCACATAAAATTGCAGTAGCACTTAACCCCTTAACGACCCAGGACGAGAATGCTCGTCCTCAAATGCCGGCACTTAGCGCTCGAGGACGAGCGCTCTCGTCCTGCAGTCGTTCCTGCCCCCGCGTGCGGTCCTCCCGGTCAGCAGCAGAGATCCGGCGGTTACTGACAGCCGGATCCCTGCTGCATCCACCAGCATCGGCGATAACGCCGATGCCGGTGGATTAACACCTCATATGCTGACCGCGGCATATGGGAGGTTTGCGCTCCCTCACCTCATGTATCGGGTCCCCGCTCTGCTGTGGCGAGGACTCGATCGTTGCCATGGCAGCCCCAAGCCATTCCAAAGATTAGGGCCTGTCATGTACGGAAGCCTAAGAGGCCTAGCCCCCAGACTGGGACTCTTAGGCAATTGTTAGCGTCTTACAGTGTAAGACGCTAACAGTTCAATACAGCACAATACAGATGTATTGTGCTGTATTGAAACAAGGATCAGACCCTGTCCCATAGTGGGACAAAAAATAAAGTGAAAAAAAAAAGTTAATAAAATTAAAGTTTTACAAAAAAAATTAAAAGTTTCAAGTAAAAAAAAAAAAAAAGCGTCCTTTTCCAAAAAAAAGTAAAAAAAAAAATTGTAAAAAAAATAGGGGAAAGACATATAGACATATTAGGTATCGTTGCGTCCGTATCGACCAGCTCTATACACATGACCAAACCCCTCAGATGAACACCATAAAAAAATAAAAACTGTGCTAAATAAAAAAAAAATTGTCACCTTACATCACAAAAAGTACAACAGCAAGCGATAAAAAAGGCGTACGCCCACCAAAATAGTACCAATCTAACCGTCACCTCATCCCGCAAAAAATGAGCCCCTACCTGAGACAATCGCCCAAAAAAAAAAATAACTATGGCTCAGAATATGGAGATACTAAAACATCATTTTTTTTGTTTTAAAAAAGCTGTTATTGTGTAAAACGTACATAAATAAATAAAAAGTATACATATTACGTATCGCCGCGTCCGTATCGACCAACTCTATAAAAATATCTCATGACCTAACCCCTCAGGTGAACACCGTAAAAAATACAAAATAAAAACCGTGCTAAATAAACAATTTTTTGTCACCTTACATCACAAAAAGTGTAATAGCAAGTGATCGAAAAGTCATATGCACCCCAAAATAGTGGCAAACAAACCGGCATCTCATCCCGCAAAAAATGAGACCCTACCTAAGATAATCGCCCAAAAACTGAAAAAACTATGGCTCTCAGAATATGGAGACACTAAAACATGATTTTTCTTTTTTGTTTCAAAAATGATATTATTGTGTTAAATAGAGTTGAGCGAACACCTGGATGTTCGGGTTCGAGAAGTTCGGCCGAACTTCTCGGAAATGTTCGGGTTCGGGATCCGAACCCGACCCGAACTTCGTCCCGAACCCGAACCCGAACCCCATTGAAGTCAATGGTTAACCGAACTTTTGGGCACTAAAAAGGCTGTAAAACAGCCCAGGAAAGAGCTAGAGGGCTGCAAAAGGCAGCAACATGTAGGTAAATCCCCTGCAAACAAATGTGGATAGGGAAATGAATTAAAATTAAAATTAAAAAAATAAAAATGAACCAATATCAATTGGACAGAGGTCCCATAGCAGAGAATCTGGCTTCACGTCAGCAGAGAATCAGTCTCTTCATGCCATAGCAAAGAATCTGGCTTCATGTCTGCTATGACATGAAGACAGATTCTGCGCTGACATAAGGCCAGATTCTCTGTTACGGGACCTCTCTCCTCTGCCTGGGTGCCTGGGCCTAAATGTGTGACAGTGGCCTGTTCCAGTGGTGGGTGACGTGAAGCCTGATTCTCTGCTATGACATGAAGACAGATTCTGCGCTGACATAAGGCCAGATTCTCTGTTACGGGACCTCTCTCCTCTGCCTGGGTGCCTGGGCCTAAATGTGTGACAGTGGCCTGTTCCAGTGGTGGCTGATGTGAAGCCTGATTCTCTGCTATGACATGAAGACAGATTCTTCGCTGACATAAGGCCAGATTCTCTGTCATAAGGCTCTGACATGTCGGGGTAGTTGCGAATGAACTTCTGCACCACCAAATTCAGCACATGCGCCAGAAATGCCATGTCCCCCAAACATATGAGTTTCAGAATGGCCTGCTGACGTTTACTCCGTGCTGTGCTGAAGTTGGTGGTGAAGGTGTGTGGCTGACTGGATGAGCAGGTGGAAGAAGAGGAGGAGGAAGCTGAGTAGGAGGAGGAGGAGACAGGAGGCAAAGAATGTTGCCCTGCGATCCTTGGCGGCGGAAGGACGTGCGCCAAACAGCTCTCCGCCTGGGGCCCAGCCGCCACTACATTTACCCAGTGTGCAGTTAGGGAGATATAGCGTCCCTGGCCGTGCTTACTGGCCCACGTATCTGTGGTTAAGTGGACCTTGCCACAGATGGCGTTGCGCAGTGCACACTTGATTTTATCGGACACTTGTTTGTGCAGGGAAGGCGCGGCTCTCTTGGAGAAGTAGTGGCGGCTGGGAACAACATACTGTGGGACAGCAAGTGACATGAGCTGTTTGAAGCTGTGTGTGTCCACCAGCCTAAATGACAGCATTTCATAGGCCAGTAGTTTAGAAATGCTGGCATTCAGGGCCAGGGATCGAGGGTGGCTAGGTGGGAATTTACGCTTTCTCTCAAATGTTTGTGAGATGGAGAGCTGAACGCTGCCGTGTGACATGGTTGAGATGCTTGGTGACGCAGGTGGTGGTGTTGGTGGTCCATCCCATGTTTGCTGGGCGGCAGGTGCCAACGTTCCTCCAGAGGTGGAGGAAGAGGCAGAGGCGGCGGCAGCAGCAGAAGAGTCCGAGGCGGCAGCAGCAGAAGAGGTAGCAGGGGGAGCCTGAGTGACTTCTTTGTTTTTAAGGTGTTTACTCCACTGCAGTTCATGCTTTGCATGCAGGTGCCTGGTCATGCAGGTTGTGCTAAGGTTCAGAACGTTAATGCCTCGCTTCAGGCTCTGATGGCACAGCGTGCAAACCACTCGGGTCTTGTCGTCAGCACATTGTTTGAAGAAGTGCCATGCCAGGGAACTCCTTGAAGCTGCCTTTGGGGTGCTCGGTCCCAGATGGCGGCGGTCAGTAGCAGCCGGAGTCTCTTGGCGGCGGGTGTTCTGATTTTTCCCACTGCTCCCTCTTTTGCTACGCTGTTGGCTCGGTCTCACCACTGCCTCTTCCTCCGAACTGTGAATCTGGCTTCACGTCAGCAGAGAATCAGTCTCTTCATGCCATAGCAAAGAATCTGGCTTCATGTCAGCAGAGAATCAGTCTCTTCATGCCATAGCAGAGAATCTGGCTTCATGTCGGCGCAGAATCAGTCTTCATGTCATAGCAGAGAATCAGGCTTCACGTCACCCACCACTGGAACAGGCCACTGTCACACATTTAGGCCCCGGCACCCAGACAGAGGAGAGCGGTCCCGTAACAGAGAATCTGGCCTTATGTCAGCGCAGAATCTGTCTTCATGTCATAGCAGAGAATCAGGCTTCACGTCACCCACCACTGGAACAGGCCACTGTCACACATTTAGGCCCAGGCACCCAGGCAGAGGAGAGAGGTCCCGTAACAGAGAATCTGGCCTTATGTCAGCGAAGAATCTGTCTTCATGTCATAGCAGAGAATCAGGCTTGACGTCAGCCACCACTGGAACAGGCCACTGTCACACATTTAGGCCCAGGCACCCAGGCAGAGGAGAGAGGTCCCGTAACAGAGAATCTGGCCTTATGTCAGCGCAGAATCTGTCTTCATGTCATAGCAGAGAATCAGGCTTCACGTCACCCACCACTGGAACAGGCCACTGTCACACATTTAGGCCCAGGCACCCAGGCAGAGGAGAGAGGTCCCGTAACAGAGAATCTGGCCTTATGTCAGCGAAGAATCTGTCTTCATGTCATAGCAGAGAATCAGGCTTCACGTCACCCACCACTGGAACAGGCCACTGTCACACATTTAGGCCCCGGCACCCAGACAGAGGAGAGCGGTCCCGTAACAGAGAATCTGGCCTTATGTCAGCGCAGAATCTGTCTTCATGTCATAGCAGAGAATCAGGCTTCACGTCAGCCACCACTGGAACAGGCCACTGTCACACATTTAGGCCCAGGCACCCAGGCAGAGGAGAGAGGTCCCGTAACAGAGAATCGGGCCTTATGTCAGCGCAGAATCTGTCTTCATGTCATAGCAGAGAATCAGGCTTCACGTCACCCACCACTGGAACAGGCCACTGTCACACATTTAGGCCCCTGCACCCAGACAGAGGAGAGAGGTCCCGTAACAGAGAATCTGGCCTTATGTCAGCGCAGAATCTGTATTCATGTCATAGCAGAGAATCAGGCTTCACGTCACCCACCACTGAAACAGGCCACTGTCACACATTTAGGCCCAGGCACCCAGGCAGAGGAGAGAGGTCCCGTAACAGAGAATCTGGCCTTATGTCAGTGCAGAATCTGTATTCATGTCATAGCAGAGAATCAGGCTTCACGTCACCCACCACTGGAACAGGCCACTGTCACACATTTAGGCCCCGGCACCCAGACAGAGGAGAGGTTCATTCAACTTTGGGTTGCCCCGCAATATAATGGTAAAATGAAATTAAAAATAGTATTGAATGAGGAAGGGCCCTGGAGTAGAATAATATATTGTTAAGGGGAGGTAGTTAATATCTAATCTGCACAAGGGATGGACAGGTCCTGTGGGATCCATGCCTGGTTCATTTTTATGAACGTCAGCTTGTCCACATTGGCTGTAGACAGGCGGCTGCGTTTGTCTGTAATGACGCCCCCTGCCGTGCTGAATACACGTTCAGACAAAACGCTGGCCGCCGGGCAGGCCAGCACCTCCAAGGCATAAAAGGCTAGCTCTGGCCACGTGGACAATTTGGAGACCCAGAAGTTGAATGGGGCCGAACCATCAGTCAGTACGTGGAGGGGTGTGCACAGGTACTGTTCCACCATGTTAGTGAAATGTTGCCTCCTGCTAACACGTTCCGTATCAGGTGGTGGTGCACTTAGCTGTGGCGTGTTGACAAAACTTTTCCACATCTCTGCCATGCTAACCCTGCCCTCAGAGGAGCTGGGCGTGACACAGCTGCGTTGGCGACCTCTTGCTCCTCCTCTGCCTTCGCCTTGGGCTTCCACTGGTTCCCCTGTGACATTTGGTAATGCTCTCAGTAGCGCGTCTACCAACGTGCGCTTGTACTCGCGCATCTTCCTATCACGCTCCAGTGTAGGAAGTAAGGTGGGCACATTGTCTTTGTACCGGGGATCCAGCAGGGTGGCAACCCAGTAGTCCGCACACGTTAAAATGTGGGCAACTCTGCTGTCGTTGCGCAGGCACTGCAGCATGTAGTCGCTCATGTGTGCCAGGCTGCCCAGAGGTAAGAACAAGCTGTCCTCTGTGGGAGGCGTATCGTCATCGTCCTGTGTTTCCCCCCAGCCACGCACCAGTGATGGGCCCGAGCTGCTTTGGGTGCCACCCCACTGTGAACATGCTTCATCCTCATCCTCCTCCACCTCCTCCTCATCCTCGTCCTCCTCGTCCTCCAGTAGTGGGCCCTGTCTGGCCACATTTGTACCTAGCCTCTGGTGTTGCAAAAAACCTCCCTCTGAGTCACTTCGAAGAGACTGGCCTGAAAGTGCTAAAAATGACCCCTCTTCCTCCTCTTCCTCCTGGGCCACCTCCTCTTCCATCATCGCCCTAAGTGTTTTCTCAAGGAGACATAGAAGTGGTATTGTAACGCTGATAACGGCGTCATCGCCACTGGCCATGTTGGTGGAGTACTCGAAACAGCGCAACAGGGCACACAGGTCTCGCATGGAGGCCCAGTCATTGGTGGTGAAGTGGGTCTGATCCGCAGTGCGACTGACCCGTGCGTGCTGCAGCTGAAACTCCACTATGGCCTGCTGCTGCTCGCACAGTCTGTCCAGCATATGCAAGGTGGAGTTCCACCTGGTGGGCACGTCGCATATGAGGCGGTGAGCGGGAAGGCCGAAGTTACGCTGTAGCGCAGACAGGCGAGCAGCGGCAGGGTGTGAACGCCGGAAGCGCGAACAGACGGCCCGCACTTTATGCAGCAGCTCTGACATGTCGGGGTAGTTGCGAATGAACTTCTGCACCACCAAATTCAGCACATGCGCCAGGCAAGGGATGTGCGTCAAACCGGCTAGTCCCAGAGCTGCAACGAGATTTCGCCCATTATCGCACACCACCAGGCCGGGCTTGAGGCTCACCGGCAGCAACCACTCGTCGGTCTGTTGTTCTATACCCCGCCACAACTCCTGTGCGGTGTGGGGCCTGTCCCCCAAACATATGTTTCAGAATGGCCTGCTGACGTTTACCCCGTGCTGTGCTGAAGTTGGTGGTGAAGGTGTGTGGCTGACTGGATGAGCAGGTGGAAGAAGAGGAGGAGGAAGCTGAGTAGGAGGAGGAGGAGACAGGAGGCAAAGAATGTTGCCCTGCGATCCTTGGCGGCGGAAGGACGTGCGCCAAACAGCTCTCCGCCTGGGGCCCAGCCGCCACTACATTTACCCAGTGTGCAGTTAGGGAGATATAGCGTCCCTGGCCGTGCTTACTGGTCCACGTATCTGTGGTTAGGTGGACCTTGCCACAGATGGCGTTGCGCAGTGCACACTTGATTTTATCGGACACTTGTTTGTGCAGGGAAGGCGCGGCTCTCTTGGAGAAGTAGTGGCGGCTGGGAACAACATACTGTGGGACAGCAAGTGACATGAGCTGTTTGAAGCTGTGTGTGTCCACCAGCCTAAATGACAGCATTTCATAGGCCAGTAGTTTAGAAATGCTGGCATTCAGGGCCAGGGATCGAGGGTGGCTAGGTGAGAATTTACGCTTTCTCTCAAATGTTTGTGAGATGGAGAGCTGAACGCTGCCGTGTGACATGGTTGAGATGCTTGGTGACGCAGGTGGTGGTGTTGGTGGTACATCCCATGTTTGCTGGGCGGCAGGTGCCAACGTTCCTCCAGAGGTGGAGGAAGAGGCAGAGGCGGCGGCAGCAGCAGAAGAGGCCGAGGCGGCAGCAGCAGAAGAGGTAGCAGGGGGAGCCTGAGTGACTTCTTTGTTTTTAAGGTGTTTACTCCACTGCAGTTCATGCTTTGCATGCAGGTGCCTGGTCATGCAGGTTGTGCTAAGGTTCAGAACGTTAATGCCTCGCTTCAGGCTCTGATGGCACAGCGTGCAAACCACTCGGGTCTTGTCGTCAGCACATTGTTTGAAGAAGTGCCATGCCAGGGAACTCCTTGAAGCTGCCTTTGGGGTGCTCGGTCCCAGATGGCGGCGGTCAGTAGCAGCCGGAGTCTCTTGGCGGCGGGTGTTCTGATTTTTCCCACTGCTCCCTCTTTTGCTACGCTGTTGGCTCGGTCTCACCACTGCCTCTTCCTCCGAACTGTGAATCTGGCTTCACGTCAGCAGAGAATCAGTCTCTTCATGCCATAGCAAAGAATCTGGCTTCATGTCAGCAGAGAATCAGTCTCTTCATGCCATAGCAGAGAATCTGGCTTCATGTCGGCGCAGAATCAGTCTTCATGTCATAGCAGAGAATCAGGCTTCACGTCACCCACCACTGGAACAGGCCACTGTCACACATTTAGGCCCCGGCACCCAGACAGAGGAGAGCGGTCCCGTAACAGAGAATCTGGCCTTATGTCAGCGCAGAATCTGTCTTCATGTCATAGCAGAGAATCAGGCTTCACGTCACCCACCACTGGAACAGGCCACTGTCACACATTTAGGCCCAGGCACCCAGGCAGAGGAGAGAGGTCCCGTAACAGAGAATCTGGCCTTATGTCAGCGAAGAATCTGTCTTCATGTCATAGCAGAGAATCAGGCTTCACGTCAGCCACCACTGGAACAGGCCACTGTCACACATTTAGGCCCAGGCACCCAGGCAGAGGAGAGAGGTCCCGTAACAGAGAATCTGGCCTTATGTCAGCGCAGAATCTGTCTTCATGTCATAGCAGAGAATCAGGCTTCACGTCACCCACCACTGGAACAGGCCACTGTCACACATTTAGGCCCAGGCACCCAGGCAGAGGAGAGAGGTCCCGTAACAGAGAATCTGGCCTTATGTCAGCGAAGAATCTGTCTTCATGTCATAGCAGAGAATCAGGCTTCACGTCACCCACCACTGGAACAGGCCACTGTCACACATTTAGGCCCCGGCACCCAGACAGAGGAGAGCGGTCCCGTAACAGAGAATCTGGCCTTATGTCAGCACAGAATCTGTCTTCATGTCATAGCAGAGAATCAGGCTTCACGTCAGCCACCACTGGAACAGGCCACTGTCACACATTTAGGCCCAGGCACCCAGGCAGAGGAGAGAGGTCCCGTAACAGAGAATCGGGCCTTATGTCAGCGCAGAATCTGTCTTCATGTCATAGCAGAGAATCAGGCTTCACGTCACCCACCACTGGAACAGGCCACTGTCACACATTTAGGCCCCGGCACCCAGACAGAGGAGAGAGGTCCCGTAACAGAGAATCTGGCCTTATGTCAGCGCAGAATCTGTATTCATGTCATAGCAGAGAATCAGGCTTCACGTCACCCACCACTGAAACAGGCCACTGTCACACATTTAGGCCCAGGCACCCAGGCAGAGGAGAGAGGTCCCGTAACAGAGAATCTGGCCTTATGTCAGTGCAGAATCTGTATTCATGTCATAGCAGAGAATCAGGCTTCACGTCACCCACCACTGGAACAGGCCACTGTCACACATTTAGGCCCCGGCACCCAGACAGAGGAGAGGTTCATTCAACTTTGGGTTGCCCCGCAATATAATGGTAAAATGAAATTAAAAATAGTATTGAATGAGGAAGGGCCCTGGAGTAGAATAATATATTGTTAAGGGGAGGTAGTTAATATCTAATCTGCACAAGGGATGGACAGGTCCTGTGGGATCCATGCCTGGTTCATTTTTATGAACGTCAGCTTGTCCACATTGGCTGTAGACAGGCGGCTGCGTTTGTCTGTAATGACGCCCCCTGCCGTGCTGAATACACGTTCAGACAAAACGCTGGCCGCCGGGCAGGCCAGCACCTCCAAGGCATAAAAGGCTAGCTCTGGCCACGTGGACAATTTGGAGACCCAGAAGTTGAATGGGGCCGAACCATCAGTCAGTACGTGGAGGGGTGTGCACAGGTACTGTTCCACCATGTTAGTGAAATGTTGCCTCCTGCTAACACGTTCCGTATCAGGTGGTGGTGCACTTAGCTGTGGCGTGTTGACAAAACTTTTCCACATCTCTGCCATGCTAACCCTGCCCTCAGAGGAGCTGGGCGTGACACAGCTGCGTTGGCGACCTCTTGCTCCTCCTCTGCCTTCGCCTTGGGCTTCCACTGGTTCCCCTGTGACATTTGGTAATGCTCTCAGTAGCGCGTCTACCAACGTGCGCTTGTACTCGCGCATCTTCCTATCACGCTCCAGTGTAGGAAGTAAGGTGGGCACATTGTCTTTGTACCGGGGATCCAGCAGGGTGGCAACCCAGTAGTCCGCACACGTTAAAATGTGGGCAACTCTGCTGTCGTTGCGCAGGCACTGCAGCATGTAGTCGCTCATGTGTGCCAGGCTGCCCAGAGGTAAGAACAAGCTGTCCTCTGTGGGAGGCGTATCGTCATCGTCCTGTGTTTCCCCCCAGCCACGCACCAGTGATGGGCCCGAGCTGCTTTGGGTGCCACCCCACTGTGAACATGCTTCATCCTCATCCTCCTCCACCTCCTCCTCATCCTCGTCCTCCTCGTCCTCCAGTAGTGGGCCCTGTCTGGCCACATTTGTACCTAGCCTCTGGTGTTGCAAAAAACCTCCCTCTGAGTCACTTCGAAGAGACTGGCCTGAAAGTGCTAAAAATGACCCCTCTTCCTCCTCTTCCTCCTGGGCCACCTCCTCTTCCATCATCGCCCTAAGTGTTTTCTCAAGGAGACATAGAAGTGGTATTGTAACGCTGATAACGGCGTCATCGCCACTGGCCATGTTGGTGGAGTACTCGAAACAGCGCAACAGGGCACACAGGTCTCGCATGGAGGCCCAGTCATTGGTGGTGAAGTGGGTCTGATCCGCAGTGCGACTGACCCGTGCGTGCTGCAGCTGAAACTCCACTATGGCCTGCTGCTGCTCGCACAGTCTGTCCAGCATATGCAAGGTGGAGTTCCACCTGGTGGGCACGTCGCATATGAGGCGGTGAGCGGGAAGGCCGAAGTTACGCTGTAGCGCAGACAGGCGAGCAGCGGCAGGGTGTGAACGCCGGAAGCGCGAACAGACGGCCCGCACTTTATGCAGCAGCTCTGACATGTCGGGGTAGTTGCGAATGAACTTCTGCACCACCAAATTCAGCACATGCGCCAGGCAAGGGATGTGCGTCAAACCGGCTAGTCCCAGAGCTGCAACGAGATTTCGCCCATTATCGCACACCACCAGGCCGGGCTTGAGGCTCACCGGCAGCAACCACTCGTCGGTCTGTTGTTCTATACCCCGCCACAACTCCTGTGCGGTGTGGGGCCTGTCCCCCAAACATATGAGTTTCAGAATGGCCTGCTGACGTTTACCCCGTGCTGTGCTGAAGTTGGTGGTGAAGGTGTGTGGCTGACTGGATGAGCAGGTGGAAGAAGAGGAGGAGGAAGCTGAGTAGGAGGAGGAGGAGACAGGAGGCAAAGAATGTTGCCCTGCGATCCTTGGCGGCGGAAGGACGTGCGCCAAACAGCTCTCCGCCTGGGGCCCAGCCGCCACTACATTTACCCAGTGTGCAGTTAGGGAGATATAGCGTCCCTGGCCGTGCTTACTGGTCCACGTATCTGTGGTTAGGTGGACCTTGCCACAGATGGCGTTGCGCAGTGCACACTTGATTTTATCGGACACTTGTTTGTGCAGGGAAGGCGCGGCTCTCTTGGAGAAGTAGTGGCGGCTGGGAACAACATACTGTGGGACAGCAAGTGACATGAGCTGTTTGAAGCTGTGTGTGTCCACCAGCCTAAATGACAGCATTTCATAGGCCAGTAGTTTAGAAATGCTGGCATTCAGGGCCAGGGATCGAGGGTGGCTAGGTGAGAATTTACGCTTTCTCTCAAATGTTTGTGAGATGGAGAGCTGAACGCTGCCGTGTGACATGGTTGAGATGCTTGGTGACGCAGGTGGTGGTGTTGGTGGTACATCCCATGTTTGCTGGGCGGCAGGTGCCAACGTTCCTCCAGAGGTGGAGGAAGAGGCAGAGGCGGCGGCAGCAGCAGAAGAGGCCGAGGCGGCAGCAGCAGAAGAGGTAGCAGGGGGAGCCTGAGTGACTTCTTTGTTTTTAAGGTGTTTACTCCACTGCAGTTCATGCTTTGCATGCAGGTGCCTGGTCATGCAGGTTGTGCTAAGGTTCAGAACGTTAATGCCTCGCTTCAGGCTCTGATGGCACAGCGTGCAAACCACTCGGGTCTTGTCGTCAGCACATTGTTTGAAGAAGTGCCATGCCAGGGAACTCCTTGAAGCTGCCTTTGGGGTGCTCGGTCCCAGATGGCGGCGGTCAGTAGCAGGCGGAGTCTCTTGGCGGCGGGTGTTCTGATTTTTCCCACTGCTCCCTCTTTTGCTACGCTGTTGGCTCGGTCTCACCACTGCCTCTTCCTCCGAACTGTGAATCTGGCTTCACGTCAGCAGAGAATCAGTCTCTTCATGCCATAGCAAAGAATCTGGCTTCATGTCAGCAGAGAATCAGTCTCTTCATGCCATAGCAGAGAATCTGGCTTCATGTCGGCGCAGAATCAGTCTTCATGTCATAGCAGAGAATCAGGCTTCACGTCACCCACCACTGGAACAGGCCACTGTCACACATTTAGGCCCCGGCACCCAGACAGAGGAGAGCGGTCCCGTAACAGAGAATCTGGCCTTATGTCAGCGCAGAATCTGTCTTCATGTCATAGCAGAGAATCAGACTTCACGTCACCCACCACTGGAACAGGCCACTGTCACACATTTAGGCCCAGGCACCCAGGCAGAGGAGAGAGGTCCCGTAACAGAGAATCTGGCCTTATGTCAGCGAAGAATCTGTCTTCATGTCATAGCAGAGAATCAGGCTTCACGTCAGCCACCACTGGAACAGGCCACTGTCACACATTTAGGCCCAGGCACCCAGGCAGAGGAGAGAGGTCCCGTAACAGAGAAACTGGCCTTATGTCAGCGCAGAATCTGTCTTCATGTCATAGCAGAGAATCAGGCTTCACGTCACCCACCACTGGAACAGGCCACTGTCACACATTTAGGCCCAGGCACCCAGGCAGAGGAGAGAGGTCCCGTAACAGAGAATCTGGCCTCATGTCGGCGCAGAATCAGTCTTCATGTCATAGCAGAGAATCAGGCTTCACGTCACCCACCACTGGAACAGGCCACTGTCACACATTTAGGCCCCTGCACCCAGGCAGAGGAGAGCGGTCCCGTAACAGAGAATCTGGCCTTATGTCAGCGCAGAATCTGTCTTCATGTCATAGCAGAGAATCAGGCTTCACGTCACCCACCACTGGAACAGGCCACTGTCACACATTTAGGCCCAGGCACCCAGGCAGAGGAGAGAGGTCCCGTAACAGAGAATCTGGCCTTATGTCAGCGAAGAATCTGTCTTCATGTCATAGCAGAGAATCAGGCTTCACGTCAGCCACCACTGGAACAGGCCACTGTCACACATTTAGGCCCAGGCACCCAGGCAGAGGAGAGAGGTCCCGTAACAGAGAATCTGGCCTTATGTCAGCGAAGAATCTGTCTTCATGTCATAGCAGAGAATCAGGCTTCACGTCAGCCACCACTGGAACAGGCCATTGTCACACATTTAGGCCCAGGCACCCAGGCAGAGGAGAGAGGTCCCGTAACAGAGAATCTGGCCTTATGTCAGCGCAGAATCTGTCTTCATGTCATAGCAGAGAATCAGGCTTCACGTCACCCACCACTGGAACAGGCCACTGTCACACATTTAGGCCCAGGCACCCAGGCAGAGGAGAGAGGTCCCGTAACAGAGAATCTGGCCTTATGTCAGCGCAGAATCTGTCTTCATGTCATAGCAGAGAATCAGGCTTCACGTCACCCACCACTGGAACAGGCCACTGTCACACATTTAGGCCCAGGCACCCAGGCAGAGGAGAGAGGTCCCGTAACAGAGAATCTGGCCTTATGTCAGCGAAGAATCTGTCTTCATGTCATAGCAGAGAATCAGGCTTCACGTCACCCACCACTGGAACAGGCCACTGTCACACATTTAGGCCCCGGCACCCAGACAGAGGAGAGCGGTCCCGTAACAGAGAATCTGGCCTTATGTCAGCGCAGAATCTGTCTTCATGTCATAGCAGAGAATCAGGCTTCACGTCAGCCACCACTGGAACAGGCCACTGTCACACATTTAGGCCCAGGCACCCAGGCAGAGGAGAGAGGTCCCGTAACAGAGAATCGGGCCTTATGTCAGCGCAGAATCTGTCTTCATGTCATAGCAGAGAATCAGGCTTCACGTCACCCACCACTGGAACAGGCCACTGTCACACATTTAGGCCCCGGCACCCAGACAGAGGAGAGAGGTCCCGTAACAGAGAATCTGGCCTTATGTCAGCGCAGAATCTGTATTCATGTCATAGCAGAGAATCAGGCTTCACGTCACCCACCCCTGGAACAGGCCACTGTCACACATTTAGGCCCAGGCACCCAGGCAGAGGAGAGAGGTCCCGTAACAGAGAATCTGGCCTTATGTCAGTGCAGTATCTGTATTCATGTCATAGCAGAGAATCAGGCTTCACGTCACCCACCACTGGAACAGGCCACTGTCACACATTTAGGCCCCGGCACCCAGACAGAGGAGAGGTTCATTCAACTTTGGGTTGCCCCGCAATATAATGGTAAAATGAAATTAAAAATAGTATTGAATGAGGAAGGGCCCTGGAGTAGAATAATATATTGTTAAGGGGAGGTAGTTAATATCTAATCTGCACAAGGGATGGACAGGTCCTGTGGGATCCATGCCTGGTTCATTTTTATGAACGTCAGCTTGTCCACATTGGCTGTAGACAGGCGGCTGCGTTTGTCTGTAATGATGCCCCCTGCCGTGCTGAATACACGTTCAGACAAAACGCTGGCCGCCGGGCAGGCCAGCACCTCCAAGGCATAAAAGGCTAGCTCTGGCCACGTGGACAATTTGGAGACCCAGAAGTTGAATGGGGCCGAACCATCAGTCAGTACGTGGAGGGGTGTGCACAGGTACTGTTCCACCATGTTAGTGAAATGTTGCCTCCTGCTAACACGTTCCGTATCAGGTGGTGGTGCACTTAGCTGTGGCGTGTTGACAAAACTTTTCCACATCTCTGCCATGCTAACCCTGCCCTCAGAGGAGCTGGGCGTGACACAGCTGCGTTGGCGACCTCTTGCTCCTCCTCTGCCTTCGCCTTGGGCTTCCACTGGTTCCCCTGTGACATTTGGTAATGCTCTCAGTAGCGCGTCTACCAACGTGCGCTTGTACTCGCGCATCTTCCTATCACGCTCCAGTGTAGGAAGTAAGGTGGGCACATTGTCTTTGTACCGGGGATCCAGCAGGGTGGCAACCCAGTAGTCCGCACACGTTAAAATGTGGGCAACTCTGCTGTCGTTGCGCAGGCACTGCAGCATGTAGTCGCTCATGTGTGCCAGGCTGCCCAGAGGTAAGGACAAGCTGTCCTCTGTGGGAGGCGTATCGTCATCGTCCTGTGTTTCCCCCCAGCCACGCACCAGTGATGGGCCCGAGCTGCTTTGGGTGCCACCCCGCTGTGAACATGCTTCATCCTCATCCTCCTCCACCTCCTCCTCATCCTCGTCCTCCTCGTCCTCCAGTAGTGGGCCCTGTCTGGCCACATTTGTACCTAGCCTCTGGTGTTGCAAAAAACCTCCCTCTGAGTCACTTCGAAGAGACTGGCCTGAAAGTGCTAAAAATGACCCCTCTTCCTCCTCTTCCTCCTGGGCCACCTCCTCTTCCATCATCGCCCTAAGTGTTTTCTCAAGGAGACATAGAAGTGGTATTGTAACGCTGATAACGGCGTCATCGCCACTGGCCATGTTGGTGGAGTACTCGAAACAGCGCAACAGGGCACACAGGTCTCGCATGGAGGCCCAGTCATTGGTGGTGAAGTGGGTCTGATCCGCAGTGCGACTGACCCGTGCGTGCTGCAGCTGAAACTCAACTATGGCCTGCTGCTGCTCGCACAGTCTGTCCAGCATATGCAAGGTGGAGTTCCACCTGGTGGGCACGTCGCATATGAGGCGGTGAGCGGGAAGGCCGAAGTTACGCTGTAGAGCAGACAGGCGAGCAGCGGCAGGGTGTGAACGCCGGAAGCGCGAACAGACGGCCCGCACTTTATGCAGCAGCTCTGACATGTCGGGGTAGTTGCGAATGAACTTCTGCACCACCAAATTCAGCACATGCGCCAGGCAAGGGATGTGCGTCAAACCGGCTAGTCCCAGAGCTGCAACGAGATTTCGCCCATTATCGCACACCACCAGGCCGGGCTTGAGGCTCACCGGCAGCAACCACTCGTCGGTCTGTTGTTCTATACCCCGCCACAACTCCTGTGCGGTGTGGGGCCTGTCCCCCAAACATATGAGTTTCAGAATGGCCTGCTGACGTTTACCCCGTGCTGTGCTGAAGTTGGTGGTGAAGGTGTGTGGCTGACTGGATGAGCAGGTGGAAGAAGAGGAGGAGGAAGCTGAGTAGGAGGAGGAGGAGACAGGAGGCAAAGAATGTTGCCCTGCGATCCTTGGCGGCGGAAGGACGTGCGCCAAACAGCTCTCCGCCTGGGGCCCAGCCGCCACTACATTTACCCAGTGTGCAGTTAGGGAGATATAGCGTCCCTGGCCGTGCTTACTGGTCCACGTATCTGTGGTTAGGTGGACCTTGCCACAGATGGCGTTGCGCAGTGCACACTTGATTTTATCGGACACTTGTTTGTGCAGGGAAGGCGCGGCTCTCTTGGAGAAGTAGTGGCGGCTGGGAACAACATACTGTGGGACAGCAAGTGACATGAGCTGTTTGAAGCTGTGTGTGTCCACCAGCCTAAATGACAGCATTTCATAGGCCAGTAGTTTAGAAATGCTGGCATTCAGGGCCAGGGATCGAGGGTGGCTAGGTGGGAATTTACGCTTTCTCTCAAATGTTTGTGAGATGGAGAGCTGAACGCTGCCGTGTGACATGGTTGAGATGCTTGGTGACGCAGGTGGTGGTGTTGGTGGTACATCCCATGTTTGCTGGGCGGCAGGTGCCAACGTTCCTCCAGAGGTGGAGGAAGAGGCAGAGGCGGCGGCAGCAGCAGAAGAGGCCGAGGCGGCAGCAGCAGAAGAGGTAGCAGGGGGAGCCTGAGTGACTTCTTTGTTTTTAAGGTGTTTACTCCACTGCAGTTCATGCTTTGCATGCAGGTGCCTGGTCATGCAGGTTGTGCTAAGGTTCAGAACGTTAATGCCTCGCTTCAGGCTCTGATGGCACAGCGTGCAAACCACTCGGGTCTTGTCGTCAGCACATTGTTTGAAGAAGTGCCATGCCAGGGAACTCCTTGAAGCTGCCTTTGGGGTGCTCGGTCCCAGATGGCGGCGGTCAGTAGCAGGCGGAGTCTCTTGGCGGCGGGTGTTCTGATTTTTCCCACTGCTCCCTCTTTTGCTACGCTGTTGGCTCGGTCTCACCACTGCCTCTTCCTCCGAACTGTGAAAGTCAGTGGCACGACCTTCATTCCATGTGGGGTCTAGGACCTCATCGTCCCCTGCATCGTTTTCCACCCAGTCTTGATCCCTGACCTCCTGTTCAGTCTGCACACTGCAGAAAGACGCAGCAGTTGGCACCTGTGTTTCGTCATCATCAGAGACGTGCTGAGGTGGTATTCCCATGTCCTCATCATCAGGAAAAATAAGTGGTTGTGCGTTAGTGCATTCTATCTCTTCCACCCCTGGGGAAGGGCTAGGTGGATGCCCTTGGGAAACCCTGGCAGCAGAGTCTTCAAACAGCATAAGAGACTGCTGCATAACTTGAGGCTCAGACAGTTTCCCTGATATGCATGGGGGTGATGTGACAGACAGATGGGCTTGGTTTTCATGCGCCATCTGTGCGCTTTCTGCAGAAGACTGGGTGGGAGATAATGTGAACGTGCTAGATCCACTGTCGGCCACCCAATTGACTAATGCCTGTACCTGCTCAGGCCTTACCATCCTTAGAACGGCATTGGGCCCCACCAAATATCGCTGCAAATTCTGCTGGCTACTGGGACCTGAGGTAGTTGGTTCACTAGGACGTGTGGCTGTGGCAGAACGGCCACGTCCTCTCCCAGCACCAGAGGGTCCACTAACACCACCACGACCATGTCCACGTCCGCGTCCGCGTCCCTTATTAGATGTTTTCCTCATTGTTCCCGTTCACCACAATTTTGAGAAGGGCAAATTTGGGAATGCTTTTTCAACCCAGAACAAAAAGTCTGCTTTTACGGTCACTACAAATAACTTGACCAGCTAAAACTGTGCAGATTTGGTTGAATAGAGATGTGAGACCTGTTTTTTTTTTGCGCTGTGTGACAGTTATAGGTTTAATCACAGAATGACACTTCTATCAGCACGCTAGCGTGTGTCTTAGGTTTTTCTGAATGACACTATCAATACCTTCAATGTAAGATTTTCTTTTTGGGATAGATTTCAAGTAGGCCTCAAATACCACAAACTAGTTATTTTGAGAATGGCAAATTTGGGAATGCTTTTTCAACCCAGAACAAAAAGTCTGCTTTCACGGTCACTACAAATAACTTAACCAGCTAAAACTGTGCAGATTTGGTTGAATAGAGATGTGAGACCTGTTTTTTTTTGCGCTGTGTGACAGTTATAGGTTTAATCACAGAATGACACTTCTATCAGCACGCTAGCGTGTGTCTTAGGTTTTTCTGAATGACACTATCAATACCTTCAATGTAAGATTTTCTTTTTGGGATAGATTTCAAGTAGGCCTCAAATACCACAAACTAGTTATTTTCAGAATGGCAAATTTGGGAATGCTTTTTCAACCCAGAACAAAAAGTCTGCTTTTACGGTCACTACAAATAACTTGACCAGCTAAAACTGTGCAGATTTGGTTGAATAGAAATGTCAGGTCTATTTTTTAGGCGCTGGGTGACAGGCTCAACTTGCCCCTGATGTAATATATGGCCAAAAAATAACCACACTGTTGATGGTTAAATGCACTTGGGTGACACAGGCTCAGCCTGCAGCTGATGTAGTATATGGCCAAAAAATAACCAGACTGTTGATGGTTAAATGCACTTCGGTGACACAGGCTCAGCCTGCAGCTGATGTAGGATATAGCACAAAATAACCACACTATCGATGGTTAAATACACTTGGTGATAGCTCGTGCTGGCGCACCACAAGTCACTAAATGGCCGCCGATCACCCCAGAAAAAAAGTGATCTAAAAACGCTCTGGGCAGCCTCAAAAAAGTGAGCAAGTCAATAATAGCACTTCAATGATCCACAGCTGCAGATCGATCACAGAATGAAGTCTTTTGGAGGAGTTAATCTGCCTAATCTCGCCCTAACGTCGCAGCTGCAACCTCTCCCTATACTGATCATAGCAGAGTGACGTGCGGCGCTACGTGACTCCAGCTTAAATAGAGGCTGGGTCACATGCTGCACTGGCCAATCACAGCCATACCAATAGTAGGCATGGCTGTGATGGCCTCTTGGGCCAAGTAGTATGACGCTTGTTGATTGGCTGCTTTGCAGCCTTTCAAAAAGCGCCAAGAAAGCGCCGAACACCGAACCCGAACCCGGACTTTTACGAAAATGTTCGGGTTCGGGTCAGTGTCACGGACACCCCAAAATTCGGTACGAACCCGAACTATACAGTTCGGGTTCGCTCATCCCTAGTGTTAAACTTACATAAATAAATAAAAAGTATACATATTAGGTATCGCCACGTCCGTATCGACCAGCTCTATAAAAATATCACATGACCTAACCCCTCAGATGAACACCGTAAAAATTTTTAAATAAAAACTGTGCTAAATAAACAATTTTTTGTCACCTTACATCACAAAAAGTGTTATAGCAAGCGATCAAAAAGTCATACGCACCCCAAAATAGTGCCAATAAATTTGTCATCTCATCCCGCAAAAATCATACCCTACCCAAGGTAATCGCCCAAAAACTGAAAAAATTATGGCTCTCAGACTATGGAAATACAAAAACATGATTTTTTTTGCTTCAAAAATGAAATCATAGTGTAAAACTTACATAAATTAAAAAAATGTATACATAGTAGGTGTCGCCGCGTCCTTATCGAATGCTAAATAAACAATTTTTTGTCACCTTACATCACAAAAAGTGTAATAGCAAGCGATCAAAAAGTCATATGCACCCCATAATAGTTCCAATCAAACCGTCATCTCATCCCGCAAAAAATGAGATCCTACCTAAGATAATCGCCCAAAAACTGAAAAAACTATGGCTCTCAGACTATGGAGATACTAAAACATGATTTTTTTGTTTCAAAAACAAAATCATTGTGTAAAACTTACATAAATAAAAAAATTGTATACATATTAGGTATCGCTGCATCCGTGACAACCTGCTCTATAAAAATACCACATGATCTAACCTGTCAGATGAATGTTATAAATAACAAAAAATAAAAACGGTGCCAAAACAGCTATTTCTTGTTACCTTGCCTCACAAAAAGTGTAATATAGAGCAACCAAAAATCATATGTACCCTAAACTAGTACCAACAAAACTTCCACCCTATCCCGTAGTTTAAAAAAATAAATATTGAGTTTTGTTTGGCTGTTAACTCTTGCATTGTTACTGAAAAAAATGGATTAAAATGGAAAATTTGCCAAAAAATTGAAATTCTGAAATGTCATCTCTATTTGCCAATAACTCTTGTGGAACACTTAAAGGGTTAACGACGTTTGTAAAATCAGTTTTGAATACCTTGAGGGGTGTAGTTTCTTAGATGGGGTCACTTTTATGGAGTTTCTACTCTAGGGGTGCATCAGGGGGGCTTCAAATGGGACATGGTGTCCAAAATAAAAGTCTAGCAAAATCTGCCTTCCAAAAACCGTATGACATTCCTTTCCTTCTGCACCCTGCCATGTGCCCGTACAGCAGTTTACGACCACATATGGGGTGTTTCTGTAAACTACAGAATCAGGGCCATAAATATTGAGTTTTGTTTGGCTGTTAACTCTTGCTTTGTTACTGGAAAAAATGGATTAAAATGGAAAATTTGCCCAAAAATTTAAATTCTGAAATGTCATCTCTATTCGCCAATAACTCTTGTGGAACACCTAAAGGGTTAACGACGTTTGAAAAATCAGTTTTGAATACCTTGAGGGGTGTAGTTTCTTAGATGGGGTCACTTTTATGGAGTTTCTACTCTAGGGGTGCATCAGGGGGGCTTGAAATGGGACATGGTGTCCAAAAAAACAGTCTAGCAAAATCTGCCTTCCAAAAACCGTATGGCATTTCTTTCCTTCTGCGCCCTGCCGTGTGCCCGTGCAGCAGTTTACAACCACATATGGGGTGTTTCTGTAAATTACAGAATCAGGGCCATAAATATTGAGTTTTGTTTGTCTGTTAACCCTTGCTTTGTAACTGGAAAACAAATATTAAAATGGAAAATCTGCCAAAAAAGTGAAATTTTGAAATTGTATCACTATTTTCCATTATATCTTGTGGAACACCTAAAGGGTTAACAATGTTTGTAAAATCTGTTTTGAATACCTTGAGGGGTGTAGTTTCTTAGATGGGGTCACTTTTTTGGAGTTTCTACTCTAGGGGTGCATCAGGGGGGCTTCAAATGGGACATGGTGTCAAAAACACCAGTCTAGCAAAATCTGCCTTCCAAAAAACGTATGGCATTCCTTTCCTTCTGCGCCCTGCCGTGTGCCCGTGCAGCAGTTTACGACCACATATGGGGTGTTTCTGTAAACTACAGAATCAGGGCCATAAATATTGAGTTTTGTTTGGCTGTTAACTCTTGCTTTGTTACTGAAAAAAATGGATTAAAATGGAAAATTTTCCAAAAAATTGAAATTCGGAAATGTCATCTCTATTTGCCAATAACTCTTGTGGAACACTTAAAGGGTTAACGACGTTTGTAAAATCAGTTTTGAATACCTTGAGGGGTGTAGTTTCTTAGATGGGGTCACTTTTATGGAGTTTCTACTCTAGGGGTGCATCAGGGGGGCTTGAAATGGGACATGGTGTCCAAAAAAACAGTCTAGCAAAATCTGCCTTCCAAAAACCGTATGGCATTCCTTTCCTTCTGCGGCCTGCCGTGTGCCCGTACAGTAGTTTACGACCACATATGGGGTGTTTCTGTAAACTACAGAATCAGGGCCATAAATAATGAGTTTTGTTTGGCTGTTAACCCTTGTTGTGTAACTGGAAAAAAAATATTAAAATGGAAAATCTGCCAAAAAAGTGAAATTTTGAAATTGTATCTCTATTTTCCATTAAATCTTGTGAAACACCTAAAGGGTTAACAATGTTTGTAAAATCAGTTTTGAATACCTTGAGGGGTGTAGTTTCTAGAATAGGGTCATTTTTGGGTGGTTTCTATCATGTAAGCTTCGCAAAGTGACTTCAGACCTGAACTGGTCCTTAAAAAGTTGGTTTTTGAAAATTTCTAAGAAATTTCAAGATTTACTTCTAAACTTCTAAGCCTTGTAACGTCCCCCAAAAATAAAATGTCATTCCCAAAATGATCCTAACATGAAGAAGACATATTGCAAATGTAAAGTAATAACTATTTTTATAGGTATTAATATGTATTATAGAAGTAGAGAAATTGAAACTTGGAAATTAGCAAAGATTTCCAAATTTTTGGCAAATTTGGTATTTTATTATAAATAAAAATGATTTTTTTTTAATCCATTTTACCAGTGTCATGAAGTACAATATGTGACGAAAAAACTATCTCAGAATGGCCTGGATAAGTCAAAGCGTTTTAAAGTTATCACCACATAAAGTGACACTGGTCAGATTTGCAAAAAATGGCCTGGTCCTGAAGGTGAAAATGAGCCCGGTCCTTAAGGGTTTAAAGGGGTTGTCGGAGATAATTACAAATCTGCAGCAATCCTTGCCGTAGCTTAAAATAAGAAATCATTTTATTCTTACCCCTTAATCCTTGCGCACTGATAAATCCTTCTGCCTCTGCTTGTGTATATAGCACTGGCATGGACAACCCGCGGCTCTCCAGCTGTTGTAAAACTACAACTCCCACCATGCCCTGCCGTAGGCTGATAGCTGTAGGCAGTCTGGGCATGCTGGGAATTGTAGTTTTGCAACAGCTGGAGAGCCTCAGGTTGTCCATCCCTGATATAGGACATGACCGCTGGCGCCGATTGCTGTCTTCAGCGGTCTAATGCGGAGGACAGTGATTTGTTAAAGCGGATACATTCAGTACATCTGCATATCACAGTTTAGGCGACGCAACAGTATATGAAACATCGCAGCTGCAGCCAATCACTGCTCTCAGCGTTAGACCATGGAGGACCGTGATTGACTGCAGCACTTACATGCTGTATATTAGCACATCCCCACAGCACTGTGTAAACAGGCAGCGGCAGGAAGACTGGACCCAAGTGTGAGTATAAGATGATTTTTATTTTAAGCAATGACAGCGTTTCTATGAGATTTTTCATTATCTCAGACAACCCCTTTAAATCCATATATGCACCCCTTCCTTCCCCACAGTTTGTCTAATGGACACTTCACATTTTTTAAACTATTTTAAAGACTCTCTTATTGTTCAGTACAGCATCAGTACAGCATCCAATCTGTGGCTCTCTGGAGAGTTACAGGTTGGGCAGCAGTAATTTATATTATTCTATCTGAATATGATACACACTGCTAGGGTACATTATTTTAATCTTAAACAGTATGTTGTTTAATTGATATTAAAATTTTGGTTCAATTAATAAACAAAAGTAAGTCATCCCTATTCATATCAGTATTATAATCACCATCATCTTTGCTTCAACTAAATGATATAGATTTTCTGTTAGGGCATCTGCACTTAAATGCATTTTTTTCCGTGTCCATTCAATTTTTTTTGCTGCCCGTATGCGGAACCATTTAATTCAATGCGGATCCACTAACTTCAAAACAAAAATGACGTGTGCATTCCGTGTCAGTACAAAATGCGGAACACACATGGCTGGTATATGTGTTTTGTGGATCTGCAATTTCCAGACAAGAATTTTATGCCCCTACAATAGCCTAAATAGAGATAATAGCTATATATTTCCATGAATTCAGAATTAGGGATGAATGAATAAATGAAAAGCGTGCCAGCAATGAGAGGAAGAAGGGAGCAGGCAAGCTATGGAACATGTAAGTCCACCTTTGAATGCAAAAAACAGAGGGGGTGCTAACAGAGATAAAAATGCAATGTACATAAAAAAATCTAACAATATATTTATTGCATGTACACTGCTCAAAAAAATAAAGGGAACACAAAAATAACACATCCTAGATCTGAGTTAATTGAATATTCTTCTGAAATACTTTTTTCTTTACATAGTTGAATGTGTTGACAACAAAATCACACAAAAATAAAAAAATGGAAATCTAATTTTTCAACCCATGGAGGTCTGGATTTGGAGTCACACTCAAAATTAAAGTGGAAAAACACACTACAGGCTGATCCAACTTTGATGTAATGTCCTTAAAACAAGTCAAAATGAGGCTCAGTAGTGTGTGTGGCCTCCACGTGCCTGTATGACCTTCCCACAACGCCTGTGCATGCTCCTGATGAGGTGGCGACGGTCTCCTGAAGGATCTCCTCCAAGACCTGAACTAAAGCATCTGCCAACTCCTGGACAGTCTGTGGTGCAACGTGACGTTGGTGGATAGAGCGAGACATGATGTCCCAGATGTGCTCAATTGGATTCAGGTCTGGGGAACGGGCGGGCCAGTCCATAGCATCAATGCCTTCGTCTTGCAGGAACTGCTGACACACTCCAGCCACATGAGGTCTAGCATTGTCTTGCATTAGGAGGAACCCAGGGCCAACCGCACCAGCATATGGTCTCACAAGGGGTCTGAGGATCTCATCTCGGTTTCTAATGGCAGTCAGGCTACCTCTGGCGAGCACATGGAGGGCTGTGCGGCCCTCCTAAGAAATGCCACCCCACACCATTACTGACCCAATGCCAAACCGGTCATGCTGGAGGATGTTGCAGGCAGCAGAACGTTCTCCACGGCGTCTCAAGACTCTGTCACGTCTGTCACATGTGCTCAGTGTGAACCTGCTTTCATCTGTGAAGAGCACAGGGCGCCAGTGGACGTCGGGCCCTCATATCACCCTCATGGAGTCTGTTTCTGACCGTTTGAGCAGACACATGCACATTTGTGGCCTGCTGGAGGTCATTTTGCAGGGCTCTGGCAGTGCTCCTCCTGTTCCTCCTTGCACAAAGGCGGAGGTAGCGGTCCTGCTGCTGGGTTGTTGCCCTCCTATGGCCTCCTCCACGTCTCCTGATGTACTGGCCTGTCTCCTGGTAGCGCCTCCATGCTCTGGACACTACGCTGACAGACACAGCAAACCTTCTTGCCACAGCTCGCATTGATGTGCCATCCTGGATAAGCTGCACTACCTGAGCCACTTGTGTGGGTTGTAGACTCCGTCTCATGCTACCACTAGAGTGAAAGCACCGCCAGCATTCAAAAGTGACCAAAACATCAGCCAGGAAGCATAGGAACTGAGAAGTGGTCTGTGGTCACCACCTGCAGAACCACTCCTTTATTGGGGGTGTCTTGCTAATTGCCTATAATTTCCACCTGTTGTCTATCCCATTTGCACAACAGCATGTGAAATTGATTGCCACTCAGTGTTGCTTCCTAAGTGGACAGTTTGATTTCACAGAAGTGTGATTGACTTGAAGTTACATTGTGTTGTTTAAGTGTTTCCTTTATTTTTTTGAGCAGTGTATATTGCAATAATACTTTATTTAAAATGATCTATTCATTGCATAGTAATAACGTTCATGGGATAACCTAATTAGGTGTCAAAATTATTGATCACAAAGTTTAGAGAAAGCCAGGAATCAATAGGTGTTATCACACCTCAATAATGAAGTCCTTGAGACGTTAAGTCATGAGGCTGCAGTAGTGAACATGTTCATTATAATAAGGTACGTACGAGACATTCATCAATACGAGTCGATATGCTGGGTTACTTGTTTTGTAGATAGTTCCATGTAATCAATGTCTGTCACAACTTACTCCTTCCTTGTCTTTTCAAACAAAAAACTAAGGCCGCTTTTGCCTAATTAGTGTTTGGTCAGTATTTGATCAGTGAATTCCATGATTAATTGCGAGCCAAAACCAAGTGCGGGTAAAAAAAACACAGAATAGATGAAAATCCTTCCATTATACCTTATATCTGTATAGGCTTTACTCCTTGTTTCAAAGAAGGGCTGGGCACTCTCTATATCTGGAGTCAATAGTACTTTATTCAATAAAATATTCTACTATAATGACAATATTAATAAAATAATTCTATATTAAATACACAGGTCTTGCCAGACTAAAATAGTACCTACAAACAATTAAAACAATCTCAGATTGATAAAATCCACAAAGTAACTAAACACAATGGTTGTCCTATGATCCAATGCTCAAATTTCGTATAACATTTCGAATAAAATTTTGAATAAATAATCACAAGGAAAAGAACACTGATGAATTCCAAATATTCGATCCAAAAATTCGATCCAATGTCCATACTTTTACATATAGTCGTAGCTTATCCAATTTTTGCTATAAGCTTGGTTAGTCTCTTTGATCAGCACGATGCAACATCAATCAATATCTTCAAATAGGACTAAATGTCGATTGTATTTATCATCGCAAGTACTTATTCCATCTATGATTATTTTGGCTACTCACGTAACAGGTGTATGTAGGCGGCTCCGATCGACAGTACGCGGCGTCCCGCGTGGTAATCAGAATATAATCTTCCGCTACTACTTACAAATGTGAGTGTCGACTTTAGCGTGGAATAAAATTCTGCGATATATCCAAAGATTTCGAGGGAATTTCGACAAAATGTCCTTTGGTTGAACAATATAAGTCTTCACTTACTGGCGCCAGTAGTTTCTTTATAGTCCACGGCTCTGCAGATACATACGATGTACCCTCAATAGATTTCAAAAAGGTTCGAAGCTGCAAAGGTTGATGCTCCTTGTGTTGAATCAGGGGGTCCAGTACCAAACGCGTTTCGGGGCTCTTAGTGGCCCCTTCCTCAGTGGATGACCTCCCCTCCATAATGCCTCTCCTTTTATAGAGGATTTCAGAAACTTACAAAATAGGAAATGGATCAAGTTTTCCTCAAACTCAGTGGTGGATTTTAGTTATGGGATCACTTTAAATGAAACAATGTTATTTTCTCCAATAAAGACAATGTATTTCGCAGTAATCTTCACTCTGCAAACTTGCTATTCAATGTGAGCACTCACTTGCAATGTGAGCACTCACTGGAACTCCACGTTCCACATGTTGACCAGGCTTTGTGAGCAGCAGAGGGCAGTAGTGGAATACCAGCTGCAACATGGTCGTCGCCTTTCCAGTCAGCTTCCACTCTTCACAAGTGACGAGTGGGCATGGATATCTGAGGTTTTACGCAACTTTGAGGAATCAACACAGATGGTGAGCGGCGATGCCACTATGATCAGCGTAACCATCCCACTTCTGTTTCTACTGAAATGCTTGCTGCTCACAATGAAGGCTGACGCTTTGCATGTGGAAGAGGTGGAAATGGGGAAAGACAGTACACAGGGTGATAGCTAGACCACCCTCTGTTTCGTCTTCTCAGCGCGAATTGGATGATGATGAGGAGGAAGAGCAGAAGACGGTTGCCTCCGCTACAGATGGTAGTACCCATAGCAGGTTTATTCCATCTGTACAGCGTGGATGGGCAGAAGAGGAGGAAGAGGATGAGTAGATTGAGAGTCATACTCCTGATGAGGACAGCAAAGTCTTGTCTGTTGGGACTCTGGCACACATGACTGACTTTATGTTATGCTGCTCTTTCCCGTGACCTTCACGTTATACGCATTTTGGCCAACACCGATTACTGGTTGTTCACCCTTCTCAACCCCCGCTACAAAGAGAACTTCTCATCTCTCATTCCTGTGGTGGAGAGGACTAGCAAAATGGTGCAATACCAGGTCCTTTTGGAAAAATTGCTCCAAAAATTTCCAGCTGACAACGCTGGCGGCAGAGTACGTAGTTCCTTGGGCAACCGAGGAGGGGAGACGAGGGCAACACACAGCAGTTCCAACAGAGGCAAGGCAACACTCTCCAAGGCCTGGGACAGTTTCATGACACCACGCCAGCACCCTCACCCTGATGCGTGGCCTAGTGTCCCAAGGAGAGAAAGGTTTTGGAAGATGGTGAAGGAGTACATAGCAGACTGTGTCAGCATCCTCAATGATCCCTCTGTGCCTTACAACTATTGGGTGTCCAAGCTGGACACGTGGCACGAACTGGCGCTCTACACCTTGGAGGTGCTGGCCTGCCCTGCCGCCAGCGTTTTGTCAGAGTGGGTATTTAGTGCTGCTGGGGGCATAATAACTGATAAGCGCATCCGAATGTCAACTGAAAATGCTGACAGGTTGACTCTTATCAAAATAAACAAGGACTGGATTGCCCCTGCCTTCTCTACCCCACCAGAGGAAAGCGGCTGAACATAAAGTCACTTTAAATGTGGCTTTTATGGTGGATTGAATACACTGTATTCCCATGCACCACTTCCACCACAAAAAAAGGTATATGGTTCAACCTTCCTTTTCTCATCCTCCTCCTTCTCCTCCATCATATCAACATGCTTATTAGGCTGCCCTCGCTCCTCATGTTTTTGGGGGTCAGCTCAGCAGCAGACCCTCAACCTTAATGTTTTAGAGGGTCAGCAGCAGGCCCACAAGCATAATGTTTTAGATGGTCAGCTCATCAGCAGACCCTCACCCCTAATGTTTTAGAAGGTCAGATCAGCAGCAGACCCTCACCCCTAATTTTTTAGATGGTCAGCTCAGCAGCAGACCCTCACCCCTAATTTTTTAGATGGTCAGCTCAGCAGCCGACCCTCACCCCTAATGCTTTAGAAGGTCAGATCTTCAGCAGACCCTTACCCCTAATGTTTTAGATGGTCATATCAGCAGCAGACCCTCACCCCTAATGTTTTAGAAGGTCAGATAAGCAGCAGACCCTAACCCCTAATGTTTTAGATGGTCAGATCAGCAGCAGGCCCTCGCCCCTAATGTTTTATAGGGTCACCAGCAGGCCCTTGCTCCTATTGTTTTTGAGGGTCACCAGCAGGCCAGCAATCATAATTTTTCAAGGGTGTGTATGATGCCCTCCTTTATGTGTAATAAAGGATGTGTCGGTTCCTTGTGATTTTTGGCAGCCCTTTCACTTAGTGCATAGGCTTTGGAGTGTCGGTTCCTTGTGATTTTTGGCAGCCCTTTCACTTAGTGCATAGGCTTTATGAGTGTAGGAGTCCCACTACCTGAACAATTGTACCACAATGTGAATGAGGCCCTCCTTTATGTGATAGTTAAAAGGTGCATTATTGAAGGCAACAGAAAATTGCATTAGACTTGTCAGTAAAAGCAAAAAAAGGAAGAGACCACTGTGGTACTCAGCAGAAGTGGCCCAAATCATTAAAAAAAAAAAAGCTAGCATTTTGTAATTATAAAAATACCCAGAGCAATGAAGATAAGGAAATCTACAAGATTAGGCAGAAAGAGGCCAAGCAAGTTATAAGAACTTCTAAAGCGCAGGCAGAAGAAAAACTAGCTCAGTCTATGAAAAAAGGGGATAAGACATTCTTCAGATATATAAATGAAAAAAGGAAATTAAAACAAGGAATAACTAAATTAAAAACAAAGGACGGAAGGTATGTAGAAGAGAATAAAGGGCTAGCCGACTGCCTTAATGAATACTTCTGTTCAGTTTTTACAAAAGAAAAAGAAGGAGAAGGACCTCCACTAGAAAGGATGACTAATAAATCGTTTGATGCATGTGTCTTTACAGAGGAAGATGTTCTAAGTTTGCTGTCTAAAGTGAAGACAAATAAGTCACAGGGGCCTGATGAGATACACCCAAATTTATTAAAAGAGCTTAGTGGTGAGCTGGCAAAACCGTTAACAGATTTATTTAACCAATCATTAGTAACAGGAGTCGTCCCGGAAGATTGGAAATTGGCAAATGTCGTGCCCATTCACAAGAAAGGTAGTAGGGAGGAATCGAGCAACTATAGACCAGTGAGTCTGACATCAATAGTAGGCAAATTAATGGAAACCCTATTAAAGGATAGGATTGTGGAACATCTAAAATCCCATGGATTGCAAGATGAAAAACAACATGGGTTTACTTTAGGGAGATCATGTCAAACAAATCTTATAGATTTTTTTGACTGGGTGACTAAAATAATAGACGGTGGAGGTGCAGTAGACATCGCATATCTAGATTTTAGTAAGGCTTTTGACACTGTCCCACATAGAAGACTTATCAATAAACTGCAGTCATTGAGCATGGACTCCCATATTGTTGAGTGGATTAGGCAGTGGCTGAGTGACAGACAGCAGAGGGTTGTAGTCAATGGAGAACATTCAAAACAAGGTCATGTTACCAGTGGGGTTCCACAGGGATCTGTACTGGGACCAATTTTGTTTAATATCTTCATAAGTGATATTGCAAAAAGGCCTCGATGGTAAGGTTTGTCTTTTTGCTGATGACACAAAGATATGTAACAGGGTTGATGTTCCTGGAGGGAAACGCCAAATGGAAAAGGATTTAGGAAAACTAGAAGAATGGTCAGAACTCTGGCAACTGAAATTTAATGTGGATAAGTGCAAGATAATGCACCTGGGGCGTAAAAACCCAAGGGCAGAATATAGAATATTTGACACAGTCCTGACCTCAGTATCTGAGGAAAGGGATTTAGGAGTAATTATTTCAGAAGACTTAAAGGTGGGAAGACAATGTAATAGGGCAGCACGAAATGCCATCAGAATGCTTGGATGTATAGGGAGAGGTATAAGCAGTAGAAAGAGTGAAGTGCTTATGCCGCTGTACAGAACACTGGTGAGACCTCACTTGGAGTATTGTGCGCAGTACTGGAGGCCATATCTCCAGAAGGATATAGATACTCTAGAGAGAGTTCAGAGAAGAGCTACTAAACTAGTACATGGATTGCAGGATAAAACTTACCAGGAAAGGTTAAAGGACCTTAATATGTATAGCTTGGAAGAAAGAAGAGACAGAGGGGATATGATAGAAACTTTTAAATACATAAAGGGAATCAACTCGGTAAAGGAGGAGAGCATATTTAAAAGAAGAAAAACTACCACAAGAGGACACAGTTTTAAATTAGAGGGGCAAAGGTTTAAAAGTAATATAAGGAAGTATTACTTTACTGAGAGAGTAGTGGATGCATGGAATAGCCTTCCTGCAGAAGTGGTAGCTGCAAATACAGTGAAGGAGTTTAAGCATGCATGGGATAGGCATAAGGCTATCCTTCATATAAGATAGGGCCAGGGACTATTAATAGGATTCAGATATATTGGGCAGACTAGATGGGCCAAATGGTTCTTATCTGCCGACACATTCTATGTTTCTATGTTTCTATATAAAGGTTGTATCGGAGTGCCTCTTCCTTGTGATTTTTGGCAGCACTTGCACTTTATATACAAGTAAATATACAGGAAAGAATGTTTCCTAACAATTTTTCCTCTAAAATCTATTTTATTTTCGGTTTTGTGCGTACTATTGTCAGTTTGTAAAAGTGGCGTACTACTCAGACAACATCATTCCCAGCAACGACCTGGGAGTCCAAGATGCATTCAGACATCCTTCCCATGCTGTTCCCGAACCATTTCAGTGGTGTTTCTATCAATTTCCGACCTTTTCCAATGAACCAGACACCCTCCCCTAGCGTTACAGTGCACCCCAGCACCCCACCGTATGCAGTATAACACCCTATAGTATACAGCACCCACAGTATGCAGTATAGCACCATATAGTAAACAGCACCCCACAGTATGCAGTATAGCACCCTATAGTATACAGCACCCCACAGTATGCAGTATAGCACCCTATAGTATAATGCACCCCACAGTATGCAGTATAGAACCCTATAGTATACAGTACCCCACAGTATGCAGTATATCACCCTTTAGTATACAGCACCCCATAGTATGCAGTATAGCACCCTATAGTATACAGCATCCTGCAGTATGCAGTATAGCACCCTACAGTGTACAGCATCCCACAGTATGCAGTATAGCACCCTATAGTGTACAGCACCCCACAGTATAAAGTATAGCACCCTATAGTATACAGCACCCCACAGTCTGCAAGCAGTATAGCACATTATAGTATACAGCACCCCACAGTATGCAAGCAGTATAGCACCCTATAGTATACAGCATCCCACAGTATGCAGTATAGCACCCTATAGTATACAGCACCCCACAGTATGCAGTACAGCACTCTATAGTATACAGCACCCCACAGTATTCAGTATAGCACCCTATAGTATACAGCACCCCACATTATACAGTATACAGCACCCCACAGTATGCATTATAGCACCCTATAGTATACAGCACCCCACAGTATGCAGTATAGCACCCTATAGTATACAGCACCCCACAGTATGCAGTATAGCACCCCATAGTATACAGCACCCCACAGTATGCAGTATAGCAACTTATAGTGTACAGCACCCCACACTATACAGCACCCCACAATATACAGCACCCCACAGTATACAGCACCCACAGTATACAGTAGAGCAGTATAGCACCCCACAGTATACCACACCTCACAGTATACAGTATACAGCACCCCAAACCATACAGAATACGGCACCTCACAGTATACAGTATACAGTAGAGCAGTATAGCACCCCACAGTATACAGCCCCCCAAAGTATATAGCACCCCACAGTATACAGTATACAGCACCCCTCAGTATACAGTAGAGCAGTATAGCACCCCACAGTATACAGCACCCCACAGTATACAGCACCCCAAAGTATACAGCACCCCAAAGTATACAGCACCCCACAGTATACAGCAGAGCAGTATAGCACCCCACAGTATACAGCACCCCACAGTATACAGCATCCCACAGTATACAGTAGCTTACAGTATATTAGCATAACAGCCCCTGTCACCTTTTCCTGATGTAATCTTCACAAAAAATGCTCCACAGTTAAGGAAAACTTCTCCTGCAGCAACACTCCTGGTAGAAAGGACCTTTGATTACCTCATAGCCATGTGACCAGTAATATTGCTAGGTTACTGGTCACATGGTGATGATGTCATCTAAGGTCCTTTCTCCTAAGAGAATCACGGCTCTCACAGTTCGCTGCCTGGAGTGCCGGCAGGCAGGCATGGCATGGCAGCACCCCCCTGTGTAGCTGACAGCCTGACCCCCAGGGCAGTGGCTGCAGGGCTCAAGAGGCAGCTGCCTTGGGCCCCCCAGGAGCAAGTTGGCCAGGGCAGCTGCCACTTTTGCCCCTTGTTAAAGACGGCCTTGCCTACCCTTATTTATTAATGGCTTGTAATCAAAATTCACACATATCACTCAAGAATTGCAAACATCTTGGATGTTCTTCAAAGATTACTTTCAACTTCTTCAAAAAAGTTGTTAAAGGGGACCTGTCTGGAGTAGCATTTGCTGAACAGATTGGTAAGTAGTTTTGTGTAAGTTATTCATTGAAATTTATGCTTAACCTGGGCTTAGGCAGTATGTGGACTTGCCCACTGATTGACAGCTTTCTCTCACAGTCCTAGAGGGAAGGCTGCCAATGACTGAGTAGGAGCGCCCACTGGACTAAAAAGTAGAAAGAGCAGGAATGTCAATGAATGAATTACAAGTTATACTGATTCTTTTTCTACAAAACCACATATTAATCTACTCTGACCACAATGAGATCCCCTTTAAGGCACCTTTTTTCCAAGCTCCTTATAAGAGAGACTTCCCCAACCATGTAATAATCTAGTTGTTTGCCTTTAAACCCTTTCCAGTTCCCCAAATTTCAGTCACCTTGATCAGTCAACCACATCTTTAAAGTCACTATGGTCCTACAACTTTCTTGGAAGCATCAGTACATTTGGAGGGGACATTTGTGTGAACTAAATAGTTGTATGTTTAACTTGTCATGAGCTCCTGTACTACATGTCTTATAGTAAAAAAATGTTTGGTGCTCTCTTTGGCTTGATTTCCAAAGTATTTATATTGTTGGGTTCATGCACAAACTCACAAATAATCTGCATGATTGAATATGGTGATGCTGATTTTATTATTGATGCCAACCAATAATTATAATCAGCATCCGATGCTTTTCATAGACAGAAGCATCAGTTCCACTCTTGACTCCTGGGATGTAAGATTCTCTGGCTCACTGAGCCGCTTAACCCTGTATACCCCAATAAGGACAAAACCACATGATTTGGTATAAAAGGCCGTAGCTTAATTTTATTAACCAAATAAATTACCAAGTATTGTACATACCAATAGTAAAACACAAAACCAGGACAATAATCCAACATTAGTCCACCATCAAACCAACATGTAACTTTCTTTGAACTGAAGGGATCCTAGAAGGCAATACAATTAACCAGATTCGCCCCTTGCGAACCTCCTCACATGATCCAGGTTTAATCCAACTTTTACCCTCGGCCGCAATCTCCGACCCAAGGGCACCAACTCTTGGATTTAAACCCCTGCCAGTCTATTAGCCCAAACAGGATCCCCCAGCTTGCCATTCACCACAACTTCCTAAATGCACGCCGCAAGAGATATAGCCATGCACCTAGTCCCAGTTTTGCCTCCCAGGATCCCTCTTTTAACCTGCCACAAGACGAACATAGGTGTCACCTCACCTATGCTCGTCCCTCCACACCTTGAAGGCGATTTCCAAGCCGTCCTGCAACCCTGAGCTCCACATATCCATCCCAATGTCGTTCAAATGAACCCCATCACGCCTCAAAAACATAGCGGATGCCCCTTCCAACTCCTTATGCCTCACTACAAAACCGCCCTGTCTCCTCACGAAATGGCCAACCTCCCGATTCACCTTAGCCCGCGCCCTGTTAACCTTGTCAACAGACCTCGCCATTCTCCACACACGCCTAGCAACAATATCCGACCAAACCACCAACAGTCCCGGAAAATCTTCCCAAAACCTCAACAAATCTAACTTTATGTCCCGAACAACATCCCGGGATCGACGGACGGACAAGTCGTTACCCCCAACGTGTAACAACACTATATCCGGTGGCCGATCCAACGACACATGATAACAAAATTCCGGGAGAACCCGCCCCCACAACAAACCCCGTATACCTATCCAACGAACCTGCAAATGACCGACTCCAAAACCCAACTGCCGACCGTTCAAACGCACGTCCGCTCTGTGAGCCCCCCAATACACGTACGAGTGACCAAAAACCCAGGCCAAACATGGAACGGACCCTGGAAAAAACAAAACAAAAAACAAACACAATCAGTCAGCAACAAACCACACCAACCCTTAAGCCTAAACCCACCGAACAAACAGCCCCCACACCCTTTCAGCCCACATGTGACAGCAAATGCGGATGGATGTATGACCGGAAGCTTGCGGACTCCCACCTACCGATGCGCCGAATCACAGCCTCCCCCAGGCCCCACCTCGCGGGCTCAGTGGCTGCACCTATCCTGAACGAGTGGGACGCAAATTCACTAGCCACCAGACCTTCTGCCGCCAAACATTTTCGGAATACCGCCACAAACTGAAAATGGGACAAAGCCTCCCCGTTTTGATGCACTAACAACGGCCCCGAAATATCCGGCCTCACCGCCAAAAATTCTTCAACACATCGAACCGGGCAAACCACCGACTCCCCCAGAGACCGCAAAACAAAGTGAATGCCCCTGCCCTCAGGATCCATTTTAGATTTTCGCAAGAAACACCGCAACCCATCTGCACCCACTGCCATGTCATTCCTCTGCAAACACGGCACTCTATAGCTGCTTTTAAGTTGCTTGTTTTATTTCATTTTTTCATTATATATCTTTTTTCATTTTTGTATCCATCCAAAAATAAGCCACTGGCCAACGTTTCGGTCTAGTCTTAGACCTTGTTCACGGCCTTAGTCTGCATAGTAGGGAAGTACTTCCCTATTATGCAGACTAAGGCCGTGAACAAGGTCTAAGACTAGACCGAAACGTTGGCCAGTGGCTTATTTTTGGATGGATACAAAAATGAAAAAAGATATATAATGAAAAAATGAAAAAAAACAAGCAACTTAAAAGCAGCTATAGAGTGCCGTGGTTTTTTGATATAAATTATATGCACCTTTACCACTGAGCACCGCCAACTAGCTACAGGAGTGCCGCTCAACCACCTTTTCTCAATATTCCTCTGCAAACCACCTGCCCCAAGTTTACTCCGCGCTACCAACTCAGAAACCGTAAAAGCACCAAAAAACGCCAACGAAAAAGCCGCTCTAAACAAGTGCACTTCATAACCATCTACACACAGCGTACCCACCTGCCACCACAGACGCAACAACAAGTCGTAAGATACCGGGCGTCGCTTGTCCCTGGTATGAGTAGACCTCTGAAAACCCTTCAACGCCTGACGCACCAGGAAACACTGCGACACGTCCCTCAAACCCCGCATGCGGAACCAAAAAGCTACTGCCGACACCCTCTTAGCCACCACCGAATAAGACAAACCGTCAGTAAAAGCCAAACCCACAAAATAAATTAACAGCACCCGGAAATCATCTGCCGTATGGCACCCCCCAACCTGCTCTATCAACCCTTCCCACAATGACCACACAGAAGAATATGCAGACCACGTACCGGAACTCACTGATTGCCGAATCAATGCTACGGCGACCCCAACACCACGCTCCAAATCCACTGAGGACAAGACCGCCCCTGCTCCGCTGCCTCCGACACCAATCGACAAAAACGATCCCACTGAAAATGAGAGAGAGCGTCAGCCACCGAATTGTCCACACCCGGCACATGAACGGCAACAAAATGCCTAAGCAAACGAATCACGGCGAACTAGCAGATTGTGAATTAATAGCCAGAACCACTCCCATGTTGTCACAGCAGAAACGCACCCGCCGATTCCGCAACAGATCCCCCCACAATTCAATCGCCACAATAATAGGAAACAACTCCAGCAATGCCAAATTGGAAAGGAAACCTGCCCTGCGCCAATCATCAGGCCCAGCCTCCGCACACCAGTCCCCTTGAAAGTAAGCACCAAACCCACAGGATCCTGACGCGTCAGTGAATAGTTCCAAATCAACATTAGAGATCTGCCCTCCCATCCACAACGACCGACCATTATACTGAGCCAAGAATTGCTCCCAGACCGCCAAATCCGCCCTCACCTCTGCAGACACTCGCACGTAATGAGACGGGGCAACCACCCCCGCCGTCGCCATGGCCAAACGCCGACAGAAAACCCTGCCTATGGGCAAAATCCGGCACGCAAAATTCAGCTTACCCAAGACCGACTGAATCTTACGCAACTGGACCTTCTTAACCCTTTGAAACTCCCAACCTCCGCCACCAGATCAAGCAACTTATCCTCAGGTAAACGACACTCCATCCTCACCGTATCAATCACAATGCCCAAGAATTTCACCGAAGTCGCAGGGCCCTCCGTCTTCTCCGGGGCGAGCGGGACCCCAAACACCGCCGCCACACGTTCCATCGTGTGCAGCAAAATAGAACAAGTCCGACCGCCTGCCGGGCCCAAAAACAAAGAATCGTCCAGATAGTGCAGCACCGACTGACTACCGGACTCCTGCTTTACCACCCATTCCAAAAACGTCTCAAACAATGAACAAGAAATAGCACAACCCATAGGCAAACAACAATCAACGTAAAACTGCCCTTCCCACTTGAAACCCAACAGGTGAAAACTCTCCGGATGTATAGGCAGCAAACAAAATGCCGCCTCTATATCCGTTTTCGCCAATAGCGCACCACAACCCAAACGTTGCACCCACGCGACCGCTACATCAAAAGACGTATGCGACACGGAACAAAGCTCCTGATCGATACCGTCATTCACAGAACTCCCCGCTGGGTAAGACAGATGGCGAATGAGCCGAAACTTATTCGGCTCTTTCTTGAGTACCAACCCCAACGGCGATATGCGCAATGCCGGCAACGGAATATCAAAAAACGGCCCCACTATTCTGCCCGCACTAACCTTCTTTTCAATTTTTTCCCGCACCACATCCGGCCTAGCAAGTGCAGAAACTATATTTACGAACACTCCCCCCTGACCCAACCGACGTACACGGAATCCTAAAACCGTCACGGAAACTGTCCCGCAACAAAACCGCCGCAGCCCTCTTAGGACACCTATTTAAAAACGGAAGCATCTCTTTCACTCTCACCGGCGTCCGACCTCTTCGGAGCAGCCTCCGGTCCCTTCCCCCTTCCACGTTTGAAACACCGGCTAAAACTGTGGGAACCCCCACATCCAGAGCACTCGTGCTTAAAACGGCAGTCAGACAGGAACTTACAGTGCCCCTCATTGAACACCCAACAGCAACCCTTTTTGCTGCCAGAGGGTGACTCGGCCGTTGAAGAACCCCCCGACGTCCCGCGAAAGGACTGAGGCCCACCCTTGGGAGCAGCCATAAGACGCATCCACAGACCTATGTCCTTGTGATCCCATCGTATACTCGGCCGTATGGCCCGCCGCTGGCGGAACTGCTCATCATAGCGCAGCCATGCCACCCCGCCATACACCCTATACGCCTCCCCAATCGAGTCCATATAACCAAAAAGCGCGGTGGAATGCTCCGGCGCCTTATCCCCAATGACGCTGGCCAATATAGCAAAAGCCTGGAGCCAATTTGAAAACGTGCGCGGTATCAATCGATACCTACGCCTCTCCTCCTCCTCCCTCCTGCTCTCATCCGGCTTCACCCTATCCAGATTAAACTTCTCTAACGGCAGCAGCGAAAAAATCTCCACGTATTCATCCCTGTGAATCTTCTCCCTAACCTCTGGCTTCAAATGGGCCCCCCAACGGCCCCTCAAAACACACATACACCTCCCCTTTAGCCGCATCTGCCAACCTCACCAACTCGGCAGACCCAGCCTGGACCGTGCATGACGCCGACGCCGCTGCCACGGGCACAACCGCTGTCGGCTCCACAAGTACCGCAGGAACGGAACTCCCCCCAACCCCCACTGACCGCTCAGCCACCCCAACAGATCCCAAACCGACCCTATCCGTCGGCGCCCAAACCTCCGCAGGAGAAGGCGCCTCTCCCTATCCAAACCGCCCCAACAAAACCGCCAAACCATCCAGCAAGTCCCTTACCGCCCCACCGCCCCCAGCAACCTGCGACACAACCGGCCCCCCGCCATCCCCCCCAACCCCACCACGCTGAGCCCCACTCTCACCTGGCTGTCCTTGGGGCAGGATCCCAACAGCCGCAGACCGCCTCCGTCTGAGTTCCTGCACGACCCTGGAACCGTCAGCCGCCGCATCCGGCTCAGCCGCAGTCCCGGACGACGCCTCGCGTCCGTCTTCTGAATCTTGGAACACCTCACCGTCCTCCACCGAATGCCGCGACTGCGACTTGCCTCCACGTCCCTCTGGAGCAAGGTCACTTTCTTCATCCCTCTCTGCATCTGACCCACCGGAAGGCGGCCGCACCACACAGTCTTCTACTGCAGCTGCAGCACCTTTAAATTCACCTCCAGCAGCTTGTCTTCCATGGAGGCTCCCTCCCCCCACCACTGCCAGCCTTGGGGGAGGAGCCGCAGCAGTCTCTCTGTCCTCTCTGTGAGATGAGTACCTCCGGCTTCCACTAGAGGGCCTCGGTGCCTGCTCCACCTCCGTCCTGGATCCACTGGCCGCCCGCCTGTCAGCGCTGCTTCCTGCTGCTATAGCCGACCTGGAGCCCACTCCCCTGCCCTGTGCAGCGACTCCGTTCCCAGGTGAGTGCTCAGCCAGGTCCCTGCCCCTGACTCCCAGCAGTGGACCCGCCGCAATCGCTTCTGCAGCAACACCCGACGCCTGAGAGCGAGGGCGGGGTCAAACCCGTCCCCCTCTCGCTGTGCCCGACTGCCGGGCAGGATTCCTCCCAGCGCGGCTGCCGGCAGCACTAGCACCACTGCCCTGCAGATGCGCTGGAGGGTCCTTGGGGGGGCTCCTAAGGCGCCGCCGGACACGCGTTGTGCATTCGGGGCTCAAACACTCAAGGGGCCTGGATCTCCTAGCCCGCTCCCTACCGACTGGGGCCGACTCCTCCTGCCTGCCTCCCTGTAACGCCGCCCGTAATGTCTCCTGTAGCCACTGCTCACCATGGCTGCAGCAGCCCTAACCTGGTCGATGGAGGACATGATGGCACACACGACAACTTCCTTCCCTCAGATCAAACTGCCTACAAACTCCTCCCCAAACCCTTAAATCTATGCCGTGAAAATGCTACTCCACCCCCACCAATCTCCTCCCATCACCTAACCTTGCCCTACCATTAACCCTGTGTGCCATCACCTTCCACCGTAGTCAAGCCGCATTTCGCTACGGCTGCGCCCCGCTCCATTGCTTTTCTTACAAAAGCCCAGCAATTCTATAAGTATAATTAGAATAGTCTGGAAATATGGTTTACAAACCAGGTGAACTGCACTCCTGCTACTTTTTCATTTCAAACTCTAAATGTATTCATGGGGTCTACACAAGCAGATGACTCACTTTTCTAATTCCTTTTTTTTGTTACCCAAGAGATGAAGTGTCAGTACCATGAAAAGCAATGTCCTACCTGTTGTGTCTGTTATAGAGGTGTCCAGTCTACAGTAACCCTGTTCTGTCTTCATACACGTTCACACAGTGTGCAGTCTGACATTGAGCATAAACCATTCCTGTCTTCCAAATAAGATGTCTGTTCTTTGTAGTCTAAATTGTTTATTGGCAAACAGGATTGTTGATTGGCAAAACAGGATTGTTTGATTGGTAAAACAGGATTGTTTGGTAAAACTACAAGAATACAAATAACATGTATAAGCATGGATAGCATGTACTATAACATTTGCATTGACAGTGAAAGCACATGGTAAAATGTCTGCCTATACATAGGATTACATGTTTAACCTCTAACAGTAATAACTCCCTGAGTAACTCCCTGAGTAACAATGGCAACTAACAGAACAGCTCTGCAACACACAAAATCCCTGAATCAAAGTTAGATCTCTCACCAGATATGCTTTTACAAGGATGTGGAGTTTGAGAAGGAGATATGCAAAAGGACAGCTCTGCTGATGTGTCCTGGAGACTGGAGGCTTCTCTTACCCAGGATGCTTTTCACTCCCACAATGCAGTGCACCACCCACAATGCAGTAGTCTTTGTAACAGAAAAACAAAGTGTAATACAACTTAACACCGCTAGATGTGCTATAACCACATTAATCACTACAGAAATAAAAACTGAGGCAGACATTATCTGTAATGATTCTGAAACTTGGCTGGGCAGAACAAACCTAATAGTGCAATGCTCTGTATCCAGTTCCAGGTGACCCACTGGCAATGTGCAGTAGCGTAACTAGAGTTCTATGGGCCCCAGGGCAAACTTTGGATCGGTGGTCACTCCCTTGAAACTCATTGGTACACTTCCTCCTCTGTTGAAAGGCAAGATATGGCAGCCAGTTTATTCCTGCACTGCTTTCTTTGATAGAAATTTGTATTAAAAATACTTAGAAAGGTATTTTGACCAGATTTGGGGGTTCCCACAGAAAGTTTCTCAGGACATTAGTCTATAGGCCTCAATTTATCCCTCTCTATGTGGAACACTCTGGCTTCAGATTCAGAATTCAGGAAGACTCCGCTCCCAGCTGCAGGTACAACCAATGCAGGGAGCCTCTGCTGATAGCCAGTTGATAGTTTGTTGGCCCACATCGATTCGCTGGGATCCTAGTACAAATTTAGCTCCCCTCGAGGAGGACTGTTGGCTAGAATGGTATCTCGTTACTACATGCAAATGTCTGCTTATGACCCTGTGGAATGCCAATCGCTCCCTTTATTGACATATGCAGAACCCTATACCTGGGTGTATCTGCAAATGTATTGTACAATATATAGTTATGTATTGTTAAGTATTGTAATTTTATGTTTTGGTTGTACATTCCAGTAGGCAATATGGTTGGCAAATGGTTTGCAGGAACAGGGCTAACCACCCTGTTCCTCCCCTCTTGGTAGGATTGGGCTAGTCCTGCTTACTGCCAGGATGGGGAGTTTGCTGATTAAATTGAGAAGAGAGAGAAAGAACATTGTTGAGCTCCTGCTCCTTTGAAAAGTTCTCCAGAGAGACCAACTTGATTTAGCCTCAAGCAAACAATTGAGACACAAGACAGCAGAGTGAGCAGCTGAAAACTGCATTACATACACTGCTGTAAGGTGAGGCACTACGGCTCAGATACTCATTTCCCGAAACTACGACTTGGCTAGTTGAAATTCAACTCTAGATCTGACAGTGGACACCTATACCCACAAGTGCTAAGTTGTAGCCATCCAACCTGCCTCCATACCTCCTTTACTGGTGCTAGAAACTGCACTTTTAATCTGTTGCTATTAAATGTACCAAAAGTTATACTTTGCACTTAGTAAAAAGAAACTGTTAAACGTTCACTTCTGGCCTTATTCTTCAAACTACGTTTCCTCCGCACCGATCCCCAGGGAGCAATGGCCTGAGGAAGTACACCATGACACAACACTACCGCAGGGCCTCTACCACTCCCATTCTCAGCACCGTCTCCTCAGTGGCTCGCTACACACGCATGAACCCACCCCATGTTATAGAACCAATTTACAGTCCATAGCGTGACTTCCACAGGCCCCTTCCTGACAGCGGATTGTGTCAGTTGTGGCTTCAGGGCTGGTTATGCCAGGCTCCATGCCATTCTTAAAAAAGGAGGTCAGAACCGTCATAAATTAAAGGAGAAAGCCTCACAACTTGCAACACAGTGCAATAAACTACATACAATAAACAGCACAAATAGCACTGACATTTCCTCCAATTCAGAAAATATAGTTTACTGTAATGTTTATCTTACGCATACCAATGAAATCCAATATAAAGATCTGCTCTTGTAAGTATTGAACTCAGTGCACCACGTATCCCTCATTTCCTTTGCTTGGAATATAAAAGGGATGCATTTTAAACAATAAAGCGCGCATATCGCTATATTACTCAATGTTCCATGCAAATTCTAGTAAAGAAGAAGGATTGGACCTCTGCATGCTGGTAACTTAAAGCATTTTTATTTTTTATTTTTTTGCAGTGAGAAGGAATTTATATGAGAATGCATCAGCTGCTTTGTCATTTTTATCACTGAATCGAAGCTTGGGATTTTACTTTCCACAAGTTTTGCAGTGAGATAACTTTGAAAAACTGCTCTACTGCAGCCCCCAGGGTGTATTTAGGTGTTTGCCAACAGACTGCACAAGATGCAGATTACACGTCGGTACAAGCGGCTCACTTTAAGCGTCCTATTTGGATACATTGCAGCGGCTAAGATTAAATCAAGCCGTTTTCTGTTTTGCTGAGTAGGGCCAAGGTAGATGACACATATTTCTTATGTGCGAAATCTATTCAATTACCAATAAAGTGGAATCAACTGACTGTACACGATCAGCAGATCCTAACTCGAACATTTGTTTCATCAGTGTATTCTTAATGGCCTTAGCAGCTCTTGACCTATAAGGAGGAATAAAATGTTTTTAAAGCAAAGTCGAGTTACCAGCAGAGATGTCTGAAGGTTGTGTTTTGCCTTGCACGAACAATCCTGTTCCCTGGAGCCGAGGCCTTTTGCTGGCTTAAGAAAATAAGCCATATTTAATGAGGACCTATAACCCCTCCTGACTTGTCTGTTTTAGTAAAGGGGTTATGAAACAAAAAGAATTATTATGCAATGAATAGGGAATTTCAAATGAAGTATTGCTTACATTACACTGTACGTGCAATAAAAATATTGTTCCTTTTTTTGTACACTACATTTTCCCCTCTGGTAGCGCCCCCTGCTGTTTATTCTTCTGCCCCACCTTCTCCTGTGTTCAGTGATGGACTAACATGCTCAGTAGCTTCCCTGATGTCTTCCTCGTCTCAGTGATGGAATAGTGATCTCAGAAAGATGCTGGTGAAGAGGCCCAGATACCATTCATCCATTCACTCATCCCTACTTCTAAATTCATAGCAGTATTCAGCTTCCTCTCTTTCTAGACAGCAGAGAAAGAAATTTTAGGGACATTAAATACCATATGTATCTCTGGGTCTACATGTGATAGTCTATTGTCTATGCAGTAATGGTTGAAAAAGAGCTAATTACAACGCACCCTGGGATATCCAGGTGCTTGATTGTCTCATGTAAGATGCTGCCCACACACAGAAAGGGAACAAAGTCCTCAAAATATAATCTGTTAAACATCCAGCAATAATTTGTATAAAGTGCAATTTTTGTCAGATGATGAGGGATGGTGGCTAAATAAGTGGCAATTAAAGAGGTTGTCCGGGTTCAGAGCTGAACCCAGACATATCCCCATTTCACCCAGGCAGCCCCCTTGACTTGAGCATTGGAGCAGTTCATGCTCCGATGCTCTCCTTTGCCCTGCGCTAAATCGCGCAGGGCAAAGGTATTTTTTGGAGTTCCGGTGAAGTACTAGGCTCTCCATGGGGCTGCCAGGCGGAGGCTTCTGCCCAACAGTGAGCCTGGTGAAGTCAATAGGAAAGATGGGCAGGCTTTAGCGCTGCCCTAGCCTGTAAAACGGCTAGGGCAGCGCTAAAGCCCGCCCATCAGAGCTGGTGACATCACGAACACACTGCTGGGCGGAAGCCTCCGCCCGGCAGTGTGTTATTGTAAATAAAAGAGCCCTTGCCCTGCGCGATACAGTGCAGGACAAAGGAGCGCATCGGAGCATTACATGCTCCGATGCTAACATCAGGGGGGCTGCCTGGGTGAAATTATAGGTATGTCCGGGTTCAGCTCTGAACCCGCCGGACAACCCCTTTAATGCACCTCAGATGTGCTATCCAGCTGATAACTCTCTCTTGCACTTCTAGCTGGCACATGTGGATTTAGGTGTCCACTGTATATTGTCCTGGTTGTTTTCTAGGAGATGGGTGTCTGAACTTTATTCCCTCACCTGCAGTAGGGTATGTGAAGCTGTGATGTGCTGGTCACTCTGCTGTCTATATCATACCATAGCTTTTGGGAAAGCTGTATATTTTCAGGTTTCCTGGTGTTTATGCAGTTTCTCTAAAGTAGTGGTCTGACACGGGCTGGGACGTAGCTAAAGGCTCATTGGCCCTGGTGTAAGACCCCCTATAGCTACACCACTGCACATGGGAATAGGTTCTCTTGCTAATCCCTAAGACTCAGCATTAAAATAGCAAATCAACTGAAGATACCCCGAGGTCTGGGGTACTGTATAGGTAGCTGCTATGACAGTGTACTGGAAGCAGGTAGAGTATGGGCCCACCCCTACCACAGCCCTCATAGCAGTCATGTTCTCTGTCCACTGGAAAAAATTGCAACTAGGGAAAATAACAGTAGAAATCCCATACATTTTGAAGTATGTGTTGCAGGTCACTGCCATCTGTAGAAAAGGTCAGAATCTAATAATTTAATAGAGTGTCAAGCAACCAGAGAAAGCTGAGAGATGGGATTAAAAAAGACAAATATCTGCTCCCAAATTACTTTCCTTTGTTGATCCAGAATAAAGTCAACAGAAAAAAAAAATCATCTGAAGGAAACTGTCAAAATCAGAAATATGTAACCCCCCTAAGCAACAAATCATGAAGATAAATGAATAATGTGGCTGATCGATCTGTGTAATATCTCATGGAGGAGTTAGAGATTTGTATAACAAATTCTCTCAACCTGAGAGGTTTGAGAACCTTTAGCGAAAAAACACCAGTCATCCTGCTTCTTTGATGCTATCATACAATCAAGATTGTTCTTATTTCCTGCAAAACTTAAAGGAATTATGTTAGCTAGTTTGAGCCTATAGAGCTGAGGAAATGAGTTGCTAGATCGCCCCTAGCACGTTTACAATATACATTTCCCATAGCTCTGAGTGCTTTTATTCAATCAAAAAACGATTTAATTTATATGCAAATTAGGCTAATAAGGAGCCCAAGGGGCTGTTACCAACGTTTCAGGAGCCCAGCCACGCCCACTGTGAAGGAGCCCAGCACCACCCGCTTCCTCTGAATCTCCTCCTTGCTCCCCTGATGTCACATAGTTGAAGCGCCGTAATCTTGCTCATGCCAGCTAGCGCATGTGCAGTTCGTTCCCTGAGGCTGATGCCAGCACAGGGAAGGAACAACATTCCGGCACTCACATGCGGCACATGCGCGAGATTACGGCGCTTCAACTCTGTGACGTCGGAAAGCAAGGAGGAGATTCGGAGGATGCGGGAGGTGCTGGGCTCCTTCACAGTGGGCGTGGCTGGGCTCCTGAAATGTTGGTAACAGCCCCTTGGGCTCCTTACTATGCATATATATAAAATCTTTTTTTTTTTTTATTGAATAAAAGCACTCAGAGCTATGGAAAATGTATATTATGGACGTGCTAGTGGCGATCTAGCAGCATATGTCCTCAGCTCTATAAGCTCAAACTAGACATAAAATTGAGCTCTGGAGATTCTGTAGACAAGGCAGAATGGGTAGATACATTAAAACCATTAATTCAATACAAATTTTCAGAGGATACAGTCAGGGGCGGACTGCCTATAGACCCTACTGGGTAAATTCAGATGCCATACATACATAGGTACCTGATGCTCCCAGGATTAGGTCTCATTGTTATAGGATTTACAGGGCAAACTGAGTGAGGGTACTGAGGTTGTAAAAAGTCAGTGAGCCCTTGAGGAGCAAGTGCAGAGGGAGTGGTAGTGGCCCTGATGAGATGTTGTGTTATGGTGTACTTCCTCAGGCCATTACTTCTTGGGGTTCAGTGCAGTGAAAGAGTAGATTGAAGAATCAGACCATAAGTAAATGTACAGCAGTCTTGTCATGTTCTAGCAATGGTCCACCCGACCCCTAGAACACATCTCAGGCAAATAACTCAAGGCAAGCAATCAGACAAGGCAAAGACCAACCACCAATACTTTATTCACAGATACCAGACACGGCAGTGAACTGGACCAGCAGATAAGGGACCAGTGGAAGGTAATACCACTGGACCAAGTGCATCAGATTGACTTAGGGGGAACCCAGAGGGCAGAGATTCAGTGAGCCCCATTCTTCGCAGAGCCCCTGATGATAGGGAAAAACTTAGCCAAGGGCTCACTAGTCACACCTCCAGGATGGTCCCGGTGGACTTGGCCACTTACCTGCAAAGACTGATAGTGCAAGCACCAGCGGTCCACACAAACATAAAGACTGAAACCCAAGCACACAAACTGGATACCAAACATAATCTCACAGGACACAGTTAAGACAAGACAAACAGGAACCAGAACACAAGCAGATGCCTGGACCCCATGCGGAACGGATGCATGGCGGTCACAGGAAGAGCTGCTTAGACAGGCAGACAAGCAGATGCTTGGACCCCATGCAGAATGACAAAAGGCGGTCACAGGCAGAGCTGCACACATAGATTAGATGTCCTCCTTCTGGAGAACCCAGGAGCCCTCTCTAGTAGATTCCTGCTCCCCATGTGGAGTTAGTCAATGGTCGAACAGACAGAGCTGCACACAAAACATAGAACCGGTCTAGCAGATGCCTGTTACCTATGCAGCGTTAGTCCATGGGCAAACAGACAGAGCTGCAGACAAGACATAAGACATGAATGCGAGGAAACATCAAGCAGGGACTGTAGCATACCAAACCACAGGGGAAAACACGTGAGACTCACGGTGGGCCGATGGGTGCAATAGTTAATGTACTCATGGTTAGCAGATGCCTCCCTGGGCTGGCGTACAGTGGATGGGAAGACAGCACAAAATCTTCCAGGGCACTCTCAGTTTCAGGGAACAGCAGCCAGATGGAAGCTGAGTGTCACGAGGGTGTCAAGAGCCACGCCTGACTCCGTTATACCCGGGGTCAGGAAGTCGCAGCGGGTGGCTGCGCGCTCTATGTAGAAAGATAGTGCTGTTTCTTTATGGTAGCTTTCTGGGTTTGCCTTGCAACCCTTTTTGGCTCACTCAGGGATCCGTAGCTCCTTCTCCTCAGCTGTTTCTTGTCCAGCACTCCCAACCTCCTTATATTCCCCTCTTCCACTTCTCTGGTTGCCAGATATAGAGCTTCCTGCCTGGACTTCTATACTGACCCACTGGAGCTGTGTAGCTGTGTTCTCTGGTTGTTGTTCCAGAACGTTACCCTCCGGATCCCTGTTGGGCCTTGGTGGTCTGCTGTTGTCGCCCACCTGGGATTATATGTTTGTCTGTATTGTCTGTCCTCTCCTTGGTGTTTTCCTCTTAGTGTCAGTGGTGCGGACTAGTGATCCCTCCGCCCCGTTCACTACATAGGGCTCATCTTAGGGAAAGCCAGGGTTTAGGCACGTGATCGGCGTACGGATGAGGAACCCGTCTAGGGACGTCAGGGCAGTCAGGTGCCAGCCGCAAGGTGAGTCAGGGGTCACCACTTTTCCCTCTCCCTTGGACAGGGCTTTCCCATTTCCCTCCCTTTGTGTGACGCCGGTCATTACACTGAGGTGCTCTTGATGGTAATGGGTGTAAGGTGCTTTTGCGGCTGGGCCCCTGGTTCGTGACGCCAGCACTGTTATGTGCAAATGTTGAGAGTAGTAGTAAGAATGAGGAGTCGGTTGTTGTAAACCAGTTGAACATTTACTGAAGAATCAATAGTCTCTGGACAGTTGGTACAGTTCATCAATGGAAAGCTTTTTGTATAGCATAAGTAATAATAAGTTCACTTGTAATCCTATTATCAGGTAGTGGCAGTTGTCAATGAAGGAGTTGTCCCTTTTAAAGTAGACACTTTACAGGCAAGGATCCTGGTGGTAATCCTAAGTTCACTCTTTACAGCACTCTGGCACTAAAGATGCTATTAACTATTTATTTAGGAGTTATCCTTTAAGGGCGTTCCCTTCACAGCAGGCAAACACATCTGCTTCATTCTTTTGCAGGAAACTCTTCTAGAAAGGTTTTTGATTTTCAATACTATCCGGAAGGTTTAGTTAGTGATAAAGACAATTCTGTGCATCAATTGTCATTTGTGTTCAGGTACTGGAAAGCTACTCCTGGTCACTTGTGCTGATGAGGTCCATAAGCTATAGTTAGCTGTTACCCTCACTAGTCTCTCTGCATCCAGAGGAAAGGAACACAGTTACATGGTGACTTTAGCCTGTTTCTCTCCTCCATTAACTTGCTTCTCCTCCTCTCACACTCCAACTTCAACTCATCTCTTTCCCTACATTCTGCTCTCAGCTAGACACACCCAAAGCTATACACTCACCTAAAGAATTATTAGGAACACCTGTTCTATTTCTCATTAATGCAATTATCTAGTCAACCAATCACATGGCAGTTGCTTCAATGCATCTAGGGGGGTGCTCCTTGTCAAGACAATCTCCTGAACTCCAAACTAAATGTCAGAATGGGAAAGAAAGGTGATTTAAGCAATTTTGAGCGTGGCATGGTTGTTGGTGCCAGACGGGCCGGTCTGAGTATTTCACAATCTGCTCAGTTACTGGGATTTTCACGCACAACCATTTCTAGGGTTTACAAAGAATGGTGTGAAAAGGGAAAAACATCCAGTATGTGGCAGTCCTGTGGGCAAAAATGCCTTGTGGATGCTAGAGGTCAGAGGAGAATGGGCCGACTGATTCAAGCTGATAGAAGAGCAACGTTGACTGAAATGACCACTCTTTACAACCGAGGTATGCAGCAAAGCATTTGTGAAGCCACAACACGCACAACCTTGAGGCGGATGGGCTACAACAGCAGAAGACCCCACCGGGTACCACTCATCTCCACTACAAATAGGAAAAAGAGGCTACAATTTGCACGAGCTCACCAAAATTGGACTGTTGAAGACTGGAAAAATGTTGCCTGGTCTGATGAGTCTCGATTTCTGTTGAGACATTTAAATGGTAGAGTCCGAATTTGGCGTAAACAGAATGAGAACATGTCTCCATCATTTCAAATTGGTTTCTGAACATGACAATGAGTTCACTGTACTAAAATGGCCCCCACAGTCACCAGATCTCAACCTAATAGAGCATCTTTGGGATGTGGTGGAACGGGAGCTTCGTGCCCTGGATGTGCATCCCTCAAATCAACTGCAAGATGCTATCCTATCAATATGGGCCAACATTTCTAAAGAATGCTATCAGCACCTTGTTGAATCAATGCCACGTAGAATTAAGGCAGTTCTGAAGGCAAAAGGGGGTCCAACACCGTATTAGTATGGTGTTCCAAATAATTCTTTAGGTGAGTGTATATAGTGTGGTGCCAGCCCCACCTAGGGGCGAATGGATGTAAATGACATTGCCATCCAGATAATAGAGAATACCATACAATGCAAATAAACACATGTCTATACATTAGGATGTTTGAAGTGTCCAATTTACACACATATGTGGGACGCTGCATACCCCCTGCTAAAAGGTGAGTTGTCCTCGACGTTTGCAGTGACTGAAGCTGTTGATCTCTACGCCATCACCTGAAATACACCAGGTACACGCCACAAAAATACAAGTACGGATGCAAATATTGCAATGTACTATCATGACACTTCGATAACCTCCTGTAATAAAGGGTTATGCACAACAACACATTCTAGGCAATTTATCACATATACATTTTGCATACTTCACATTAGATATCAAAAAGGGATAATGGGCGTTGTTCTTCTTTACTTGATGGGGACAAAATGGGTGGTGATCTCACATTTGGGGCAATGCAGTCCATGACATAGTCCTGAGACAAAGTCTATCCCTGATTTGGGGTATAAATAATTTGTAATCCGAAGGATTAAAGTGCAAAAGTCTCTAATTTAAGAGGCTGTGCGTTGCATAGGATAAGGCACAGAAAAATGTCTTTCTGGGTACATTCCTTGAACGTTGCATACATTTTTTAGTTTTTAAAGACCCAGATAACCTGAGAAGGGGGTAAAAAGGGGATGGCACAAAAATAAGTGCAACTTGCATTTTTCAGCAGAAAAACATTACTGGAGTCCACAGTAGAGTCTTACAAATGAGCAGAGGGCTCTTTAGTGGTTTTGGGAACTACCACTTGGTAACAGCAAACGGACAGAGTTCCTCTGGCAAACAATGTCTCTGGCTTCATTTTTAGTAATGGCCAACAGGCCTACTTACAGGTATAAAGCTCATTTCCGTTAAGGCTTGTTTTTCTTGATGGAAAAAGAACAAGAAAATGGAGCTCATAGTACCAAAAAGTAAAAATATGTTTTATTGAAACATGATTAAAAAATATACATAAGTAAAGAAACAAGTAAATATGATGCCATTAAAAAAGTGAATGGGAGCAGAGAAAAAAAGCGCCACCCTGGGATAGCAAACAGGTCAATTATGAAACATATATGTATGGATCACGGGAAAATGCTGGGTACAATGACCAACCTATGACCCAACAGCAAGGTAAAGACCTAAGTGCACAGGTAAGTCAATGGTCCACAAGCAGACCCGCACGGCAGTGAGACAAGGCTTGTTTAGCAAGTGCAGTATGAAAAATAAACAACAAACCACAAAGGAGACCAGGTGTGGTGGAACACCAAAGTCAAAATGCCGCACAGGTGAGGGAAGAGCAGAGACTCACCTGAAAAGGACCGTGTGCTGAGTTACCCAGGATGGCGCTACCCCAACGCGCGTTTCGGCGTGCCTTCGTCTGGGGCCCAGGAGATCGGGGCTTCAGATATCGGGGCTCTCAACTGGGTCAACGGAGTCGTTGAACCCCATGGGACGAGCTGCTTGGTTGCGCTGATCCGGATGGGCCGCACTTCTTTTATCTGGCACTGGTGTATGGTCGGCCGCAAATCTACTGGGTTGAAGACGATCCCGTACCTTGTCCTGGGTGGCGAGGTAGAAATTCCGGCCGCTTCTGCTGCACTAGCCGTTGCAGGGTTTACTGATAGCTCTCCCTCTGGGGCTGACGGTTACTCCGGCAATCCAATCCTCCTTTGGGGACGATTAGGATGCACCATGGTGTTGTTACCTTTGCGGCCCAAAGCTGGAGACGAAGGAGGAGCTCTAGGAGTGGAACTTTCACTTCCTTGCTTCATAATACAAAGTGGTTCCCTGTGGGCAGGACTGACTTGCTTTTCAGCCATGCTGCCTCTCTCTTGCGCGTCTTTCTTTCTTGTGTGCTCAGCATCATCGGACGTGTTCAGCGCGCGCACGTACATCACGCTTTATTAAGATGTTTGAAGTGTCCCATTATACACATACTGTCACGGCTGAAGGTGGGGGAAAACCCTCAGTCGTGCGATGTCTATATGAAGTATAGCTGTTAGGCCAGGACAGGAATCAGGGAGCAGGTCACCTCCTATCACATCCCTAATTCTGACCCTGTCTCCTAGCCGTAAGAGCCAACCCTGATGGTAGGAGGCCTCATACTCTGTAACCTCAGATTCCTACTAGCCCTCAGGGTGGCCCTGGACTAGGAGCAGGGTAAGACGACCTGTTCCTCCTAGACACGGAGCAACAGTAGTCTCACTGGCCAGGCTGCAAAGGTAAGGGGAACAAATACAGCATATGGCAATGGCAGGTAGTGCAACTAGTACCACACCTACCTGCCACAGACACACAGCCTGGAACCCGTGCACAAGTGCTGCTGTCCACAACAACATAAACGGACATAGCACACATCACACAGGAACCCAGGACCATACGCTGCAATAAACATAAAGAAACCACTAGACATAAAATAACAAAAGAACAATAATGTCTAACATAAGTTTATGACCACAAGGGTGGCCCTCACTGGCAGATGGTATATAACCAGGAGTATGACTTCAGCTAAGCATGGCTGAAGTACCCCTCAGAGTCTGGCATCTAGCAGGAGCTATATAGCCCCAAGTAGCCACACCCACCCACAGACACACCCAGTGTTCACACACAAGGAAGGAAATTAACCCTTCCAATACCAGGCAAGGGATGGAAACTACTTAAAGGGGAAAAGCACAAAGAAGCACACACTCCACCTGTTACCACCGGCAACGGCATGCGTGGCAAGCATGTCTTGGGGATCAGCCAGAAGGCCGAGACACTGCCACCACATGCACACAACTCCACACATTGCCACGGGCAACCACAAGTGAAGGAAAGTGTCACAGTGCACACATAACATAAATCCCGTGCACACCAGACAAAGGAAGTGCATACATAAAAACGACACGTTGCCAGAGGCAACCGCATGCCGTGACAGCGAGCCGCCTAGCGTCCAGCTGCTACACTGCCAACCACATCATGTTGCCAGCGGCAACCACACGTGAGGCAACATACCAGCAGCCCTCACCATGTGGTTGACAACAGACCAAACCGCAGGCAACTGCATGCGGGTCCAAGAGTCATGGTCGTGACACATACGGTATGTGGGACGCTGCAGGACCAAGACAAGGTGACCTTGAAGTCTTACTAGGTGACCATACAGACAGGGCAGATGGAATATGCCTGGGCAGGTGCATAGCTCCTGCACTCAGCAAAGAGGGAGTCCGGCTGACCCCCAGGCCCACAGCTAACAGGAATATATAGCACATCGTGATGACACCCAGACCAAGACATTAACCCCACGAAAACCAGACAACAGGGCGGAAAGAAAGAACATACAAGAAGAACAGTACACACGTAACAACCTGTCGCCCCATGGCAATTAGCCTTGCCAGTATGCCACAGCAACAGGTGTGAGAAATACGGCAACCTATGTCACAGTGAACCACACTGTGACAAGTCTCTGTTTACCTGATGCAAAATATATCTTATGGCACATCCGTGAGCAATAAATGCAAAGTACAGTTTCTGGCAGCAGATGAGGAGGTGTAGTGGCAGGCTGGATGGCAATAGGTCGGGACTAGCAGAGACTTGTGAATATAGGTGTCCACTTTAGTACAGGCTTAATATTAGTCTGACCTAGTGATTTTTTAAGTAGGTGGTGGTGTCTGAGTAGTTGTCCCTCAACTTGCAGCAATTTCTGTAAAGCTGTATTTAGCTGATCACTCTCATGTCTTGTCATTCAAGTGTTGTCTTGAGGCAGGATTTAGTTGTTCTCAAAGGAGAAGAATATCTGGTTCAAGAGTTTTCCTCACAGAGAAATAAGATACGGTTCCTGGGAGCAGGAGCTCTGCATTTGCTTTCTCATTCACCACCAGAACATGAACCTCTTTCTCTTCTCTCCTCGCTCTAGCTAGACTGGAACTCCCCTTCCTGGCAGGAAGTAGGACCAGCCCACTCCTACCAATAGGGGAGAAACAGGGTGGTTAGCAAAGATTTTCCATCAGTGACAATAACAATAGTCTGCTTAGCAGTTGTGAACATGCCTTGAGAGTAACATTAAATGAAAAAGTAGACATTGCCACTCCCTTACATGCTACTACATGAACTTTATCCACCCTCTTCTCCAATGTTATGATCCTAGAGCACCCCGTTAAATGATCAATTGTAATTATTAGCGTTACTATTTCCAGAACTATTTTTTCTAGTGACATCACGTAGGACTCAACTGTAAGAATGTAAGGGGGTTGTAATGGCCCAACTGGTCTCTGGGCCCTACACAAGCGTGGCACAATGTAGGATACAGACTCATCCATTTAAATATGCATGTTCTTAAGATTGAGGCAACTAGTGTGGCGGATGCAGCCTCTCTCTCTTACAGAGGGTACAGGCAACACAGCAATACTTTACAAGGTGCAGTGCTTGGCGGTTACAGCAACAAGCAGTCTCTTATAACTCTTACTGCCTATGTAGTCCACTCAGCAGGGCTAGCTATTGTCATAGGCCTTGTGCATTCTGGCACACAATGTTTCCTGCATACATTGTCAAAAATACTACCAAATGCCTTGAAAGCCTGATGCACTGACCTCTAGCAGGAGGTTTAGCATGCAGTTATCTTCAGCAGTGCTGCTTTCATTAATTTTCTTTCACTTCACTTGATTATTTTGACTGAATTGATAATAGACCTATCAAGAATTGTTTTTGGTAGTATAAAGATATTTGATATTATTCTGCAAAAAAAATCACAATATGCAAATGTTCACCTGCACTTGCGTGGATGTCATGCGCCTCCTAGGTCAGCACTAGAGCAAGTGGAAACAGGTGAAACTAATATAATCGCAGCTGGGGGCAGAAAAAGAATCAACACATGAATTACATGGAGAATCCCTTTAAAGAGGTCTTGTGAGCTCTCCTGACTTATCTATCGAAGACGTTGTTCACACTACAGTGAAAGCCGGCTGGATGGACATGTCAGCTTTTTTAAAGGACTGTAAATACCAGCATTAAAAAAAAAAAAAGTCCTAATTTTGACCGTTTTGACGGCCTGACGGACCCCATAGAAGTCAATAGGTCCATTTTTAATGGCGGTTGGAATGTCATCCGTCTTGACGGCTGTTAAAAATGGGTTGGATGTTTAAAGGGGTTGTCTCGCTTCAGCAAATGTAATTTATTACGTTGGGGAAGTTGATACATAACATTACTAATGCATTGTGATTGTCCATATTGCCTCCTTTGCTGGCTGGATTCACTTTTCCATCACATTATCACACATTTTCATGGTGATAATTCATAAATTTCAAGGAGGAATAACAGATGAACAGTAAAACGCTGTGTCCCCCAGAATCGCTATATTGTGAGGAATACAAGTAATTTGCTAAAATAGAAATGTCAGGATCGGTGATAGATCCTCTTTAGGTAGCTCTGATCAGACAGAGATCATGCTTTGAATGTATCACCCTCATTTTGCTTCTTCTATTTGTGAGTGCATTTTGTGATGAAATGATTGCACCATTTAAAATGTTAATGCGATTTTATACCGTTTAAAGGTTGGGGTTTACAGACAATATCAATTTATGATTATTTAAATTCATTTGCTAAATTGATCTTACTTTGTTTGTATTAAAATACGGTGTCTCGGCTTCGGAAATAACTGCAGCCGTTTCAGCACAATTTATTTAAATAGATCATGTTAATGCCTTCATTGTTCTTGCAGGAGAAATAAGTTTATAAGGCTAGAGAGTGTGTTTGAAAGTAAAATGAGATAATGCAGTATGCATAATGTCTCCAGAATGGGGAACAATTTATTCTACAATAAAAAAAAAAACTTTGCTGTCTATTAAAGGTTGCTTAAATTATCATAATGTACAGCTTGATGTATATAGCACATAGTGCTAAAGCATGTACGAACCCACAAATGTAAATTTTAGATCCCACAATGTGTTTTGGGAACATTTCTTGATGGTCCCACTTTCTGACAAATCCCACAAAGACTAAAATGATACAAGTACCAGCGTTTTTCTTATACTTAAAGGGGTTGTCCGCATACAGAGCTGAGACGGACATATCACCTTCTTTTCCCACTCAGCCCCTCTGACTTGAGCATTGGAGCATTTCAGCATCGTTTCAGCACATGGACACACCCCCACCCTGTAACAGAACCCAATCTGGCAGCTTTGTGGAGCAGGGACAGACTGTTAGGGACACCAAACGCTAGCTAATAGGGCCACAATAGTCTTTTTAAGGACTGGTATAGGTGTGCTATTGATAGGTGTGATATAGTGAGGGATGTGATACACTTATAATATACTTTCTAACATAGAAAGTATATTATAGTGCATTTGTATTGTGCAGCAGTTGTGTGCGGTTCTGCTGCGATACCACAGCTATATAAAGGGACAAACGATATTGGAATAACTAATTCGAACTGGTGTGATATACCTGTTGCCCCCCAAAAAACTGATTGAGGGGTGTGATATACCTGCTTCCACCAAATATTGATTCAGGGGTTCTATATACCTGTTTCCACAAACTACTGATTGAGGGGTGCAATATACCTGCTTCCACAAAATACTGATTAAGGGGTTTTATATACCTGCTTCCACAAAATACAGATTGAGGGGTGCGATATAACTGCTTCCACCAAATATTGATTCAGGTGTTCTAGATACCTGTTTCCACAAAAGACTGATTGAGGGGTGCGATATACCTGCTTCTACAAAATACTGATTAATGGGTTCTATATACCTGCTTCCACAAAATACTGATTGAGGGGTGCAATATACCTGCTTCCACCAAGTATTGATTGAGGCCTGCGATACACCAGTGGTAGGGGTCGGGCAGGTGCACCAGACCGGAACCTAAGTGGGAAGTTGGAGAAGGTGCGTGCTATTATGTCAAAGGACACACCAGAGTTGGTTGAGTGGCTCACTCAGCCTTTCGCTTCTGCACCCTCCTCATCCTCGGTATCTGCACCCTCCTCACTCTCTGCTGTGTGCACCCCTAAAGACACCACCACCACCATAGCCCCTCCACTCGAGTAAGAGGAATTATTTTCCCATCCATTCCCAGACCTTACCGATGCGCAGCCATTCTTGGCATCGGATCAGGAAGAGGAGGTAGCAACGACTGCCACCAAGTGGTCTGATGACAGTACACAGATCAGCCCAAGGAGGGTGGTCCCCGCTGTTGCTGCCTACTCCGAGATCTCTAATGTCAGTGGTGGTGAAGGTGATGATGATGTGTCGATGGACGTCACGCGGGTGCCCACAAAAGAGGAAGAGGAGGGGAGTTCAGAGGGAGAGATGGAGCAGCAGATAGGGGGAAAAAGGAGGAGAAGCAGGCAGAACTCGCAGTGCACAGGAGGAAAAAAGCAGACTGCAAATGTATCTGGAGTGAGCCATCCACCATGCACGGTCACATCTTGCGCTCCCAGGATGCTGGCACATGGCTCCGCAGTGTGTTTCTTTTTTAACGTGTCAGCTGCTGACAATATTGTTGCCATCTGCAGCCTGTGCTGTCAACGCAACAGTCGCGGTAAGCCCAACTCTTACCTAGGGATGACCGCCTTAAGAAGGCACCTGACCTCCCATCACCAGGCCCAGTGGGAGCAACGCCGTCAGAACCCACAAAGCCATACTTCCGGTGCTCCACATCCTGCCTCTTCTCCTTCTCCTCTCTCCTCCCATTTGTCCTCCACTCCACCTTCCACCATGCCGTAGTCGCACTCATCTGGCAGAAGGCAGGCTTCTGTGGCCCAAATGTTCAAACATAAAAAGTTGATGACGCCGAATAATCCTCTTGCCCAACGACTGACCGCTGGGCTAGTTCGCCAACTACTGCCATATAAACTGGTGGACTCGGAGGCCTTTAGAAAATTTGTGGCCATTGGCACACTGCAATGGAATGTCCCCGTAAGGAAATATTTTTCCCAGAAGGGCATCCCAGAGCTATATGGCCACGTTCAGCGGCAATTGAATATATCTCTGGCACACAGTGTCAGTGCCAAGATACATCTGACCACAGACACGTGGTCTAGCAAACACGGGCAAAGAAGGTACTAAACTTTTACTGCCCACTGGGTGAACCTTCTGACGGCCGTGAAGATGGTCACCCATGGCACCCGTGTGGATTTGGTGTTACCGCCATGGATTGCATGCAGGCCTGCCTCTTCTTCTCCTCCTCCTACTCCATCCTCCGTCTCCTCCTCGGCTGACTCCTCCTTTTCCACTGCTACCGCCTCTTCTGCTGCACCCCCTGAGCTCCCCAGAACCTATTCGACATACCAGGTGAGACGTTGCCATGCTGTGCTGCGGCTGTTGTGCCTGGAAATCAAGGGCCACACCGATCCTGCACTGCTTTCAGCTCTGCGGTCACAGGCCGATCAGTGGCTAACCCTGCTCAATTTGACAGTTGGTAAAGTGGTGTTCAACAACGGTGCCAATCTGCTGAGCGTGCTGAAGCAGGGCAAAATGACACACGTGCCGTGCATGGCAAGTCCTGAACTTAGTCGTGCAGTGATTCATTGCCAAATACTCTGGGGTCCAGGACGTACAGGCCAGGAAAATCTCTTGCCATTTTAGAAGATCTTACACAGCCATGGCTCGCCTTGCTGACGTTCAGCAGCGACACCACCTGCCTGTCAGACGTCTGATTTGTGACATCCCTACGCACTGGAACTCCACCTTGTATATGCTTGATAGGCTGCTCCAGCAGAAATGTGCCATTAACATCTACCTGTACGATCTCTGCAGCAGGACAGGTTCTGGGGAGCTTGGTTTCTTTTCACCGCGCCAGTGGCTGCTCATGTGCGACGCATGCAGACATCTGCGGCCATTTGATGAGATCACCAAACTGGTCAGTCGCAGCTAGGGCACCATCATTGACATCATACCCTACGCCTTCTTTCTGGAGTGTGCATTGTGTCGTGTCATTGATCAAGGCGTCGAGGAGCAGGAGCTGGAAGATGAGGAAGTCGCAATGCTGAATGAATTTCCAGGGGGGCTACTCCATCTGAGACAAGTTAGCAGGAGTCTGAAGAGGAGTCAGAGGAGGATGGTGGCTGGGGGGAGAAGGAGGAGCAAGAATAGCAGGCTATAAACTTTTCGGGATCCCTGGTGTTGTCTGTGGGTGGGGGGATGAGACCGAAGACGACATTCTCCTGGGCGATGACCAGGAGCCAGGACGCTCCACCGCTTCCAATTTAGTGCAAATGGGGGCCTTCATGCTCCAGTGTTTGAAGAGGGATCCCCGTATAAAAAGCATAAAGGGCAAGGACCATTACTGGGTGGCAATGTACTTAGACCCCCAAAACAAACACAAAATGGCAGACATGTTACCAGCATCACAGAGGGCTGTCAGAATGCAGCATTTACAGGCCTTACTGCGAGAGATGCTGCATTCTGCTGTTGCGGGCACTGGCAGAGGAATTTCCACCCACAGCGAAACAGGTACGGTTACCAATCCTACCACGCCTGCAAGAAGAGGGCGGTTTGAAGATGTGTTGGTCACTTTGGATATGATATCATTCTTGCAACCAACCCACCGAGAGCCGCCCTCTGGATCCAGCCTCAGGGAACACCTAGACCGACAGGTGTCCGACTACATCGGGTTAACGCTCTGAGAAGCGAGGACACTCTGAGAAGCGAGGAACCCCTAGATTACTGGGTGTGCAGGCTTGGTCACACCTGTGATGACCACGTGTAATTGAATTTCCTCATGCCAGCCCACACATTTCTGCCACCACCCAGAACAAAAAATGGTCCTTGTCTTATGTATATACAGCGGCATAAAAGGCCTTTTCTGTCAGGTGACAGTAAAATTGTTATTCACTGACCGTCTAATATACCTCCAGCCACATAATCACTTGTTCTTTTATTTCAGATGAATGCCTCATTTTTGGGGCCTGTACTCCACTGGCCTACGGTAAAATTGTTATCCACTGACCGCCTAATATACCTCCAGCCACATAATCACTTGTTCTTTTCTGTCCGGTGAATGCCTAATGTTTGGTGCCTGTACTCCACTGGCCTGCAGTAAAATTGTTATCCACTGACCGCCTAATATACCTTCAGCCACATAATAACTTGTTCTTTTCTGTCAGGTGAATGCATAATTTTTGGGGCCTGTACTCCACTGGCCTACAGTAAAATTGTTATGCACTGACTATCTAATATACCTCCAGCCACATAATCACTTGTTCTTTTCTGTCAGGTGAATGCCTAATTTTTGGGGCCCCTACTCCCGTGGCCTAAAATAACATTTTTGTAGGCTCCAGCAGGGCACATTTTTGAGAGTTTCCCTTTAAGTCGCATAAAAGTGGCCCCTGATTAAAATACATATTTTTTGTGGGAATTTTTGCCATTGATCCCCCTCTGGTATGTCACTGTCCATGTTTTGGGACTATTTGTGCACTTCTAGTAAGTATTTGGTGACTGCAAATATGACCTGAAGGTTTTTCAGGTTCGCCTGCCATTAAAGTGAATGGGGCTCGCCATGAACGCGCGGTTTGCGAACATATGATCGCGAATGCGCGTTCGCGTTCACGAAACGTCCCGGCCGATGTTGGTCCATCACTAATGTGAAGTCCACAGAGTGGCCTTATGACATAATGGTGAGGTAGAAGCAGCATGAAGAGACCAGAGTGGCCCCATGACAGAGGCTGGAGGTGGATGCAGCATCAGGAGGCCACAGAGCGGCACAATAACAGAGTGTAGAGGTAGCAGCAGCATCAGGAGGCCACAGAGTAGCACAATGACAGAATATGGAGGTGGCGGCAGCAGCATCAGGAGGAGGCCACAGAGTGGCACAATGACAGTGTGGAGGTGTCAACAGCAGCATCAGGAGACCACAGACTGGCAAGGTGACATAGTGTGGAGGTGGCAGCAGCATCAGGAGACCACAGAGTGGCAAGGTGACATAGTGTGGAAATGGCAGCAGCATCAGAAGACCTCAGAGTGGCAAGGTGACAGTGTGGAGGTGACAGCAGAATCAGGAGACCACAGAGTGGCAAGGTGACATAGTGTGGAGGTGGCAGCAGCATCAGGAGACCACAAAGTGGCAAGGTGACATAGTAAGGAGGTGGTAGCAGCATTAGGAGACCACAAAGTGACCCGATGACATAGTGGGGAGGTGGGTGTCAATACGAGTACCAGCTGAAAATGGTGAGTGAAAGAAGGAGCACATGGCATCAGATGTGTGGCATCAGGCGGTTGGCAGCATCAGAATAGTAGCTGAGGCAGGTAGCCAGAAGAAACCGGTCTTTTTTGTCAAAGTGTTGGTGTGGCACCATGGATGATCTAGTCTGATGCCTCAGGCATTGGTAGGTGGAAATCCTGGCTGATCTATGCCTGATTCATCTTGACAAAGGTCAGTCTCTCCACATTTTGGGTGGACAGGCGAGTTTTTCTTGGGGTAACTATGGCCCCCGCCACACTAAACACTTACTCTGATGCCACACTACTGGCCGGGCAGGACAGCTTTTCCAGGGCAAACTCTGCTAGTTGCGGCCACAAATCCAGTTTGGCTGCCCATTAGTCCAGTGGATCTTTAATGTGGGGTGGCAGGGTACTGTCTAAGTATGCCACCACCTGCTGGTACAGGTTCTGCTCCAGGTCTAACTGCTGCTGGTGAGTAGTTACTTCACTAGGCTGGTGAAGAAAGCTGCTCATCAGCGACTCTAGACTCAAGTTTCTTCTGATGGAGCCGGAACTGCTGCTACCCTCCACCCTGCCACAGTGGTCATGGCAGAGAAACGTGAGCTCAGAGGGTCCCCCCGGTCAGACCTGCGAGAGGATAGACGATGGCGCAGATAGGCAGGGGCCAACTGACTACATAGAATGTCTCTATAGTAGTTCAGTTTGTCCTCCCTCTCAGCAGATGTAAAAAAGTACCCCATTTTGGACTGGTAGCGAGGGTCCAATAAGGTGGCGAGCCAGAAGTCATCCTTCTGCCGGATGGTGACAATTCGTCTGTCACTACGCAAGCAAGTGAGCATGCATCGGGCCATTTGTGCAAGTGACTCGGAAGGACTCCCTGCCTCTATCTCCACTGCATACTGCCACGGTGTGTCTGGGTCCTCTGCCTCGTCTTCCTCATCACCCTGTAGCTCCTCTGGCTGCTGCTCCTCCTCTCCTGTCAACTGTATGTAAAAGTCACCCATATCGCTACACATTGCTTGTGCTCCAATGTCCTCTTCCTCCTCCAGTTCAGCCCCCACAGGGTTCATGTGGCCTTGAGATCTAGGCACCGTGCCTTCAGTCCCCTGACCAGCCAGATTTACCAGCATCTTTTCCAGGACATGAAGCAGTGGAATGACGTTGTTCATCCCATAGTCCTGGCGACTGACAAATAACGTGGCCTCCTCAAAGGGCCTGAACAAACGGCAGGTGTCAATCATGAGCTGCCACTGGCTGACATTGAAGTTACACAGGGGAGTACTCCTGTCCACTTGGATCATCAAGAAATCGCTAGCAACACCAGCTCTCACGCCAATCTCTTCATCACCACTTACCTGCCTAGTGGAGGAAGCAGTGGATGTCTACTCCACATCTTGGCTGGCCAGTAGCTGCTGACTGTCCTCTAGTAGCTCATCCTCACTGTATAGTGGGGCTGAGCCCACAGCATATAATATTTCTCTGGCTGAGGGAACAGAAAAGGACAGAGGCAGGTTGAGGACAGGTGATGGCACAGGGCCTGTTCCCGGGCCATGCCGACTAAGGGTTGTGTCTGACCAACCCACGGACTCTTGGCTGGGGGTGTCTGATGTCACTTGGGACGAAGTGGATGACCGAGTCAACCATTCAAGAACCACTGGGTTGCTGGTCAAGACACAACCGCTAGATGACACTGGGAGCTTAGGCCTCTCGCTGTGACTCCTGCTGCCACGCCCCCTTACTCTGCTGCGACTTCTGCCTGCGCCATAAACAGTTAGGCCTCTGCCTCTTCCCTGTGCAGGGCCTGGCACTTCTCTGTCTGACATACTGTTAGATCAAATAAATAAATAAAAAGGAAATTAAAACACCCCAAAAAAGTCAGTTTTTTCTCACTTCACCACACAACGGCTAATAAGCCCTTTTTTCCCCCCACTAATACACACCAAAAAGGGCTATAATTTTCTAACTTCACCACACAACAGCAAATACTTTTATTGTGCCACTAATACACACAAAAAAGTGCTTTAGAACATATAATACTGCACCGCTGAATGTCAAATATATTTTTCTTTTTTTCTCTTATACACTCCACAAAAGGCTTTAGAACATATAACTGCACCACTGAACGGCAAATAGGCCCTTATCTTTTTCCCACTTATAGACAACACAAAAGGCTTCAGAACATATAACTGCACTGCTGAACGGCAAATATATTTTTCTTTTTTCCACTTATACACTCCACAAAAGGCTTTAGAATATATAACTGCACCGCTGAACGGCAAATATATTTTTCTTTTTTGCACTTATACACTCCACAAAAGGCTTTAGAACATATAACTGCACTGCTGAATAGCATATATATATTTTCTTTTGCCACTAATACACACCACAAAAGAGCTTTAGAACATATAACTGCACGGCTGAACGGCAAATCAATTTTTTTTTTTGTGCCACTAATACACGCCAAAAAGGGCTGTGATTTTCACACTTCACCACACAACGGCTAATAAGCCCTTCCCCCCCCCCCCCACTAATACAAGCCAAAAAATGCTTTAGAACATATACAGTGGGGCAAAAAAATATTTAGTCAGCCACCAATTGTGCAAGTTCTCCCACTTAAAAAGATGAGAGAGGCCTGTAATTTTCATCATAGTTACACTTCAACTATGAGAGAAAGAATGGGGGGAAAGAATACAGGAAATCACATTGTAGGATTTCTAATTAATTAATTGGTAACTTTTTCGGTAAAATAAGTATTTGGTCACCTACAAACAAGCAAGATTTCTGGCCCACACAGACCTGTAACGTCTTCTTTAAGAGGCTCCTCTGTCCTCCACTCATTACCTGTTTTAATCGCACCTGTTTGAACTTGTTATCAGTATAAAAGACACCTGTCCACAACCTCAAACAGTCACACTCCAAACTCCACTATGGCCAAGACCAAAGAGCTGTCGAAGGACACCAGAAACATAATTGTAGACCTACACCAGGCTGGGAAGTCTGAATCTGCAATAGGCAAGCAGCTTGGTGTGAAGAAATCAACTGTGAGAGCAATTATTAGAAAATGGAAGACATACAAGACCACTGATAATCTCCCTCGATCTGGGGCTCCATGCAAGATCTCACCCTGTGGAGTCAAAATGATCACAAGAACAGTGAGCAAAAATCCCAGAACCACACGAGGGGACCTAGTAAATGACCTGCAGAGAGCTGGTACCAAAGTAACAAAGGCTACCATCAGTAACACACTATGCCTCCAGGCACTCAAATCCTGCAGTGCCAGACGTGTCCCCCTGCTTTAGGGCTCTTTCACACCTGCGTTCTTGTCTTACGGCATAGAGTTCCGTCGTCCGGGCTCTATGCCGGAAGAATCCTGATCAGGATTATCCTAATGCATTCTGAATGGAGAGAAATACGTTCAGGATGCATCAGGATGTCTTCAGTTCCGGAACGGAACGTTTTTTGGCCGGAGAAAATACCGCAGCATGCTGCGCTTTTTGCTCCGGCCAAAAATCCGGAACACTTGCCGCAAGGCCGGATCCGGAATTAATGCCCATTGGAAGGCATTGATCCGGATCCGGCCTTAAGCTAAACGTTGTTTCGGCGCATTGCCGGAGCCGACATTTAGCTTTTTCAGAGTGGTTACCATGGCTGCCGGGACGCTAAAGTCCTGGCAGCCATGGTAAAGTGTAGCAGGGAGCGGGGGAGCAGTATACCTACCGTCCGCGCGGCTCCCCGGGCGCTCCAGAGTGACGTCAGGGCGCCCCAAGCGCATGGATCATGTGATCGCATGGATCACGTCATCCATGCGCATGGGGCGCTCTGACGTCATTCTGGAGCGTCCCGGGAGCCGCACGGACTGTAAGTATACTGCTCCCCCGCTCCCCGCTCCTACTATGGCAACCAGGACTTTAATAGCGTCCTGGCTGCCATAGTAACACTGAAAGCATTTGGAAGACGGTTCCGTCTTCAAATGCTTTCAGTACACTTGCGTTTTTCCGGATCCGGCGGGCACCTCCGGCAACGGAAGTGCACGCCGGATCCCAACAACGCAAGTGTGAAAGAGGCCTAAGCCAGTACATGTCCGGGCCCGTCTGAAGTTTGCTAGAGAGCATTTGGATGATCCAGAAGAGGATTGGGAGAATGTCATATGGTCAGATGAAACCAAAGTAAAACTTTTTGTCAAAAACTCAACTCGGAGGAGAAAGAATGCTGAGTTGCATCCAAAGAACACTATATCTACTGTGAAGCATGGGGGTGGAAACATCATGCTTTGGGGCTGTTTTTCTGCAAAGGGATCAGGACGACTGATCCGTGTTAAGGAAAGAATGAATGGGGCCATGTATCGTGAGATTTTGAGTGAAAACCTCCTTCCATCAGCAAGGGCATTGAAGATGAAACGTGGCTGGGTCTTTCAGTATGACAATGATCCCAAACACACCACCCGGGCAACGAAGGAGTGGCTTCGTAAGAAGCATTTCAAGGTCCTGGAGTGGCCTAGGCAGTCTCCAGATCTCAACCCCATAGAAAACCTTTGGAGGGAGTTGAAAGTCCGTGTTGTCCAGCGACAGCCCCAAAACATCACTGCTCTAGAGGAGATCTGCATGGAGGAATGGGCCAAAATACCAGCAACAGTGTGTGAAAACCTTGTGAAGACTTACAGAAAACGTTTGACCTCATTGCCAACAAAGGGTATATAACAAAGTATTGAGATGAACTTTTGTTATTTAACAAATACTTATTTTCCACCATAATTTGCAAAAAAATTCTTAAAAAATCAGACAATGTGATTTTTCTAGATTTTTTTTCTCATTATGTCTCTTATAGTTGAGGTATACCTATGATGAAAATTACAGGCCTCCCTCATCTTTTTAAGTGGGAGAACTTGCACAATTGGTGGCTGACTAAATACTTTTTTGTACCGCACAAAGGCAAATAAGACAAAAAATATTTCCTTTTAATAAACCCTGTTAATGGCTGCATCAAACTGCACTTTCTCCTTAATAACAAGAATGGTTTGCTGGAATTACAGAGCTGTATAATGGCAATTTGGATCCCCAGCCAGTGCAGCAATGTGTAATAGGATTGTTCCTATTACCTAGGCTGTAACCTCCCCTACTGAACCCTGTTCTACATAAATGCTGTGGAATGATTCCACCCTATCCTTTCCCTACACCTTGAATAATCTTTTCCTAAACTTGTAAATAGTTTTTTTTTAGCACAATGAAGTCTTTCCTAGCGCTGTCCCTAGCGCCTGCTGACGTCTCTCCCTGCACTAAGTACACTGGCAAATGGTAGAATCCAAGATGGCTGAGGCTATTTATAGAGCTGTGACATCACAGCTGCTGATTGGCTGCATGCATGGCATTATGGGTGATCTGCGTTCCCAGAGTTCCTTGCTCCATGTCCTCACACCTGCAGCAGCCATTTTAGGAAAAAATGTGATTCGTTACCACAAAGTGTGAGGAAATTCGGATTTGGTGCAAATCAAATTTTTCCTGAAATTCTGATCGAATTCCACTTAGTAAACTTTGATTCGCTCATGTCTAGTGGCAGCTGCAGTAATGCCAAAAATAACCCTCCAATGTTTGGAAATATATATATATATTTTGTAATTTCAATGTTCTGGGTGAACAGCAAATTCCATAAATATCTCAATCGAGATTCCCATGACAACTGCCATCTGCGTACGATGAAAAGTTATGTATGTAGGTAGAAAAACTTTTAATAATAAAGCGTATAAGAGCAGAGAGAACAGACTCAAACTTATCAGAACATTTTGCCTTGATAAAAGCAGTGTGTCACACCTTGCCCTGTGATCTGTCAGACTGGCTGCACATGTCTGACTTCTTTGTTTGTTTTGATTTGGGTTTGAGCTGGATCCACCTTCCCTCAGGTGTACTGGGTTTCATTGTTAGTGAGGCTATTTATCCCTCCTTCCCCCAGTGGCCTGTGTGGGTTATAGTTCTTTCCTGGGAGCTCTTGATTTGTTGTGGATCGTCTGCTCCAGCTCTGCTCAAGATAAGTCCTCTCCTTCATTTCCCTTTGTGTGTTTTATCTAGCCCTCTAGGGAGACGCTTGCTTCCTCCTAGTTTGAAGAAGCAGGTTGCCTCTTCCCTTTTCCCTGCTGCTTAGGGTTTGCCCAGTGTGTTTAGGTTTAGGCATGAGGGCATGTGCATATCCACCCTAAAGGTATGCACATGTGCATAGCAGTTTAGGGAAAACTTTTAGGGATCGCTAGAAGGTGACCCTTTTCTCCCTAGCTTTCGGGCCTAGTCGTTTGTTCTGTTTGTTTTCCCGTGTTTGGTTATTTCCCCGCTTACCTACCTATCGTGACACAGTGATAGAGTCCACAACTCCTTCAGTTTCAGCAAGTGAAATACATGATTATATCATAACTTTTTCTATTTTTCTTTGATGTAACTATCTGGGAACTTGCAGTTGGCAGGGTAGTTTATAGTTATATATAGAAGCATTTTGGGTACATACAGTCTATTGAATACATTTTTGGGGAATTTTTTGTGGTGATGGGAAAAAAAATGCAGCATTTTTTAAATATTTTATTTTTTTTTTAGTTTTTCTGGATTTTATTTTACAAACTTTCACCATGTGGTATTAATAATATCTATCTGTTAAATTGTTACCATTTATGGCAATACTAAATTTATAGTTGTTTTTTTTAGGGGAATTACTGTATTGTGCAGTACATACAGTATAAATCAGCATTTAGTTTAAATTGTAGAGACAAAATACAGATTTTTTTTTTTTGGGTGGGTGGGGTGTTTCAATCCTTTCTTCCTTTTTATGCCATTCATCGATCATCTTGAATCTGTTTTTCAATTTATAGTGTGAAGTATTAAGAGGATACTAAATAGTTATCCAAAGTTAGCGGATACAGCTGCATATAGCTTCTTTCCCATTCTACTTTGTTAAGAATATAACACATATTTGTTTTATACAAGCTTACACAGGCTAAAAAAAGAAAAATGCCAACTAAGCGCAGCTATTTGGAACGACAAAACAAAGATAATGCTAACCATAGCCAGTGTATCCTCATAAAGCAAATAAATAAATAAATAAAGCCATCCCTATAACCTAACCCTGGTAATGCATCAAGATGAGCTGGGAGTGTATGATTACATGAATGAATCAAAGCTTAAAGGAAATATTTCATTTGAAAATGACCTATTGTTTAAGTCACATTTTTTTGATAAACATATTTTTAAAGAATTTTTTATGATGTTTTTTTTTTTTTCATTTTCCTTGTTAATATCTATATTTAAGCAAAACCCATAAAATCCTGCAGTTTTCACACTGACTGCTAAGACTACTAATAAGTAGTGATGGACGAACATCGTCCGGGACAGTTTTAGCGAACGTGATCGCGCAAACGCAATCAAATGTTCGCGAACCGCAAGTTCGCGGCGGGCCCCATTCACTTTAATGGCAGGCGAACCTGAAAAACCTTCAGCTCATATTTGCAGCCAGCAAACAGAAAAAGAAGTACACAAATAGTCCCACAACATGGACAGTGATATACCAGAGGGGGATCATTGGAAAAAATCCCCACAAAAAATATGTATTTTAATCAGGGGCCATTTTTATGCGTCTTAAAGGGAAACTCTCAAAAATGTGCCCTGCTGGAGCCTATAGAAATTTTATTTCCTATCGGTTTGATGTATACAAATGTGCAGCATTCCACGTTTTTGTATCCTGCAGAGTCTATTAAAAAAATGCTTTTTTCTACCATGGAACTGTATGGTGAACGGACGCCACTGTACGGCATCAGTCTGAGGCATCTGTTAACGCATATATTTTTGGTATGCATTAAATGGATGGCAAAAATAGGATATGAACCCAGCCCTAGTTTCAGAATAAGCACCAGTACACATCGGAGCAGCGTGGCGGATAGGGGAGGCAGCCATGTACTGACAGAGCGCTACCTGGTTCTGGTGGTCAGGGATGAGGACTGTGTATCCAAAGGATCATTTTCTACTGAGAAATACAGGGCACAGCATAATACACTATAATCTATATAATATAAAGATATTAGCCCTACCGCTGAATGATAATACAATTAGGTGATCATTTATTATATAGAAATACGTCTATGTTAGGCATATTTCTGACACAGATTGTGGCACAAAGGGCCTTACTCCTTAGCACCGCAATCTGCATATTTTTCCCGCTCATGCCAGGTCTAAAAAAGGATGGCGTGGGCAGGGAGATGGATACAGTTATGGCCATCCAGTTATTGGATACCACCGCCATACATTGACCGGATAACACCTCTGCACAGTGAACGGATAACACCGCCATACCGCAACCGGATAAAAGAGTATAAGAGGACACAGTTTCGGGAATGACTAGGGGGACTGCACAGGGTGTGGTAAGAGGGCACAATGCAGGGTATTAGGGGGCACAGTACGGGGTGAGAGGCACAGTACAGGGTGGGGGGCACAGTCACATGACCCTGTGACATTAGAAGGTCCTTATGGTGAATGCGGTTCATACGCCACCATAATGAGAGGCATAGGAGTGAGACAAGGATGTGATTATGTGGCTAGAGATAAAAAATGTAACTGTTGGCCAGTACAGGCCCCAAAAATTTGCCAGTAGGCATTCACCTGACAGCAAAGAACTTTTTTTATTTTTTTATTCAACAACTTTATTAGTATACAAAGGAGTAAAAAATACACACATCAGACAGTTAACTTAATATAATTAACTTACTCCATTTTTTCCCCCCACCTCCCACCTGCGATGCGTCCCCTGTCCTCCCTCCCCCTCCCCCCTCCAAGGAAAAGGGGTAAGGGAAGAGAGGAGAGTAAGAGCAAAGAGAAAAAAAAAAGGGGGATAACACATAACTAAATTCAGCAAAAAAGCCTATCATAACTTCCAGCCTTCCGATATCTTATTCCATTCTTCTGATCCACCTCTTTGCTTGTACAGGATCCGTTCGTAATTTTTGATCTTATTAACCAGGTTTATCCAGTTATTTACTTGTAAAGTATGGCGTGCAAACCAAATTCGACTAATCAACAATCTAGCCAATAGTAGTATTCTACCCAGTAGAATCTTTTGGTATTTATTGATAGTTAATGTGGACAAGTCGTTCAGCAAGAACAATTGTGGATCAAGAGATATACATATTTCTAGTTTGTGGGTAATAAGATTTTTAATACCATTCCAGTATGCTACCAGACCTGGGCAGAGCCATATCATATGAAGGTAGTCCGCTCCTTCATTATCACAGGGCACTTGGAGGTATCTCTTAATCCACACTTGTTTAACCAAGTGGGAGTAATATAAAGTCTATGGTAAATGTTAAACTGTGTTAAAACGTGATTAAAATTGTGCGAAAGTAAATCTGGATTAGTAAAAATACTCCCCCATCCCACAAGCTTTATATTTGGACAGTCCATCTCCCAGGCCCTTTGTCCTGGTGATTGTGTTTCAGAAAAACGTGACTTGATTAGTAATTTATATATATTTGAAATCTTCCTCCCTAGTGATATCTTTCCTAACCATTCATTTAGTTGTGACAAAGTATCTATTTCCAATAGTGATTTATCGTGCAAACTAGAAAGTGCTGAGCAAAGCTGAAAATACCTAAACCATGCAAGGTTCTGTACACTGTGTGATAGTTCCGCAAACGTCTTAATTTCTTTATTCTTGACAACCTGAGACACATATAAAATCCCATTTTTTTTCCAGAATTGATCGGTTGCTATCCCATCTAAGGTCTGTAGATGCTTATTCTGCCAAAGAGGCGTGAATCTAAGTGATCCCTTTACCCCCAACCATCCTCTAGTGATAAAAAGTAGTTTCCTGCACTCTTTGTATCCCCACTCTTTTTTAGTCATTTGCCCGGATTCCAGCAACGTAAATATATTATTATACGTGGAGGCTCTTACTAGACTACTCAAAGATGCACTGTTTGCCTATTCATTACACATCCATAACTGATCTGCCATAAAGTAGCCTTTGAAGTATGGGAGGTTTAGTCTCACTCGTTTTCTTCCCCAAACCAAATCATTAATTATTCTTTCCAAAAGTTTGATATATTTGTCCTCTATCCAAATAGGTATATTTCTAAGGACATAGAGAAATTGAGGCAAAATTACCATCTTAAACCAGCGAGACTCGGTCAGCTCTAGATAAAGGGAGTCTCAACCAAATCTCTATTTTTGCCCTGGTTTTAGTTATCAGTGAGATCAGATTAAGTTCTACAGCGTTTTCTACCTGAGGGGATATCTTCATGCCCAGATATTGAAAGGTGTCAACAACATCTAACTGAGTCAGAAGGGGCTCCTTTTGCGGCAAGGGATCTATGGCATCTATCTAAGGCATCAGAGTTGTCTTTGTCCAATTTATATCTATGCCTGATACCTCCCCGAATAATTTGACCAATCAAATGATTCTTGGAACATTTTTTTCTGTATCATCTATAAAAAAAAGGACATCGTCCGCATATAAGGAAATACGATCTTCCTCTCTTAATGTACCAAACCCTTTGATTTTGGCATCTTGCCTAATGGCCAATGCCAGGGGCTCAATATAAATATCGAATAGGAGGGGAGATAATGGGCAGCCCTGCCGGGTACCTCTCTGTAGATCAAAACTAGTAGTAAGATTCCCATTAAGACACAACTTAGCTGTAGGGTGTCTATAAAGGGATTTAATAATATTTATAAATCTCTCCCCAAAGCCCATCCTGGCCAGCACCTTCCAGAGGAATCGCCACTCCAGCCTGTCGAAGGCCTTAGAGGCATCTAAGGACAGGATGGAGCGAGCATATCCCCCAGGAGCCTGTATGTTGGAAAAAAGGCGGTGGAGGTTAGGGTGCATACCCTTCTTTGGAATAAAACCGTTCTGGTCTGGATGGACAATGGAGGAGATAACCCCAGCAAGACTCGACGCCAAAATCCTTGCAAGGAGTTTTACATCGGTGTTCAACAGTGAGACCGGTCTATAAGATCCCATATCCGTGGGGTCTTTATCTTTTTTTGGAATTAGAATTATTACACCTTCCATCATTGAGCCCGGCAAATTCCCCTCCGCCTCCGATTCAACAAAGACCTCCAGGAGTTTAGGAAAAATCACCTCCCTGTATTTGCTATAAAATTCATATGGAAGTCCGTCTGAACCGGGGGCGGAGTTGGTCGAGCACAATTTAATTGCCCTTCAAACTCCTGAATAGAGAAATCAGCCTCAAGTGCCTTTTTTTGGGGACCCGTAATAGTAAGAAAGACGATATCATCCAGATAACAATCCATCCTTTCCTCCGTGATCTCACCATCGGCTGTATAAATGTCCGAGAAATAATCAAGAAAAGCCTCCTCTATGGAGTCTTGGCCAGTAACGGTCTTCCCGTTGGCCAGACGTATATTGTCTATGTTCTTTTTAGGATCCTGACTCGCGATCACTCTGGAAAGGAGTTTCCCTGGTCGCCCCGACTCTGTAAAGTGTTTTTCACCCTTGAAAAACAAGCTGTGTTGAGCCTTTTCCAACAGAAAGTTGGCATATGCTTGTGTAGACTTCTGCATTATTTCCCTATTTTCCTCTGAATGATTTATACAGAAAGTTTGTGTTGCTAGGGAGGCTTGTTTTTTAGAATTTCCTCATTTACCCCATATTCCTTTCTCAGATTTGCGATACTACTAACCATTATTCCCCTCATATAGGCCTTTAAAGTATCCTATACTACCTGAATCCTAGTAGACCCATGATTAGATTCCCAAAATTGATCAATTTCCCCTTGTATTGTATCATGGTTATTGACAACCAATAGGGATTCAATCTAAAGGGAGGCCTTACTATTTGTTTATCATGGGTCAAGCAAAACTCAAGGAATAATGGCAGGTGGTCCGAAAATGACCTAGTTTCATATTTCATTCGTTTTACATGTCGTACATCTTTTTTATTGATCAAAGCATGGTCTATTCTGGACATGGTTTTCTCTAATTTACTAATACATGAGAAAACCCTTTTTCCCCGGCCCAGACTTCCCCAGACGTCTTCAAACCCAGCCTCAGAGAAAAACCGAGGGAGACGGTGGCCCCTCCTTCGACACCCATAGAAACCCTATCTGTCACCGAGTTGATCACACAGTTAAAGTCACCAATAATCAAAGTCGGGCATTCTTGCCATTTTTCCATAAATGTTAACAGGGAATTAAGAACTGAAAAGGAAAAAAGAGGTGGAATATAGACAAAGGCCAGAATACACCTCTTCCCGGCCAACCTACAATATAAGAATACAAATCTCCCCTGTGGGTCAACAGATGATGCCTCCCCCACGAATTCAATTGTTCTATGAACAAACACTGTCACTCCCCTAGAGTGACTGGAAAAGGTAGAGTGGTACGTGTGGGCAGCCCATCCCCTGGTGGCCAACTTAGAGGTCTCCCCGGTAAGATGTGTTTCGGTCAGACATACAATTGCTGGGAGATGTATGCGCATCCAGTCAAAAACCGCTTGTCTCTTTCTTTTATCTCCTAGACCCCTAACGTTCCAAGTGATAATTCTGATAGGCATTAAGCATAAAAACTAAGGGGGAAAGAAAAAAACAAAAAACAAAACAACCTTCCCCACACTAGACGCATCGCAGCCAATCCAACCCCAATCCCCTTCCCCCAAACCAAGTAATCCACTGCGGTTGCAGCAGATCTCTCACCTATGACCATCCCTCACCCCACCCCGTGTGCTCGGCACCTCCCCGCTATTTAATAAAAAATAAAAAAGGATAAAGAACGTCGACTGCAAGTTCTTATTCTCCTCAAAGCCCTAGATAAATAGATCAAATGTTCTTTTGTTCGAGCCAATCCAGGGCTCTGTCCGGCGTATCAAAAAAAAGAGTTGAATCATTGAAGATAATCCGTAATTTGGCCGGAAAAATAAGTGAATATTTAATTTCCCTTTCTCTTAGAATCTTTTTCACATTAGTAAACGAGCACCTTTTTTCTTGCACTTCTTTTGAAAAGTCTGGGAAAAAGGCCAGTCTATTTCCATCATATAACACAGAAGGACATTCCCTCGCCCTTCTTAGTACCATATCTCTATCTCTTGAACTAAGCATTTTAGCAAGAAATGTCCGTGGTTGTCTCCCCGGAATAATTTTACCACCTGGTACCCGATGAGCTCTTTCTACCAAGAAATGGGACGAGAAGTGTTCTCTCCCAAAATTTCCAACGATCATCGTCTGCATAAATTGGGCGGGGTTATTGTCTTCCGCACCCTCTGGAATTCCCAGGATCCTTACGTTATATCTCCGTG